>NC_089494.1:219557778-220807778 GCF_036850765.1 Saccopteryx bilineata
AAAGAAGAAAGAAAGAAAGAAAGAAAGAAAGAAAGAAAGAAAGAAAGAAAGAAAGAAAGAAAAAGAAAGAAAGAAAGAAAGAAAGAAAGAAAGAAAGAAAGAAAGAAAGAAAGAAAGAAAGAAAGAAAGAAAGAAAGAAAGAAAGAAAGAAAGAAAGAAAGAAAGGAGAGATTGGAGATTAGAGCAGCAAGTCACCTTTGGAAAGGCCAAAAAACTAGAGAAACAGATTAAAGCTCTGAGCATCTCTCAAGCAGAGACCACAGAAAGAAAGAGTTCACCTAGGATTCTGGTCCCAGCTCTGGAAGAGGACAGAAACCTGATATACCCCAGAGAGATACAGTTTTTACCAGTGTCCACAGTGCTCCTCCAGGTCGAGCCTCTCAGGGAAGAATGAACTGCAGCAGACAGTGGGCTGAACTCAGAAAATTCTGGCTGGTGACTACTCATGAGCAATAAAAATGAACACCTATGCATTTCTACATGAGGGAAGATAATCTTAAAATGAAAATGTTGAGTTAAAGAAATTGTCATAAAACAATATGGAGAGTGTTTAATTCCCACTTACACAAGATTCAAAACTACTTAAATTATAATACTTAGAGACACACATTTATTTAGTTTAGCCATAAAGCAAAGGGATGGTTACCATTAAAGTCAAGGCAATAGTTACTTGAGGTATAGGAGGAAGATTTTGTATCAAAATGGCTTTAAGACATCATGCAAAATTCTATGGTGTTTCCATATGCTTTTGCACTACAATATGGCAATTACATCTCAAGTGTTCTGTGTGTGTGTGTGTGTGTGATATTTCAATATTTTTGTGTAATATATTATCTTCTACAATAAACATGAAATAAAGTTAAATCATGTCTTTTTCCTACTGAAATTTTTCAATAACATGGAGCCTCACTTCGAGTTAAGCCCAAAGTACCTATAAGGATGGACAAGGATTTAGCTTGTCTGCCAGCAGTTATCTGTCTCAGCTTATCTTCTGCTTACTCTCTCTTGTTCATTTTGCTGTCTACACACTGGCCTCCTGGCTGTTTGTTATACACCTAATCCCACTTTAGGACTTTTTAATTTGCTTGTTCTTCTGTCTTGGTCATTATTTCCAAAGATATCATCAAGGATTCTCCTTCACTTTAGTTATGCATTGAATCTTCACTTTCTTAAGGAACAACCTATTTAATATTGTAAAGAACCATCTACTCTGATCCACACTGTCGAAATTTTACTTTTCTTCTTCTTTTCTTTAAATGCCTCCATTTTCTTACAAACATTTGGCTGACTACAAATTTCAATTTTTTATGTTGTCATTTGTTTATTTGTTGGTTTTTATTATCTATGTAACAATGTTAGCTATATCGAAGCAGAGAATTTCTGTTAAATCAGCAAATGAGTAATTAAGTAAATATTTTGTACATTACTTTGTCGTGACTTAAAAGGATTTTGCCTATAATGAACATAAATTTGGAGGTCATCATGCATTTATTTTCAAGTATTACAACTTTTGTTTGGTGGTATATTTTTAAAGAAGTGGTTTTTACAAGGTTTCATTGAATAATCAATACCTTAAAAAATAAAGTTATAATGTAATTAAACTCCTGATCCTTTGAGGAAAATATATATATTTACCATGGCATGATTGTTACTGCACCACAGAAATATCAGCTCTTGGGATTTACTGGAGCAAGAATTCCAACAGACTGGTTTCATCCAGAGAAGTTAATATTTGAAAACAAACAGAAGGTCATATATACAATGAAAAATTGTTAGTAATTTTGTAGATAGAAGGAAACTTGGCAGATTTTACCCAGGAATGAAACTTTGACAGCTTGACAGATATTAATTGGCCATCTATTCCAGGTATTAAAGTAAACAAAAAAAATTACAAGAATAAGAGGAAGATGGGAATAAGATGCAAAGATATTCAAAGAAACATTGAAGATAAAGATTGAAATGATATTTGAAGATCTATAAAAGTATAAGTTAAACTATGAGAAAGATCTGGGAGATGTGAGAATGTTACATAAGAGTTAAAGGTTAAGAAGAATGGAATAAATTGTAAGCTAGAGGATGTGAATATCAAGAGCATAAATAAATTTTCATTCACTAGTATGTTTAGGTCAAGATATTAACTTTAAAAAGAAAACTAGTTGCATCAAGCGATTAATCTGGCAGAAAAAATAACTCAGTTTCTTCCTTTTGAGGAATAACAACAATAGAAACAATACTAGGAAATTCTCTTAGGTGCCAAGTTCTAGAAAGAAATCTGAAACTTGTGCTTTTGGAAAGAGTGATATAACAGTCAAATGGAAAAAATATATATCAGCAAAGAAACGGCCTGAAAGTGGTGATTTTGAGCCATTCAAGGTTTAATGTGCCTTGAGAAAGGGCTAATGGAAGAAAAGTAAACTAAGTAAACTGCCACTTGAACTATGACTATATGGATAGCTATGGTTCTGGAAGTGCTATTGCCATAAAGTAAGAAAGATCAAAATAGGTTTTACACACACACACACACACACACACACACATGGGTTGCCATATATTTTACCTACTGAATTTTGGACTTGGAAAGATGGCAATTACCCAGGAGTTACTGATGGAGAAAGTACCAGATTATAACAACCTAATCTATTAGAAAATGTTCCTTTCACTAAAGGTATAAGAAAATTTTTACTTAAAAAAAGGTAAAAAATGTTGAGTAAAATGTAATATTAAGTTATATTTACAAAATTCCTTGATGGGAAGAGGCATGATGCTCTTCAAACACACACATGGTTAGTAATATAATAGATACTTTGAAGAAAATAATTCAAAAAGTCCAATTAAAGTTAAAAAAAATTAAAGCTGTTAAAATTAATGCTATCAAAGACTATAAAGGAGCAATGATATATCAGTGTAAGACAGAAATGGCATAAAATAATTACCGACTTAGCCTATGATCATATCCAAAGTTACATTATAACTTTTATCTTATTATTTTGAGGACAGCTAATAATATAGTTTGCCCATGTTCACCAATATATATTTTATTTTTTAATACATCTATATGTTAATAAATTTTTTAAAATTGAATGATTGTGCTTTGGCCCTGGCCGGTTGGCTCAGTGGTAAAGCGTTGCCTGGCATGTGTATGTCCCGGGTCAGATTCCCAATAAGGGTACACAGAAGAAGAGCCTGTCTGCTTCTACACCCCTCCCCCTCCCCTTCTCTCTCTCTCTCTGTCTCTCTCTTCCCCTCCTGCAGCCATGGCTCAATTGGTTAAGCACATCAGCCCCTGGAGCTGAGAAAGGCTCTGTGGAGCCTCTTCCTTAGGCACTAAAAATAGCTCAGTTGCGAACATGGTCCCAGATGGGGAGAGCACTGGCTAAAGATGGGCGTGACCAGGTGGATCCTGGTTGGGGCACATGCACTTTACTGTTTATTATCATTAAATACAAAACAAAATCAATTCTTTTTTATGCTTAACTTAATGGTTATATAAAGCAAAGTTACAGTTGTCATGGAATAAAAAATTTGACAGAGTAGTATACAGGAATATATATATTCCTGTACTACATATATATAATTTATAATGCATTAAATGCTTAATAAACTTCATGAATGCTATTGAGCATGTTACATGCATTTTCTTATGCAAACACTTTTAATAAAATTTGGTACATAAAACTGATATCACAAAAAAGAATTACAATAGTTTAGAAAAATAAGATATTTCTATTGGCAGGAAGTTCTCCCAAAAGGTGTCTTATAACAACTTGCTTTAAAATTTGGCCTTTAGGTATGATTTGGATGCACATGGCAGAAGAATACAATCAGTGAGGATGGAATATTGTCAGCAAAGATACAGAAATGGCCCAACAAGGGAATTCAGTTTAAGTGTGGCAAATGCAGTTTGCGAGAAGTAGTGGGAGAAAAACAAAACTAGTCTGTTTTACACTTACCATTTTCAATTACAATAAGTAAGTTCATAGAACTAAATTTCTTGATTTGTATCGTTGTCATGGTGATTGGTGTTATTATTTTGAAATCTATGTCCTAATATAAAGAGTATTACCATTAATATTTTCATTCATAAAAAAGCTAGGTCAAAATACAGTGAATGCCTTTTATTCATTAATTCTACACACATCTGTTAAATGTTCAATTTTAAGCAAAAGTAAACATGTATCATACCGCCTATGATGACCACTTTCTATCTTATTTTTATAATTTTTGATAGAAATAAAACCCATAAGTTCTGAAAGAAGACAATGACGTTTATTAACACACATAGACAGGATACATTTTGTCAATTATTGAGTTTCTCTTAAGGTGGTTCTAGCAGATATACCCTAAGGGAATCTCAGTTACAAACATTCTTACATAATCTCTTCCTCTTGGGTGGGAATACAACTGGATTTGCTGTTAGTCAGCAGAATATGGCAAAGGTGATGAGATTTTGCAGATATAATTAATATCTCAAATCACTTGATTTTGAGTTTCTCAAAAAGAGACTCTTAGCTGGACCTATTTAATCAGGTCAAAGACCTTAAAAAAGGGGTTGGTGCCTTCCCTGTAGTCAGAGTCTCACTCTCCTGCTAGTATCAAAGAAGTATGTCACCATGAGTTTTAGAGCATCAGGAAATAAATTCTGCCACCAACCTGAGAGAGCTTGGAAGTTATATTTTCTCCAGTATACTCTCTGATGAGAATTTAGTCTGGTTGAAACCTTTATTGCAACATTGCTCTAAGACTACAAGCAGGGGACCCTGCTGATAAGTTGTTCTCTTCGACCAAACTGAAGCCAGGTTTCCTAGGACCCTCTTCTTGTTCAGGTCTTGACCTTTGGACTTCTATGTCTTCTTTACAATAACCAATTTTAGCCAAAATCTTGATAAGTTAGTTTAGCAAGAATTCTCACCTTTGATATTCTGATTGACTTCAATATCTTATCGAATTTCTCATTCTCTACCCTCAGTATTTGATGACTCTGACCTGTCTAATCTGATCAAATTTCTCATTCTCCACCATTGGTATTTGATGATTGTGACCTGTTCTCAGCAAAACCCTATTAAGTCTGTTTAGCCACAATTCCTCCTTGCCCTGTGTTCCTCTAAGTAATTTTCTGTCCACTGACCCTGCACCCCGACTCTGCTTTTCTGTTATAAATCCCCCCCTTGTCCATGTTGTATTTGTAACTGAGGTCAGTTCTATACTGAGTTCTCTTTTCCACCATTGCAATAGTCTTGAATAAAATCTGGTTTTATTGCTTTAACTCAGTGGTAGTCAACTTGGTCCCTACTGCCCACTAGTGGGTGTTCCAACTTTCATGGTGGGCGGTAGCGGAGCAACCAAAGTATAAATAAAAAGATAGATTTAACTATAGTAACTTGTTTTATAAAGATTTATTCTGCCAAACTTAGCAAAAATCTGACATGAAGTACTTGGTAAGTAATTATTATTATATGCTTTAACTTGCTGTAACTCTACTTTATAAATTTTATAAAGTAAAGTTACTTTCCTACTTTATAAATCACCATTACTGTAGAACCGGTGGGCTGTTAGGAAATTTTACTACTAACAGAGATACAAAAGTGGGCGATAGGTATAAAAAGGTTGACTACCCCTGCTTTAACTAATGTCTGGCTTTAGTATTTGTTTACTTGTTTTTTGTGTGTTTTTTTTAACACAGCTAAGCTATGCCTAGAATTTTGACCCACCATAATTAGTGTGCTGCTTTAAGTCACTAAGTTTATAGTAATTGGTTTTAACATAATAAAAATTAAAACAGAAGCCAACATATAAATGTATTTTCTTCTTTTCAGTAATGAGAAAAAAAAATCCTACATCTGAACAGATTTCCTCCTCAGAAGAAAAAAAAATTAGGAAGGAACTCTGTGTGTGAGATCTAAACAATGTTCTCCCAAGCACATACTTACAGAGCCATGGTTTTCTCACACCTTTTGTGAATCATAGGGTTAGTGTTTTCTTTTTTGCTTATTTTTAGAATTCGTTCAAATTATTTGTAAATAAAGAGTATAAATTACTAACCAAGCAAGCAAGTAGAAATCAAGAATACTTTTTATGAAATCTATTTTGACAATGTAGATAATTGCCTAAGGAAATTTGAGAATTGACTAAAGATTTCTGGAGATTAATTCTAATATCTTTTCAAAGTACGTAGAAATTATTCACAAAGCTTTTTTTTTTTGCCATTATTTTAAGAAAATATTTAAATTGATAAAACTCAAACTTAATGCTATTTTTCTTGACTGGTGTGCATTGCTTAATGTGCGTTTACTTGGAATGAACCATTGAGAGTTAAATATTTTTTATGAGAGTATGTTAACTCCAAGTGGCAAGGGACCCCAGGCCAGTGCTGAATAATAAATAACTGTTCTTTGTTAGCCTCTCACATCTATGCTCACCGAATATCATGCTGACTATTCAAGAAAAATGTGTGTTTGTGTGAAAGAAAGCAAGATGCTACAGAGCCAACTTTAGTTTAACTTCAGAGGGTCTCTCGCTGTGCAATCCAGACAATTAAATTACCGCATTTCCTTAGTGAGTTACCTGGATAACAGCAGTGCCTAGAAAACTAAAGTTGAACTTACCTTGTTTTTAATCATTTTTTTGAACCATTTCAATTGGAATTTTGAAGGACCGAGTTTAAAGAATCATTTGTTTATATTATTATATTTCAAGAAGTAAGTTTTTCTAATATTGGCATATAACACCTTTTACTACACTGAATAAATATTATATGAAACTACAATTAAATAGCTGCATTGATAAAACACTGAAAATAAAACAGTTTTAATGGGCATGTAAAAAATACTCCTGTAATATTAATCAGCTATTATGACATAAAAATAAGCACAATCAATGATAAAATGAAAACAAACAGTAATGCTAAAATAATATTTCTGTATTATAAAATCAGAAGAAAGAAGCTGAACAGGGTAGAAAGCTTAACTCTGGAAGCAGAAAGAGGAATTATATCCACCATTAACTCTACATCTTAAGAGCATTTAATCCATAAACAGCATGTTCCAACTATGAAAAAAATCTGCTTTCTTTTTAAATTGGGTAAACTTAAAAATTGATATTCCAATAACAATGTAAAATCTCATTTACAGAATTATTATTTTAATAATGATATGAATTGGATTATGGATTCCATTTTTCAACTCTTCACACTACCTTATCTTTAATTTTGTCTAAATTTAATTGAAACATACAACTCAAAGAAAATAATAATGCTTTAGTTAATGTAAAAAACTAGAAAGATCAATATAATTTGATTCATTTTTGTTAGGAGATCATTTTTGTAACAAAGTTCTTCTTTTTCTATATGTTCTTATTGTGTTTAGATTCTTCTATTGTATAAGAGGTTTAATTTATATACTAAAATATGACTTCATAATAATATACAAGTTGAAGTTATATTTTGATGAAATCTTGTCAAAACCTGCCAATTTTCACAAAGTTTGCTTAGAAAATTCTAATATTTTAAGAATATTCTTATTAACAAGTTAAGGTGTTGACCTCAATTAATGCTATGGTTTGAAGCAGGGGTCCCCAAACTACGGCCCACGGGCCACATGCGGCCCCCTGAGACCATTTATCCGGCCTCCGCCGCACTTCTGGAAGGGGCATCTCTTTCATTGGTGGTCAGTGAGAGGAGCATAGTTCCCATTGAAATACTGGTCAGTTTGTTGATTTAAATTTACTTGTTATTTATTTTAAATATTGTATTTGTTCCCGTTTTGTTTTGTTTTTTTACTTTAAAATATGTGCAGTGTGCATAGGGATTTGTTCATAGTTTTGTTTTTTTTTGTTGTTGTTGTTTTTTTATAGTCTGGCCCTCAAACGGTCTGAGGGACAGTGAACTGGCCCCCTGTGTAAAAAGTTTTGGGACCTCTGGCGTAAAGGTTTGTGTCTCCTCAAAATTTATATGTTGAAAACCTAATGTCCAAGATAGTGATTTAGAAAATGGAGGCTTTGAGAAGTGTTTAGCTCTTGAGGGTGAAGCCCTGCAGAATGGAATTAGTGCTCAGTTCGGGAGAGCTCTCTCTCTGGTATTCTCTCTGCTCTCTGTCCTGAGAAGATACAAGGAGGAGTCAGCAGTCTGTTACCCAAAAGTGAATTCTCACCAGTACTCAGCCAGGCCCCCACCCTGATCTCAGACTTTCAGTCTCCAGTACTGTCAGAAATAAATTTCTGTTGTTTGAAAGCCATCCAGTCTATGGTATTTTCTTAAAAGTAGCCCTAACAGAATAACACAATAGTCTAGCAGAGCTGAATATTTTATTATTTTTATATCTGAGTTATAATAGAGGATGATAATTGTGACTGATTGCATTTTCTATGGAATGTCACAAAGCTATCTTCTAACAGAGAGTTTTCTATCATGTGATATTTTCACCCTTTCATCAAGAGGTAAGAGTGTCTATCGATTCCTTTTAGCCTGGTTGGACCAATAGATAGCAACAAAAGTTGGGCTCTGCCAGTTCTACATGTGGACATCACATGGCCTAAAAGCTTCTACTGCCCGCCACTTGAAAGTTGTTTAGCTGTAGGAAGTACAGTTACCCCGACACTGCCATGTTGTGAAAAGGTCAAAGTTCAGGCTCCTAGAGAAGCTCCTAGAGGGTGAACTATCATGGGAAAAGAAAGAGATTAGAGATAGAAAAAGAGAAAGAGGGATAAGAGAAAGAGACTTAGATAGAAATAGAGAGACACAGTAATGAGAATCATCAAAGTACCAGATGCTTGAGTAAAACAAAGGCATCTTGAAAGTGAAACCTCAATCCCCAGCCATATCTGCCAACACTGCGTAGACCAGAGAGAAACGATCTAGATGAACTCTTCCAGAATTTCTGACACAGACATTTGGGCAAACTAAAGTGACTTTTACATGGTTATATTTCACAGTAGTTTGTTATTAATTGTTCACATGGAGCCTATTTACAGGAAGCAGGATGCCCCATAACAAGGCAGCGAGAGGAACCTGGAAGGGTCTCAGAGAGAAGCGTGGGAGACAGTGAGGAAATGGTATTCAGACTAAAGAAAGTTAATCCAGTTATGTATTGGTTATAAACTGGTTTAATGAGACTGGTGCCTGTGATAACATGGAAAGGAGAAAATGTTTTTAATGAATTAAGCAGATATCCAGGCAGGAATTTAAAGGTGTCAGCAGTTTCTTTAAGCTATAAAAAGCCCAAGACATTTGTCGAGGCTCTGGAGGATGAAACTAGGTGGAAAGAGATAAATCAGATCCAAGGAGCTCCAAGGCACCTGACATGTAAGCAAAAGGCTATCTTGAAAGTGGATCTTCCAGCTTTAGTAGCCCCAGCTGACAGATACCAGAGTCAGATACAAATCAGCCACTCACCTTCCAAAATCCTATGTCTTCAATTGGAAACAAAGTAAATTGTTATTTTAAACATAAAGTTTGAAGTGGTTTTGTTAAGAAGCAATAAATAACTGGAACCTAACTATAATTTAAATAGATTACACCATTAATTTTTTTAATTGCAGAAAATAACTTAGAACACTGGCTCTAAATGTGCCATTTAAGGTTATAAAAATTTCTAAACCATAAATAGCATCTAGATAAAACAGCTGGATAACTGAATTTTTAAAATTGCTTTTCATTTTCTAAATACTATATTATTTATAGATAACAAATAATTTTTTTCATAGTCATTTTTTTGTTTATATTTTCTTTAAAAGAAATCAAATTAAGTGTAACAGATGACACTCATCCAAACATGATCTTCTGTGAGCCTGTACGCCTTTTGTGTATTCTTCCTCTCAGTCTTGTGAAAATAACATTTCATTGGTATCAGTTTTTGTTAATGAGAAGTTTATTTTCAGAATCTGTCGTTCTTTCTTAGCCAATTTTTCTTTTCACTCTCTGATAGCATTGAAGATTCTTTCCTTCACTCTGCTCTGCAATATCACCACAATGGACTGGGGATAGATTCATTGTGTTTATCCTCTCTAGTAGTCTGTTTGTACTTTCAATCTGAAGACTAAGGTAACTCTTCACTTCAGAAAAATTCTTAGGCATTTTCACTTTAGATAAGCTTTCCTACCTACTGTTCTCTCATATTAGTTATGGCTGAGTCATAAGTATTTATATAATCTCTATGACTCTCAATTCTTTATTTTAATTGATCATGCCATGCTGCAGTATAGTGAACTTCTCAGCACATATTCCATATGCTATATGTCTGTGTTCAGTCTGAAGATTAGGGTGCTGGATGTAGTTTTCTTTTTATATCAGATACTATACTATAATATCCAAGATCTGTAATTTGATTTTAAAATCCGGCCCTGGCCGGTTGGCTCAGCGGTAGAGCGTCGGCCTGGCGTGCGGGGGACCCGGGTTCGATTCCCGGCCAGGGCACATAGGAGAAGTGCCCATTTGCTTCTCCACCCCCCTCCCCTCCTTCCTCTTTGTCTCTTTCTTCCCCTCCCGCAGCCGAGGCTCCATTGGAGCGGAGATGGCCCGGGTGCTGGGGATGGCTCCTTGGCCTTTGCCCCAGGTGCTAGAGGGGCTCTGGTCGCGGCGGAGTGACGCCCCAGAGGGGCGGAGCATTGCCCCCTGGTGGGCAGAGCCTCGCCCCTGGTGGGCGTGCCGGGTGGATCCTGGTCGGGTGCATGCGGGAGTCTGTCTGACTGTCTCTCCCCGTTTCCAGCTTCAGAAAGGTACAAAAGGAAAAAAAAAATCCATTAGTTCTTATATGAATTTATCTCTGTTTCATATTTCTTACTGTGTTTAGAGATACTATTTTTCCCACTTTCTCTTTTAATAGCTTCAACAAACTTTAAAAGCATTTTTAAATTGATCTAATGTCTGCATTTAATTTACTTGCTGTTATTTCTCAATTGTTGATTTTACTGTTCTATTTTTTTAGAATTAGCTTTTCTCACATTCTTAAAAAATTTGAAGAAATTTCACATGGGAAATCTCTTTCTTTTTCTCTCTTCTTCTTCTCTCTCTCTTCCTCTTTCTGCCTCTTCCCTTCATTTCTGTCTAGTGGCTTTGCATTTTCTTCCACCTGGATTCCTAGACCCCATTTTAGAATTAGAAATTATATCAACTCCCATACTGTAGTGACCCGGGTGTATTCTAGATCTAGTCCTTTAGCTAACACTTAGTTTATCTCAGACTTCTGGGATAATTTATTCACTTCCTCCTCTCAAGATAGCTTTATAAAAGCCATAATTCCTAGAAATAGTAAAAGCTTTTTTAGTCTTTTTTTTAGCACTGATAGGAAGTATTATTCTAGCCTTCATTTCCATGCCAAGTGGCTGGTTCTTGTCCTCTGTCCAAGGGTTTGCCATTCAAGATCTTTACCCCACAAGAGTTGAAATGTGATGATGGCTGCTTACTTAGTGCTATTAACACCAGCATACTCATGGAATTGGCAACAATTCTTGATAAACATATTTTTCTTTTAATTTTGTCATGTTTGGAAGAAAAGAGGAAGCTTCAAGTATGCACTTACAGAGTCGTCTTGACCAGAAACTCTCTGAGAGCTTAATTGTTTACATTCCCCAGAATTACATGTCCACCATCCTCCAGTCTAAACATCCATGTCTTGACTATAAATATTGGGCAATATCAGGAACACAGATACTGAAACATGTCTAATTCACTATAAATTAAAAATAAAATACACTTTAATAATAGCTTCTATGTTCTCCTTACTTGGGAATAGGGAATGGAGCTAAACTAGTCGAACTGAGTGTATGCTTTGGACTTTGACTAGTCTCCATGTTGTATATATTTGACCCTGTTGTGTATCCCTGGTTGCCCCGCCATATATTTTACATTGGGTCTCTCACTAATCACAGACGGTCATTATTCTTTTCCTCCTTAATCTTGGTAATGACTATATGATATTTCTCTCTTTTTCTTCTAACTGGACTCCTGTCAGTGAGGTCTGTGCCCTTCTCTGCTTAGGATTGACAAATGACTTTTTAAAGTAATTTTGGTGGAAAAAAAAAAGTTGACATGTGCTTTCATCTAAAGAGTGATCTCTAATGACAAAACAATGTAAACCCATGAATCTTTCTATTTAACACCATTGAATTCTCACCATTAGTAGTTTGTTCTGCATTAGCCCTTAGTTACTCCATGGTCAGCATCACATTGGTCAAAATTTATGCACAGTGACAAATACTGGTAGTGTATATTGAAAGGTGTAATTCTTACCTTTAAGAGTTGCAGTGCCCTGGCCGGTCACCTCTGTTGGTTAGAGCATCGTCCTAAAGTGCAAAGGTTACTGGTTCAATCCCTGGTCAGGGCACATACAGGAACAGATGAATGTTCCTATCTCTTTCTCTTTCTCCCTCTCTCTCTAAAGTAAAAAATAAATAAATAAAATAAATAAATTTTAAAAAGTTGCAGTGTATTTGAAAAGACAATGAGAAAAATTTTCAATACATAAATTTTGTTTAGTACAAGTTAGATTGAAAGAAAAGGATGTGAGCAACAGAGAAATTAGATAGAAAAAAGCTATAATAACAACATGAGATTAGGGCCTAAAGCATAATGATGACATTGGAATTAACCATTCAGTAAACCAAGAAACACAGCAAACAGAAGTCAACATATCATGAGACAGGACCTGAGAAATACAGAAAACAGGAGTAAAACATGATGATCATGATAACAATAAGGGCAAAAACAGCAAGAACAGTAAAGTGCAATTCCCCTTAGATTTAGTTACTTTTATCAAGTCTACATAATTTTTGAGGACTTGGAAAAAGACTTCCACATTTTCTTTATCACTTCAGCAACTAAATAATGAAGCAATGTCTTTATTACTTTTTATTTCTAGATTACTTAATATAAATATTTATGCTCTAATTGTGTTGTTTAATTACCAAATAACATCTCTCTACACCACTGAGTCCCTATGGGTAAAAACCACCGAGAAAAACTAAAAATTCTACAGCTTCTTTCTGTAAATCAATTTTCATTTTCTTCTGTCACTTAATTCAGAAGAAAGGTTGTAATCATTTTATACTTGCAGAAACATCAAGTATGCTTGAATTTATAATGGCCTCTGAAATTATCTTATTGAAATGTCATAAAGTACCTTGAAATACACAGTGAAATAATAAAACTGTAACAATTTTCCTAAACTTTTTTTTCAAGCAACAAAAACCCAGAAAGAGGAGGATTCCCAGTAACAGGGTTTGGAGTGACCATTCCAGTGTGTATTTATGCCATTTTATTTCATTTTAATGTTTTCTAATAAGTTAGCATATTCAACATTCCTAAACAAATTTCAAAATGAAATAGTACTATGGAGTTTACATACTGTCATTTGAATCCCTTTCCACCTTGGCACAATAGTCTACATTGTAGAGTGCTCCACAGAGAATTCCACAACACTGGGTGGCGCTATATACTAACAGAAAAAAATATTTATTTAGCAAAAACATCAGTTTTTCTAGCTTCAGTTCATCTTTGCAGTCTTGTTATCAACTATCACTATATCTTATTTTGCTGGTTCTTCTGCTATTCCACTCACATAAATGTCTGTTACAAATTGGCCTATTAACAAGGAAATGTCAACAATGTTTCTCCAGCTAGGCAACATTCATAATAAAGCAGTATGACAAATAAACTGGAAGAAAATGAAAACCCTTGAGAGAGAAGTGTCTTTCCCTCATGATGATGACTAGAGATATTTGTTGGAAGGTAACATTAAACAAGTTGCAAATTTGCATAACCAGTGAATTCCAAACATTTTCTACACCTGGGTTGTTTGAAACATGAAATAATACATCAAATGTAATAGTGAAGTTATTTAATTTACTCACCTACATTTCCCCAGAGTCACACAAATTGAGCTATCTTTTTCAGGAAATTGGTTACTAAAGCATTTATATTCAAAATGGTAAATATAAACGCTTTCTGATTGTTAACAGAGTATCTGCAGTACAATTGAAAACAAAAAAGTACATGGGCCCTGGCCAGAATATTGTCCAGATGCACACAGGTTGTGGGTTCGAATTCCGGTCAGGGCACATATGAGAACAGATGGATGTGTTTATATCATTCTTTATCCCTCCCCCTTTCTCTCTCTATGAGGTCAAGAAAGATTTTTTTTTAATTGCACAAGTATATTAATGGAACATTAGAATCTCTGATTAAAATAAGAGAACATGAGAATTTTTTGAGGGCATGTGCTTTTCACTTTTCTCTTATTAATAACATGCATTTAAAAAATTACCAAATAAAGAATAATTTTAACATGTGAACGTCCTCTTTTGCCAGCACTTTCCTTCTGCCCTTACATTTATATATACGGATAGTTGGTGTATACATCAGCCTTTTTTAATGCAGAAAGTGTATTTATATATGTATGTGAACATTTTCTATTTATAGTAAAAATATCATGTTATGCATATGATTTGACAACGTGTTTTTTCAATTAAAAAAGATATTAAATATATTTGTGTGCCAAACTAAAAGTGTAATTAAACATTTCTAAAGCTGCATGATAGTCTATGGTATGCATATGTTAGAATTTTTTTTTAACCATTTTCTCATTAAACTTTTAGGGGTTTTTTTGTTGTTGTTATAAACAATGATGCAATAAACATTCCTGTGCATGTGTATATTTCTGATAAAGTTTAGAAGTAGAATGGCTAAGGCAAAGGGATACACACTTTCTTAAGCCTGCAAATTTTGCATTCCCTTCATGGTACTAGGAGTGGCTTGTTGGGATGTTAATCCTCATTCTTGCCAAAAATGAACGGTATTATTTTTTCCCAAAATCTTTCCATGTTTAAGTAATGTAATGTTAAACATTTGCGTTGTTTTTATTGATCAACATGTGAGATTGTAGATTTTTAAATATTTTTATTGAAATGTATGGACTTTCATTTTAGAATTGCACATTATATTTTCTTGACACATTTTCATACTGGTTTAATCTTACTCTCTTCTGTATAACATTATAAAGCATTTTTATATCATGTATTTTACATTTTGTTAATAGTAGCATTGTAAGTATTTATTACAGCTTTTTATTTGCCCATTAGTAATGTTTATACCATCTTTGATGATTATAAACTAAAAGTTATTTGTTATCTCTATCATCTTTTTCTTTATGAATTTTGATTTTGTGTCTTATTTAAGAAAGCATTTTCCACCTCCATTATTTCAAGATATTTGTATTGATTTTTTACTAATACTTTCATAGTTCAGATTGTTACATGTGTCATTTTAATTTCTGTATGTATCTCTATATTTTTTGTATATGGCATGTGGTAAGAAATTAAAATTTGTTTCTCAAACTTATAACCAACTTTCCGAACCATTAATTAAAAGATTTATTCTTTTTTCCAGTGATTTAAAAAACTGCTTAATTATAAACTTAAAAAATTCTTTTTGAGATTATATAATAGTTTATACTTTACTTTCTTTGGTTCTACTGTTTATACTTTGTTATATTTTCAAATTTTTTTATTATTATAATAAAATGATATTAATCTCATTCATAGGCTTATTTTAAAACATATTTGATTACCTGGAAATGTTACTTCTCAAATTATAATAAAACTGAGTTAAGCTAAACAAGATAAATAAATATTCTTCAGAAAATGTTAAAATGAATAAGGTTTTCTATTTTTATCCTTTTTTCATAATTCACACAGTGACTTAATATTTATAAAATATTATCTTTCTGAAGTCATTTAAAAACAGGTATCTTGGACTTTGGAATTTATAGTCATATATTAACTTAGGTATGAAACAATTTGTATTAGTAAAGATAAAAGATAATTTTAATAATTTTGCAATTATCATGTCTGTAGTTCAGTGAGCACACTAAAATGTATGTATTGTTCAATTTTTTTAGAGCATAAGACTAGATAAATTAACATTTTCCTTAGTAATTTAGATGAAGCCCCCCCCTTTGTATTTTTGGACTAGATAGTTGACCTTCTGAGAAATCTTTTATAAATATGATTTTATGATAATTTCTTGACTCAAGAAAATTTTTCCTTTGGAATATCTTCAATAGCAAACCAACTCTCCATATCTAATTCTTGATAAAAGTGCAATATTTACATGAATATAGTATAAAAGTTTATGAACTGTTTTTATTCACATTTTTAACACCAAATGTGTGGATTTTTTTCTCACACCAACCAATTCTTCAACTCTCTGGATACCAACTGCATGAACTCTGACACTACCTACCTAGAGTTAATGCAAATTTCACAGATTGACTAAGGGCTCATTTCCACAAAACTGTTTTAACAATTTCAGATGCCAATTGCTCCTGAACTTCTAATTGATGCTATTAGTCCTTTTGATAACTTGATAGAATGACTCAGAGCTCAAGAAAGTGCTTAACTTACTACTACTAGTTTATTATGAAGGATCTAACTCAGGAACAGCCTAATGGAAGAGATGCACGAGACAAGGCACAAAGGAAGAACACGGAGCTCTCATGTGTTCTCTGGCTGCTTCACCATCTCAGCACCTCAATGTATGCACTGACCCTGAAGTTCTCCCAACCCTTTCATTTAGAGAGTTTTATGGCGATTTTATTACATAGGCATGACTGGTTATACTGTTGGCTTTTAATGATTAACTTAATCTCCAGCCCTCTTCCTTCCACAGAGGTTGAGATGGCTAATGTTCCAACCTCATAATCATTCCTTGGTTTTTCCAGAGACTAGCATTTATCCTGAAGTTACCTAGGGCCCCTCTAATAGTCTAGATGTCACCTTAGTAAAATAAACACAGGTATGGTTGGCCTGACCAGGTGGCAGTGCAGTAGACAGAGCATTGGACTCCGATGCGGACAACCCAGGTTTGAAACCCCAAGGTTACCAGTTTGAGCGCAGGTTCATCTGGTTTGAGCAAGGCTCACCAGCTTGAGCCCAGGTTCATTATCTTGAGCAAGGGGTCACTCGCTCTGCTGTAACCCCTTGGTCAAGGCACATATGAGAAAGCAATCAATGAACAACTAAGGTGCCACAATGAAGAATCGATGCTTCTCATCTCTCTCCCTTCCTGTCTGTCTTTCCCTCTCTCTGTCTCTCTCTGTCTCTGTCACACACAAAAAACAAAACAGACAAAAAAACAGGTAGGTTGAAAAGGGTTTGTAATGAAAAACAAAAGAATCTCTTATACCCCGTTTGACTCAAGAAATTCCAAGGGTTTTAGAAGCTCTCTGTCAGGCACTGAAGACAAAGACCAAATTTATATATTTCTTACTGTATCACCGAACATATAAAATAAATACAATATAATTTTCCAATAGTATACTCTGGTTTGTAATATATATGTTTGTGCAAGAAAAAATAATACAATGCATTTTTTTACAATATTTAACACTCTTATATACAAAATGTTAAATATAATTTCTTATAAAAACAATTTTACTGCAGTCATAATAAAACAATATAATCATCTTTATGGTAAAATATATTGATTAGGCAATAAAATCTAAGCATTTTTTCAGCATTTTCTACTATAAAACACATTCATAAACATAGTAGACTATAATACTGTAATAATATCTATATTACTGATGCATAATTCAGTTTTCTTCAACTTGATATCTTCATGTTTAAATTAGAAACATTAAGTTCTACATTTAAAACCATAAAGATGGCAATTGATGTGTCCTAAGAAATCAAAAAACATTCATAATATCAGGTTATTTTTATTTAACTCAATGCATTATCTGAAATATGTCTAATTGAAAGCAATAATTAATTATATCACAATAGTGTTTTTACTCATTTTGTAACTTTTACTGCTTTAGAGATCATGGGACATTATGGCACTTACACCTATAGTGTTCAAATATCAACAATATAAACTACTCAATGTATTTGCCATATATTTGTTATAATTATTTTCTAAACTGGTATGCATTTAAGATCTTTATTAAAACTCCAGTCCTTTTTCATTTCATGTAGGTTATACAAAAACCAATTTTGTATCTTAGTAATTTCTAAAGATTAAAGACTCTGGACTTTCTTTTAACTTGTAAAACAATAGAGGATTACTCAGATGTCTTTATAACAATATCTTTTATATTCACTGTGTCTAAATGTATAGCTTTCTAAACATTGGAAAACTAGATACTAATTTATACACTAATAATTTAACTTTGTAGATATTATTCCATAAAAAAGGAAAGATGTAAAATTGTTAAATTATTTGTATTAATTTAGCTTTTGTAAATTAGTTTTAAAACCATGTTAACATTATATTTATTTTTTTGATATTTTATTCATGAATAATATTATTTCAGGCACAGATATTAAAGTCTAATATAGTTATACTTTTTATCAGTATTGATTGCTGCCAACATATAATTTGAAAAACTGCATGACATTTTTTTGTACATATAGTCAGATTTCAAAGGCCTTAATATTGATGTATTTAAGAAAAACATGAAGCACCCACCCAGTGTGATTATGTTTACAATAGATTTTCCTGAAGAATTGCCAAAGCAATTTATAATTATAACTAACATGAAATTTAAGGGTTTTTTGTTTGTTTGTTTATTTGTTTTTTGTATTTTTCTGAAGCTGGAAACGGGGAGAGACAGACAGACTCCCGCATGCGCCCGACCGGGATCCACCCAGCACACCCACCAGGGGGCAACGCTCTGCCCCTCCGGGGCGTTGCTCTGTTGCGACCAGAGCCACTCTAGCGCCTGGGGCAGAGGCCAAGGAGCCATCTCCAGCGCCCGGGCCATCTTTGCTCCAATGGAGCCTCGGCTGCGGGAGGGGAAGAGAGAGACAGAGAGGAAGGAGAGGGGGAGGGGGGGAGAAGCAGATGGACGCTTCTCCTGTGTGCCCTGGCTGGGAATCGAACCAAGGACTTCTGCACGCCAGGCCGATGCTCTACCACTGAGCCAACCGGCCAGGGTGAAATTTAAGTTTATTTAGAAGAAAATTAGAATACTATTATGAATTAATTAAAGATGAATATTTTAAAAGTGCACCTTCGTCTTTAAATATGCCATTTCTTATGGTAGCATATTTTAAAACAATGCATTTTCCTATGTATACTTAAATGAATTATGCAGATAGTACAACCATACAGACTTCCACTGTTTCCAACAACGAATTCTTTCAGAAGATTTAATATGTTACTGATTCTTCAACTACCTTCACTTATAATGCCTAAATTAGTCCTGTTGTTTTATCTACCCTTTTTCTACACATATTACATTTCTAACCATCTCATAAAGACCAGAGAATGTTCTAGCTACCCTACCGTGTTGCCCTGGATGGTTGGGTCTTGGTACATTGATGTAACTAAAGCCAATTTTGTATCTCAAATTACTTCTAAAAGTGAATAGACCGATAAAAGTGAAAGTACTGATAATTTGCATCCCTGGTCCTTAGCAAATTAAGTGAAATTGAGAAGTTTATGATAGAAACCGAACAATAACTTGTTTGCCAGCCTCAGGCTTCTTCTCCCATGCCTGATTTGGATTTATGACCTGTTGTCTTAAAGGATTTCATGGTTGGCACTGTCTGGGTCACAAAGATATTCATATGGGCAGATTAAGCCAAACAAACACATTCCTTGTAGAATTTAACATTTGGTTATAAATTAGGATGCTGAGAAGATAAATGCAGACATCTGCATGCCTTTGTAGCTAAAGATTTCGAGTCTTTGAAATTATGAGCTGCTTCTTTTGTTTTTATTCAAAACAGTAACGGTAAAAAAAGTACTAGATAAGTGCTTTCTTATCTTTAACATTATAAAATATTGTAATTATTGTTAGAATTAAATATTTATATATGTAAAATTGTTAGAATACAACAATGTACAGTCCATAGTATTCTATAGATGGTTGTTTTATTATACAAAAATTAATTTAGGAGAAATCAGTCCATTTTAGATAGCAGCTGCCACCAGTGAGAAAGATGTTAAAATAGGTCTTAATAAGGAGAGATGTTTAATTCTTTTTTACCTTAAGAACACACTTCTCTTTGTTATTTCTTTAGATACTAAAATAAGGATTGAACTACTTTGGGTGGATTTTGACTGATAGAGTGTGTTTCCTACTGAATATCATGTTTAGTTTAATTTTGAATATAATGGTCCCACATTTCATTAAGATTCATTTGCAAAAACCAAAAGTTCTTCATAAAGAGAAGCAACTGTTGTAATGTAGCAAATTGGGGTAACAGAAAAAAGTTTTGTAAAGCAGAAACAAAGAAACAAAAAACTTGAGAGTGGTAACAAACAAGCAAAAAAAAAAATTGAATAGGGACCACTCAAAAATGTCAGCCACACCTGAATGTTTTGTAAAATCAAATCAAGTTTTGTACTTCTACAAACTGAGGACCTTGAAAATTTTTAGTTAGCTCTTTAATCAGTGCAGTGGTGGGAGTCAAATTATTTAACAACCGGTTCTCTGCCCTAATGACCATTTTAAGTATGAAAAAATGATATACTAAAAGGTAGTTTATTTCATGCATATAATACTTAAATAAGAACAACAAAAGAGGTACAAAAACCTAGATGATGTTATAAGAGTTTTAAAATATTAATAAAAATATTAAATAATACCTGACAAAAAACAATAAAACTGTTATCTAAGATATTTCCATATTGTTTCTTAATTGGCATCCTCTCTTGAATTTTTTTTTTTTTTTTTTTTACCTATGGACAGAATGAACAGTATTACGGGTGCTTAGAATACACTGTGGCGCAAATGAACGTTAAAAAAGAGTAAGGTATGTAAATGAGTGATTTCCACATTGAGCAGCTGCCCACCTGAGAGAGAACCCTGATTACAAGTGCCATTTTAACAACCAGTTCACTGAACTCAACAAAAAATTAGGTATCAGTTCTGCCGAACCAGTGTCAACTAGCTGATTCTCACCACTGAATCAGTGTCACTTCAAGGGAACCAGCATTCAGGGAGATGCAACTGGATTTATATTAAGAAAAATAGCACATAGTTTAATAAGGCTAAAGTTTTGATGCATGAAAGACACGGGGAAAATTATGAGAAATAGTATATCTCAAACTAATGTGTTATGTTTGTTTGTTTTTACCAGTAATAGGGAGCTACTGTAAATTTTTAAGTGGGTAGTGACTTTATCAGATTGCATTTTAGAAAAAGTATTGTGGAATCATTAGATTAAATTTATATATTCATGTGTTTAAGAACTATTTATTGTTCTATATGCCAGACACTGCTCAAGATATTACATGTACTGCTAGATAATGCTCATGACATTACAGCAAGGTGCACAAAACATAAACTAATTTTCTTCATGGAGCTGATGATATAGCAGAACAATTTGACAATAAACAAGGCAACATAAGAAATAAGATTGTAGAGAGTGATAACATCATTAAGGAAATAAGCAGAATTAAGGGCCCTTTGTAACTGAGGGTGTCATCAATGGTGACAACACTTAATAGCATGGTAAATGAAGAGCTATTAAGGAGAAACATCTGATTGATACCAGAATGGAGAGAAGAAAGTAACCATTTGAAGGATTGGAGCCAGAGAAAAATCAAGTATAAAGAGCTGGAGGACAAAAGAATGAGGCATGATAGAGGAATGGAAAGAAACCTAACATGGATACAGCAAATTATATAAAACTAAAAAGTAGTACAACTGGAGTTTTAAAAGCTAGTTTAACAGCTCATGCACAGCATCATAGCAGAGGACATGGGAAGATTACAATTCTGTTTTAAGAACAGAACTGTTTTAGATGATGTTTAAAAATGGAGTGATATGTTTGGGGTTTTTTTGTTTTGTTTCTTGGGGTTTTTTTTAGATGAAAGGAGCAGAGATAGTGAGGCAGACTCACGCATGTATGCACCTGGACTGGAATCTCCCCAGTAACTCCATCTTGGGCTGACGCTCGAGTACCAAGCCATTTTCAGCACCTGAGGCTGATGTGCTCCTAGGAAGGTATCCTTAGCACTTGGGGCCACACTCGAACCAATAGAGCCACTGGCTTCAGGTGAGGAAGAAGGAGAGAAGGGGGAGATGGTGGGGGAAGGGAGAAGCAGATGATCGTTTCTCTTTTGTGTTCTGACCTGGAATCGAACCTGGGAGGTCCATACGCCAGGCCATGCTCTATTCACTGAGCCACAAGCCAGGGTCAATATGATCTTAATTACATGTGTAAAATAACTTTAACAGCTGATGAAATTGTGAATGAGAGTGTATGAAATAGGAAATCTAGTTAGCGAAAGAGCAGAAGTTGTCAGGTTAGAGTTAGTGATGGTTGGCTGTAAGTGGTAACAGGGATGGTGAACACACTGGTAGAACTGAAGATACTTATTGATGGGACAGATAAAGAAGTAAATGGAGCAAAAAGGAGAAATTATAAATGGATTCCAAGGCTTTAAACTAATAAAGCAAATGGATACGGTATGCTATTAACTGGAGTAGAAGTAATTTAAGGCTTATATAGTTAAGGCACTATCTGATATTTATCTCATTTCAGGAAAAGGTGCAAGTGCCATTTAAGGGCTGTGATGATGAAAGATAAGTTCAGGTTATTCTCAAGACTTCTAAAGGGAAAAAAGTAATTGTGTCTTTCTTTAACAAGCTTTTATTGCTAGATCAATTGATCTCAAGTCTACGTTTCAATTTACCAAAGCTCTTATAATCTAGTTTTCCCTTAGTAGTAATAATATTCACCATATTAGGTTACTGTTAGAAACAAAATCAGATAAAAAAAACTTTGTATAGTAAGGTTATGTAAAATAGCCTTTTATGTATATATATTAGCAAATTTGTATGATTCAATATAATGTTATGTAAAGTGTCATATAAATGTTAATATTAAGCAGTAATTATTAAATAATATTTTTTGTGACACAGACAGGGAGAGACAGACAGACAGAAGGACAGATAGGGACAGACAGACAGGAAAGGAGAGAAATGAGAAGCATCAATTTTTTGTTGTGGCACCTAAGTCCATTGACTACTTTCTCATATGTGCCTTGACGGGAGTAGGGGGCTACAGCAGAGCAAGTGACCCCTTGTTCAATCCAGCTACCTTAAGCTCAAGCCAGCGAACTTGGGCTCAAACCAGCAGCTTTGAGCTTCAAGCCAGAGGCTTTTGGGCTCAAGCCAGTGACATGTGGTCATGTCTATGATCCCATGCTCAACCCAGCGACCCTGCATTCAAGCTGGTGAGCCCATGCTCAAGTCAGATGAGCTCACGCTCAAGCCAGTGACCTCGGGGTTTTGAACCTGGGTCCTCTGAGTCCCAAACCGATGCTCTATCCACTGCCCTACCACCTGGTCAGGAGAAATAAATTGCAATTATTATTTATTATGTGCTACATACTGCTCTAGATATACTCAACATAAATGTGAAAAAGTTTATAATTGCCCTGCTCTCATAGAGCATTTTATTCTATTAAATTTAGACAGAAAAGTAAAAGAAGTAAATAATATGCACATAAATAATTCTTTTAACAAATGTTTGGTGAGCACCAATAACATTCTGGGTACTGCTGCAGGTGAAGGAAATACCAAAGTGAGTAAAACAGACAAATATTTCTTCCCTCATGGAAATTATTTTTGGGTGGGCAAGCAAGCAAACAAAAACAGATGAAAATAAATTCTGTGGATAGATTTATAATATAGTAATATGATAAAAGACTTAGTGCGTAGCAACTTTGATTGGTTAGAAATCAAGTCACATGTTATACTTGTACTAAAAAGGAGGGAATTATACAAAGGTGTGATTTTTCTGGGAATTACTTTGGTGTACGGCTACCGAGTCTCCAAACACTAAGTCCAAACATAGTCTAAAACATACAATATTGTTGAAAAATGTTGATCCATTTTCAATAAAGATTTTTATACAGTTTTAAAAATAGTATCAAATGTGAATATATATATTTTTTAGCTTAGTTTTTTTTTCTTTTTTTTTACAGAGACAGAGAGAGTCAGAAAGAAGGATAGACAGGGACAGAGAGAGACGAGATGCATCAATCATTAGTTTTTCATTGCACGTTGCAACACCTTAATTGTTCATTGATTGCTTTCTCATACGTGCCTTGACCACGGGCCTTCAGCAGACCGAGTAACCTCTTGCTCGAGCCAGCGACCTTGGGCTCAAGCTGGTGAGCTTTTTGCTCAAACCAGATGAGCCCTCGCTCAAGCTGGTGATCTCGGGGTCTCAAACCTGGGTCTTCCTCATCCCAGTCCGACGCTCTATCCACTATGCCACCACCTGGTCAGGCAAATATCAATAAATTTTTAAGAAAACTAAACCTTTTGCACCATTTGAAATGAAAGATAGCACTCAAAATGATAATAATATTGTTTTAAGAGTAGAACATTAAGCCTGACTGTTTTTTTAACCGTTTTTATTAATCTTACCTAAAAAATTAGTAATGTAGCTACATTATTAATTTTCCTTTTTGCTAAGTATCCTAAAAATGTTGATACTAACTGATGACTAATAGTTTCTGTCTAGCCCGACCAGACTGTGGCACAGTGGATAGAGCGTCAGACTGGAACTTGGAGGACCCAGGTTTAAAAACCCGAGGTCGCCAGCTTGAGTGCAGGCTCATCTGGTTTGAGCAAGGCTCACCAGCTTGAGCAAAAGTTTGCTGGCTTGAGCAAGAGGTCACTCTGTCTGCTATAGCCCCCCAGTCAAGGCACACATGAGAAAGCAATCAATGAACAACTAAGGTGCTACAACGAAGAATTGATGCTTCTCATCTCTCTCCTTTCCTGTCCATCTGCCCCTATCTGTCCCTCTCTCTGTCTCTGTCACAAAAAAAAGAAAGAGTAAAACATTTAAAATGATCAAAAGTTATAATTTAAGGAGAAAATTAATTTAGAGTTCTAAATAGTAAAAAAGAAAGAAAAAAAAAAGCAAGAAAGAACCAGAAAGATTAGTGGCTTATTGCCATTCATTTTCATAACAGACTAAAGGAAACATTGCAGTTAAGATCATATCCCTTTTAATGGCTCTCTTTCTGCTGACACTCTTCTAATGTTCCAGACTGGTGCCACATAAGCCTCTCCACTGAGGGTGACTAAGCTAAAATCTACAATCAATTACATGATGCAAGTTACTATAACTTAAGTTCCTTTCTGAAGAGGAGAATGGAAGAGTAATAGAAAATGAGTAGACTTTAAAGGCAGATATATATGACTGGAATTCTACTTATTAGTTGAGGGACCTTGGTTAATTTTCTGAATCTCACTTAGGCTTCAAGTCCTCATCTGAAAATTGGAGATAAGAGTATCTGTCTTACATCGTTATGGCAAGTCTGGAATGTGATAATATATGTAATTTATTGAACATTGTGTCTTACACATAGAAACCCAGCTCAATAAATTTCTGATTCTCTCAGAATTAAAAAAAAAAATTGTTTCTTTATCCACCTTAGTCTCTTACTATTTCCTTAACAGCAGAAAATTGTGATGGTTACTTAATTAACAGTTTTATTCTTGGCTCATAAATCAGACACATCATACTTCATCGTTTTTCAATTATGATAATGGAACCTTTAAAAATAAATTGTCGTTTAAGTTAACATTAGCACAATTCTTTTGTATTTTTGCACTTATTGCTACATTTTAAGATAAATGCTTTTCTACAGTTGCTTTAAAATAAAAAACAAAACTTTGGCAGATAACTCTTCTCATCAAATGGCCCTGCACTATTTTATCAGCAACATTTTTCATCATTCTTTTCCACTTTAATAGTTGTTTCTCTATCCCCAAGTTCTCATGCAGAGATGATAAAGGTTAAATGAGGTCTTAAGGGGCTCTAATATGACAGGACTTGTGCCCTACAAGAAGAAAAAAGATATCAGAGCTGTCTCTCTGTCATGTAAGGACACAACCAGAAAGCAGCCTTCTCAAGCCAGGAAGTGAATTCTCACCAGGAACCAAATTGACCCCTAAATCTTAGATTTCCCCGTCTCCAGAACAGTGAGAAAATAAATTTTGGTCATTTAAGCCAGTTTGTGGTATTCTGTGATGGTATTTCAGGCTAAGATAAAACCCAACTACATATTATATAATATGGTGGATTTTATACTTTAATATAAAGAAATTAACCCCTCACCTGAATAATTCTGTAGCATAATGTGTATAATTAGGTTACCAAAGCAAAATTAATATTATAAATTGTGAAAAATAAAACCACATGTAACATTTGGGACTTAGCTAAATGATTTGCAGATATAAATGCATGGAGTCTATTAAAAATCCCACTGGCTGCCAAGGATCAGACAGAGTTGCCTCGCCTCCATTTTACTCATCCATTACAGATTTTTTTTCCCTTAGGGCAGCAATTCTCAACTTTTTTTTATCTCATGGCACACATGAACTAATTACTAAAATTCTGTAGCACACCAAAAAACATTTTTTGCCAACCTGAAAAAAAAAAAAGTTATGATTTTGACTCATTTATACTAGATGGCTACTGTTCTGTTGTCTATTGTCATTTCTCAATTTGTCAATCTAGGGGGAAAGAGGTCAGTGCCCCTAAGTAAGGTACTGCATGCTTTAAAAATTCTGGCAGCACATTTGTTAAAAATTGCTGATATAGGGTATTTTAGCCAAATATAGTCCATTGGTGAAGCCCAAATTATAACGTATAATAAAGCTTTGAACCATAAAAAATAGGGTTTTAGCTTCTCTAAGGAACTCACAGTGAAAACATATATACAGATATTTCATTCATGAGTCTACTCCGAGACTGAATACTCTTAATATTTTATTGACATGACTTTGAGCTCAAATTTTAAAATAAATTAACAAAAAGACTATGAAGCAGTCATCAAGAATTTTTCCAGGGCCCTGGCTGGTTGGCTTAGTGGTAGAGCGTCGGCCTGGCGTGCAGAAGTCCCAGGTTCGATTCCCGGCCAGGGCACACAGGAGAAGCGCCCATTTGCTTCTCCACCCCTCCCCCTCTCCTTCCTCTCTGTCTCTCTCTTCCCCTCCCGCAGCGAGGCTCCATTGGAGCAAAGATGGCCCGGGAGCTGGGGATGGCTCCTTGGCCTCTGCCCCAGGCGCTAGAGTGGCTCTGGTTGCAACAGAGTGACGCCCTCGAGGGGCAGAGCATCGCCCCCGGTGGGCAGAGCGTCGCCCCCTGGTGGGCGTGCCGGGTAGATCCTGGTCGGGCGCATGCGGGAGTCTGTCTGACTGTCTCTTCCTGTTTCCAGCTTCAGAAAAATACCAAAAAAAAAAAAAAGAATTTTTCCAGAAAAAGAAATCTCTACTTTTTAATCCAAATCTTTTCAAGGTATGAAACAATAGAGTTAATCTATTAATAGCTCAATCTCTTTCAGTTCATGTCCATATCTCTTGAAATGAGCAACCCAATACATTAGAAAGTTTTTGATCTTTTAGAAGATTAATGGAAACATTTTTTGTAACTTTTCATTTATGATCAAGACTTGAAGGAAATTTATAAAATATGTATAATGTAAAATAAACTCCTATTAACTCATGGTACTCTAGAGAGTATTATACAAGGCAGATTTTCTCATCCCAACCTCACACCTATCCGAAAATGTCAGAATCACCCATTTTATAAAAGTGTTAACTGGAACAAAGAACTGATAAGTAACTTGTTCTAAATCAAATTGTCAATAAGCAGTAGGGACTTTAGAAGACTTGATAATATTTTATAAGGTTAAGAAGTAAATCATTATGACAATGATGATAATGAAATAAAAGTCCCTCTCTTCTCCTCAAACTCTTAAAATGTGAGTGGATATACAGTCTTTCACCTGAACATTTGAAAACAGTACAAAGATTTCTACAAATACATTAAGTTGTTCACCATAAATAGAATATATAGTTAAATAAGGGAGAGAAAATACACACTGCTAAAGTCATGCAAGTTTTCAAGCAACATCTTTATTCAAATTGCTTATTTTGCATCCTAAACATAATAATGATGTGTTATATGTAGTTTATGAATGTTTTCCCTTGCGTTTTACAATGCGAGGATATGAAACATATTAACTTTGTGTATTATGTTAATCCCAATTTTGAAATAAAGAAACTGGGTTTAAGGACATTGAGTGACTTATCCAAAGTCATTTAGTCAAAAGATGTTTGTGCTGGATCAAGAATCCAAATTTTGCACTCTTTCCCAGAAAACTTTAAAAAAAATCTTCAATATTAAAACAAATGTTAATTCATTCTCCACAAAACTGTGCCTAAAATTGCCTTCAAGCTATAAGTAATCCATACATCTTACAATAAAAAATGCTAATACTCATTAATCAGAGCACTTGTTTATTGGATTTGTTATCAAAGTAAAAAAACATACTTTGAATAAATATTTAATTTCCTCCTAAGAGCACCAAACAAATAATACCATTCATCTTCTACGCATTGTATACACAATAAGAAAAGTTTGCTGAGCAATAAAGTGCTTGCAGGGCTCAATATTAGACTATTTAGATTTACAAATTCTTGGTAGTAGCAATGTTAGTAAATATAGCCCATTTGTCACATTAGATTTTAAATTCAGAGTGGAAATAATATAATCTCTCATTTTCACAGTACATGCTGAGTTATGAAGCTAATAAAATTTGGATCTTTCTGATATAGACAGAAAAAAGAGATATAGACTATTATAAATTTACTAAAACTTTAATTTGGAGCAAAATATAAATAAAAGAATTTACTAAAAGTATTTATAGTTACATCCCCAATTATAGAACTATCATAAAGATGTAGTATTCACATACTTGTAATAGGTTTTAAAGATATTTAAAAGATACATTAAAGTCCTATATGGTACAGATGCTTTAAACACTTTAAAATGCTGCCTGTTTGTTTTGTGAGTAAAATTGTCAAGTGTAGAAATGGCATCACACATCATATGATCTAATAATTGCTTGTATTATTTATATCAGAACCTTTTTTACTCATTAGCAGATACTGGAAATAATTAGTAATTAGGAAAGCAGCAGAGCTGTGCTATTTCCAGTTCTGTCTTTCAATAAATTCACATTTTGATTAATTGCTTTTTCTTTCCTTTTGCTGCTGTTATTACCCAGTAGAGTGTGTCTTATCATTAGGTATTTCCAAATAGGAGCAGACTAACAAGAATTCATTTATGTCTTTCTTTTAGAGGTTAATATTTATAAGCGTGAATAACTTAGTTACTGATGACAGTTCAACACATTAGGGTAATTATAAAAGATAGAAGAAAAAGTGTAATTTTATATCAGCCATTCCTAGTCATAGCTAATGAGTTAAGAAATATATTTAATCATTAATGATAATTGCTGGTAAGGTAACAAATCCCAGATTTCATTAAAATCTGAATATTTTATTCAAAATTTTATAAAATTTAGATTAGGTTGTCATGTTTTATATATATTTATATTGCTAATTTTCTTTGTTTTTATAATTACAATAAAGTATCTTTTTTGACTGTCTGAGGGAAAAATCAACCATTAAAATAAAAAGGTGGTGATAAATATCCAATGATCCTATCTTATTCATTTTTTAGAAAACAGAAGATTGTCAATATTGTCATTCTAAACAGATTTTAAATACTTGCAAGCAAAACTAAACTTATTTTAGAAGATAAGCTCACACTACGTCACAGGTTCTAGTACAATTTTCTTCCCTGGAACTTATATCCAATCAGATTTCAGGTTTTCTATATATAAAATGGTAAAGTTAAAAATATTCAGAACAAATATCTCAAGGAATTTAACTTTACATCTCAAGGAACTAGAAAAAGAAGAAAAATGAAGCCCAAAGTTAGTAGAAAGAAGGAAATAACAAAAATCAGAGCTGAGATAAATTATTGAATAAAAAGACAATATAAAAAATTAATACAATCAAGATCTTGTTCTTTGAAAAGATAACAAAATGGACAAACCTTTAGCCAGGTTTATTAAGAGAAAAGAGAGAATACTCAAGTACAATCAGAAATGAAAGAGAAGATGCTTCAACTTATACCACAGAAATACAGAAGATCATAAAAAAACACTACGGATAACGATACATCAACAAATTGGAAAACCAAGGAGAAATAGATAAATTTCTAGAAACATACAACTTCCCAAGACTAATCATGAAGAAGTAGAAAATATGAGCAGACAAATACTTATTAAGGATATTGAATCTGTAAACAAAACCTCCCAACAATCAAAAGCCCAAGACCAAAGGGCTTCACTGGTAAATTCTACTAGGACAAATTTCTCTTCAAAGTAGTTTCTTACTTAATTTAAAGTACAGCAGCTGTTTCCAGTATTTCAACTAAAATTGGAAAATATAAATCTATAATAACAAAAATTTATTTGTGCATAATTTAAAAGTTTGTAAAGAATCAGAATATTTTTAAAAGATTCAAATATTTAAGTATTTCACCACAAGGTGAAAAACAATTTACACTTAACTTCGGCTTACCAGACAAATAAGATAGTGCTTTCTTTTGCAGAGACAATAGGGGGGAATTATGGAGAAGAATAAGTTTCTGTCTCATTAAAGTTAAACAGATGGTTTACTTTTGATAATTCATCAAGGTTTATACTTAGGATTTGTTTGCATTTTTATATTATGGTACACTGGGATAAAATATTTATTAAAGTGTGTTGATACTTTTGGTCAAACCTGTATTTTTAATTGAAATATAACCATATTAAATTAATTGCCTCAAAATAAATTTGACCCTCACATATTGTGTACCAGGTTTATCCTTTCCTTTGAATATTCTCTGGAATATTACTTCTGTAGTCCCAAAATTACATGTGCAGCATGAGAAGATAGTAATCAGGTTATCTCAGCAAATCAAAACTTGTTAGCTAATAATATAACAGCAAATAACAGAAAAGTGCAGTGGGCACCAATTTGCAGGTCAATTCAGCCTTCTTTTCAGGAACTGCCTACCCCAACCAGATATTTGGTTCCTCATACCAATGTTTCTTGTCTATGATTCTACCTCCCTGGCTGCAGGTAACTAAATATAGGTTGAAATAGCACTTTGCCTGGGACACTTTTTTTTTTTTTTTTTTTGTATTTTTCTGAAGCTGGAAACGGGGAGGCAGTCAGACAGACGCCCACATGCGCCCAACCGGGATCCACCCAGCACACCCACCAGGGGGCGATGCTCTGCCCATCTGGGGCGTCGCTCTGTCGTGACCAGAGCCACTCTAGCGCCTGGGGCAGAGACCAAGGAGCCATCCCCAGCACCTGGGCCATCTTTTTCTCCAATGGAGCCTCGGCTGCGGGAGGGGAAGAGAGAGACAGAGAGGAAGGAGAAGGGGAGGGGTGGAGAAGCAGATGGGCGCCTCTCCTGTGTGCCCTGGCCGGGAATTGAACCCTGGACTTCCACACGCCAGGCCGACGCTCTATTACTGAGCCAATCGGCCAGGGCCACCTGGGACATTTTGATTCTACCTCTTGTAAACTTAGAATTTAAGTTGAAAAATAGCAAACCATGAGCTGGTCAATTAAATAAAGATTATATGAACCTGGAAGCCATATATGAACCAGTTTTGACTCCTTTGTACCAAGATGAAGAAAATGGCAGTCTACAAAGAAAGTAGAATAGATGAAATGTGCAGAAAGTAGAAACATTGTAATTTTGTGAGAGAGATCTGCTGTCTTTCCAGTATAGAACTCCAGGTCCTTGGTAAGATTCAATTTCATTTTGGCCTTGGACTGCACAAGCATTATTATTATTATTATATATATTTCTCTTTTTGTTTTAATGACAAACTTTATCTATGTCAAAATTTTATCTAGGGTATTTTTATTTGCGTGTGTGTGCATGAGAGTAGTGTAAAAGAGGAGCAATAAAGGTTTTCCCAAGGTGAAGATATATTAATGATAAGATAAAATGCATGTGGATATCAAAAAGTTTAGATTTAGAAACTACATTATTTTGGTTAAATGATAATTTTTATATAGCTATAAAGATACAATTAAAAAAACTTTTAAAAGACAGATATCACAGTGATATAAATAGAATAAAGAGTTAAGGTTATAACTATTTGTCGTCCTTGACCAATAATATCATAATTGTTGATTTATACTTTAGCAGACCATCATATTGGGGTGAAAGTTTGTACTGACAGTAGGTGTTTATATAGAATGCACATAACTGAATTGTCCTCACAACCCTTTCCTTTCATAACTATGTATAAAAATCATCCCTTAAAATGACTTACAATCTGGCTGCAATTTTTAGTTAATAAACAATCTTAATGACTATGTATAAAGCTGACAATGAACATAACACAGAGGTTATAGAATATTACGAATTTTGCAGAAGAAACATCAGAGTAAAAATAATTTATTCTTTGTATTTTTGCTTATTTAAGAACTATAAAACTCCATTTGTTCTGAAATTTTAAAAAAAAATCAAAACAAAAATCTTTTGCATTAGGGAAAGACTTGAGTATCAGCTGTGTGTGTGTGTGTGTGTGTGTGTGTGTGTGTAAATAAACTTGCTTGAAGGTATATATGAATTAAACATTATTTTGAAAGCACAACATAAAAAGCACTCTATATTGGCCCTGGTTGGTGACTCAGTGGATAGAACATCAGCTGGCATATGGATGCCTTGGGTTCGATTCTGGGTCAGGGCACACTGGAGAAGCAACCATATGCTTCTCTTTTCCTCCCTCTCCTGCTTCTGACTTTCTTCCTCTCCTATAGCCACTGGCTCAATTGGTTTAAATGTGGCTGAGGAGTTGAGGATAGCTGCACTGATCCCAGCACATCTGCCTCAGATTCTAAAAATAGCTTGGTACTTGAGCATTGGCCACAGACGATGTTGCCAGGTGGATTTCAGTCAGGGTGTGTGCGGGAGTCTGCCTTACTATATCCCCTCCTCTCACCCTAATTTTTTTTTTAAGAAAGCACTCTATATTAAACAATATTACTGGTTGAAGTAAACTACTTTTTTTTTTACTATAGATCCTTGTAGAATATATGATCACATAAGAATTATAATGAGGCCTGACCTGTGATGGCACAGTGGATAAAGCGTCGACCTGGAAATGCTGAGGTTGCCGGTTCGAAACCCTGGGCTTGCCTGGTCAAGGCACATATGGGAGTTGATGCTTCCTGCTCCTCCCCCCACTTCTCTCTCTCTGTCTCTCCTCTCAGTCTCTCCCTCTGTCTCACCCTCTCCTCTCCAAAATGAATAAATAAATAAAAAAAAGAGTTATAATGAATTGCTATTTATCTATAATGCTGTAAGTAGCTGGGCAAACAGTAAAAACTTAATCTCAATGTTTTGCATCCCTTGGATAAATTGGGTTAACAACTAGTGATCATTAATGACTTAAACAGAAATCTTACTCCATTCTACATCACCATTCAGTAATAGAGCCAATGCTATTTTTATCAACAATAATTGGAGGCACAGGGTCTAAGTCAGTATGATTAAAAAATTGTTAAATTAATGGTTATATCTTTGCTCTGTTACTAGCCAGCTGTGTGACAAAGGGCGGCTTACAGTTTTTCTGAACAAAATTTTTCTTCTTTAAAAACTGAAAACAATAGAATGTATTTATTTCACTTTGTGTTTCTTTTTATAATATTAATCTACTCAGTAAATTCAACCATTTTATTTCTACTTGTCTCTATCAAGCAGTCTAATTTGCTTAGAAAAGTCACATACTAAAACAGAGAGAACAAACAGGCCTGACCTGTGGGGTCATAGTGGATAAAGCATCAACCTGGCACACTAAGGTCACCGGTTCAAAACCCTTCACTTGTCTGGTCAAGGCACATATGGGAGTTGATGCTTCCTGCTCCTCCCCCTTCTCTCTCTCTCTCTCTCTCTCTCTCTCTCTCTCTCCTCTCTAAAATGAATAAATAAAAACAAAAAATAAATAAAACAGAGAACAAGCAAACACACTGTAGGTAATCAACCCCACACACATGACTCTCACTCTTAAACTTTGCACAGCAGCAAATTGAAAACTATTCAACAATCATAAAATAAGGACTCCAAATAAAATAGGAGCCATTAAATCAGTACACTTTAATCTTCTTGATATCAAGGTCAACCTCATTCTTTTGTGTTAGAATAGATCTTTTTTATTTTTCCTGAAGCTCTCCTACCTTCCAAGTTCATAATTTCACCAACTTTGGGAAAAATTTAACTTTGTATTAATCCGTCACAGTTTTGTGTTCTTAAATAGCTATAATAAGCAAAAAACAAAAACAAAAAAACAAAAAAAAACACACCCACAGATTTAAGATAGTATATTATTATAAACTTTTTAGTAACAATCTCATATTACTAAAATTTAATTGATAATAAATAGAACATCACAGATGATATTGAATCAATTTATATTTGAACAAAATTAGAATTTTGGATCCTCAAATCAAAATGTATTCTATACAACATCACAAATTTAATAATGGAATAAAAAATATAAGAAAACCATCAAAATAAATAGAAAGATCATTGGCATGGGGAGTTGTATTTAAGACTTAAAGGAATGGAAACATTGTAAATTCAATTGCAGATATATGTGATTATTTCTAAATTTAAATGTCTGCATGTCACAAAACTTCCTAAACAAAGTTAAACGCAGAAACATAAAATTTTTTAAATAAACATTTATACAAGTGTTAATGTCATCATTGTAAACATTTTGTTAAAAATCTCTATTAAGGCCCTGGCCGGTTGGCTCAGCTGTAGAGCGTTGGCCTGGCGTGCAGGAGTCCCGGGTTCGATTCCTGGCTAGGGCACACAGGAGAGGCACCCATCTGCTTCTCCACCCCTCCCCCTCTCCTTCCTCTCTGTCTCTCTCTTCCCCTCCCGCAGCCGAGGCTCCATTGGAGCAAAGATTGCCTGGGCGCTGAGGATGGCTCTGTGGCCTCTGCCTCAGGAGCTAGAATGGCTCTGGATGCAACAGAGTGATGCCCCAGAGGGGCAAAGCATTGCCCCCTGGTGGGCATGCTGGGTGGATCCCGGTCAGGCACATGCGGGAGTCTGTCTGACTGCCTCCCCATTTCCAGCTTTGGAAAAAATGAAAAAAAAATCTCTATTAAAAAAGTTGAGCAAAATGGTGGCTGGCATCTTTTGAACAAGGTATTTGAATAGGCACATGGGGAAAATCAAATTGGAATTATCAATCAAGGATGTGAAAGAAAAATGAACACGAGAGTGACTAAGAGAGCTGATAGCACATGGAAGACAAGCATTGGAAGCTAGGTAGCTGTCAAACGTTTATGCTAGAGAAGTAACCGACCTGGATCTGGGTCCACTTTCCACACATAATATGTAATAATGTCAATGATATCTATTTTTAAGAAGATTTTGAATGGATTTTAAGCTAACAATCTTACTTTTTTACATTTTAGGCATTTTGTTCACTGACATTATTTATCTAGAAAGTTTGTTTTATTTTTTAATGATTAATATATTATTTTTATTATTCTCTTACTTTTTATGTACTTTCTTTTTAAAAACTGTACCTTTTTGACAAAGTTCAGATCCAGATAATGGGGGAAAGGTTTATGCTGGATGATAGGATAGAAAAGTAAGAATGTGAGGGTAAGGATGTCGTGAGAGTAAGGGAAGGGAAGGGTGTGGTGGGTCGAGTGCAGTGAGAGCAGAAAGTTACAGAACATTATGAGTGAAATGAAAATAAGGTATGCTTGCATCATTTAAAAAATAATTTCATACGTGTTAGTGGAAAGGTTTGGTGCATTACCTGTGAATGGTGTAATTCCCTTAATTATTTAATACAGAAACTACAAATCTTAAATCATATATATTTCGCTTATTAACAATACTTTTTAGCAATATCAGAAGCTGTTTCTCACATTATTTCTCAGGGCTTGTATATGGAGATTTTTGTGAAAAAGTATGGAATAAAATCTAAGTATATTTACATAAAACAGATTCTGAAATTCAAAAAAATATATGTCAAATTACTAAAGACAAATTATTTTTTCAAATTTAATTAGGAATTTTTCTTCTGAGTTATTGTTAGAGTGAAAGGTACATTGTTCAAGGTAAGCTTCATCTCTAACACACTGGAAAGAAACTTTCCATGTTTTTGCTCAAACTACTGTCTCTAAATCCCAAATCTGCATCAGTTATTCCAAGAATTTAGACTACATGATCAGATGTTACCACTTCTGACTATAAGTCCTCACTGGGTTCAGGTTAAAAAATGTATGGGCAGAATTCTTCTTGCCAAATCTCACAGTTGCTTTTAGTCACCCTCAAGCAATAGCCATTCTGAAAGAACAGCATTAGATAATTAAGATTCCCTGAAACTACATTTTAATGTTCAGCTACCATATATGTTAAACTTTTTCTGTTTAATCTGTTGCTCCATGTTCAAATTCAAAGTAAATTATAGGAAGTAAGAGAAGTACATTTGTATTTATTTGGAGTCTGGTTGGGGTGCATGCAGGAGTCTATTTCCTCTTCTCTTGCTTGGAAAAGAAGAAAAAAAATAATAATATCAAAATTTTAGTAGTAGTACTGGTAGTGGTAATATTTCATTACTTTAAAGATTTATGTCAGTCATAACTGAATGATAAGCCACTGGAATAACAGTAGAACACTCTGTATTTGCTTTGTATCACCATTGCTCTAAGACAGTGGTTCTCAACCTGTGGGTCGCGACCCCACCAGGGTCGCGACCCACAGGTTGAGAACCGCTGCTCTAAGGCAATGAGTTGTAAAAATTTCATTTGTAGAGGCAAAGTACTACTGAACCACTGAAATATGTTCACTAGAAACATATTATTTAAAGAAAAGAATAAAACTAACCTTTGTGAATACTGTCTAGTGGACTAAACATGACTACTTGAAATGGTAACAAGAGATAACATTTATGTTCAAGCCACTGAAAGAAATTTCTATTTTCTATACCCTGTGGTCAGGAGTTTCTAACTGAAAACCAGTGAGACTAAAGAAGGAAGAATTTACTCAGCAGAAAAGAAATTGAGTTCAAAGTTGTATAAACTCATCTAATCCAAAGAAGGTGACATTTAAGACCAGGAAATGTCTCCAGGATCAGTGAAGGAGGCAGGCAAATCATAAAGGTGAGGATCAAAGCAGCTTTTAAAATCTGAGCTGATCTCTTTCAAATTTGCATACAAGCCACAAGGTATGCCGAAGAATTGAAAAGTAATCACTGTTGCTAAATGGTCTGTAAATAGTAACTAGATAAGTTTCATTATCTTAATCAAAAGCATGTATTAAAACCACTTCTTAATTAGCTGGTGCTGCAGTATTGGGCCTTATACACAAGGCAGCTTAAAATATAGTGATACTTACCCTAGGCAGAAAAGTAGGAAGGAACAACCTTTACATCTGACATAAAAACAAATAAAAGACCATTAACAAAATAAGGTAATAAGAAATGTGTATGTGCTAAATTTAAAACAGAAAAATGAAGAACTCCACGTATTTCTAAATGATACTCTACGGTAAGTGTTCCTTTAAAGAGAAATTCATCAGTGCACTTACACAATAAGACTGATTTAATCCCAATTTTAAAGGGCACAGTAATTACATATATTGTGGCACATTTAGCAGATGTCATTGGAGCACATTTGCAAAAGCCAGGGGACATACCCCGTGTAGGGTACACTCAGCAACTCACAAATTTCAAAATTTTCAACTTCAGAATTATCATAATTTTACATAATGTTTTGGTGTGAGTTATTGCCTGAGTTACATCATATTATAAGTAATAAGTAACAAATTCTGGATATTACAGCCAATAATACAGTAGAAAGAAATATATCAATATATCTGAGAAGCAGGAGATAATTATAAAAAAGCGTTCAGAAGTCTGCAGGCTGCACCTAAATCATGTATCCAAGTCAAAACACCAAACATCACATACCATAATAAAAAAACAATCCTACAAGAATTAATCAACAATCTTCACAAAATCATGCATATTTTGAAAATATTCTAATTAGGTTTGAAAGACACCTACGTCATTTCACTTACACATGTCAATTCTCACATTGTACAATGAACAAAATACAGAAAATGTACAGGTGCTTTATAAAGGGACATTTTTTTAATGTTTCTTTTATCCTCAGGTAAAGGAAAGATAGAATTGGCCGGACAAAAGAAGAAGCAAGAGCGATTCAAGGAGAGTCTTTTTTCATTATTGTTAATTTCCAGAGGGAATTAACCAATTTTCTGCATTATGATAGAATCAGCATACTGAAGATTGGACCTATAGATAATGTCAAAGCAGAAGAGGTGCTTTCAGCTTTGTGTGCCTGCTGAATCTTAAATACGAACAACTGCTGAGCTTCTGTTTGCTCCATGATTTCCGGTCAGATTTCATCAGATTGGAGCCTGCTGTTTAAGCTGTATTTAGGACATGACCCTAGCAGCTGGCTCCAGTGAATGAGCCGCTTCAAGGTGGTTATTACTATGCATGTAATAACTAAAGAATTTGGAAGAGCTAAGAAAGGCACTAATCCTTGTGTATTCTATTGAATATTTTGGTAGATTTGAAGTCCAACTAAGCAAGGAGCATATAAAAAATAAAAGTATGGTAATTTACACTAAAAATAACTTTAATATTACCATCTGCATGAGAGAAAATGCCATATGACTATGTTAGAGTAAGGAGAGTCTATTTTTTTAAATACTCACTACTCAAAAAGAGTTTAGAAGGTTTTACTAAGTTTCATAAATTTACAAAAGCATTATTTGAATAATTGATGTTTGGACTATATCTGACAAAATGAAAAACATCAGAATACATTTACTTTTATATCAGTGTCTGAATAAGATTGTATGTTATTCAGCATTGCATCCCTGTAAAACATACAAAACAGTAGTCACTAATAAAATGTTTCTAAGATTAAAAGTTATCTACTAACATTTGTAAATATATGATGATTAGCTTTAGAGAAGGTCTGAAAAAAATGTAACCACTAAAAAAATGCATATTATAATAAGAAAATATTCTAAATGTTTATAAAAATACAACCTTACATTTTCTGTGCAGAGGACTGCAAATGAAAATACAGACTAATGATAAATATTATATTGCTATTCTGTAGATTAAAAACCAGGAAAGAAAAGTAATGAGTATATCTTCCTAGGTTTTGTACTATCTTCCTGACTCCAGAAATGACAACCTGCAAGAAGAGTTGTATCATTTTTTCACAGGATAAACAACTTGGATATGCTCAGTATAGTCATTTACCTAAACACATTAGTGACCAAAAATACTTCTGTAACTAGTTACCAGTGTCTGGGTTACCAAAGAATTTGAGGATGAAAAATATCATATACTGAAAATGATTGGTAAGTATTTTCATGTGGGGTGGCAAATAACTTTTATTTAGGGCAATAATCTGGGGTTATTTAAACACTAAAACAGTCATAGAAAACTCCAGGAATAATAACAGCATTAGAATCTTCTGAAACCCAGAAACAGATGAAAATGTTCAACCAAAAATTAAAATGTTTGACTGAGGACATAAGGTAGATTAAATGAAGAAGCTTCATTCACACAAACTGGGATAAGGTGTCAAACATATTTAATAACATATAACTTTACAAAGTAGTATTGTTTTAACTATTTCAAAAATGAAAAGCCATAGATTTGAAAAAATATTTCTTCCTTGCCCTTCTCCTAAGACATAAGTAACGGTTCCTCTAGTCTCCCACATTCTCCCTACCCTAGCCAAATGACATACTAGAACTAAATTATATCTGGTCAAAGGTTGTATGGATTTGAACTCTGGTGGTAGGGTTAATTTCTGGATTCAAAGTATTCCCACGACTTTATTCTCAACTCCCTCCAGCCTATTATGCCAGCAGAGTCATACTGGGTGGAGAGATTGCAACCTCTCTGTAGAAAACTACCATGACACAAATATTCTATCTCCCCAGGAAATTTGGGGATAACTTTTTTGGTTGTATGACGTTAACCTCAAATTTAGCCTTACCTAGAAAGTTTAGAAATGAAAATTTTGTACAGTTATATAAATAAATGTTTTGAGTCTTAGAGCTTCCCTCTATTGATCTGTCTCTATTCAATAGAGACTTAATGGATTCATTTTGCTTTCACTCGATTCTTGCTATTCATTCCAAATGCTTAATGCAATTGCAGGCCATTATATTGCAATTACTCAATAAGAAAATACTTTTAAATGGGAGCTTATGAAAACATTTTATGGTATTTCATTTAGAGCCAAAAAGAACTGCAAGTGCAATTATTATTTTTAAAAACACAGTAAATAGAAAAGCTATTCAGATATTTCCCTTCATGTGGGTTGCTAAAGCTCAAATAAGGATAGTTGAAGAATATTATATTTTGTCCTATCTTTATATTAGGTTAGATGTGAATAATTTGGTTGGCAGATAACAATGAATTCAAACTTATTTATTCTACTACAATTTTTAGAAATTGTATATTAACGTATCTACAGATATTAAAGTATTTAATTTCACTAGAAAAGTATCAGGATAGATTATTCTTTTTTAAAGTCATACTTTCAAAAGAAAAATTATTCTTAAATAATGTAAATATAACATTATGATTTTATAAATTATTAAGAAAATTTAATTAGTCCATATTTAGGGGTCTGAAGATATTAATAGCTATTAACTTTAAATTATATATAAGAATTACTGTAATTTTTAATTATGTATTATTTCACATGCAACTGCATAGCATTTTCAAACCTTTGTTAATTAATAAAACATGAATAATATTATAAATAGTAAGAAGGGAAGACATTATAGATTGAATTAAAGTGCTTGTATTGGAAAACATCCAAAGTAATCAATTTAATTTCTTTCTTTTTTTATTTTATTTTTTTTTATTCAGTGAGAGGCATGTAGGCAGAGACAGATTCCCACATGTGCCCTGACCAGGATCCATCCAGCAAGCCCCCAACCAGGCAATGCTCTGCCCATCTGGACCCTGCTTTGTTGCTCAGCAACCGAAAGATTCCAGTGCCTGAGGCCAGGTCATGGAGTCATCCTCAGTGCCTAGGGTCAACTTTGCCGAACCATTTGAGTTAGAGTTACAGTAGGGGAAGACAGGGCGTGAAGAAGCAGATGGTTGCTTCTCCTGTATGCTCTGACTGGAATCAAACCCAGGACTTCCACATGCCAGGCCAATGCTCTACCCCTGAGTCAACCAGCCAGAGCCCAAATCTAATTTCATCACCTTTACATAAGAATTTTCTACACTATCCCTGACATCTCATATTTTAATGTAAATTGTATCAAATTATTACTGTTATTGGATGTTGAATTTTCAAGTGATTTCAGTGTTTAAAGAAATAACAATTTTACTGTTCAATTTAGAATAACTGTGTCTCATCTTCTTCCCTCCAGCCCCAGAGTTTTTAGTGATTCTTCTTCTAGTTAAAAGAAACATCCTCAAGGCTTTATTACTTCCACATTTATCAAATCAGAACAAAAATAAGCACTTAAAATAAAACAAAATACTAAATTAAAAAAATGCTATATATAGTACACAAAAAAAGGTACTAAGAGATCCCACCCATCACTCTTTTTTTTAAGATTTCTTTTTTTTAATTTTTTTAAAATTTTATTTATTCATTTTAGAGAGGAGAGAGAAAGGGAGAGAGAGAGAGAGGGAGAGAGAGAGGAGAGAGAGAGACAGAGAGAGAAGGTGGGGAGGAGCTGGAAGTATCAACTCCCATATGTGCCTTGACCAGGCAAGCCCAGGGTTTCGAACCGGCAACCTCAGCATTTCCAGGTCGACGCTTTATCCACTGTGCCACCAAAGGTCAGGCAGCCAACCCATCACTCTTTAGAGTGGTATATATGGAGCTCTATTCACTAACTTGAATTAGTACCAAAAGTAAGTTGAAAACACATTAGAGTAAAAAAAAAAAAAGAAGTAGTAAAAGAAAGAAAAAAGAACACATTAGAGTAATTTATGTTTAACAGTGCATTTAAAAGTGAGTCATAAAAATTTGGATCAGTACTAATTATTTATTTTATAATATTAAATTTATAAGGCATTGGTATGATTGGTTAGTTCATAGTTCATATTCCATATGAAACTAGGTAGTTAATCTAAAACATAGATATAAAATCCATAATACAAATTGAAATAAATTGAACAAAATACAAATTAAAATATTTTAAATCTAAATTTTACTTTTCTTTTTCTTTTTTTTTTTAAGTGAGGGGTGGGGACGCAGAGAGACAGACTCCCACATGCATCCCACCTGGGATTCACCTGGCATGTCCCCTAAGAGGCCATGTTCTGCTTATCTGAGGCTGTTGCTCCATTGCTTGACAACTGAGCCATCTCAGAGCCTGAGATGAAGTCACGGAGCCAATTTCAGCACCCAGGGCTAACTTGCTCCAACCATTCGAGTCATGGCTACAGAAAGGGAACAGAAAGAGAGAAGGGAGAAGGGTGGTGAAGCAGATGGTTGCTTCTTCTCCTGTGTACCCTGACCAGAAATTGAACCCAGGACTTCCACATCCCAGGCCAATGCTCTACCACTGAGCCAACCAGCCAGGGTATACTTTTTTTTTCTTCAAAAATCAGTATTCACTGATGAATCATTACAAAAACTTACTTAAACTTTTATAGTCAGAGACTACAAAAAGCAATATAAATTCTTTATTTCTTCATTACAAATAATTTTTTAATGAAAAATAGTGTCAGTAGCGTTCAGTCAGAAGATAAAAACAATAATTTGAACAAAGGAAATCATATAATATAAAAAGTTATTAATTATGGCAAGAGCTGAGAGTAACAAGGCATTGGCTAGTAAGATATAAAGACAATTCTAAATAACATAATAAACAGATATAATAAATAATATAATGGTAAAGATAACATCATATAATGGCAATTTTATGGACTGAATTTTTGTGTCACTCCCCCCAAAATATTCATAGTTTGAAATAACACCCCTTCCCATGCCACCACCATGTGATTGTATTAGGAGGTAGAAACTTTGGGATCTCAATAACATTCAACAAGGTCATGAATTAAAGCCCTCATGAATGAAATCTCTCCCCTTATGAGAGTCAGGAGAGAGCCGCTTCCTCTCTCTGCTCTTTGTTTTCTGCCATGTGTGGATACAAGAAGCCAGCAATCTAGAACCTAGCAGAGGTTCCTGACCAGCACCCTGATCTCAGACTTCCAGCTCCCAGGATTGTGAGAGATAAATTTTTTGTTTAAGCCACCCAGTCTATGACATTCTGTTAAAGTAGCCTGAACTGACTAATACAGCAACTTCCTCAATGACTGAGAGAGGGCACACAAGGTAGTACTTCTTCCTTTTTCAACCTCAACCCCAGCCCAGAGCTGAGCTCCAGATCTCCTTGGTCAAGGCATGTCCATGACCCAATGACAAGGTTGTTGTGTTGGTACGTGGGAGGACCTTGCTAGAAAAACCTTACCTCTGGAACTTGCTGGAAACCTGCTATCTGGGTTGCCTGGTGAAGTTACCCGCAGAGATTCACCATTACTCAGAATTTGCTATAAACCAAACCAAGGGAAACGAGGGGAAGCTGCTTGGTGCTGACTGCTGGTGGCATCCCTGAACTGCAGAGCCAGGAACTACAGAAGCTACAGGGTGAGAAGCACATCAGCACCTGGAAGAGAAAGCCCCTTCATCCTTAACTTCTCTACTGGCAAGTGTTCCACTGGCAAAGATTAGCGCTAGTTCAGCTGGCAAAGGAGAAACTGCACAGCTGAGAGGCAATAAATTGATCCCTGTCACAGCTATCTTATCACTGAGTATGTCTCTTTTACATCCTCACCACTTCTAAATAGTTCTGCAACACCAATTTTTCTGCTACCTTTGTTTTTCTTAACAGAATATAAAAAGCATCAGGGATAAACTGTTATACGTCTGTTTTCAAACCCTGTCCAATTTCCCTCATTGTGGTTCCCTGAAAAAAAGTACAGCAAGTTTTACTTTTACCACAGTATTTTTTTTTTATCTTGAGCAAAGTTTAATTACCTTTGACAACTACGAGGCTAATGTAGGTCTCAAAGCTTTCTAAATCTTTTATTTTCATAACAATCAATAGTAAATATTTTATAGCACTCTATGGGTTTGAAACAGTTCTCTTTTTCCTAATTTAGAAAGCAAACAGGAAGATGAAAAAAGCTATGAACGCCACTATACAGGAGACAAATCTGAAGCAGGCCATTCAGTCCATTTCTGCACTCCTGTCACTGCCTCCTCCCTCTCCCAATTCTACACTGTTAGAACACTGCTTACAAACTTATGTCGATTTCCTTTCCACAGAATGAAACTTAACCTTCTTAATTTGTCAAAAAGAACTTCACATTTTGAACCAAGTTACTATTTTGTTTTTTATCCCTTTTTAATATATCACACTCAACATTCATTTTTTCAGACAAAATATGGTTCTCTCCTCATTAAGTCAGGTACTTTTTTGGCAAATATATTACTCAGTATGTTTTATTTATTCTTCTAGCTCAAAAAAGCCAAGGTCAGTAAGTGGAAGAGTTGTATTCACTTGGTGGAAATGAAAGAATCACATTCTTTTATTACTTTCAAAATGCAATAAGATAATATCTGTAATTTGTTCAGAACATTGCCTAGTATATCATAAGTGCTCAATAAATATTATCCGAATGGTTCTTATTTGCTTAACTTTAGTTTTCTCATTTCCAGCATTAGGGAAATAGTTCTGTTAGAGCTACTATACATTTAAATGATCTTACTTCAGGAATGAATGGAAACACTAGGCAGAAAACATACTAAGTCAATTACAAGATGAGTTCCACTCTCAATTCCCCATTGCCCCAGAAATGCCTCCTAATCTTTACCATCGCTGCTGCATTTCTATTATATCATTTTTATATACAAAAGTCATTGTGGTCAAGAAACATAATGTTAAAATGGATCAAGTTGAGCCATAGCATAACTCTAGATGTACTGAAAGTAAGTAAGCTTAGTTTGGGGGTGGAAACAAAAATGGCCCATCAGGAAGAAACTAATACATTATCAGAAGAAGGGTAGATGAATGCTGCAGAGAAAAAGAAAAGGTGCCTACTGCATCATAAAAATGTCCCTCTTAAAAGTTCTAAAGTAACAGAATGCCACATTCAGTTTGAAAATTTTAAATGCCTTGATGATTACTTTCAATTTTATTATTTTAGAGACAAATGTATTAAAAGCCGAGGGAATGCATGCTTGGTCCAAGGTCAAACTCCGGAAAGCATCAGAGTCGGGAATAGAAACCAGTTATTTTAATTGGTTTATTGCTCGCACAGAGTTATTCTCTAGAAAGTGTCTTTATCATAACAAGCCAAGGAAGGTAACTAAATTAGAAGCATCAGCAAAGAAAACTAATAATTTGCAAACTGCTGCATACTAAATAGCAAAAAAAGAAGTATTCTGCTGAATACTTTATCAACACTTCAGATCTAACCAAAATTCATAAAAAAATTTTTAAAATGCATTTTTCTAACTTTTCTCCAAACCCATTATTCAGTATTAGCTCGAGGCTTTATATCTCCCATTAGCTGAGTGATTACTGTAACGTTGTGCTGATTTAGCATATGAGTTTGTGCTCTGCTTTTCAGCACTTCTAAGGAATGCTGATGTTCCCTGCTTAATAGCATGCTCTCCACTTTGACATTGATGGCCATGTTATACAAGCTGTATGAGACAAAACAAGCAATAGAAAATGGACTAAATACCATGGACTCACAAGTTCTCATAGAATGTCCCTATCAATTTAGTGTTCCAGAGAGGTTCTATAATACAGAAGCTCAGATATTTGTCTTAGGATTCAGGAGATCTGAGTTCAAATCCTAGTTGGAACCCCAATGCTGTGTGACCTTTTAGCTAGTTACTTGTAAATTGCACCTCAGATTCTACATCTTTAAAATAAATATAATATTAATAGCCAACATAATATGGTTATTTTTAAGATTACATGAAATAAAAATATATAAGGTGCTTAATACATTACCTTGCCAACAGGAATCACACAACTAATTCTGTGATTGATGTTGTAGCCCTTCACAGTCTGTAGGGTAAAGGCAGGGAGTTCTGAGGACTGGAGGAAAGGCTAATGGCTCTCCATCAACAGAAAAAAAAAAAACTGATAGAAAACACACAGGGATAACAGGCCTTATTCGAGAGAATGAAAAGATCAGCATCCAAATGAGCCAAATAACAAGGCCTAAAAAGTTGAAGAGAGCATTATTACAAGGAATGTCTCAAATACAGATTACTTACAATATTTAACTACATCTCTCTGGGTAACTGATCTTCCCTCAATCTCTGTTTCTTCATATCTACAATGGCATTTGCAGCTTATATTCACCGAAGGGTACTCTTTACCAGGCATCACTCAAATACTCAAAACAATCGATCCTATGAATTAAGTTCAATTATTATTTCCCTTTCAAAGATAAGAAAATGAAAACCAGGGAGGTATTTAAATTTCCCAAGATCAGCCAAAATTTACTGATGGAGCAGAGCTATGGAGTTTGGCTCCAGAGTTCAAGCTCTTAGTAACTTGGCAACTCTGCCCCCAGTAGGCCAGCATGAACACTACTTCATAAGGTTTGTCCAAAGAGGAGTGCAATAATGCATGTAAAACAATCAGCACAAAGCCTTTCACATAAATAAATTGCCATAAATTGTAGCTTTACCATTAATATAATATTGTTGAAATAAAGAGCTATGCAGAAATCACTTAAATGTATTTTTCCTTATATAAATTTAAAAATTTATAGAAGTTAAATTCACGATTCAAAGAAAGTGAATATACGCTTATGTGAATGAATGGCTTAGGAAAAAATTTTTCCAAGTTTTCATATTTATAATTATATTTTATATGATTATGAATTTTTCTATTATATGTATTATAGCTTCCACTCTATTTGTATGTCAAGGTATTTTTCTGCTACAAGAATTTTTAAATGTAATATTACCCAGCTTTGGAGGCTATTTTTTTTTTAATCTGATCCTAGTTAGAGTGAATTAGCATAAACTTGTGAACTTACACATCTTACTTCACCTTTTTGAGCTTGGTTTCTAAATGTTATAAAATAAAAATCATAATAGGCCACCCTAGGTAACAAATGTGATATAAATAAAAAAATAAAATAAAAGTCTTACAAACTGTGAAATTCTTTTAAAAACTAGACTGGTTCATCTTTCTTCATTTTTATCAAGATGACTCAAATAGATCTATTTCAAAAAAAAAAAATTCTAACCTGACTGCAATGTCAGAGTTTGCAGTTTACCCAAATTATTTTATTGTTCCATTTTATTGTGTATCTCAGGCCAAATTTATCATTTCCTTCCCATTAAACCAGCAGCTTCTTTCAACCTGTTGAAAAGTGTAGTATTACAAAAGACAATAAAGGTTTTAGGTTCATAGTAGATTCAGGAAAATCATAGCCCAGATTTCAGACTTTTCACCCAATAAAATCCTAATAAATTGCAGGTGAGTGAATCATGTCAGATGATGTTAGCAAGGCAATATAACATGTTATTTAAATTACTCTGACTCTGGAATGCTTGTGTATAATCTTAGTCACTTACTAGCCTCATGAGCTAGAGGAAGTTATTCAATCTTTTGGAGTCTCTGCTTTTTCATCTTAATCCTACATACTCATATGGCTACTCTGAAGACCAAATGCATTAATTCATGTAAAGTACTTAGAAAAATCTGATATATATTATACAATAAATGAGATATTATTAAATAGTGTTTATAGTTTGAATATGCTAATTAACCATCTTTTCTCTCTTTCAAGTTCTGATCAAATGTAAGAGACACTAGAATTCTAAAGAGAATAAACATACGGTACTAATTTTTACTTGCTAGAGTGGAGAATATGATGGAGTCTTCTATCCCATTTAGGGTTCTAACCTCCAGACCCACCCAAACCTGATTCACTCAGGTAAAGCAGGCAGAGAAGGGCATGACACACTTCCTCAGGACCCATCTCTCCATCCAACCTGGAGGTTCTGAAATACCACTCAGCCACAAGAAAAAATGAAATGAAATCCTGCCACTTGCAACAGCATGGATAGACTTTGAGAATATTATGCTAAGCAAAATAAGATAGTCAGATAAAGCTAAGAACTATATGATTTTATTCATATGTGGGACATAATACTGAAACTCATAGACATAGATAACGGTATGGTGGTTACCAGAGGAAAGGGGGTGGGAGGTTGGTGAAGATTAATGGGGTGATTTTGACGGAAGATGGTTTGACTTTGGATGGTGAGCACACAATGTAATATACAGATCATGTATCATTGAAATGTTCACTTAAAACCTACAAGATCCTATTAACCAATGTCACCCTAATAAACTTAATTTAAAAAAAGAGGATAGTACACTTTGAAGGTGGGGGGGTAAGAGAATGAGAATGCATTAATAGCAGTAACTGTGTTATAAAGAGAACAAATGGATGTGAAACTCAGAAATCAGATAAGTCACTCAGCATTTGAAACTCAGAAATCGGATAAGTCATTCAGCATTTGAAAGGCAGGGCTGTGCCTGGCCTGTGGTGGCCTACTGGATGGAGCATAGACCTAGAATGATGAGGTTGCCGATTCAAAGCCCAGGCTTGCGTAATCAAGGCACATATGGAAGTTGATGCTTCCTGCTCCTCCCCTCCTTCATTCTCTTTCTCTCAAGGAAAAAAAAAAAAGAAAGAAAGAAAAGAAAAGGAGGGGTGAGTGAGGTAGTAGAAAGATAGCACATAAGTGTTCATCATGTTACTCCTCTCTTCAAAAAAGGAGCTGAACTTTCTTCTCCTTTAAGGAAAACTAAAATTGTAAACGAATAGTGGTGAGGGCATAAGCATTCTCTGACCAGAGATTTCGTATGCATCGGGTCATCAGTTGGTACATCAGTTAGGTCAGAGCACTTTCTGAAACTACTCATTCTTTTAGCAAACATTAATTGAGATTATAGTATGTGCCAGGCATTGTGCTCACAAAGAGATGATAACAATAAGCTGAGATCAATAGTCAGATTCATTGATATATAGATGTTAGGTCTTATTAAGCAAATCAGTATGGATTCTGTTTAGAATCTCTGCAGAAACTTGTGTGCTTCATAATGTGTAGGTAATAATTTTCCTGCCAAATATATTATAGTGTCTTATACAAATTCTTTGTAATCTATCAGAATATGTATTTAAGCATTCTACAAGTGTTTAATCTAGTGCTGACAAAGTTGAAGTACACAAAATACACAAAAAAGTCTCAAATCTTTTCTTAGTACCGACTAAGGTGATAGACTCTTATTTATAACTCTAAAATGTAAACTAAGAAAATATTCTCTGCTTGGTGTCTCCCTCATAACCCTCGTCTTCTCCCGAGGCACTCCTGAAAAACCATCCTCTCTAAAGTACATATTTGAAGACCACTGTACCCATAAGCAACAAGATTTTTTTTTCAATTATTAAAGTGTTAATCTCTAAGAAACTCTATCTTTAATAAATATAGCCAGAAATCCTAAATGGAAAAATACTACTAGCAGAATCACCTCTTTCAAAACATGATTTTTCTTTAAAATGTAACAAAAAAATGACCTGCGTCTGAAAATGTCTTAGTAAATATTTTTCTATGAATTACAATAAAAAGGTATTAATTAGAAGGATAATGCTATGTGATAGATATGTGAATTCCAAACTGCCCTCTTGATGTTCCACTTATCTGTCAGACCTCACCCTTACTGGATTATCACCCCTGAGACAGAGGAATTCCAAGAAGCTGACAAGCCACCACAAGGAGGGGCTCTGGACATACCAGGACTTTTGATTCAACACCCACATGCTCGAAATTCTTCCTGATTCCATATAATTTGTCCCCCTAGCTTGTACTGCTGCTCTTCTCCCTGGGAGAAGTGTCCGACAGGGTTCCTTTCTTCCTTTCAATAAAGCCTGTTACTCTGGTCTTTCGGACTCCCATGGAATCCAACCATGGTGCTGAAATTCGGGACAGGTTACTAACTGCCTGGACTATCCCTCTTTGCCATCCAAGCTTACAACCAGAGAAGCAATGGGCAGCAGCAGCTCATCCCAGGCTTACTCCCTGATTCTGTTTGGATGTGTAATTGTAGGTCAATTGGCCAGCAGTCTAACCCTATCCTGAACCCCTGCTGGACCAGAGAAAGGTAAGGAGTTTCTCCCTTCACCTTCCCTGGTTGGCCTCTAAATTTCTCTCTAAAAACACACCCCTTCCTGGTCGGATGGTTTTCTCTGACACGCCTCACATTTTGAGGGGTTTGACTTTCAGTCTCAGTGGACTGCACAAAAGATGAGGCACCTAGCCAAACCTCTCCATTCTCTCGGACTTCTTGTCCTCGGAGCTCTCTGACAGGATGACTCCCCCACACGGAGATTCTCTCCTTTTGGGACAGTGACAAAAGGTGGGGATGCCCCCTCTTGCTCACCTGTCTCCACAGCTCTTCAGAGTCTAAGCCTTCCGACCAGACCCCTCTAGGATGTCTCATAAAAAACCTCAACAAACTCAGTCTCTCAGACCTCAGGCCGAAGAAATTAATCTTCTTCTGTAACACGGCATGGCCTCAGTACAGACTACACAATGACTCCCATTGGCCTGAAAACGGGACATTCAATTACAATATCCTAAGAGATATTGACAATTTCTGCCACCGGATGGGGAGAGCATCAGAGATTCCCTACGTGCAGGCTTTTCTCCTCCCTTCTCTCCTGTCCTTAATTTCTGTGCCTTCTGTTCTACACTCAGGCCGTTTCTGGCCAAAGAAACCTCCCCTAAAACCTCTGTTTCTAATTTTTCCTTCTCGGCGGACTCCCAACTCTCTCCCTCCTGCCTGACCCCTAAGGGCACCCCTCTCTCAGGACCCATCTCTGGTCCCTCTGCAAATTTTTTCCACTTAAGTCTCTCCCTCCAGAAAGCTCCCTTCCTTTGCAGAAACCTGTTTACTCATTCACCTGCAAATACCACACTCTCTCTTTCTCCTCTCCTGCTGGCCAGGGGCCCCTCCCTTCTCCACAGTGTTCTTAAACCCCTCCTCCCTCCTTACAGATGGACAGTTCTGTCCCTTTATCTTCTTTGACCCATTCCTCCACCCCACCGACTTCGGCTGTCTTTTTTTTCTTCTTTGACCCATCCTTACCCCTCCTCAGAGACTGACTGTGCCTTCCACTACCCCTCGTCCTCTCCCCTCTCCTCAGAGCTCTAAATCCTTTTGACTCATCTGGCCATGCGGCACCACACCAGTACTTTACCCTCCTCCCCCTCCTGCAGATTCTGACCCTCTTTCTTTCCATGCAGCTGCTCACACTGTCCATCCATCTGCTTTCTCTCTTCCTCCCCTCAGTGCTGACAACTCCCTGCCATCTCGAAAAACTTATAAAACAGAATTGTATATTAAACTGTGTGAGTAAGTAATCCGTCTTGTCTCTTTGTCAGAAAATATCTCTAGTATAATTTGAAATGAAACAAGTAAAGTATGGTCATTTAAATTCCTTAATTCATAATTTGTAAAATCTTTCTTTAATGTGTAACTATGTCTGTTTCTAAGGCCTTAAACCAATAATTACCCACCTCTTTAACCAGGCTTACTCATCCCCACGGACTCTCCCTGCAATATCCCTATCCTTCCTGTTCGAAAACCTTCAGGGGCTTATCGCCTTGTACAAGCCTTACACCTAATCAATGAGGTAGTAATTCCCCTCCATCCAGTTGGCCCTAATCTCTCTATAGGTTACTGTCACACAGTCTCTCACACACCACTCACTTCAGGGTCCTAGACCTCAAGAATGCCTTCTTTACCATTCCTCTACACCCTGACTCTTACTTTCTGTTTGCATTCAGCTGGACAGACCCAGACATTAGTACAGCCGAGCAACTTACATAGACTGTCTTACCCCAGGGGTTCAGAAACAGCCCACACATGTTTGGGCAAGCAGTAGCTCAGGATTTAGCAGTATGCAATCTGAAAACTAGTACTCTCTTACAATATATAAATAACCTACTCCTCTGCAGCCCTCCCTGCCTGCCTCAAGGAGACACACAGCCACCCTCCTTAACTTCCTCACTGTAAAGGGATATCGTGTCTTCTCTGCTAAGGCTCAACTTCACTCTCAGTTTGTAATCTATCTTCTGGGCATCGCCTTAACCACCACCACCTGAGATCTCACCCTAAATCAAACTCAGACTCTCCGCAGTCTCCAACCACCTACCACTGCAAATCAAATCCTTTCTTTCCTCAGTCTAATAGGCTTCTTTGGACACTGGATTCCCAATATTGCTCTCTTAGTCAAGCCCCTCAGTGAGATCTTCTGAGCATGGTTTTTAATGTCTATAATGGCCAAGGAAGTAACAGAAAAGGCAAATAAGGCCCAAAAGAAGTCAGGAAATACCAGTTTTTGGCATATGCTCTTAAAGGCTCCAGTGCCCTAAAGCATTGGTCCCCAATCCCTGGGCCACAGACCGGTACTGGTCTGTAGGCCATTTGCTACTGGTCTGCAGAGAAAGAATAAATAACTTACCTTATTTCCATTTTATTTATTTTTAAGTTTGAATGATATTTTATTTTTTAAAAATGACCAGATTCCCTCTGTTATATCCATCTAAGACTCACTCTTGACACTTGTCTCGGTCACATGATACATTTATCCATCCTACCCTAAAGGCCAGTCCATGAAAATATTTTCTGACATTAAACCAATCCATGGCCCAAAAAAGGTTGGGGACAACTGCCCTAAAGGGCTTTATAGAATTCCATCAGGGCTCTGCTCCAGAGTGGAAAGAAAGTTCATTGAACTGCCAGGCTTCCCGGCCCCACCGGTTTACACGTCTGTGCTGTGGAAAGAGGGACACGAGAAAGTAAGCTGTCCCCTTGCTCCATGAAGGGAGGGTTCAGTCTCTTCTAGCCCTGCTCCAGCTACCTGTGACCTGACCTGGCCCAGCATGCTGGGAATTGCCACTGAAGGCCCAAGGACATCATTCATAAACCTAAGGTATTTCTTCCAAGTAGCAGATAAGCTGATCTCATATCTTGTAAACACAAGGGCCATCTACTATGTCTTGCCTGAATATTTGAGTTTCATTTATCCCTCGAAGATCTCTACTGTGGGTATTGACAGTCTAATTTTGTTACTTTATTTAATGTATAATATCTCCTTTATTCCTCTTGTCTCAATGCCCATGCCTATTGTAGGCTGGGACCTGCTGCTACTTCCAGCTAGAAGCAGTGGTCAATAGGACTTACACTCTAACTGCAAAGTGTAGAAATGTAATCATCCTTTCCCTAAGCACTCGCAGGATTTACAGGTTACTCAGCAAACTGTTCAAAGACTGTCCAAGAGGCACTTCCAGCATTACATTACCCAAGGACTGACTTTCACGTGGACAGGTCCACACACTGTGATCCTGTCAACTCCCACTGCTGCTAAAGTAGAAAAACGGCATGCCTTACTCCAACCACAAAGCTGAAGCTGGTTGGTCTACGTGTGGCAAATATATGAAAAAACTAAGAACTCTTTTAATCAGGCTTTGGGAAAAGGGAAACTAGGATAAAAAGAAAGTCAACTTAATTGTCACTAAAGGTTAAAGATTTTTTAATCAAGAGTTCTGACTAGAAAGGAATTGTATGGTTTTGATAATAGAAGGTATAAGGTATGGAAATACCTTTGAAAGAAAAAGGAAAAGCAAGTTGTTATGAAGGCCAGGTATTTCTGGACAAGAAACTAGAGGGTTTATGTAAGTTGTAGAAGGTTTGTGCAGGTTGTAGGAGGTTTGTACTGAGAAAAAAAGAATATGTACAGTCAGAAAACTGGTTTTCAAAGAATGTTTAATCAGACACCCTAGCTAACAATCCTCTACTCTCCCCACTTATTGGGATGACTCTTTCCTCCACCCTGACCACCTGGAGCTCAGAAACAGAAACGAAACCGACCCCTTGTCCTTCTATTCTCTATTCACCTCTCAACCTGCCTCACTCAATCAAAGGCTTTCTACTTGTGTGGGACCAACACCTACATGTGTCTCCTTACTAATGGGACAGAAAACCTGTACCCTAATCTATCTCACCCCAAATATCAACCTAATCTCACCCCATGAGCCTTTCAATTCCTAGTACACTACCTGTCAATCTAAGAACCAAACGAGCTATACAAGTAATCCCTCTTCTTATTGCTTTAGAAATATCTACAAAAGTAGGTCTAGGGTCAAGAGGACTGGCTTCTTTCCTGTGTTATTTCTATTCACTCTCTCTCTCTCTCTCTCTCTCTCTCTCTCTCTCTGAAGCCCAGTGAATTCGTATACATGAAATCAGTGGTTTCAAACAAACTGGGTGTCTTGACTATTGCCTTTCATTGGTCCACTCACTCTCCTATTTATTTTTCTAACTTTTGTACCCTGCCTCTTATGTTTGTTCACTAGTTTCTTACAGAACCACATGCAGACCTTCACCAATCAGAAAATTGGAAAAATCTACCTAACCCTATACACCAACCCTGAAACCTGCCCTCAAGAAACAGAAAAATCTGAAACCCTATATCAGCAAACCTCCTAAATCCTATCTTTCAACCCATACAGGTCCCCTAATGCTAAAGCTCTCCCATATCCCTGAAGAACTAGGAGAATGAATAGCATTCACCTCTTAACACTTCTCAATCTTTTTATCCTTCACATAGTAAGGGGACAAGATTGCTGGGTCTTCTTGGCTGAAGAAGAGCCTGCAAACAGACATGAAACATTTCTTTTAGCTCAAGCTAACTGCTCTCTCCAGGGCTGCCAGGAAAAAATATCTCTAACTTTACCATGGAAGAACTTTCACCCCCCGCTATACAACCCTCCTTATCTCTGCATTTCTGATCTCCAAATACTTGCCTCTTTCTATATCAAGTTTCTACAGCCCCGGATGAAAGAAATCTCTAGGATTACCTACAATCAAATGCTCCTACACTCCTATTCCCCAATACCCCAAGGAGAACTTCACGAGGGAAATATCAAATAGGTAGGGATGACAGCAGAAAGAAGCCACCCCTCAGCCCAAGAAGTTCCCTCCTGAATGTTCTCCAAACCCCTTTTCTTTTAATATTCGGTCCTTCTAAAAACTTACACCAACAGGTTCCCTGTCTCTAAAAATCTCCACATGTCCTCCCATTCAAGAGAAACCAGACCAGCACATTTCATGAGGCTCATCAAGGAGACCATGTATCACCATGTCACTCTGTCCACTTGGCACTCGCAGCAAGCAATGCACAATTATTACCTCGCAAAATTTTTTTACTTCCTCACTCAGGTTTTCGAGGACATTGCCTGGTTCAGACCTCACAGCACAGAAATTGATGACCTCCTTAACTGGATAAGGGACTTGGCTTGGCAAGTTTCCTTTCTTGAGTTCTCTCCAGAAGAAGCAATAATTTCCCAATTTTTTATCCTCTTTCTCCTCGTCACTCCTTACCGTATATTATAAAATTAATAACTGCCTTTCTTTTATATGTAACCACAGAGCTGAGAAATGATATATATGTGTATTCCAAACTGCCCTCTTGATGTTCTGCTTATCTGTCAGACCTCACCCTTACTGGATTATCGCCCCTGAGACAGAGGAATTCCAAGAAGCTGACAAGCCGCCCCAAGGAGGGGCTCTGGACGTACCAGAACTTTTGATTCAACACCCACATGCTCAAAATTCTTCATGATCCTATATAATTTGTCCCCCTCACTTGTACTGGTGCTCTTCTCCCTGGGAGAAGTGCCCAGCAGGGTTCCTTTCTTCCTTCCAATAAAGCCTGTTACTCTGGTCTTTGGGACTCCCATGGATTCCAACACTATGTAAGTAAATTTTTTTTCTCTAAACTTCTACCAATTTTCTAAACAGTAAAGTGTTAAAACATTTTCATATAAAATTTGTTATTGTCAATTTTCCTTCTTTGAGACCTTTTATTTGTCAAGTTCTCTGTATTGGAGCTATGAAAGAGCTCCTTATTATAAATTCCAAGTATTCATAACAAATTTAAGCCTGAGTATGAACATATGTGTTTACAAGTTCATGTATTAAAATATGTTCTGTTGCCTGACCTGTGGTGGTGTAGTGGATAAAGCGTCGACCTAAAATGCTGAGGTTGCCGGTTCAAAACCGTGGGCTTGCCCAGTCAAGGCACAAATGGGAGTTGAAGCTTCCTGCTCCTCCCCCTTCTCTCTCTCTCTCTCTCTCTCCCCCCTCTAAAAAATATGAATTAATAAATACATAATAATTAAAACACTAAAAATAAAAAAAATAAAAAAAATATGTTCTGTGAAGTATTCTTTTCCTTCATCCATCATATAATAAGATATCAATACAGTATTTGTGAAGACAGCAGTAGATTTTTCTTTCTGTGCCTCTGTTCTTTCTGCTTCTTTAAAATACACACCATTGAGAAAGAGTGAAGCTATCAGAATATCCAGTTTATATTAGTGCTCCTAGTACACAGCAAAGTTGAATGAAGAATTTGGCAAAGGATAAGAACTTGACAAGGTTTTTTCTGTTCTTTGCTATTTTTCCTGGGCACATGCAGATGGCTGTTTAAGAATGGGCACAGTGTTCGGCCTGAGGATTGCCAACAATGTAGATTTAGAAGGTAGAACAAAGAAGTCATCAATGAGCACAGCAGTAGCAGGAAATGGTTCAAAAGAAAGCCCTGAGTTGCATACAGAAATATCCTAAAAACCTAAAAGTAACTCGAGTCATTATTAATCGTCAATTATAAAATTTAGTTTTTAATTTTGGTAGCGTGTACATAGCAAAAATAAAACAAAAAAAATAAAACAGCTGAATTATATAGTTATCTAAAAGTTTTTAGAAGCTAATCCTTTAATCAATTTATCTTTATTTATAACATCAAAAATTATTTATAGCCTCTTAACGATGTGTCAGGCACTATACTAGGAACCAGAGATAAAATATTGGGCCAGACAGCCTTGGTTATTCTTTCACAGAATTTTTATCCAAGTGAAATATACATACAGCTAAACACAAATCTAATTAAGAGTAACGTGTCCCATAACGTATTCTCTCTAGGGAGCTGTTTAAGATACTGGAGAGGACATGAGCTTTACAGTCACAGATACAGGCTAGTTTTACATCTTAGAGAATTAATATAACCCCTATAAAACTCTTTGACTAACTGAACAATAGCTAAGCTTGCTTTGTTCATAGTTTAGCCTCAAATATTAAATAAACCAATGAAAACAAAAGACATTATACCTAACACAATGCAGATATTTAATATTTTATATATGTTGTTCCAAAATTTCAATATTAAATGTAGAGATCAATGAAGTCATGACATTTTATCTAAATTATTTTCAAAGAAATTTTTTGGGAAATTTCAAAGTCATTATTGTAATTATAGTGAATACTTTGATTTTTTTAGTATAATCATGTTCCAAGAGAATTAATGTTATTCTTTTCATTTATTATTTCTTCTTTAATTTTTCTATACTCAAGCAGTTTTATTTATATAACCTAAGGGGAAAAAAAACTAAAAAGCAAGATTGACCCTCATTATTGGCAGATCCTGTATACGCCAATTTTCTTGGTAGCTAAAAATTATTTGTAATTCCTAAATCAATACTTGCAGCATTTTGGGGTGATTCACTTACATGCACAAACAGAGGAGGGCAGTGGAAGCAATTTGTGGTGCCCTACTTCCGCATTCCCATCTGTGGTCAGACTAAGAAATACTCTGCCTGCTGGGTATCCCCTCCCACAGGCAACAGAGGACGGAGGTGTTAGGGGCAGTGAGGTAGGTGCAGGGCAAGAAGCTCCTGCTCTGAAGCTCCTTAATGGGATTCCATCCCCAACTCTGGCACCTGTGAGTGGGAAGCCTCAGCAAGTCATTTACTTCTGAACCTTTGTTTTTTCTTTTGTAAAATAAAGAAAATATAATCTACCAGTATGAGTTGTTTTATAATTTAAGATTAAAATCTACGTAAGATATGTTTGTAGATGATAGATAGATAGATAGATAGATAGATAGATAGATAGATAGATAGATAGATGATAGATGCCTACTTACAGATGTATGCACATACGTACATATTTCCCATAGGAGCAATGATTCACTGTTTGCTAATTCAGCATTTGGGGAGAATTTATAGAACACAGCTATCATGTAAATAGGATGTACTGCAGTTTTTTTTATTGTCTATATTTCAAACTTTATTTTCAACTTAGTGTTCTATCATAGTAATTACTAAACAATAAATTATTTTGGAAAATAACCCCAATACTTTGGTTAATTTCCTTTTGGAATAGAAAAAGCCATTAATGTTAGTTTTAGGTGGCAATGAGCTTTATACAGGAGATATACTTTATTTTAAAGTGATTAAATTCTCCCTATTTATGACATGGTAAAGTAATTCAGAATAAATTTGTTCCTTCTATAGATACAATTTTTGAATGGTAACATGGCAGGAAAATTTAATGTTCAAATTTGTGAGAACAAAATTACCAGACTGTCACATTTCAACTACTTATAATCAGATTAAGTAATCAACATCATTAATGAAACTACAATGAACATAAGACATCCTCAGTATCCTGTCATAATATATTTTGTGGAAATAGACAAGATTCACATTCCTATGCTTAGATGAATCACCAATAACTAAAACTATATAATTAAATATAACTAAAGCAATAAAAAACATTACTTCAAATCAAATATAAGAAATCTTATGGGCCCTGGCCGGTTGGCTCAGCGGTAGAGCGTCGGCCTAGCGTGCGGAGGACCCGGGTTCGATTCCCGGCCAGGGCACACAGGAGAAGCGCCCATTTGCTTCTCCACCCCTCCGCCGCGCTTTCCTCTCTGTCTCTCTCTTCCCCTCCCGCAGCCAAGGCTCCATTGGAGCAAAGATGGCCCGGGCGCTGGGGATGGCTCTGTGGCCTCTGCCTCAGGCGCTAGAGTGGCTCTGGTCGCAACATGGCGACGCTCAGGATGGGCAGAGCATCGCCCCCTGGTGGGCAGAGCGTCGCCCCCTGGTGGGCGTGCCGGGTGGATCCCGGTCGGGCGCATGCGGGAGCCTGTCTGACTGTCTCTCCCTGTTTCCAGCTTCAGAAAAATGAAAAAAAAAAAAAAAAAAGAAATCTTATGACATTTCTATAAATTTAAAGAATAATATTTAAAATATGAAATATTGCTGAACCTAATATACTTACTTTAACCTTTATGATCCAAATACCTCAGAAGGAATAATTTAAACTTAAGTTCTAAATTATTTGGTTTAATCTCAAACAATAGATTCTGAAAAATAAGCTATTATAATTTAAAACGAGTGTTTCTGTGCTACGCATAGGGTTCTTCCAGAGAAGTTTCCAAAATGATCTGACAGGTAGTATAGACTACAGGGGAAACCATTATCTCAGAAAATTCCAAGGAAGCAATATCACCTACCCCGAACTAATGTTCACATATATTAGCGTGCATTTTAAACAAAGTTCATACTTGAAGAACTGATGGGAAAATTTCTTTTTTCAAAAACTGGTCTAAGTTAAATATTTCTCATTTGAACTCAAATAGTGGCATGTTTGGAGTGACCTGCCAGTATAAGACATGATTTTATTCTTATTTCTCTTCTACCTCACACAGTTAGTTAATGTTCAAGGTCCATTAAAACATGTTTCATAAATATGAATGTTTGTTAAAATAAGAAAAAATATTATTAATAAGAATAGGTATGTATCTATTGGCATTTTTTTTTTCAAATACTGGTACATGAACAGTATTTGACCTTAATTTTACCAACTAATAATATATTTAGCAGCCCTGCAACTAGAGGCAAGTAAGGAAAATAGTCACTTGAAAGGGATAAGAGTCATAATTACAATTCTTATTTTCACAACATGATTTTTATAAGAAGACAAAATTAAGCACATAGGTGACTGAATAAAGTTACATTATATCACAATGGCTCTGTAACCTAGAACAATTTCTAGGAGTCCTGTTTATTTGATTCTGTTTTATTTTTTATTATGGACACAAATTGTTCAGGCATCACAGAGATTTATTTCCTTTCTGAACTCAACCATACAAATGGAACTCTATGGATGTCAGTGCAAGAAATAGAAGTTGGCAATGTTTAAAATAACATGAGCTAGGTCCATGGCTCCACGGGTTTGCCATAGAATTAGACAAAATGAAAGTGAGAAGAAAACGCTGGTATTAAATAAAGATGAGATCATTTTAAGGGGAAATTCAGTGTTAGAAATTCTAGCCTCATTAATAGTACAAGAAACTAATAGTCAGCTTATTTGAACTGTGTCACCAGGTGATTTCCACTATGCTACAGTGCTTCCTTGAAATGGCTTTGAAACACAATTACACACTTCATAAATATATTAGCATTCTATTATAACCGAATTCATTATTATATGTATTGAAAATACTTTGGATTAAATCATGTTCCTTAAAACTCACCTCTACCAAGAAAGTTTTATAAGACAAGTCTACAAGGTAAGAACTCAACTGGTATACCCAAGTCAGAAGAATTACAGACTACACCATTCTTCAGTATCAGAAACCAGGAAAATAACAAATAAGTAGCAAAAAGATAGTAACCTTCCCAAAAGCCAGAGCATATAAACTAGGCTATAATAGGCAGAATAATTCACCCCCCCCCCAGATTATTTCCATGTCCTAACCTCTGGAACCTATGAATATGTTATTATATAGAAAAGCATTTTGCAGATGTGATTCAATTGAAGATATTAAAATAAGAAGATTAATCTGCATCATCCAGTTAGGCCCGTGTAATCACCAGGGACCTTATTAGATTGAAGAGAAGAGAAAGACAGAATCAGAGAGAGAGTAATGTGAAAAGAACTCAGCCCAATCTTGCTTGCTTTAAAGAAAATGGAGTGGGTCCATGAGTCAAAGAAATGCCCTTAGCCCCTAAAAATGAAGAGGCAAGGTATAAGATTATCACCTGAGGCTTCGTTAATGAAAAACAATCTTACTAACACCTTTTTTCTTTTAATTTTTCTTTTATTTATTCATTTCAGAGAGGAGAGACAGAGAGAGACAGAGAGAGGGAGATTGAGAGAGAGAGAGAGAAGGGGGAGGAGCAGGAAACATCAACTCCCATATGTGCCATGACCAGGCAAGCCTAGGGTTTCAAACCCGCAACCTCAGCATTCTAGGTTGAAACTTTATCCACTGTGCCACCACAGGTCAGGCTTATTAACACCTTTGTTTTAGCCCAGTAAGATGGAGTCATTTGGGACTTTGGATCTCTAATATTATAAAAATTATATATACATATATACTTGTAATGTGTATGTGTTAAAGGAGATTATTTTGGAAGTGATAGAACTGTTTCGTACCTTAATTGTATTTGTAATATATGTCAATATTTGTTAAATCTCATAAGACTGTGCAATAAAGGTAATAAATTTTACTATAATAAAAAAAAAGTTTGTAAAAGGTAAGGTTTTTTTTAAATTTTGAAGAAATGTTTCAATTTTGCATTTAAAAAATACTCTGATCTCATGCTTCTTATTTATATTATTTTATACTATCATTGTTAAAAAGCAAATTAATATATCCCTGTCTCTTTTTTTTTCTTATTCTTAAGTGAGAAACAGGGTGGCAGAGAGACAGACTCCCACATGCATCCAACCAGGATCCACCTGGGAAACGCCCTATGGGGTGATGCTCTGCCCATCTGGGGCCATTGTTCCATTGCTCAGCAACCATGCTATTTTAGCATCTGAGGTGAGGCCATGGAGCCATCCTCAGTGCTTGGGGCCAACTCACCCCAACCAAGCCATGGCTACAGAAGGGGAAGAGAGAGATAAAGAGAGAGAAGGGAGGGAGAAGGGGTGGAGAAGCAGATGGTCGCTTCTTCTGTGTGCCCTGACCAGGAATCCAACCTGTGACATCTACATGCTGGGTTGATGCTCTACTGCTGACCCAAACAGCCAGGGCCAATATATTTCTTTCTAATTAAATATATTTGAAATATTTGTATTGTTTTGAATTGGAATCTAATATGTGACCTTTGATATTGTTTAGGAAAATTATATATACATCAATTATTTAATTCTTGTATAAAATATATTGTTTATTCTATGCACTATATTTGAGTTGAAACAAACATGAATGGAAATATCAGGTTGAATTCCTAAAAACTTTCAAAAAAGATCTTAAAAATTTAAAAATAGTGGTAAACTACTCAATAATTCAACATTTATAAAATTTATGCTGTTTGGCACTTAATTAAGTTACTAGATATGCAAAGAAAAAAGAAAAATATGATATCACACAGACTAAAAATATTCAATATAAACAGGTCCCGAATATCAGAGATGAAATTAGTCAACTAGTATGTCAAACATCTACTGCAAATATATTCAAAAATTTAAAAGAGATGCAAAACAAAATAATTCAGAAGTTAGACTTAGCAAATTAGACAATACAAAAGAAAATATCTGAACTTGAAGATATATCAATTGAAACATTCCAAACAAAAACTCAGGGAATAAAATGGCTAATAAATATAAATAAAGGTTGATCTACCGAATTGTATCAAGCAATCTAATCTATATGTCATTAAAGTCATAGGAAATAAGAGATGGAGACACAGACAAAATATTTAAAGAAATAACATACCAACATTTTTCAGATTTTTTGAGAAATATAAACCCACAGAATGAAGAAGCTGAAAAATACTTTAAGAATCATGAACACACACACACACACACAAACTATACCAAAACACCTCATATTTAAAATTTTCAAAATTTATGATAAAGAGAAAATCTTTGAAGCAGTCAGAAATAAAGATATACTACGTCAGGAAAAAGAAATTAAAATTAATAAATTTTGCCTGATCTGTGGTGCTCAGTGGTTGAGGCATTGATCTGGAATGCTGAGGTTGCTGGTTTGAAACCCTGGGTTTGCCTGGTCAAAGCACATATGAGAAGCAACTTCTACAAGTTGATGCTTCCTAATCCTTCTCCATTCTTTCTCTCTTTTTCTCTTCTCTCTCTGAAATCAATAAATAAAATCTTTAAAATAAATAAATAAATAAAAATAATCACTTTCTTCTTAATATGAAACAAAGCAAGCCAAAAGTCAATGAACTTCTTTAAAGTGTTGAGAGAAAAGGCAACATCATTCTGGAAATATATATCGAGTGATAATATTTTTCAAAAATGAAAGCAAAATAGGACCTGGCCAGATTGCTCAGTGGAAAGAGCATCATCCTGGCATGCTGATGTTGCAGGTTTGATCCCCAGTCAGGACACATATGAGAAGCAACCAATGAGTACACAACTAAGTGGAACAACGAATTGATGTTTCTCTCTCTCTCTCAAATCAATGGGAAGAATTTTTAAGTATAAGCAAAATAAAGTGATTTTCAGAAAATAAATAGCTTAAAGCATTATTCACTAGTGCATTTACCATAAGAAAACTTAAAGTTTTTTAGTTTACATATTCCCAATGGAAATACAGTGAATTCAAGTAGTGAAAGTGTTTGAGAATCAATTGTATTGTAGTTGAATAATAGCAAGGAAAAATGAGGTTAGAATACAAAAGTAAAAACCATATGATAGTTTTCATTAAGAGTCAATAGAATTTTACTTTATTCCATAGGTTTTATGGTCATATTATTATTATATTTGTTTATAAATAAATAATCTAGTAACACTTGAAAGAGATTTATTACAAGAATAAAGACTGAAAGAGATGTTTCTTAGCACAAGTGGGAGGTGATGCCCACATAAACTGTACTGGAAATGAGATAACAAATGTCCTATTCTTTTAATATAATTGTATTCATTATTTCCTTAACAACATATCTGCAGAATGTCTACTATTAAACTGTGCATTGTACCATGAGCTGAGGGAGTCAAAAATGTAGGTAGATTATTGTAACCAAAACAAAAAACTGTTATAATAAAGGTATTTGCAAGTATGGGTGTTAGGAGATTAATTTATATTTCTGCATATTATTAACAATATCTTTGGTAATTTTGACCACCTTTTTAAGAATATTGTTATAAGCAAAAACCTTAGATTAATAAAAGTATTTCCTCTAAGAAAGATAGAGATATCACCCCTACCACCAACCCAACCTTAGGTTTATTAGATTACATGATAGTGCAAATAGAGATGCCTCCTTCTCCTCCTTAGTGTGCCCATCCTTGCTTTCCAGTAAAAGATATTTTTTTCTCCATAGAAGAGGAGACATAGTTTTCCAGAAGCCCTTTTATACAATTCAGATTTCCTAGACTTGAGGTTCCTCACCTATACCATACCACACTTCATGGGTAGACAACAACTAATAGCCCTTTTCATCCCTCTGTGAGAATTAGGGTTCAGAGATCTGGTACAATATACCTATGTCTCCTGTGGTAATAGTGAGTAAAAACTTCTCTTGTGTTTTGGATCAAAAACTCTGTGTTTTCTGCCTTAATTTATTAAATTGTAACAGGCTAATTTGTCAGCTTGCAGTTGGGTGAAATCTCATACATTTCGGTTTCCAGTTTAGCATTGAGGGCAGAAAGGAGAGAAGGGTTGACGACCCTCTCTAGAGTAGTTAGCTAAAATTTCTTATCACAGTTGACACTGCACTGGATCTTGAACACTGAATAAAATGTCTGACCTTGTAGGCAGGGGCAGCTGCTTATGTTTTAACCTTGAGAGAGGTTTTATGACCTGTAGTCTCAAAGCCAAATTTTCAATCTGGTAAATAATGATTAATCTTAGCCTAAAAAACAGCAAGTTTTAGAAATAAGAAGATTTTGTGTTTTAAAAAAGCAAAATCTTCTTTACAAGTCCCAGAAATGCAGGTATATATCCTCCACTCTCCCCTCCCTGTTTCTGGGGTATGTTATCAGTAACAATAAATCAACAATAAGTATATCATTGTTATAAATGTATTATATCTCACTCATGTTCAGGTAGGGAGATAAACAGTTTGAATACCAGTATTAAATAGTCAGTTAATTATTTAACTTCAGAAAAGGTTTTGTACTTGTAACCCAATTGAAGAGAACATTACAAGCATAGTTTTTCTTTACTTTTAATAAAATATTCACTAAAATATTACTAAGTATTGTGTACTTCTATCATATAACTGGCAGCAAATAGTAAATGCTTAGTTATCTGAAATGAATGTATTCCACGTTATCAGCTGTGAATCTCCCAGCCACACAAAAATCCAGGTAAAAGTGTTTTACTTCACAAACTATATCCTAGACATTATCTCTATCCTAAGACTTTTAATAAATTTGTCTTACATAAAATTTTGAGTAAATTCATACAAACATTCCATTATCATATGTGGTTCTGCTTCTGTACATCATGTGAAGAAAAAGTACGTTTTTATTTTTTAATTGGAGAAAATCTTCCTAAAATGAATTCTAAATTTAGTATATTTCACAAGAAATTATACATTTGCTTTACAAAGCAAGATAGTATCAAAAATTAAAGAATAAAAGTTAGCAATGTTCCCAGGCTTTTAATATTTTCTGCAATGCCATACTCAAGTTTATGTCTCTGGCCAACTGAAAAAAATGAACTTCATTGAATGTCAATGCTTGCTTGGGTCTGTAGTACAAAACATAAACATACTTTTGAGATGACCAGCAAGAGCTGCTGCTAGCATTATTGATAGCTTTTTCCTGGGAGAACGGAACACAGAGCAGGAAAAAGGTACTATATTATAAGCATTGAAGAATGAATGGCTTTAAGGAAAACTTCTGGTTTAGTAAATTGTCTAGGATGAAGAGATTTAATCCACAGGCAAAACCATTTCAGAAAGAACCCCTGGTCCTGTTTCTCTAGCATAAAGCTTTCTCCTTGAAGAATAGAGTCAGGTACATTTAACACTTAAAGCTGTGTAAAAAATTGCTGAACTCTTCTCAGAGTTGCTGAACTGTTCCAATTAATGTGAGGCAGGTGTTAAGGTATGCAAAGTGGATGCCTTCCAGAAACTTAGCAAGTGGAAAAGCTACTTTGGTAGCATTTGCTAAATAAAATAATCAAGAAAGAAATTATTACATAATTGTATGATTGAATATGAGGTCATGGTACTTTGTATGGATTGAATTGTGCCCTCCTGTAATTCATATGTTGAAGCTCCCATGAGACTATATTTGGAGACCTAGGAGATGATTAAGGTTAAAAAAGGACATACAAGTGGGACCCTAATCCAATAGACCTGATTGTCTCCTCCTCTGAAGAAGACATAAAGATGGTTGTCTCTGCATCTGTGTGTTTTTGTGAACACACAGAGAAATAGCAGCCAACTGCAAGCCAGGAAGAGGGCTTTAACTAGGAACTGAATTAGTCAGCACCTTGGTGAGAAATTTGTAGCCACCAGAACTGTAAGAAAATTAATTTTTGTTGCTTAAGCCAGAGGTTTTCAACCTTTTTACACATGGGAACTAGAGACTTTGCTGACCAGGAATAGAAACACGCAACAAATCAAGTTTTATCTTACCATACATAACCATGCAACCGTAGTACAAGCTGGTGCTTAATTTTCAAATCCCATGTGTATGATGCATTGAATACTACATAAGTTTGTCAGAATGCTGTCTATTTTGCATGATTTGTAAATGTCCTGCATGGTGCAAAGGGTTGTTCAAATGAATCTATAAGTTCTGAAGATATATAAGACAACCTCAATAATATTTTCATCACTGATACAGGCTGAAAAGTGGAAATTTGAGCATGAGTGAATTTGATTATAGTCATTGGGTCTATGATCTTCATATAACATAAGGGTGGTTAACTCTTTCATAGACCAGCATGAAATTTCTGGCAGACTGGTAGTGGTCCACAGAGCAGCAGTTGAAAAACACTGGTTTAAGCCATTGGTGTAGAGTATTTTGTTATGGAAGCCCAAGTAGACCAAGATAGTATTTGTGTTTTAAATCTTAATCTGCTGCCTGATAGGCATACACTGCTCACAAAAATTAGGGGATATTTCAAAAACGAATATGAAGCAATAAAATATCCCCTATTTTTGTGAGCAGTATATATGTCCCACTCAGTTTAACTGTAAAAAGACATCTTTAACAACTTTATCGTAACTTTTAACAACATGATGAAAAAAGGAATCATAATTTTTAAATGCAATCTGAAATCCATGTCATTCTAGAGTTATTGTCCTGCATATATTTAGTTTTCTGTTGCCTTGGATAAATTTTCTTCTCATTCTCTATTGGGTATAAGTTTTCTTGTTATTACTAATCTAACATTCAATTAGCAATAGGTAAATTATACACGTTGCCGTAAATCTTGGCTTACGTATTAGCTTCCCTACCTCAAATTACATTCTTATTCATATTCTTCACATACTATATAGAAGATATCTTAGAAGAATAGGGATGGTTTGAAGGTATAAAATCAAATTTTATTTTTATAATAAGTACTAATAAAAAATCCAGCATTTTACTTGATGTTGATCTGAAATCCCATATATTTGTCATTCAAAGCAGTAAAGAGATATGCATTTATTAATAGTAAGGGTACAGGAACTCAATTCAAAGAAGGGATAGATTCTAAATTACCATTATCAATTTTCCATAAACTTAATATTTAGAATAATGAAAAAATTAATAATCACAGAATAATTTTAGTATCATCTATGTATATTTTCTGTATATTTTTATAATTAGTTTTGCCATATAACCATTTCTTAACAAAGGTTATGCCTTCACTTAGAAAATGTTTCAGTATTAGAGAAGGGTTCTATATCAGCAATATGGCTTCTCAAATTTATATTTAAATATAAAAATATGCACTGTATATGACACTTAAAATACTTTGTGATTGTTATTAAACATTTTTCTTGTCCCTACTATTTATATATAAAAAGTATTAGCAGTAATTAATCATTCTCAATAATTTCCTTTATTTAAAACTAAGCACTGAACTTCATTTAGCCAAGACATCACTGTCTGATAAAAATACAATGTGAGCCACATAAGTAATTTTAAATTTTCCAGTCACCACATTTAAAAAGGCAAAATAAAAAAAATAAAACATTTTAATAATACCATTATTTTACCCAATATATAAAATATTACCATTTAAACGGATAATAAAAAGTTATTAATGGAATACTTGACATTCTTTTTTTCATTAAGTCTGCAAAATACAATGTGTATTTTATATTTTCAACACTTCTCAATTCATATTTTCATTGGATATAGTTCAACTATATTTAGATTTTATTATTTCATTTCATCTCATTTTTATGTCAAATTCTCAGTAGCCACATGCAGCTATACTGTGTATTATATTGAACAATGCAGTTGGAAGCTACTGAGCTAAAGACAGAATTTGTATTATTTCTCAAGGCTATTTGGTAGATTCCTTCCTAACACACCCTGGTTTTAAAAGGTGCCTCAGATGCATGCATTACTTTCTCAGTCCTAGAGAATTCATTTCAAAGGCAGAAGATACAATATTTGCAAAATAGTGCTGCTGAGCATGAGCAAAGGCAACAAGAATAAACCGTATTTTGACTCTTAAAGGGAAAAGAATGTATTAGGAAAAATAAGAGTAAAAGTACAACTTGAGGAATAATGTGGCTGATATATATCAAGAGTGAAGGGAGAGGATTTGAACAAGATACTAAAAGAAAAGAAGGTACTTTTTATATGAGACAGGAGGTTGAAATAAACTTGAACTATTGTGAGAAAGTAAGAATTTGAGGATGCAAGCACCAAGGAAATTGAAAAGAACAAAAAAAAGATAAATATTTGAATTTGCTCATTTCTCAGCACAATTTCCTCATCCACAAAGAAAAAAGAAGCTAATGGAAGATAATTGGGTAAAACCAAAAATCTAAAAGGATTATAATTATAACTTTAATATTCTGTTATTACAGTAGTTTGAAAGTTGACTACTACAGTAGTTAATATTAAGTTAATACTGTAATAATTGTAATACTATAATAATAGTGTTAATATTGTACAGCTAATAAGCTTAAATAGATTTTAATTGAAAATTGAAATGTGCCATTAATCTTTCATGATGTGTTATGCATCAAATCTCTAGATAACAAATTCCTAAGGAAAGGTATTTTATTTTTAATAAAACCAATGTAAACTGAATATTTAAAATATTAACATACCATCTAAGACTTATACTCAACACATTATATTTTTAATTCCTATTGATTGATCAACTATTTTCTGTGTATAAAAGAATTCTTCAATATTCTAGAAATACAGAAAATGTCAAGACACATATTGCATGGAGACAATTCAGCAGAGACTCTTCACAAGTAGACACATAATTTAGACAATTATTTAATAGAATATTTTATTTTATTTTAAAAGTACTAAATTATTAAAAATGAAAGATATGATTAAAATGCAAAATTGAAGATACTCCTTATTAAGTAAATGCTAAGTATAAACACTACAATATGAATATTTTAACACATACAGCAAGCAGATTTATCAAAACCTTTGGAAAACATGTACTACAACCTAATGAGAGAACACTCGCAAAGGACAAAACATATAATTTGGAATAGTACTTTGAAAAGAAAACAGATGCGAGAAAATTAGTGCTATATTTTTATAGCTCCTGTGATGCTCCTTAGAAGCTACTGAATGCACCATTGATCTGTCAATATCGGTTAATATCATTATACATAAAACTAAATGAAATCCCATGCAAATTGGTGAGACTACTGAATATAACTTATTATGTTTCTCTTCCTTTCTTTCCTCTGAACATTGGATCTTTGTGATACATGCTTACTTTTCTTTTATTTGTTTCTTTTTAATTATTTTATGACATTAGGACTATTATGAAATAACTTTTAATGATGATTGTAAAAGGGTCTCACTGTTTATACATTTTCTCATTCTCAAATTCAGTTGTTTGTTTATTTGTTTAAGAGGAAATAATATCAACTGGAGTCTCAAAGCCACATCCTTGTGACATTATCTTGTGATGTGAGCACAGAAGAAACCCAGAATGCTTTGCTGGAGCTTTTTTACTATGCAACTATGGCTCAGACATTTTTCCCCGAGACAGTTCATTAAAAAGGTCTCAACGGCTGTTCCCACTCTTTGTGATGGATGTCGTGCTCATGTAAAGTGGAAAATAACTGCTATTACTTTTTGTTACGTCTCCTGGAGGTTCTTCTGCTTCAGAAACTGCACTTACTCTGGATTATCAGTCAGACCCTCGGGTGTGCCATATTTAATTGGGCTACATGGAGGCATCTCTAATAAAATAATACACATTGCCATGAGCTACAGCCTTTTTCCCTCTGAGTGTTTTTGAATGTGCCACACTCAAGAAAGAAATGTGAACATAACAAAGATAACAAAGCTTACTCATAAAATAAAGTTGTTAGATCGCAGGCCTACTAATAAACCTATCATGTTCATGTTATCAAACTTAGTGCTTGCTACATTGTGCTAATAGGAGGCCCTTCTCACACCTATTGTTATATTTTAGCTTTCTGTTTTCAATGTTTAATATACAAAGACCTCACTTTTATCTATAAATATCTCAGAAATATGTATTGCTGATCAAAGAAGTCACTGGATAAGTGAGGGCAGAAAGATAAGTCATCTTATATGAGAAAAAATTAAAGATTACTAATTTAAAAAGTAAGCTAAATCAAAGTCAATTAATTTATCTTTTATACAAGAAAAAAAATGTTTCCCCCTTATTATGCTTGCCACTATGTGTTTTTTTAAACATTTTTGGTTAGAAAAACAAAACTTGATCTGTATGATAGGTGAAGAAAACATCTTATTCCATAACTTATTTTTAGATGTCCAAAAATAACATTTTTTAATTTTTCCTTAAAGTATAACAATAATAAATGTATTTATATAACAACACTACACTTATATATGTATATATTTATTGTATAAGTTACTAGGTGACAAGCACTATGCTTGATGATGTACATATATTATTCTTAATCTTTACCATAAACAAGGAAAGTGTCAATTCCACTTCAGATAATAAATAAATAAAGCTTAAAAAGATTAAGTGATTTGTTGGAAAGTTACAAAATAGCTCTTGGAACACTAAAGACATTTGAACTATAATTAATTATTGAGCAATGTGATTAAAGCTCAAAACAATTAGAGTAATTTCATCTAAAAGCAAATTTGAGCATAGCAACATAAAGTATAAATTTCATTAAATAGAAGTGTTTATTCATATGTCAGCATAAATTAATAAATTGATTTTATTTTCTAAAGTTATTTATCCAATAAAGAGAAAAGTGCTGAAAATTTCATATTTTGCACTCATTTTAACCATGGTTTTAAATGTGAATAAGACATTTTCTTATGCTACTTTAAACCTGGTTTCTCATCAACTTTCCTGCTTCAAACAATAATTATCTGTGTTCTGTGGGTTTGTAACATTCTTAGTCAAGTATGCTTTTAAAATTTCTACAAATAAAAGTACAAACTAAAAGTAGTAGCAAATAATTACATTTATAAAAATGTGTGATATAGCCTGACCAGGTGGTGACATAGTGGATAGAGCTTGGAACTGAGATGTGAAGGGCCCAGGTTTGAAACCCCAAGGTCATTGGTTGTGCCTAGGCTCATCCAGCATGAGCATGGGGTCTCTGGTTTGAGTGTGAGATCTTAAGACATGACCCCATGGTCGCTAGCTTAGCCCATAGGTCCTGGCTTAAAGCCCAAGGTTGCTAGCTTGAGCCCAAGATCTCTGGCTTGAGCAAGGGGTCACTCGCTCTGCCTGTAGCACCTCGGTCAAGGTGCATATGAGAAAGCAATCAATGAACAACTAAGGAGCTGCAATGAAGAAGTGATGCTTCTCATCTCTCTACTTTCCTGTCTGTCTGTCCCTATCTGTCCCTCTCTCTGACTCTCTGTCTCTGTCAAAAAAAAAAAAGAATGTATAATATAATTAGCATATTATGATGTTTAGAAAATTAACAATCCTGCAGTGCTCTGTAGACTTGTTTCTGAGTTGAAGTCATTCATTTTTAACTTTCCATAATGAGTTAGAGTAATTTGATTTATATGAATCAATTTATATGAATTAAGAGCACTTACTGGAGCAGAGTAAATATTGTGGTGAAATTACAACAGAATTCCTTACTGCTTTTATATATAAGACAATTTACTATTCTTAAGAATGAATATAGAATTACCTAATAACAGCAAGGTGCTTGATGAGAGAGTAAAGAAACACATAGAAATGAATATATTTTGAGCGTCTTACCATGTCTTTTGTTCGTCCTCCCTCTTAGTGATGCCTCTCTCTTGTATCCTGCTTGGAGAGCTTGGTTTATTATTGTCCCTGGGTCTTGACTCCTGGTCAAGTCATTGTTGAGTCACCCAGATGCACCTCAGACCCTCAGACTGGATAGCCACCTTAGTATGTACTGAGGGAGAGGGTATTACTACAGCAATAGGGTTGGGAAGAGTAATCGTCCTGTCAAAACATTTAAATTTTTTAATCAGACTTTTATATATAAATAGTTTATTTTATTTTTAACAATTTGGGGATGAATTTAACATTTGTTTATATTCTTTTTTTACCTTAAGTATATAATAATACAGCTAGATGATTTTATAAATATTAAATACGTGATTCTTAGGTGGTTGTTCTCATTTTTTGAATAACAACATGGAACTGACCTAATGGTCAAATCAAGGACAAAAATAGAATAAGAACTCAAGAAATTTTATTTAAAAAAATCTTTTTAACATTTTAATATTATAACTATCAACTTATCATCCTCCTTTCTTTTTTTTCAAAATTTTTTTCTAACCAAAAGAATCTAAGACAATGATTTCCTTAAGTAAGTGTATATACTTCAGGGATATTGTAACAAGTAGCACATCTAGAGACATGTAAGGCTATTTCAAAATTAATATTACAGTCAGTATAGTATGCTTATAAAAACTAATACTGACTGTTTCTGTTTAAGAGACTAGCTTTCATTCAGTCTGGATCTTCTGCTAGAAGTTTTATGTGACCTGGACTCGAGTAAGTTGCTCCTATGAAGAAGTCTGTCTTCGCACATGCTTTTACTCAAAGTACTATTTTGTTAAAAGCAGAGTTGATAGCATAATGAGGCAACACTCTCTAATCCAAGTATTCTGTATCAGGGCATTCTCTAGTTTCTGTCTGTTCTATCAGCAGTTTTGGTTTACTTTAATGAAAGTGGGTTTCTTAAGCCCTTTTAGAGAAAAAAGTCATTTTCCGGTTGAAGAAAAAGTTGACACAGAATCATCCATTCCCAAAGCACAGATGCCTAAGTCCTTCTGAATGATGCTAGTAGGACACTAACAGTAGAAATTACCAAGGAGGAGAAAAACACAATACTCATACTGGAACAGCTCAAAATCAATGGATAAAAAGAAAAATAAAACTAAAATTAAATTATACAGTATATCAATTTTATCTCCAAAAAAGTTCTTCACTTACTGATTGTATTCATTTATAGTCTCTTCTACAACTAAGACTACTAGTCAACTTTTGCAATAAGATTTAACTCCAATGATTCTCAGAATTGATTTTGAAAATAAAACATGACAATCATTAGATAAAGAATTAAAAACTATTTTTATTTGTAAAACTGTCACATAATTCTATGTTTTGAGCATCTAGTTTGGAATTAATACATTAATTCATTAATTATTTATAAATCTTAACACTGTATTATATAAATTATTCATAATTTGCAATTGGTCATGTTCTTTTTATTTGTGTATAAATAAGCCAAAGTACCTATAACTGGATACTTCCTCCTATCTTAGTCTCTTTCACACAACTTTATTAACTACTGAATAACTTTGAACATTGACCTCAATGTCATCATATCCTGAAAGCCTTTGCTCTTTTAAGCTCAATTTATCCCTCAGATAAAGTTAAGGGATTTTTTAAATGTATTTACACAATGCAAGCATACCTACATTATAGTTCTTATGATGTAGATATTTACTATTAATTGTACAACATGAAAACAGACAGTGCACATTTTAACTGTCCATGACCACTGCTTATCACAATGCCTATCACAAAATATTATATATACTTAGTATTTCTGAATAGATGAATTGTAACAAGATAAGCTACCAGAATACTCCTGGTAGTTGGGGGGGAATCTCAGTTTTTCTGTAAGACTGATTGTATTCATGTAAGTCAAGAGCTGCAAATAACAAAATTATTCAGTTTCATCAAAGTTTTATTTGTAACAATAATATTGTACCTGAAGAACTAGAGCATGATAAAGAAAATATTTTCATGCATTTCTGGCTTCCTATTTTGACATAAGTAAAGCTTGCAAGTAAGAAAAAGTCTGCTCAATATTGTGGTTTTATTTTATTATTTTATTTTATTTTATTCACCTATTAACAAAGCCCTGTTAATAATTTTACTTTAATAATGAGAAAACCGTTGCTTATTTTTTTATTGATCCTGCCTATTTTTCTTCTATTATTAAGTACTGGAGTTTTCTTTGTTTTATTCTTCTTGTTGTTTGAATCTACAGGTTTTTTGTTTTATTTTGTTTTTCAGGTAGCTGAGCCCTTATTTAAAGCATTCTTTGATATGGATATCAGCATCTCAGCTTGAAAACTACGACACATACTGGGAAGTTTGCTAATATTTTATATTCTGTGCTTTCAAGAAGTTAATCTCTCCATAATCCAACTGGATTTGGTCTTTCCAAGAAGGTGTTTATTTAAGGGCAATAACACACAAAGCTGCAGTGTAGAATAGAACATTAACAATTAGCACCAGGTTGGTTTTTCAAACAGGCAGTGATACAATTTTAAGAGTTCCCCAAAACATTTTAAAGACTGAGGAAACATTGTGTCATTACAAAGCCATAGTTTAAAGCTTATGAGCTTTCCACCCTACTAAGAAAAGCATTTAAAGGAACCCACAGAGGATAGGGTAGCACGAAAATAGGTGGATCTGTAATTACTAGGAGCGTTATAATGGTTCCGTGTAAAAATGAGATCAGTCCTCTACCTATGCATATTTAATGCTAAAACAGTTTTCTTTAACAGTTAGCCACTAATAGTTTTTCTAAGTTTACCATTCTCAAGAAAGTTTGACTTTAGAAATTTTCTTCAATTATGATACAAGTATATTTAAGTCATTTGGTCACTCTGGACTTAATTTTGTATTTCAAGCCAAATCTGCTCTTACAATTAGTAATAAATGTTCTTGCCTCACTTAAATTAGAATCCAACTTTAAATGTTCTGATAGAAAATGTCTACCACTATTGTCATAGGTCATTCATATCTTTCATTTGAATTATTGCAATAGCCATCTGGTCTCTAGTCTCTTCCTACAATTTGCCCTAAACACTCCAACAGGAGAGTTTCATCATGTAATGCAACTCAAATGATGTCAAAAGGCACTGCAGTATAGTACTGTAGGAAATAAGATTGGGAGTTTAGGTCTTAGTGTTCTCACATACTACCAATGTGTTTAAGTCAACCTATGACTCAATTTTCGTCTCTGTGAATTGAGAATAATAATAATGTAGTCCATATAAGATTATTAATGGGGTTAATAGTTCATGTAAGACACATATCAGATACTGGCAATGTTTACTCCATCAAAAAATGTTAGGTATTAGTCGTAGCACCATGCTTTTCAAATTTGCAATTATTCCTGTGGATGAAAAAAATCAAAGACAGGGCTACAATCTAAACTTGACAAGCTCAGGTGAGCCCTGTACAATGTTGCCTTGCAAACCTAGAGATCTAAAATAACCACACAGATGGTCAAAAATGATCACTTTCTAACCAAAAGTAGTTTATGGTGGTTAGTCATGTCCTAGAGTGGTATTTTTCTCTAAACAAAGATCAATACTTACCTTAATCAAGCCTGTCTCTTGTATTTTTTATCTATGATAACATACCTGATAACATGTCTTTAAAATGTAAGGGTAAACGTCTTTTCCTGACCTGCTCAGGGCAGGCAACCCACCAGAACAGGAAACAACAAATCCCCTCACTGTTATAGTTATCGTGTAAATTGTTAACTGTTAACTGTCTTATTTCTGTCTATGTAAAAGAAGTTTCAGCTTCCTGTCTCTCTGGATTTGCTCTTCTGGACATTTTTATGTAAACTGATACACACAAGACAGGGTCTTCTGTGGGTGTCTTCTTCCAGGTACTATAATGTGTTCACAGTGAATCAATGTTGTAGCATATATGATGCCTTTTTTTATGGCCTTGTAATATGCCATCCATTTACTGGTTGATGAAAATTGGGGTTGTTTCCAGTTTTTAAATATTGTGAATAATGTTGCCATCAATATTCACATACAAGTTTCTGTGTGGACATTTCTTTTCCATTTTTTTTTTTTGAGTATACACTAAGGACCAGAATTGCAGGGTATGATAACTCCAACCTTAACATTTGAGAAATTCCTGAACTATTTTCCAAAATGGCTATACCATTTTACAATCCTGCTAGCAATATACGAATGTCAATTTTTCACAAACTCACAAGCACTTATTATTGCTTTTCCTTTTTATGTTAGCCCTCCTACTGGGTGCAAAGTGATATCATATTTTATAATTTAAACTCACTCTGTACTCACACCTCTTGCCATTATTTCTGCTGTTCTCTGTTTACAATAGTTCCCTCTTTCTCCTATCTAATCTTCTACTGAAAACTTGAGCTTCTATTCTTCCTTGAAGGCACAGTTAAAAATCTCACCTATCCCAGGAAACATAATCCAATCTACCACTGAAACAAACAAAAAAAAGGAACCTTCTACCTAATCTTAAAGCACATTAGTTATTATTTCAGCATTTAAATTATGATATTTTTGCTTTATAACAAAAACAAATGTCATATTTTTATCTATTTCTTCAATAGACTTTGAACTTCTGAAAAGATTGTGCTTAACATAGTACTTTTCACACAGAAGACACTTTTTGTTTGTCAAATTAACATATAAACAGTCATTCATTTTGATAACCAGAGAAATGAGCAGCCTTTTGACTAAGGCACCAAAAATATTTTTCAGTAAAATATTAAAACTTTTTTATTTTGATAGAGACAGAGAGAGAGAGAGAGTCAGAAAGAGAAATAGATACGGAAAGACAGGAAGACAGAGAGATGAGAAGCATCAATTCTTTGTTACAGCACTTTAATTGTTAATTGGTTGCTTTCTCATATGTATCTTGATGGGGGGGGGGTTTCAAACTTGGGTCCTTCACGTCCCAGTCTGATACTCTATTCACTGCACCACTGCCTCATCAGGCAAAAAAAAATTTTTATTTTCATTTTTCCGAAGCTGGAAACGGGGAGGCAGTCAGACAGACTCCCGCATGCGCCTGACCGGGATCCACCCGGCATGCCCACCAGAGGGCGATGCTCTGCCCCTCTGGGGCATCGCCCTGTCACATCCAGAGCCATTCTAGTGCCTGAGGCAGAGGCCACAGAGCCATCCTCAGCACCTGGGCCATCTTTGCTCCAATGGAGACTCGGCTGCGGGAGGGGAAGAGAGAGACAGAGAGGAAGGAGAGGGGGAGGGGTGGAGAAGCAGATGGGCGCTTCTCCTGTGTGCCCTAGCCGGGAATCGAACCCTGGACTCCTGCACGCCAGGCCAATGCTCTATCGCTGAGCCAACCGGCCAGGGCCGAAAAAACATTTTAAAAATAATATTCTTCTTAGATTATCAAAAGATGAACTAAAAAGACATTTGATGGGCAGATAAAATATATTATGCACACTTTGTTAAAGATGGCACTCCCCACATGGAAGCCTGTTGCCCAGGTGATAATATTAGTTGCCCTTCTTGCTTGGGATGGGTGTGATTATATTAATGTCTGTTGGAGGAGGGCTTTTGAGCCAAAGGGTTTTAAAAGGAAGAGAGATCATGTTGTTCTGGGGAAGAGTGATTACATTCTAGGAGAGCAGGGAGAGGAGAACAGAGAAAGGCCACATGGAAGAGTAGAAGCAGCCAAGATGGCAGAGTGCTAAAGGAAAACCAGTTTGTGCAGAGTTTGTGCAGAGAGAAGGAGATGGGGAACAGAGGTGAATAAGGCTGGTGAGCTAGAAACCTTTGATTTTAGGAAATTTGGATAACTCAGTGGCTTTGCGAGCCCTGAATGGAAAGGGAAGTGTTTTCCCACTGTGTGTATTTCTTGCCCGCCGGGTACAAGCTAGGATTAAAGCTAATGGCCCACCAGTTCTTGGCTCTGTTGTTTCATTACCATCTGTCTGAATCCGATGCAAACCTGCATGGGCCAGGTGGCTGTGATAGTGGCTGTGGATACTGGCCTTACAACATTCCATGATATTTGTTAATAACATATTTATATGTCACTTTCTCACTTAATTTTAATTTTCTTGAGGATAGTTATTCTCCCAGTGCCTGAAATAATTCCAGAGACAGAGAAATAATATGGATTTTCATATACTAAATCTGTTGAATTAAAATAAAATGATTGTAACTTATTCATTTGCTGTCTCTCTGCCTCCCTCTGTCTCAGCAAAAGACAATCATGTAAAAGCTATGATTCAGATATGATACCAATGCTGTTATGTATTAATTATTCTCCAAGAAATTCTCTAATCATTATTTCCCACTTTTACAACAATAATTGCTGTTGTTATCCATTTATTCATCTCTTACTCTAGAAAGGCATTATATCAATTCCTTCATATAGATTAATTTATTTATTATTTACAGAAAAATCAAAGAGATAAATAATAAAAGTTTTCTTATTTTATCTATGTGCACTGAGGCACAGAGTAGATTTGTAATTTGCCTAGGTCCCAACACTAATTAGTGGTAGAGCTAAAGTTTGAACACAGACAGGTTTTTTCTGGAAAACCCTATGTCTCCCTTTAATTAGGTCCAAATTTTATAGATGCACCAAAATATCTAGAGTAAAAAATGAAAGCACTGATTCTGAGAATTCAGAGTAGTTCAGAAATCCATGGTCAGCAAAGCATTTTCTTCTCCTTAGGTCTTTCCCTTTAACCCCATAAATCACATGTCAGTTTTAAATTCTTAGTAATTAAATTAACTTTCAGAGCTGTATAGTGTAAAATGTGATATGATAACTCTGGCATCATCTCAAATTATTGCTAAGAATTACTTGAAATTTTACAAAAGTAATCATCATACATATTATACAATAAATACAGAAACTTTGAAGAATACAGAGGACATCTACATCCATATCAGACAGAGAAACAGAACTATGTACTAAGTACCATGTTTCAATAAAGCAAATCATGTATTAAATAAATATATAGAATAACATATTATAGTCTGCTCTTTCCAATGTGACACACTCTTTTGCATTAATACAAGTTTGTATGCTGCTGTGCATAGAACCATTTTTGGAAACACTTCTGGGAAAGCTAATGAATTTAGTAAGGTTAAGAAAAGATAATAGATGACATTCATACATCAAAGATTTCTTTAAGGAATAATGTTTTATAAGACATTATAAACAGAGAGGTTTAGTTCTGACCTGATCTTTTATGCCCAGGGTGTCTGTTTGCTTGTTTGAAAAAGGAATAGTGTCACCACCAGAAACTACAATCAATTGAACGCATGGCAAAAACTATGTATTTGTTTTTCTCAACACTACTCATTGTACCCATATTTCTAATGGAATCTTCAAAGACATATTTGGCATTTAATACTTTATAAATTTTATCTGCATAGTATTTAGACTTTTACTACAAAAAAATGATAGTAAGAGAGAAAAAATGGCAATGGAGTAGGCGGACGTTCCAACTTCTACCTCCCCTCCCAGAAACAAAGTGGATTATAACTTACTTAAAAAACAATCATCTGGAAAAACCAACCTTGGGCTAAACCAAGAGGAATCTATAACCAAAGATCACTGAAGAAGCCACACTGAGACTGGTAGGAAAAGTGGAAACTCAGCGAGGGCTGCTTGGCTCCCAGAAGCGAGGGACAGCTCAGAGGAACTCACGTGGTGAGAAGAAGTGAGTTTACAAGAGGGGAGGGTCCTGGGCCCCAGGAACAAAGCCTTAGCCTGCAGCCCCAGAGCCTAGAAGAGGCTTACGGACAGTATTTAGCTGCAAAATAAGTCAAGATACTGTTTGCGAGAAAGGGACAGATTTCTCTGACCCAGGATTCATCTTAAAGGTACCGCGCAGAAAATTTCTTTCACAACCACTCACCCAGGGCTCTGGCTGAGAGGACTGGAGTAGCAGGAAGAGAGTATAATCTAGAAAGCACAGGAAGAAACACTTTGAGGGACAGCTACTCTAGCCCCTGGGCTGAGTCACTCCCCAAATCCAAAAAGTGAATATTTTTCCTGGAACCAGCAATACCAGCAAAGGGAAGCAGGTCACCAGCCAAACAGAAGCTCTCCTACTGCAGTCAGAGCAGAGTCACTCAGAAGCAGGAAGCCATCAGGGATACAGTATTGAGTGCTGAGGTCTGAGCTACATCACCACTCCCACACTGCTGAGTGCTCACTGAAGGGCAGGAAGTGGCAGGAGTGCAGTCCCATGGGTGGGGGACTGCGGATGGGGCACATGAAAGCTGTCTGACGGGCAGCAGTGGGCTGGGCACATGAGACAGGTCCTGCCAGCAGTCCTGTCCACAGGGACAAGGTAGAAGCCCGGGAACCAGCTTAGGCTTGTGGCTGAGCATGAGAGCACGACCTGTCCATGGTGCCAAGGCTTGAGGCCCTGGAGGGGGAGCACAGTCCCACTCATGGGGGTGGGGCAGAGGCTGGAGGCCAGCCAAGGCTTGCACCCCAAACATGTGAATGCAGTCCAGCCTGCAGGGGTGGAGCAGAGGCCAGGAGCCAGCCATGGCTTGCAGCCCAGATGCAAATTCTCCGCCCATTTCCTTAACCAGAAGAATTTCCAGTTCATATAGGCTATCCGCTAACATTGTGTCTCTCTCTTGAATAGGAAAAAGGAAGGAAGGAAGGAAGGGAGGAAGGAAGGAAGGGAGGAAGGAAGGAAGGAAGGAAGGAAGGAAGGAAGGAAGGAAGGAAGGAAGGAAAGGGAAGGGAAGGAGGGAGGGAGGAAGGGAGAAAGGGAGGAAGGGAGGAAGGAAGAAAAATAAAATAAGTGTCTGATGAAGATTGAAAGAAGTAGCAAATGCTAGCAATTCAGAATTTCAGAAATTTTTGGAACACAGAATTAATAGATCAATGCATACATGCATTCATTCAACCACAAATACTAACTGTGAGTCAGACATGCATTAAATATTGGAATACCTCTCCAAAACAAACATAACCCTGTGTAATTTACTAAACATTGAACATTGTATGTTTTCCCTATTAGTCTAACACTAGTTACTAGTGTTAGAAGCTTTCTCAAAGTCTTTGTTCTCCAAAAATCGTTCTTATTTCTCAATGAAACTCTATGCTAAAACACTAGTGCTTCTATGATGTACAACAAGCAAGACATATTATTATGGATAGAAACAAAACAATAATAAATTTAACTTCTTTTTTATTTTAAAATTTTTATTCATTTTAGAGAGAGGAGAGAGAGAGAAAGAAAGAGAGAGAGAAGCGAGAAGGGGATGGTGAAGAAGCAGATCCTTGCGTCTTGTGTGTGACCTGATTGGGAATGGAACTCGGGACATCCACACCCCAGGCTGACAATCTACCAATGACCCAACTGGTCAGGGCTAAATTTAAGTTCTCAATTGTCTTAACAATCTGTTGGGCAAATAAGTTTGTAAAATGTGTTTTTTAAGTTTGCTCGCTTATATTTTGCATTGGCTTGGGCAGCGCCATATGTATGTAGTCTATGAAAGGCTGCAGTGCTTGCCCTCAGGGTGGCAGATTGCAAATAGCCAATTACCTTCGTGCTAGGGAGGGGCCACTGTATTTCCAATGTTTGCTGGAGAAGGAATTTTTCCCCCAGCCTGGGTTTTGCATGCAGAGAGGAGTTCAGATGTGGAACCAGAGCTGAGGGGCTTTGGGAGCTCCACTGAGGCAGGTGGGGGCCTTGGATTCCAGGAGGAACCAGACAAAATTTTCTGGGTTGTGGAACTGGAGAATGTATCTTGTCTTGGAGCTCTGAATGAGAGGGAAGCAGTCTTCCCTGCTTGTTTGCTTGTCCGCCTTTATAAGACTTTAATAAATGGAATGGCCAACCCTTTTCTGGCTCCCCTGTTTCTTTACTGTCTGCCCGAATCCAATGAGAACCTGCACGATCATGATGGCAGCAGCCACGGGCCCTACACAATCACATCACTGAGATGTTTCATAAATGAAGATTATAGATCATTTTAGCACACTGCAATTATGTTGTTAACTAATTATTTAAAAATAATACAAAAATGCATTGCATAAGTCCCAGTTATTTTCAGCACTTGAAGTTCCTATCAGCTGCATCTGTGGCCATCATGACAGATGGTATGGTCCCTTAAAGAGTTTTCTTTTAATATGAAAATGTGTGCTAAATGTGGATAACCTGCTTAATCTCTTTGAAACAACAGTTTTATGAGCTTTCTATCCAAAGTTTAATTAGCTCTTCCACATTCTGTCCCTTTCTTAAACTTGCAGTTATTTTCATTTTCATTTGGGTTAAGAAGAATGTTGAGATGTATGTTTAAAACATTAGCTAGTCACCAAAGAGTAGAACTGCCTCCTGTGTTCTGCCAAGGAAAGTAAATTGCTTGGAAAGATGTCAACAATAAGAAACTGTCAATAACTTTTTTGGCTGCTGTTGTTTAAAACATTTTATTAGTATTTGACCAGCATTTTTAAAACAGATGAAATTACAATCAGGATTTATAGACTTGGAAACAAGTGGTTATATGTTAAGCAAAAACCCTTTTCCTTCTCATTATATTGTTTTCATTCAGAAGTGTGAATCCGTATTTGAACCTGTGGCATTATATTTTTTTAATGGAGATATGTTTCATCTGGATTCAATCCAGAGAACTTTAATAATTAAAGTAACACCAAAGTACCTCTTAATGTTGAGAGGAAAAATACAAACCAAAGACTTAAGAGATCTAGATCCAGCCATCATGGTAGTCAAATTCTGTAGGTCTCAGTTTTGAACAATATGAACATAATAATTTCTGCCTGATCACTTCCAGGGGCTTTTGTTAAATAAACAATAAAATTGAAGTCTAATAAAGTCATACAAAGTAAAAAAAACCCTATAAGTATAAATGCTTTTGTGTTTTAGACATGTTGTATCAATAAAAATCTACCAAAGAATCTTAAGATAATTGGAATATTTTATTAAAACCCATCAAAATATACTAAATGTAAAGAGTAAGATAGAAATGTGTTTATATACTATATACCCAACTATGTAAAAAGCATGCTTAAAAATAATGAAGAGGATGACGTCAGAGTAATGGCACGGTAGGAAGTGATACCGATAAATCTCCCCCAAAACTCAACAAGATCTTCAACCAGAAACAGAAAAACCTATCCTTGGAGCCTCCAGATGTTTTGCAATACACCCGAAGGTATGGTCAAGCGAAAAATTGGCTAAATATATAATCAAACCCCGAAGGAAATAGGGAGTAAGAAATGCTCTGCCTTCCTCAGTAACCTAAATAGGGCTTCTTTCTCTGGGAACTGAGAATATAGAAACTAAGGTGGGCAAAGGGGGTGAATAGATCCAGGCTGCAGCACAAACATCTGAACCAGGCTGTGGCATGGAGATCCAAGCCGAGGAAAAACTGTGCCTGTGGCAACCCAGTCAATACAAGCGAACACTCGCACCAAACCCAGACAAAGAAAGACAGGTGGGGCAACCATTTTTCCCGATCTCCTGGTCGGCGCATGCAGATAGTGGGCGAGAGATTCCTTCGAAAGCCCCGAGAGTGGGCGCCTATGTTATCCCACAGGCAGAGTCAGAGGCCTTTGTGTGGGCCGAAAGCGGAATCTCCAGGCTGCCCCAGCACCCTGAAAAAGCTGCACATGGGGAGGGAGCGAGAGCCAATTCCAATGCTGAAACTTTTCCATGCGGGTGAGGGTTTCACTCAGAGGGTGAGGTGGCTGGCCTGATATCCTGGTCTGCGCACACGGAGAGTGGGCAAGAGATTCCTCCCAGCACCTCAAGAGTGGGTGCCCATGTTATCCCACAGAGGGGCAGAGTCAGGGGCCTTTGTGTGGGCCAAAAGTGGAATCTCCAGGCTGCCACAGCGCCCTGAAAAAGCCGCGCATGGGGAGAAAGCGAGAGCCAATTCCAACGGTGGAACTTTTCCATATGGGCGGGGGTTTCACTCAGAATGTGAGACTGCTGGCCTGATATCCTGGTCTGCGCATGCAGATAGTGAGGGAGAGTTTCCTCCAAGTGCCCCGGGAGTGTTACCCGACAGAGTGGCAGACCCAGAGGTCGCTGAGTGGGCAGAAGCCCCGCCTGATTATGCTAGCAGCTCTGACTGACTGAGCCTTACCCAAAGCCCTGTGCTGAGTGGGAACAGAGTGGGGAGTTGCCAGCTCTTTGAGCTTCTTACTATCCAGGCAGAGGAAGCAGCAACCCCATAGCTGGATTATCAGGCTACTAATTGAGGAGGGAAAGACTAGGAGAGAGGCTCCAGGAATACGGACTCTCTCACTGTCGGAGCTTATAAATGCTAATGAGCCTCAACTGCCAAAGAGACTGAAGCACAATGCATGACATCGCCATAGAGACTTATCAACTGCAAACCTCTACCTGAGTGTGCCAAAGGGGCAGAACCCGGGGTACAGAGTCACCGACCAGGAAGAGGGAGAGAAAAGAAAAAGCAAGAAGATAACCTCTCAAAATCAAGAATAATCTGCAGACTTTATAACCTATCCCATTTTATTATATTTGTTCGTTTGTTTCTCTTATCTTCATTCTTGATACTTTTTTTCCTCCTCCAATTTGGTCATTTAACTCTCTGCTGGTCTTACTCTCTCCTCTCCTTGAACTACACTACCCATAAGTGTTACATCTCCCATTATCTTTTCTTTCCCCTTCCTTTCTCTTTATGAGGGTTGCACTCCAAAACCCTTAAATCTCTCTTTCACTCTCTCCTCTTTTTTCTTTTTTCTTCTTTTAGTGGTTGCCTCTTTTTTTTTCTCTCTCTCTCTCTTTCCTTTCTCCCTCTATATTAGTTTTTTCCTTTCTCCTTTATGTCTCCTCTCATTCAAACCTCAATAACGAACAAATTATCTGGGACTCAAACTTATCTTTCTGGCATTTTGGGGAGTTTTTACTTCACCTTTTTAACTCCTTAGCAGTGCTCCCATCCCTGGCTCTCCATTTTATCTAGTTTTTGTTCCACTAAATACAATAGTAATTTTTTAAATTGTCCCCCCATTTTCCTGTTTCCCTCTTATTCCTCGAATCATAAATCTTAGTCAAACAACACCTAAAAGCAAATTATTTTATTCTTGACCCAAATTTTTTTCTTATTTGATTTTTGTGGGTTCATAAGCCCCTTTTTTTTTCTTTTTTCTTTTTTTTTTTTGGCCCTTTTATTACTTCTCAACAATTCAGGCCCTCTATTACAGGAGGGCCTGAATAAATATTGTTCTATTTAGTACAATATAATTCGCAGTTCACCACAAGATTTTCTCAAGAAAGAGGGGAGAGGAGAGGAGAGGAAAAAAGCAGGGGAGGGGGAATGACTTCCTTTTTAAAAAAATTTGCTTTTATTTTATTTTTCTTTATTTTATTATTAATTTAAAAAAAAACTCTTCAGGTTTTTTTAACTTTTTATTCTTTATTAAATCTCAATACTATCAACAAAACCACACTCAGATACCACTGAGGAAGAGAAAATCAAATGTCATGGATACAAAAGAAAGAGAGGTAACACAGATAGATGAGGAAAAATCTATGGAGAAAAAATTTAATATATTAGAAACCTTGGAGTTAAACGACAGAGAATTTAAAATAGAAATCCTAAAAATACTCAGAGATATACAAGAAAACACTGAAAGGATATTTAGGGAGCTCAGAAAACAACTCAATGAACACAAAGAATATATGTCCAAGGAAATTGAAACTATAAAAACAAATCAAACAGAGATGAAAAACCCAATTCACGAGCTGAAAAACGAGGTAACAAGCTTAGCTAACATAACAGGCCAGATAGAAGGTAGGATTAGTGAAATAGAGGACAAGCAACTTGAGGCACAACAAAGAGAAAAAGAAAGAGACTCAAAAATTTTAAAAAATGATATAGCCCTACAGGCATTATCTGACTCCATCAAAAAGACTAACATAAGAATAATAGGTATATCAAAGGGAGAAGAGAGAGAAAATGGAATGGAGAACATACTCAAACAAATAATAGAGGAGAACTTCCCAAGCCTGTGGAAAGAACTAAAGCCTCAAATTCAAGAAGCAAACAGAACTCTGAGTTTTCTTAACCCCAACAAACCTACTCCAAGGCGTATCATAATAAAATTGACACAAACCAACAGCAAAGAAAAAATTCTCAAGGCAGCCAGGGAAAACAAGAATACAACAAACATATAAAGGAAGGCCCATTAGAATACCATCCGAATTCTCAACAGAAACTCTACAAGCTAGAAGAGAATGGACCCCAATATTTAAAGTCCTGAAAGAGAGGAACATTCAGCCACGAATACTATACCCATCAAAGCTATCCTTCAAATATGAAAGAGAAATAAAATCATTAACAGATACAGAAAAGATGAGAGAATTTATCATCAGAAAATGCCCACTCCAGGAATTACTAAAGGGGGTTCTTCAATCAGATACAAAGAACAAAAAAAAAAACCCCAAAAAAACAAAGCCACCAGTAAAAGCTCTAAGAAGAACACAATAAAACCAAATTTAAACTGTGACAACAACAAAAAGAAAGGGGGGGAGAGGATGGAGATTAACAGTAGCAAAGGACGATGGAGTGCAAAAGTACTCACAAAATAGTGCGCTACAAAAAACAGGGTAGGGACCCTTTTCATTACTTAAAGGTAACCACCATTGAAAAAAACACCACAGAAGCACATGATTTAAAAAAGATAGCAACAGAGGAAAGATGTATGGAATACAACCAAATAAAAACAAAAGATAGAAAAATGAAAGAGAAGGATCAAACAAGACACAAAACTAACAGAAAGCAAGATATAAAATGGCAATAGGGAACTCACAAGTGTCAATAATTACACTAAATGTAAACAGATTAAACTCACCATTAAAAGGCACAGTGTAGCAGAATGGATTAAAAAAGAAAATACAACTGTATGCTGCCTATAGGAAACTCATCTAAGTAACAAGGATAAAAACAATTTCAAAGTGAAAGGCTGGAAAACAATACTTCAAGGAAATAACATCCAAAAAAAAAGCAGGCATAGCAATACTCATATCTGATAATGCTGACTACAGACAGTAAAAGTACTCAGAGACAAAAATGGTCATTTTATAATGGCTAAGAGGACACTGAATCAAGAAGACATAACAATTCTTAATATATATGCACCTAACCAAGGAGCACCAAAATATATGACAGCTACTTATTGACCTTAAAACAAAAACTGACAAAAATACAATCACACTTGGAGACCTCAATACATCGCTGATGGCTCTAGATCGGTCATCCAAACAAAGAATCAACAAAGATATAGTGGCCTTAAACAAAACACTAGAGCACCTGGATATGATAGACATCTACAGGACATTTCATCCCAAAGTGACTGAGTATACATTTTTCTCCAGTGTACATGGATCATTCTCAAGAATTGACCATATGTTGGGCCACAAAAACAACATCAGCAAATTCAGAAAAATTGAAGTTGTACCAAGCATATTTTCTGATCATAAAGCCTTGAAACTAGAATTCAACTGCAAAAAAAAGGAAAAAAATCCCACAAAAATGTAGAAACTAAACAACATACTTTTAAAAAATGAATGGGTCAAAGAAGAAATAAGTGCAGAGATCAAAAGATATATACAGACTAATGAAAATGACAATACAACATATCAGAATCTATCGGATGCAGCAAAAGCAGTGATAAGAGGGAAGTTCATATCACTTCAGGCATATATGAACAAACGAGAGAGCCCAAGTGAAACACTTAACTTCACACCTTAAGGAACTAAAAAAAGAAGAACAAAGACAACCCAAAACCAGCCGAAGAAAGGAGATAATAAAAATCAGAGCACATATAAATGAAATAGAGAACAGAAAAACTATAGAAAAAATTAATAGAACAAGGAGCTGGTTCTTTGAAAAGATCAACAAAATTGACAAACCCTTGTCAAGACTTACCATGGAAAAAAGAGAAAGAACTCATATAAACAAAATCCAAAATGAAAGAGGAGAAATCACCATGGACACCGTAGATATACAAAGAATTATTGTAGAATACTATGAAAAACTTTATGCCACTAAATTCAACAACCTAGAAGAAATGGATAAATTCCTAGAACAATACAACCTTCCTAGACTGAGTCAAGAAGAAGCAGAAAGCCTAAACAGGCCTATTAGTAGAGAAGAAATAGAAAAAAACCATTAAAAACCTCCCCAAAAATAAAAGTCCAGGCCCAGACGGCTATACCAGCAAATTTTATCAAACATTCAAAGAAGATTGGTTCCTATTCTACTCAAAGTCTTCCAAAAAATTGAAGAAGAAGCAATACTTCCAAACACATTTTATGAGGCCAACATAACCTTCATACCAACACCAGGCAAGGATGGCACAAAAAAAGAAAACTACAGAGCAATATTTCTAATAAATACAGATGCTAAAATACTAAACAAAATACTAGCAAATTGAATACAACAACATATTAAAAAAATAATACATCATGATCAAGTGGGATTCACCCTAGAATCTCAAGGATGGTTCAACAGACGTAAAATGGTTAACGTAATACACCATATATCAACAAAACAAAGAACAAAAACCACATGATCTTATCAATAGATGCAGAAAAGGCTTTTGATAAAATACAACACAATTTTATGTTTAAGACTCTCAACAAAATGAGTATAGAAGGAAAATATCTCAATATGATAAAGGCCATATATAATAAACCATCAGCTAACATCATATTAAATGGCACAAAATTGAAGGCTTTCCCCCTTAAATCAGGAACAAGACAGGGTTTTCCACTCTCTCCACTCTTATTTAATGTGGTACTAGAGGTTCTAGCCAGAGCAATCAGACAAGACAAAGAAATAAAAGGCATCCATATCAGAAAAGAAGAAGTAAAGGTATCACTTTTTGCAGATGATATGATCCTATACATTGAAAACCCCAAAGAATCCACAAAAAGACTACTAGAAACAATAAGCCAATACAGTAAGGTCGCAGGATACAAAATTAACATACAGAAGTCAATAGCCTTTCTATATGCCAACAATGAAACATTTGAGAATGAACTCAAAAGAATAATCCCCTTCACGATTGCAACAAAAAATAAATAAAATACCTAGGAATAAACATAACAAAGAATGTAAAGGACTTATATAATGAAAACTATAAACCATTGTTAAGGGAAATCGAAAAAGATATAATGAGATGGAAGAATATTCCTTGTTCTTGGTTAGGAGGAACAAATATAATCAAGATGGCCATATTACCCAAAGCAATATACAAATTTAATGCAATTTCCATCCAAATTCCAATGACATTTTTTGAAGAAATGGAGCAAAAAATCATCAGATTTATATGGAACTAAAAAAAACCCCGAATAGCCAAAGCAATTCTAAAGAAAAAGAATGAAGCTGGGGGGATTACAATACCTGACTTCAAACTATATTATAGGGCCACGACAATCAAAACAGCATGGTATTGGCAGAAAAATAGACACTCAGACCAATGGAACAGAATAGAAAGTCCAGAAATAAAACCACATATATATAGTGAAATAATTTTTGATAAAGGGGCCAACAACACACAATGGAGAAAAGAAAGCCTCTTCAATAAATGGTGCTGGGAAAACTGGAAAGCCACATTCAAAAGAATGAAACTGGACTACAGTTTGTCTCCTTGTACTAAAATTAACTCAAAATGGATCAAAGATCTAAACATAAGACCTGAAACAATTAAGTACATAGAAGAAGACATAGGTACTCAACTCATGGACCTGGGTTTTAAAGAGCATTTTATGAATTTGACTCCAAAGGCAAGAGAAGTGAAGGCAAATAAGAAGTTTTTGCTCAGCAAGAGAAACTGATAACAAAATAAACAGAAAGCCAACTAAATGGGAAATGATATTTTCAAACAACAGCTCAAATAAGGGCCTAATATACAAAATATACAAAGAACTCATAAAACTCAACAACAAACAAATAATCCAATAAAAAATTGGGAAGAGGATATGAACAGACACTTCTTCCAGGAAGAAATACAAATGGCCAACAGATATATGAAAAGATGCTCATCTTCTTTAGTTATTAGAGAAATGCAAATCAAAACTGCAATGAGATACCACCTCACACCTGTTACATTAGCTATTATCAACAAGACAGGTAATAGAGCAAATGTTGGAGAGGCTGTGGAGATAAAGGAACCCTCATACACTGTTGGTGGGAATGTAAAGTAGTACAACCATTATGGAAGAAAGTATGGTGGTTCCTCAAAAAACTGAAAATAGAACTACCTTATGACCCAGCAATCCCTCTACTGGGTATATACCCCCAAAACTCAGAAACATTGATATGTAATGACACATGCAGCCCCATGTTTATTGCAGCATTGTTCACAGTGGCCAGGACATGGAAACAACCAAAAAGCCCGTCAATAGATGACTGGATAAAGAAGATGTGGCACATATACACTATGGAATACTACTCAGCCATAAGAAATGACGACATCAGATCATTAACAGCAAAATGTTGGGATCTTGATAACATTATACTAAGTGAAATAAGTAAATCAGAAAAAAACAGGAACTGCATTATTCCATACATAGGTGGGACATAAAAGTGAGACTAAGAGACATTGATAAGTGTGTGGTGGTTACGGGGGGAGGGGGGAGAGGGAGAGGGAAAGAGGGAGGGGGAGGGGCACAAACAAAACTAGATAGAAGGTGACAGAGGACAATCTGACTTTGGGTGATGGGTATGCAACATAATTGAACAACAAGATAATCTGGACATGTTATCTTTGAATATATGTATCCTGATTTATTGATGTCGCCCCATTAAAAAAATAAAATTATTAAAAAAAAAGAAAAGAAAAACAATTCAGCAGACATCAATGAATCAACCACTCCATTTAAGAAATATAATAGTACCTTTCAGAAGTAATGACGATCCTGATTTTCTGCTTAATGTTTCTTTGCTAAAAAAATTTTCCCTTATTTGATTATCTTCAAGTAATAAATTGTTTAGTTTTGCCTGATTTTGCACCTATAAAATATCATCATGCAGTATGTATTTTTTTTGGTGACCTGCTTGTTTTTGAGATTTATCAATGTAGATGCACATGGCTGTAGTGTTTTTTTCCCACTGTTCTATTAAACCCCACTGTCTGTCACAAAAAAATAAAATAAAATAAAATAAAATAATGGAAATAAATACACTAAAATATTAATGATGGTTATCTAAAGCAACTATGGAAAAATATTACCTTCTATTTTAATCTTATTTATATACTTTTTCAAATTTTCAACAATGAGTATATGTTATGCTATAAGAAAAATATCCATGTAAAATTTGAAAATTATCTTTTTTTATTTATTTTAATTATTTTTTATTTTCTGATTCCAGTTGACATACATTATTATATTAGTTTTAGGTGTATGTCCCAGTGATCGGACACTATATAATTTATTAAGTGAGCATCCCAATAAATCTCATATAACACCATACACAGTTATTACAATATTATTGACTATATTCCCAATGCTGTACTTTATACCCACAGGACTATTCTTTAACAATGAATTTGTACTTCACCTTAATCTTTTCACCTTTTTTACCTATCCCCCACCACTCTCCCATCTGTCAACCACCAAAATGTTCTCTGTATCTATGAGACTCTTTCTGTTCTGCTTCCCCATTTATTTTGCTTTTTAGATTCAATTGATAGATATGTATTTATTGCCATTTTATCGTTCATTTTTTTAAATTGTTCTTTTTTTCTTTCTAAAGAATACCCTTTCAGATTTCATGTAATATTGGTTTGGTGATGAACTTTAGGTTTTTCTTGTCTTGGAAGCTCTTTATATGTTCTTCAATTCTAAATGATAGCTCTGCTGTGTAGAGTAATCTTGGCTGTAGGTTCTTTTTTTTTTTTATTATTTGAATATCTCTTGCCTCTCGTACTCCCTTCTGACCTGCAAAATTGTTGTTGAGAAATTAGTTGACAGTCTTATGGTAGCTCTCTCATAGGTAACTAGCTGCTTTTATTTTGATGCTTTTAATATTCTCTCTTGGTTTTAAACTTTTTGCATATATTTTTGTGTGTGTGTGTGACAGAGACAGAGAGAATCAGAGTGAGGGACAAGTAGGGACAGACAGACAGGAAGAGAGAGAGATGAAAAGCATCAACTCTTCATTGCGGAACCTTAGTTGTTCATTGATTGCTTTCTCATATGTGCCTTGACTGAGGGCTACAGTGGACTGAGTGACCCCTTGCTTGAGCTGGCGACCTTGGGTTCAAGTTGGTGAGCCTTGCTCAAATCAGATGAGGCCATGCTCAAGCTGGTGACCTCAGGGTCTCAAACCTGGGTTGTCTGCATCCAGGCAATGCACCACCACCGAGTCACGCTAAACCTTTTGCATTTTAATTAAAATGTGCCTTGATGTAGGCCTCTGTACTTCCTGAAATTATGTCTATTTCTTTCACTAGGTTAGGGGAATTTTCTATCATTACTTTTTTCAAATAAGATTTCAATTTCTTGCTTTCTCTCCTCTCCTTCCAACACCCCCAAGATGCAAATGTTGGTCCACTTAAAGATGTCCCAGATGCTCCATAAACTATCCTCATTTTTAAAAAAAGTTTGCTGTCCTGATGGGGTATATTCTGCTTCCTTAAATTCCAAATTGCTGATTTGACTCTTAGCTTCACCTACTCTACTGTTGATGCCTTCAAATTATTTTTCATTTCAGTTAGTGTTGTCTTTATTTCTGACTTGTCCTTTTTATGGTCTCTATGTTCTTTTTTATGCTGTTGAAGTTCTCTAAGATCTTTGAGTGTCTTTATAATTTTTTTTAACCATGTGACTTGTTAGTTTGCTTGTTTCCATTTCATTTAGTTTAGTGTTTGTTTTTTTTCTGGAGATTTTGCCTGCTTTTTTATTTGGAATCTGTTTCTTTGTCTTGACATTTTGGCTATTTCCCTATGTCTCTTTTTATGTATCAGGTAGAGCTTTAATGTTTCCCAGACTTGGTAGAACGGCCTCGTGTAGTAGGTGTCCTGTAGGGTCACAGCCTCCTCATTATTTGAGCTGGACACTTAAGGTGTAACCCTGTGTGGATTATGTATACTTTCCTATTGTAGCTGAGCATTGATTGCTGTTAGAGTCACTGGGAAGGTTGACTACAGGCCAGTGGGTGTGAGGACTAGCTGTGATTACAGTGGAGAAACTTCTGTGTAGGGGTCAACCTTACAGAGTAGAACTTACTTCAGTTGGGCTTTGATACCCATCCAGTGCAACATTTGAGTGTTGCTCATGAAGGTGGTAGAGCTGTAATCTGGCATGACCTGAAGCTGTCTACTGGGTGCACTGGCTCCGCGATCTCCTAAAATATGAAAAGTCAGTCACTCTCAGTGTCCCACCTGGGGCCACCCGACACAAGATATGGTGCAATCTGCAGGTGGTTGTTACTTGTGCTGACTTGGAAGTAGCCAGGAGAGGCCAAGTTATAAACCAAGGCCAACTCTCACTAATGCCAGGCCTGGGGTCTCTTAGCAAGAGATATGGGGTATGCAAAGGGCAGATATTGCTTTGTTTGAAAGATTTTAAGAAAGTCTAAAGAATGAAGCAAGAGAGGCCATTTGTATGGAAAAACCACTGGAAATTACCAGGGCAGGAAGAACAATGTGAGACCGGTTGATGGAGATTCAGATGTGGTTATTTCCCTGCCAGTTCTTTGTGTGAGTATGGGTGTCTCAGAAAAGAAACAATGACCTCTGCCAGCACTTATTTTTTGCAGAAAGATGGCCACCCCCAGCTCTCATTCTGATGCCTAACAATTCCTCTCTATATGCCCCTTTAAAGCTGCTGCTCCAGCACTGGAGTTCAGAGGGAGTGAATCCAAATAAGTCTGAGCTTTGACTCTTTGAGAGGATTTGTTTGGGACTCCAGCAGCTCTCTGTCTCCCTCAGCTCAGCTTCAATCCCTGCTGGTTTTCACAACAAGAAGTTATGTAGACTTTTCTTCCTGGCTCTGAAACCCTTGGCTAAAAGGCCTGGTGTGGGGCTGGGACCCCTTGCTCTTTAGGCGGGACTTCTATAGCTGAGAGATTTCTCCTAATTTTAAACTGCCACATGTGGGCGTGAGACCAGCCCATTCTGTGTCTTCTCTCCTCCTATCAGTCTTGGTGTGGTTTCTTCTTTAAATCCCTAGTTGTAGGACTACAATTTATTAAGATTTCAGGTAGTTCTGAATGATGGTTGTTCTGTAGTTTAGTTAATGTTTTTGTAGGAGGATTCGAGTACCACATTTAACTACACCACCATCTTGACTGGCAAAAATTACCATTTTTCTTCATTATAAGACTTGCCCATTTTTGAAAAATTTAAGGTCTAAAACCTGGGTGTGTGTTATACAGTAGTTATAGATTTTTTACTTGCATTTAAGAAGTGTGGTATTTCAAATACCATGGAGGGAACCGAGGATGAGGTAATATATGAAGACAGTGATTTGCCATCAGACACAGAAGAGGACAAGCTGATGGATGGGAGTTTTGACAGTGATGAGGAGTTGTATGAATTTTATGATGAATAAAACTTGAGTTCAATAACTTTATGTGATACATTCTTTTTTTCAAATTTTGTGCCCCAAAATTAAGGTGTGTCTTTCTTATACATGGGATTGTCTTATACATGGGGAAATATGGTAGCTTTCTTTTCACTTATATTTTATTTATTTGATTTACTAGTAATGAATATAGAATTTAAAATTTATATCTACATTACTGGTAAATCAAGGTCCGGCTATTTACACTGAAGTTCTCACAGTCCTAGCCTGGACCTCTCTTTTAAATATATTATCTGCATTATATTATCTGCATCTCCCATCCATTAAGAAATAAAAAGAAATATTTTTATTTACAGAGGTTAAAAAAATAGTTTCCAAGATTGTTTTTTTTTCTCTTCTATGATATATTAAAAATGTCCACTATTGTTTATTTACCATACTTTTTGCTCCATAAGACGTACCTGACCATAAGAAACACTTAGGGTTTTAAGGAGGAAAATAAGAAAAAAACCATTCTGAACCGAAAGGTGTGTTAAAATATTTAATAAAATATCGTATTTTTCACTCCTCCACTTTTAGGGGAGAAGAGTGCATCTTATGGAGCGAAAAATATGGTAAATTTCTATATAATTCACCCTTTTGAATTTAGATTTTCCTCCCAGAGTACTCTATGTTACTTCAGCTTTTTATCACATGCCTTAAAGTTATCCAAGAAAAGTAACTGATGTCCTACACGCTCCCAGGACTCACAGACAAGGCAAATTCACAGGGTCTTTACTCCTGTAACTCATGGTTAGTGAAAGACTAACTCTCATACTGAAAAACAATTAAAAAATGTAACTTGAGAAATTAATTTTGTACATGATGTCCTCCTGAAAAGTGGGTATAACAGGTGTGAATTAATTGTAAATAGTCCTATGGTATTAATAAGATTGAAAATTAAAATTGTTATGCTTTCCCATATTATCTTTACCTTCCAATAATGTCAAATACTAAAACTGTCATTGAAATTAAGGTTTGGTATTAGAGACTATTAATCCTGTTCTTATAACCTTATGTGAAGAGTTCAGGATTTTAAAAGCAAATATAAGTTTGGAAAAGTGATTTTTTTGATAATAAGAAAGATAATTTTTCCCTAATACTTATCAGAGAAAATATTTGAGAATAGTAAAAAAGAAATTAAAATGTGGCTTATGAACTTTTTAAAAAAAATTTTTAATGTTTCTTTTTCCTCCCATATAAAATCCATAAAAGACAGTGGGTTAATTCTCTCAATGATACCTGTGTTATCCACACTAAAACTAATTGAACTCAGAAGTCCTTTGACACTGTAATCTCATTCAAAGGTTATAAAGTGCACTGACTAATGAATGAATAAGGCACTCTGAAAACCATCTAAAATATAATATATAATTATCTACCATTAGGGGAACATATCAGAAAGTTTTACCTTCATTTCTTAAACAGTTGACTTCAGGCCAATTTTTCATTTTGGTTCATTTTTCTCATCTGGCTCTGGCTTGTGTTCAGAACTCCCATTGACTTCAAAAAGGATCTTTACTTTTGGCTCTGCTTCAATAGTAGAAAACAAGATATTGAGCAGGTCCTCACTGCATCTGAATATCTTTGAAAAAACCATGTTCCATATTCAAACTGTGGCTACCTTACAATTCTTTTATCATGAACACCACAGAGTACAAGCAAGTCCACAAAACACAATATTTTATGTAATGAACTCAAAGTGTAAAGATGTTTACTTACTTTTATCTGGATTTTTAAAAATTTTGTTATGATGTATATATTATTTCATCTGATCCTTAAAATATTTTAAAGTGCTTTTATGGTAGATAGTAGTTTTTCCACTGTGCAGAGGAGAAAACATGAAATAGAATTATTAGCTATTTAATAATTCCTAGTTTCCTTATTAGTCTCTGGACTTTGGACCTCTGAAAGGTTGCAGCATTGCTTAAGAATTTTACAGATCATTACAGTATACTAAGTTTTGTCTGTAAAATGGAAGTATCTGTCATGCACACATATATATTATATATCAGATATATTCTAACTATTAAAACAATAAGGAGAAACTCTATATCGATATATATATTCATTGACTTATTTTTTTCTATAAGAAGTAAGTTATAAAATATGTCTCTCCCAATGGAGACCTTTTCCAAAGACAAAGACCCTCAAGATATAAATTAATATAACAGCATTAGAGGACTAATTTAAGCAGAAGTAATAGGCCTTACCTTCCAGTGTGGTGTTGAAGAATCGATCAGTAAAGTTCTGAAACATGCCATTCTAGAGATATTTTGCACTGGCTCAAAGACAAACTGTTAAAAAAGGAGACTTTTCTCATTATAATAGCGTATTTCAGTAGCTATGATATTAAAAGAAATAAGAAGCCATCATTATAAATGGTTGAGGGAAGGAATTATGTTGAAAAGAATCTATATGTTGAAATTTCTAATTTATTAATCAATTATTGAATAAAGTAATTTTAATTTCCATTTACAGTACTACAATATTCACTATTTTCTTAGGCTTATGGTGGTAGGGGGGTGATTTATTAAATGATGACAGAAGAAAGGACAGAATATGGAGAAAAAAGTACGCTGCTAAGTGTTTTCTTTTTTTTTTTCTTTCTTTTTTTTTTTTTTGTATTTTTCTTAAGCTGGAAACGGGGAGGCAGTCAGACAGACTCCCACATGCACCTGACGGGGATCCACCCGGCACGCCCACCAGGGGGCGATGCTCTGTCGCCTGGGGCAGAGGCCAAGGAGCCATCCCCAGCGCCCGGGGCCATCTTTTGCTCCAATGGAGCCTCGGCTGCAGGAGGGGAGGAGAGAGACAGAGAGGAAGGAGAGGGGGAGGGATGGAGAAACAGATGGGCACTTCTCCTGTGTGCCCTGGCCGGAATCAAACCTGGGACTTCTGCATGCCAGGCCGACGCTCTACCACTGAGCCAACCGGCCAGGGCCTGCTGCTAAGTGTTTTCAACTTTAAATTTTGCAGTACTGAAAAGCATTTTTTATTTGTATTCTTCAAAACTTGATATAAATAATACAATAATATCTGCATTACCTTGAGTGACTTTAAAAATAGATTCTTATCAGATAAGCAATAATGAAATGAATTCAATTTTTTACCTTTAAGATATGCCAAAAAAGGAGCTGTTTAAGAGATTTGATGTCTCTTTTCCTTATGGCAAAGGTTAAGTTTATAGAACATGATAAATATTTAAGTGTAAAAGCAGTCACCTAACATTTAATTAGTGCTGAAGATATGAGGTGACTCTCACTGTATTATATTAAAAACAGCATAATTATCATTACATCACATCTAAAACAAGATATATTTAGGCATTACAGCTATATAATGAGGTCATAATGACTAATAATATTAATAATCACAGTTAATATATAATTTCAAGAGACAGTCATCCATCAGTTCATGCCATGGCATTCTTATTAAAAAGGAAGTCCCAAAATAATTTAGAAATTATAAGGTGAATTTGTAGAAATGATGGGGTGTGATTACTTCATTGGTAGCAGAGACCAAGCCAATGATTAATATGTCTCTTCCTTTCATCGTAAATATCAAATTGTTAATTTTCTCTTAGTTCAATAATTATTAGGTAAAATAGTGAACAAGGAGCATGCTAGAACACATTTTGACATTTATAATATGAAAGTACACTTACAAGAAATACATGAAACTCATTTAAATATTTTTCCTTTATATCCTTTACAAAATGAAAACTTTAATATGTGGAAGGAAGGCTGGAAAACATCGTTATCCACCACGTGTGAGTGAAATTCAATTGCACTTATGGAAGGGAAGAGGGAAAATACCCCAACTCTAGGAGAGGAAGAAATATGTGCTAGATTCGGAACTACGCCCTGAGAAAGTCAAAGTATAATAATTAGGCCACACCCTCCGAGCCATAAGGTACAGAAACAGTCTGACACACAGGCTTCATTAGAACAACAAAGAATTCCTAACAACCTCTCACTCTATTAGCAAGTGTTGAATAAAAGTAATCTGTGAAAAACAGATCCTCTCCAAGGCATAGTACAATGGAAATATATCCTTAAAGTCAAAAGGGGAGCAATCATCAGAAAACAAAATCTTCTAGCAAATTATTTTCCACACTAAAGACAAAGTATCACAGGAAGAATTAGAAGATGGTGATACACTAAGGACAACTATAGAAACAATAAACCTCAAACCTAACTCAACCACAAATTGAGTTATCTCACATCCTACACTAGAGACACAACAGAAGAAAAACATTTTCAGATAAAAGCTATGTACTTTATTTCTTACAGTCCTAAAATGATGTCCAGCTTTCCACAAGAATATATGATACCTATAAAAGATAAGAAAAAACATATTCCTAAGAGATAAATCTATCATATACCAAGATTTATTTATGCCACAGATGCTGGAACTAGTTCAGAGGGAATTTTAAATAACTATAATTAATATTTAAAAGCCCTAAAGAAAAAGATGAACAGCATGAAAAATTAGATAGGTAATTTCATGGGAGAAATGAGACCACAAGAAAAAAAATTAAAAGGAAATACTAGCAATGCAAACACAGTAAATAGAGATGAAGGATGAAGTTTTCAAGACATTTTGTTATAAAAAATATATATACTTAAAAAGATAGTCCAGCACAAAGATAGCTCCACTGCTCAAAGATGTACAGAAATGAGAGAACTGTAGCAGGATTAACTTCCTTTATTTTAAATGTGAATAATTATGTAATGGACCTACAGAGAGTCAAACTATTATTATAAAATCATTTCTGTACTTTTATGTATGTTTAAAATATACAATTATTTTAAGGTAATTTTAATTTTTCTATATATATTTACATTTTTTTGTATTTTTCCGAAATGAGAAGTGGGATGGAGGAGCGGGGGTGAGGGGGACGGGACGGGACACAGGTACAGAGAGTCCTGCATCCACCCAACCGGGATCCACTCCGCATGCCCACCAGGAAGTGATGCTCGGCCCTTCTGGGTCATTGCTCTGTGGCAATCAGAGCCATTCTAGTGCCTGAGGTGGAGGCCATGGTGCCATCCTCAGTGCCCCGGCCAACTTTGCTTCAATGCAGTCTTGTTGCAGGAGGGGAAGAGAGAGATAGAGAGAAAGGAGAGGGGAAAGAGTGGAGAAACAGATGCATGCTTCTCCTGTGTGTCCTGGCCCGGAATTGAACCTGGGACTTCCACATGCTGGGCCAACGCTCCACCACTGAGCAAACCAGCCAGGGCCTATATTTTTCTAAATTGAACAATAGTGCTACATCTTTCAGGAGCTGCACAGTTCAGTGTTGAAAGTCAGGTTAGTTAAACCTCATATCCATGTAAGTATCTGATCTTGAGCCACTGGTGTTTGAAAACAATCTGTGTCAATTGGAGTATTTTTGCTTGCAATGAAAGAAACAGGCTTTTACTATTTCTTTTTTTTTTTTTTTTCTGAACTGGAAACGGGGAGGCAGTCAGACAGACTTCCGCATGCGCCTGACCGGGATCCACCCAGCACGCCCTGCTCTGCCCCCTCCGGGGCGTCGCTCTGTCGCGACCAGAGCCACTCTAGAGCCTGGGGCAGAGGACAAGGAGCCATCCCCAGCTCCCGGGCCATCTTTGCTCCAATGGAGCCTCAGCTGCGGGAGGGGAAGAGAGAGACAGAGAGGAAGGAGAGGGGGAGGGGTGGAGAAGCAGATGGGCACCTCTCCTGTGTGCCCTGGCCGGGAATCGAACCCGGGACTTCTGCACACCAGGCCGACCCTCTACCACTGAGCCAACAGGCTTTTACTATTTCAACAGAATTTTTGGAAGAATATTAGTAACTCACAAATCTGACAGTGACTGAAGTAAATTATTAAGAACCATTTAATGGCCCTGGCCGGTTGGTTCAGTGGTAGAGCGTCGGCCTGGCATGCAGGGGTCCTGGGTTCGATTCTGGCCAGGGCACACAGGAGAAGCGCCCATCTGCTTCTCCACCCCTCCCCCTCTCCTTCCTCTCTGTCTCTCTCTTCCCCTCCCGCAGCCGAGGATCCACTGGAGCAAGGATGGCCCCGATGCTGGGGATGGCTCCTTGGCCTCTGCCCCAGGTGCTCGAGTGGCTCTGGTCGCGACAGAGCGACGCCCGGGAGGGGCAGAGCATCGCTCCCTGGTGGGCGTGCCGGGTGGATCCCGGTCGGGCGCATGCGGGAGTCTATCTGACTGTCTCCCCGTTTCCAGCTTCGGAAAAATAAAAATTAAAAAAAAAAAAAAAAAAAAAAAAGAACCATTCAATGCAGGTCAATTCACTGTGCCAGAAAGAAGAACCTATACCACAGAGTGTCAAATACACTTAACATTTTGTCCTAGATTCAGATTTTAGCATGGAAACACTGTTTCAATCTAGACTTGATCAAATGACAGCAGACATTAATGCCCATCAAATATATTCAATAAAAAATAAATAAAATTTCTGAAACAGAAATGGAGGTGCTCTTAAAAGAACAATTGAGTACTCTCAAATTTGGTCAAGAAATACTTAAACAAACAATAAATAAATCAGAAAGCAGATTCAAGAGATTCATCTCCTAGATGGTGATAAAATGTAAGTGGGAAAACCTTGTTTGAAACTCTAAAGCTTCTATTCTATAACCATAAATCCAGTAAAGTGTGCGTATATACATATATATTATTATGTCAGTCTTTAATAAACTTAATAATTTTTACTCTTGGTCCTCATTTTATATATATATTTAATGAGAGGACGGGAGACTCAGACAGACTCTCATATGTGCCCTGACCAAGATTCACCTGGCAAGCCCTCTATGTGGTGATGTTCTGCCCATTTGGGGCCCTTGTTCCATTGCAACAGGAGCCATATTTTATTGCCTGAGGTGGAGGCCATGGAGCTGTCCTCAGCGCCAGGGCCAACTTGCTCTAATCAAGCATTGGCTGCAGGAGTGTTGAAGAAGAAAGAGAGAGAGAGAGAGAAAAGGGGGGGATGAAGAAGCCAATGGGCACTTCTCCTGTGTGTCTTGACTGGGAATCCAACCGGGATATCCACTTTCCAGGCTGAAGCTCTACCACTGAGCCAACCAGCCAGGGCCTCATTATATTTTAAACCTTGGTCATTAATATCACCATCTGTATAGTACTCATATTTCAACCCCTACTCCTTTATTATTCTTATTTTCTTTAATCTTATTTATTAGAAAAACAAATAGCTACAAAAATGTTTTCAAATTAATTCCTTTGCATTAAGACAAATGCACTGAGGTCCTGACTAATTATTAGCTCAGTCTGTTAGAGTGTTGTCCCTATATGCCAAGATTGTGGGTTCAACCCCTGGTCAGGGCACATACAAGAGTCAACCAATGAATGCATAAATAAGTGAAACAAAAAACTATTTCTCTCTTTCTCTTTCTCAAATCAATTAATAAAAATATTCTTTTTAAAATGCAACCACATTTATTCATTTCAGCCTTTTTATTGACCTTTTAGTTACCAAGGTCTTCTTATTTTTCCCCAATTTCCACACTCCTACTTTTGTTTATCTCTCAAAAAGTAAATTGAATCAAGGAATATAAGACTTTAAGAAAAGAAACATAATAAGCCATGGCCAGCTGGCTCAGTGGTAGAGTGTTGGCCCGGTGTGTGGAAGTCCCAGGTTTGATTCCTGGCCAGGGCACACAGAAGAAGCGCCCATCTGCTTTTCCACCCTTCCCCCTCTCCTTCCTCTTTATCTTTCTCTTCCCCTTCTGCAGCCAAGGCTCCATTAGAGCAAAGTGGCTCGAGTGCTGAGGATGGCTCCATGGCCTCCACCTCAGTCATTAGAATGGCTCTGGTTGCAACAAAGCAAAAGCCTAGATGGGCAGAGGATCTCCCCCTGGTGGGCTTGCCAGGTGGATCCCAGTCAGATGCATGAGGGAGTCTGTCTCTCTTCCTCGCTGCTTCTCATTTCAGAAAAATACAAATAATAATAATAATAATAAATATGAATTCTTTATTCTAATATATCCATAGCATACAAGATCTACTCAATCTCTATATAATTTGAAGAACTATTACATGAAAAAGACTGTAAGTAGGATGACATCAGAGTAATGGCGGGGTAGGAAGCGATACCGATAAATCTCCCCCAAAACTCAACAAGATCTTCAACCAGAAACAGAAAAACCTATACTTGGAGCTTCCAGATGCTTCGCAATACACCCAAAGGTATGATTGAGTGAAAAATTGGCTAAATATATAACCAAACCCCGAAGGAAATAGGGAGTAAGAAATGCTCTGCCTTCCTCACTAACCTAAACAGGGTGGCTTTCTCTGGTAACTGTGAATATAGAAACTGAGGCGGGCAAAGGAGGTGAATAGATCCAGGCCGCCGCAGCACAAACGGCCGAAACAGGCTGTGGCACGGGGATCCAAGCCGAGGAAAATCTGATCCTGTGGCAACCCGGGCAATACAAGCTAACACTCGCGCCAAACCCAAACAAAGAAAGACAAGTGGAGTGGCCATTTTACCCGGTCTCCTGGTCGGTGCGCAGTTAGTGGGCGAGAGATTTCTTCCTAAGACCCGGAAGTGGGTGCCCGTGTTACCCCACAGAGAGGCAGGGCCAGAGGCCTTTCTGTGGGCTGAGGGCAGAGTCTCTGGGCAGCCCCAGTGCCCTGGGAAAGCCACGCACGGGAGGGAGTGAGAACTAATTCCAACGGTGGAGATTTTCCGTGCTGGAGGGTGTTTCAATCAGAGGGAAACGCGGCCGGCCTCATGTCCTGGTTTGCGCGCGCAGATAAGGAGTGAGCAATTCCTCCAAGTGCCTCGGCAGTGCGCGCCCGTGTTATCGCACAGAGGGGCAGAGTCAGGGGCCTTTGTGTGGGCCAAAGCGGAATCTCGAGCTGCCCCAGCGCCTTGCAAAAGCCGCGCACGGGGACGGAGCAAGACTCAATTCCAACGCTGCAACTTTTCCCTGCGGTTGGGGGTTTCACTCAGAGCGTGAGACTGCTGGCCGGATATCCTGGTTGCAGACAGTGAGTGAGAGTTTCCTCCAAGCGCCCCGGAAGTGGGCGCCCGCTTGTGTTACCGGACAGAGTGGCAGAGCCAGAGGTCTTTGAGTGGGCGGAAAGCCTGCCTGATTATGCTAGCAGCTCTGACTGACTGAGCCTTACCCAGAGCCCTGTGCTGAGTGGAAATAGAGTGGGGAGTTGCCAGCTCTTTGAGCCTCTTACTATCCAGGCAGAGGAAGCAGCAACCCCATAGCTGGATTATCAGGCTACTAATTGAGGAAGGAAAGACTAGGAGAAAGGCTCCAGGAACACGGACTCTCTCACTGTCGGAGCCTATAAATGCTAATGAGCCTCGACTCTCAACGAGACTAAAGCACAATACATGACATTGCCATAGAGACTTATCAACTGCAAACCTCTACCTGAGCGTGCCAAAGGGGCAGAACTCGGGGTACAGAGTCACCGACCAGGAAGAGGGAGAGAAAAGAAAAAGCAAGAAGATAACCTCTCAAAATCAAGAATAATCTGCAGACTTTATAACCTATCCCATTTTATTATATTTGTTCGTTTGTTTCTCTTATCTTCGTTCTTGATACTTTTTTTTCCTCCTCCAATTTGGCCGATTAACTCTCTGCTGGTCTTACTCTCTCCTCTCCTTGAACTACACTACCCATAAGTGTTACATCTCCCATTATAATTTCTCTTCTCTTCCTTTCTCTCTATGAGGGTTGCACTCCAAAACCCTTAACTCTCTCTCTCTCTCTCTCCTTTCTTTTTTCTTCATTTAGTGGTTCCCTCTTTTTTTCTCTCTCTCTCTTTCTTTTCTCCCTCTATATTAGTTTCTTCCTTTCTCCTTTACATCTCCTCTCATTCAAACCTCAATAACAAACAAATTATCTTATCTGGGACTCAAACCTATGTTTGTGGCATTTTGGGGGGTTTTTACTTCACCTTTTTAACTCACTAGCAGTGCTCCCATCCCTGGCTCTCCATATTATCTAGTTCTTGCTCCACTAAATACAATAGTAAGTTTTTAATTTGTCCCCCCATTTTTCCATTTTCCTCTTATTCCTCTCATCATAACTCTTAGACAACCAACACCTAAAAGCAAATCATTTTATCCTTGACCCAAATTTTTTCCTTATTTCCTTTTTGTGGGTCCATACGCTCTTTTTTTTTTCTTTTTTCCTTTTTTTTTTCTCTCTTTTTTGCCCCTTTATTACTTATCCCCAATTCAGGCCCTCCATCACAGGCATTGTTTGTTATAACTCACAGTCCACCACAAGATTTTCTCAAGAAAGAGGGGAGAGGAGAGGAGAGGAAAAAAGGAGGGGGGGAATAATTTCCTTTTTTAAAAAAATTTTATTTTATTTTATTTTTCTTTATTTCATTATTAATTTTTTTTAAAAAAAACAACTCTTTTCGATTTTTTATTTTTTTATTTTTTTTAACTTTTTATTCTTTATTAAATCTCATTAATACTATTAACAAAACCACCCTCAGATGCCATTAAGGAAGAGAAAATCGAATATCATGGATACAAAAGAAAGAGAGGTAACACAGCTAGATGAGGAAAAATCTATGGAGAAAAAATTTAATATATTGGAAACCTTGGAGCTAAATGACAGAGAATTCAAGATAGAAATACAAAAAATCCTCCCAGATATACAAGAAAACACAGAAAGGCAATAGTGGGAGCTCAGAAAACAACTCCATGAACACAAAGAATATATGTCCAAGGAAATTGAAACTATAAAAACAAATCAAACACAGATGAAAAACTCAATTCACGAGCTGAAAAACGAAGTAACAAGCTTAGCTAATAGAACAGGTCAGATAGAAGAGAGGATGAGTGAAATAGAAGACAAGCAACTTGAGGCAAAACAGAGAGAAGAAGAAAGAGACTCAAAAATTAAAAAAAATGAGATAGCCCTACAAGAATTATCTGACTCCATCAAAAAGAATAACATAAGAATAATAGGTATATCAGAGGGAGAAGAGAGAGAAAATGGAATGGAGAACATACTCAAACAAATAATAGATGAGAACTTCCCAAGCCTGTGGAAAGAACTAAAGCCTCAAGTTCAAGAAGCAAACAGAACTCCAAGTTTTCTTAACCCCAACAAACCTACTCCAAGGCACATCATAATGAAATTGACACAAACCAACAGCAAAGAAAAAATTCTCAAGGCAGCCAGGGAAAAGAAGAATACAACATATAAAGGAAGGCCCATTAGATTATCATCAGATTTCTCAGCAGAAACTCTACAAGCTAGAAGAGAGTGGACCCCAATATTTAAAGTCCTGAAAGAGAGGAACTTTCAGCCACGAATACTATACCCATCAAAGCTATCCTTCAAATACGAAGGAGAAATAAAAACATTCACAGATACAGAAAAGATGAGGGAATTTATCATCAGAAGACCCCCACTCCAGGAATTACTAAAGGGGGTTCTCCAATCAGATACAAAGAACAAAAAAAAAACAGAGCCACCAGTAAAAGCTCTAAGAAGAACACAATAAAACCAAATTTAAACTGTGACAACAACAAAAGGAAAGAGGGGGAGAAGACGGAGATTAACAGTAGCAAAGGACGATGGAGTGCAAAAGTACTCACAAAATAGTTCGCTACAATGAACAGGGTAGGGACCCTTTTCATTACTCAAAGGTAACCACCATTGAAAAAACCACCACAGAAGCACATGAGATAAAAAAGACAGCAACAGAGGAAAGATGTATGGAATACAACCAAATAAAAACAAAAGATAGAAAAACAAAAGAGAAGGATCAAACAAGACACAAAACTAACAGAAAGCAATCTATAAAATGGCAATAGGGAACTCACAAGTGTCAATAATTACACTAAATGTAAACAGATTAAACTCACCATTAAAAGGCACAGTGTAGCAGAATGGATTAAAAAAGAAAATCCAACTGTATGCTGCCTACAGGAAACTCATCTAAGTAACAAGGATAAAAACAAATTCAAAGTGAAAGGCTGGAAAACAATACTCCAAGCAAATAACATTAAAAAAAAAGCAGGTGTAGCAATACTCATATCGGATAATGCTGACTACAAGACAGGAAAAGTACTCAGAGACAAAAATGGCCATTTCATAATGGCTAACGGGACACTGAATCAAGAAGACATAACAATTCTTAATATATATGCACCAAACCAAGGAGCACCAAAATATATAAGACAGCTACTTATTGATCTTAAAACAAAAACTGACAAAAATACAATCATACTTGGAGACCTCAATACACCGCTGATGGCTCTAGATCGGTCATCCAAACAGAGAATCAACAAAGACATAGTGGCCTTAAACAAAACACTAGAGCACCTGGATATGATAGACATCTACAGGACATTTCATCCCAAAGTGACTGAGTATACATTTTTCTCCAGTGTATATGGATCATTCTCAAGAATTGACCATATGTTGGGCCACAAACACAACATCAGCAAATTCAGAAAAATTGAAGTTGTACCAAGCATATTTTCTGATCATAAAGCCTTGAAACTAGAATTCAACTGCAAAAAAGAGGAAAAAAATCCCACAAAAATGTGGAAACTAAACAACATACTTTTAAAAAATGAATGGGTCAAAGAAGAAATAAGTGCAGAGATCAAAAGATATATACAGACTAATGAAAATGACAATACGACATATCAGAATCTATCGGATGCAGCAAAAGCAGTGATAAGAGGGAAGTTCATATTGCTTCAGGCATATATGAACAAACAAGAGAGAGCCCAAGTGAACCACTTAACTTCCCACCTTAAGGAACTAGAAAAAGAAGAACAAAGACAACCCAAAACCAGCCGAAGAAAGGAGATAATAAAAATCAGAGCAGAAATAAATGAATTAGAGAACAGAAAAACTATAGAAAAAATTAATAGAACAAGGAGCTGGTTCTTTGAAAAGATCAACAAAATTGACAAACCCTTGGCAAGACTTACCAAGGAAAAAAGAGAAAGAACTCATATAAACAAAATCCAAAATGAAAGAGGAGAAATCACCACAGACACCGTAGATATACAAAGAATTATTGTAGAATACTATGAAAAACTTTATGCCACTAAATTCAACAACCTAGAAGAAATGGATAAATTCCTAGAACAATACAACCTTCCTAGACTGAGTCAAGAAGAAGCAGAAAGCCTAAACAGACCTATCAGTAGAGAAGAAATAGAAAAAACCATTAAAAACCTCCCCAAAAATAAAAGTCCAGGCCCTGACGGCTATACCAGCGAATTTTATCAAACATTCAAAGAAGACTTGGTTCCTATTCTACTCAAAGTCTTCCAAAAAATTGAAGAAGAAGCAATACTTCCAAACACATTTTATGAGGCCAACATAACCCTCATACCAAAACCTGGCAAGGATGGCACAAAAAAAGAAAACTACAGACCAATATCTCTAATGAATACAGATGCTAAAATACTAAACAAAATACTAGCAAATCAAATACAACAACATATTAAAAAAATAATACAACATGATCAAGTGGGATTCATCCCAGAATCTCAAGGATGGTTCAACATACGTAAAACGGTTAATGTAATACACCATATCAACAAAACAAAGAACAAAAACCACATGATCTTATCAATAGACGCAGAAAAGGCTTTCGATAAAATACAACACAATTTTATGTTTAAGACTCTCAACAAAATGGGTATAGAAGGAAAATATCTCAACATGATAAAGGCCATATATGATAAACCATCAGCTAACATCATATTAAATGGCACTAAACTGAAGGCTTTCCCCCTTAAATCAGGAACAAGACAGGGTTGTCCACTCTCTCCACTCTTATTTAATGTGGTACTAGAGGTTCTAGCCAGAGCAATCAGACAAGGCAAAGAAATAAAAGGCATCCATATCGGAAAAGAAGAAGTAAAGGTATCACTTTTTGCAGATGATATGATCCTATACATCGAAAACCCCAAAGAATCCACAAAAAGACTACTAGAAACAATAAGCCAATACAGTAAGGTCGCAGGATACAAAATTAACATACAGAAGTCAATAGCCTTTCTATATGCCAACAATGAAACAACTGAGAAGGAACTCAAAAGAATAATCCCCTTCACGATTGCAACAAAAAAATAAAATACTTAGGAATAAACATAACAAAGAATGTAAAGGACTTATATAATGAAAACTATAAACCATTGTTAAGGGAAATCGAAAAAGATATAATGAGATGGAAGAATATACCTTGTTCTTGGCTAGGAAGAATAAATATAATCAAGATGGCCATATTACCCAAATCAATATACAAATTTAATGCAATTCCCAACAAAATTCCAATGACATTTTTTAAAGAAATAGAGCAAAAAATCATCAGATTTATATGGAACTATAAAAAACCCCGAATAGCCAAAGCAATCCTAAAGAAAAAGAATGAAGCTGGGGGCATAACAATACCTGACTTCAAACTCTATTATAGGGCCAGGACAATCAAAACAGCATGGTATTGGCAGAAAAATAGACACTCAGACCAATGGAACAGAATAGAAAGTCCAGAAATAAAACCACATATATATAGTCAAATAATTTTTGATAAAGGGGCCAACAACACACAATGGAGAAAAGAAAGCCTCTTCAATAAATGGTGCTGGGAAAACTGGAAAGCCACATGCAAAAGAATGAAACTGGACTACAGTCTCTCCCCCTGTACAAAAATTAACTCAAAATGGATCAAAGATCTAAACATAAGACCTGAAACAATTAAGTACATAGAAGAAGACATAGGTACTCAACTCATGGACCTGGGTTTTAAAGAGCATTTTATGAATTTTACTCCAATGGCAAGAGAAGTGAAGGGAAAAATTAATGGATGGGACTACATCAGACTAAGAAGTTTTTGCTCAGCAAGAGAAACTGATAACAAAATAAACAGAAAACCACTAAATGGGAAATGATTTTTTCAAACAACAGCTCAGATAAGGGCCTAATATCCAAAATATACAAAGAACTCATGAAACTCAACAACAAACAAACAAACAATCTAATAAAAAAATGGGAAGAGGATATGAATAGACACTTCTCCCAGGAAGAAATACAAATGGCCAACAGATATATGAAAAGATGCTCATCTTCTTTAGCTATTAGAGAAATGCAAATCAAAACGGCAATGAGATACCACCTCACACCTGTTCGATTAGCTGTTATTAGCAAGTCAGGTAATAGCAAATGTTGGAGAGGCTGTGGAGAAAAAGGAACCCTCATACATTGTTGGTGGGAATGTAAAGTAGTACAACCATTATGGAAGAAAGTATGGTGGTTCCTCAAAAAACTGAAAATAGAACTACCTTATGACCCAGCAATCCCTCTACTGGGTATATATCCCCAAAACTCAGAAACATTGATACGTAAACCCCATGTTTATTGCAGCATTGTTCACAGTGGCCAGGACATGGAAACAACCAAAAAGCCCATCAATAGATGACTGGATAAAGAAGATGTGGCACATATACACTATGGAATACTACTCAGCCATAAGAAATGATGACATTGGAATATTTACAGCAAAATGTTGGGATCTTGATAACATGATACGAAGCGAAATAAGTAAATCAGAAAAAAACAGCAACTGTATTATTCCATACATAGGTGGGACACAATAGTGAAACTAAGAGACATTGATAAGAGTGTGGTGGTTATGGGGGGGAGGGGGGAATGGGAGAGGGATAGGGGGTGGGGAGGGGCACAAAGAAAACAAGATAGAAGGTGACAGAGGACAATCTGACTTTGGGTGGAGGGTATGCAACATAATTGAACGACAAGATAACCTGGACTTGTTATCTTTGAATATATGTATCCTGATTTATTGATGTCACCCCATTAAAAAAATAAAATTATAAAAAAATAAAAAAATAATAAAATAAAAAAATAAAAAAAAGACTGTAAGTAAACATTTTAAATTTACCTAAAATAAGTCAATTAAAATAGTAACTAAAAAGCTTACAGTTAAAGAATGTATCACAAGAAAAATAATATTTCTGTTTTATCTTTGTTTTTCCTAAGATTTTATTTTTTCAATTGGAAAATAGTTCACTTACAGTTAATGGCTTCCTTTATGAACACTAAAAAATTATACATGACCTATTCTTTCATCAAGGAAGACTATTCAGGAATAGTTACTGCAGGAAGATCGAAAGGTCTTATCAATAATTGTTATACATTTTTTTCAAAATGCATTTCTTGATATTATTGCTATAAATTTTCATACAAAGTGACAGCTGATATAATACTACCACTGTAGATGAAGAAACTGTCCAAAACTGTTTATCATCTAATATTATTTCCTGGTTAAATATCTTGTTATACATAATTAGGACATTAAACATCATTGAAAGGTAAGGTTTTTTAAATAATAGATTTATATTTCAAAAGATAAGACAGAATTTATATCATATTAAGTGCTGCAAAATGCATCTTTTCTATTTCTTATTTTATTAAAAACTTCATTTATTATATCAAGTGAATTTAATACTATTTATTTGGTCTTAAGTTACTCAAGCAGCATATTTAATATCATAGTATCTTTTAGAAAAAAGTAACAATTTCACACCTAAAATTTGTTCCTAAAAAATTCAAACCTAAAGTCTAACCAAAAATATGTCAAAATTAAATTAGATTGCCTACATACATTTAAGATATTTTTAACTATTAATATAACAGTGAAAATACCCCTTTTATTTGAGTATGTAAGAGGTTGTATATAACTATACATATGAAATCATTGACCAAATATCAAAATTAATGAATTATAAGGCTATTTAAAAACTGTTTACAAATCTGAAGTTATGGCTTTATGTTTTGAATGAATGACTGAAACATAGTTATAATATTTAATGTTGACCTCTGGACCTTTGCCCTTGTATAATTTAAAGCAGTCAATTTCATATTTTGCTATACCTTAAAAATATTATGGTTTATTTAAATTCATTTAGATATCAATGTTCAAAATAATCCAAAACTGTAATTTAAAAAGCACCAAATTTTGTCCTGGCCAATTGATTCAGTTGGTAGAGCATTGACCCAGCCTAGGGATGTGCAGTTTGATTTCCAGTAAGGGCTCACAGGAGAAGTGACCATCTGCTTCTCCACCCCTCCCCCCCTCCCTTCCCTCTATCTCCATCTCTCTTCTCTTCCCACAGCAAAGGCTTGGTTGGAGCAAGTTGGCTTCAGGTGCTGAGGATGGCTTCATGGCCTTGTCTCAGGCACTAAAATAGCTCAGTTGTTGAGCAAGGCAACAACAGCCCCAGGTGGGCAGAGCATTGCCCCCTAGTTGGTTTGCTGGGTGGATCCCAGTCTGAGTGCTTTCAGGAGTCTGTCTCTCTGCTTCCCCAATTCTCACTTAAAAAAAAAAATCAAAACTTCTATTTTGTATCAAATAGGTTTACAAACAAACACAAACAGAATGACTTTCATTTTAGTCAATTTGCCAAGATGCAATTGAATTAGCTATGAAGATACTCTATCTTTGCTATATAAAAAAGAAAACGGGTGTTGATATATATTGACACAATATAAAAAAATCTTTGGAGGAAGGTAATGTTTTCCATCACAAGTTCTTCAAAGAGCTATAAGTTATTCATGCTTTTTAATATGGAGTATATATTTAATTGGTTGTCCCTCTAGTAAATTATACTATATATATTTTCTTATAACTTATATAAATATATAATTTAAAGTTATAAGAAAATTTATGTGGAAAATTAAATTATATGTGAAAAATTTTAAAAATAATACGTAATAGACAAATAAGTATATCCATCTGAAAATTTAGAAGAGCTATTAGGTGGCCCTGGATGGTTGGCTCAGTGGTAGAGCGTCGGCCTGGCATGCGGAAGTCCCAGGTTCGATTCCCAGCCAGGGCACACAGGAGAGGCGCCCATCTGCTTCTCTACCCCTACCCCTCTCCTTCCTCTCTGTCTCTCTCTTCCTCTCCTGCAGCCGAGGCTCCATTGGAGCAAAAGATGGCCCAGGTGCTAGGGATGGCTCCTTGGCCTCTGCCCCAGGCACTAGAGTGGCTCTGGTCGTGACAGAGCGACACCCGGGATGGGCAGAGCATCCCCCCATGGTGGGTGTGCCGGGTGGATCCCGGTCAGGCGCATGCGGCAGTCTGTCTGACTGCCTCCCCGTTTCCAGCTTCAGAAAAATACAAAAAAAAAAAAAAGTTATTAGGTAATATATATAATAATAGGTTAATTTCTTTCTGTAATTCTACCACATATATATCTATATAAATATGAGCATAATTAATCTATAAATATATTTATATAAATTAAATGTAGAGAGTTCTAATTTTTTATATTACCATTAACATTTCTACAACTATTATATTAGTAATGAATATAGACATAAACATATATATCCACACATGCATATATCACTATAAACATAATACAGGCATTTTCATTTTTGTTTCCTTAAACAATTTTCCTTTTCTTAAATATTTTTTATTTATTGATTTTAGAGAGAGGAGAGAGAGAAAGGGGGGTGAGAAGTATCAACTCGTAGTAGTTGCTTCTTGTATGTGCCATGACTGGGCAAGCCCTGGGTTTTGAACTGGTGACCTCAGCATTCCAGGTCGATGTTTTTCTACTGTGTTACCACAGGTCAGGCAACAATTTTCCATAAATATTCTTGCACATATGTGTGTAAGAATATGAATTTATAAACATAGATAGGTAGATAGATATATAGATAATGTTTCTTTTTTAAAATTTGCATCCACCAAACATAAATATAATTTCTAGGTAAAAATGTGCACATATTTATAGTTTAAAAAATATAATGCTCATAAAAATTAGGGGATATTAAAAAATGAATATGAAGTGATAAAGAAAAGAAGCATTTGATTTTTTTAATTAAACAAGAACATCAGAAAAGCAAATGACAAGTCAAAGATAGTTGTTTGATTATGCAAATGATATGCAAAACCAACTTTTATTTCATTGGTGAAAATTCATTATACAAAAGGCTGAAAGTAGTACTGGAGTATCTGCATGTTCCCTGATCTCCTAATTTTTGTGAGCAGTGCACTTATAGTGGAGACAATTGAAGTTATGGAAAGCTACTAAAAATTCTGAAGTCCACAGTGCAAATAAATATCTGTATAAAGATTTTTAACCCACCTACCTTTGCCACTGAGGATAGGGGAATGACAAAATCTTTTTACTGTAATTAGAACCTTAACCCTGGCAAACTGCATTCCAAAAAGATTACAGTAATTTATACTCCCACTGGAGATAATTGAAAGTACTTATCTCTGTACAGCACCATCAGCCATTGATGTTACTGTCTTCCCTCCCCCGTAATTCTACTGGTTAAAACTATATTACATTATTATTTTAATTTCCATCTTCTTGACATGTAGTGAAATTGAATAACTTTTTGTATATTTTAATGGTAAAATGATTTTATTTATTTTGAATTATATCTTTATTAATTATCTGTTTGCTTCTTAGCTTAAGATTTTCTCGTCAATCAGAAGGAACTCTTGCTCTTGTATCCAATACTAACTTTATGCATTATAATTATACATTTTCTTTATTTGTGACTTATTTATGTTGTCGATTGACATAAAGATATTTCATTTCAAGCATTTAAATATGTTTACATTTAAATAAATTAAACATGTCAATTGGGTTTTGAGAAAAGATGAAATCATTTTGGATTATGCTATCTGGTAAGCCTCTAGAATATACATATTACATAGACTCATTAAAAAAGGAGCAATATAATTTGCATACCAGTCAAGATAAACATTTGTTATGAAACTTGATAACATAACATATTTTTTGCCAGAAGAAAAACCAAACTGTCTCTAAAAGAGAACCTGCCGGTAAGGTCAAACTATTTTTCTGAAGATAGAAACATATTTAGATCTGTTCAAATGCTCACATGCATAATTAAATTTCTGGAATTTCGCATCACAAAGCATAGAGGGTAAAATTGTAGTCAGGAATATTTTTAGAACAAACATTGTTGGTTCTCTACCTTAACTTTTTCTATCAAATGTGTGATTTTGAATAGTTACGCATCTCGGATGGTCCTGACAGACTGAGTCAGTTACAAAATGTATCAACAGGTATCTTAGTTTATTGACTAAGTGGATGGGCTTTATTATTCTTCATTTAAGATCGCATTCTACCTTCCAAATGCAATAGTTTTCTTCTTTCCATTGTTGATATGAAAATGCACTTTCTGACACTAGTTTAAAAAGGTATATCAAGCGATGTTTCAAACACCTCTCAATTTGGAATAGAGAAAGCATAATTTTAATACAGAAATAGATTTTTTCATATGTTCTATACAGCAAGAACATACAAATGTAGTTTTTAAAACAACTTATTAATATGTTTATAATATATACTCAGTGGAAATGTGGTTCCTTGATGGCAAGGGTAGTGTCTTCATATTTGCCAGCTGACTCTTGTCATAAAACTTAAAAAAGGATAGCCTGTAAATTACTGACTAAAAAATACACAAAAGCACTGAATTAGTATTTTATTATACCACACTTTGGTAGAAAAATGACACTTTACAGGACAATTTCCACTCATTCTTATCTCAGTGCAGTTTTTAAACTCCAGGCTTTGAAGAACTCTGATCATCTCACGCAAGTGAGAAGCTGATATAATTTGACACATAAATACTTCCTAACCACAGTCCATCAATAGTAGACTGATGACTGTCATGATTAATCGTATGCTCATGGCTAGTGTCAGTGTAAATTGAGAGCACAACAAAGAACAGTAGTGATGTCTTAAACCAACTGCATCTCTCACATATTTTATTGGATTTTTATACTCATGATGGGAGTACATTGAAATTAATGAGAAATAAAGCAAGCTAAATTTTTAAACACGAATATGTATTAAGTGCTGACATTATGACAAAAGCATTACTAAGACTGCTACCTATATATTGACTTTAATCTTAATAACAACCATACATGATAAGCACTTTTATTAATCCTTTTTGACAGATCAGAAAAGGTAGATCTACATAGTTGGACAACTGCCTTGAAGAAATTTACAAAGCTAAAATATGAACCCACATCTGTCTTATTTCAAAACCTATGCTTTTAACAATTACATAAAAATATATACTACATAAAGTGTGTGCATGTTATTGCTAGAGTTGTCATTTTTTCTGTGTGAGGTTTTTCTTTATATTAAGATTTCTTATCACCTGACCACACAGTGGATAGAGCGTCCGACTGGGATGCCGAGGACCCAGGTTCGAGACCCCGAGGTCACCAGCTTGAGCACGGGATCATCTGGCTTGAGTGAAAAAAAAAAGAAAAGAAAAGAAAAGAAAAGAAAAAAAAAAGCTCACCAGCTTGGACCCAAGGTTGCTGGCTTGAGCAAGGAGTTACTCGGTCTGCTGAAGGCCCACAGTCAAGGCACATATGAGAAAGCAATCAATGAACAACTACGGTGTCATAACAAAGAACTGATGATTGATGCTTCTTATCTCTCTCCATTCCTGTCTGTCTGTCCTTATATATCCTTCTCTCTGACTCTCTCTATGTCCCTGTAAATAAAAAAAAAAAGATTTCTTATCAAAACAAGAGCCAAGAACAGAAATTACAAATCACTGATTAACAGAAGACAAAAAAAATATATATATATATCACTTCTAATATTTTTGTGATATATGATTAAGAACAAAGCCTCTCTTGCCTGACCAGGCAATGGCGCAGTGGATAGAGGGTCAGACTGGGATGCAGAGAACCCAGGTACCAGACCCTGAGGTCGCCAGCTTGAGCACGGGTTCATCTGGTTTAAGCAAAGCTCACCAGCTTGGACCCAAGGTCGCTGGCTTGAGCAAGAGGTTACTCAGTCTGCTGAAGGCCCACGGTCAAGGCACATATGAGAAAGCAATCAATGAACAACTAAGGTGTCACAACGAAAAACTGATGATTGATGCTTCTTATCTTTCTCCATTCCTTCTGTCTGTCTCTATCTATCCCTCTCTGACTCTCTCTATCTCTGAAAAAAAAAAGAACAAAGCCTCTCTCAATATAAAAACCTGTTAAATAGGAATATTTTTCATTTATACATGTAACTAGAAAGAGATGAAAAAAATTTTTTTGATAAATTTTAAAAATATACAGACCATTCAGCGCAGAAATGTATGAATTATTTCAATTTTGGAAGTCTAACTATAAGATTGGAGCAACAGCACACCATCTCAGCCTTCCTGTATGTATCCATTCATCATTCATTTACTTATTTAACAAGCTTAAAATAAAGGTTTGCTAAGCAATGTGTATGCGAAAATAGATGACATTTTTTTATCTTAAAATTTTTTTAAGAAAAAATTTTGATTATAAGAGAATAAGATAAATACATGAAAATAAATTTAGAAATTGTTAACAAAATACATACTGTGGAATAAATAATAGAGTTGCTGTTTCTATATAACGCATTTGGAAATTCTTTTATATAAGTATAGGTGAGATAAAACTTTGAAGTTCATAAAATGAAAACAATGCATCAACCAATGGTACACATTAATTGTCTACTGTCATAGAGATATACTCATTATCTCTGCTACCCAAAAGCCCACATATACACACAACTGTCACCAAATTGCACTGTTTCTATAACCAAAAACTACAAGGCATTACTTCCCAAAAGTATATCAAAATAATTTAATAATAACATAATACTTTTGTATGAGTTGACTCATGAAATCTTATATTAAATTTTTAGTGAGCCCATAACAGGGATATTTAAAACAATAAAAAAGAGTTTTGCTTTAGTAAAACAGACTAGGTAATTTGTGCTAATCCTCCTACTGAGAAAAGTAAAAAATATGAACAAAAGAAAATGTACCTTCTTGAAAGCTTTATGAGACTTTTTTCTAAAGTGAAAATTTATAAGGTCAAGTTCTAGAAAAATAAATAAATGTAGAGAGGAGAACCTAGCAGCAGATGGAGATTACAAAAAGGTAACTTCAAGAGGTTGAGCAGCTATCTAAATAGTGTAATAAGGCTGGCAGTAACTTTGAGCCTTGGATTTTTTAATAGGTAGAGGTTTTTGATAACCCATCGCACACATCCTCACTGGATTTAGATCCAAAGGAATAGGAAAAATAATGCAGTTACTTCCAGAGACTAATCTAGAGATAAGAATATGTCAGGTAATCTCAGTCATTAAAATTAGAAAGTCCTGTTTCTGTTTTCCCTTGCTACTTCCCAGAAGCAGACATAAACCCTTAGTAGAGGCTCCAACTTTAACATATAATGACTGGATTTTAATAAAAAGTAATTGAGAAAATGATAACAACAGACATTTAAAACAGTCCCACAGGTGCTTCAAGTAATAGATTTATTAGAGGAATTCTAAAAATAACTGCTGAATAGGGTCAGACTTAAAAGATATTAAGACTTTCTACAGAGAAATTACAAATTATAAACCATAAACAACTGAAAAATAAAATAACTTTTAGCTAAATAAATAGTTCAGTGGACTATTTTAACATTAAATTTGACATAACCAAATAAGGGAACTGAAAGATAAATCAATATAAAATATCCGCAAATAAGGATGAAGAAAAAGGCAGGGTAAGAGATATATGAAACAGGTTTCTTATAAGATTTTCTCTTTTTCTTTTCAAACACTATTAAATAAATGTCAACACCAACTAAGTGAGAAAGACAGATGGGAAAACAAAGACAGAGAGGAGAAATGGAGATTGAAAAATTAAGAACCCATGGCACCATATATATATATATATTTTAATGAATCTTGGCCCAGTAATTTTAGTAATACAAAAGAAAAGGAGTTGACAAGAGATATTGTACACAGGTTTCTGAGATAAAAGTGTCGTGATGCTGTTCCATTTGGAAGAGGATTGTTCATGATTTATATCCTTTCATTTGTGTAGTAATGAAGTGATGATGACTGTTGGTTCTTGCTGTAGGAGTTTCTCTTTTCCCCAGTATGACTTAAGGAATCACCTCTCCTTCTTCTCCTTCTCCTTCTCCTTCTTCTTCTTCTTTCTTTTTTTTTCTCTCTCTCTGTCTCCTTCCTTGTCTCTTATCAAACTCTCTTGCTCTCCCACTCTTACTCTCTAGTTGTAACTGTCAATGAATTTCACTATTCTTCTATTCTAAAAATTCCATGTGTAAATCCACACTCCTAAACACAATATTCATCTCAAATGAAAGTAAAAGTCATTTATAAACAGATGGGAACATAATAGTCCTCCTCATTAAATAGCTACATTGAATAAATAGATGAAGTTAATGAATAAAATATGAATTCTAATCCCAGTACCATCCCTAGTTGCTTATTGTGACCCTAGCAAAATGTTCTAGATTCATTTTATCTTAATTTGTCCTCCAAAGTTAGGGATATTATTACCTTTTCTATCTCTGTAAGAGTTTTTTGTAAGTATCAAATAAGATAATGCAAGGGAATTCTTTTGTCAGGCATTGGCCAGTTTCTACTCCAAATTAAAAGACAAGTGGGTTGAATTTAAGGGAAAGGTGTTTCTGCAAAAGAAATTGCCTTTAAGTCTTTCAAGACCGACATCTGGTTTTTAGAAGAAAAAAAACTATCGTCTGCTATTTCTAAGCACCTTATGTTTGCACTCTCTTTTGCCTTGTACATTAACATTTCAGCTATGAATACAATTAAAATATGTTGATAGAAGAAATAGAAGAAAAAGTTAAAAATTAACATAATTTATTATTATTTAGTAACATTAATTTAAATATGAACATTAAATCTGAAAAACCACTGTGTCGTGATTGTATATCTAAATGACTCTTAATTCTGAACCAATATGGCAGAATGAGAGTATTGTGTTATACTTTTAGAAATATTTTTTTGGTGTTTCTTGCTTTGATTTAAGATAGTTTTGAAAAACATCTCCTAGGAAAAAAATTTCTGAATCGTATTATCTGAGAAAGAAATTTTGTATGTGGTATAGTCACTGACCTGTCATTCACAAAGTATCCTGATATATAGAATAAACTTTAAACCAAAAAGGCAAATATTAAATTTTTATTGAGTCTTCATGCAGAACAGTAGAAATAATATACATGCAAACATCCCTTGTATCCATTATTAGGATAAATACAAACAATGCAGGTGTAGAAAAGATAAAGATAAAATTTGTCCAAAAAAAACCTCTCTAAAAACATGTGCATGCTTCTCCCAGGAAGAAATACAAATGGCCAACAGATATATGAAAAGATGCTCATCTTCTTTAGTTATTAGAGAAATGCAAATCAAAACTGCAATGAGATATCACCTCACACCTGTTAGACTAGCTATTATTAACAAGACAGGTAATAGCAAATGTTGGAGAGGTTGTGGAGAAAAAGGAACCCTCATCCACTGTTGGTGGGAATGTAAAGTAGTACAACCATTATGGAAGAAAGTATGGTGGTTCCTCAAAAAACTGAAAATAGAACTACCTTATGACCCAGCAATCCCTCTACTGGGTATATACCCCAAAAACTCAGAAACATTGACTTGTAAAGATACATGCAGCCCCATGTTCATTGCAGCATTGTTCACAGTGGCCAGGACATGGAAACAACCAAAAAGCCCATCAATAGATGACTGGATAAAGAAGATGTGGCACATATACACTATGGAATACTACTCAGCCATAAGAAATGATGACATCAGATCATTTATAGCAAAATGGTGGGATCTTGACAACATTATACGGAGTGAAATAAGTAAATCAGAAAAAACCAGGAACTGCATTTTTCCATACGTAGATGGGACATAAAACTGAGACCAAGAGACATTGACAAGAGTGTGGTGGTTACGGGGGGAGGGGGGAGAGGGAGAGGGAAGGGGGAGGGGGAGGGGCACAAAGAGAACTAGATAGAGGGTGACAGGACAATCTGACTTTGGGTGATGGGTATGCAACATAATTGAACTTTAAGATAACCTGGACATATTACCTTTGAATATATGTATCTTGATTTACTGATGTCACCCCATTAAAAATAAATAAATAAAAATAAATAAATAAAAACTGGTTGCGTGTTAAAAAAAACAAAACAAAACAAAACAAAAAAAACAAAAACATGTGCATGAAGAAATGCAGCTGTCCATAATCCCTTTTGCAAACCTGGTGACTACTGAGAGGAGGAAGAGGAAGACAGGATTTGGAAAGTTTTCATTAATGCATCTTGGAGCACTTTTAATAATTATTCTTACCAGATGCACTGAAATTTGGTATAAGGTTGCTGTATCACAGACATCAACTCTACTTTTTACTTTTGCTGCTCTGTCACAAATTCTAGTCACTTCAAGTATGTACCAATAATACCCTGTTACATTCAGGGCCAAGCAAACCTTGTTGGATGAAAGAAGCCCTATGAGTTCAAGGAGGCTTTTTTTCATGTCAGGCATATTAACCCATTGCTGTTTGTCTCTGTCTCATTCAAAGTTCTTTGGGATTCAGAATTGTTTACCCTCCCTCAGCAGAACCATAGGAGCACTGTCTCCAGGCATGTTCAATTATTTTCCTCCATATCAGAGTATTTCAGGGAAGTTCGGTTTTATAGGGTGTATTAGTTTCCTAGGATTGTTGTAACAAACTATCATAAATAGTCTGACTTAAAAGAACAGAAAAGTTATTGTCTCACATTTCTGGAAGCTTGAAGACTTTATTTTTTAAATTTTTATTAATTTTTAATTTATTGTGTTTACATGAATTCAAGTGTCCCACTGAATATAACTCCCTTACCCCCACCCCTATGTCCCTTTTTATACTCCCTATTTCCCCTCCCACTAACTTCCTCCCCCCTTCCCTCTAGGATTTGCTGTTCTGTTTTCTATATCTCTCTGTTATGTATATATAGTTTCACTAATTCCTTTAAATTCTCTGATCTCATCCCCCCGTCCCCCTTCCCTCAGACTGTTGTCTCTCTGCTCCTTGTGACCCTGCCTCTGGCTCTATTCCATTCCTCAGTTCACTTTTTTCATTAGATTCCACATTATGGGAGATAATATATTTTTTCTTTCTCTGCCTGGCTTATATCATTTAGCATAATAATCTCCAGGTCCATCCACACTGTCACAGAAGATATGATTTTCTTCTTTTTCACAGCCACGTAGTATTTCATTGTGTATATGTACCACTGCTTTTAATCCACACATCCACTGACTGACCTTTGGGCTGTTTCCAGATCTTGGCTCTTGTAAACAATGCTGCAATAAACATGGGGTTACATATCTTCTTTTGAATCAGTGATTTGGTATTCTTAGGATATATTCATAGAAGTGGTATGGTTGAGTCAAAAGGCAGTTCCATTTTTAATTTTTTGAGGAAACCCCATACAGTTCTCCACAGTGGCTGCACAAGTCTGCATTCCCACCAGTGGTGCAGGAGGGTTTCCTTTTCTCCACACCCTTGTCAGCATTTTTGTGTGTTGTTTTGTTAATGAGCGCCATTCTGACAGGTGTGAGGTGGTATCTCATTGTGGTTTTAATTTGCATTTATCTAATCATTAGTGATGTTGAACATATATTCATATGCCTATTGGCCATTTGTATTTCCTCTTTGGAGAAGTGTCTATTCAGTTGTTTTGTCCATTTTTAATTGAATTGTTGACCTCCCTAGTGTTGAGTTTTAAAAATTCTTTATAAATTTTGGTTATTAACCCCTTATCAGACGTATTGACAAATACATTCTCCAATTTTGTGGGCTGTCTTTTCATTTTGTTCATGGTGTCTTTTGCTGTGCAAAAGCTCTTTAGATTGATATAGTCCCATTTGTTCATCCTGTACTTTATTTCACTTGCCCATAGAGATAAATCAGCAAAAATATTGCTATGAGAGATATCAAAGAGTTTACTGCCTATGTTTCCTTCTAAGATGTTTATGATTTCACAACCTACATTTAAGTTTTTTATCCACTTTGAGTTTATTTTTGTGAATGGTGTAAGTAGGTGGTTTAGTTTTATTTTTTTGCATTTACCTGTCCAATTTTTTCAACACCATTTATTAAAGAGACAGTCTTTACTCAATTGTATGCTCTTACCTCCTTTGTCGAGTATCAATTGACCATAGAGCAGTGAATTTATTTCTGGGTTCTCTGTTCTGTTCCATTGATCTATATGCCTGCTCTCATGCCAGTACCAAGTTATTCTGAGTACAATGGCCTTGTAGTTTAACTTGATACAGGAAGTGTAATACCTCCCACTTTCTTCTTCATTTTCAAGATTGCTGAGACTATTGTGTTCTTTTTGGGTTCCGTATAAATTTTGGAATATTTGTTCTATATCTTTGAAGTATGCCATTGGTATTCTAATAGGAATTGCATTGAATTAGTAGATTGCTTTGGATAATATAGACATTTTAATGATGTTTATTCTTCCTATCCATGAACATGGTATATGCTTCTATTTGTTTGTATCTTCCTTAATTTCTTTTATCAATGTTTTATAATTTTCTAAGTACAAATTCTTTACCTCCTTGGTTAAAGTTACTCTTAGGTACTTTATTTTTGTTGTGCAATAGTGAAGGGGATTGTTTCCTTAATTTCTCTTTCTGACAGTTTATTGTTGATGTTTAAAAATGTCATTGATTTCTGAATATTAATTTTATATCTTGCCATCTTCCTGATCCATTTATCAGGTCTAGTAGTTTTTTGACTGAGACTTTAGGGTTTTCTATATACAGTATCATGTCATCAGCAAATAATGATAGTTTTACTTCTTCTTTTCCAATTTGGATACCATCTATTTCTTCTTTTTGTCTGATTGCTGTGGCTAGGACTTCCAGAACTATGTTATATAAGAGTGGTGAAAAGGGAACCCCTGCTTTGTTCCTGACTTTAAGGGGATTGCTTTTATTTTTTGCCATTGAGTATGATGTTGGCTGTGGGTTTGTCATAGATGGCCTTTATCATGTTGAGGTATGTTCCCTGTATTCCTACTTTGCTGAGAGTTTTTGGTCATAAATGGGTGTGCGATTTTATCAAATGATTTTTCTGCATTTATTAATATTACCATGTGATTTTTATCTTTCCTTTTGTTTATGTGATGAATCACATTGATTGATTTGCAAATATTGTATAAGCCTTGCCTCCCCAGAATAAAATCCCACTTGATCATGATGTATGATTTTTTTCATGTATTGTTGGATCCAGTTTGCTAATATTTTTTTTTTTGAGAATTTTAGCATCTAAGTTCATCAGGGATATTGGCCTATAGTTTTCTTTCTTTGTAGTGTTTTTACTTGTTTTTGGAATGAGGATAATGCTTGCCTAATAAAAGGAGCCTGGAACTCTTCCTTCCTCTTGAATTTTTAAAAACAGCTTGAGAAGGATAGGAGTTAGTTCTTCTTTGAATATTTGGTAAAATTCACCTGTGAAACCCTCTGGTCCAGGACTTTTGTTTGCTAGGAGGTTTTTTGATAACTGTTTCAATTTCATTTTTTGATGTCAATCTGTTTAGGTTTTCTGATTCTTCCAGATTGAGTTTTGGAATAATATGTTTCTAGGAATTTATACATTTCACCTAGATTGTCTAATTTTTTGGCATACAGGTCTTCATAATATTTTTCTTACAATAATTTATATTTCTGTGGTGTCAGTTGTTACTTCTCCACTTTCATTTCTAATTTTATTTATTTAAATCCTCTCTCTTTTTTTCTTGATGAGCCTGGTTAAAGTTTCATCAATCTTGTTTACCTTTCAAAGAACCACCTCTTGGTTTCATTGATGTTCTGTATTGTTTTTTTAGCCTCTATGTCATTTATTTCCTCTTTGATTTTTATTATTTCCTTCCTTCTACTTGCTCTAGGATTTACTTGCTGTTCTTTTTCTAGTTCTTTTAGATGAAGTGTTAAGTTGTTTATTTGTACTCCAGGCCACTTGTTTATCTTGTTCTAGAAATGCTTCTTGAGGGTACTATTTTCCCTCCAATTGTATATAAATATTAAATGAAGTTTGTTTTCTCATGAGTACGGTTATCCCTTTAGGCTGGCTGACTCTAAGGGTCAACCTTGACTATGTGTATTGCACATTGTACAATCTCTGTCCTGTTGGGTATATTTATTCTCTACAGGTGTTGTGGCTGCTAGAGTCCAACTTCAGGCATGCTGCTTGCGTAGGTAGTTGAGTCTAGGGCTGGTACTGTCTGCCACCCACTACTACTGGTAGTGTTAGCTCTAGTTCTTCTTGGGTTGGCATCAGCTGTTGTTTGTAACCTGCTATGGCCTACCAGTCTGCAGCTACTACACTTTTCGCTGTTTGTGTCTGTGTTTTCTGTGTTTAGGTACTGTGAGAGGGGCCAACCTTTGTATAAGGATCAGTTTCCTCCTGCTTAGAGATGACAACAGCTCTGTAAATGCCCCAAGCTCTGTAAGATTTGTCTCCACACTTTTCAGAGTGTCTCCTCCTTCTCTTGCAATGACCTGATCTTCCCACAGAGTCTTCTGTAGTAAGACTCAGACTGGCCTCACCCAACCAACCCCTCTACAGGTTGCACACTTGGTGGGTTAGGGCAGCTGAGGTTGTGAATACAGTGTTTGTGGGACCCCCATACTTCAAGATTTTCTTGGTCAGGGAATGTGGCCCCTACTCCAGAGGTTGATCCCTCAGCAACTGCTGGATACTCAAATTTTATTTTTCTCCAACAAGGTGAGAAGTAAGTTCAGACCAAGTGTGGCTGACAGTCCGCTCTGCAGAAGTTCTTTCAGCTGTTGAGTCCCCAGTCTCAGGGAGGAAGACTGAAAGAGTCCTCTCCTGGGGCTATGAAGTAAGGTTTTTAAAAAATAATCCATGTATGCCCTGACTGGATAGTTTGATTGGTTAGAGCACTGTCCTGAAGCACAGAGGTTGCCAGTTCAATCCCTGGTCAGGGCACATACTGATCAGATTGATGTTCCTGTTTCTCTCTCACCCTTCCTCTCTTGCTTCCTGATGCTCACCTGGGGGTCATCCCACATGGATCTTTACAACCTCACATTGCCTTGGCCTCAGGTGGCCGTGAGGAGCCAGAGCCAACATGGTAGCACAAGCGAGCAGCAGCGAGAGGAGGAGGAGGAGGAACTGGGCTGGGAGGGACAGAGAGAAGGGAGAAGAAAAGGTGCTGCTCTGAGTGCTTGGGCCCGGCGCAGGGCTGGGCAGGGCTGACAGCTGCAGTCACAGGACACGTGCTCGCGGGGCGCTACTGATGTGGGCCCCCCCTCCCGCCCAGATGCTCACTTGGTGCACTCACTCGCTTGCCACAGCCCTGACTCACATTCCCAGCATTCCCAAGGAGCTGCTGGGGAGGGAGGCCGAAAAATAGACTTTAAAACAAAGGCTATATAATAAGAGAGAAGAAGGATACTACATAGTAATAAAGAGGGTAAACCAACAAGAGTATATAACCCTTGTAAATATTTATAAACCCAACATAGATTACCTATATATATATAAAGTAAATCTTGATCAACATAAAGGAAAAGATTAATAGTAGTAGTTTATTCATAGTAGGAAAATTTAACACCCCATTGATCTCAGTGGATGCATCTTTCAGTCAGAAAATCAATAGGAAAACAGTGGCATTATATAACACATTAGATCAGATGGATTTAATTGATACTATAAACATTTTATCCCAAAGCAGCACAATATACATTGTTTACAGAGCACATAAAACATTTTCTAGGATAGATCACATGTTAAGACTTAAAAAAGTCTCAATAAATTTTAAAAGATTAAAATTATATCTAGCACCTTCTTTGGCCTTGATGGTATGAAACTAGAAATCAATCACAAGAAAAAATAAAAACTGAAAAATACACAAAGACATGAATGCTAAATAACATGTTACTAAACAATGAATGGGTTAACAATGAGATCAAGACAGAAATAAAAAAAATAACTTGAAACAAATGAAAATAAGAACACAGCAACCCAAAATATATGGGACATAGCAAAAGCAGTCCTAGAAGGAAATTCATAGTAGCACATGCTTATCTCAAGAACCAAGAAAAATCTTAAATAATATAACTTTACACTTAAACAAACAAGAGAAAAAACAACAACAACCAAAAGTCCCAAGTGAGAAGAAAAGGAAGGAAATAAAAATGATCAGAGCAGAAATAAACAAATTAGAGTCTTAAAAAAAATACAAAAGATCAAAGAAACTCAGAGCTGGTTCTTTGAAAAGATAAGATTGGCAAGCCTTTAACCAGACTCATCAAGAAAAAAGGAGAGAGGATACAAATAAATACAATCAAAAAGAGGAGAAGCTTCATGCCCTGTTAGTGGGTATGCAGATTGGTGCATCTACTGTAGAAAGCAGTATGGATTTACCTCAAAAAATTAAACCTTTGCTGGATAGCTCAGTTGGGTAGAGCATTATCTTAATATGCTAAGGTGGTGAGTTTGAGCCCCAGTTAGAGAACATGCAATAAACAATAAATAAATGCATAAATCAACAAATTGATATATATATCTCTCTCTTTCTCTCCTCCTTGTGTGTTCTCTCTCCCCCAAAATGAATAAATTAAAAATAAATAAATAAAAATGTAACTATCTTATGACTCAGTGATTTCACTTTTGATAATATAAGTAAAGAAACCTGAAACAATACGCAGCCTCGTGTTCATTGCAGCATTATTTACAATAGTCAAGATTTGGAAGCAACCCAAGTGTTCATCAGTAAATGAGTAGAAAAAAAGCTGTGGTACATTTATACATTTATAAAATAGAGCACTACTCAGCCATAAAAAAGAAGAAAGTCTTTCTTGTTAGGACATCCAGAATAAACCTAGAGAGCATTATGCTAGTTGAAATAAGCCAGTTAGAGAAATATGATTTCACTGATATATGGAATCTAATGAACTAACAAAACAGAAAACAGACTCATAGAGAACAGACCAAGAGCTGTCAGCAGGGAGAAGGGTCACAGAGCTGGATGAATAAGGTGAAGGGATTAAATAGAAAAATAAAAGCAGCTTCATAGACACAGACTACAGAAGCAAAAGGAGTTGCGGGGAGGAAGACGCGGGTGAAGGGGGATAGATGGTGGTGAAAGACGACTCGGGTGGTGAACACACAATAAAACATACAGAGGGTGTATTATAGCACTGTACACCTGTAACCTATATAATTTTTTAACCAGTGTTACCTTAATAAAAAAAAAAATAATGAAGTGCAGGCTGAAGTAAAGGGGCTGTGATATGATTATGATTCTTCTGTTGTATCTTTTCCATGAAGTACTATGTGAAATTAGAAGAGTTACACTCTGGATTTCCCCTCTGGATGAGATTATCCACCCATTTCCATCTCCTTATCTACTCTGAGCTGCTTTCAAATTGTTAATGGGTTGCATAGCTAATGTATTTGTTCAGAAGAAAAGAAATTGTTTCTGACATACAATAAGAAAAAAGGTTCTGAGGTTATCTCAGAATTAAACTTTTTTTTGGTCCCTTTAGTTTGGTAATGGTGAGTTTTCAGCCTGTTCCTTTGTTGTATCATATTTCATTCTGTTTTTGTTTTTGTCACTGTTATTTTTAAAAAATATTTCTGTTTATTCCTGTGCTGTTTTAAATTCTAAAAATGTTATTGAGAAATTTTCTGTTCCCTGATGACTTCCTACAGAGCTAGTTTCAGGGAAAATACATTTTATTTAAGTTATTTAATTTTAGGCAAATTATATCCACTATTCTCCTCACATTGTGATTCCTGTATTGTAAATGCAAAAGGCAAAAAAAACCCCAAAAAACAAAAAACCTTTAAAAAACATTGGAACAACAAAGAAAAAATGAATAAATAATTAAAAAATACAATATTTAGTATATAAAATCCAAGAACAAACTCTTATCAGATTTATAAGCATATCCTTTGAAAAGTTAAAAAGTTAAAAGTATCTAGGAAATGTTCTCTGTTAATTTGAGCCTTCAGCTCTGATGGTCAGGGCAACAGATCTTTGTAGAATAAAGGAACTGAATGTGACTAGTCTGAATAATAGTGAAGGATTTTTTTTCCCATCCTATAATTTAAACTTCTAAATTATATCACAAATTAATATCTATAAAAGTGTTCAATGAATGTTCTCTTCAATTTTTTATTCAGTATCTACCAGAGTTCCTGGCACATAATAGACCTGAAATTCACATCTGTTGAATAATAATCTGAGTTAGTTCCATGTTAACTTTCTTTGATAAATTTCACATGACAAAAAATATATACCTCATATTCAAACTCTATTCTTTCTTTAACAAATCATTGCCAGTCTAACACTGATCCTGAAAACATCCCTAGTATCTCTATTTTTTCTGATTCTATTCCAACTATTTTATATAAAAATTAAATACATGCATGAACTGGACAAGTAACAATGAACTTTGGCTGTTATACTTAGACATGTGAGTATTTAACTAATAAAAGCTTAATACTGTAGCAAAAGTAGGCAGGAACTTTTTATTTGCTGATTATAGAAGAGTCAAATGACAACATGTGGCAGAGTACAGCTCAGAAGAAAATATGTGCCTGAGGTTTACAGAGTACAATAACCAAAGCCCCAGATGTACAGTTATAGCTACCTAGAGAAAGGAAAGAGGGAAACATTTCCTTTGAAATCTTTTAAAATTCTGCCCTTGGAATCTTTTGTGGGATTTTCAGCTGTCAAAATGGCAAAGGAGACACAGAATAGGAGGAAGGAATGATGGAAGACTGGTATTTTACACCTGCAACTTAGGGTGCTGAGGAAGTTTTGGGGAAAGAGTGAACTTCCCAGAAGTGGAAGGTAAACATTGTTTGCTGTAAGGCTTCATGTTTCCAAACTCAGCTGCTGGTGACTATTGGTATAATAATAGTGCAGTGCTACAGACATCATGTGCCATTTTCAGACAATTTATTCAATAATCCCATTAAACAATAAACTCTGAAATTCTATGCCTTGCAGCTTCACTTTATAAAATAAGAAAAAAATAATATACATAGCTGATTTTGCCAGTCAGGTTAAAAACTTCAGCTCGCAGTTAAAACGTTCTACTCTGCATAGTGAGCAAAAGCAGTCTAAAATTAGACTATACATGGCAGTGGTAGATATGAAAGCAGTTCTTACAGAAAGATCAGAAGTGCTGAAATAAAAAAACCTAGGATATTCACAAGATCAGAATATTTTAAATCTAAAACTCTAGGACTAAAATATTTAGAGTAGAGATAAATTGCAATGAATAAAAGTCAAGTACAAATTAAATTACACAATTAAAGACTAGAAAAAAATACATCGTGTTAACAAATGCTATTTCTTCACAGTTTTAATTTTAAAATTCTCCATTCTTGAAGGATTCTATTTTTTTTTTTTTGCTTATCACCATGTACTTCTAATGATAGATTTCATGTCCCTTCTGTAGCTTTATTTTGCTTAGCCAGTGTAACATTTTATGAGTTCTCAAAGGTTACTTTATATTGTAACTGATGGTCTTATTTAAATAAAATTGGGGCCCTGGCCGGTTGGCTCAGTGGTAGAGCGTTGGCCTGGCGTGCAGAAGTCCCGGGTTTGATTCCCAGCCAGGGCACACAGGAGAAGCGCCCATCTGCTTCTCCACCCCTTCCCCTCTCCTTCCTCTCTGTCTCTCTCTTCCCCTCCCGCAGCGAGGCTCCATTGGAGCAAAGATGGCCGGGGCACTGGGGATGGCTCCTTGGCCTCTGCCCCAGGCACTGGAGTGGCTCTGGTTGCAACAGAGCGACACCCCAGAGGGGCAGAGCATCGCCCCCTGGTGGGCAGAGCGTCGCCCCTGGTGGGCATGCCGGGTGGATCCCAGTCAGGCGCATGTGGGAGTCTGTCTGACTGTCTCTCCCCGTTTCCAGCTTCAGAAAAATACAAAAATAAATAAATAAATAAATAAATAAATAAATAAATAAATAAAATTGGAAATATTTTTAGCTTTTACAAATAACTATTTGAATTAACAATCAACCCAATTATAAACCATTAGTTTTTCTTAATTGTGTATTTGCTTGAGGCACAATTTTTTTTGTTATTAAATTAAATTTCACCTAAATAAATGCATTTATCTTAAACTACCTACTATATTTAATTATAACCTAATATATTTCAATGTACATCAGGTAGCATCTTAGATTTTTAAAAATATTTTTCTAGGTGGTGGCGCAGTCGATAGTGTCAGAACTGGAGAACCCAGGTTCAAAACCCTGAGGTCGCCAGCTTGACTGTGGACAATTCTGGTTTGTGCACAGGCTCATCAGCTTGAGCCTAAGGTCGCTGGCTTGAGCAAGGGGTCACTCAGTCTGCTGTATCCTCCCCCCCAGCCAAGGCACATATGAGAAAGCAATCAATGAACAACTAAGGTGCTGCAACAAAGAATTGATGTTTCTCATCTCTCTACCTTCCTTTCAGTCTGTCCCTATCTGTCTCTCTCTCTCTGTCACAAATATATATATATATATATATATATATATATTTCCATATAATATACATTAGTTGATAGATTCAATCTCTAAACTTTAGTATGTGCTAGTAAATACTAATGAAATTATAAAAACTACTAATTATTATCAAAAAGAGAAAGAAACACAGGTATTTGTGGAATAGCTTTTCTGGACATACTATTTTACAGATAATAAGTATAACCTCTGGACAAAGTATAAAAGACACTGAAAGTGCAAAATCAGACAGAAGTTGGAGAAAATTTGACTCTTAAAAGAAAGGAACTGCATTGGATTAGACCAGTGGTTCTCAAAGTGAGCCAGGGCACACTAATTCACCCTAGAAGATTTTCAGGTGTGCCCTATGGTATTCCAGGGAAATATGTGCCTGTTGGGGACCAAAAAACCAACAGGGTTTTTGGAGTTTAGATTTTTGGGGGACAGAGGTGTGGGAAATTTGCTGTAAACTGATTTATACCTCCTCACTTGCCTGATTAGATTGCAAAAGGCTGTTTAAACTATGGTGCTGGATTGTTTACACTACCCCCCATGTTCCCTGGAAAGACTGGAGGCAAGTTTCTTCTATCCTTTGTTTGGTATAAAGTTAAGATGCTATGTGTGGTGGGGGTTTTCTGCATTCAACATAATTAAGAATAAAAAGAGAGAAAATTTTCAATGCATTGATGAGGAAATGAGTTTGCCTTTCAAATATATGCCCAAACATTGAAGAAATTGCTAGGACACATCAGGCTCATGTATCTCAAAAGCACAAGAATGAAAAAACTTAACACATTCATGCCAGGACCTGTCAAATTTACTAAATCTTACTAAGAATATACCTGTATTTATAAAAAGATAAAATTTTATCATTTTTTTTATTTTTAACCCCTCTTTTTATAAATTCTAAAAAGCATAACTCAAAAAATATAACATAAAAATGTATTTTAATGTCAGAATAAATTTAATTTTGTCATATTTATTTTGTTTAATTACCATAAAAGCACACTTAGACTTTATATTTTTCCTTTAATATTTGACTTAATTATTATAACACATTTCTCAGAAATTTGTATATAGTGCACCTACAATTATTTGTATGATTTTAAATGTGCCCTGGCTTCAAAAAGTTTGAGAACCACTGAATTATACCTATGTTTATACAGATTTACTCCTGAAAGCATTCCTACATCTGAATGTCATGAACTTCCTAAAATTTCAGAAAAGTATCATAGACCTATTAGGTTGAGATGTCACAAAACAAAATTTAGGACTGCCAGACTTCTGGAATTTGAAGGAAAAAAACAAACTGGGGAAAAAAAACCCAGGATACACAGGAAGGCCCTGTATAAAATGTCCAGAAATTATGCATGCATGTGGAAGATTCCAAGGGACCCAGCAGAAAGTAATAGGCTGCTGAAAGCACAAGAGAGACAGGAATTGGTATATTTTAAATGTTTTTTAAACACATTGAATCTTCCCTAGATATTGAATAATGGTCATGTCTCTTTCTCAGGCCTAAGGAGTTTACTCTGGAGCTAAAATCAATTATAGACCCAAGAATTCAGGATTTTAAATTAACTAGACATTTACTTAAATATAATCTATCTAAAACACAATTTTTTTTTTTTTTTTTTTACAGAGGCAGAGATAGACAGGGACAGACAGACAGGAACAGAGAGAGATGAGAAGCATCAATCATCAGTTTCTCGTTGCGCATTGCGACTTCTTAGTTGTTCATTGATTGCTTTCTCACATGTGCCTTGACCGTGGGCCTTCAGCAGACCGAGTAACCCCTTGCTGGAGCCAGTGACCTTGGGTCCAAGCTGGCGAGCTCTTTGCTCAAGCCAGATGAGCCCGCGCGCGACCTCGGAGTCTCGAACCTGGGTACTTCCGCATCCCAGTCCGACGCTCTATCCACTGCGCCACCGCCTGGTCAGGCTAAAACACAATTTTTTAGAGTACAATTATAGAAACAAATATCTTTAAAATAAATTAGCCACAGATTAATAATAAAATAATTAATAATCATCTGTATTACAGTAAAAATTGATAAATGTAAACAGAAAAATTTAATCCAGTGTCAAGAGAAGCAGCAGCACACAGAAACACATATTTAGATAACACAGAGTGTAGAATAATAACTGAGGACTTTAAAGCAGCAAGTATTCAAGATTTTTTTTTTAAATCTGGTCATAAAAATTGAACTGATAGATAATTTCAACAGATAAATAGAAACTATAAAAAGAAACCACTGTAAATTCTAGGACAGTAAGTACAATATCAGAATTTAATAATTCAAAGGCTTCAGAGAATATTGAAATTGGCAAAGTTAGAGCCAGAAAGAGAGACAGGGAAAAAGGAAAGGTAAAGATAGAAAAAGGAAATGTATCTAATGTACATAACAAACAGAAACAAAATTCAAGCAAGCAGATATGTAATTGTGTATCTAAAAAGGAGAGGAGAATGAAAAATAAAAAATAATAATTATAATACTTGAAGAAATATGAAAAGAATATGTAACTTATAGATCTAAGAAGTTTGAGAACTCCAAGCTTTGTAAATACAAATAAACATACATCTAATCACATCATAGTCAAACTGCAGGCAACCAAATATGAGAAAAATCTTGAAAGATGTTAATGAAGAAATATATTTTACATAAAAAGGGGCATTGATAATAATACTGGCTAAATTCTGATCAGAGAATGTAAAGAAAAAAAAAAGAATGGTATGGTATATTTATAATCTGTTGAAAGAAAAGTGTATGTATATATCTCTCAACATAAAATTATTTATATACTTTAAATATTCTCAAAAATAGAAAAGAACAAGTAACAGGTGCTAAGAGACTCTCTGCAAAAGATCTGAATTACAAAAAAATGTTAAGTGAAGTTCTGAAGAGTGAAGGAAAATGATGCGAAATGGAATCTCAGCTCCACCATTTATTCCTCAGAAGGAATAAAAAATATAAGAATAAGAAAATAAATAGATGTTGGTCAAATAAGTTTGTAAATATGATACAGTGGTACCTTGAGATACAAATTTAATTTGTTCTGTAACTGAGCTCGTAAGTCAGTCAACTCATAAATCAAACTGCCGATACTGGACCCGTGCGTCAACATGCCAACTAGTAGCAGCTTCCCGAATCACAACTAGTATCTCGAAATTTCACTCAGATATTGAACAAAAATACGAACTGAGTTGCAGCTCGTATCTTAAAAAAATTTTTTTTGTATGTTGGTCTGTTCGTATCTCAAGGTACCACTGTATATATTGTATGTTTGCTCGCTTATAGTTTGCATTGGGTGTGGGGGACAGGCTGTAAGCAGGAATGGTTGTTATAGCCTAAGGCTTACTTTTAAGACTAAGCTTTTCCCACCTTTTTAATACTAAGATCTTTTCAAAACTAAGCTTTTCCCCACACCCTTTACTGTTGCATGATGTGGGATGGTACACTCTCATGAGGAATCCATTATGCCTCAGATAAGTGACTTTGTATCAGAGACTTCCTTGCTTGTATATTGGATTAAAGGTTTTGATTTCTATACTATAAAATGGGGCAGAGGAGCCCATGCAGGAAGAGAACAGAGAAAGGAGAGCAGAGAAAGGCCACATGGAGGAGAGGAGAAGCAGCCAAGATGGTGAAGTGCTGAAAGAGAAGCCAGTTTATAATTTTAAAAATTTACATGTCCTCCTTTTTGATACTGGAATACTAATCTGTAAATCTCAATATTCGATCAATGCAGAGTCAATCCATTACATGTGGTGTGACGTATTTGTATCTAAATGAGTACTTTTTTTTTACAATTATTATTAAAAATTATTAAAAATTAATTGGCATGTAAGCATAATTATAATATAAAACATTACAAATGTTTTTATGCAGAGTTTGTGCAGAGAGAAGGAGATAGGGAACAGAGGTGGATAAGGCTAGTAAGGCAGAAACCTTTGATTCTAGAAAACTTGGATAAGTCAGTGGCTTTGGGAGCCCTGATTGGAAAGGGCAGTGTTTTCCCACTGTGTGTATTTCTTGCCTGCCAGGTACAAGCCAGGATTAAAGCTAATGGCCCACCAGTTCTTGGTTCCATATTTTCATTACTGTCTGTCTGAATCAAATGCGAACCTGCATGGGCCAGGTGGCTGTGATGGTGGCCACAGCTACTGGCCTTACAATGAATAAATATATAAAAATACATAAGACCATCTTAATTATTATTTTATTTATTTCTTTAAAGAAAATTTTTTAAATTATAAAATTTTAATGTGAGGTTTGTCATATTTGTGTGTGTGCAAATAGTATCACAAAAGTCAGAGACATATTTCATGAGTCTTGTATTTTACATACATTTTATATTAGCTCTGAGCAGACTATGATAAATTATGAATATATATTATAATCCCTAGAACACCACTAAATATACAATACCTAAAATTAAAAAAAAAGCAATCGAGTAATCAAATGATTAGAATAGAATAAAAATAATATTTAATTACCACATAAAAGGCAAACAATTGGACAAATATAAAATTAATATAGAATGGTAAAGCTAAATGTAACCCCAAATGTAATATAATACTCTAGCCTAGTGGTCCCCAACCTTTTTTGGGTCACAGACCAGTTTAATGTCAGAAAATATTTTCACAGACCGGCCTTTAGGGTAGGACAGATAAATGTATCATGTGACCGAAACAAGTGTCAAGAGTGAGTCTTAGATGGATGGAACAGAGGGTATCTGGTCATTTTTAAAAAATAAAACATCATTCAGACTTAAATATAAATAAAACGGAAATAATGTCAGTTATTTATTATTTCTCTGCGGACCGGTACCAAATGGCCCATGGACCAGTACCGGTCTGCAGCCCGGGTGTTGGGGACCACTGTTGTAGCCTGCTGGGAACTACCAGTGTCGCATCGAAAAAACCTATTCAAGACACAAACTTATGTCAAGAGGAAGAGAGAGGGAGGCCTGCCAAGGGAGGCAAAGAGAGACCTCCTGAATATCCTCCCTTAGCTTTTATTACCAGAAGCAGAACAGAGGTACCAGGATTACAAGGGAGGGAGATCCGGTGACAAGGGGAAGAATGACTAATGGCCATGTTGCTGACATAGAGAAAGGGCTAAATTGGTCAGTACATTCATTCCTTTTCTTTTGCTAATTAACAAGCATAAAGGAAGGGGCAATCTTGAACCTCTAGGCTAATTTTCTAAAGCCTGTTCACCTGAGTTTCTCTGTGTTTACACAAAGGTCACTCACACACTTTCTTGGTGTTTGCATCCAAGAGACATTCATTCACTCAGGACTTTTAACTAAAGTTCCCCAATCCAAGGCATAGAGGGTTCAAGGTTAAATGGGTGATTCCCTACAAACAAAAATAATTATAATAAACTTAAATGTATCAAATTAAAGTCAGTTTGTAAGTCTGAATTGAAAAAGGAAAACTTGTCTATAAGTTATTTGCTTCAAATAAGTCACAGGTGGTTAAAAGTAAAGGATAAAAAGATGCATATTAAGGTGACCAATCGTCCTCCTTTAGGGACAACAGTCCTTCTTTTGTAACTTCTGTCCTGATAGGGTTGCAGGTGGGGCCCATGACCCCCTCCTTCCTTAAGCAGATGAAGGGATATCGACAAACTAGATGTTCCAGATCACCTTCTCCTAGGCATCAGAGTGACCAACATGGATGTGGAAGGTCCCTTTGCTTATTTATAGTTATTCTTACATAAATCACTGAAAGATACATTTTTCCTTAATGACTACCAGCCCCCACTCTCAAATCCCCTACTTAACCCTACCTGTTAGAGAACCGGCGGCTGCTCTCCCTTACGAGACAGCCCGGCAGGTGTCCTTTCATTAAAGCCTGTTACACTGGTCTTTCAGACTCCGACTGATTCTATCACGTCCTCCCTCGAAAAGTGTCCTCTTACATGTCCTCCTTTTTAATACTGGAAGACTAATCTGTAAATGTCCATATTCGATTGATGCAGAGTCAATTCATTACATGTGGTATGACGTATTTGTATCTAAATGAGTACATTTTTTATAATTATTATTAAAAATTAATTGGCATGTAAGCATAATTATAATATAAAACATTACAAATGTTTTATTATGCATTTATCATATTATAGTGTATTATTATTGTAATGAATAAAATGGTTTTTTTACATACTCTATGGTCACAGGCTGCCATCAAGGCCATTCACATGCAGGTTCGCATTTGATTCGGACAAACAGTAATGAAACAATGGAGACAAGAACTGGTGGACCATGACCTTCAGTCTTAGCTCATGTCCAGCAGGCAAGACAATACACACAGTGGGAAAACACTTCCTTTTCCACTCAGGGCTCCCAAAGTCACTGATTTATCCAAGTATTCCTAGAATCAAAGGCCTCACCAGCCTTATTCACCTCTGTTCCCCATCTCCTTCTCTCTGCACAAACTGGCTTCTTCAGCACTCCACCATCTTGGCTGCCTCTCCTCTGCAATGCTGATGGCAGGAACTGAGTGAGAGAGAGCCCCCCCCCATCTGCTTCATTTTATAGTGTAGAAATTAAAGCCTTTAAGCCAATATACAAATAAGGAAGTCTCTGATACAATGTCACTTATCTGAGGCCTAATGGGATTCCTCATGAGAGTGCTCCACCCCATATCATGCAACAGTCAAGGGTGGGAAAGGCTTAGTCTTAAAACTAAACCTTAGGCTATAATGACCCTACCTGCTTACAGCCTGTTCCCCATACTCAATGCAAACTATAAGCAAGCAAACATATACATTATACTTACAAACTTATTTGACTAACACAATATTGTTTTCTTCAATTTATTTTTGTCCTCCTTTTCATTGTAAAAAAGTTGGTCATTTTAATACTATGCAAACATTAATCAAAATAAAGAATATTTATATTAATATGAAATACACTAGAATTTAAACTGAGAAATATTATTAAGGATAAAAAGGACATTAATGTGAATAAAAGATTAATTCAATTAAAGGATCAAAGCTTTCCTCCATAAGCCTCTTCTAGTAACAGAACCTTGGCACATATAAAGTAAAAACAGGTAAATTAATCTACAGTGATAGAAATTGAATAAAAATAATAATTTTTTATGTAGGTGGGTACTGACTAAAAAAATTTATGTGGAAAATATCTGGAGTAATTGGAATATTCTATATTTAATATCGGTGGTAGCTACAGTTTACATAAATTTATCAAAATTAGTGAATTGTATACAGTGGTACCTTGAGATACAAATTTACTTTGTTCTGTAACCAAGTTCGTAAGTCAGTCAACTTGTATATCAAACTGCTGATACTGGACCTGTGCGCCAATGCGCCAACTAGCGGCAGCTTCCCGAATCATGACTCATATCTTAGAATTTCGCTCGGATCTCAAACAAAAATACAGACCGAGTCGCAGCTTGTAGCTTAAAAAAATCATGTTGGTCTGTTTGTATCTCAAGGTACCACTGTATTTATATATTTTTCCCTTTCACTGCATGTATATTTTACCCCTTTGAGAATAAAAATCAAAGGAATCAATATGTGTCAGATATAGTCACAGACATGACACAAAATTTCATTTATTACCTTCATGTATATGATGAAGTAGATATAATATTTTTATACTCTGATACTTATTTTAAGAAGGATTAAATGATTTATTAAAGGTTACAGAATTAGTTAATGGCAGAATCAATATTTAAACAGTTTGATATTTCTTCCATTATACCATACTCTAATTAAAAGATACTATGTAATATAAGCATTATAATTTATTATAAGATTCTGTCACTAATTTTTGCTATGTTTTTTTATTTTTGTTTTCTTCATTAATGATCATTTTGCTATAAATCCTACAGCTGCTATAAAAGTTTGAGGCCAGCATGGTCATTGTCAAGAGGCTTTTTTATCAATGATCATTAATATGTGGGGCATTCCAAGAATTACAAATTCTACCAACACTATGCTAATTGAACAGAAATTAATCATAAGAGCAAGCTAAGCGACAAACACTCAATGCACTTCAACATTACTATTACACCAAAATTATATTGTATGAGGGCTTAGGGTATTTTTTCTTCCTTTTTTATTTCTATATTTTTAATTGACAAAATTTTTTCAAGAGGTAATATGTTTTTAAATGTGATTCAAAATCATAAAGTCAATTAAGTAAGTTGAAGGTCTAAAATGGAAGTCTTTGCTCTGAGACTCATCTTCTTTTGAGAGACATCAATAAGTAACTGGTGTTATCAAGCCTTATTTCTGAATACTAATTCTCAGAGGAAACATTCTGTGGTCCTGAATAGTAGAGAATTGATAGGCCTCAATTTAACAAAATTTAAAAATATACAACAGTTAAATTTTACAGAACTATCCTTAGTAACTCAGAAAGCTCTTGAGAATCTTGCACTGTGTCAAGGTGAAACAGCATTGTGAAGAGTGTGATTATTGTTGTCTGGCATAGACCTGTAAACTGGTCATATAAACTTTCAATTGTTTTTATTTCTTTATAAAGCAAATCTACTATGTCTATAATTCAATGGATATTATTCTTGTTTGCACTTCTCAGCACATTATATATCGCTTATTATATAGTACTTTAATTTGTATTTTTAAAATGTATTATCTTTGACATACATTCTTAATTTAATGTTTAGTTATCAATTTATTAACTCTCAGATGATGCTATTATATACAGTGTGTCCGTAAAGTCATGGTGCACTTTTGACCATCACAGGAAAGCAACATAAGATGATAGAAATGTGCAATATGCACCAAATAAAAGGAAAACCCTCCCAGTTTCTGTAGGATGATGTGGCAGCATGTGCGCATGTGCAGATGATGATGTAACACCATGTAAACAGCAGAGCAGCCCACAGCCATGCCAGTTGAGATGTGGATGGTACCGAGGAATATTAAGTGTGTTCTGTGGCTCGCTAAATTCGAATTCATGACCAAAGTGAATTCATGAATATCAGCTCATTTATAACAAAGTGACATGACATTAATCACTTAAAACAGAGAATCACAGACGTTATTCACTCTGTTACACCAGATGTCCTTACCCGTGTGTGGCAAGAACTTCACTATTGTTTGGATGTGTGTAGAGCAACAAATGGAGCCCACATCGAACTACACTGAATAGATATGAAACTGGGAGAATTTTCCTTTTATTTGGTGCAGATTTCACATTTCTACCATCTTTTGTTGCTTTCCTGTGACGGACAAAAGTGCACCATGACTTTACGGACACACTGTATATTTCACTGAAAAAAAAAAAAAAAGAGAGCAACCAGAGATCTTCCTCCGCATATCAAATACAGTCAATGAACTATCCCAGTGTTTATATACTCTACCTATACTCCAGGGGCAATCAGTAGTTACTTCATTATATGATTTGCATTCTAAGAACAAATTCAAGTACATTGCTCCTACAATTTTGAGATTTCTACATTATTATTATCTTTGCCTTCACATCTGAACTATACCTTAAAAGATAAGTCATGCATTAACACTCTCATCTGATAACCAGCCATAAACTTTCCTTTGATTTCTTTATCCTTCTTCAGAAACTGCTCTTTCTTTTCTGTCTCAAGGTTAGGGACTGAATGCTGCTTTCCCCCAAATCAGTATGTGGAAATCTAGTTCCCAGTGCGATGGTGTTTGAAAGTGGGGCTGTTGGGGGTTAAGTCATTAGACCCTCCTGACAGGAGTAGTCCTTCTAAAAAAAAAAAAAGGCCAGAAAGCTCCCCTACCTCTTTCTCTTATATGATACAACCAAAATTTAACAGTCTGTAACAAGGAAAGAATTCTTACCAGAACCTGGTCTTGCCAGTATCCTGATATCAGACTTCCAGCTTACAAACCTGTGAAAAATAAATTTCTGTTGTTTATAAACCACTCAGTAAAGGGTTCTTTGTTATAACAGGTGGAAATGACCAAGACACTCTCCTTAAAAAGGTCTACCGGAAAGTTCTGTTCGTTTCTATCACAAGTTTTGACACGTAAGCACATGTTTATTTGGCGCATGTGTGCCTCTCTATTTTTATCACATACTGACTTAGCAAATTAACTAAAACAAAGTTGATTCATATTAGTCTTATGTGTGAAGCCATAGTGTACCCATGGCTACTGATAAAGTTCATTTACACGTTGTAATTTTTACAAATTTCAACAAGGAAGAAATGCTACAGAAGCATGTCTGTCGCATCCACCATATTCCCCGGACTTAGCACCCTCCGACTATCACTTGTTTTTGTCCTTACAAAATTTTTTGAAGGGCAAAAAATTCAAAAATGAAGAAGATATCAAACAAGCACTGGTTCCATTTTTCACATCAAAAGATAAAACATTTTTCAAAAATGAAATATACAAATTGCCCTCATGCTGGCAAGAAATCATTAATAATAATGGCAATTATATTATTTAATAAAGTTTATTGACAGTAAGAAAAATTTGTATTTTGTTTTATTCCAAAAACGGACAGAACTTTCCAGTAGACCTTATAAAACTTCAAAAGAGTTGTCAATACTCATTGATTCTACTTCCTGTTCTTCAATTATTTCTTGAACTCTCTTTCAGTCATCACTTTCTACTACTATTCTCCTACTATCTTTGTTGTCAAAGTCACCTGTAATATCCTCTGTGTTAAGTCTTACAGTAGGTCCTCAGTGTTCATTTTATCAAGCCTATCAATGCCTCTTGATAAGGTTTTTACTCCCTCTTTATTGAAATATTTCTTCACATGTTTTCTGGAATACCAGTTGTTCTTGGTTCTCCTCCTTTGCTGCTTCTCTCCTATGTCTATAATGAGTAGAATTGTGACTGCAATGATGTAGGTATTCAATAAACACTTTTCAATGAATAAACAAATAAATTGTATTTTAAAGCCATTCTTGCTCTTCAATTGAACATAATCATAGAGTGGAGCCAAATATAAGCATTAAAAAATTATTGCCAATCATCTGTCTCTGCTAACAACAGAGTAAAATAAAGAGAAAAAGTTTCTATAAAAATAAATACTGCTTAATGACAGCTGTCATGCAATTCTTTTGTGTGTTAAATCACAAGATTTTTCTACAGTTTAATTTTAGTATTGTTGTTCCAATCAGAGTATAATAAATATTGATTAGCATTTTTATACAGTGTTAATTTTACTGTATTCATCTATACTGTGTCCACATATAAGATTTCCTCCACATATAAGGTTTTCCATGCAAATGTCATGCTTGTCAAAGGCTTCTCAAATTGAGTTGTGAGGATACATAGCTACATAGAAAATTTCTGTCTTATGATTACTGCAAAATTTAACATTTCATTAAAAAAACAATAACAACATTTGTTATTACCTGTCTTGTTGATAATAGCCAATCTAACAGGTGTGAGGTAGTATCTCATTGTAGTTTTGATTTGAATTTCTCAGATAGCTAATGAAGATGAGCATCTTTTCATATGTCTGTTGCCCATTTGTATGTCCTCTTGGGAGAAGTGTCTGTTCAGGTCCTTTGTTCATTGTTTAATTAGATTGTTTGCTTGTTTGTTGCTGAGCTCTGTGAGTTCTTTATATATTTTGGTATTAACCCTTTATTAAAACTGTTGTTTGAAAATATTATCTTTCATTTAGTTGGCTGCCTATTTGTATTTTGTTGTTCTTGTTTTAAGGAGAGAGCATTTCTCAAACCACAAGTTCTTTATTTTATTTTATTTTTTTGTGTGACAGAGACACAGAGAGAGACAGATAGGGACAGACAGGAAGTGAGAGAGATGAGAAGCATCAATTCTTTATTGGGGTTCCTTAGTCTCCTTACTTGTTCATTGATTGCTTTCTCATATGTGCCTTGACTGGGGGGCTATAGCAGAGCAAGTGACCCCTTGCTCAAACCAATGATTGTGGGCTCAGGACAGCAACCTTGGGCTTCAAGTCAATGACCTTTGAACTCAAACCAGTGACCATGGGGTCATATCTATGATCCCATGCTCAAGCCAGCAGCCCCTTGCTCAAACTGATGAGCCCATGCTCAAGCTGGATGAGGCCATGGTCAAGCCAGTGACCTCAGGGTTTTGAACCTGAGTCCTCTGCATCCCAGTCTGATGCTCTAGCCCCTGCACCACTGTCTGGTCAGGCAGCTGCCTATTTGTTTTGTTGTCAGTTTCTTTTGCTGTGCAGAAGCTTTTCAGTTTAACATAGTCCCATTCACTTATTTTCACCTTCACTTCCCTTGCCTTTGGCGTCAAATTCATAAATTGTTTTCTATGATCAAGGTCCATGAGTTTGGTACCTATGTGTTCTTCTGTGTAATTTATTGTTTCAGATCTTGTATTTAGGTCTTTGATCCATTTTGAATTAAGATTTGCACAGGGGGACAAATTGTAGTCAAGTTTTATTCTTTTGCATGTGGCTTTCCAATTTCCCCAGTACCATTTATTGAAGAGGTGTCTTTCCTTCATTGAGTGTTTTTGGCTCCTTTGTCAAGATGATTTGTTCATATATACGTGGTCTTATTTCTGGGTTCTCAATTCTGTTTCATTGGTTTGTATGTTATTTTTCTGCCAATACCATGCTATTTTGATTATCATGGCTCTATAGTATAATTCAGGTAGTGTGACTCCTCAGGTTTCTTTTTTTTTTTATTTTTATTCTGGATTGCTTTTGCTATTTGGGGGTTTTTCATGGTTTCCTACAAACCTGGGGATATTTTGTTCTATTTCTTTAAAAAATTATGTTGGAATTTTGATGGGGATTGCATAATAAGTGTTGGAGAGACTACAGAGAAAAAGGAACCCTCATTCACTGCTGATGGGAATGAAAATTAGTACAACCATTAGGAAAGAAAGTATGGTGGTTCCTCAATAAATTATATAAAAATAGAGCTACTGTAAGACCCAGTGATCTCTCTACTAGGTATCTATTCCCAAAACTTTAAAACATTGGTATGCAAAGACACATGCACTCTCATATTTTCTGAGCATTATTCACAGTGGCCAAGACATGAAAACAATCAAAGTGTCCCTCGAGAGAAGATTGGATAAAAAAAGGTAATATACACAATGGAATACTACTCAGTCATAAGAAATGATGACATAGTGCCATTTATGACAGCATGGATGGAACTTGAGAACATTAGACTGAGTAAAATAAGTAAATCAGAAGAGGCTATAGGTTCCATGGTTTAAGGGTTAGCACTCTAGACTCTGAATCTAGAAAAGGCTAAGAATTGTATGATTTCACACATTGGTGAGATATAAAACTGAGACTTACAGACGTAGATAAAAGTAAAGTGGTTACTAAGAGGAAGGGCTCATGAGAGAGGTAACAAATGAGGTGGTAGGGAGAAGAGTGTAAAGAGGAACAAATATAAGGTGACAAAAATAATTTGATTTTAGGTGATGAGTATACAACATAATCAACAGTTCAAATGCTATTGAAATGTTTACCTGAAAACTATATACTCTTCTTGATTAATGTCACCCTATTAAATTAAATTTTCTAAATAGGCCTGACCTGTGTTGGCACAGTGGATAAAGTGTCAACCTGGAATGCTGAGGTCATTGGTTTGAAACCCTGCACTTGTCTGACCAAGGCACGTATCAGAGTTCATGCTTCCTGCTCCTCCCCCCTTTTCTCTCTCTTTCTCTCTCTCTCTCTCTCTCTCTCTCTGTTTCTCTCTCTCTCTGTCACACACACTCTCTCTCTCTCCCTCTTTTCTCTAAAATAAATAAATAAAAAGAAAAAAAACTTTTCTAAATAGAAAAAATAATAACAAAAATAATACTGCTAATTGTCCAAGAATTATAATTTTGTTTCTTTAACACGACTCCTAGAGGCATAGCAAGATCTTTTTTTTCTTTTTGTTATCCTTAAATTTATTTTTTTTTCAAACATTCTCATGCCTTCTTTTTTTAAAAAATAATTTATTTATTGATTTTTAGAGAGAGGGGGGAGAGAGAAAGAGAGAGAGAGAGAGAAGGGAGAGGAGCAGGAAGCATCAACTCCCATATGTGCCTTGACCAGGCAAGCCCAAGGTTTCGAACCGGCAACCTCAGTGTTCCAGGTCGACGCTTTATCCCACTGTGCCACCACAGGTCAGTCCCTTAAATTTCTTTTTATTGAATTTATTGGAGGTGACATTAGTTAATAAAATTATACAAATTTCAGGTGTTAATATGCTGTTGACTATTTCCTTTGCTGTGCAGATGATTATTGTTTGATATAGTCTCACTTGTCTATATTTGCTTTTGTTACTTGAAATTTTGGTATAATATCTAAGAAATCATTGTCAAGCCCAATGTCAAGAAGATTTTCCCCTATATTTTCTTCTACAATATTTATATTATATTTTTAGTTGTCAAACTTAAGTATTTTATCTGTATTAAGGATTAAAATTTTGTGTGGGATGTAAGGTTTTATTCTGCATATGTGTATATCCAGTTTTTCCAACACAGTTTGTGGAGCATACTATTCTTTTTCCATGTGTATTCAAAGATTAAATTGGCTATATATGCATGGGTTTGTTTCTGGACTATGTATTCTGTTCCAATGGTCTATATGTCTATTTTTTGTTCCAATATAATATTGTCTTTATTCCTGTAGCTTTGTGTGATATATATGAATATATAATGTTATAAATATATATAATGTTATATATAATATTATATATAAATATATTTAAACATTCCTTTTATTTAGACAATTTTAACGAGGTGACATTGATTAATTATGGTACATAGATTCCTAATTTTAGAGGAGAAGTCCTCAGTTTTATGCATTTAATATGATGTTAGCTCTGTAATGGCGACCTTTTTATAAAAACTGCCCACCTTTGCAGTGCTGGTCAACCTGGTCCTTCTCGCCCACTAGTGGGCATTCCAGCTTTTATGGTGAGCCAATTGCAGCGCCATTTGGTTGCTCTGCTACCGCCCACCATGAAAGCTGGAACTTCCACTAGTGGGTGGGAGGGACCAGGTTGACCAGCACTGCAAAAGTGGGCGGTTTTTATAAAAAGGTTCACCATCATGGTGTTAGCTGATGGTTTGTCATAAATGGCATTTATCATGTTGAGATATTTTCCCTCTATACCCATTTTGCTGAGTGTTTTAAAAATAATATGATGTTGTATTTTATCAAATGCCTTTTCTGCATCTATAATAGAATCATATGGTTTTTGTTCTTTGTTTTGTTGATATGGTGTATTCATTTATCGTTTTACATATCTTACTTTAACCATCCTTGTGATTATGAGATGAATCCCACTTGATCATAATGAATTATTTTTTTAATGTATTGTTGTATTTGATTTGCTATTATTTTGTTTAGTATTTTAGCATCTGTATTCATTAGAGATATTGGTGTGTAGTTTTCTGTCTTTGTGTTCTCCTTGCCAAGTTTTTGTATGAGGGTTGTGCTGGCTTTATAAAATGCATTTGGAGCCTGACAAGGTGGTGGCGCAGTGGATAGAGCATCGGACTGGGATGAGGAAGGACCCAGGTTCGAGACCCTGAGGTTGTCAGCTTGAGTGCGGGCTCATCTGGCTTTAGCAATAAAAAAAAGCCCACCAGCGTGGACCCAAGGTCACTGGCTCGAGCAAGGAGTTACTCAGTCTTCTGAAGGCCTGCAGTCAAGGCACATATGAGAAAGCAATCAATGAACAACTAAGGTGTCACAATGTGCAACAAAAAACTAATGATTGATGCTTCTCATCTCTCTGTTCCTGTCTGTCTGTCCCTGTATATCTCTCTCTCTGACTCTCTCTCTGTCCCTGTAAAAAATAAATAAATAAATAAATAAAAATAAAATGCATTTGGAAGTATGGCTTCTTCTTCAATTTTTTGGAAGACTTTGAGTAGAATAGGAACCAAGTCTTCTTTGAATGTTTGATAGAATTCACTAGTATAGCCGTCTGGCCCTGGACTTTTATTTTTGGGGAGGATTTTGATAGTTGTTTTATTTCCTCCCTCCTTATAGGTCTGTCTAGGCTTTTTGCATCTTCATGACTCAGTCTAGGAAGATGGTATTGTTCTAGGAATTTATCCATTTCTTCTATATGGTTAAATTTGTTGGCATATAGTTTTTCATAGTATTCTACAATAATTCTTTGTATATCTATAATATCTGTGGTGATTTCTCCTCTTTCATTTTGGATTTTGTTTATATGAGTCCTTTCTCTTTTTTCCTTAGTGAGTCTTGCCAAGAGTTTATCAATTTTGTTGATCTTTTAAAATAAACAGCTTCTTGTTTTATTGATTTTTTCTATAGTTTTTCTGTTCTCTATTTCATTTATTTCTGCTCTGATTTTTATTGTTTTCTTTCTTCTGCTGATTTTGGGTTGCTTTTGTTCTTCTCTTTCTTGTTCCTTAAGATGTGAAGTTAAGTTGTTTATTTGAACTCTCTCTTACTTGTTAATATAGGCCTGTAGTAATATGAACTTCCCTCTTACTACTCTTGCTGCATCCCAGAGATTCTGATTTGTCGTATTGTCATTTTTGTTTGTCTGTATGTATCTTTTGATGTCTGCTTTTATTTCTTCTTTGACTGACTCATTTTTTAGAAATACAGTGGTACCTTGAGATACAAATTTAACTCGTTCTGTAACAGAACTTGTAAGTCAGTCAACTTGTATATCAAACTGCCAATACTGAACCCATGTGCCAACATGCCAACTAGCAGCAGCTTCCTGAATCATGACTCGTATTTTGGAATTTTGCTCGAATCTCAAACAAAAAGACAGAACAAGTCGCAGCTCCTATCTTTAAAAATTTGTATGTTGGTATGTTCATATCTCAAGGTACCACTGTACATTGTTTAATTTCCACATTTTTATGGGGTATTTTACTTCTTTTTTGCAGTTGAATTCTAGTTTCAAAGCTTTATGGTCAGAAAATATGCTTGGTATAATTTCAATCTTTCTGAATTTGTTGAGGTTATTTTTGTGGCCCAACATATGGTCAATTCTTGAGAATGTTTCATGTACACTGGAGAAAAATGTATACTCTGGCACTTTGGGATGAAATGTCCTGTAGATGTTTATCATATCCAATTGTTCTAGTGTTTCTTTTAAGGCCAATATTTCTTTATTGATTTTCTGTTTGAATGAACAATCTAGAGCCATCAATGGTGTATTGAGGTCTGCATGTATGATTGGATTTTTGTCGGTTTTTATTTTTAGGTCAGTTAGTAGATAATGTATATTTTGGTGCTCCTTGGTTAGGTGCATATATATTAAGAAGTGTTATGTCTTCTTGATTCAGTGTCCCCTTTATTATTATGAAATGACCATCTTTGTCTCTGATTACCTTTGGTGTCTTGTAGTCAGCATTGTTAGATATAAGTATGGCTACACCTGCTTTCTTTGGATGTTATTTGCTTGGAGAATCATTTTCCAACCTTTCTTTTGGAATTTGTTTTTATCCTTGTAGCTTAGATGTGTTTCTTAAAGGCAACATACAGCTGGATTTTCTTTTTTAATCCATTCTGCTACTCCGTGTCTTTTTATTAGTGAGTTCAATCCATTAATTCTTAGTGTAATTATTGATACCTGAGGGTTTCTTATTGCCATTTTATGTATTGCCTTCTGATACTTTGTATCTGATTTGGTTCTTCTCTTTAGTTTTTCTATCATTTGTTTTTGTTCGGTTGTATTCCATACTTATTTCCTCTGTTTCTTCTTTTTTTAGGCCATGTATTTCTGTGGTGATATTTTCGGGGGTGGTTACTATTCAGTAATAGAAAGGATATATATCACATTCATTGTAGTAAATTATCTCATGAGCACTTCTGCACTCCATCATCCTTTGCTACTGTTAATCTTTGCTTTTTCATTTTTTTTGTTTATGTTGTCACAGATTAATCTTGTTTTTATTGTGATCTTGATGGAGCTTTTACTTGTAATTTTGATTTGTTTTGTTCCTTGTGTCTGGTCGGATAACCTCCTTTAGTATTTCCTGAAGTGGGGGTTTTCTGGTGATAAATTTCCTCATCTTTTTAATATCTGTGAACATTTTTATTTCTCCTTTGTATTGTATTTGAAGGATAGCTTTGATGAATATAGTATTCTTGGCTGAAAGTTTCTCTTTTTCAGAACTTTAAATATTGGGGTCCACTCTCTTCTGGCTTGTAGAGTTTCTTCTGATAAATTTGATTATTACCTAATGGGCCTTCCTTTATATGTTGTATTATTATTTTCCCTGGCTGCCTGGAGGATTTTTTCTTTGTCATTGGTTTGTGATAATTTTATTATGATATGCCGTGAAGTAAGTTTGCTTGGGTTAAGATAACTCGGTGTTCTGTTTGCTTCTTGAATTCAAGGCTTTAGTTCTTTCCACAGGCTTGGGAAATTTTTGTCTATTATTTGTTTAAATATGTTTTCTATTCCACTTTCTCTGTCTTCCTCTTCTGATATACCCATTATTCTTATGCTGCTCTTTCTGATGGAGTCAGACAATTCCTGTAGGGCTTTCTCATTTTAATTATTTATTTAAATTTGTGAGTCTCTTTCCTCTTCTCTCTGTAGTGACTCTAGTTGCCTGTCTTCTGTGTCACTAATTCTTTTCTCTATCTGGCCTGTTCTATTAGCTAAGCTTGATACTTCATTGTTCAGTTCATAAATTGAGTTTTTCTTCTCTCTTTGATTCATTTTCATAGTTGCAATATTCTTGGTGATATATTCTTTTTGTTCATTGAATTGTTTTCTGAGCTCTCTATATTACCTTTCTGTGTTTTCTTGTATTTCCCTGAGTATTTTTAGGACTTCAATTTTTAATTCTCTGTCATTTAACTCCAAGGTTTCTAAGCAATTAAAAATTTTTTTCTATAGATTTTTTTCTCATTTATCTGAGCTACATCTCTGTCTTTTGAATCCATGATATTTAATTTATTTTTTCTAATGGCATTTGAGAGTGGTATTGTTAATAACACTATTAAGAGATGATTAGAAAAAAAAGAAAAGAAAATTGAAAAAATACAGTGAAAAGAATAAATATTCTATTGTGCTAAGTCATACAAAAACTACATAGAGGAGAGCCAGAGTTGGCGGAAAATGACAAAGAGATAAAAAAAAAAAAAAAAAACAATGTAAAAAACACACAAAATGCCACAAGTAAAAAATTTGAATTCAGAATAAAATAATTTGTAAATGATGATCAAATGAGAGAAAAAGTGAAAGAGAAAAGAAGAAAAAAGAAAAAAATAGTTAAGGCTTTTGGAACTTTTGGAATGCAACCCTCATAAAAGAAACAAGAATGGAAAACGCAACACCTATGGATAATAAAGTTCAAGATGAAAAGGAAAGAATAAAATGGAAAGAGGATAAAATGACCAAAGTGGAAAAAAATAATAAAAAATACATGGAAAAAGTTATGAAAACTGATTTTTTTCTGGTTTTGAGAGGTTATCTTTTTCTTTCTATTTTTTTTTTTCTTTTCAGCAGGTGGCATTGTATCACAGGTTTTGCCCCTGTGGCACTCTTGAGTAGAAATTTGCAATTGATGTATCTCTATGGTGATGACATAAGCTAGGCCTGAGTCACATTGATAGGTGGGGCTTGTTAGCATTTACAGGCTCCAACAATGAGAGAGTCAGTTTTCCCCGTGCTTCTCCCCACATCTCTCCTTCCTAGCCAGCAGCCTGGGGACCCAGCTGTTGCCTCAGCCACTGCTTGCAGAGCAAGAGGCTCTTAGAGCTGCCAAGTCCCCCTCTAGCCCCACTCAAAGCACAGTTCTGGGTAAGGCTTTGCCATCCAGAGTTGCCAGCATAAGCAGGCAGGGCAGGGGGCTGATTGCTTTTCAGGTGTCTTTCTAAGGGCCTCCAGGGATGTCTAGTATGCCTCAGCACACCGCAAGTCTAATCTCCACAGACTTTTTTCCCTTGTGTCCTATTTGGAAGCCCACAACCCAGTCCGCACAACTTCCACAGTACTCTCTGAGGTCTGCTTTGTGGGAATGCACTGTTACATGTATCAGCTGGCAAGAAGTGGTCCTGGCCACTGCTTGCAGAGCAAGAGGCCCTAAGAGCTGCCAAGTTCCTCCTCCAGGTCCACTCAAAGCACAGTTCTGGGTAAGGCTTTGTCAACCAGAGCCACCAGCATGAGCAGGCAGGGCAGGGAGCCGATTGCTGGTCAGGCTTGTTTCAAAGGGTCCCTGGGTATGTCTAGTTTGCCTCATTGCTCTGTGGGTCTAATCTTCACAGCCTTCTCCCTGTGCCCTGTTTGGAAGCTCGCAACCCATCCCCCACAACTTCTGCAGTGCTCTCTGAGGTCTGCTCTGCAGGAATGTGCTTTGTAACCTGTATCAGCTGGAGGAGGCACTCTGCCCAGACAGGTCCAGGCCTTGGCATCCTGGACCTTATGCACTTCCCATGCTATTGGTTGGAGAGCCGGGACTACACAGAAACTCTGACAATAGCCCAAGCAGAAGTCCACTGCTGACAGTCTCCAGCCTAGCTTCTCTGTCTACAAATATGCACACTTATGCCAGAGGCACTGGGTGGAGCCACTCTCACACCACCCGTGATCACAGTCCGGGAGGGAACAAAGCCCAAAGCTTCTCTAGTGCCAGCCTCTGCAGCAACCCACTTGGCCACCTCTGCCAGAATCTGCCGCTCACGCTAGCTCCACGTCCGCAATCTCAGGCTGAGCTGCCAGCAGGCTCTCTCCTTGCCTTGATCATCTGCCCTAGCCCAACTTCTTCCCTCACCCCTAGCCCTCCTTTCCTCTCAGTTCCAAGTGAAAACGGCCCTTCCTCAGATCAGTGAGGAAAGCGGAATACTTCATTCTCTGTCTTATTTCCTTCAGAGTGGATTATATATTCAGCCACCTTTTTGCCCAATTGTACCTTTGTTTGGTGTATGTGTATTTCAGATGCTCCTGAGATTGTTTTTCTGTCTCTAGTTGTTGAATTTGTTGAAATTTCAGGGGGAGGTATCCGGAGCACCCCTCACGGTGCCATTTCTCTGATGTCACCCCAGCAAGATCTTTATAAAATAAGATCAAGTAGAGCAAAAAAAAAATGAAATGTATTACATAATTTGACATCCACATTAGTATTTTTTTTTTGGTTAAAAGTAGCTTATTATAACTGAAGAACTTCTAATAAATGAAGGCATTACCATTAAGAAGTCATGAAATTAAAAAAGAGATATCATTATTTTTTCAGAACAGACATACTTGAAGTATGCTCAAGTAGCATAATTATATGATTCAGGGCCAACTCAGTACTTTACCTAGCAAACTGAGTCTTCTTTTGGTTGAAAAAAAGACAGATGTGATTTACTAAATATTTGAGAATAAAAGCACTGCACAATCTTAATGGATCTCTAATTGTAATTCCCAAGTATCTTTCCTTCCTCAACTAATTGGGTAATGACATTGCTAGAATTAATCCAAGGTCATCAGCTTTCATACAGTGCAGATGGTTTCTCCACTTTACGGGTATACAGGGGATTTGAGATTACTGTTGCCTGCTGCTTTTCAAACTAATTTTTATTCTTAAAAATCTACATTTTCATTGCAGCTGAACAGCTAAGCCATATGTTGCTTTGTGAATACTTTAAAATATCTGGTGCATGTAATTATTACACTAAAACTAGAATTCATTAGTACTTTTCGATTTTGTTGTAAAGAAAGGACACTTATAATACTATGCTTTGTGTGCTTTTTATTTTTCTTTATTTCCCTCTTTCTCTCTCTAAGTACTGAGCTTGAGTTTAAATTATAGTCCCAGTGAGAATTTTAACCTAAAATATATTGCTTGGCTGATCTGTCTCCTCATATGCAATATATCCCAGCATAGTTCAGAGCTTGCCTAATGCTATTTGAGATACAATGTTAATTTATCCAGCTGCTGGAAAGTTTGGCTGTGAAATATTTTTCCAACTTCCTTTGTAGTATCCATGAAAAGTTAGAATGAGGTATTTCTGTGTTTTTGTTAGAATTCGGACATGCTATTGTCATGTTTGAAAACTTGGGGTATTGAAAAGTCTTTTTAAGTAGTTTGATGACAGAATTGTCTTTATTAAAAACATAGGGGTCCTCGGGTTATGACAGTCTCAACATATCAATTTTTTTAATATTTTTTTTATTTATTTTTATTCATTTTAGAGAAGAGAGAGAAAGGGAGAGAGAGAGACAGAGAGGGAGAGAGAGAGGAGAGAGAGACAGACAAGGTGGGGAGGAGCTGGAAGCATCAACTCCCATATGTGCCTTGACCAGGCAAGCCCAGGGTTTTGAACCGGCGACTTCAGCATTTCCAGGTCGATGCTTTATCCACTGCGCCACCACAGGTCAGGCTCAACATATCAAATTTTGAGTTACGATGCTCACTCCCATAAAAACTTAAACAAAATGAGATGTGAGTGTTTCAGCCTATGCCATTAGCATCGTACTTATGGACTTATGTGAGCGAACTAGTTTGGTTGCATGCAGTAGAAGAATATGCAGTAATACAGCACATGAGTTAGGGAGCTGACGTCCCCCAGTACTCTTACCTACACCATTTTGGACTGTTAAAAGTGCCAGTGTTCTGTTTGTGTCAAGCTAGGGGGTATGTTTTGACTTACACCAAAAGTCGGGCTATATCATTGTCATAGGAACAGAGCTGTGTCGTAACCTTAAGACCCCCTGTAATAATAACAGGACCTGGCCAGTTAGCTCAGTCACTTAAGAGTGTCATACTGAAACAACAAGGTTGCACTTTTGATCCCTGGTCAGGGCACACATGAGAAGCAACCAAAGAATGCATGACTGAATAGAACTACAAATGAATGCTTCTCTTGCCCCTGCTCTCTCTCTTTCTTTTCTTCTCTCTGTCTCTCTAAAAATCAATAAACATTAAATCCTGGCTAGATAGCTTGGTTGGTTGGAGAACTGTTCCACAGTGAGAAAGGTGCCAGTTCAATTCCCCAATCAGGGCACTTACAGGAGCAGTTTGATGTCCCTGTCTCTCTCTCTCTCCCTGCCTCTGTCTCTCAAAATAATAATAATAATAATAATAATAATAATAATAATAATAACATTCTGACCTGTGGTGGTGCAGTGGATAAAGCATCTACATGGAGCCCTGGCCAGTTGGCTCTGTGGAAGAGCGCCGGCCCAGTGTGTAGAAGTCCCGGGTTTGATTCCCTGGCCAGGGCACACAGAAGTGTCCATCTGCTTCTCCACCCTTCTCCTTCTCCTTTCTCTCTCTCTCTCATTCTCTTCCCCTCCTGCAGCCAAGGCTCCATTGGAGCAAAGGTGGCCCGGGCGCTGGGGATGGCTTCATTGCCTCTGCCTCAGGTGCCAGAATGGCTCTGGTTACAATGGAGCAATGCCCCAGATGGGCAGAGCATCATCCCCTAGTGGGCTTGCCGGGTGGATCCCAGTGGGGTGCATGCAGGAGTTGTCTCTCTGCCTCCCCACTTCTTACTTAAGAAAAATAAATAAGTAAGTAAGTAAATAAATAAATAAATAAAGTATCTACATGGAGCTTGAGGTTACCGGTTTGAAACCCTAGGCTCTCCCAGTTAAGGCACATATGAGAAGTTACTACAAGTTGATGCTTTCCACTCCTCCCACCCTTCTCTCTCTCCTCTCTCTAAAATCAATAAATAAAATCTATTTTAAAACTTTTAAAAAGAATAATAATAATAATATTTACTTGTTAAATTTAACAATTATCAAAGTGTTTGCATATTAAATATCTTCTCTACACAAAACCAATCTGGGACATCTGAAGGCAGATATATAATTTAGTATATGAAAAATTAAATTCACAGATCTTAACAGATTTACTCAAGATCACACAGCCAGCAAGTGACAAAAAAAAAACAAAGTTAGGACTTGTTTCCTTGGTCTTCCAAGAGCTTACTCTTCCCCAGTGGGTAGGGCTGATGTCCTGCCTTTCCCATTTTCTTCTTATCTCATTTATAGTTTAGTAACTAGCCATGTAAAGGTAGATATGCAAGATAAACCTGTATTAGTCAAGGTTCTTCAGAGAAACAAACTAGTAAGTTTTCTATCTATCTATCTATCTATCTATCTATCTATCTATCTATCATCTATCTGTCATCTATCTATCTATCTATCTATCTATTATCTATCTATCTATCTATCTCTGTCTATACTTATTTCTATATACCTATATAGCTATATATCTGTATATATATACATATATATATATACAGAGAGAGAGAGAGATTATAAGAAATTGCTCTCATGCAATTATGAATGCAGGTAAGTCTCAACACCTATAGGGTGAGTCAGCAATCTAAAGATTCAGAAGAGGCAATACCCTGTTTCCCCGAAAATAAGACATTCCCTGAAAATAAGACTTAGTGCAATTTTTTTCAAGCTTAGAAATATAAGGCCTCCCTTGAAAAAATAAGACCTAGCACGTCTTTAGGAGCAAAAATTAATATAATACACTGTCTTATCTTCAGAAAAACGGGGTAGATTGTTGTACATGGAAATAAAGTCACAAGAAATTCTTGATGGAATTCAGAGTTTGGCTGGTTTTGCTGATGTTTGTGATGACATGAGTATAGTATATTAATAAATGTTGATATTTTTGATCAACAATAAATGTGAATTCTTATTCATAGAAAAATAGGACATCCCTGAAAATAAGACCTAGCACATATTTAGGAGCAAAATTTAGTATAAGACACTGTCTTATTTTCGGGGAAACAAGGCAGTTTATTTGCAAGCTGAATCCAAAGTCCTGAGGACCAGAAGAGATGATTATGCAGTCTCTGATCAAAGGTCAGTAGAACAAAGGCCTGCAAGCTTAAGACCAATAAAGAGTTGATGCTTCACTTTGATTTTGAAGGCAGGAAAAAGCCAATGTTTTAGTTCAAAGTCAGTCAAGAAGGAGAAATGATTTCTTACTCAGGGGAAGGGTCAGCCTTTTTGTTCCATTCAGGACTTCAACTGATTTCATGAGGCCCCCTCACATTAGGAAGGGTAAGCTGTTTTACTCAGTTTACTGACATAAATGTTAATCTCATCCAAAAACACCCTTACAGAAACACCTAGAATATTTGACCAAATTATCTGGGCACCTCTTGGCCCAGTCATGTTGACATATAAAACTAATCCTCACAAAAACAAACTACATTTCTGCAATATTTATGTTCTTTTCTATACTTCTTTCCTAATTTATATAAGCTTTAAAACTAATCTCCATAAATCATTTCATAAGTAAATAGAATAAGTCCTTACAAAAATAGAAACTACATTCATATGTTGAAAAGTCATCAAGATAGTGAAGCAAGAAAAAGAAACCTAAATGTTTATGTGAGCCTTTTCAGTATATTAGAAAAGTACTACACAGATAAGTGATCCTCTGTGTGTGAATAAAGATACATCATAGGACTTGAGTATGACCTGACCTGGACTCTGATAAAGTGTGACCTGACCTGGACTCTGAAAAATAGGTCATAATCAACTAAGTTAAATGGACAAAGAAATCTATTCCAAGCCCAAGGAAAAGCCTTAATGAAATGAAAAGGCACACATTTGTTAAGTAAATTTTCAAGAGCTTCTGGGGGACTATCAAGGATCAAATAAGAGATGAATCAGGAGGATAATGAATAGTATCAGATTCCCCAAATAAGCAAGATTTAATCCTGAAAAACATGGGATCAACTGATGATTTTGAGCCAAGAAATAATATTAAAAAAGTAGTTGGGTTTCTAAAAAATTAGCTTGAGGTGATGAGCAAAATAAATTTAAAATAAGGGCAGAGAGATGAAAAATAAATAAATAAAAATACATAATTTTTGGCACAATTTTATGAGCGTTTCTAACAGGGTAGTTGTAAAAAGATAAAAAAAGACAAGAAACCTTAGTATGTAAAACTAAAAACAAAAATTAATTCAAAATGGATCAAAGACCTAAGTATAAGACCTGAAACAATAAAGTACATAGAAGAAAACATAGGTACTAAACTCATGGACCTTGGTTTTAAAGAGCATTTTATGAATTTGACTCCAAAGGCAAGAAAAGTGAAGGCAAAGATAAATGAATGGGACTACATCAGACTAAAAAGTTTTTTCTCAGCAAGAGAAACTGGCAACAAAATAAACAGACAGCCAACTAAATGGGAAATGATATTTTCAAACAACAGTTCAGATAAGGGCCTAATATCCAAAATATACAAAGAACTCATAAAACTCAACAACAAACAAACAATCCAATAAAAAAATGGGAAGAGAACATGAACAGACACTTCTCCCAGGAAGAATACAAATGGCCAACAGATATATGAAAAGATGCTCATCTTTATTAGTTATTAGAGAAATGCAAATCAAAACTGCAATGAGATACCACCTCACACCTGTTAGATTAGTTATTATCAACAAGACAGGTAATAGCAAATGTTGGAGAGGCTCTGGAGAAAAAGGAATCCTCATTCACTGTTGGTGGGAATGTAAAGTAGTACAACCATTATGGAAGAAAGTATGGTGGTTCCTCAAAAAACTGAAAATAGAACTACCTTATGACCCAGCAATCCCTCTACTGGGTATATACCCCAAAAACTCAGAAACATTGATACGTAAAGACACATGTAATTGCAGCATTGTTCACAGTGGCCAAGACATGGAAACAACCAAAAAGCCCTTCAATAGAAGACTGGATAAAGAAGATGTGGCATATATACAGTATGGAATACTACTTAGCCATAAGAAATGATGACATCGGATCATTTACAACAAAATGGTGGGATCTTGATAACATTATACGAGTGAAATAAGTAAATAAAAAAAAAAAAACCAAGGACTACATGATTCCACACATTGGTGGGACATAAAAATGAGACTAAGAGACATGGACAAGAGTGTGGTGGTTACGGGTGGGGGTGGGGGGGCGTGGGAGGTAAGGAAGGAGAGGGGAAGGGGGAGGGGGAGGGGCACAAAGAAAACTAGATAGAAGGTAACGGAGGACAATCTGCTTTGGGCGATGGGTATGCAACATAATTGAAAGACAAGATAACCTGGACATGTTTTCTTTGAATATATGTACCCTGATTTATTGATGTCACCCCATTAACATTAATAAAAATTTATTTATAAAAATAAATATAAAAAAAGAAAGAAAATTGAATGATTTATCAAGATTTTAAGGTAGCTTGAAGGAGTGATGGTATCTCTAATAGAAATTGAGTAACCAGGGAACTGAGGCTTTGGTAACACTATTAAGGATGTACGAGGACAAACAAAAATCAATGAAGAAAGAAAAGAAAAACGGATTAGATCACATTAGAAAATTTACCTTGATATCCAAGGAGAGAAAGTGCCAAAAAGAGCTATTCAAGAAGAAAATATATATACAGACTTCTACACACATGTAGAAGACAGACTATTTGAGAGTTCCAAAAGGGAAATAATTGGTGGAACTGTTTATAGCCTCTTTTACTAGATGAACATTCCATACACAAATCAATTGAAGAGGAAAATATTGTCACTGAATTTTAATTGCTAACTCTCACTACTTAATCTCACAGTGGAGATGAGAATTAGTTATGGAGTATTTGTGTGTATGACAGTCAGGTTGTTTGCCACATACTCATTTGCATGGAAAAGCACACATCAGTTCGACCTCTGTCAAAATAATTAGCTAAGCATGAGAAAAGTCCTTTCAGATTTTCAATGTTCCGAGCATTAAATCTTTTTTTTTAAATCAGAAGCCAACTCAACACATTTTACAGAAATAATAAGCACTGTATATAATTCTATGTTTTCATCATGTTACCTTTTTCCTATTTTCTCTTATCTATTTAATAAAATATCTAATTTAGTAAAAATAAAACATTAGCAGCTAGTAATCACTGAGATAATGAGAAATAGAATTTCTTCTCACTGTTCTCATCCCTTTCGTTCTATGTTAGACATTATGATATTGAAATAAAATCCATTTCAATTAAGAGAGCTCTGTTTTCTTACTGTAGATCTTGATAAACAGCATCACTGCATTAAGGTCAATCCTAATTTAATCACTATGCATCCATCATCTAATACAAGGTTCATGAGAATATATCCTTTTCTCTTCCTACATGGAGTGAAAACTCAAGGCTGAAGGATGCTTTTAAGCAGCTTGTTACTAAACCCTTCCTCTGCTTTTCTCCTTCCCATAAAAATGGGAAAAGGAACCAAAGATCTGACTTGTATATCTGGAAGAAATTATGAAATTTGCTGATTTCTAGAATAAGTCTGCTATATAAATATGTAACTTGACTCAGTGAATTTACTGTCTTTTATTGAAAGTTCAAAAAAAACAGTAAGTTGACATTAATTCTTTTCATTATTTATACTTTAGGTTAACACATATAATGAAACCATAGTCATTTTGGTACCTTAAGTTCACAAAATTTCCATGTTTTCAGGTTATTGTAAAAATCTAATAAACTTTTTTAGCACTTACTATCCTAAATTCTGTGGGTGTGAAGACAAATGAGAAGCAGTTCCTGCTCTACAGTAGCCAAGGCATTTGCAGTTATTGCTCTATTAATTAAAAGAAAAAACTATTTGAAAGATACTTCACCCAAGTGCTTGCCTATCTGACTTGTTTTTATAGGTCAAAATTAGTCCTGAGCACACAGACATTATAGTCTTCTAATTCAAGGTGTGCCAACTTTGTCACTGTTGACATTTGGGCCAGAGAATCTTTTGTTGTGAGGATTGTCCTGTGCTTTGTAGGATGTTTTAACCAAAGTACCCACAGTTTCCAATAACTAGATGTTAGTACACCCCTAAGCGTAACAATGAATGATGTGTCCAGACGTTTCCAAATAGTCCCTGGTTGGGAATCATTGTTCTAATTGTAAAGGAAGACACTAACATTTAAAGGCAATTCAAATATTAAATAAATAAATAAATGAATAGTAATTAGAGGAAAGAGTTTTCAAACAGGAGAGTGGAACAGAACAGTCAAAAATAGAAGTGTCTGAGAATCAGAAGGTCTGAGAATCAAAGAAGGAGGAATTTCAACAAGGTATCCAATCAGATGTATCCCATGCTGTGTCCAGTAATAAAGATGAGATCTGAGATGTAGTTAATCAGAGCATTTTGCACATTGACCTTTACCACACAATATATTTCTCTAGCTTAGTAGTTCTTCAATGGCTGTGTACATATGCATCACCTAGATATCTCAACTTCCAGAGGTTCAATTTCAGTCATTCTGGAATATGCCAGGTTTTATATATAATTTGAAAAAGGAATTTATCTGAGACAGGCTGTAATTTATCTTAATGAACAGTTATTTCTCTAATCTCTTTTTGTTTCCTTTATTTTTCTATAGTTTTCTCCCTATCTTTAGCAGCGTGAGACAACATAAGAAACATTGAACTCAACTGTTTGTTAAGAGTTCCTAGTTCCTAATTTGACAAAAAATAAACATGCTTAATGGATAACATCCCTCAAACTTCAAGACTCAGTTTAATTATCTGTAATATTGGTGCTTCCACACTAATCTTATATTTGTAATCTGATAAAATAACCATAGTAAACAGATTCTTGGTGAACATATTAGTTGACCCTTCTAATCAGATACAAATATTATAAAAATAAAAAAGTAAATTAAATATTACCAAGATTATACTCTAAACTGTGATACAACCATAGCATAATAACGATAATAATATTTCAAATTTTAATATATTCTGGACACAGCTGAAAGAAAAATAAAATAGTACACAATATACTTATGTCCAAATAGAAACATTAATTCTCTAAGCAACATTCTGAGTGATTGCACATTTCTATATTCTAAAGATTGGATTCCTACATATATTATTGATTTTCCCCACACATGGGATCACTCTGCATATTTAGTTTGGAATTTTGCTTTTCACGTACATTTTTGCAGTAGCTTTATTATTATGAAAGTTGGCACCTCTGAGGTGTCTGCTGGAAATAGTCAAGAAGCCAGAGGCTGCTGTTACCCTCCACTGGCACCACAACTGCTTCTCAAACACAGGAAGTAGGAGAGTCGGCAACCGAAGCAGCAGTTTGTGGATTCATGTATCTAACTGAGCATCCACCATAGCCACAGCTTCAACTTGGACACAGGGGAATGAAAGCAGGGATGCCATGCTAGTTATAGATATCTGCACACTTGCAAAGTTTTCTTTCAAATAATCAAGTACCTCAAGAAGAAAGGTTCTGCCTTATCACCACCTTCTAGAACTCACACAAGTGCATTTTATTAGTGTAATCTTATTCATGTCCAGAGGAAATACACCAATTTGTTTTTAATCATCCCCCAAAAGAAGGAAAGCAGAATGGAATTTGAGACAATATAAGGAATTTTTTCCAATATATTTCTGAATTTTCCACTATAAATATATCCCATTGTCTACTACAAATGGGGTAAAAAGACCAACAGGTCTTAGCAAAGAAGTGTGCTCTCTCAAATATTTAGTGAATGTTGATATAGTTGATACAATTTTTAAATAACTAATCATAAAAAGAATAAGAACCTCATCTAATTCAATGTCAGTTTGAGATTACTGTCTCTTGGATGGAGTTAATGAAGAAAGAGAGGGTTGGATGTAAATGGACACAGGATACATTTATTAGTGAAATGTTTAAATTCTGGTGTATAATTATTGGACTAGAATCTTATCTCAACCATTTGGCTAACTATGATACTGTGGGCAAATTATCTAAATTCCCTGTTTCACAGAAATTTTCCTTTACATAAGTGAGAGTGATACCTGCTTCATGTTAATGTGAGGATTAAATGAAGAAATCTGTGAAGAGCATCTAACTCAATGACTGACACTTGGTAATGAACAGTGTTAGTGACAATGATTGTCACTAACACTGATAATTCTGTCAAAATGACTGCAATTATTAGATGTACCAAGGCCATTCTGAAAGAATTTTGGCATTTCCCCATCCATAGTTACTCAATTTGCTATAGGTAATTGGTAAAATGCTATGTATTGTATATGCATCTGTGTCTATTTTTTCTCACAATGTTTTGTCATTTTAAGGTCATTTAAGCCATATACTATAGCCTAAAATTAATTCTGCTTTATTATATAATAGAATCTTTGTGAGGAAAAGCTCATCATACAAAAAGATGACTTAATAAAATTTTTATCAATGTTAAGGTCTATGATACTTCTATTGTCGATCATAAATGCATTTTGTAGACCTTTATTTAAGTTTTTTAAAATTAAAATTTCTAAAAATTATTTATCCTGTTGAATGGCTTCTATACTGCCTGAAGAGCATTATTCTTCAGATTCTAGCTGCTAATATGATCATGAGTTAATGAGAAGTTTTTAAGTAAATAATGAGAAGTGCTAAGTATATAGATTCTATGTAGATATCAGTTTCCTTTTATTTATTCAGTTCTACAAGGGTTTGGACAATGTTGTCTTCATTTTAGAATGAAGAACAATTAGTGAACTTGTGACATGGTGGAAAGAGCATGATTTAGAAATTACGTTCTTATGGTAAATTTCAAAATAGCCACAAAGTCTTCCTTTCCAATATTCATGTGCCTTCCTCCTACTAAGAGGCAAAAAAAAAAAAAAAAAAAAAAAAGTTTTCCATTTGGGCCTGGCTATATGACTTGCTTTACTCAACTGTGCATTTACAATACAATATAGAGTCTTAGAAAAGCATTTGTGTAGTGGGAGGTTGCTATATCTTACGTGAAAAACCTTCTACCATATGAACAAGCTAATTTCCTTAATAATAAAAAAACAATATGGAGAAAAGACCCAAGCCTTCCCTGGCTCTCTGCCTGACCCAAATACGTGAATGAGGCCTCCTAGCCTATCAGTCTTTTTCTAACCGACTTGATCCAGATGGAAAGAATGGCTCAGACAACCCCCATAATTATGTGAAAAATTAAAAATGTATTGCTTAAAGCCATATACTTTGGTGTCTGCTGAGTAGGAAAAAAAATAATAAAGTCTCATAGTATAGATTTACCATTAAGAAAGCTGTTTAAACTTAGATAGGTTAGCTACCTTATTGAAACTGAATTGCCCTGCTTGGAATGTTCAGATACTAAGTTCTGTTTGTTTATGGTTGTGGTAAGAATTAAAAGATAACATGTTTAAAACTCTTAGCACAATATTTGGTACATGTTAGGGACTCATTAATATTTTTTTGCATTTTCTTTCCTCTCCTCTAACAGTTTCTTTCTTAGTGTAGATTTGGGGTCACCACATATGTTTGTGCAAATGTGCCAAGTACAAAAGTACCAAGCCTAGAAATGGACCCATGGCACAGTTCATACACTGTTTCCCCAATCGTACACTCAGCTCTAAGGGATCTTGATAACATTATATGAAGTGAAATAAGTAAATCAGAAAAAACCAGGAACTGCATTATTCCATACGTAGGTGGGACATAAAAGTGAAACTAAGACATTGATAAGAGTGTGGTGGTTACGGGGGGAGGGGGGAAAGGGAGAGGGAAAGGGGAGGGGGAGAGGCACAAAGAAAACTAGATAGAAGGTGACAGAGGACAATCTGACTTTGGGTGATGGGTATGCAACATAATTGAAAGACAAGATAACCTGGACTTGTTGATCTTTGAATATATGTAACCTGATTTATTGATGTCGCCCCATTAAAAAAATAAAATTATAATTAAAAAAAAAGTTTTCTCTACCAGTTGGAAGGAGTGTCTTTATCTAATTCACATAGACATTATACGAGGCCGGAGCGGAGCCTAGATTGTATGCTTAAAAACTTTTTGGAATTGCACTACATTGGATTATCTAGTAATGGAAAGTTTGAGTTTTAGAAAACCAATAGCAAAAAATTATCTTGGCTGATTTCAAAGTCTAAAAGAAAGGTGTCTACAAAACACATCCTCACCTTTCCTTAATCTTCAGTGAATTTCACATCAATTTCATTTCCATATTTTTATACATGGTTACAATTTAGAAGTTTTTTATCACTTGTCCTTGTTCAGCCTTAGAAAACATAAAATGTAATGCACTGTACTATGATTATAAATGTGTCCCTCCACTGTCTGACTTCCTTAATTGTGCTGCATTTGGACTTTACCTCTTTTGATTTCTCCAGTGCATCAACAGCCTCCGGCATCCCTCACTTCTCTACTTAGTCTAGATGGTATTATAAATTACTTAAACTCCTTGCTCATAAATACTGTCAATTCCCTTGCATTTCTTTTATTCACCTCATCTGCATAACAAAGAAGCTCTAATGCTAGATGAAGACCCAGACTTGGTTTTTTTTTTTTTTTTTTTTTTTTTGCTCTTTTCCTTCCTTGCCAAGCTAGGCTGGAAAAAGAGAAAGAAAGAAAAGAAAGAAAGAAAGAAAGAAAGAAAGAAAGAAAGAAAGAAAGAAAGAAAGAAAGAAAGAAAGAAAGAAAGAAAGAAAGAAAGAAAGAAAGAAAAGAAAGAATTGAAAATGTCCTTATTTTAAACATTAACGTTCTCCAGCCACAGCTGGACTTGAAATAGTGCTTGGAAATCTTTGACTATTTTCCTCTGCCTTTCCTCCAAGTAATCATTCTAAATCTTGATCAGACTTCCCAATCCCCTCACCCATTCCCAATGATCATTTAGTCACACATTTATTCAAAAATTTGCATTAACTTTTTCTCATGCAATATATATTTTGATAGGACCTAGAGATAAAAGAGTAACTGAATTGCGAGTGATGTCTGTCTGCTGTCAAAAGCTTATATTTTAGTCAGGGGAAAAAAAAAACAAATTAATAAACAAAATAATTATCATTTTTGCTTTTATAAAATAAACAGAAAGGATGCTCAAGAGAATTACAAATTTTGGTTGTGAAGAGGTGACAGGGATAGAATTCTTATAAGTTCATCAGAGTAGAAACCTTAAAGAAGACATATTTAAGTTAGAATTAAAAAAGATAAGACAATCTTAAGAAGATTCATGAGAAGATGTCCAGGCAAATGGCACAGCATGGGCAAAGCCCCAGAACAGTGTTCTAGAACCTGTCAGAAATTTAGTGTATCCAAAACATGAAGAAATTCAGATGTAAAATTTACCAATGACATAGGAAATAGACTGATTCATTCATGGATCATGTGAAAGGAGTAAAAGATGGAAAGACTGGAAAAACAGGAAGGAGAGAGGGAGGGAGGGAAGAAGAGAGGGAGGGACAGATAAAGAAGGAAAGAAAGAAAGTAACTTAGGATATATTTGAAAATTAAAGCAGTAAAATATCTTATTGAGACTTATTAAGTAGCATACAAACTTTTTGGAGGGCAGAGGGAACAGTCTGGAGTCCACACCAACAGGTACTGTGCCCAAACTACACTGTGCCCCTGGAGATACCCTATCACTGTTTCTGGGACCAGAAACCATTCTTGGCATCAGTGATTCTGAGCAATGAATACCTAGTTTTCCAACACCACTATCCCTAAAAGTCGCCACCGTCCTCTGCTAAACAGGGGTCCTTGGTGAAACTTATTTCTTCCTATCGATCCCTTAATAATTAAAGTTCATTGTAGACATGTTTGGTTAGCTTTGAAGACACTATTTTACAAGTCAGTGTCTTTTCTGCAAAGAAAACTAGAAAAGTAAATACCTGGCTTCTACTTTGGATTTAAGGAACTTAAACTAGTGAAAAAATGTTTCAATCATAACAAATGTGCTTGGCAGTTAGGTACCATTATATAATATGCTGTGAAACATACAATCCCAAAATAATCAGAAACATACAACAAAAGTTTATTTCTTGCTCATGCTACAAATATACACTGTGGGTTCTCTGTGTCTCTGCTTTATGTCTTCTCATTCTGGCACCCAGATGGAAGAAGTAACCCAGTCATGCAATTCCTGTAGTAGAAACATAATCAAGAGGCTAAGCAATATCATGGAATCATATTTAATGTTTCAGTTTACTAAACATCAGGGCTACTCACATTATTTTGTCAAATTGTCTCATGGCAAGTTTTTTTAAAAAAATAGAGGAGATGGATTTCTTTAATAGTATGGGGGCAGAGTAGGAGAAGAGGTAAGGAGGAGTAAAAAAATTGTGAACAATATCTATAAACACAATATGCCTTCTTAGTCACAAATATTATTTTCCTTCTTTCTGCACAGAAAACACACTCAAATGAAGACATCCTCTGTTACCCAATCATACATCAGACTATAAATCCGTCATTGTGTGATAATTTTTACTTGACACCTAGGTGACGGCACTTCTCTGGCTCATACATCTATCATTAAATGGTGAAATATTCACTAAAAAACATTACTCTTTAAAAAGAGAGTAATCAGAGAAACACAGCAATCAATCACTGGTCCATAGCTGCCTGAATTTAGTTAGAAACACATTACAGAGCCCTCTTCTTGGTAATAGAATAAAGGCAGGTTATGAATGAAATAGGTTCTATAGGTTTGTTTTTAAGTTGAATTTCTTTATAAGCTGGAACAGTTACATTTACCTATTAAATACAATTTAGACAGATGTTTGTCTTAATATAGTATTTATTTTTACCATACTGTGCATAGAAATACTTAAACATTTTGAAACCTTCAGAACTTATCTCATTTGTAACCTGGGGACTGCCTGTATGTTCCTTAATTAGTTTCTGGTTCTGTCCACTAGAAGGAAATCCTTGGGTCATTGTCTCCATGGGTTTAAAATTTTATTTCTAGGAAGTTTTTTTTTTTAATTAGTCTCTTTGGCAACACATGATAAAAGTTTTCTCAGTTTTTTCTTTCTAATGGAATTTGAAAGGCAAAAGTTCATTTTACATATTGAATATTTACAGAACTCTCAAAATTAACAAATATCTCAAAAACAGGGTTGAATTGTTTATTTGTTTGTTTACCTATTTGAAGCTAGTCAGTTCACTATTCTAACAGACATACAAATTTTTGAGACATGCTTTTCTAATCTTAATTACAGATATTTTCAATATATTTGTTGTTCATCGATCACACAGCTTATTTCTCCCAGCTTTTTCACACAACCCGAAAAGATTTATCAAAGGCCATGAGGTAACAAGTAAAATGCATTAAATTAATTATTCAGAGGTACTAACAAAGAATTAAACCATGTTTATGACTTGTGTTTTCTTGAGCATGTGACTTAATGGCTATATCATAATTTGGTCTTTGACCTAACGATGCATCTTAATGAGGCTTTGGGTTTAAAATATTTCTCAAGGTTAGGTTTACTGCTTAGAAAAGAGAACACATTATACACTGCAAGTCTCAGGTACTCAAACTCTTAATTTCCTTTTTTTTTTTAAACTGGTTCATTTAAAAAAAATTTTTAGTTAGAGTTGACATATAATATATTAGTTTCAGGTGTACAGCATAGTGCTTAGACATTTATATAACTTATGAAGTGATCGCACCAATAAGCCTAGTACCCATTTGAAACTATACATAACTATTACAATATTATTGACTACCAGTATATTTTTATGCTGTACTTTATATCCCTGGGGCTATTTGTATAACTGACAATCTGTACTGTTTAATCCCTTTACCTTTTTCGCCCCTTAATTTCCTTTCTATTTTTTCTTGAAAACAGGCAGAGATTTTTCCTGAGTTCATCTCTTGTTTGTAGCAGTTTATCAAATGCAGCTTAATAACTAATAGTAATAGTTTGTTTCCAAACCTTATAGATCAAAGCCAGAATTTCATTAGACATATTACCTGACTTTCAAATATTCACAGTTGATGGTTCTGCTATTTTTTCCCCTCACTTCAGAATATCGGTCATAATTTTTTTAGCTTCTTACAATTAGTTTTGGGGGTTTATTTTCTTCTTTTAACTGGGACAAAACCCAATGTTACATAAATTAAATTTTTGGTTTAGTAGTAGAATATTTCTAACTGTCAATTTTCATATTAGTCAGTGTTTGACAGTCTGAGTTGTGTAACAAAGAGCCCCAAAACATTAGTGGCCATCAACAGCACAGGTTTATTTCTCAGTCTGTTTTTATAGATTCTGTGAGATAGCCCTGTCTCTGCTGTAGTCTCGGGCAGATCTGTGTCCTTAACATTTATTCTTTAATTCTATAGGGCAAGGTAAATAGATGGCTCCAATCTAGATTATGACTTTTCTTACAGCAGAGAGAAAAAGCAAGAGAAGCTAAGCAAATCATATTAATGTATTGAAATATTTCCTGCTCAGATTTGGCATATGGCAAATCTGTTCATATTAAGTTGACCAATGTAAGTCACTTGGCCAATGGGATGAAAAAAGTATAATTACCCACTTGTAGGTTAGCAGTGAAGAAAAAGGAAAGAACAAATATTTGTGAACAATAGTACAAATTACCACAAAGGAAATATAAAAACAAGTCTCAGGACCAAGTTTTTAGGGACTATAACAATTAGAGCTTGATTTTAAAGAGAGAGAGAGAGAGAGAGAGAGAGAGAGAGAGAGAGAACACTAACCAGTAAGAAGAAAGAACTGCTAAGAGGATAAGTCAGACCTGAAACATGTCCATGGATTGAGGCAACCGTGATGATCTTTGGTGAGCTAAACATAGAAAATTTCAGAAGAGCAGAGGAACTAACACCAGGTCAGGAATTTCCATTAAAGAATGAATAGGAGATTTTGAAGTATGAGAGAACTGATAAATTACACCCCTCTCTTCCTTCTCAATTTTGAAATCAAATAAAATAGAAGCACAAACATATAAAATATATTATGATCAAAATAACACATCCATAACTAGTAAAGCTGAAGTGGAGACTGATACTAGACCAATAAACACTTCCTTATATTTTTCTTTTATCATAAAGCATGGGATACAAACACAAGGAAGAATGGATCTACGAACATACTTTATTATTCCATGTGTGAGGGAAGAAAATGGTTGTCTCAACCACTTCAACCCTTTCTATTAAGTACATTAAAAAAAAGGGTGGCTTTCGGGAGTCTTTAAAAAACAGGTCCTCCTAGCGTGCGGAGGACCCGGGTTCGATTCCCGGCCAGGGCACACAGGAGAAGCGCCCATTTGCTTCTCCAACCCTCCGCCGCGCTTTCCTCTCTGTCTCTCTCTTCCCCTCCCGCAGCCAAGGCTCCATTGGAGCAAAGATGGCCCGGGCGCTGGGGATGGCTCTGTGGCCTCTGCCTCAGGCGCTAGAGTGGCTCTGGTCGCAATATGGCGACGCCCAGGATGGGCAGAGCATCGCCCCCCTGGTGGGCAGAGCGTCGCCCCATGGTGGGCGTGCCGGGTGGATCCCGGTTGGGCGCATGCGGGAGTCTGTCTGACTGTCTCTCCCTGTTTCCAGCTTCAGAAAAATGAAAAAAAAATAAATAAATAAATAAAAAAATAAAAATAAATAAATAAATAAAAAAACAGGTCCTGCCTGACCTGTGGTGGCGCAGTGGATAAAGCGTCGACCTGGAAATGCTGAGGTTGCCGGTTCGAAACCCTGGGCTTGCCTGGTCAAGGCACATATGGGAGTTGATGCTTCCAGCTCCTCCCCCCTTCTCTATCTCTGTCTCTCCTCTCTCTCTCTTTCTCTCTCTCTCTCTTTCTGTCTCTCCCTCTCCTCTCTAAAATAAATAAATAAAAAATTAAAAAAAAAAATTTTTTTTAAAACAAAACAAAAACAGGTCCTGGTCCTTAACCTCTGCATTTTTTCTAATGCACCTATACTCTAAGTAGATAGGGCAGAAACTGTTAATTATCTCCCAGTGTCATAGTTCCCTTTATAACTTTAGCATTCTACATCCTCCTCACTGAATGTTAGCAAGGCAAGTGGATGCCTATCTGGAAGCCAAATTGCCCACACTTTTGTGTTTCTGGTGTGATCCAGATTAAGTAATAAATTGATATGAGTAAATTCTAGGTCATATCCTTAAAAAAAGAAAATATATTATCATCTACTTTTTCTTTTTGTCTGGGTTCTGAGAGATGGCAACAAAGAGCACATCAGAGTTGGAAGCTCCATATTTGGGATAGCAAAGCCATCCAACAGCCTGGATCTCTGGATCGCATTTTTAAGCTGTCACCTTACCATCCTGGAACATTCATATTCCTTTGGGTTCTTACATAAAAGACAAATTAAATTCCCTCTTGTTTGATTGACTGCTTTGGGGAGTGGGGGCTAATTGTTACAGTAACTTATACCACACTTAATGCATATACAGTGTGTCCATAATGTCATGGTGCACTTTTGACCGGTCACAGGAAAGCAAAAAAAGATGATAGAAATGTGAAATCTGCACCAGATAAAAAGAAAACCCTCCTAGTTTCTGTAGGATGATGTGGCAGCATGTGTGCATGCACAGATGATGACGTAACACCGTGTATACAGCGGAGCAGCCCATGGCCATGCCAATCGAGATGTGGACAGTACAGAGGAAAGTTCAGTGTGTTCTGTGGCTCACTAAATTTGAATCTGTGACCAGAGTGCAACGTGAATATCGGCACGTTTATAACGAAGCACCACCACATAGGAATAACATTACTCAGTGGGATAAGCAGTTGAAGGAAACCGGCAGTTTGGTGGAGAAACCCCGTCCTGGTAGGCCATCAGTCAGTAACAAGTCTGTAGAGGCTATATGGGATAGCTACCTAAGGAGCCCTAAAAAATCTGTGCGTGAGCGCACATGGAACTGCACTGAATAGAAATGAAACTGGGAGAGTTTTCCTTTTATTTGGTGCAGACTTCACATTTCTATCATCTTTTGTTGCTTTCCTGTGACCAGTCAAAAGTGCACCATGACTTTACGGACACACTGTATAATTTGGAACATAGCAATGTCATGCTGCTATATATAAAACAATCTCAAATGATACATTGGATTTTCAGGTAAGTTTTGAGCATCAAAGACATGCAAATTTTAGCTTTAAAAGCAGATAATCCTTATTATGTGATGACAAAATATTGGTCAATCAGCTTCAGTAGTGTGGAAGGCAAACCATGTGCTTTCCAAACCTATAGGTGGTTCTGAAAGCTAAGTGTGTTGCACTCTGTGAGACCTCATCTTGTTACTTTTAGCAAGATCCTGAAAGAGACTAATGAAGACAAGCAAGAATTAGCCAGGTTTCAAGCAGAGATGGAATGTAACACACTTCTCCCAAAGGTGGTTTTCCTGTCCTGAGGCTGGTAATTTGAATTGACTGTCAGTTTAGTATCTGGATGCTTAATCGTATTGGAAATGCTAGTGTTTTCTCTGTATAACTCTACCCAAAGGAGATAAAATTGTTTTCTACAGCCATTTTCTAATTTATCTCACTAAAATTTGTGAGGAAGATATGGTAGCAAAGATCATACTATGGTCTCTTTCCCAGCCATGTTTATTTTTTCTTTCTACTATATATCATAGTTATGTAATCCCAGTTAATTTGAGGAAGCAAAAATGGAACTAACAATGTAAATAAATAAAAGTGTGAATGATTAAAAACAATGACTACGTAATGGACACAAAAGAATCTTCCAAAAAGCAAATCAAAAGCATAAGGGAACAGCCCTGGCCAGATAGCTTAGTTGATAAGAGTATCATTTGGAAGCACAGAGGTTGCTGGTTTGATCCCTAGTCAGGGCACCTACAAGAACTGTTTAATATTACTGTCTCTCTCTTTTTTTTTCTTGTTTTCCAAGTGAGAGGAGGGGAGATAGAGGGACAGACTCCTGCATGCAACCAACCAGAATTCACCCGGAAACCCCCATCCGGGGCCATGCTTGCAACCAAGTACTTGAGGCAGAAGCTCCAGGGATCCATCCTCAGTACTTAGCCAATGTGCTTGAACCAATGGAAGCATGGCTGTGGGAGGGGAAGAGAGAGAGTGAAAGGAAGGGGGAGGGGTGGAGAAGCAGATGGGTGCTTCTCCTGTGTGCCCTGACTGGGAATTGAACCTGGGACATCCACACACCAGGCCAGTGCTCTACCACTGAGCCAACCCACCTAGGTCTCTGTCTCTGTCTCTCCCCTCCTTTTTCTAAAATCAATAAAATAAACATTAAAAAAAAAAAGACTAGGAGAGAAATAGCTAAATCAGAGAAGAACCAAGATCTGAACAGGAACTTTTGTACCACCAGTTGAGGAAGTCTTTATAATTCCCACCCAGCAGGAGCCTAGCTTGATCATTATTATGCACTAGTGATGCCATGTGTCTTCTCTTCTTACCAGTACCAAATGGCCAAAAGAGGGCTTTTATTGTCCATATACTGTTCTATTATACTGTGTATTTGTGTATGTGTGTGTGCATGTGCACATGTGTTGGGCAGGACTAGAGAGTGAGGGAGGCAATTCAGCTATTGAAGAATATATTACCAGATTTTTTTTTATTACCAGATCTTGAAGACTAATATTCAGACTCAGTGAAGAGCACTGCATATTACCCAGAGATGGTAGGCTTTATACAGAATGGAAATTTGTGTTGCCTTTTTGAAGAGAAGTATAAAATAAATAAAATGCATTTATACTGAATGCACAGAGAAGAAGAAACTGTTAATTATCCCTTAGTCTCCATTCATCCATTTGCTAACTGCTCAATTTCTCCTTTGATTTTGAGCCATGTGAACCTTAATATAAAGCACCTTGCAGCCTTCTTTGTAGATGAGTGGCTACAGTTTCAATTGTATTGAGAATAGAAGAAATATGTGTAACACACATGTAACATCTTAGAAAAAAATATGCTTATTGCCCTTTATTTTATCTTTCCTCTTTCCTGCTTGTTGAAAAAATAGTGTCAACTGGACAGGCAACTTTATATCAAGAAATGGAAGTCAGGTGTTGAAGATGACAGATGCACCCTCAGCTCGCATGTCTCAAATCTTCTGCCAGCCTCTGGACCAAAAATTGAGAGAGAAATAAAATTCTGTTATACCCAAATTTAGCTTATACCCTAATTGATTCAATAAGCTCTCCTTATTTCTTTTTTCCCTCCTTTCAACATCACTAATCACAAGTCAGTCATCTTAATTAGAAGACTGAGTGAGGAGAACTGAAATTTAGTAAAAATTATCCTCACAATATAGTTTTTCCTTAAGTGTGGAGTTGGAGTTTTGTTCTTTCTTAATGTAAGTGAAGAAGTAGATGCTATACAACAGTGTTATCAAGAATTTGTGATTATAGACAGTGAAAAGGGGAAGATATAAAGCATATCTGAATTATTTTAGAAGCACTTTTATAAGAGGATAGGCCAGAGGAGTGGTAGTCAACCTGGTCCTTACCACCCACTAGTGGGCATTCCAGCTTTCATGGTGGGCATTAGCAGAGCAATGAAAGTATAAATAAAAAGATAGATTTAACTATAGTAAATTGTTTTATAAAGATTTATTCTGCCAAACTTAGCAAAAATCCAACATAAAGTACTTGATAAGTAATTATTATTATATGCTTTAACTTGCTATAACTCTGCTTTATAAATTTTATAAAGTAAAGTTACTTCCCTACTTTATAAATCACCATTACTGTGGAACCAGTGGGCGGTTAGAAAATTTTACTACTAACAGAGATACAAAAGTGAGCGGTAGGTATAAAAAGGTTGACTACCCCTGGGCTAGAGCATACTGGTAGGTATTGTTATGATAGGGATTCTGATTTAAAACACACACACACACACACACACACACCTACACACACCATAGAACAATAGATAAAAAGTATAAAAACCTGAAGATTTGGTTGTCCCATCCTAGATACACTAAATCAAATTTGTTCAGAACAGCTAAGTAAGGATCAAAAGGTTTTTTTGTTTTGGGCTTTTCTGTTTTTGTTTTTTTTTAAAAGAATGATACAAAGAATGGTGTCAAAATGAAAGAAAGGAGACTTAAGTTCTGCTGACTCAGATATCCTGAGTTTCAAAATAAAATTTAGGTTTCACTGACATAGGGCGCTGTAGCCAGTAGGCAGGATCTGTACAGTGCCCTTGAAATGGCTTCAAAAACTGAAAATAAGAAGAGACACAACCCAATTTATGTCAGGTGGAGGTTCAGTCACCCTGAGGACACAACCAGTTTCTCGATAAGGACCGTCTATAATGAGAATGGCTGCTCTACTTTCCTTGGTTAGACAAAAGATGCTTTCTTTGGTTAGCAAACTGCGATTGTAATGATGATATGAAAATAAAAGATAATTGAATAAATGTATGCTACTGATAATTTATGTTAGAACTACGTGTAGACACAATGAGAAGTTTGAAATTATTGAGATATATTGCAAGTGTTACATTTATTTTTCAACATCTTTGAAACTTTTAAGAGAATTGAGCATATTATATTTTTAACTTGATATATTGAGTGCATATTTAAATACAAGATGTACCATGAGTTTCATTTTACAAAACAAAAAAGGCAGTATGTTTATGGAAGGGAACAGATAATATTATAATATAGCAGATGGACAGAGAATAGATGAGATACCTCTTTACAAAAACAAGAGAGAATAGGATTGATTGCACATATGCAAGAATCAGGCGTTGAGGAAGTCACTTTCACCATTTTAGTAAAAATGAAGAAAGACAATATGGTGGCAGCTGCCGGTTGATTTATAAATTTGGTGATGGAGAGATGAATGAATCTCATTTGATGCTTCAATTTTCTTAGAGAATTGTGAGATGAAGTCATTTTTTTTTTGGAAGGAAGAAGAGAGAAAGAGACATAAATAACGTGTAACAACACAGAGAAAAATTACAGTCTTAAAAGATGAACAGGCAAATTTGCTAGGTAAAAATATTTGTGTGTCTAGTAAGTATTAAGTTACTAACTGAATTGATGTTTACAGATTTTAAATAACATCATGTAACCTTGCCCAATGGTGCTATCTTGTAGCATTCAGCAGCATGAATACAATAATAAATAAAAGATATTTTTAAATTGTACCAATGTTTGTTTCCAACCAGGAACATGTGAGCAAAGTATAGGGAACTTAGAAAGTTAAGAATTCTTTCCAGTAAGTGATTAGAATATCATGCTATGAGATAAAATAGGACTGCCTGACCAGGCAGTGGTGCAGTGGATAGAGCACTGGACTGGAATGTGGAGGACCCAGGTTCGAGACCCTGAGGTCGTTAGCTTGAGTGCAGGCTCATCTGGTTTGAGCAAAGCTCACCAGCTTGGCCCCAAGATCGCTGGCTCGAGCAGGGGGTCACTCAGTCTGCTGAAGGCCTGTGGTCAAGGCACATATGAGAAAGCAATCAAGGAAAAACTAAGGTGTCACACACACAAAAAAAACCCCTGATGATGATGCTTCTCATCTTTCTCCATTCCTGTCTGTCTGTATCTATCCCTCTCTCTGTCTCTGTAAAAAAAAAAAAAGGACCAAAGTAAGCAGAGGGCTGACGGATGATGAACAGATGATGAAGATCATGTTGAGATTGAGAAGAAAATGTACTCTTACATGATATAGATCTTGATCTCCCTGTGGGCATTCAATGCCTCCTTCAAAATTCTAGTGATAATATTCATTTATATTTCTTTGAGAAAAAAGAGTTAATCAGAAGAGAAACTTCACATAATCTTCCCTTATCTCTACCACATCCACCACCTGACCTGGCTTGACACATTTATCTCATGAATTTTCCCCTGTTGCCAGGGAAACTGTTCAACATCCATCCAAGGCCAATTTCTCTACTTTTGCCCTGGACTCCATCACTGGTTCACTGCTTTTCCTTTCTTTCTTCATTGTTAATTTTTTCTTCTGACCTGGAATGTAATCATCAGCCAAAATCATAACTATTATTTTTCATATCAAAAAATAATTATTTTTAAAATTATGACCACATGCCTCCTTACTCTTGCCAACACATATCTCTGCTTTCCTTTTCAAATAAAACTCTTTAAAGAAAGCATCTATACCTACCATTTTCAATTTATCTCCTCTCTTCTCTGAACCCAATCCAATCACACTTTTATCCTGGCTACTCCACATTAAGTATTATCTTCAATGTAAACAACATCCTCCAGATTGCCAAAACCAGTGGAAAATTCTTAATCATCTTTCTAATCTATCTGCTTCTTTTGCTCAGTCATTTACAACTGAAAACTTTTCTTTCCTTCACTTTTAAGACACATAACTATTTTAATTGCTCTTGCTTCCTTAAAGTTAACTTTTCCCCACTCTCCTTTGCTGATTTCTCTTACTTTCTCTTGCTTTTAAACTTTGGCACATCATGAAACATGGTATCAGACTCTCTGTCTTTTCCTACTTACACTCATTATCTTGGTTATCTTATCTAACTACATAACTTGAAATTACACCAGCCTGCTCACTAAATCTACACTTATATCTCCAAACCCAATTTCCCTCATAAACACAGGTCTTATAGTTGCTACTTGACATCTTTATTTAGATACTAATTGGAAACTTTTAAGTTATCATATCCCAAACCAAACTTCTAATTTTCTACCCCGAGCCATTTTGTAAATAATTTCCAGAAACTGGAAAAGAAAGTGTTGGAGTCAACCTTGTGGCCTGTATGTCTCCACATGCCACTTGCATCGTTAGTATATCGTCTGTCTTTCAATCACACATCTAATCACATCACATCTTACATCTCTTATACTATTACACCCCTAGTCCAGTCTATCTGCATTTTACTGTATTAGCACAATAGACTTCTGTTTTCACTACTTCTATCTTTAGTCTGTTCTCTAGCACATACAGAGTGATGATTTTAAAATGTGTTATGTTGTGCACTTTGTTAAAAATAACAAGAGAGGTCCTGGCCAGTTGCCTCAGTCTGTTAGAGCATTGACCTGAAATGCCAAGATTGCAGGTTCAATTTCCCCATCAGGGCACTTATGGGAAGTAACCAATATACAATTAAATGAACAACAAATAAATTTTGCTCCTCCCCCTACCTCACCCACTACTTTCCTCTGTCTCTCTCTCTCAAAAAAAAATAATTTACAGCCACTAAAACACCAAGCACCTTCTAACCTAAAACATGATTATTAGACCTGAGCGTATGCTATTTATCTTCATATCAAAATAAACTTTTAAAAATTTTTGACTACTAACCCCCTTTCAACATGCTTTTCTGCTTTTTCTTTATCTGCCTTGCTATTTTCCCTGAACTTGCCTTTATCTCCTTATCTCCACTCTCGGAAACAGATAAGATGCCTTTTGGATACTCTATTTCTGCTCAATAACATCTTGTTTCCTTTTCTTCCTATTTCTTCAATGCATTGCTCTATCAATTAGTCCTTTTTCACACCGTGTACTCAGTTTCTCTCACTCTACAGCAGTCTTCCTTTATCCACAACTTCTCTTTCCACAGTTTCAGTTATCTACAGTCAACATGTTTGATTTATAAAAATGTTAAATGAAAAATTCCAAAAGTAAACAATTCATACATTTTAATTTTTGCACCATGTAAAGCGATGAAATCTCTGACAGTCCTGCTTTGTCTCTCCTGGCTGTTAATCATCCCTTTTTTCCTTGTATCCACACTGTATACTATCATTCCATTAGTCACTTGGTTATATAGATGTAGTGTCGCAGTATCTCAGTGCTTATGTTCAAGTAACCCTTATAGCAGTCATTATAATGCTTATGTCATTTGTCTAACTCCATTGCTTCATGTAGTCATTATGTCATATCATCACAAAACATAGAGGGGTGAGTACAGTACAAAAGTAAGAAAACACACATAATTTTTATTACAGTACATTGTTATAGTCATTCTATTTTATTATTAGTTATGGTTATTGATCTCTTACTGTGCCTAATTTATAAATCAAACTTTCCCATAAGTATGTAAGCACAAGAATAAAGAGTACATAGGGTTTAGTACTATTCACGGTTTCAGGCATTCACTGGCAATTGTATCCTTTGCAGATAAGGAGGAACTACTGTATTTGTTTTCAACTTTTTATTGAACTATGACTCTTTCATCTTGAAAAACAAACTTAAAAAGAGTATTTTATTCATTCTATTTACCCTATAGCTTTAAAATATCGTTGTGTTTTTCATGATCAAAGCCCTTGAAAGATTATTAGATCTTTTTTTTTCTTGTATCATATTTTTTGCCTTCTAACACTTCACTAAAATTGCTTTGGAAAAAGGTCACTGATGTTGCTAAAGGCAACAGAAAATCTGTGTGTGTGTGTGTGTGGGGGGGTGGTTATCTTCTGATTGTGGCATTGATTGTTTTCTTCTTCCTAAAACTTTTCAGTTTCCTGTGTCATCTCCACTACTAAGACTTGATATATTTAATTTGCTTGATCCCTTGAACCAAGGCATCCAGATGTTCTGCCTTTATCTAACATACAACTAGAGCCTGATAATAGAGTATCATATTATCTGATTTCACATAGCCCCCAGGGCAAACCCAAGAACTCTGTGAGGGTGTTTCCACACTATATTTTATCTAGACAGAGGGTGTACATGATGTTTGGCAAATAATCAATTGTTCTGAAGTTGAAGATCCTAGTCAACCTCAGAGCGGTCATCAACGAACTTGCTAAGATTTCATCTTATTGGTCACAGACCAAAGTGATTTGTTGTTTGGCTATAGTTCTCACCAACACGTGGTGGTTGCTTTGAGACCTCCAGGGCCATTGAGAGGACTCTTGGAGAGTGAAAAGTTGGTTGTCATAGAAACACTTTAGGTGCTCAAGATTATAAAGAGCTATTTCCACTTTTGAAGGAGGCTTAAGAACTGCTTTCCTATTCACATAAGGACAATAAAAATAGGACGAGGCTTCAGTCCCCCCCCCCCCCCTGGATCTATGTTAGAGGAAGAGATACCTGCGTCTAAGATAGAACAGAAAGATTTTTGTAGAAATAAAGCTTCAGGCATTTTTAATAGAGTTTTTAAAAAAGAAAAGTTACAGATAAACTTTAAGTCCCATAAAATAACTGAAAAAACAAAACAACGTTAACCATGATCAGTTTTCACACAGCCCTGCCTGGTGTCAGCTTCCTTCTCCCGAGACTTGCTGATGAGAGAGGCGGTCCTGCAGGCAGCCCTTTAACAGCCACCTGTGGGGAAGGCCACCCTTTACCTTCTGGCTCCAGCCCGCGTTCCCATGTGCTCACAGCTGTTTGTCATTGGAAATTAGTTGTTTAAGTCAAACCCGACTATTCACCACAAGTCCTCAGCTCTTCCTTGTTCCTGGAAGGTTTCCCACCTCCTGCAATGCTCTCTCTACCTGCTCTCAGCTTAGGCAATTTTACTTCATTCTTTAATGATTCAATCAAGTCTTGTCATTTCCTAGATTTCCCTGACTACAAACTGCTTTTGCTGACATCTCTGAATTTATAAAGCTCTGATAGCCTTTCTCTCTCTCTCTCTCTCTCTCTCTGTGTGTGTGTGTGTGTGACAGAGATAGAGACAGAGAGAGGGACAGACAGGGACAAACAGGAAGGAGAATGATGAGAAGCATCAATTCTTTGTTGCGGCAGCTTAGTTGTTCATTGACTGCTTCTAATATGTGCCTTGACCGGGGAGGGGGCTATGAGCGAGCTACCCCTTGCTCAAGCCTGAGACCTTGGGCTCAAGCTGGTGAATCTTACTCAACCATATGAGCCTGCACTCAAGCCAGAGACCTCGGGGTCTCTAACCTGGGTCCTCTGCATCCCAGTCCGATGCTTTATCCACTGTGCCACCTGGTCAGGTAAGTTCTGATAAGCTCTGATAGTTTTTTTTAAAGACTATATTTATCCAATTTTCAGAGAGGAGAGAGAGAAAGAGAAGGGGGAGGAGCAGGAAGCATCAACTCCCATATGTGCTTTGACCAGGCAAACCCAGGGTTTCAAACCGGCGACTTCAATGTTCCAGGTAAACGCTTTATCCCACTGCACCACCACAGGTAAGGCTTAGCTCTGATAGTCTTTAGGTGCCATTTGACTCTCAACAAAAATAACCATGGCTTTCTAATTTTTTTTTAATCTATACTATTATTTTTCTTCACTACAGTCAGCTACCATAGAGCAGAACTAAGTCACAATAATCCAATAATTCTGGTCCCCACCTAGGTCTTAGCATAGTTAGGTTCACAGTTAATACTTATTAAAGGCAGAGCATAAAAGCACAAACTATAAATCAATAATAACAAATACGATACAATGCAATCACAGTCTCCTTGGTAGAAACTTCTATTTCCACTGCTAATTCTCACGATCCAATATATCATGACTACTTACGATTTACTTTAGACTTTATAAAGGGCCATGTTGTTTTCAAGATCCATAGCTTATACAGTATATTTACCTTTATGTGAACATTTTTACTTGTGGCTTCTTTTTGCTTTTCTACACTAATCGGAAAGTGTTGCTCAAAGACCAAGTTTCACAGGTGGACTAGTTGGAGTGATACAGGTCCTAAAGAATTCAGAACTCTTAAATTACAGATGGTATCTAGAAAAATATATTTGTCTTCAATCCTGCTTCTTTATGGTAATTTTCTTGTATGAGGCAGCTGTGTTAGGCTTGCTCACTGGTGCACCAACTGCAGGCACTTTGCCTGCCTGCTACTGTGAGGGGCCATCTTTGCTGTTCATTTGCCTGAGTGGTGGTTTCCCCTGCCTGTGTGCTTGTCTGCATTCTGAGACTTTATTAGAATGGCCCTAATGCTTTCTGGCTCCACAGTTTCTCTACCATCTGCCCGAATCCAATGTGAACCTGCCTGCCCTCGGCCACTGGCATTACACCTTGGGTAAAATATAACACTTCTTATAGCAATATGGAATCAAATTGCTCTGAAGAATATGTTACAGAGGTATTTATATTAAGACTTTCATGCTTGTAAGTATGCTATGTTTTCTGACCTCAGTGGGTCTATTAAAGCTTAGCTAAGAAGCATTAGTACTTCAGCAAGTATATATACAGCACATATCATTAATTACTTCCTACTCTCACCTGAATTCGGCCACCCTGACGATTTAAAATTTTCCAGGAGTTGTTCAGAATCCCTGAAGTGTTTCTTGATTATACTGAACAAGTCTTTTATTCTCTACATCATGTTCAGCTAGTGTTTACAACTATCTCACTAGTGTTTTAAAAAGTTCAAATTTTTCAGCCCAAAATATGTTTTAATAAAAATTTTGATAAAGACTTTGCTGGGTGGTTCTTATGTTTCAAAGAGGAAAAGAGATATACCAAGAGTTTCATGGCTGGCTAAGAAAAATTTCATGGCTCTTAGGACAGAAGCTTACATAAAATAGGTAGGGAACACGACTATTAGGCAATCAATCAATACTGAACCACTTTTCTTTTTGTTTTTCTTTTTGTTTTTGTTTTTGTTTTTTTTGTTTTTTGTTTTTTGTTTTGTATTTTTCTGAAGCTAGAAACGGGGAGACAGTCAGACAGACTCCTGCATGCGCCCTACCGGGATCTACCCGGCACGCCCACCAGGGGCGACGCTCTGCCCACCAGGGGGCGATGCTCTGCTCCTCTGGGGCATCACTCTGTTGCGACCAGAGCCACTCTAGCACTTGAGGCAGAGGCCAAGGAGCCATTCCCAGCGCCCGGGCCATCTTTGCTCCAATGGAGCCTCGGCTGCAGGAGAGGAAGAGAGAGACAGAGAGGAAGGAGAGGAGGAGGGGTGGAGAAGCAGATGGGCGCTTCTCCTGTGTGCCCTGGCCGGGAATCGAACCCGGGACTTCTGCACACCAGGCTGACGCTCTACCACTGAGCCGACTGGCCAGGGCCCACTTTTCATTTTTATGAAAACTATACTTATGGCTATATGCACTAAGAGCTATTTGGGTAGAGAAGATTCAAATTAAAAAAACAGCCAGTGTATGGCCACAGGCCGCCATAATGGCCATTCACATGCAGATTCTCATTGAATTTGGGCAGATGGTAAAGAAATGGTGGAGTTGGAGGATAGTGGGCCATTCTGTTTATTGGTGTCTCACCAAGACAGGTAAGCCACAAGAAAAGCCAAGGGAAAAGAAGAAAACCTTCTTTTCCCATAGAGGGCAAGGGATCAGGGAGGCTTCTGCAATGCTGATGGCAGTAACCAAGAGCGAGAGCCCCAGGTCTCCTTCATTCTATAGTGTAGAAAATTAAAGCCTTTAAGCCAATATGCAAATAAGGAAGTCTCTGATACAAAGCCACTTATCTGAAGCATAAATGGGATTCCTCTAAGAGTGCACCACACCCTATCATGCAACAGTCAAGGGTGTGAGGAAATAGTTTTGAGAAGATCTTAGTATTAGAAGGGAGAGAAACAATCTTAAAACTAAGCCTTAGGCTATAAGGACTTTGCCAGTCTACAGCCTGTCTCCTACAACCAAAGAGAGCAAACATATACATTATATTTACAAACTTATTTGACCAATAGCCAGCCTTGTAGTTTTGTCTGTTAGCTGGATTTTATTGTTGCTAATGTGAGTTTTCTAGAAACAACAAAAGTAGCCAATTTTCACAGCTAATACAGATGGTTCCCAAAATACCTACAATATGACAAATACCCACCAAATGACAGCATGTATTTTCCTTTAAATATCAATATAGCAAATCCAAAATGTTATTTTATTACTTAAAACCCTCTCACTTTAACTAGAAATATAAAGAAAAATGCCACTTTTGTTAATCTAAAGATAAAAACAAACAAAAGTATAGTATTGAGTGAGTTGCATTGATGAGAAGATAACTTGTATTGAAGAAGAGATAGACATCAAGTTTAATGAGTAGAAAAAATTGAGTTAGTTAACAAATTTAGACAGCTCACATCAGTGTGAACTTTGTGCAGAAAGAAGAAAAATAGAGAAAGAGAACTGTATCACATTTTACATTTGTTCAAATGTAGACAGGAGGGAAATCAAGGACATAACTTTGATATAAAAAGAGTTAAGGTTTCTGTGAAGCCAGTAGCCACCATCACAGCCACCTGGCTCATGCAGGTTCACATTTGATTTGGACAGATGGTAATGAAACAATGGAGCCAAAAACTGGTAGGACATTACCTTTAATCCTGTCACCCAGCGGGCGAGAAATACACACAGTGGGAAAACACTTCCCTTTCCATTCAGGGCTCCCAAAGCCACTGACTTATCTGAGTTTCCTAGAATCAAAGTGTTAGGCCAGGAACCCATGGCCATTCACACACAGGTTCTCATTGGATTAGGGCATACGGTAAAGAAATGGCGGAGTCAGAGGATGGTGGGCCATTCTGTTTATTGGTGTCTCACCAAAATAGGCAAGCCACAAGAGAAGACAAGGGAAAAGCACAAAACCTTGGGATCAGGGAGGCCCCTTCAATAGTGATAGCAGGAACTGAGAGAGAGCAAGCTCCTGGTCTGCCCCACTTTATAGTATAGAAATCAAAAGCTTTAATCCAATGTACAAACAAGGAAGTCTCTGATACAAAGTCACTTATCTGAGGCATAATGGGATTCCTTATGAGAGTGCATCACCCCACATCATGCAATCAGTCAAGAGTGTGGGGAAAAGCTTAGTCTTAAAACTAAGCCTTAGGCTATAACCACCCTGCCTTAATATCATGGCATACTTAGAAAATTATTCTCGCATGGCACACTGGGACAAATGTACAAGACTGGACAGTGAGCCCAGTCTCACTGGCTCCCAAGGCCTTGCACAGCTTCTTTGCAGGCTGAAGAGATCAGCATCTCCCGAAGCACCTCTCACCCCTTCACTGAAGACCACTACACTGTGGTTCATCTGCAGACATCTGTTGATAGCAGTAAGGGACAAAATTTGTTTTTGAATAAAGGGATGAAATAAGGCCTGGGTACTCTCTAGTTATGGACCATGTCTGTGGCATCTCCTACTATTTTTGCTGCAAATAATTTGAATAAATCATATAGTTGCATATCCACTTTGCACAAATGTTCTAACAACTGGCCTTACCTACAGAATGGGATTTTGGATTAAAGAACAAGAGTCACCATTCTGTGTATTTTGGCTGGTTATTATAGACATTGTAGCAGCTTGTTTCTTGCATTGATTTTCCCACCATGTGCAATCAGTCAAAAGGCTGTGTTGATATAGAGCCCTAAATAAAAAGCCACAATATAATAGCTACATATATTCAAGTATTCATTTTCATAACTATAATATTTTTCATATCATGTTATCAATCCTTTTTAAAGTCAGGATTCTATTTTTCTGTTTAAATTTAGGTAAAAATTACTGATTACCCTTTGTAAATTACCTTTGCAATTTAATAAAGCATTGGTAAACACAGCCTAACTCAGGTATACCAGCTGTTAACAAAGATCACAAAATGTTAATCTGTTGCCAAATTCACTGAGATGCAGAAAACACACACTTCTTTTTTGGCAATAAACATCTTGATATACCTTGCCTCAGGCTAACGCCTCTGGCTGACAATATCTCATAATGCTTATCACATGATTATTTCCTCTTCTAAGCTTATATAAAAAGATCAGGCAGTTGATACATAGCAAAATCACTTCACCAGAGATCTGTAATTATAGTAAAAATGTATTTTTTAGATTACCAAATAAATAACACAGATAGAGTCAAATTAGTAACCAGCAACCAGTGTAGTCATTGTTTTCAGAAACAATATACAATGGTCCCTATCAGATGGCGATGTGACAGTTTGTGCCTCTGGTAGCAAATGCCTAATCTGCAATTTAGACACAAGTCTTAGGCTCTAGCTCAGGGGTCCCCAAACATTTTTCACAGGGGGCCACTTCACTGTCCCTCAGACCGTTGGAGGGCCAGACTATAAAAAAAACTATGAACAAATCCCTATGCACACAGCACATATCTTATTTTAAAGTAAAAAAACAAAACGGGAACAAATAAAATATTTAAAATAAAGAACAAGTAAATTTAAATCAACAAACTGACCAGTATTTCAATGGGAACTATGGGCCTGCTTTTGGCTAATGAGATGGTCAATGTCTGGTTCCATATTTGTCACTGCTAGCCGTAACAAGTGATATGAAACGCTTCCGGAGCCATATTGCGTGCATCCCACGTCACCGGAAGTAGTACTGTACGTGAGCGACGCCGCACTTTGCGGTGCCACCATATACAGTATTCCAGTGCTTCTCTCACACTGCATCCTGTGCTCCTCTCACTGACCAACAATGAAAGAGGTGCCCCTTCCGGAAGTGCGGCGGGGATCTGATAAATGGCCTCAGGGGGCTGCATGCAGCCCGCGGGCCATAGTTTGGGGACCCCTGCCTAGAGTCTTTGTAGGTTCATAGCACAAAAATGTACAATTTGTATATGGCAGGGGTCAAAATGTATGATGTGGATCAGATCAGTAATTTCTATTATTGCACAGCTGTCTATTAATTGTTTTTACATTATACTTGTTTTTCTCTAATTTTACATTAACCTTTTCCTTCTTTAAATTTATCTTTTCCCTTTTTCCCCTTAATTGAGTAACCTAGAGAATACTCACTTATATGAAATAAATTCCTTTTGTATTCTCTAATTAATTTTTGTTGGGGAATTGGAGGTATTACAAAATTATTGAGTTTAAGAAAGCCTGGAACAAAAATAATAAATAATTTTTTTTTCACACAGGCAATGTGAGAAAAAATTTTCTCTTGAGATTTTACCACTAATTGTTATACACAGCTCTAGCCTGGTAATGTTTCATCTTCATTAATATTAATTTGGTTTGGAAACTACACTGGAAATAACAAGAAGAAAATAAACATACTCAGCTAATGTTGTACATGTTTACTTCAATTATAAGCTAACAAAATAAAAACAAGTGAGTATTCATGGATTGCCTGATACACAAATATATGTTGAAAATGGCATATAGGTCAAGTAAAAGATGTATTATATATTAACAGAACCTTCCCAGTAAGAAAAACAAAACCCTTACTTTGCTTTGTGTTTAAAAGTCAGACTGAAGATATCTAGGGCAGGAGTCCCCAAACTACAGGCAGGCGACATGCGGCCCCCTGAGGCCATTTATCCTCAGGGGCTTCCGGAAGGGGCACCTCTTTCGTTGGTGGTCAGTGAGAAGAGCACAGGATGCAGTGTGAGAAGAGCACTGGAGTACTTTATATGTGGCACCGCAAAGTGCGGCGTCACTCACGTACAGTACTACTTCCGGTGACGCGGAACGCATGCGTCATGGCTCCAGAAGCGTGTCATATCACTTGTTACGGCTAGCAGTGACAAATATGGAACCAGACATTGACCATCTCATTAGCCAAAAGCAGGCCCATAGTTCCCATTGAAATACTTGTCAGTTTGTTGATTTAAATTTACTTGTTCTTTATTTTAAACATTGTATTTGTTCCCATTTTGTTTTTTTACTTTAAAAAAAGAGATGTGCAGTGTGCATAAGGGTTTGTTTATAGTTTTATTTAGTCTGGCCCTCCAATGGTCTGAGGGACAGCGAACTGGCCCCCCAAGTAAAAAGTTTGGGGACCCCTGATCTAGGGTTACCAGAAACATCTTTGCTTCAAAGGCAGTGCAACATCACAAAAATTCTCAGTGGTACTGATGGAACCAGATATGCTGACAGACCATTATTAAAGAACAAATCGGAGTGACGTCACGGAAATGGCGCCGTGAGCAGCGCATCCGACAGATCTCCCCTAAATCACAACAAATTTATCAACTAGAAACAGAAAAATTTATCCTCGGAGCATTCCAGAGTTCCACACAAACTGAAAGCGAAAGGACTGTTATCACTTGAATCTGAGAGACGAGGGTGTGGAGGAAGCTACCGCAGGGACGTTCATTCAAGCCGCGAGGGAGTGCGCCTGTGGTGAGTCAGCCCACACTCGGGAGCCGCGAGCAGCCGCGGGCGCGCGCCCGGTTCGGTTGCAGAGCAAGCACCGCCCACACTCTGGAGCGGCGAGCAGCCGCTGGAGCGCACCCGGTACGGTTGCAGAGCGAGCACCGCCCACACTCGGGAGCAGCGAGCAGCTGCCGTTGCGCGCCCGGTCCGGTTGCAGAGCGAGCACCGCTAACGTTCCCAGCGGCCCGCGCACTGCGAGTGAGAGTCGCCAGCCACCGGTGCCCGCAGCACCCCATTCGCGTGCATGCTCTGGGCATTCCACATGCCCAGAGCCAGGGTGCCCCATTATCCTGCGCCTGGTGCGATCCAGCCGCCAGCGCAGGGCGAGCGGGAGAGGCACCAGGGTGGTCTTCTACTTGGGAGATTCTCTCCGTGGGCGGGGCACCTCACCCAGCCATTCAAGCTAACAATCAAGCATTGGGGGAGGGGCGTGCGCAGGCAGCCTAAAATACTCTTGGGAGCACAGCTGCGACCCAATCACTAAAATTAGCTTAACCCATGAAATCTGCGCACCCTCGGTTCTAATTGATAAGATCTCTCTCAGTTCAGCGACCCAAGACAAGAGGCGTGATATTTTTTAGTGCCTCTCGCTAAAGGGGCGGGGGCAACTTCTGATTGATAGAGAATCCATATTCAGGGATAAACGCTAACAAGAAGGACTTGGCAGATAATAAGATCTATACTACACTAGTCGCAAGCAGAGACTAGTGCCTCTTCTTCCCAGCCAAAACAGGCTACAAAGTGTGGAAAGCCTGGGTTGAGAGGTCCAACTGAATGCTAGGTGCTGAACAGTCACCTTGACAACAATTGACTCCCACCCCCGCCTGATTACACTGGAGGCCCTGACTGCCAGAGCCTTTCCCAAAGCCTTGCACTGAGTGGGGATAGAGTGGGGATTTCCCAGCTCTTTGAGCCTCTTACTCCCCAGGCAGAAGCAGTTGCAGCCTTATAGCTGGATCACCAGGCTGCTAATTCAGGAAGGGGGGACTAGGAGAGAGAATCCAGGAAAGCAAACTCTCTCATCGTTGGACCCTGCAAACGCCAACAAGCCTTGACTACCAGCAAGACTAAAGCCAATTATAGGACATTGCCATAGAATCCCATCAACTGCAAATCCCTACCTAAGAGTGACACAGGGGCAGAGCCTGGGGTACAGAGTCACCGACCAGGAAGAGGGAGAGAAAAGAAAAAGGAAGAAGTTTACCTCTCAAAATCAAGAAAAATCCACAGACTTTACAACTTGTTCCACTAATTTTTTTTTTAATTTTTTTTTAATTTTATTTATTCATTTTAGAAAGGAGAGAGAGAGGGAGAGAGAGAGAGAGAGAGAGAAGGGGGGAGGAGCAGGAAGCATCAACTCCCATATGTGCCTTGACCAGGCAAGCCCAGGGTTTCGAACCGGCGACCTCAGCATTTCCAGGTCGACGCTTTATCCACTGCGCCACCACAGGTCAGGCCCACTAATTTTTTTGTTGTTGTTGTTTGTTTCTTCTATCTTATTGCCTTTATTTCCTCCACCTCGGCCCTTCTATTCTCTGCCCATCTTATGCTTCCCTTTTCTTGAACTACACTACCCATGAGTGTTACATTTTATTTCTCTTCTTCATCCTCACCCTCCTTTAAGGTTATACTCTAAAACACTTAACTCTCACTCTCTCCTCTTTTGTTTTTTTTTTTTTATTTGCTTTATTTTGTTTTTTTCTCTTCCTTTTTTATTTCTTCCTTCGTTTTTCTCTTTTTCTTATTTTTTCCTTTCTATTCGTTTTTTCTTTTCTCGTTTTATTTCCTCCCATTTAATCCTCAATCACGAACAAATTAGTTAATTTGGGACTCAAGGCTTTTTTTGGCTTTATTTTTCTTTTTTGCTTTTGTTTTTGTTTTTTTCTTGTTTGTTTATTTTTGTGGCATTTTGGGTCCTCCCAACCCAAGGTCTCCATTGTACTTAGTCTTCGCTCCACTTAATAAAACAGATTTTTACTTATTATTTTTATTTTTTTCTTCTTTATTATTCTTTTTTTGGTCCTTTTTTCTGGTTCCCTCTTATCCCTCTCATTATATCTCTTAGTTGACCATCACTTACAAGCAAATCATCTTATGCTTGTCTAAAATTTTCTTCCTTTTTTTTTTCTTTTGTGCATTTAGTAGGTCCCTACTCCCTTTTTTTGCCCCTTGAACTCTTCACCCCAAATCAGGCCCTCCATTATAGGCACAATATTTCCCTGAGGAGGGGAGAGGAGGGAAAGAGAAGAAAGAAAAAAGGGGGAAATAATAAATTATTACTGTTTTTTTGTGTGGGGTGTTTTACCTTTTTTTTTTTTTACTTTTTACTCTTTATTAATTCTAATTAGTGCTATCAACAAGACCACCCTCAGAGGCCAATAAGAAAGAGGAAATCGAATATTATGGATACAAAAGATAGAGAGGTAACACAAATAGATGTGGAAAAATCTATGGAGAAAAGACTTAACATATTGGAAGCCTTGGAGCTAAATGACAGAGAATTTAAAAGAGAAATCTTAAAAATACTCAGAGATATACAAGAAAACACAGAAAGGCAATATAGGGAGATCAGAAAACAACTCAATGAACACAAAGAATATATTTCCAAGGAAATTGAAACGATAAAAACAAATCAAACAGAAATGAAAAACTCAATTCACGAGCTGAAAAACAAGGTAACAAGCTTAGCTAACATAACAGGCCAGATAGAAGGTAGGATTAGTGAAATAGAAGACAAACAACTTGAGGCACAACAGAGAGAAGAAGAAAGAGACTCAAAAATAATAAAAAAACGAGAAAGCCCTACAGGAATTGTCTGACTCCATCAGAAAGAATAACATAAGAATAATAGGTATATCAGAGGGAGAAGAGAAAGAAAATGGAATAGAGAATATACTCAAACAAATAATAGACGAGAACTTCCCAAGCCTGTGGAAAGAACTAAAGCCTCAAATTCAAGAAGCAAACAGAACACCAAGTTTTCTTAACCCCAACAAACCCACTCCAAGGCACATCATAATAAAGATGACACAAACCAATGACAAAGAAAAAACTCTCAAGGCAGCCAGGGAAAAGAAGAGTACAACATATAAAGGAAGGCCTATTAGATTATCATCAGATTTCTCAGCAGAAACTCTACAAGCTAGAAGAGAGTGGACCCCAATATTTAAAGCCCTGAAAGAGAGGAACTTTCAGCCAAGAATACTATACCCATCAAAGCTATCCTTCAAGTATGAAGGAGATATAAAAACATTCACAAATACAGAAAAGATGAGAGAATTTATCAACAGAAAGCCCCCACTCCAGGAAATACTAAAGGAGGTTTTCCAACCAGATTCAAAGAACAAAAGAAAACAACTCCACAAGTAACAGCTCCACCAAGAATACAATAAAACCAAACTTAAACTGTGACAACAAAGGAAAAAAAAGGGGGGAGAGGATGGAGATTAACAGTAGCAAAGGATGATGAAGTGCAGAAATACTTATAAGATAGGGTACTACAATGAATATGGTAGGTACCCTTTTCATTACTTAATGGTAACCACCCTTGAAAAAACCACCACAAAACACTTGACTTAAAAAAGGTAGCAAAAGAGGAAAGAAGTATGGAACACAAATAAACAAAAACAAATGATAGAAAAACAAAAGAGAAGAATCAAACTAGATACAAAACTAACAGAAAGCAAGATATAAAATGGCAGTAGGGAACCCACAAGTGTCAATAATTACACTAAATGTAAATGGATTAAACTTACCAATAAAAAGACACAGAGTAGCAGAATGGATTAAAAAAGAAAATCCAACTATATGCTGCCAACAAGAAACACATCTAAGCAACAAGGATAAAAACAAATTCAAAGTGAAAGGCTGGAAAACAATACTCCAAGCAAACAACACCCAAAAAAAAGCAGGCGTAGCAATACTCATATCTAATAATGCTGACTACAAGACAGAAAAAGTACTCAGAGACAAAAATGGTCATTTCATAATGATTAAGGGGAAGTTGAATCAAGAAGACATAACAATCCTTAATATATATGCACCTAACCAAGGAGCACCAAAATATATAAGACAGCTACTTATTGACCTTAAAACAAAAACTAACAAAAATACAATCATACTTGGAGACCTCAATACACCGCTGACGGCTCTAGATCGGTCATCCAAACAGAGAATCAATAAAGATATAGTGGCCTTAAACAAAATACTAGAACACCTAGATATGATAGACATCTACAGGACACTTCATCCCAAAGCAACAGAGTATACATTTTTCTCTAGTGTACATGGAACATTCTCAAGAATTGACCATATGTTGGGCCACAAAGACAATATCAGCAAATTTAGAAAAATTGAAATTGTACCAAGCATATTTTCTGATCATAAAGCCTTGAAACTAGAATTCAACTGCAAAAAAGAGGGGGAAAAACCCATAAAAATGTGGAAACTAAACAACATACTTCTAAAAAATGAATGGGTCAAAGAAGAAATAAGCGCAGAGATCAAAAGATATATACAGACAAATGAAAATGAAAATACGACATATCAGAATCTCTGGGATGCAGCAAAAGCAGTAATAAGAGGAAAGTTCATATCACTTCAGGCCTATATGAACAAACAAGAGAGAGCCGAAGTAAACCACTTAACTTCACACCTTAAGGAACTAGAAAAAGAAGAACAAAGACAACCCAAAACCAGCCGAAGAAAGGAGATAATAAAAATCAGAGCAGAAATAAATGAAATAGAGAACAGAAAAACTATAGAAAAAATCAATAAAACAAGGAGCTGGTTCTTTGAAAAGATCAACAAAATTGACAAACCCTTGGCAAGACTAACCAAGAAAAAAAGGCACAGGACTCAAATAAATAAAATCCAAAATGAAAGAGGAGAGATCACCACAGACATCATAGATATACAAAGAATTATTGTAGAATACTATGAAAAATTATATGCCACCAAATACAACAATCTAGAAGAAATGGATAAATTCCTAGAACAATACAACCTTCCTAGACTGAGTCATGAAGAAGCAGAAAGCCTAAAAAGACCAGTCAGTAGGGAGGAAATAGAAAAAACTATTAAAAACCTCCCCAAAAATAAAAGTCCAGGCCCAGACGGTTATACTAGTGAATTCTATCAAACATTCAAAGAAGACTTGGTTCCTATTCTACTCAACGTCTTCCAAAAAATTGAAGAAGAAGCAATACTTCCAAACACATTTTATGAGGCCAACATAACCCTCATACCAAAACCTGGCAAGGATGGCACAAAGAAAGAAAACTACAGACCAATATCTCTAATGAATACAGATGCTAAAATACTAAACAAAATACTGGCAAATTGAATACAACAACATATTAAAAAAATAATACATCATGATCAAGTGGGATTCATCCCAGAATCTCAAGCATGGTTCAACATATGCAAAACGGTTAACATAATACACCATATCAACAAAACAAAGAACAAAAACCACACGATCTTATCAATAGATGCAGAGAAGGCTTTCGATAAAATACAACACAATTTTATGTTTAAGACTCTCAACAAAATGGGTATAGAAGGAAAATATCTCAACATGATAAAGGCCATATATGATAAACCATCAGCCAACATCCTATTAAACGGCATAAAACTGAGGACTTTCTACCTTAAATCAGGAACAAGACAGGGTTGTCCACTCTTTCCACTCTTATTTAACGTGGTGCTAGAAGTTCTGGCCAGAGCAATCAGACAAGACAAAGAAATAAAAGGCATCCATATCGGAAAAGAAGTAAAGGTATCACTTTTTGCTGATGATATGATCCTATACATCGAAAACCCGAAGGACTCCACAAAAAGATTATTAGAAACAATAAACCAATACAGTAAGGTCGCAGGATACAAAATTAAGATACAAAAGTCCATAGCCTTTCTATATGCCAACAATAAAATATTAGAAAACGAACTCAAAAAAATAATCCCCTTCACGATTGCAACAAAAAAAAATAAAATACCTAGGAATAAACATAACAAAGAATGTAAAGGACCTATATAATGAAAATTACAAAGCATTGTTAAAGGAAATCGAAAAAGATACAATGAGATGGAAAAATATTCCTTGTTCTTGGATAGGAAGAATAAATATAATCAAAATGGCCATATTACCCAAAGCAATATACAAATTTAATGCAATTCCCATCAAAATCCCTATGAGATTTTTTAAAGAAATGGAACAAAAAATCATCAGATTTATATGGAACTATAAAAAACCCCAAATAGCCAAAACAATCCTAAGGAAAAAGAATGAAGCTGGGGGCATTACAATACCTGACTTTAAACTATATTATAGGGCCACGATAATCAAAACAGCATGGTATTGGCAGAAAATAGACACTCAGACCAATGGAACAGAATAGAAAGCCCAGAAATAAAACCACATATATATGGTCAAATAATCTTTGATAAAGGGGCCAACAACATACAATGGAGAAAAGAAAGCCTCTTCAACAAATGGTGTTGGGAAAATTGGAAAGCCACATGCAAAAGAATGAAACTCGACTACAGCCTGTCCCCGTGTACTAATATTAATTCAAAATGGATCAAAGACCTAAATATAAGACCTGAAACAATAAAGTACATAAAAGAAGACATAGGTACTAAACTCATGGACCTGGGTTTTAAAGAACATTTTATGAACTTGACTCCAATGGCAAGAGAAGTGAAGGCAAAGATAAATGAATGGGACTACATCAGAATAAAAAGTTTTTGCTCAGCAAGAGAAACTGATATAAAAATAAACAGACAGCCAACTAAATGAGAAATGATATTTTCAAACAACAGCTCAGATAAGGGCCTAATATCTAAAATTTACAAAGAATTCATAAAACTCAACAACAAACAAACAAACAATCCCATAAAAAAATGGGAAGAGGACATGAACAGACACTTCTCCCAGGAAGAGATACAAATGGCCAACAGATATATGAAAAGATGCTCAGCTTCATTAGTTATTAGAGAAATGCAAATCAAAACTACAATGAGATACCACCTCACCCCTGTTAGATTAGCTATTATCAACAAGACGGGTAATAGCAAATGTTGGAGAGGCTGTGGAGAAAAAGGAACCCTCATTCACTGTTGGTGGGACTGTAAAGTAGTACAACCATTATGGAGGAAAGTATGGTGGTTCCTCAAAAAACTGCAAATAGAACTACCTTATGACCCAGCAATCCCTCTACTGGGTATATACCCCAAAACCTCAGAAACATTGATACGTGAAGACACATGTAGCCCCATGTTCAATGCAGCACTGTTCACAGTGGCCAAGACATGGAAACAACCAAAAAGCCCTTCAATAGAAGACTGGATAAAGAAGATGTGGCACATATACACTATGGAATACTACTCAGCCATAAGAAATGATGACATCAGATCATTTACAGCAAAATGGTGGGATCTTGATAACATTATAAGGAGTGAAGTGAGTAAATCAGAAAATGACGGGAACTACATGATTCCATACAGTGGTGGAACATAAAAATGAGACTGAGAGACATGGACAAGAGTGTGGTGGTTACCAGGGGTGGGGGGAGGGAGGACATGAGAGGGAGGGAGGGAGAGAGTTAGGGGGAGGGGGAGGGGCACAGAGAACTAGATAGAGGTGGTGGAGGACAATCTGACTTTTGGCGAGGGGTACGCAACATAATTTAGTGACAAAATAACCTAGACATGTTTTCTTTGAATATATTTACCCTGATTTATTAATGTCATCCCATTACCATTAATAAAAATTTATTAAAAAAAAAAAAGAACAAATCACCTAATGAACAGAACAGTGGCTTCCTCTTGTTGGAATGGGAAGGGATAAAGAGTATGGTCAGGAACAAGAAGAGCTGAAAAAGATCAATTCTTTTTAGAATAGCAACAAAAGAAATAAAATACTTAGGAATAAAATTAACAAAGGATGTGAAGGACCTATATACTAAAATTACAAAGCATTATTAAAAGAAAATTTAAAAGACACAATAAAGTGAAAAAAATATTCCACTAGCTTATACCCCTCCTTGCTACACTGCAAACTCTTATCAAAATCACTGTTCTAATGTTCTAGATGCCAGATCGTTTGCTATTTTTCAATAGTTTTATGCATAAAGTTTGTTGAAAACAATACAAAATTTACTTCAAGGTTTTCTTGCCATTTGGAATAAAGAAAGATTGAAGAACAATTCAGTTTCTGACTTTTGACAAACTTTTCTGCTGCCCTTACAATGATAGAATTTTAAAATATATTTCTCCATAAGAAACATATTCTTAGCAGGTTATTAAGGGATCTCTGTTTATTCAGAGGACACAAAGGTAAAAGTGTGAAGTGAGAAAAGTAATGAAATCTAATGAATCTGAGTCCTACATGTGTTAGAGTTCACCAAGATGATTTTGTTTTAAAACACAAGGATAAAATTACTTGTCAGGGGAAAACTTGTACTTATTTTTGCTGCGCTTCACTGTTTGAGATATTATTGATAGCTCTGGGTCCTGTACTATTTATACTTTCAAATGCATACTCCCAATTCAATTTACTGATGTAAAACAAACTTTGTAGCTTAATCATTTAATAATAGTGTTACATATATTCAAATATTACCCAGGTGAGAACACAAATGTGAGTGCTTTTGTGAAACATGATAATATATATATCCACCATTAATAAATGCATTAAGCTTAATAGCAGAACAGATAATTGTAATATATTCATTCACATTATATATTCATGATGTGAAATATGTATGTCACAAATTCATCATTCTATGTCTTGTATCATAGACAACAGACTTTTAAAAATTTCAAAAGGATATATCAAAAAGGAGAATTCTTTTATATTCCACCCCTTTGCTGTACCACCCAGCCTTATTCATAACTTCCAAGCCATTGAAGCTGTATGGGGCAAGCATACATCATATCCTTCTAAGAAGTTATTCCCTGGATGGCAGCCCCTAGCATAGCAACTGTTTAATTTTTAAAAATTAAAAGCTGTAGTTTTCTCAGAAGATTTATCCGTATCTGAGGCCAGTGTTTATATGCATCATGTTATTTAAGAAATGCAAGTGTCCTTGTTGTACCAGAACATCTTCTCTGACATTCAATGGGGTGTATATGACCCATTAGAATCAATCCTATGTGTTAGACCACAAGATTTCCATAAAGCCACACAATTAAGGCAAACTGAACTTATTAACTGTTTAGCATCAATTTATAGAGAACTGAGGGTTAGTAGAATTGGCTACAAGTCAGATAAAGATTTTTTTTAAAAAACTAATAACAAAATTCAGGAAAAGTATATTGTTAATTTTTTTTTCAGGGTATAGAATTTAAGCCAGTAGAATGAAAATATAAGGTCTACTGGAAAGTTCTGTTCGTTTCTATCACAACAAGTTTCGACATGTAAGCACATGTTTATTTGGCGCATGTGTGCCTATTTTTATCACTTAATGTATACATACTGATTTAGCAAATTAACTAAAACAAAGTTGATTCACATTAGTCTTATGTGTGAAGTCATAGTGTACCCGTGGCTACTGATAAAGTTCATTTATGCCACTGTAATTTTTACAAATTTTAACAAGGAAGAAATGCTACAGAAGCATGTCTGTCGCATCCACCATATTCCCCGAACTTAGCACCCTCCAACTATCACTTGTTTTTGCCCTTACAAAATTTTTTGAAGGGCAAAAACTTCAAAAATGAAGAAGATATCAAACAAGCACTGGTTCAATTTTTTGCATCAAAAGATAAAACATTTTTCAAAAATTGGATATACAAATTGCCCTCACGCTGGCAAGAAATCATTAATAATAATGGCAATTATATGATTTAATAGAGTTTATTGACGGTAAGAAAAATTTGTATTTTGTTTTATTCCAAAAATGGACAGAACTTTCCGGTAGACCTTATATTTAGGAAAGTCAAAAGAAAGATGGAGAAGGGTGTATTGAAACTGGAAGAAAGAATATAATTATACTTATATAATTATAAATATAACAAATAAAAAGTGAGTAAACTTAATAAATATCGAAAGAAATGTTTATGGCAATGTGACCATTGTGAAGAGAGACACGCTATGTAGAAAAGAAACAAATGGAAGACAGTTTTATATTCTTCTAAGTACCAATCCCAGTGTGTACTCAGTTCCCCTTTTACTCTGTGTCCAACCAGTCTCCATAGCTGCTAATTTCACCAACCAAAATCATCCTCACATCCACCAGCACATGTTTGGGAACACCTTCCACAAAAGTGGCAGTTTTCATTAACATGGCCATGAGTATCTTTTTCATGGTCTCACTTGTATGGTCAGACAACCTTACCTTCTCAGACATTCATACCAGTTCACACATATAAGTATACTACTTACACAGACAAGCCCAGGGTTTCGAACTGGCGACCTCAGCATTTCCAGGTCGACACTTTATCCACTGCGCCACCACAGAGAGAAGATGGCAGCGGAGTAGGCGGATGCACAGACACCCAGCTCTCAACACCAAACTGGAATACAAATCAATTTAGAAAAAATCAGCATGAAAAACCAACACTGAACTGCAAGAACAGCTCTCAAAAACCAAGGAGCAAAGAGGAAGCCACAATAATCCTGGTAAGGAGTGCCTGAATCTCCTCTGCTTACAGGAACGGAAGGAGGGGGGTGAGGCTGAGAGCCCAGAGAGGATTTCACAGAGGAAAAAGAGCAGAAACTACTGCTCACAGCCACTTACCTGGCGACCAGGGAGCAAGGTGGGTTGAAAAGACCAGCTTATCTCCCAAGTGGAAAAGACAGGGAGAGGGACAGACTGTGAGGGGCTAAGGTATGCAAGAAACGAAATAAAAAAGCTGACTCATTCATGCTGGAGGCGGCCATAGCTGGGGGAGGGACTGAACCTTTCACAAAACAGAGCTGAAGTGCTTCCGGATCAGAGATCTCCGGACATCTATCCAGCTCCAATCAGCACAACAAGACACAGCTGAAAACAAGAAGTGGGGAGGAGGGGCAGTAACTCAGGTCTCCATGGAGATCTGAGATACACCTCCCCCTACTGAAGCTGAGAAAAAACCCTGCCCCAAGTGAGATTAGTTGGAGGAAGAGACCTTCAGCGTCTCAGGTTACACCCACAGCATTCCTGGTTACAGTTTCAAGGAAGCCCCCTGCTGAGATCAGTTAACAAGACTATCACCTGTTAAAAAAACAAACAAATCAAGACTTCAAAGCTGCCGAAATCCGAAAGTGGATTACAAATAATAGCTGATACCAACCCACGAAGACCTAAAAATAACACAACTGAAAACTGGAGGCAGACAACACCAAGCCTAGACTCAACCAACTCTACAAATAAAAAAAAAAGGAAGATGAGAAGACAAAGAAGTGCAATCCAAATGAAACCACAAGAGACACCTTCGAGAGATGAACTGAGTGATATGGAAATAATCAAACTTCCAGATGCGGAGTTCAAAATAATGATTGTAAGGATGCTTAGGGATCTTAGAACAACAATGGAGGGGCAGTTTGAAAACCTAAATAAAGAAATAGCAAGTATAAAAAAGAATCAGTTGGAGACGACAAATACAATATCAGAAATAAAGATCACAATGGAAGGAATTAAAAACAGGATAGATAGAGCAGAGGGTCGAATCAGCGAGTTAGAAGACAACTGGAATGAAGGCATGAAAGCAGAGAAGAAAAGAGAAAAAAGACTCAAAAAGTCAGAGGAAACTCTTAGAGAGCTCTGTGACAACATGAAGAGAAATAACATCCGCATCATAGGGGTTCCTGAAGAAGAAGAAAAAGAACAAGGGATAGAGACTTTGTTCAATCATATCATAGCTGAAAACTTCCCTAAATTAATGCAAGAGAAACTCTCACAAATCCAAGAAGCACAGAGGACTCCATTAAAGAGAAACCCAAAGAAACCTACACCAAGACACATCATAATTAAAATACCAAAGCTAAGCGATAAAGAGAAAATATTAAAAGCTGCAAGAGAAAAAAAAGTTATCACCTACAAAGGAGCTCCCATAAGGATGACATCTGACTTCTCAACAGAAACACTTGAGGCCAGAAGGGAATGGCAAGAAATATTCAAAGTAATGCAGAACAAGAACCTACAACCAAGACTACTTATCCAGCAAGGCTATCATTTAAAATCGAAGGAGAAATAAAAAGCTTCCCAGACAAAAAACAACTCAAGGAATTCATTACAACCAAACCAATGCTGCAGGAAATATTAAGGGGCCTGGTGTAAACAGATAAAGTGGGAAAAGAATACAGAAAAAAAAAAAAAGGAATACACCTTTAAAGAAGAAAATGGCAATAAACAACTACATATCAATAATAACCTTAAATGTAAATGGATTAAATGATCCAATCAAAAGACATAGGGTAGCTGCATGGATAAGAAAACAGGACCCATACATATGTTGTCTACAAGAGACACACCTTAGAACAAAAGACACACACAGATTGAAGGTAAAAGGATGGAAAAAAATGTTTCATGCAAACGGAAATGAAAAAAAAACTGGGGTAGCAATACTTATATCAGACAAATTGGACTTTAAAACAAAGGATATAGTAAGAGATAAAGAAGGCCACTACATAATGATAAAGGGAGTAATCCAACAGGAAGATATAACTATTATAAATATCTATGCACCTAATATAGGAGCACCCAAATATATAAAGCAGACTTTGATGGATTTAAAGGGCGAGATCAACAGCAATACTATAATAGTAGGGGATTTCAATACCCCACTAACATCACTAGATAGATCCTCAAGAAAGAAAATTAACAAAGAAACAGCAGACTTATTGGAAACACTAGATCAACTCGATTTAATAGATATCTTCAGAACCTTTCACCCTAAAGCAGCAGAATATACATTCTTTTCAAGTGCTCATGGTACATTCTCTAGGATAGACCACATGTTAGGGCACAAAAGTGCTCTCAACAAATTTAAGAAGACTGAAATCATATCAAGCACTTTCTCCAATCACAACGGCATGAAACTAGAAATGAATCACAGCAGAAAAGCTCAAAAATTCTCAAACACATGGAAACTAAATAACAGGCTGTTAAATAATGAATGGATTAAGAATGAGATCAAAGAAGAAATAAAGAAATTCCTAGAAATGAATGACAATGAGCATACAACAACTCAAAATTTATGGGACACAGCGAAAGCAGTGCTGAGAGGGAAGTTCATAGCACTACAGGCACACTTTCAGAAGCTAGAAAAAGCTCAAATAAACAACTTAACCCTGAATCTAAAAGAACTAGAAAAAAAAACAGCAAGTAAAGCCCAAATGTAGTAGAAGGAAGGAAATAATAAAGATCAGAGCAGAAATAAATGATATTGAGGCTAAAGAAACAATACAGAGGATCAATGAAACTAGGAGCTGGTTCTTTGAAAAGGTAAACAAGATTGATGAACCTTTAACTAGACTCACCAAGAAAAAGAGAGAGAGGACTCAAATAAATAAAATTAGAAATGAGAGAGGAGAAATAACAACTGACACAACAGAAATACAAAATATTGTAAGAAAATACTATGAAGAACTGTATGCCAAAAAACTAGACAACCTAGATGAAATGGACAAATTCCTTGAAACATACAATCTTCCAAAAATCAATCTGGAAGAATCAGAAAACTTAAACAGACCGATTACACCAAAGGAGATTGAAACAGTTATCAAAAAACTCCCAACAAAGAAAAGTCCGGGGCCCGATGGCTTCACAACGGAATTCTACCAAATATTCAAAAAAGAACTAACTCCTATCCTTCTCAAACTATTTCAAAAAATTCAAGAGGAAGGAAGACTTCCAAACTCCTTTTATGAGGCGAGCATAATTCTGATTCCAAAACCAGGCAAAGACAATACAAAGAAAGAAAATTATAGGCCAATATCTCTGATGAATATAGATGCTAAAATCCTCAACAAAATATTAGCAAACCGGATCCAGCAATATATGAAAAAAATCATACACCATGATCAAGTGGGATTTATTCTGGGGAGGCAAGGCTGGTACAATATTCGTAAATCAATCAATGTGATTCATCACATAAACAAAAAGAAGGAGAAAAACCATATGATAATTTCAATAGATGCAGAAAAAGCATTTGATAAAATCCAGCACCCATTCATGATCAAAACTCTCAGCAAAGTGGGAATACAGGGAACATACCTCAACATGATAAAAGCCATCTATGAGAAACCCACAGCCAACATCATACTCAACGGGAAAAAATTAAAAGCAATACCCTTAAGATCAGGAACAAGGCAGGGGTGCCCCCTTTCACCACTCTTATTTAACATAGTCCTGGAAGTCCTAGCCACAACAATCAGACAAGAAGAAGAAATAAAAGGCATTCAAGTTGGAAAAGAAGAAGTAAAACTATCATTATTTGCAGATGATATGATATTGTATATAGAAAACCCTAAAGTCTCAGTCAAAAAACTACTGGACCTGATAAATAAATTCAGCAAAGTGGCAGGATATAAAATCAATACTCAGAAATCAGAAGCATTTTTATACACCAACAATGAACAGTCAGAAAGAGAAATTAAGGAAACAATCCCCTTCACAATTACAACCAAAAAAATAAAGTACCTAGGAGTAAACTTAACCAAGGGGACTAAAGACTTGTACTCGGAAAATTACAAAACATTGATAAAAGAAATCAAGGAAGATACAAACAAGTGGAAGCATATACCGTGCTCATGGTTAGGAAGAATAAACATCATTAAAATGTCTATATTACCCAAAGCAATCTATAAATTCAATGCAATACCAATTAAAATACCAATGACATACTTCAAAGATATAGAACACATATTCCAAAAATTTATATGGAACCAAAAAAGGACACGAATAGCCTCAGGAATCTTAAAAAAGAAGAATAAAGTGGGAGGTATCACACTTCCTGATATCAAGTTATACTACAAGGCCATTGTACTCAAAACAGCCTGGTACTGGCATAAGAACAGGCATATAGATCAATGGAACAGAACAGAGTACCCAGAAATAAACCCACAGTTCTATGGACAACTGATATTTGACAAAGGAGGTAAGGAAATACAATGGAGTAAAGACAGCCTCTTTAACAAATGGTGTTGGGAAAATTGGACAGCTACCTGCAAAAAAATGAAACTAGATCACCAGCTTACACCACTCACAAAAATAAACTCAAAATGGATAAAAGACTTGAATGTAGGCCGTGAAACCATAAGCATCTTAGAAGAAAACATAGGCAGTAAGCTCTCCGACATCTCTCAGAGCAATATATTTGCTGATCTATCTCCACGGGGAAGTGAAATAAAAGACAGGATAAACAAATGGGACTATATCAAACTAAAAAGCTTTTGCACCGCTAAAGACAACAAGAACAGAATAAAAAGACAAACTACACAATGGGAGAACATATTTGACAATACGTCTGATAAGGGGTTAATAACCAAAATTTATAAAGAACTTGTAAAACTCAACACCAGGAAGACAAACAACCCAATCCAAAAATGGGCAAAAGAGATGAATAGACACTTCTCCAAAGAGGACATACAGATGGCCAATAGGCATATGAAAAAATGCTCAACATCACTAATCATTAGAGAAATGCAAATTAAAACCACAATGAGATATCACCTTACACCAGTCAGAATGGCGCTTATCAACAAAACAACACAGAATAAGTGCTGGCGAGGATGTGGAGAAAAGGGAACCCTTCTGCACTGCTGATGGGAATGCAGACTGGTGCAGCCACTGTGGAAAACAGTATGGAGATTCCTCAAAAAACTGAAAATCGAACTGCCTTTTGACCCAGCTATCCCACTTTTAGGAATATACCCCAAGGACACCATAGAACGGCTCGAAAAGGAGAAATGCACCCGCATGTTTGCGGCAACATTGTTCACAATAGCGAAGATCTGGAAACAGCCCAAGTGTCCGTCAGAGGACGAGTGGATTAAAAAACTTTGGTACATATATACTATGGAATACTACTCAGCCATAAGAAATGATGACATCGGATCATTTACAATAACATGGATGGACCTTGACAACATTATACGGAGTGAAATAAGTAAATCAGAAAAAAAACTGAGATGAATCCATACATAGAAGGGACATAAAAATGAGACTCAGAGACATGAACAAGAATGTGATGGCAACAGGCGCGGGGGGTTGGGGGAGGGGGGATGGGGTGAAGAAGGAGAGAGGGGTTAGGGGAGGGGAGGGGCACAAAGAAAACCAGATAAAAGGTGACAGAAGACAATTTAACTTTGCGGGAGGGGTATACAGCACAATCAAATGTCAAAATAATCTAGAGATATTTTCTCTCAACATATTTACCCTGATTTATCAATGTCACTGCATTAAATTTAATAAATAAAAAAAAGTATACTACTTACAAAAACTAGGGGATATTTCAAAATGAATATGGTTAATGATTATTCTTCAATCCTCCTGCTCTTCCTCCCAGGCCTTTACTTCTTTAGTTCCTACCACAATTGTGTAACTTTATTCCCTATATTAAACTTCTAACTTCCAAAATAACTCATAGTCATTCTTTTTTCTTAATTAAACCCTGACAAACACACTGGTACCTGGGGTGGGCTGATTTTATTATTGCTTCTAATTTTTTATATTTCACTGTATTTTTTTCATAGTGAAATCCCACATTGATGTTTGGCTGGCTTATGGACTTGCTTTGGCCAATGCATAGAAGCAATTTTGATGAAAGCAGAGGTTTGAATCTTTCTGCTTTTTCTCATGGAGCCCTCCTACTCCTATCAGCATATGCCTAGGCTAGTTTACCAAAAAGGCATGAAGTCATTCCAGTGACATCATCCTAGAAAAGGCAGAACCCAATGGCCCCAGCTGAGCAGAAAGAAGCTCAGCTGAGATCAGTGAGCCTGGCCTCAATCATCAGAACAGCCATCAATCAGCAAAGAAAGTGAAAAACTAATGCTGGCTGTTTTAAGCCACTAATTTTGTGGGGAATTTAGGATGCAGAAATAAATAATTGACATAGTAAAAACAGTAAAGTTAGAGAGAATATAACTTTAGATATGGGCATCTGGGAAGAAGAATATACATAGAATGATGAATGTAGACAAATGTCTCAGCTTGTTAGTTGGGACTTGAAGCCAAAAAAAAAAAATAATAAAAAGGAAGTCTACAATAAAGACATATGAACAGACCTATGGGAATAATAATCTACCATCTTTGTATGGCATGTTGATACCCATGAGTAAACATCTATTACATAAGAAGCTTAAACAAACAAATAGACTTAACTAGTTGACATCAGCCAGCTTCTAATATCAGTTATTCTAATTGAGACACATTGGGCTTGTAAATGAACAAGTTATGATGACAAAGATAGAGCCTATGCATGGGCCCAACAGCCTCAGCTCCTATTTTAAAGGCTGATCTAGCCACTGCTGCTGCCAATGTCCAGCCTACCATCGAAACAGAGCCCGTCATAAAACACCATCTAATGTGATCAACAGTCCCAGTTTGCCAGAGATGGAGGAGTTATCTAGGACACAAATCATCCAGCACAGAACCCAGGATAATTCCAGGAAAACCATCTCTCTGGAAAATTAAACAGCAATGGATGGCAAGTTAAACTCATGTAACCTTTTGATCCTGGAAAGGGAATGATTTCTCTTGACTGGAATCGTCACATGTTTTAGATATAAATTTGCCTTTTCTATCCACAGAGCTTTGACAAAGTTGCAAAATGTTTAATCCCCCAGGACTCAAACCAAAAGAAGCACTCTACAGCAAAGGGCATATGACAGCAGGCAAATGAACACAGTATCCACTGGTCCAGTTACATACTGCACTTCCCTGTGACTGCAATTCTAATGCAGCATTGGGATAGCATTTTAATACAGGGTTGATATGCTAGATTGGGGATGTGACCCTGCAACAATGGGATACCAAACTATTAATAGTCTCAATAAAATGTAAGCTACAGATGCCGCTTAGTGACTTCAGATTCCTGATGTCCAGGAAAAGAATCACCAATCTGGCTGATAGATCTTAATCATCAAGAGGAATAGAACAAGTTTACATGAAACCAAAAACTATGTAAGCACCCAAGTGACTGTCTAATAGGGCCTCTTTTAATACTTCTCTCACCAATTTTAATAATAAATTAACATCCCAACAATCAAAATTATCCAGAATGCATTTCCTGTATAAGCAGGTCTTCTCTTTCTCCACTTGGTCACCTAATGAACAAATATATTTTTTTACATCTTAGTTTTTCTTGGCACTCTAAGCAGAGCAAAGGACACTTTCTCTGCAGCCCCTGGGAATCTCTAACACTGTTATTAAACTTTAATACTGCTATTATTTGTATGCACATTGGTCGCTTCCTTTAGGATGTAAGCAATTTAAGCACAGAAACTATGCCTAATATACATCTATGTCTTCAGCATTGAGAATAGTTTCTAGTAAGTAGTTAGTATTTAACAAACAGTTGTTAAAGGGGTAAAAAAGAGAAAGTATTGTCATCATTTCTCTACATAATTTCCCTCTGTCTCTCTCTCCATCAGGTATGTAGAGTTCTATTGTTTTCTTTGTGAATATACCTTATATTGGATTGCAAGCAATGGTATGCAAAGGATTTTTCCTTTTTTATCTCCCGTGCCTAAGAGAGTACATCACTGAGAGTAAGTGTTTAATACATATCAAATGAAGTAATAAAAGTATTAAAATTCCTACTGTTAATGCCTTAAAGCTAAGCTAAACACAAAAACAAATAATAACGTCAAAAAGGTAGGACTTATTAGAAAACCTATTTCAAACTTGATCTTTTAAAAGTATTTGTGAAGATAATTATTCAAAAAAGGACCTAAAAAAATCTTAGAATGACTAACCAAATAATGTATGTCATATGTCATTGACAGCTGGGATTGAATTTCAGTCTTGCCACTAATCATGTGAATATTCTAAACTTCAGTGTTATCATCTTTAAAACAAAGATAAACTTCACCATACTGTACTTTTGCTAGAGTTAAATGAGAAGATGAGCAATCAGTAAAGAATAGCTGTTTTTATTTTAATTGTTTTCAATATCATCATCATCATTATTGTCAATATAAACCTTCTCAGAGCTCCCACTCTACCATAGTAGATATTGTTTCTAGAAGTAAATTTCTCCTTAAACTCTGGAAAGTAGAAGATCAAATGTTCTGTATTCATGTGTGAATTTTAAACAGGCAACTGTTTGTTCTTTTTTCTATTAAAACAATAATCTTTTGTTCTTATACTTCTAGTACTGCCTCTGGAAACTATTTTATCTCCCTGAATTATAGCTAGTGCTCGACTTATGACTATGATTGGTTCCAACAGACTGGTCATAACACGATTTGGTCGTAAGTTGAGTAGGCTATATGTACAGTACTGTGAAATGATATTATAAAAATCTTTAAGTCATATTTTATCATAATTTTCTTTTATTATTGTTATATATCATAATTTTCTTTGTTTATTTTATGCCATTTGTATCATCTCTACACCATTTTGTTTCTTATTTTTACACTCGTCAGGTTTAAGTAAAACACTGCATTACCAGTACAACTGGTTTAATATTTGCAAAGAGAATTTCCTCTTGATAGACATCTTGGGAGGGGTTTGATGAAAAATATCCAAGACACAAAACACAAATTGCTGTACCGAGTCTGGGATAACAGTTGAAATGGTGCACGTGAAGATGGTAGTGCTGCCGGAAGCTGGTCCACACTATCGTACACCCAGCTGGGCAATGCTTGTGCTGCCAGATGCGGAGCAGTCATGGCTAGCTATTGTGGTAGTAAAGTCGAATGGTCGTAAGTTGTATAGGACATAAGTCGATCAATATTTGTGTAAGGCTATTACTAGGCCTTAAAATTACTATTAAGGTTTGTAGTCAAAGAACTTACCTATTTAAAAAGTGTTTCCTCCTTATTTGTCTAGGAAGAGGCAGAGATTTTCTTTTAGCACCTTAAAGAACACTAACATAGCTTGACTAGGTGTTGGTGCAGTAGAAAGAGCATTGGACTGGGATGTGGGGAACCCAAGTTCGAAACCATGAGGTCACCAACCTGAGCACGAGGTTGCTGGCTTGAGGGTGGGATCATAGACATGACCCCATGGTCGCTGGCTTGAGCTCAAAGGACTCTGGCTTGAACCCAAGATTGCTAGCTTGAGCAAGGGGTTACTCGCTCTGCTGTAGCCCCCCCCCTCAAGACACCTATGAGAGAGCAATCAAAGAATTAATTGATGCTTTTCATCTCTCTCTCTTCCTGTCTGTCTGTCCCTCTCTCTGACTTTGTTTCTGTCAAAAAGAAAAAAAACCAAAACACTAATATATTACCATTTATAAAATATCACCCTATTTTATATCACATATCTGCATATATAAAATATTAATTGTCCATTTGTTTACTTGCATTTATTTGAAACAATTTCATAGAAATTCTATAGAATTAAATGAAGGCCACCTAAAAGAGTACAAGCAAGGGCTATTTATTCAGAGCCTGCTATAAAGCAAGAGAGTCAGCCACCATCATTAGCTTTTGGCAGAAGCTCAAAGACAGACAGGGGAGTAAGAAAGCGACACAGTGCAAAGAAAAAGAAGGCATGGGGAAGCTGGAGGTGGGCCTACTATAAGCAGAGTACCATTTGTGATTGGTTAGGGTAAAGTAGTTGGCTTTGGTCTGGTTTGTCCTAAGTCAGTAGCTGGGGCAAACTTAGCAAACCTGTTATTTATTATTATGATGATCAAGTCATTACCATTTGGAGCCAATTAGTAAAGAAGTTGTAGGTTGGCTTCTTGGACTGGTTGCTACAAATTTTGGGAATTAGAGTTCTTTTTTATATGTGGTCTGGCCATTTTCTACTTGTATATTCAGTCTCTGATACCCTTTCTGACATAGGGGGCACTTCAATATAGTAAATAGTTTATATTCACGCTAATATGCACTTATGGAAATTTCATAATATATTTATATACTATCATATAAAAATATGTTTCTACACTGGAAATAAATTATCTTTTTCAAAACATTTGTTTATAGATTTCTATGTAAAGTAGATATGCTTGTATTGACTTAAGTTTTTATGTTTGAGGAAGAATCTCAATTTGGCTATTTCCAGCTAAATATATTTTAAGAACATTTAAAAAAACTCAAGATGGAAATTCTTCATAGACCACCATATCTAACCGAGTAATTTACTATTAACATTCTTCATTCATTGACTGCATCCACAAAAGAAGAGCAGTCTCACTACAAAAAATACATATACTTACTGGAAATAATTACATCTAATAAATAAAACAACTGTACATGTCTTCAAAAGCAATTTTGTTAGGTGCATAAATTCTGGTTACAACAAATTTTAAAGTATATATGAAAATAGTTTCACAAATAAGAAGTGATTACATAGTATAGCCACTTGCTTTCTTCTAGTTAAAACAATCCTTTTAAATCAGCAGCATGTTTTATCTTTAAAAACTTTAAAATAAAACAACCTCTGAATAAAAAAGAATTATAAAAGAAACTTTTGTAATATTAAATTAGTTGATTGGAAAATAAAACTAAATAACTTCTTCATTTACCTTTTACAACATTTATTAAATATATAGAAGTCTAAATTTAAGATGAGAACTTAAATATGGCCATCTGAGATCATGTATTTTGCCTGTACTGTATTAAAAATTTAACCAACATTTAAAATTCAAGTCTGACCTATGATGGCACAGTGTATAGAGCGTCAACCTGCCAGGTCTCCAGTTTAAAATCAGAGGCTTGCCCTGTGAAGACACATATGAGAGCACCTATGAGTTGATGCTTTCCATTCCTCCTCCTCAAAAAAAAAAAAAAAAAAAAAAAAGCAGGACATTTCATGTACAAGTCTAGATTTCTGTCTTTTCTTGAACAACCAGGAACAGAGAAGAGGCTGCCTCCTTGAGACAAGATTATGTGCTCTTCACCACACTTCTCACCATTCTCCAATGAAACCCTGCCTCTCTCACCTGCCCTTTATCAGAGCCTGGCCATGCTGTTAACTTTAGGGAAATATGTCTTTATGCCTGTACCTCTATAACAAATGGAAAGCAAAACCTAGATCAATAAAGTATCCTATTTTAAGAAGACAGAAAAAATATATTTACTTGTGAAAAGAAAACTATTTCCACAATTGCATATGCAAACAGTCTCCAAAAATAAAAGACAGCCCACTCTACTTCCATTATTTATATAATCATCTTGGCCCCTGCAAACTTTTGCACTAGAATCCACAGGTATACAATGCCAAGTACTATTCAAATTCCTGGGAATATACATACTTATTAGCAATATTGAATGGATCACTGACTTCAAAGAGTTTAAAATCTAGCAAAAAGAAAATTGTTACAAATTCTAATAAATTTGAAAAAGCAATCACAGTAAAGTTTCCTCCTTAACCATCAGAAAAATGGAAAGTTCAAAGCGCTGTCTTTTAGTAAATCATTGGAAAAGCACAAAAGCCAGGGAAACAAGTGTGTTGGCTCACCCTCATTTCAAACAGTGGGATCTGAGGCCATATATCATGTGCTTATGTATGTCACTAATCATCAGTTCCCATGTTGTGGACTACACACTCATATCTTCCTATCATCTTCCACTCTCCTTCATGCGTTTCATCCTTCTAACCTGTGATCAGCAAACTCCCCTAGGATGCATCTCTTTTCTAAATGTTCTTATAGCTGGTTCACCTTCATTAAAACCTGGCTCCTTTTTTTGGAGATGCTTACGCTAAATTGATCCAAACAGAAAGCTTTTAATTTTTTTCTCTCTCAGTCCACAAACCACAGGACCAAGAGATGAGCTAGGTGTTTTTTGTCCTCTTTAACACTTACATTCCGGCCATTATTTCTCCCCTAGACAAACTTCTTCTGGAGGAATTAATGATATCTAAAGCTTATGTCATTCTCTAAATCTACCCTATCACGTCTTGATACCATCTACTGAACTATTTCTTATCATTTATTGCAAACATCTCTCAAACAATTCTCCAACCCTTCACAAACCCTCTTATAATAGCTGTCTTTTTTAATAGTCTCCTCCAGTTTTTATTTCTTTTCCGTCTAGCTTGACTGCAATATGCCACTATAATCACTCATTTGCAAACATTCAAACCCTTTTACCCCCTTTTCTCTCTATTTATCATTCTAGAATAATTCTTATTGAATTCCACTGTACCATTTACTATCTAAAATTGAACACCTGAAAATTTCAGGGGAAAGAAAAACATCAAGTGGGCATATTTTACATTAAAACCAATCAAATGCCTCAAATATGTACAAAATAAGCAACTCTTTGAACTCCTATAAATTTATTTTAGTGTATTGGTTTCCCAGCACTAAGGTAATTTATCATGTCCTCTCTCCACATGTTCAACTCCATTTTGTTTAGTCTTTATGATCTACTTAATTTTTATTGAGACAATTGAAGATAAGAGACATGACCTCTTTGGCAGAGAATGCTAGGAATCTCACAATATACATTCTATCTTTTTTTTAAATAAATAATTTGATTCTTTAGAAAAGCATATTGCCAAACTCCTTAAAGGTGTGTGTGTGTGTGTGTGTGTGTGTGTGTGTGTGTGTGTGTGTGTGTGTTTTAGAGAGAGATTGGGAGGGAGGGAGAGACAGGAACATGGAGATGCACCTGCATGTTTCCTGACTGGAGAATTGAACTGGTAACCCCTGTGCTCTGGGAAGATGCTCCAACCAACTGAGCTATCCAGCAAGGGGTTATTTTTTTGTTGTTGTTTTTTAATTGATAGAGATAGAGAGAGGGAGAGGGGAGGAGAGAAGAGAAATATCCATCTGTTGTTCCACTCAGTTGTTCATTCACTGATTGCTTCCTGTGTGTGCCCTGACCAAGGATTGAACCTGTACCTTGTCATTTTGGGATAATGCTCTTAACTGACTGAACCATAAATAATTTTATTTCCAATCTTTTTTTAAGCTAAGTATGGTTCTATGACTTAGTTCTACCAATAAGATATAAATAGAAATGTGTGATATCTTCAAAAAATTTATTAGAAAGTATGAAAGTGGTATTTTCTTCTACTTTCTCCAGGTTACTACCCCAAAATAAATAAATATTTAAATATATAAAATATATTTAAACTAATAAATTTAAATTACAGTGCCTTTTATATTTACAAGCAGAAATGTTTTCAAGAAAAAGAGAAATGAGACAGGTAAAAAGGAATGAAAAATATTCACTGAATGTCATGGTAGAAAAAGCTTATTTCATTTCAAGTCTTCATCAATGACTGTTTCAATGGAATGGGATAATTATAAGATATTGCAATTGGTAGAGTAAGTAAAAATGTAGGAATTAGAGAAAGCTAATATACAAATATTTCTAGGAGTTTAACTATAAAAGAATTGAGAGGAATGCAGAATTTAATCTAAGAAAAACTGGAAATTAAGGAATTTTTTTAATGGGAGGTATTCAATTATTTTCACCCTAGTTTTTATTTAGGGAAGACATTCACATTGATTTTAACAAATTAATCAGTATGATGGTGACTGAAAGAAGGATTATTATTCTCTCCACTCCTATTTTACTTTTCCTACCCTATCACTATTATTTAACATGACATTGTTTTAATTTTCTCTCCTGTAAAGTGCAGATAATATTAGTGCTGATATTACAGGTTGTATGATTATGTGTGCTATTATTCTTTGGTTATTGTTCTTGTGATTGGTTTGTTCTTCTCTGACCTATTCCCTGATGCCCTTTGTGCTGCTCTGCGTCATATCACAGATGTCTGCTCCACTGTTTCCCAGGTTTGTTTGTTGGCTTCTAATTGGTTTCAAGCTCCTGGATACATTAGTGTAAGGGGGAAGACAGTAGACATGGACATATTTTCAATACATTAATCTTACACTTTCTACTGTAGAATTCTCTGAGTGGTTGTTTGTTTTTTAGGCATAGGGCTGCCAGTTGAACTGCTTCTCTAGCTTGAATATCAGGCCTTGAAAACCAGATCAAACACAGGAGTCCACAGTCTTGACCACAGAGTGCTCAGATCCCATTCAAGTCTTTGAGAAAAGTAACAAGACCAGAAACCTTAGCTTCAAAAATGGTGAACATGCCAAGGCCTAATGAAGAAAAGAATCAGGATCTGAGAAAGGACACATAGCCACATTCCTTTCCCATCCCTAACCAGTCCTGATCACCCTATAAAATAAGCCCACAAACTAAGAATGTCGAGAGGCTTTATGCCCAAAGCCCTCTCCCATCCCAGATATGCTAGCAATTTGGTTAGAGACACTTATATTCATTCACTTCAAACATCGTCTCTGTGTATTAGCTTCACAGCTATGGGAAGCAAGAGCTCCAGCTTTTTCCAGCAACCCAGAACACAAAAGGAGATAAAAGAAGTCAAAATATTTTTTTTTAAAGCTCCATGCCAGGTTTCAGCAGGAGCTGCCTCTCGTTCAGGGTATGAGCTATCCCGGAGACCTTCAGTCCCTGAACTCTGGTGGCACCACCTTATTCCATTGTATTCTAGCTATAGGAGTGATAGCACCTTTCTGTTGTTGCTAAGTTCTGAGTGCCACACTATCACCCAATTGGTTTTTCTTGTCTTTTACTAACTTTAAACCAGTTTCTTATGTTGTAACCCCTCTATTAAACCACTTGGTGTGGGCTTTCTGCTTGTGACTTTAACCTACTGATACAGCTATTATCATCAGTCAGTCATCATTGTTGCCATCAGAACAAGTCAGTATATAGAAATGAATTAAATGTAGAAACAAGTGCCTTAGAAAGTAACAGATAGAATAAAAATTCCAAGTAAGAGGAAAAGGTTACCATTAGAAGAAAGAAAAATATCTTCCTATTAAAAGAGGACATGGAAGAAAACATGTGCGTAGTAGTAGATAAATGGTTAGTTTAATTTATTTTGTAATACATTTTGTTATTTTTATACAACCTATTCATCCTGGATGTATTGGAAGCAACTGTAATTGTACCTTATCTCCCAATAACACCTTAGCAAGGTAGTGAGTCTCCAAGGGGAAATGACTGAATTGTAAGTTGTACAAATAAAGCCTTAGGAAGTGTCACAGAGCTCCTTAGGTCCCAAGGTACACAGCAACAGCAAAATGGTATCCATGCAACACAAAATAGGACAAAAAAATAAAAACTGTTAAAACTGTTGCATGGAATTTCTAGGCAGATTGAAGTTTGATTGAGCTCAAAAAAGTTCACCAAACACAACGTCATGGAAGGAACAACAATGATTTCTCTCTACTTAAGCATGTTATTGTGGGGGGGGGGGGTGTAAAAAGAGAGAGAGGAAAAGAGAAAGAGAGAAATTTGCTGAAATTAATGTGCAAGATGAGAACTAAAGAAAATTCAGTGGAAACTTTGTACAGGCTAACCACTAAGAAATTAACAAAACAATTCATTTCTCATTAGTAGTCAGTGTGGACAGACCACACGTAAGACTAAATGACCAACTTATTCTGATTACAAGTTTTAGAAATGATTTAGATTACAAGTTTTACTCTGATGGAATAGGGCTCAAGTAGAAAATAAATATTTATAGTTTTAGAAAAATAAATTTCTATTTATTACACATTTGAATTAGTAAAATAAGATTTCAACCTGGAACAAACAGATAAAAATGGTTGAAAGTTCTTACTAAATGAGTTTTAAACTCATGTTAGAAAAATAAGTTTATACGCCTAGATTTTATGAAGCACTGCATAGAAGATATGAATAAATTAATTTTGAGACAAAGAAAGCAAAGTTTGAAAAAGAGAAGTATTCTTATTTTAAAATGCTTGAAGGACATTTTAAATAATTTGTTGAAAGATGAAAATCACCTGACTTGAAGTGGTGCAGTGGATGGAGCATCAACCTGGAATGCTGAGATCACCATTTCAAAGCCCCGGGCTTGCCCAGTGAAAGCACATACAAAAAGCAACTACTATGTGTTAATGTTTTCCCCTCCTTCCCTCCCTTTTCTCTCTCTCTGCTCTCTCTAAAAACAATAAATAAAATCTTTTAAAAAATGAAAAGATGTGGCCCTGGCCGGTTGGCTCAGCGGTAGAGCATCGGCCTGGCATGCAGGAGTCCCGGGTTCAATTCCCAGCCAGGGCACACAGGAGAAGCGCCCATCTGCTTCTCCACCCCTCCCCCTCTGCTTCCTCTCTGTCTCTCTCTTCCCCTCCCGCAGCGGAGGCTCCATTGGAGCAAGGATGGCCTGGGCGCTGAGGATGGCTCTGTGGCTTCTGCTTTAGGCGCTAGAGTGGCTCTGGTTGCAACAGAGCAACCCCCCAGAGGAGCAGAGTATCGCCCCCTGGTGGGCGTGCCAGGTGGATCCCAGTCGGGCGCATGCAGGAGTCTGTCTGACTGTCTCTCCCCGTTTCCAGCTTCAGAAAAATACAAAAAAAAAAAAAAGAATTTTTCAAATACTTATATGTAATTTTTTTTCAGCTGTGAAAAATATATAGACATATATACCTATATGGGACTAAAACTATAACATAAAATTCAAAAGTTGAGGTTCACACTGTGCCTATTCAGTATCCTGAACTCAGCAACAGCAAGACATCTTTCTGTGAGATTCCTAAACTTTAAATTATTTGCATCCTTGCATCCTGGTTTTCTCAGTATCTTCAGTTGGGTAGTAAAATGGTATATGAAAATAATAACTTAAACACTTTTAGGCCACATTTACAATGGAATTTGAAGTGACTTAATAAGCTTTCTTCTTTTATTTTTTTTCATTAATTAATTAAGATAAATTTAACAGGGTGACATTGGTCAATCAGAGTACATAGATTTAGAGAAAATAACTCCACATCATTTGGACATTCGACTATGCTGTATACCAGTGGTCCCCAACCTTTTTTCGGCCATGGACCGGTTTAATGTCAGAAAATATTTTTATGGACCGGCCTTTAGGGTGGGACGGATAAATGTATCACATGACCGAGACAAGCGTCAAGAGTGAGTCTTAGATGTAACAGAGGGAATCTGGACATTTTTTTAAAAATAAAACATCGTTCAGACTTAAATATAAATAAAACAGAAATAATGTAAGTTATTTATTCTTTCTCTGTGGACCGGTACCAAATGGCCCACGAACCGGTACCGGTCCGTGGCCCGGGGGTTGGGAACCACTGCTGTATACCCATCATCCAAAGTCAAATCATCCTCTGTCACCCTATATTTTGTTTCTCTTTAAGCTCCTCCTCTTCCACCCACCCCTCCCTCCTCCTCTCATCCCCTCCCTCTGGTAACCATTGCACTTTTATCTATGTCCATGAGTCTCAATTTTGTGTCCCATCTATGTATGGAATTATTCAGTTCTAGGCTTTTTCTGATTTACTTATTTCACTCAGTATAATGTTATCAAAGTCCATCCATGTTGCTGTAAAAGATACTATGTCATTATTTCTTATGGCTGAGTAGTATTCTATTATATATATACATACCATATCTTCTTCTAGTAGTATTCTATTATATATAATATATTATATAATATATATAATATATATGTGTGTGTGTGTGTGTGTATATATATATATATATATATATATATATATATATATATATATATGGCATACATCATCTTCTTTATCCAATCCTCTATTGAAGAGAATTTCAGCTGGTTCCATTTCTTGGCCACCATAAACAATGCTGCAATGAACATGGGGGTGCATGTGTCTTTATGTACCCATGTTTTCAAGTTTTCTCAGTATAGACCCAGAAGGGGGATTGCTGGGTCATATGGTAGTTCTATTTTTTATTTTTTGAGGAACCACCATAGTTTCTTTCATAATGGTTGCACTAATTTACATTCCCATCAACAGTGAATGAGGGTTTCTTTTTTCTCAACAGCCTCTCCAGCATGTATTATTACCTGTCTTTTTGATAATAGCTAATCTAATAGGTGTGAGGTGATATGTCATTGCAGTTTTGATTTGCATTTCTCTAATAGGTAGTGAAGATGAGCATTTTCTTTTAATAATTCACCATTCACATAGTCTTATTTATTTATTTATTTATTTATTTATTTATTTATTTATTTGCTTGTTTTTGGCAACCACTGCAGGATATGAATAGTAATTTTTTTTTTAACAGAGACAGAGAAAGAGAGAGTCAGAGAGAGGGATAGAGAGGAACAGACAGACAGTAGCGGAGGGAGATTAGAAGCATCAATCATTAGTTTTTTGTTGTAACACCTTAGTTGTTCATTGATTGATTTCTCATATGTGCCTTGACTGTGGGACTACAGCAGATGGTGTAACCCCTTGCTCGAGCCAGCAACCTTGGGTCCAAGCTGGTGAGCTTTGTTCCCACCAAATGAGCCTGCACTCAAGCTGGTGACCTCAGGATCTCAAACCTGGGTCCTCTGCATCCCAGTCCGACATTCTTTCCACTGTACCACTGCCTGGTCAGGCGAAGATGAGCATTTTTTCATATATCTGTTGGCCATTTGTAGTTCTTCTTGCGCAAAGGGTCTGTTCATGTCCTCTTGCCATTTTTTTATTGGATTGTTTGCTTGATTGTTGCAGAGTTTTGTGAGTTCTTTATATTGTATATTTTGGATATCAGTCCCTTATCTGAGCTGTTATTTGAAAGTATCATCTCCCATTTAGTTGGCTATTTGTTTTGCTGACAGTTTCTTTTGCTGTGCAAAAGCTTCTTAGTTTGATATAGACCCATTCATTTATCTTTGCTCTTACTTCCCTTGCCTTTGGGGTCAAATTCATAAAATGTTCTCTACTGCCAAGGTCCATGAGTTTTCTTCTATGTAATTTTTTGTTTTAGATCTTATATTTAGGTCTTGATGCATTTTGAATTAATTTTTATGCAAAGAGATAATCTGTACTCAAGTTTCATTCTTTTTCATGTGGCTTTCCAATTTTCCCAGCACCATTTATTGAAGAGGCTTCCTTTTCTCCGTTGTGTGTTTTTGACTCCTTTATCATAGATGATTTGACCATATATATGTGGTTTTATTTCTGGGTTCTCTATTCTGTTCCATTGGTCTGTGTGTCTATTTTTCTGCCAGTACCATGCTGTTTTGATTATCATGGCTCTGTAGTATAGATTGAAGTCTGGTAGGTATTGCAATGCCTCCAGCTTCATTTTTTTTTTCTCCTTAAGATTACTTTGATTATTTGAGGTTTTTTTATGGTTTCATATAAACCTAATAATTTTTGTTGCATTTCTTTAAAAAATGACATTGAAATTTTGATAGGAATTGCATTAAATTTGTATATTGCTTTGGGTAATATGGTCATTTTAACTATATTTATTCTTCCTTTCCATGAACAAGGAGTATTTTTTCATTTCATTGTGTCTTTTTAAATTTTTTTTAATAATATTTTGTAGTTTTCATTGTATAGGTCCTTTACATTCTTTGTAATGTTTATTCCTATGTATTTTATTTTATTTTTTGTTGCAACCATAAAAGGGATTTTTTTTTTTTACTTCATCTTCTGAAGTTTCATTGTTGGCATATAAGAAAGCAATAGACTTTGGTATATTAATTTTGTATACTGCGACCTTACTGTATTGGTTTATTGTTTCTAATAGCCTTTTTGTGGCATTTTTGGGGTTTTCTAAATATTCAGGATCATATCATCTGCAAAAATGAAACCTTTACTTCTTCTTTCTCAATATGAATGCCTTTTATTTCTTTCTCTTGTCTGATTGCTTTGACTAGAACTTCCAGCACTTTGTTGGATAGGAGTGGAGAGAGTGGGCAGCCTTGTCTTGTTTCTGTTTTTAGAGGAAAAATTTTCAGCTTTTTAGAATTTAGTATGATGTTAGCTGATGGTTTGTTGTAAATTACCTTTATTATGTTAAGGTATTTTCCTTCTATACTCATTTTATTGGGAGATTTAAACATAAAAGGATGTTGCATTTTATCGAATGACTTTTCTGCATCTATTGATAGGATTATATGATTTTTATTCTTTGTTTTGTTGATATGGTGTATTAGATTTATTGTTTTACATATGTTGAACCATCCTTGTGTTTCTAGGATGAAGCCCAATTGATCATGATGAATTATTTTTTTTAATGTGTTGTTGTATTCAATTTGCTAGTATTTTGTTTAGGATTTTTGCATCTGTATTCATTAGAGATATTGGTCTGTAGTTCTCTTTTTTGTGTTGTCTGTACCAGGTTTTGGTATAAGAATTATGTTGGCCTCATAAAATGTGTTTGGAAGTATTGCTTCTTCTTCAATTTTTTAGAAGACATTGAGAAGGATAAGAACAAAATCTTCTTTGAATTTTTGGTAGAATTCACTTGTATCACCATCTGGCCCTGGACTTTTCTTTTTTGGGAAGTTTTTGATAGTTGTTTCTATTTCTCCCTCCTTATCAGTCTATTTAGGCTTTCAACTTCTTTATGACTCAGTCTAAAAAGCTTGTATTGTTCTAGGAGTTCATTCATTTCTTCTAGATTGTTGAACTTGGTGACATTTAATTTTTTATAGTATTCTGCAATAATCCTTTGTATATCTATAAAATCTGTGGTAATTTGTCCTCTTTCATTTTGAATTTTGTTTATATGAGTCCTTTTCCTTTTTTCCTTAGTGAGTCTTGCCAGGGGTTTGTCAATTTTATTGATCTTTTCAAAGAACCAGCTCTTTGTTGTATTAATTTTTCTATAGTTTTTCTGTTCTCTATTTCATTTATTTCTGCTCTAAGTTTTATTATTTCCTTTCTTCTGCTGGTTTTGGGTTGCCTTTGTTCTTCTTTTTTTAGTTTCCTAAAATGTGATGTTACGTTGTTTACTTGGGCTCTCTCTTGTTTTTTAATATAAGCCTGTAATGATATAAACTTATCTCTTATTACTTCTTTCGTTGTATCCCAGAGATTCTGATATGTCATTTTGTCATTTTTGTTTGTCTGTATATATCTTTTGATCTCTTTTTTAATTTACTTTTGACCCATTCCTTTTTTAGAAGTAAGTAGTTTAATTTCCATATTTTTGTGGGTGTGTTTACTTCTCTTTTGCAGTTGAATTCTAGTTTTAAAGCCTTATGGTCAGAGAATATGCTTGGTATAACTTCAATCTTTCTGAATTTGTTGGTGTTAGTTTTGTGGCCCAGTATATTGTCTATTTTTGAGAATGTTCCATGTACACTGGAGAAAAAGATATACTCTGATGTTTTGGAATGAAATGTCTTGTTGATGTCTATTATTCCATTTGTTCTAGTGTTTCATTTAAGGCCAGTATTTCTTTATTAATTTTCTGTTTGAATAAATGATCTAAAGCCATCAATGTTGTATTGAGGTCTCCAAGTATGATTATATCTTTTTCAATTTGTACTTTTAGATTAGTTAGTAGATGTGTTATATATTTTGGTGCTTCCTGGTTTTATGCATATATATATATTAAGAAGTGTTATGTCTTCCTGATACAATGTCACCTTTATCATTATGAAATGTCCATCTTTGTCTCTGGTTACCTTTGTTGTCTTGTAGTCAGTACTGTCGGATATGAGTATGGCTATACCTGCTTTTGTTTGGATATTATTTGCTTAAAGAATCATTTTTCAACCTTTCACTTTGAATCTATTTTTATTCTTGTAGCTTAGATGTGTTTCTTGAAGGCAGCATACTGTTGAGTTTTGCTTCTCAATCTAGTAGGCTACTCTGTACCTCTTTTTTGGTCTGTTCAATTTTTAGAGCTTCAATTTTGAATTCTCTGTCATTAAGTTCCTAGGTTTTCATGTAATTGAGATTTTTTTTCCTGGAGATTTTTCATCATTTATCTGAGCTACATCTCTGTCTTGTATATCCATATTTGATTTTTTTTTTCCCATGGTGGCATTTGAGAGTGGTATTGTTAATAACCCCAACAAGAGATAATTATTCCTTTTACTGGCTGGCGGTGCTGTACTATTATAGTGGCCTCTTCAAGATTCTTGCATGGAGTTCTGCTGAGGCATCTCTGTCACTGTCTAGTGATGCAGGCAAGGACATCATGTTGGTAGGAGGGGCTTGTTGTTAGGGCTTTGCAATTTAATGGCTTTAGTAATGGCCAACCAGGGGCCCTCTGGGGCCCTCCCCACGTCCCAACAGAGCAGGGGATCAAGCGTCCAGGCACCCTTGCCTCTCACAGAAGAGAGCAGCCTAGAGACTCAGCTGAGGGGGGTCTGCCACCACTGTTCACACTCTAAGCACTCAATGTGCAGCCCTGGGCAGGGCAGGGGCTGTGCACCACAAGCTGGTGTCTGAGCTTCAGAAGCATTTACAACAGAGATTGTATATCAGGGGTGTCCTTCCCACACACGAGAAACTTCATCCGGCAAGCTGGTGCCTGAGCTTTGGAGTAGGTGGGGCGCAGGTCCCAGATTGAGCGTGTCTGGCCTCACAAAGTAAACTCTGCTGGTAGATCAAGTGCACCCCAGTGTTTCATGGGCCGATATCCACAAGCTATTCACACGTAGTTCTTGGGAGCACGCCACAGGTTTTGTGCACACCTAGCACCTGTAAGCGTCTAGTCACCCAGTGTCTGCAATCACAAGTGCGGCCGATGCCAGGAAACAGTTCTGCTCCTCATTCTTGGTTGTCGTCCCTATCTCAGCTCCTTCCTCCCAGACTCTCCTCTTCTGCTGAATCTGATTCTGAGACAAAGCCTGTGCCAACAGAGCCTCTCTCCCTCAGGTCCATGAGGAAGGAGAAAGACTCAGTCCTCTGGAATATTTTCTTCTGTGAGCTGATTTTATGTTTGGGCCACCTTCTTGCACAATCCTACCTTTGTCTATTTGGTGTGTGTACATTTCAGGTTCATCTGGGTTTTTTTTTTTCTCTGTGTATAGTTGTAGATTTTGTTAAAATTTCAAGGGGAGAAATTGTATCTCTCATGCTGCTCTTTCTTTGACAGCACCAAAAAACTAATTTTGAATAAGCTTTATTCTTGTATGGAGATAAATGTTTCCTTGGCACATAGACTACATTAGTCAAAATTTATTTGTTGCTTGTCTTCAAAGAGGAAAATAATGATGTCTTGACAAAGGATAAACATGAAGATAATGTTGAAAGGCTTCATTGTTTACCAAAATGAGTTGTTCACCAATTCGAATTATTTAGCAGATGTTTTTCAAGACTGTGCATTCACATTTAACAACTGAAAGTTTGTGAATGGCTACAATGTACTTGACGATAGCCTTATAATAAAAATTAAAGGTTTGAAAAAGAGACTTGATTGTTTGATAACATTAGCAGTTTTTCCCTTTCATTACAGGTGACAAAAATGGTAGTATTAGTAGTTTAAAAAAATATATGAGTTATCTTTCTTAATTGAATATGTTCAGTCTAATGAAAAAGACTGAGGAGTTAAGTCAATGAACTATTTATTCACTGGAATGACACAGTAATTAAATTTCCCAGTAATAAGATTTATTTATTGAAAATTTCAACATTGGGTGGTACTACCCTTTTGGAAACATCATCTTAGCACTTCTCTGCAGGGGTTCTTTTGATATGCTTAATTAAGGAATATTGTTTAATATTTATATCTATATGTTTATATGTGTAATTTTTTTTCACAAAATAAAATTGCCTAGACAAGGAAGCTGGTGGTTAGTGATGTTTCTCCATTCAACCTAGATTTTCAATAAATGGAGAATTATTTTAGCCATTAAGCAAAAGAGAAATTAAATAATCTCATATAGTAATATAAAACATAATTTTTATAGTAAAATATTGATGCTTTGTAGTGTTGAATATAAAATTTTCATGAAATTTTAGAATGGAGCAATAGGACACCATGCAGCTCACTAGATCTCCCTGGTTTATTATTCTAAGCCACTAGAGACACTTCTGCAAAAACTTTGTTCACTGATTTCACATCCTTTTAATAATTCAATAACTTTGCCTAATATAACCATTAGCAAACAATACCTCCTTGAAGAGTCATCAGCCCTTATGCTTCGGGAAGATCTCACTGTGGACACAGGGACTCAGATCTTGGCCTCAGACTCAGGAGAAAGGAACCCAACACTCTGGCAATTGAATCAACTGTTAATTCATAAAGGCTCTCCTGGAACTTTTGCCAAGAAAACAAGAAAATATCTATGACTCTCATCCCCTTTGCTTTAGGTAACCATGTTCTCAAAGGAAATAGAATAAAATGTTCAAAAATTTCTGTCTTTAGTATAACAATAATAGTATGGGTCAAAATTGATACAATCGTCCCTTGTCATATCATGGTTCACTTTTTGTGGTCTCACTGTATTACTGATTTTTATTATTTATTTATTTATTTATTATTGTTTTTATTATTTTTGTATTTTTCTAAAGTGAGAAGCAAGGAGGCAGAGAGACAAACTCCTGCATGTGCCCAACCGGGATTCATTTAGCAAGCTCACTAGGGGGCGATGCTTTGCCCATTTGGGGCATTGTTCTGTTGCACCTGGAGCCATTATAGCACCTGAGACAGAGGCTACACAGCCATCCTTAGCACCCAGGCCAATCTTCCAATGGAGCCTTGGCTGCAGAAGGGGAAGAGAGAGAGAAAGAGAAAGAAGAGGGGTAAGGTTGGAGAAGCAGATGGGCGCTTATCCTCTGTGCTCAGGCTGGAAATCAAACCTGGGACTTTCACACACGGGGCTGACATGCTACCACTGAGTCACCCAGCCAGAGTTGTGTTGCAGATTTATAAATTGTATATATCTAATCTTGTATCACAGATTTTTTGCTATATCATGGGATTTTGCAGTAGATAGGTATTTGTATATAATTATCATTTTAATTATTTTTGTGGTAAAATAAGCAAAATAAGTGTGGGAAAGATTAATAACAGTGTGTGAAATATTTATGAGTGTGGGGAAGGTTTATAAAGCCTTAAAATATATATAAATAATAAAATAAATATAAGGTCAATACCTAGCAGATTTTCATCTATCGCACGGGGTTCTGAAACCTAACCCCTGTGATAGATGAGAGACCATTATACCACAAACCATTGATAACTGGTGATAATATAAACATTATATGATTATAAAAGTCACAGAAATAAAAGGACAAGAGTCCGTTTAAGGTTGACATTTAACTTACCAATACAGAGGGGTAGTATTTCTTCTCCAAGAATCTTGGATACAGAAATAATTTAGAAAGTAGTTTTATCTTACTTCTCTCACTTGTGTTTCCATAAAAGGATAATATTCTGATAACTAAGCTGCCTTCTGTAAAATCTAATCCTATGCCCTTTTGCAGATTTAGTAATTACCTGGATATGGATGGTGCAGCAGTACCTCTATATTGGTGCAGCCACCCGGGTGTTTCAGGTCTGCTTTACATCCATTCATTCTCATGGCATTTTGTGAAGCCTATTTATAAAAGAGAGCAGTATGAGATCTTCTGCAGATTTCAGTCTCACTGACTTATTAACTGATTTCTATACAATGCTGTGTTAAGACTTTCAGGACCAGTAATGACACAGAGAATAATTACTATCTTATAATAATCAGAATATTCATTTTCAATATGAAAGTAATAATCTTTTATTGTTAGAAGTAGAGATCAGCCAGTTCTTTCTTTTGTAGAAGACTGTGCTAACAGATGTTGTAAAACAGTATCTTTCTTTTTTTTTTTTTTTCATTTTTCCGAAGCTGGAAATGGGGAGGCAGTCAGACAGACTTCCGCAAGCGCCCGACTGGGATCCACCCGGCATGCCCACCAGAGGGCGATGTTCTGCCCCTCTGGGGCGTCGCTCTGTTGCATCCAGAGCCATTCTAGCGCCTGTGGCAGAGGCCACAGAGCCATCTCCAGCGCCCGGGCCATCTTTGCTCCAATGGAGCCTCGGCTGCGGGAGAGGAAGAGAGAGACAGAGAGGAAGGAGAGGGGGAGGGGTGGAGAAGCAGGCGCTTCTCCTGTGTGCTCTGGCCGGGAATCGAACCCGGGACTCCTGCACACCAGACCGACGCTCTACCTCTGAGCCAATCAGCCAGGGCTAAAACAGTATCTTAAATACTATTTTAGAGTATTGAATGTTATTGAAATCAGTGAGGATCAAAGCAAGCTCACGTTTTATAGATTTAATTTTTTTCCTTAAGATTTCTTGAAAAAACATCACTATATCTTGCAAAAAAATGACTGAAATATTTATTATAAATCAATTATAGTGCATTGTATATTTTTAAAAACTGTATTAGGCCTAAACAGGAATATATCAAACTATGATTTTAACATTTTAATTGAATGTTCTGAATGTTCTTAATTGGTACTATAAATATAACAATAGATTACTAAAGAACAATACTATCTGCAGTCAAAAATAAATTATTTTATGAGTAGATACACTCAAATTAATATTAATATTATTTGCTTCATTTTTAACTAAAATAATAATAACATTGTTAGAAAATATTCAAATGAGGTTGACATAGTTGACTTTCTTCCATTTAAGCAAACAACAGTAGCTTTAAAAAAAACAAAATTATATTTTGGTCTAAAAAATATACTCTTCAATAACTATTTTCATTTTACAGAACTCCCAATAGTCCAAAGTTTTTATTTGAAACTTATTTTATGTTGACTTTTCCTCTAGATTAGTGATATGTCTGGAAGTTAGATATTCACAACAGAGACTTTTCTCTTTGTGTCTTGATTACCATGAACTTTTTATGAATTTCTTCTTATTCTTTTTTATTTTATAAAGAAATGAGATATGTAATATATATCTTCCTCTTCCAATTTAGCATTCTAAAATAGTTCTCTATCAAATTATATAAAGTTAAGAATGTGGCACAGTGGATAGTGTTGTTCTGGTATATGGATGTCCGGGTTTGATTCCCAGTCAGGGCACAAAGGAGAAGAAACCATCTGTTTCTCTTCCATTTCCTATCCCACCTCTCTTCCTTTACCAACCTACAGCCAGTCACTTGATTTGTTTCAGCATGGCCCCTAGCACTAAGAATGGCTTGGTTTGTCTGAGTGTCAGCCTCAGGTGCTAAAAATAGCTCACTACTCAAACATCAACCCAAGACAAGGTTGTTGGGTGGATCCTGGTTGGGGCACATTCAGGAGTCTGCCTCACTATATCTCCTCCCCTCAAAAAAAGAATGCTGAAAATTTCTACCTCACCATGAACCATTATGATCAATAACACTGTATATTTTCTTGAATGTGGCCACTGTGACAAAGCATGGGCCTTTTAATGGCAACATGGTAGTTCATATCCTTATAGTACATCTTGAACTATACAAAACAGTTTTTTCTCTTATAGCATAACATTTTAATAGTTTTCATTTTTAAAATTCACTATATTAATGAGTTTTTTGCTTGAATGTTTTAGACCTCTGATCACTTGAGAAAGCAATTTTCTCTGTAAAAACATAAGAGCTCTCTTTTATTCCAATAGAATTAGAATTTTTATTGCTTCTTTCACTCTTTCTCTCTTACTTTCTTTCAACCAAATCCTCAGAGTAGCAACAAATAATTGCATCATATTCTAGGTCACTAAATGATTGCAAAAATATTTTCTCTTATTTTTGTTTCAATGAATTATTTTGCATTTCTTTAAGTAAATAGCACTTTATATTCAAGTATAATTTGCATGCACTATAATAATTATACTTTATTTTTCCCCCACAGTATTAGGGTTAATCAGAGAAATAGAACCATAGAATATATTCATCTATGTATATGTACATATACTTATATCAATATATAACGAGCTTTATGATAAGGAGTTGGCTCACGCAGTTATGGAGGCTAAGTCCCACAATCTTCTGTCTGCAAGCTAGAAATCCAGGAAAGCTGAGAGTATAGTTCCAATCACAGTTCATAGGTAAGAACCAGGCTAAACAGTAGTGAAAGTTCTAGTCCAACTCTAAAGATTTAAGAAGCAAAAAAGCTGATGGTTTAAATCCCAGTCTAAGGTAAGGAGAAGATTGATGTCCCAGTTCATCAGTCAGGAAGAGCTATAAAAGTCACCCTTCTTCTATCTTTTGTTCTATTCCAGCCCTCAGTGGATTAGATGATGCTCACTCACTCTGGAGAAGGTAATCTGCTTTACTTAGTCAATGGTCCAAATGCTAACTGCATCCAGAAACACCCTCAAAGACATACCCCAAAATAGTGTTAAACCAAAAATCTGTATACCCCATGCCTCAGTCAAATTAACACATAAAATTAACTATCATATTTATATATTTTTTATTTTTTTATTCTTTTTCCTTTTAATAATATTGGTAAAATATTTTAATTTTTAAAATTATGTCAAAATATACTCCTCATAATTCTTTTCCTCAAACTATGACATGTGTCTCATTGTCTCTATTATACTTTACTTTTTTTTCTGTATTTGAATTCAAAAATCAGTTGCAGAAATTCAAAGGTAATGTAAAATATATTAGTAAAATTATGGTAAATTATATAATCGTTTTATCATTAAGTTTATTACACATTATAAATATCAATTATAATCTGATTAAATGAATGATTTATATTCATTATTTCAGTTTCATGTTTCTAAATTCTATAAGTACCACATGGTGACTTTTGTAATGCCAACATTGAATATGTACTTCCTAATAAAATTGGGATTATAAAGAATTAAACATTAAAAAATAATAGCCTATCTTAAGGCCCTGGCCCATTGGTTTAGTGGTAGAGCATCAGCCCAGAAAGTGTATGTCCCAGGTTTGATGTACCCAGGAGAAACATCCATCTGCTTTTCCATTACTCCCCCTCTCACCCCCCTCTCTCTCTCTTCTCCTCCCCTCTTGCAGCCATGGCTTGATTGGAGTTAGTTGGCCCCCGGTGCCAATGATTGCTCCATAGCCTACACCTCAGGTACTAAGAAGGTCTCTGGTTGCTGAGCAATGTAGTAAAGCCCAAGATGGACAAAGCATCATCCCCTGGTGGATTGCCAGATGGATCCCAGTTGGGTGCATGCGGGAGTCTATCTCTCTGCCTCTCCTCTTCTCATTGAATAAAATAATAATAATAATAATAACCTGTTTTCACACCAATTAATATTAAAATTCTACCTCTTCATAAAATAATTTTCTTCTTCAAAAGTAAGACATGATATATCAAGTATTCATTGAATTTCTACCATAATTCATATTTTCCTTGATTTACTAAAGAAAATGTATAAATAGATACAAGTGGTCTTTGGACTATTTCTACATTTTAAAATTTTTTGTTGTTTAATGATAAACCACCGCACTGTATATCTTTTAAGAAAAATAGAGAGTAATATAGTATGTATCTGACAACTACTGATTTCAAAAGGTAAACAGTATGAAAATCAATACATAGTTGAACTAAAGGAATTTTAAATATTTTGAAGTCCACTCCTAATTTAACAATAAAGAAATTAAACCACTGAAGAAACAGCTACTTATCAATACAGGATATTATAAAACAAAATTATATGTGCTATTGTAGTAAAATATCATCTGAATTCAATAAATATTAACAGACTTACCCAGAAATTAGAGTTTTGTTCTTCTAAAAACTTAAAATATAACAATATTCCATCTAAAACAATTCTTAAAATGCTGATTTAAAAACTGTTGTACCATAAAGAACAATTACTTATTTGCTTATTAAACTATAAATTAGAAAAAGATATACTTTTTTACATTTCAAGGAAATTTCATAGCCAGTTCTGGTGATATGGAATTTCTTAGTTTTTATTTATTTATTTATTTATTTATTTATTTATTTATTTATTTATTTATTTTTATTCAGTGAGAAGAAGGGAGGCAGAGACTCCCTCATGCACCCTGAACAGGATCCACCTGGCAAGTACACTAAGGAGTGATGCTCTGCCCATCGGGGACATTGCTCAGTTGCTTAGCAACTGACTTCTTTTTAGTGCTTGAGGCATAGGAAATGGAGCCATCCTCAGTGCTGTGGGCCAACTTGCTCCAATTGAGCCATGGCTGCAGAAGGAGAAGAGAGAGAGAGAAAAAGAGAGAGAGACAAATGAGAGGGGGAGTAGTGGAGAAGTAGATGGGCATTTCTCCTGGGTGCCCTGACTGGGAATTAAACCTTGGGCATCCAAACATCAGGCCTGAGCCAACTGGCCAGGGTCTTACTAGTTTATTAATTAGGAATGTTCTCTGATTTTCATTCACAGGCATGCCAGTGGTCAAACCTAATGACATTTTATGTACTGTAGCTTTTCAGTTTTAAAGAAGGTCAGACATTGTGTTTTACTTGTTATTCTCACTACTGTCAACCCAACCATATTTTCTTTTACATTTTGAAGAATTTAAGAACCAAACAAGATAATTTACAGAAAAGTACATGCCTTGCCTACTGAAACATTTTCATTGTTATGTATTACTTTTCACTTTAATAGTTTAATGTAAAGGGAGTCCTAATAAAATTCTTGTTTTCTAATATATTTTAGCATTTGTAGTTTTAGGAAAAGCCTATCAGTATTATTAAGAATAGAAGTAAAACAATTTCCACAAGAAGTTAATATTTCATAGATTTAGAAGGATTGCTTCATTGAAATAAGAAGAGAAGATAGGGGAAAGAAGGGAGAAAAGAAACACCAGTGTGAAAAAAAATGTATTTCTCAGCAAATTAACTTCAGTGCCCATTTCTTAGTGGTCTTTTTAATGTTAATTAAAAATAAAAAACAACTATGAGATATATACAAAGTAAACTTGATCAAATTATTAGAAACATAGATTAAAAGACCTGCCTCTATTTTGGTAGCTAGGTAACTTTGAATAAGTTAGAAAATCTTTTTTAAATTCACTTTCTTTGAAGGCAAAGTAAGTTAAAAATCTTTATATTACTCACATTGTTATGTAGAATATAAGCACCTATAAAATGTTACATTCATGTAAGGTACAGCTTACCATTCATTTAAAAAAATATTGATATTAGAAAGATATAACAAAACTTTTTAAAGAAAATCAATTAAAACTAAATTTGAGATAACCTAAATATAGACTCTTGTCATGTGGATTTATTACTGGTCTAATGTAGCTTCAGCAACCTAAGAATTTATTATACAGATTAAGCCAAAGTTTTTGTTTCAGGTTATATACATGTAAAACTAGATTTTTGAAAGTTATTGCTAGAAATATAAGCTGCTACAATTACTTTTAGATATATTCATTTCTAAAATATTTCATGTCTTTAAAATGGCTGTGGTGGGTAAACTTTAAGATAGCCCTCCATCACCTCTACCTCCTAGGACTTCCTAGTATTAGTAACCTATGCCTCTCTTCCCCTTGAGTGTGGATGAGACCTGTGATTTACTTCTAACTATGTAACAGAATATGACAAAAATGGTGCTATATCACTTTCTTATGTTACTGTGAAAGAATAAATATTCCTGGATTTTTCAGCACTCATGCAAGAGCCTTAGCCTCATGATAACTTGTTCACATGCTACCAGAATCAGATCTGTAGCTGCTACTTCAGTTAATTGCTCTAATTAAAAAAAGTAACAGAACTTCTCTTATCTCCATAAAGGGCCAAATGATTACAGACAGTTGTAGGGCTCTGGGTAAGCCCCGAAGGTGCCAGGAAGACTGCAATGGTTATCTTCATAAGGGTTTACATTTCTAGGAGGAATGAAGCCCAGAAACTTGAGACTTCTCTAAGGTTGCATACCAGAGAGAGGGTAGAGATTTTATTTACATAGAAAAGTGCTAGGGTAAACACAGAACAATCAATTTCCCCCCTTACCCCTTGCTGTGGGGGGGTCAGGCTCTTCTTCCCTCAGGACAGTTGACAGGCTTTCATTTTGTAGTTCTACAGATAAGGTCTAGAATATGTGGATATTGACATTTATTTACTGCTAAATATTTAAGTTAAAAAAATTTGTTTTTGATTCATACTACATACTACAGTGAAACAAGCAACAAAAAAAAGTGTCCAAGCAAAAGCCAATGAAGAACTGAGGCACAATAGGCTACAAAAAAGTTAATTTTATTAAAATTACATGAGTTAAGAAGCAGAACTTAGTTCTCCATTCTAGGTAGTTTTTGCTTCACTTAATTCAATAGAATTTTCATTTTTTACTGTATTTTTTTATTTTTTTCTCTTTATTTTTCTTTCACTATATCTCTCATTCGACCATCATTTACAAATTATTTTATTCTTGATCCAAATTTTTTTCCTGTAGCATTCTGTGGGGTTTTACCTCATTTTCTGCCTCTTTGTCACTTCCTCCCAACTCAGACCCTCGTTTTATGTAGTTTTTGTTCCACTTAGAACAATAGAATTCTCAGTTTTTCACTGTATTTTCTCAAAAAGCATTTTTTTTATTTTTTTATTTTTTATCAACTCTTATTAGTGTTATTAAAAATAACACTCTCAAATACCATTAAGGAAAAAGAAATAGAATATCTTAGATGAAAAAGACAGAGATGTAGCTCAGATAGATGAGAAAAAATTTATAAAACAATTTTTTAATTGCTTGGAAACCTTGGAGTTAAATGACAGAGAATTTAAAATTGAAGTTCTAGAAATACTCAGGGATATACAAGAAATAAAAAGGCAGATTAGGGAGCTCAAAAAACAATTCAATGAACAGAAAAAATGCATCACCGAGGAAATCGAAACTATGAAAACAAATCAAACAGAGATGAAAAACTCAATTCATGAACTGAAAAACAAGGTAACAAGCTTAGCTAATAGAACAGGCCAAATAGAGGAGAGAATTAGTGACATAGAAGACAGGCAAATTGAGGCACTACAGAGAGAAGAGGAGAGAGACTCACAAATTTTAAAAAATGAGAAATCCCTACAGGACTTGTCTGACTCCATCAAAAAGAGCAACATAAGAATAATGGGTATATCAGAAGGAGAAGAGAGAGAAAACTGAATGGAGAACATATTTAAACAAATAATAGATGAGAACTTCCCAAGCCTCGGGAAGAAACTAAAGCCTTGAATTCAAGAAGCAAACACAACACTGAGTTATCTTAACCCTAACAAACCTATTGCAAGGCACATCATAGTGAAATTTGCACAAATCAATGACAAAGAAAAAATTCTCAAGGCAGCCAGGGAAAAAAGAATACAACATATAAAGGAAGGCTCATCAGATTATCATCAGATTTCTCAGGAGAAACTTGACAAGCTAAAAGATAGTGGACACCAATATTTAAAGCTTTGAAAGAGAGAAACTTCAAGCCAAGAACACTATACTCATCAAAGCTATCCTTTAAATACAAAGGACAAATAAAAATATTCACAGATAAAGAAAAGATGAGGGAATTTATCATCAGAAAACTCTCACTTTAGGAAATATGAAAAGGGTTTTTAGACCAGATACAAAGAACAAAACAAAACAAAACTACAAGCAAAAACTCAATCAAGATCACAATAAAAACAAGTTTAATCTTTGACAACAAAAACAAAAAAGAGAGAGAGAATAAAGATTCACAGTAGCAAAGGAGAATGAAGTGCAGAACCACTCATGAGATAATGTACTACAATAAACATAATATGTATCCTATCCATTACTTAATGGTAACCACTTCTTAAAAACCCTCCACAAAAGCACATGGCATGAAAAAAGAAGTAACAGAGGAAAGAAGTATGGATTATAACCAAACAAAAATAAGTGATAGAAAAACAAAAGGGAAGAATCAAAAAGATACAAAACTATCAGAAAGCAATAAATAAAATGACAATAGAAAACTCTCAAGTGTCAATAATTACACTAAATATAAATGAATTGAACTCACCAATAAAAAGACAGAGTAGCAAAATGAATTAAAAAAGAAAATCCAACTGTATGCTGCCTATAAGAAACACATCTAAGCTACAGCGATAGAAACAAATTCAAAATGAAAGGTTGGAAAACAATTCTCCAAGCAAATAACACCCAAAGAAAAGCAGGTGTAGCAATACTCATATCTAACAATGCTGACTACAGGACAGCAAAGGTAATCAGGGACAAAAATGGTCATTTCATAATGATAAAGGGAACATTGAATCCAGAAGACATAACACTCCTTAATATATATGCACCAAACCAAGGAGCACCAAAATAAATGAGACAGCGACTGACTGACCTAAAAACAAAAATTGACAAAAATACAATCACACTTGGAGACCTCAATACATCGCTGATGGCTCTAGATCATTCATCCAAACAGAAAATAATAAAGAAATATTGGCCTTAAACAAAACACTAGAACAATTGGATATGATAGACATCTACAGGACATTTCATCTAAAAGTGCCAGAGTATACATTTTTCTCTAGTGTACATGGAACATTCTCAAGAATGGACCATATGTTGGGCCACAAAAAATACACCAATAAATTCAGAAAGATTGAAATTATACTGAGCACATTCTCTGATCATAAAGCCTTGAAACTAGAATTCAACTGCAAAAAAGAGGTAAACAAACATACAAAAATGTGGAAATTAAACAACATACTTTTAAAAAATGAGTGGGTCAAAGAAGAAATAAAAGCAGACATCAAAAGTTACATACAGACAAATGAAAATAACAATACAACATATCAGAATCTCTGGGATGCAGCAAAAGCAGTAATAAGAGGAAAGTTCATATCACTACAGGCCTATATGAACAAACAAGAAAAAGCCCAAGTAAACCACTTAAATTCACATTTTAAAAAACTAGAAAAAGAAGAACAAAGGCAACACAAAACTAGCATAAGAAAGAAAATAATAAAAATCAGAACAGAAATAAATAAAATAGAAAACAGAAAAACTATAAAAAATTAATATAACAAGGAGCTGGTTCTTTAAAGAGATCAACAAAATTGACAAATCCTTGGGAAGACTCACTAAGGAAAAAAGAGAAAGTACTCATATAAACAAAATCCAAAATGAAAGAGGAGAAATCACCACAGATATCATAGATATACAAAGAATTATTGTAGAATAATATGAAAAATTATGTCACCAAATTTAACAATCTACAAGAAATGGATAAATTCCTAGAACAATACAATCTCCCTAGACCAAGTCATGAAGAATCAGAAAGCCTAAACAGACCCATAAGGAGGGAGAAAATAGAAACAACTACAAAAAACCTCCCTTTTATGTCCCACCAATGTATGGAATCCTGCAGTTCCTGTTTTTTTCTGATTCGCTTATTTCACCCCGCACAATGCTACCAAGACTCCACCATTACGCTGTAAGTGATCCAATGTCATCATTTCTCCTGGCTGAATAGTATACCATGGTGTATATGTGCCCCATCTACTTCATCCAGTCCTCTATTTTTTTTTTTACAGTGATTAAAAGCCTTTAAGCAAACTCTTGGCCAACACAGCAAGAATCCATAAAAGAGTAGTGTCCTTAACATGTTCCCCAAGTCCAACTTGGCCCCATCACCATGCCAAATCCCTGAAAAATGCAACCCAACCACAGTTCAGTCTGTTAGGAACTGTCACAGGGAGCAGGAGTCCAGGAAAGTTCCCCACAGGAAAAGTCCGCATGGCACTGGAGTTGTTGTCACCATTCTATACTTTGCAGCTCATGTCCAAGTCCCAATGACCGCTGCTTCTAGCTGGTAATGATTCAGGTAGACTGGAAAAAGCCATTTGCAGCATGTGTGGATATGGAGCTTCTGTTCTCCACTGCCTGGAGAGTTGAGACCAGGTTGCTTTTCCCTGGAGCTCTGTGACTGTGGCATGGTAAAGAGAACCTTGGGATACACTAAGCTGGGTGGCAAAGGTAAATTCATAATACAAGTTGGCAAAAGGAGGAAAGAGAGATCTAAATTAGGAGTAGGTCCCAGCCTGAAATATGAGTGGGGCATTGAGGTAGGGGGGGATAAAGGAAACACTATATTAAGCAAAGCAGCAGAAAATAGGACTATCAACACCCGCAACAGAGATCTTTGAGGGAAAAATAAAAAACCTGACTATTCAGGCAAAACATTGTTAAGTGGCCCTTGTGCAAATGAGATCAGTTTACCTGCTTCTTGGAAGAAATACCCTAGGCTCGTCCACAGTGTCACAGATGGAGCCGATGGCCCTGGGCACCTTCAGCCTTCAGTGGCAAACCCCAGTTTTCTGGGCAAGGTTAGGTCATAGGAGGCTGGAGCAGGGCTGGAAGCGAGACTAAGAGGCATGGACAGGAGTGTGGTGGTTACGGGGGGGGGAGGGAAGGAGAGGGGGGAGGGGTACAAAGAGAACTGGATGGAGGGTGGTAGAGGACGATCTCTCTTTGGGTGATGGGTATGCAACAGAACTAAATGACAAGATAACCTGGAAATGTTTTCTTTGAATGTATGTACCCTGATTTATTGATGTCACCCCATTAAAATAAAAATTTATTTATAAAAAACAAAACAAAACAAAAAAAACTCCCCAAAAATAAAAGTCCATGGCCAGATGGCAATACTGGTGAATTCTATCAAACATTCAAAGAAGACTTGGTTTCTATTCTACTCAAAGTCTTCCAAAAAATTGAAGAAGCAATTCTTCCAAACACATTTTATGAAAACAACATAACCCTCATAGCAAAACCTGGCAAGGACAACACAAAAAAGAAAACTACAGACCAATATCTCTAATGAATACAGATGCTAAAATACTAAACAAAATACTAACAAATTGAATAAAACAACACATTAAAAAATTATTCATCATAATCAAGAGGGATTCATCCCATAATCAAAAGGATGGTTCAATATACGTAAAACGGTTAACATAATACACAATATCAAAAAAACCCAAAAAAACTGACAACCATATGATCCTATCAATAGATCCAGAAAAGGCATTCAATAAAATACAATACAATTTTATGTTTAAAACACTTAACAAATGGATATAGAAAGAAAATATCTCAACATAATAAAGGCCATTTATGATAAACCATCAGCTAACATCATATTAAATGGCATAAAACTGAGGACTTTTCCCCTAAAATCAGAAACAAGAGAAGGTTGTCCACACTCTTCACTCCTATTCAATGTAGTGCTGGAAGTTTTAGCCAGAGCAATCAGACAAGAAAAAAAAGTAAAAGACATTAATATTGGGAAAGAAGAAGTAAAAGTTTCACTTTTTGCAGATAATATGATTCTGTAATTCCAAAACCCCAAAGACTCCACAAGAAGACTAGTAGAAACAATATACCAATACAGTAAGGTTGCAGGATACAAGATTAATATACAAAAGTCCATTGCCTTCCTATATGCCAACAATGAAACATCAGAAAATGAACTAAAAATAAATAATCCCTTTCATGGTTGCACAAAAAAAAGAAATAAAATACCTAGAAATAAACATAACAAAAAATGTAAAGGACCTATATAATGAAAACTACAAAGCATTGTTAAGGGAAATCAAAAAAAGATACAATGAAATGAAAAATTCTTTTTATTCTTGGATTCGAAGAATAAATATACTCAAAATGACTATATTACACAAAGTGATATACAACTTTAATGCAATTCCCATCAAAATTCCAATGTCATTTTTTAAAGAAATGGAACAAAAAAATCATCAGTTTATACGGAACTATAAAAAAACTTGAATAGCAAAAGGAATCCTAAGGAAAAAGAATGAAGCTGGGGGCATTACAATACCTGACTTCAAATTATACTATAGAGCCACGATAATCAAAACAGCATGGTGATGGCAGAAAAATAGACACTTAGACCAATGGAACAGAATAGAAAGCCCAGAAATAAACCGCATGTATATGGTCAAATAATTTTTGATAAAGGGGCCAACAACACACAATGGAGAAAAAGAAAGCCTCTTCAGCAAATGGTGTTGGAAAAACTGGAAAGCCACATTCAAAAGAATGAAACTCAACTACATTTTATCCCCTTGTACTAAAATTAATTCAAAATGGATCAAAGAACTAAATATAAGACCCGAAACAATAAATTACATAGAATAAAACATAGGTACTTAACTGATGGACCTTGGTTACAAAGAGCACTTTATGAATTTGACTCGTAAGGCAAAGAAGTGAAGGCAAAGATAAATGAATGGAAGTACATCAGACTAAGAAGCTTTTGCACAGCAAAAGAAACTGACAACAAAATAAACAGACAGCCAACTAAATGGGAGATGATATTTTCAAACAACAGCTCAGATAAGGTCCTAATATCCAAAATATACAAAGAATTCATAAAACTCAACAACAAACAAGCAAAAATGGGAAGAGGACACGAACAGATACTTCTCCCAGAAAGAAATACAAATGGCCAACAAATATATGAAAAGATGCTCAACTTCATTAGCTATTAGAGAAATGTAAATCAAAACTACAATGAGATACCACCTCACATCTGTTAGATTAGCTATTATCAACAAGACAAGTGATAGAAAGTGTTGGAGAGGCTTTGGAGAAAAAGGAACCCTCATCCACTTTTGTTGGGAATGTAAAGTAGTACAACTACTATGGAAGAAAGTATGGTGGTTCCTCAAAAAACTGAAAATAGGACTACCATATGACCCAGCAATCTCTCTACTGGGTATATACCCCCAAAACTCAAAAAACACTGGTACGTAGACACATGCAGCCCCATGTTCACTGCAGCATTGTTCACAGTGGCCAAGACATGGAAACAATCAAAAAGCCCTTCAATAGAGGATTGGATAAAGAAGAAATGGTACATACATACTATGGAATACTACTCAGCCATAAGAAATGATGACATCGGATCATTTACAACAACATGGATGGACCTTGATAACATTATACTGAGTGAAATAAGTAAATCAGAAAAACTAAGAACTATATGATTCCATACATAGCTAGGACATGAAAATGAATTTCAGGGACATGGACTAGAGTGTGGTGGTTGCGGGGGTGGGGGGAAGGGATGTGGTGGGGAGGGGATGGGCTCCAAGAAAACCAGATGGAAGGTGATGGAATACAATTTGCCTTTGGGTGATGGTATGCAAATGTCAAAATAACTTGGAGATGTTTTCTCTGAACATATGTACCCTGATTGATTCATGTCACCCCATTAAAATTAATTAAAAATAAGTTCTATGAAATGTAAGGTTTTCTAAGATCATTTGTATCAAAAATTAATTTGAAAAATAACATCTCAGCATTAAAACTGACAAAACAATGGATGAAACACAACTAATTTAAAAAAACCAATTTTTTTTAACAGTCCCGAATTTATTGAGGTAAGATCATTTCTCCAAAGCTTGTCTATTGCAATAATAACTTAAATGTAAAATGCCTTCTATAGTACTAAAATAATATACAAGTTCATGAAGTTGTTAAAGAATTATTAGAAAACTATAAATTGAAAAGAAGTAAACTCTTACTAGTAAATCTAGCATATTTGTTCAGTTTTTGATCAAGCAAGGACACTCCACACATTCCTGAAAGGCATATGGGCATACACAATACATGCTATTTCACAGTTTGAAAGAAAAATAAAAACTGTCACTAGGAAGACCACCATAAGGAAAGAAAAAATAAATTAAAAATAAGCCTTCATAAAATATAAATTATACTGTTTTCAAGTTCCTTCTATGAATTTTATTACATAAAGTATGCAATGACTAAAGAAAAAATGCAATAATTTAAAGTTCTTGCTGAAAAAAATGTGTGGATAAATAAATACGTATTTATAAATATATATTTTGTGTTATAGATTATAGATTATAGATTATATTTGAAGATATCATTTTTTATTGTTTAAATTTACTATTGAGCAGAAGGAAAACCAGGCACAAAAGGCAGATAAAATACAGAGGATATTGAGAAATGTTTTTAACTTATCTCAAATCTTATTACTTTTTGTCCTCAGTTGATATAAAAATAAATGCATTTTATATAAACAGGAAGCAGCACCACAGAAATAGTAAGTAGTATATAAAAAGTTTGTGTCTTTACAAATTGTTGGGATTAGTAGGGATAAGAAAAGAGAATGGAAAGAGGATTCAAGGCAATGTCAGTGATAACACCAGCTGGAGTTACTGATGTGAGGAGTGAAAGAGAGGGTTGAGCTAACTAGATAATAGTAACTTTTACTGAGATTGGAATGACTGATCAAGAAACTGGATTTTGTTTCTTGGTTGGTATGGCATGTATTTTCCAAACATGGCTATCACAACATTTTGGATCCCAAATGCACTTCAGGATCTTGCAACTCTCCAGGTAGAAGCAGAGAGTATTTCTTCTCCTTTGAACCAGGTAGCATCATTATGACTGCATTGAGAAGTCAAATTCAATGAAAAAGGTGTTGCATAACTTTTGAGTTTAGGTTGTAAAAGTCAATCTCACTCCCAAAGACTCACCCCTGGAAGCCAGACATCAGGCTTGAAGGAAGAGAAGGTTACATGGAAAAGACTGTACAGATGCTCAATCCAATGGCTCTAGTTAAGATTTCAGCTGAAAGCCAGCATCAACCACCTGACATGATAGTCAAGGGGCCTTCAGATAATTCCATATTCCAGCCTTTTCCAGCTGACACCAAGTGCAGCAGACACAAGCCATCACTACTAAACCCTGTCAAAAGGGTATACAAGTGAGCAAAATAAATGTCATTATGCTTTAAGTTTCCATGTTTTGCAGTTATTTGTTATGTAGCCATAATAACTGGAACAGTTGCTTGGTTAGTGTTTTTGTTATTTGTGCATGTGTGTGTGAGTGTGTGTGCGCTCATGTGTATTTATGTGTATGTGAGTATGTGTGTTTTTAGAGAGAAGGTAGTTCATGTGTCTAATCAAAAGTTTAATTTTGATCATTATGTGAGGGATATGCAAGTTGGTATGTCAAATATACAATTGAATATGAGTTTGGAATTTAAAGAGGAACTTTAGCCCAGAGATAATAAAATAAATATAAAAGCATTAGCATAGATTATAAATAATAATACATAGCTGTATGGTATAAATAAGTTAATATTTTTAAAGTTTTAAAAAATGCCACTCAGAATAATAGTGTTAAATTATTAAAATTAATGTTATGGTCTGCAATGAGATAGTCTAACAATAATAGCAGTAACAGAGATCATTTATTTAATTTACTACATGCCAAGTATAGTGCTATAGAGCTAAACTATATATACATATGCTCTAATTTCATCATCAGATTAAGCCTATGAATTTTTTTAATCTCCTTCATTAAGGATAGGGAGAAATTAAGTGAAATGGAGAATTATAATTAAATCATAGTCATGTGAGTAATGAATTGGTAAAAATCTTGATATGGACTTAATTATCTGTATGACTCCAGTTAAATTATTCTGGTCTTTTCTTAAAAGTTTTCCTATGTTCATATCTAAAATGATTTTTTTATTAATTATATATGTACATATTTTTTACATCAAGTTTTCATATATTGAATGTTAAAATAACAAAAAGTTAAAAACAAAAGTTATTTTTAGAATACTTTATATTATATAGCTGGCTCAGAAACTGCTGAATTTTCATTTCCTCTCAGTTGACTCATCATTCTGGAACTTGAATCTTCCTAATAACTTAGAGTTTTCTTTAATGTTGAAATAATACATTTTGGGCTCTGGCCAGTTGGCTTAGTGGTAGAGTGTTGGCCTGGCGTGTGAATGTCCCAAGTTCAATTTCCAATCAGAGCACACAGGAGAAGCAACTATCTGCTTCTTCACTCTTCCCCTTCTCACTTTTCTCTATCTCTTTCTGTCTTCCCCTTTTGCAGCCATGGTTTGAAATCAAGCGAGTTGGCCCCAAGTGCTGAGGTTGGGTCCATGTCCTCTGCCTCAGGAGCTAAGAAATAACTCAGTTGTTGAGTAATAGAGCAACAGCCCCAGATTGGCAGAGCATCGACCAGTAGGGGGTTTGCTGGGTGGATCCTGGTCAGGGCACATGTAGAAGTCTGTTTCTCTGCCCTACCCTGATCTTACTGAATAATAGTAATAATAATAATAAAAATAATACATTTGGGAATTTTAGAAAGAATATATAGGCCTTTTCTATACAATAAATAATAAAAACATTATCGCTTCTTTTTTGACATTATGTTATATTTTTCTTTAATTGTAGAAAAAGAAATGTAATCTTATAGCTTGTAAGCCTGAGAGTTTAACCATGACAGAAAGTATACAGTATGTAGATACATATAATGCTCTGAAACAAAACAAGAGATTTGTGGCTTAAACAATAAAGACAAATTTAATACTCAACCACTACATTAGCTGCAGTAGTCTCTGTTGCGTTAGTTAATATTAATAAGGAGATTTTAAACAAATGTCTACATTTTTCACATTACTTTAAAAAACACATCTTTGATGTTTAGAATTATGAAATCCTGGAAGATTCTGAGAATGTTTCTATCACTGTATCTATTACCATAGGAGTTGCCAGAAACTCAGGGAAAAAATCTAATTGCTTTTAAAAAACAGAATTTCTATTTATTTATTTATTTATTTATTTATTTATTTATTTATTTATCTTCTTTATAAACCCCTTCATATATTGACCCAGGGTGAATTTTAAGAATTTATAGGCCTTATTTATGCTGTGTGAACATAACACATTAACAATTTGATGGCAATTAATTGCTTTTCTTCTGCTTCAACACTTTTGGCATTTCAGCCCTACTTACAAGGTAATATCAGAGTTAAGATATAAATTCAGCTTTAGTGGGAAGGAGTCATACCTCTTGAGTTTGACTTTAGAATTTAAGTTCAAGCCACTCAACAGCTTTTAATTCTTTTCAACAGCTCTGAGGGACATAATTTTTACTTGAACATCATTTAAGGTCTCTATGTTTGGAAATAATTGGATTTCCAGTTATAATTTTATTGAATTCTGTGTTTCACTTTTTCAGACTTTAGCTTAATAATAATGCAAATATGCTAAATATAATTAATTATTTTCCAACCATATTATATTTTATAACTATTCTCTTATTACAATATATTTTTTCTGTTTTTTCATTTTGATGGTTTATACTTACCACATATACATCTTTCCTTTATATGATATGTCTTTCCTTGTCAGATGGAAAAAGTAAATAAAAAGGTCATAGATGTGATATTCTAAGAATATCACATGATGATCTTTCTTTTCTTTTACTATAATTTAATAATTGAAACACAGAGCACTGAAGATTTGATGGCTTGAAAAAGAGAAGAAAAACACATAGAAAGTTTTTTGCTATGCTGCTAAACCAAAATAAGTAGTCAGGAATCACCTAACAATGTTTTTGTTAACAGTAGACAGCCTGTATGACGGTGGTTCCATAAGATTACAAGCTGAAAACTTCCTAACACTTTGGACATTGTAGCCTTTGTAACATCATAGTGTAACATTATTCTTATGTTTGAGGTGATGCCAGTGTAAAGAAAGCTATCGAACTAACTGCCAGTCGCATAAAAGTATAGCACAGTTATGTACAGTACATAATACTTGTTAATAATAATAAATAATAGTGTCACTGGTTTGCATACTATACTATATTTTCATCATTACTTTTGAATGCACTCTTTCTTTTTATTAAATAAAAAGTTTGCTGTAAAACAGTGTTTTGTGTTATGCCAGTAGCAGCCTCATAAATCTGTGCTTACTATGTCTTTTGTTTGCATCATTTTCTTTTATGCTTGATTTAATTTTATGTTGTTTTTTACAGCAACATGCTATATAGGCTTATAGCCTAAGAGCAATTGGCTATCTATATAGCCTCGCCTAGGTAATACGTTTCTGTAAGTACACTCTACGATGTTCATGCAATGGCAAAATTGCCTAATGTTGCATTTCTCAGAATGTATTCCCATTGTTAAGCAACACATTACTGTATTGACAAACACATTAAAGAAACCTAATAATTTCTTCACATGATTTCAAATGATAATATATTCAACATGATGAAAGGATAAGACAGACCTACAATCAAGAATACTCTGCCCAGCAAGGTTATCATTCAGAATTGAAGGGAAGATCAAGATTTTTCCAGACAAGCATATCTGAACCATATTGTGCTTTATTTCTGAAAATAATATGAATGATAACAATTAAGTATGGTGATTAAGATTATGAATTTTGGAGTTAGTCACATTTGGTTTTTTGAGTCATTACAACCTTCAAATTTCATATTTTAAAGACAAATTACATGTCTTGTGCCATCTACTCAGTCCTTTACATTTGAAACTTAATATTAATTTTGAATCTGTTCCCAGGGTTTCTGATATCAGGTCAGTCTGCAAATCCCTTTCTTTTTCATTAGAAACATCTCTTAAATTTTTCCCTTTCCATAATTAATTTTTTTTTCTGTTATTACACTAGTTAAAGGCTCTTGTCATCATAAGTCTAGATTACTTCAGTAAGTCCCCAGCCACTCTTCCTCTACATGGCAGATTTTGTCCGTGGTCCCAGTTCTTCATTCCCTGAATCACAATTATACTGGAACACTCCTTCTCATGTGACACCATGTACTACTAGAATGGGCAAAATATATTTTCCTACTCCACTGATGTTAGGCTTGGCCATGGACTTTCTTTGGTTAATGGAATGTGGAGGGAAGTGACAATAACTAGTTCTAAGCTGAATCTTTGAAAGTTAGCAGCTGTTTCTGCTTGTGTTTGTGTCATTGTCAAGAAAAATGTCCCTGGTCCCAGGATGAGTCACTGTGGGGCAGACCTAAACCAAACCTATGGTCTATAGCAGGGGTCCCCAAACTTTTTACACAGGGGGCCAGTTCACTTTCCCTCAGACCGTTGGAGGGCCAGACTATAAAAGAAACTATGAACAAATCCCTATGCACACTGCACATATCTTATTTTAAAGTAAAAAAACAAAACGGGAACAAATACAATATTTAAAATAAAGAACAAATAAATTTAAATCAACAAACTGACCAGTATTTCAATGGGAACTATGCTCCTCTCACTGACCACCAGTGAAAGAGATGCCCCTTCCAGAAGTGTAGCGCGGGCTGGATAAATGGCCTCAGGGGGCCAGATGTGGCCCGCGGGCCGTAGTTTGGGGACCCCTGGTCTATAGCAAGCCTACACTGTGTGCAACATGAAGCAAAAGCAATTCAGTTACCTGCAACGCTATGAAAGGGGAACTATAAATGTTTATTGCTGTGAGCCACTGACATTTTGAGCTCTTTGTTACATAAGAAAAACTGACTAATACTCTGTCTTTAGGCTCTCTTTCCTCTGTTTGATAGAATGCACCTCTGACACTTTTAACTTCCTATAACACTACTGGAACTTTCCCTTTTACCACAAATATTTTATTGTTCCCAATCACTTAACAAAATCCAAACATTTTTAACCTGAATGCTCAACAGCCTGGTTTACTACTTATCTTTTCTGACTTATTTTCAAATATACCTAAAAAGAAACTATTTATTTTAGCACACCAATAGAATCATTGTTCCAAAACTATTTACCACTTATTTTCTGGATTACCTTGTAGCTTATTACTCACCTCTTTTCTTAAAGTACCCTTTTTATTCTCCCTTTTGAGTAATAAATATTTAAAAATATTAAAGTATTTGTAAATCAGTGTGACTTCCTGTGCAGAACATCAAAGCATTTTATCACCTCATAGAGGATTAAGTTGTCAATGTTCATATAGGGATTGAGGGAATATGGTATTTTCTGTCCTTCACTCCTGAAATCCTATAAGCCACAAATGCTAAGTGACCATTTAATAGGGTTTAAATAGTTTCCAGATACATAATGTTTTTTAGGTTGCTCCAGACAGACACTATCGCCTTAACTGTGTTTACCAAGTTACCTATATGTTACATCTCATGTGAAAACAAAAATATCATGGTTGATGAAGACTTTGACTTAATGAAGATCAATAGAGTATTATTTCTTCTTGTTTTGAATTACAACTATAATTCTAAACATATCTGCTGTTTCTTATTGTTTGAGCTCATTCTTGAGACTCTCAGGCCAGCCTGATACTTACTACATATCTTAATTGCTTTCTGCGAAATCACAGAAATATATCCAACTGCTCCAATCATAAATATTCTCTGCTATAATGTTTTCCTCCCTCTGGAATGACTCCTTCCATGTGTTATCTTTTATACAAATTTGCTGTTTAAATTGATATATTGAAAGTCCTTAGCTAGACATTAAATCCTAAAAGGTTAAACTAATCCTTTTTAACTCCAAAACCTACATAGGGAATACTACATATCACAAGCAGAATATTAGAGGAGAAAAACATGGGATTTGCACCCAGAAGTGCCAAATGCAACTCTACCAATTAACAGCCATAGAGTACAAGTTAATATAATTCTACACCCTAGATTAGTCCTATTAAAAGGGTAAACAAAAAAAACATGGGTGTGTAGGTACTAATTCCTAATAAATTTGGGGCAAGTATTTGCTTAATAGCTCTTAGTTATCAATCTCACTTCACTAACCTAAAACTCAAAAAACATATGAAGGTTTTCACACAAAAGGCCTTGTCCATTCTGGTAGTTCCCATATCTACCACATTGCTTCAATTTATAACTAAAATTTTAGAACGTTTAATCATTTTCCATGACTGCTTTCACCAGGATCACAATATCCCATTGCTATCTCCAGCAAATCCCAATGAGAAATCAAAGACTTCAGACCCAGGTTGACAGTCCCTAGGAATGCAGAACAGATGACCTACGCATCACAGCACAGAGCTATGTTATGTATCTTCAGACTTTCAGAGGGTAAAGTACCTGTTAAAATGGGAGGGAAATTTAATGAGAAATGAGCATACCGTTTTTGTTTGATTTTAATTTAGATGTTCTTTTCCAGCACAGATTAAAATTGACAAAAGTTATATTTTTTATCTAAGTAACAGCCTGAAAACTGAATTTAAGAAAGGCCGCTTTAAGAATGCTCTGTCAAATTTCAAAGCTCTGAAATTCACAGAATGATGCCACAGTGGAAGTTTGATAGCTCAGACCCCTGCAAGGCACTCAATAAATATCTGACAACAATTGATTAAACCACAGATGCAGTTCAATGATTAAGTTCCACATACCTCTTACACTGTATCAGTAACAAACAGCTGTTTATTTACTTTATCAAAAACCACCAACTTCAGCATCAATATGATGACCATAGAAAATAGCATTGCATTGATTGAAAAGTTCATGTTAGATTTTTGGTTTAAAAATGGAGTCTGAAAAGTAGTCTCTGATCCAAACTTTTCAACCTTCCCTTAGAAGCCAATAAAGGGAGAAGAGAGAAATTATTTTTTATATACAGATATTGATCGACTTATGACCTATGCAACTTATGACCATTTGACTTTACAATCACAATCGCTAGCCGTGACTGATCTGTGTCTGGCAGTGCAAGCATTGCCCAGATGGGTGTACGACAATGTGGACCAGCTTCCGGCAGCACTACCATCTCCACGTGCACCATTTCAACTGTTATCCCAGACTCTGTACAGCAATTTGTGTTTTGTGTCTTGGATATTTTTCATCAAACCCCTCTCAAGATGTCTACCAAGAGAAAATTGTCTTTGTCTATGCCTCAGCCTGCCAAGAAGAAAAGAAAGGCCATTGATTTCAACACGAAAATGAATATGGGCTTATCTGACTTGAGCATGGGTTCACCAGCTTGAGTGCAGGGGTGCTGGCTTGAGCATGGGATCATAGACATGACCCCATGGTCACTGGTTTGAGCCCAAGGTCACTGGCTTGAGCAAGGGGCCACTCGCTGTGCTGTAACCCCCTGGTAAAGGCACATATGAGAAAGCAATCAATGAACAAGTACAAAGGAGGAAAGAAAGTGAATGTGATTGCACACGTTAATGAAAAAACCAACTCCAGTAACTCCAACTGCTGCCTCAGATGACGACATCAACAATCTGCAGCAAGCACCAGCAGCCAATAAAATGTTTCGTACATGTTTATATTTATATATTTTGATATGTTTTGCAAATGGGAAAATGTTTCCTATGTTTCTTTTTACACCTGTATTTTGTGTTTTTGTATGCACCTGTATTTTGTAATTTTGTATGTTTTGCAAATATTAAACCAGTTGATACTGGTAATGCAGTGTTTTAGTTAAACCTGACGAATGTAAAAATAAGAAACAAAATGGTGTAGGGATGATACAAATGGCATAAAATAAACAAAGAAAATTATGATAAATAACAATAATGAAAGAAAATTATAATAAAATATGACTTAAAGATTTTTATAACATCATTTCACAGTGCTGTTTATATAGCCTACTCAACTTACGACCAAATCGTGTTACTACCGATCTGTTGGAACCAATCGTGGTTGTAAGTCGAGCACTAGCTGTAATAATATTAAAACCAAGTCACTAAACTTACTGCCAAAAATAAAGAGAAACTTTAAGTAACATAATCTATAGAGCTATATTGACAAACCTTATTAATTAGGCCATTTTTCACCTCTATCCTATGAAACAAAGCAAACTTGTTGTTCTGTTATTGAAAGTAGGTAGAAAGTAGTCTCAATCCACAATTTCTTGATCAGAAGGTAGCTGACTTATACTCAACAGTGTGGAGGCTTTTTGGTATTGGGTAATTTCACACCCATTTCCTAACTATAAATATTAACAGAATATTGTTAGAAATTACACTGTATTGTGTAATAAAATTGACCTTCTGGTCATAGCAATGAGATGACAATTCTACTATGATGGAAAGAACTCTTAGCAAAACTCTAAGTCACACACATGCTTCCTGGGTGCAAATGTCAGTTTTAAACAAAGAATTGTGTGGAAATAAATAACATTTGATAACACTAGAAAAACAAAAGCCTTGAAGCAGAGAATAAAAACTATTAAGAAAAAGAACAGAGTCAAATAAAATTCTAGAAAAAAGTAACATACCAGAGAATAAATAAATGTGTCATCAGGCTTATTATTTATTTATTTTTTTTACAGAGACAGAGAGATAGTCAGAGAGAGGGATAGACAGACAGGAACACAGAGAGATGAGAACCATCACTTATTAGTTTTTCGTTGTGACACCTTAGTTGTTCATTGATTGCTTTCTTATATGTGCTTTGACCGTGGGGCTACAACAGACCTAGTAACCCCTTGCTCGAGCCAGTGACCTTGGGTCCAAGCTGGTGAGCTTTTGCTCAAACCAGATGAGCCCGCGCTCAAGCTGGCAACTTCGGGGTCTCGAACCTGGGTCCTCCGCATCCCAGTCCAACGCTCTATCCACTGTGCCACCACCTGGTCAGGCTCAACAGGCTTATTATAAAGCTGGTGATAACAATGGAAAAAATTCTTGAACCTGAGCTATATCAATAGAAATTATCTAAACACAAATACTTAAAAACAAAAACAAATAAACAAGAAAAAAAAGCATTCAAGACCTGAGAAAATATCAAATGTCCTAAATATACATATGCCTGAAGTTCAGAAAAGAGAAGACAGAGAAAATGAAGCAGAAAAAATATATCTATAAACTCAAAAAGCTCACAGCAACCCAAGAAGAATGAATGCATGGATACAGAGAAAAAACACACCTGATCACATCATAATCCAATTACTGAAAGCTAAAATAAAGAGAGAATCTTAATGACCAACAGAAGAGAGAAAAAATGAAAGGAGGGAAGGAAAGAGGGAAAGGAAGGAAAGGGGGAGGGAGAGGAGGGGCAGGAAATAGGGAGGGGAAAGGCGGGGAGAGAGAGAGAGACAGGAACTTAGATCTATTCCTGTATGTACCATGACTGGAGATCAAACCAGCAACCTCTTCGTTTCAGAACAATGCTCTACTAACTGAGCTATCCGGCCAGAGCTTTGGACTTTTTACGAGTACATTGAAAAATATATATATTATCTATGCCTGACATATAATAGAGAGTGGGTATTTTTGATCCTTGTCCCTTTCAAACTTGCAGATTTATGCCTACCTTTTAAAGCTAGTCTCGGAAAACACAAGTGGGTAGAGACATGTCATATCTAAACATAACAAAATGATGTACAAGTTATTAGAGATGATTTTAAGTTAGGGGTGATTTTTAATTTACTAAGGGGGACTAAAGTGGCCTAGATTGCAACATTAAATACTATCTTTAAATTTATAGAAGTTTATGGGAGCAAGCATTAAGGGCAAGACCCCAATAGGACAAAATATCAACAACTGATCTAGATCTATGCTTTATAACCTATCCTCAATGAAGAACTAGTTTTGTCATTTTTAAATTAACAATCTATCATAACTATATATTTATAAAATATAACAATTTTTAGAAAAAATAAAATAAAATATATGCATGAAAGTAAATACCAAATTCTACCAACATAGAGAAAAAAATTACAAAAACCCACATGTAGTCATTGTTCAAAATTGAGAATGTAGACAATCACTGTTACACTCCTACATTTCTGTCGTTTCAAACTGCACATTAACAAAAAGTTGTGAGTGAAATGGCTATTTTCCATGCTACATCTCTTTATAAACACTTTAATGAATACCATGCATATCAGTACATAAAGTAGTTAATGTGACAAATGAGCTTGCTTCTTGCTTGTTAGTTTACTAAACTGGGTGAGATTGATGACTTGCATGGGATAATGTATTTCTACATGGTGTTTAAACTTTGTTTTAATGATAAAGACAGAAAAGCCAGTGTCAGAGAGGTCTGTGGAATTAAATGCAAGATGAAATTTAAAGTGATTTCAGTCAATCTCAGAATATTTATTTTTTATTTATTTATTTTTTATTTTTTATTTTTTTATAAATAATTTTATTTTTTTAATGGGGTGACATCAATAAATCAGGATACATATATTCAAAGATAACAAGTCCAGGGTATCTTGTCGTTCAATTATGATGCATACCCGTCACCCAAAGTCAGATTGTCCTCTGTCACCTTCTATCTTGTTTTCTTTGTGCCCCTCCCCCTCCCCCTTTCCCTCTCCCATTCCCCCCTCCACCCCGTAACCACCACACTCTTATCAATGTCTCTTAGTTTCACTTTTATGTCACACCTACGTATGGAATAATGCAGTTCCTGGTTTTTTCTGATTTACTTATTTCACTTCGTATCATGTTATCAAGATCCCACAATTTTGCTGTAAATGTTCCGACGTCATCATTTCTTATGGCTGAGTAGTATTCCATAGTGTATATGTGCCACATCTTCTTTATCCAGTCATCTATTGACGGGCTTTTTGGTTGTTTCCATGTCCTGGCCACTGTGAACAATGCTGCAATAAACATGGGGCTGCATGTGTCTTTACGTATCAATGTTTCTGAGTTTTGGGGGAATATACCCAGTAGAGGGATTGCTGGGTCATAAGGTAGTTCTATTTTCAGTATTTTGAGGAACCACCATACTTTCTTCCATAATGGTTGTACTACTTTACATTCCCACCAACAGTGTATGAGGGTTCCTTTTTCTCCACAGCCTCTCCAACATTTGCTATTACCTGTCTTGCTAATAATAGCTAATCGAACAGGTGTGACGTGGTATCTCATTGCTGTTTTGATTTGCATTTCTCTAATAGCTAAAGAAAATGAGCATCTTTTCATATATCTGTTGGCCATTTGTATTTCTTCCTGGGAGAAGTGTCTGTTCATATCCTCTTCCCATTTTTTTATGGGATTGTTTGTTTGTTTGTTGTTGAGTTTTATGAGTTCTTTGTATATTTTGGATATTAGGCCCTTATCTGAGCTGTTGTTTGAAAATATCATTTCCCATTTAGTTGGCTTTCTGTTTGTTTTGTTATCAGTTTCTCTTGCTGAGCAAAAACTTCTTAGTCTGATGTAGTCCCATTCATTAATTTTTGCCTTCACTTCTCTTGCCATTGGAGTCAAATTCATAAAATGCTCTTTAAAACCCAGGTCCTTGAGTTGAGTACCTATGTCTTCTTCTATGTACTTAATTGTTTCAGGTCTTATGTTTAGATCTTTGATCCATTTTGAGTTAATTTTTGTACAGGGGGAGAGACTGTAGTCCAGTTTCATTCTTTTGCATGTGGCTTTCCAGTTTTCCCAGCACCATTTATTGAAGAGGCTTTCTTTTCTCCATTGTGTGTTCTCGGCCCCTTTATCAAAAATTATTTGACTATATATATGTGGTTTTATTTCTGGACTTTCTATTCTGCTCCATTGGTCTGAGTGTCTATTTTTCTGCCAATACCATGCTGTTTTGATTGTCGTGGCCCTATAATAGAGTTTGAAGTCAGGTATTGTAATGCCCCCAGCTTCATTCTTTTTCTTTAGGATTGCTTTGGCTATTCAGGGTTTTTTATAGTTCCATATAAATCTGATGATTTTTTGCTCTATTTCTTTAAAAAACGTCATTGGAAGTTTGATGGGAATTGCATTGAATTTGTATATTGCTTTGGGTAATATAGCCATCTTGATTATATTTATTCTTCCTAGCCAAGAACAAGGTATATTCTTCCATCTCATTATATCTTTTTCAATTTCCCTTAACAATGGTTTATAGTTTTCATTATATAAGTCCTTTACATTCTTTGTTATGTTTATTCCTAAGTATTTTATTTTTTTTGTTGCAATCGTGAAGGGGATTATTCTTTTGAGTTCCTTCTCAGTTGTTTCATTGTTGGCATATAGAAAGGCTATTGACTTCTGAATGTTAATTTTGTATCCTGCGACCTTACTGTATTGGCTTATTGTTTCTAGTAGTCTTTTTGTGGATTCTTTGGGGTTTTCGATGTATAGGATCATATCATCTGCAAAAAGTGATACCTTTACTTCTTCTTTTCCGATATGGATGCCTTTTATTTCTTTGTCTTGTCTGATTGCTGTGGCGAGAACCTCTAGTACCACATTAAATAAGAGTGGAGAGAGTGGACAACCCTGTCTTCTTCCTGATTTAAGGGGGAAAGCCTTCAGTTTAGTGCCATTTAACATGATGTTAGCTGATGGTTTATCATATATGGCCTTTATCATGTTGAGATATTTTCCTTCTATACCCATTTTGTTGAGAGTCTTAAACATAATATTGTGTTGTATTTTATCGAAAGCCTTTTCTGCATCTATTGATAAGATCATGTGGTTTTTGTTCTTTGTTTTGTTGATATGGTGTATTACGTTAACCGTTTTACGTATGTTGAACCATCCTTGAGATTCTGGGATGAATCCCACTTGATCATGATGTATTATTTTTTTAATATGTTGTTGTATTCGATTTGCTAGTATTTTGTTTAGTATTTTAGCATCTGTATTCATTAGAGATATTGGTCTGTAGTTTTCTTTTTTTGTGCCATCCTTGCCTGGTTTTGGTATGAGGGTTATGTTGGCCTCATAAAATGTGTTTGGAAGTATTGCTTCTTCTTCAATTTTTTGGAAGACTTTGAGTAGAATAGGAACCAAGTCTTCTTTGAATGTTTGATAAAATTCGCTGGTATAGCCGTCAGGGCCTGGACTTTTATTTTTGGGGAGGTTTTTAATGGTTTTTTCTATTTCTTCTCTACTGATAGGTCTGTTTAGGCTTTCTGCTTCTTCTTGACTTAGTCTAGGAAGGTTGTATTTTTCTAGGAATTTATCCATTTCTTCTAAGTTGTTGAATTTAGTGGCATAAAGTTTTTCATAGTATTCTACAATAATTCTTTGTATATCTACGGTGTCCGTGGTGATTTCTCCTCTTTCATTTTGGATTTTGTTTATATGAGTTCTTTCTCTTTTTTCCTTGGTAAGTCTTGCCAAGGGTTTGTCAATTTTATTGATCTTTTCAAAGAACCAACTCCTTGTTCTATTAATTTTTTCTATAGTTTTTCTGTTCTCTAATTCATTTATTTCTGCTCTGATTTTTATTATCTCCTTTCTTCGGCTGCTTTTGGGTTGTCTTTGTTCTTCTTTTTCTAGTTTCTTAAGGTGGGAAGTTAAGTGGTTCACTTGGGCTCTCTCTTGTTTGTTCATATATGCCTGAAGTGATATGAACTTCCCTCTTATCACTGCTTTTGCTGCATCCCATAGATTCTGATATGTCGTATTGTCATTTTAATTAGTCTGTATAAATCTTTTGATCTCTGCACTTATTTCTTCTTTGACCCATTCATTTTTTAAAAGTATGTTGTTTAGTTTCCACATTTTTGTGGGATTTTTTTCCTCTTTTTTGCAGTTGAATTCTAGTTTCAAGGCTTTATGATCAGAAAATATGCTTGGTACAACTTCAATTTTTCTGAATTTGCTGATGTTCTTTTTGTGGCCCAACATATGGTCAATTCTTGAGAATGATCCATGTACACTGGAGAAAAATGTATACTCAGTCACTTTGGGATGAAATGTCCTGTAGATGTCTATCATATCCAGGTGCTCTAGTGTTTTGTTTAAGGTCACTATGTCTTTGTTGATTCTCTGTTTGGATGACCGATCTAGAGCCGTCAGCGGTGTATTGAGGTCTCCAAGTATGATTGTATTTTTGTCAGTTTTTGTTTTAAGGTCAATAAGTAGCTGTCTTATATATTTTGGTGCTCCTTGGTTTGGTGCATATATATTAAGAATTGTTATGTCTTCTTGATTCAGTGTCTCCTTAGACATTATGAAATGGCCATTTTTATCTCTGAGTACTTTTCCTGTCTTGTAGTCAGCATTATCCGATATGAGTATTGCTACACCTGCTTTTTTTTGGATGTTATTTGCTTGGAGTATTGTTTTCCAGCCTTTCACTTTGAATTTGTTTTTATCCTTGTTACTTAGATGAGTTTCCTGTAGGCAGCATACAGTTGGATTTTCTTTTTTAATCCATTCTGCTACTCTGTGCCTTTTTATTGGTGAGTTTAATCCGTTTACATTTAGTGTAATTATTGATACTTGTGCGTTCCCTATTGCCATTTTATATCTTGCTTTCTGTTAGTTTTGTGTCTTGTTTGATCCTTCTCTTTCGTTTTTCTATCTTTTGTTTTTATTTGGTTGTATTCCATACATCTTTCCTCTGTTGCTATCTTTTTTATCTCATGTGCTTCTGTAGTGGTTTTTTCAATGGTGGTTACCTTTGAGTAATGAAAAGGGTCCCTACCCTGTTCATTGTAGCAAACTATTTTGTGAGTACTTTTTCACTCCATCATCCTTTGCTACTGTTAATCTCCATCTTCTCCACCTCTTTCTTTTTGTTGTTGTCACAGTTTAAATTTGGTTTTATTGTGTTCTTCTTGGAGCTTTTACTTGTGGCTCTTTTTTTTTTTTGTTCTTTGTATCTTTTTGGAGAACCCCCTTTAGTAATTCCTGGAGTGGGGGTTTTCTGATGATAAATTCCCTCATCTTTTCTGTATCTGTGAATGTTTTTATTTCTCCTTCATATTTGAAGGATAGCTTTGATGGGTATAGTGTTCGTGGCTGAAAGTTTCTCTCTTTCAAGACTTTAAATATTGGGGTCCACTCTCTTCTAGCTTGTAGAGTTTCTGCTGAGAAATCTGATGATAATCTAATGGGCCTTCCTTTATATGTTGTATTCTTCTTTTCCCTGGCTGCCTTGAGAATTTTTTCTTTGCTGTTGGTTTGTGTCAATTTCATTATGATATGCCTTGGAGTAGGTTTGTTGGGGTTAAGAAAACTCGGTGTTCTGTTTGCTTCTTGAATTTGAGGCTTTAGTTCTTTCCACAGGCTTGGGAAGTTCTCATCTATTATTTGTTTGAGTATGTTCTCCATTCCATTTTCTCTCTCTTCTCCCTCTGATATACCTATTATTCTTATGTTATTCTTTTTGATGGAGTCAGGTAATTCTTGTAGGGCTATCTCATTTTTTTTAATTTTTGAGTCTCTTTCTTCTTCTCTCAGTTTTGCCTCAAGTTGCTTGTCTTCTATTTCACTAATCCTCTCTTCTATCTGACCTGTTCTATTAGCTAAGCTTGTTACTTCGTTTTTCAGCTCGTGAATTGAGTTTTTCATCTCTGTTTGATTTGTTTTTATAGTTTCAATTTCTTTGGACATATATTCTTTGTGTTCATTGAGTTGTTTTCTGAGCTCCCTAAATTGCCTTTCTGTGTTTTCTTGTATATCTCGGAGGATTTTTAGGATTTCCATCTTGAATTCTCTGTCATTTAGCTCCAAGGTTTCCAATATATTAAATTTTTTCTCCATAGATTTTTCCTCATCTAGCTGTGTTACCTCTCTTTCTTTTGTATCCATGATATTCGATTTTCTCTTCCTTAATGGCATCTGAGGGTGGTTTTGTTGATAGTATTAATGAGATTTAATAAAGAATAAACAGTTAAAAAAAATAAAAAATCAAAAAGAGTTGTTTTTTTTTAAAAAATTAATAATGAAATAAAGAAAAATAAAATAATAATTTTTAAAAAAAGGAAATTATTCCCCCCCTCCTTTTTTCTCTCCTCTCCCCTTTTTTTTGAGAAAATCTTGTGGTGAACTGTGAATTATAACAAATAATGCCTGTGATGGAGGTCCTGAATTGGGGAAAAGTAATAAAGGGGCAAAAAAAAAATAAAAAAAAAGGGGGGGGTGGTATGGACCCACAAAAAGCAAATAAGGAAAAAATTTGGGTCAAGAATAAAATGATTTGCTTTTAGGTGTTGGTTGTCTAAGAGTTATGATGAGAGGAATAAGAGGAGAACAGAAAAATGGGGGACAAATTAAAAAAATACTATTGTATTTAGTGGAACAAGAACTAGATAAAATGGAGAGCTTGGGACGGGAGCACTGCTAGTGAGTTAAAAAGGTGAAGTAAAAACCCCCAAAATGCCACAAACATAAGTTTGAGTCCCAGATAAGATAATTTGTTTGTTATTGATGTTTGAATGAGAGGAGATGTAAAGGAGAAAGGAAGAAACTAATATAGAGGGAGAAAAGAAAGAGAGAGAGAGAAAAAAAGAGGGAACCAGTAAAAGAAGAAAAAAGAAAGGAGAGAGAGAGAGTTAAGGGTTTTGGAGTGCAACCCTCATAGAGAGAAAGGAAGAGGAGAAAAAAGATAATGGGAGATGTAACACTTATGGGTAGTGTAGTTCAAGGAGAGGAGAGAGTAAGACCGGCAGAGAGTTAATCGGCCAAATTGGAGGAGGAAAAAAAGTATCAAGAATGAAGATAAGAGAAACAAACGAACAAATATAATAAAATGGGATAGGTTATAAAGTCTGCAGCTTATTCTTGATTTTGAGAGGTTATCTTCTTGTTTTTTCTTTTCTCTCCCTCTTCCTGGTCGGTGACTCTGTACCCCAGGTTCTGCCCCTTTGGCACGCTCAGGTAGAGGTTTGCAGTTGATAAGTCTCTATGGCAATGTCATGTATTTTGCTTTAGTCTCGTTGGGAGTCAAGGCTCATTAGCATTCATAGGCTCCGACAGTGAGTAAGTCCGTGTTCCTGGAGCTTTTCTCCTAGTCTTTCCTTCCTCAATTAGTAGCCTGATAATCCAGCTATGGGGTTGTTGCTGCCTCTGCCTGGATAGTAAGAGGTTCAAAGAGCTGGCAACTCCCCACTCTATTCCCACTCAGCACAGGGCTCTGGGTAAGGCTCAGTCAGTCAGAGCTGCTAGCATAATCAGGCGGGCTTTCCGCCCACTCAAAGACCTCTGGCTCTGCCACTCTGTCCGGTAACACAGGCGGGCACCCACTTCCGGGGTGCTTGGAGGAAACTCTCATTCACTATCTGCACGCGCAAACCAGGATATCCGGCCAGTAGTCTCACGCTCTGAGTGAAACCCCCAACCGCATGGAAATTTGCAGCGCTGGAATTCGCTCTCACTCCGTCCCCGTGCACGGCTTTTGCAAGGCACTGGGGCGGCCTGAGATTCCGCTTTTGCCCACACAAAGGCCCCTGACTCTGCCCCTCTGTGCGATTACACGGGCGCGCCCTGCCGAGGCACTCGGAGGAATCGCTCACTACCTATCTGCGCGCGCACACCAGGATATGAGGCCGGCTGCGTTTCCCTGAGTGAAACCCTCACCAGCACGGAAAATTTCCACCGTTGGAATTAGTTCTCGCTCCCTCCCGTGCGCGGCTTTCCCAGGGCGCTGGCGCTGCCCAGAGACTCTGCTTTCGGCCCACAGAAAGGCCTCTGACCCTGCCTCTCTGTGGGGCAACACGGACACCCACTTCTGGGGCTTAGGAAGAGATCTCTCGCCCACTAACTGCGCACCAACCAGGAGACCAGGTAAAATGGCCGCTCCGCTTGTCTTTCTTTGTTTGGGTTTGGCGCGAGTGTTAGCTTGTATTGCCCGGCTTGCCACAGGAACAGTTTTTCCTCCGCTAGGATCTCCGTGCCACAGCCTGGTTCGGCCTTTTGTGCGCGGCCTGGATGTATTCACCCCCTTTGCCTGCCTCAGTTTCTATATTCACAGTTACCAGAGAAAGCCGCCCTATTTAGGTTAGTGAGGAAGGCGGAGCATTTCTTACTCCCTATTTCCTTCAGGATTTGGTTATATATTTAGCCAATTTTTCACTCGACCATACCTTCGGGTGTATTGTGAAGTATCTGGAGGCTCCAAGTATAGGTTTTTCTGTTTCTGGTTGAAGATCTTGTTGAGTTTTGGAGGAGATTTATCGGTATCGCTTCCTACTCCGCCATTACTCTGACGTCCTATTTTTTATTTTTATTCTAAATGAAGTGAGTTATATTGCTTTTCAAAATTCATCTTTAATTATTCATCAGTAGTAACTCCAACAATTCATTTGGTAAAACTTATGATTAAATTTAAATTATTTTATAATTTAAGAAAAATTTTAGAGTCATAGTTTGCTTAGATGTGAATCTTATTCTGTAAGTCAAAAATTTCTATAAAATTCTAAGTTTTTAAATAACACAGATAGGTAATATCATTATTCTCTATTTATCTGATAATATAGATATATAGATAATACAGATAATATAGATGTTTCTTAAATTAAAGTAATATAGATAATGTTTCTTAAATTAAAATAATATAGATAATGTATCTTAAATTAAAATAATATAGATAATATAGATAATGTTTCTTAAATTAAAATAATAATAATTATTATAGATAATGTTTATTATATATATAATTAATATAGATAATGTTTCTTAAATTAAAATAATTATTATTATTTTAATTTAAGAAACATGTTAAGGAGTCTGTGAAAATGGTTCTTCTAGACTTCTAACTTTTGTTTTTTTCCTTTTGACCTTACCAGCTTTGAAAGACATATTGCATTCCTCCTTTTCATGCAAAAGTTAAAAACATTACCAATGTCTATATAGCCAATATGAAAACTGTCCAACTTAATAGTCTTAAAAAGTTAAAATCAAATTGATTTTTACTTTGTAGAAATGTTTATTCAGTCACTCAAATATTTTGAATAGAACATTTGATTAGAACATGCTTTAACAGTTGTTTATAATCAGCTTGTACTTTATCACATAATAATAATCACAGAATATCACATAATAAGTTCAACTTTAATGTTTTAGCCTTTTGTAATGTACTACATCACTAGGTACTCTTTGTTTTCTCACAGCAAGTCTTTCTTCATGAAGGAAGCTGTGTATCAATTTATATTCTGGCACGAACTCACTCGTTAATCTATATAAGTATATAACTACTCTAGAAGTATTCTCTGATATAACAGTTCTTTCTTCAGAACTCACTCCTACAAAAACTTAAACTCTAAGCTAAAATTTTAAACAATGTAATCTTTTACATTCTTATAAAAAGAGTCTGTTGTGTTTCCATCAATGAAGCTGAAAAAATTTTTCTTCTTTCCATCACTACTATTATACACATATATAAATATACTTTTTAATTGTCATGTTGGCTATAGCTGGGCATTTGCCAAGTTGCAATGAAAAATATTTTGACAACTTTGTTCTTGGAGATGGTCCTCTTTATCATTAGCTATTCTGATTCTTATGGTTTTTGTGGAAAGTGGTATTTTCACTACTTTCTCTACTATGATGCACCCGGTATTTCTAAGTTAACCTAATGTCATAGCAAATGCACATTTGTAGTATTAGCTGTTCCTTCATTAGAATCTTACAAAGCACTGATGTTCATAAGTAAACTATGAAACATCTGCTTCTATCAGCCTTTAATTCAATACTCATTCCTTCAGATATGTGTTTTGATTTGTTTTGAAATAAGTTCTTAATGGTTTGTTCATAATTTCTGCTAAAATTTTGATATTTTTGCTTCATCAGCCACATGATGACCCCACATATAAGACATTACTTTTAACATTCCTCTATCAATTACAGCTACAAAACTAAACTTGGTACACAAGAGATCATGCTTCTAAGTAAAATTAGTAGTACAGTGGTACTTTGAGATACAAACAGACCAACATACAAATTTTTTTAAGATACGAGCTGCGACTCGGTTTGTATTTTTGCTTGAGATCTGAGCGAAATTCCGAGATACGAGTCATGATTCGGGAAGCTGCCGCTAGTTGGTGCATTGGCACACGGGTTCAGTATCGGCAATTTGATATACGAGTTGACTGACTTACGAGCTCGGTTACAGAATGAATTAAATTCATATCTCAAGTTACCACTGTAACTCTTTAAAACTTCTTCAGAGTTACTGCTATTATATCGTTTATGACTAAGTTCATCTTTACCTGGGCCCTGTGTTCTTAGAAACAGCAATTGTTAAAAAATATCCCCACCCAATTTTGTATTTTTTAATTTTTATTAATTTTAATCGTGTGACATTGATTAATTAGGGTACATAAATTCAGAGAAAACATATCCAGGTTATTTTGACATTAATTATGTTGTATACTCTCACCCAAAGTCAAATTGTCTTCTGTCACCTTCTAGCTGGTTTTCTTTGTGCCCCTTCGCTCCCCCCTTCTCAATTTTGTTTTTTGTTTACTGCAAATAACCATCCTTCCTCATCACAGCACTTATATAAAGATATTCTTTATTTATCTGTCTCAAGGCCAGACATAGATCCTCCAAATTTTTATTTTTTGTCTTATAATTGATTAGCTTAACTGTATCCACTGAACGATCTGGACAAAATATTTTACCAAAATTTAGTTAAGCTTCTTTCCTACTTCCATGACACTGAACTTTTGACCCTCCATAAAATTGGGCCTTTATCAGAATACAAAAACCCTCCATAGAGGACCCTCCTGAGAATCAGATGATCACAGGGAAAGAAGTTTCCTGATCAAAAGTCTAGTCTACCTCCTCAACCCACTCCCCCATACCCAATTTTTTCTAGCCTTATTTATCTCTCCTTCTAAAAAAAAAAATATTTCTGACTGACCTTTGAGACACTTGTAGTTGAAATTAGAAAAACCTCCTTAATGCAATAGTTTACCTCTTCCTATTGTGTCAGTCCCAATTTGTTTTTATTTGGAAGTTTTGGGTTACCGTGACTCATGTGGAGTGTTGACCACCTTTGGACCTTGCTGTTTTCATTTGCATTTATTCTATCTTCTTTGATCATTTGTGTCCTTTCTTGGCAGGGGAATAATTCAGCAAAGAGATGTGTCTCAACCCTCATCCACTGTTCTGGACATTTATTTTTTGTAAAATGTTTAGGAGTTACTAACCATGGTACTAGCATGGTTGGTTCTGGTGAGAACTCTTCCTTGATTGCAGAAGGTTGCCTTCCTGTTATGTACTGTGATGCAGGAGTTAGAGACCAGGCATGTCCACTTGTCTCTCAGATATCCCTTAAAAACCATAAAGAAGACCAGATGAAGCAGACAGACTTAATTACTTACATGCGGGGACAGTGCCAACAGTGGCCAATCAAGGATCTGCACCAGCTGTATGGGAGGGAGGTCCAGCTTACAAAGCAGTTAGACAATAGCAGCACAAAACCAAAAGCAGAAAGCATTGCATGCTGGGGTCAGGGAATGGAAGCTTTCTTCAAGGTTTGTTTGTTCCTTGTGTCAACACAAGAAACATCCAAACCTGTAAGAATTTTTTTTTTTTTGTATTTTTCCGAAGCTGGAAACGGGGAGAGATAGTCAGACAGACTCCCCCGCATGCGCCCGACCCGGATCCACCCGGCACGCCCACCAGGGGCGACGCTCTGCCCACCAGGGGGCGATGATCTGCCCCTCCGGGGCATCGCTCTGCCGCGACCAGAGCCACTCTAGCGCCTGGGGCAGAGGACAAGGAGCCATCCCCCGCGCCCGGGCCATCTCTGCTCCAATGGAGCCTTGCTGCAGGAGGGGAAGAGAGAGACAGAGAGGAAGGAGAGGGGAAGGGGTGGAGAAGCAGATGGGCGCTTCTCCTGTGTGCCCTGGCCAGGAATTGAACCGGGGACCCCTGCACGCCAGGCCGACGCTCTACCACTGAGCCAACCGGCCAGGGCCAAAAATTTATTTATTCATTTTTTTTAGAGAGGAGAGGAAGAGACAGAGAGAGAGAGAGGAGAGACAGAGAGAGAGAATGGGGGGAGGAGCTGGAAGCATCAACTCTCATATGTGCCTTGACCAGGCAAGCCCAGGGTTTCGAACTGGTGACCTCAGCATTTCCAGGTTGACGCTTTATCCACTGCGCCACCACAGGTCAGTGTAAGAATTTTTATGAGTTTGTTTGAGCCAAACTGTCAACAATGCCAGGAAGCAAAATTTCAATGGATTAAGAAAATGCTCCAGAAAATGGCAGTTGCACCACCTGCTTTATACATCAGAATCAAAGGGGAAGGCTATACATAAACTCAGTTGGTGACAGATTAGGGAGATGGGAAAAAGCAAAGGGAGAATCTCTTGAATTGGATAAAAAGTAAAATGCACTTCTTTTACACAGGTAGGTAAAAGATAGTTAACAGTTAACAATTAACATGTAATAAAAACAATGAAAGATTTGTGGTTTCTGCTCTGGTGGAGTGAATGTGCCCTGAGGGGACTAAAAAAGATATGTTAGCATACATTTCAAAGTATGTTATCAGGTATGTCATCATAATTCAGAAGAAAACAGACAGACTCAATTAAAGTAATATTGACTTTGTTAGAAAAAAATACCACACTAGGACACTACATGCCATCAACGGCTTTTAGTTGCATAGTTTTAATTTCAGACCATCCTGTGTGGTTACCTGAGGTCCCTGAGTTAACAAGGCCATCATGCAAGCCTCTCCTGAGCTTGTTGGGTTCAGCATGTGGTTCCTTTCCATTTACACTGGGCAGAACATGACACACATTCAAGAGCTGATTGGCCCGAGCCCTGAGCCATCTGCCAGGAGGTGTGTGTAAAGCTAGTAGCTGTGGTCACCATCACAGCTGCCTAGCCCATGCAGGTTTGAATTAGATTTGAACAGTCAGTAATGAAACAACAGAGCCATTACCTTTAATCCTAGCTTGCACCCAGTGGACAAGTAAAAACACATACTGGGCTCCAAAACCCACTCATTCAGTGCTCACAAAGCCACTAACTTATCCGAGTTTCCTAGAATCAAAGGTTTCTACCTCACCAGCCTTATTCACCTCTGTTATCCTTCTCCTTCTCTCTGAACAAACTCTGCTCAAACTGGCTTCTTCTTCAACATTCCGCCATTTTGGCTGCTTCTCCTGGCCTCCTCTACATGGCCTTCTCTGCTCTCCTCTCTAATTCTAATCTCAGGAACCGAGAGAGAGCAAGCTCCCAGTCTGCCCCACTTTATAGTGTAGAAACCAAAACCTTTAATCCAATATACAAACAAGGAAGTCTCTAATACAAAGTCACTTATCTGAGGCATAATGGGATTCCTCATGAGAGTGCACCCCCCACATCAAAAAAGATGGGAAAGGCTTAGTACCAAAACCAAGCCCCAGGCTACAAGGATCCCACCTGCCCACAGCCCACCCCCAACACACATTAATATAATCACGCCCATCCCAAGCAAGAAGGGCAACCAATACCATCACCCTGGTGATGGGCTTCCACGTGGGCAGCGCCATCTTTAACAAAGTGAGCATAATATATTTTATCTGCCCAACAGTGTGGAAGAACCATGTCTAGCATTAACCCTACATGTACTCATATGGTATTTCTCAGCCCCAACCCCAATATGCTGTGGGCAAACCCAGTGCATTGTGGGGAAGAGTATGCACAGTATAATAAATGTTATATAACCACCCTAGCTGTCAATCATTACAACCCACCCCTAAGCTGACTACACAAAAGTTCTCTAATCCATATAAGGAGATGTTTCATGCTGATTCTGGCCCTATAGCTGATAAGATGTGACCCATTTTACTGTAGGAAACAATAAACTCTGCTTGTATTCTGTTCTAAGTCTCATTTTGGTTTTTTATGGTTAGTAGCCAATTAGGTTCCTGGGCAAAAGCTTTAGACACAAGCATTTGGTCTATGAGACTTAATAATTTTGTTCAATATCTTGAGAAATAGCAAAATTTTATTATAGAACTACTTAAAACTTCAATGCTCTAGACTTGTTGAAAAATTTGGGACTGCCCAAAAGAGGACCACTTATAACCTCCCAGTGCCTTCACACACCCTTTTTTTCCCCTTCCTTTTTATCATGTTGAGTTGATCTTCCCTTCTGCTCCTGTGAATCCTTTGATCTGTCCCCCTTTAACATTTCCAGCTCCTTCATGCTCCTTATCTACCTCTGCCAGATCTTTTCTTCCCCTTTTCGGCCTTTCAACTCCTTATAGCCCGTCTACACTCCCGCTTTACATGTCCCTTTCCGTCATTGGAGATTTCAAGGGGCTCAGGAAACCCCAAAACAACCATTTAAAATTAAAAAAGTTAATTGGAAAAAGGTTAACTATTTAGCTTATTTACATGAGTTTTGGAGACAACCAGATGGTCATTTTCACTTTCTTTTGTCCTTTGTCTAAAATTTAGTCTCAGGCTAAATAAAATTGCATACCAGAGCAAAGAAATTTTAAAGACCTTATGCACAAATATTAGTGGGGCTTCCTTAAAACTCACTTTGAGATTTACATTATATATTATAATGTTATTATTATGTAATATTATAATATAAGTATATGGATTATTATAAATATGTTTATAATATAATATTGAGCAGATAACCTCAAATAGTTTCATCTGCCAGAAGCAAAATTCTGGTAAAATACATAAATATGGAACAAAGATGAGAGCCAACCCTTTCTATAAACTGGTAAAGTTTGTATTTCTGGTTCTTTCTGAGTCATGGCTGACATTTTAGACTTGGAACTATAAACTCTGTATCTGTGCCTGTTTGACTGCATATATATGCCATATATACACACACACACACACACACATATGTCCTATGAAGTGAATTGTTGCCCCTCTCCCCAAATTTGTATATGGAAGCTGTAACGCTCAATGTGGCTACATTTGGAGACAGAGCCTTTAAGGAGGTAATTACAGTTAAATGAATTTATTTAAATAAAGTTATTAAGGTGGAACCTTAGTCTTATAGGGCTGCTGTCCATTTAAAAAGAGGAAAATTTTTTGAAAACTGCATTTGAATAAAATAGTATATTGCTGCAAAAATGGAATCTTTGTTTCTGTTAGAATGATAAATTTTCTTGAATTATTGGTCTGCTCTTAATAAGAGGTCATAAAATGTGTATGTATGTACCCTCTGAACAATCTGTCTAGAAGGTAAAAATTCTTTGTCATATCAGAATTGTATTTTTGTGCTTAATTTTGATGTTATCATGACCTTAACTACAGAATAAAATAAGCTTTTCTCATTTTGTGCTATGGTTCTTTACAATCATCTTATATGTTTTTTAAAATCTTTTATAATCACTGATTTTTGATTGACTTCATTTGCATTCTATAAAACAAGCAAATTTTCTTGCCAATTGCATTATTTTTAATGAACTTTTATCAAATATTTTGCCTTTGAAAATTATAAATAGTAAGTTAATAATGACTATTTTAAAGTCTTACTTCCTCTATACATAGTTTTTTACTCTAAACTTCCCTGAAAGTATTTGCAAATAAGCTACAGACCAGAATGCTTTGTGTCAATAAAGGACTGTCTCAGAAACCCTTAGAAAATCACTGTGCCAAGTACCCTGGGGCATAGATTTTAGATGTCATTATTTAAATAATTTTGAGATTATACTATTGGACTGAGCCAAGATTAGAATTCTAGTGTAGAAACAGAAGGGTTTATAACACTATTAACCCCTAATCAATCAGAACAAGACTTAATTATATAGGAATGAATAAACTAATAAAGAATGATTATGGTTTTTGCTTAGAGTACTGCTCATACTTTAATATCTTATTTTCTGGATATAAAAAAAATCTCTTTTCTTTTATGTTCTCTATAAATTCTAACAATCTAGTTGACTGTTCTTGTAAACGAAAACAAAACATTTCTCTTTCTCTTTCTACTGGGTCACTCCAGATTGTGAAAACATTCATTGATTAAAGAGTCTGATTTCATGGCAATATAATTTTTTGCTTAAGTTCAATAAGAATCTGTATTTTTTTCTTAATGAGACATAATTGTAAACACTGGTTTTGACTGGACTGTTGTATTTGAAAATGATGCTGTTAATTAAATATGATTAGACACTTTTAAGGAGTTAGAATTTCCATTATTGAGCAAATGATCACAAAGGCCTATTGGAAAAACTAGTGAGGTACCTAGCTTCCAGAGCTTTCAGATTACAGTTGAATAAAAAAGAGCTTTTCTTTGCAGACCAGGAAACAGAATGTTTTAGGGACCTTTAGAAGAGAGAAATTCCACTATCATTCTGCAACATTTAGAAAGCTTTCTCTTTTCTTAATAAAGTAGATCAGTGCAGAACATTTTCTCATCTGAAAGTCAGAAATAAAAGTAAATTATATAAATGCCCCTTAATAATTTTATGTATTACTGTTAAAGTATAAATTAAAAACCAGTTTTAATTAAAACACAAAATGATGTAGAAATAACATCACTAAAAACAAACATGATACTTTTTTCTTTAATTTACATAACTTTTTGAATTATAATTTATAAACTAACATTAAAATGTCACATGGCAGAAAATGAAACAGACTATCACATCTTTAATTGTGATCCACTACACATAAGCATTTCATTCCATATCAACTCATTATATAAGATGAACTTCACCAAAACTAGTCTACCCCTGATTGATGATTTAACTACACTGATTACATGCTTGTACACAATAGGTTGTCAAATAACTCTAAAAGGTTTCTAATTCTTCTCCTCAATTTTTGTATTATTTGTCCATGTACCAGTAACAAACACTTTGCAGGCCAGCCCTGCTGCTGGCCTTGGGTTGAATAGCATTCAATGTGAATTTGTACGTCTTAAGGTTTGCTTTTAAGGCAGTGCCTGATAATTTTGTCAGTATCACAATAATGGCTGGATTTTGGACTAAGGGTTTCGTACTTTTCAACTGAGAATGCTTTTCTATTCTCTTCTGTGAAATGTGGAATCTTCTATAAGAGAAGCAGTTAGTAGATAAGATGTCAACATTAAGTTGGACATTAAAAGTTCTATTACAGCCCTGGCCGGTTGGCTCAGCGGTAGAGCGTCGGCCTAGCGTGTGGAGGACCTGGTTTCGATTCCCGGCCAGGGCACACAGGAGAAGCGCCCATTTGCTTCTCCACCCCTCCGCCGCACCTTCCTCTCTGTCTCTCTCTTCCCCTCCCGCAGCCAAGGCTCCATTGGAGCAAAGATGGCCCGGGCGCTGGGGATGGCTCCTTGGCCTCTGCCTCAGGCACTAGAGTGGCTCTGGTCACAACATGGCGACGCCCAGGATGGGCAGAGCATCGCCCCCTGGTGGGCAGAGCATCGCCCCTGGTGGGCGTGCCGGGTGGATCCCGGTCGGGCGCATGCGGGAGTCTGTCTGACTGTCTCTCCCTGTTTCCAGCTTCAGAAAAATGAAAAAAAAAAAAAAAAAGTTCTATTACAATAAGTAATAGCTAAATAAAATTAGCTATTGACACAACTATCTAGTTTAAAAATTCATTTTCTTAATTATTTTAAAGAGAAAAATGGAATATCCATTTTTGTTTGTTTCTAAAGTTCTTTTTTGCATTTTCTTTTACTGTGTTTTAATGTGATCTTTAAGTTCATTTGATATTATCTTATTGATCTATTTCTTAAACATATGAAAAATATAACCAACTAATAGAAAGTTAATCAAAATATCAAAGATAAAGAATCTGCTGCACAATCAACTTAAGAAATTCTAATATCTCATCCTCAATATTAAACATTAGTTTAGCTCCGAAGGATTGGCTCAAGCAATTTAACCTAGTCAATATACACTACCAAGGAAATTACTTAAAATATGCAAATGTTATTTAGTGTGTGGACAGAGCATATTAGCATCAACAAGAATTTCAAAAAGTCATATAGACACATTACTTAGCACAGAGAAGGTACATTAACATGGAAGAGCAGATTGTTGAACTCATCTGCTTTTTCATTAAACAACAGAATTGGTAGCCACAATGGGACTAAATTAATATTTTTACTATTTCTTGATATATTATATCAAAGTTAGGAATCATTTCTATGTTCACAAAATATTCACTCACTGTGAATGAAGTTGTATGTAAGTAAGTGTTAAAATACACTTAAACTCTTTACAAAGCAACTCATCTTTTCTTCTCAACCCTCCTTGCAAGGCCCTCAGTCATGACAGCCAAGGCCACAAAATAAATAGTAAGCAAATTGAAAATGTCTTATTGGGTATCACCAGTTCCTCATTAAGAAACAGAATTAAAAGTCACCAATCATAATTCTCTTATATCTGCACTATGCATAAGCCAAGAATTTATTAAGTCTGCATAGTTGACATCATCTAAATGTGCAACAAAATATCTGCAGGAACCTACAACATACTATTTGGTTTTCTTTAATACATAATTAATATTATGCATCACCCTGAAATATCATTAGATAAAAGATTTTTACAATAGCTTCTGCTTTCTCTTAGAGAGTAATACTTGTCATTAATATTGCAGTTGGCTATACAATTTTCTAAGCTCCTTTTGTTATAAAGGGTGAAACCATAAATGCCTCTCCTACTTTTGGTCTCTTCTGTCCCTTAGCAGCAATATTAATCAATTTTACTACATGAAAATTATGATATATGTGTTATAAAAAAATCTCTCTTAGTTTACTGGCTCAAGAATAAAAGAGTTCATGGCTTTAAAACAGGGATCTTAAATTCACAAATGACCCAGGTTGAAAGACAATTTCTAATTTTTGTTTCCGGTTCCCTTCAACCCCCAACCCTGCAATGAACCAAAACCACCACCACTCTCACCACCACCCTACCAGACAACCTGATGTGTAAGACTGTTGGGAAGTGTAGACTATATAGGCTGGTGGGTCAGTCACAATAATGAGATATTTGGAAGCGAGCAAAACTAAGGTAGAATCTCTAGGTTACAGGACAGTTTCATTGCAACATGGTGTTCAAGTCAAAGAGCTGCACTTCATCCTTGGGAAACAAAAACCAAAGCTCAGCAGCTAGCCAGGATACATGCAGGCTCCTGGCATTTAAAAGCAAAGGTCTCCTCAGATCAGATCAGATCAGGGGCTTTTAGCTCTCTTTCCTGCCCTCATTTCTTTTTCCTTTCTCTGCCTCATCTTCCTTTTTCTCAACTCCCCTCTCCATTCTTCCCTTCCTTCTTTACCTTCTTCCCTTCCTGTATCATGTTATTGTTTTTGTTGAGGATGCTGAAGTGGGCGCTTCCTCTTACTCATGTGGTCTAGGAGAGTGGGGTATTCCTCAGAGTACAAGTGGGAGACTTCACAAGGAAGCAAGGAGAACACATCCATTAATCCTTCAAGAAATAATCCTGCCAGACGTGTATGCCCTGTTTGACAAGGCTTTAAAACCAGAAATGAACTGGGGAATAGTGGTAAATTAATCTCCAGTCATATATAATTCAATTTCTTTAGATATTCATAAATGTGCTTGCACTTTTCCTTTCCTGCTGCATATGTGAAATCATGACACTTGCAGATTGATGTGTCCCAGCATATCCAGATTTGCATTCCTTATTCGCCGCTAGAGACCAGTTCACTCTTTGTTTATGATGTTATTCTGGGTTGTACTGTTTATGTTACTCTTTTCATCACCTTTTATGCTTCAGTGAACCACATTTTAGTCACGGGTCTGTTTTTGAGAACTGGGGATAGAATGCCACACAAGCATAAAAACAGAATTGCAAATTTAATACTGTTAACAGCAGCATGAAAATATATTAGGTGGGACAAACGGCATCCTATTAGGAAAATATTTACAGACAAACAAACCAATGCAGTCCTTAAAAGGACATGTATAAATTTAGAGGCCATAATTATCATAATTGTATGAATAATGGGATTTCTATGCACAGCAAAATTAAACTTACATTTCAGATTTGCTTAAGCTTGTAAACAAAATAGTTATATGAGTTTCGGATTTTTTTTTTCTTCAAACTGACAAGCTGCCTCCAGCACGGCCATAAATTGTATTTTTATATGACGCTGGCTGTCAAAGCATCATGTCTCCTTTCACATTTCTTGTCTTTAAATTCATTATAAATTACTTTTCTTTGCCTTTTTACTCTGAGATGTTATATGCGTACACACACATACACACACACATAAAACACACATATAATAGTTAGGAAATGTATTAGAAGGACGCTTGTGCTTCGGCCTCTTATCATAACTTTAAGCAATTAATAAAGAGCACAGGAGCAAAAAAATTATCTTGACCTTAGAAGGCTTATCTATAAGAAGCCAGATAAAATACAGCAGTGGCTTGCGTTTGTCCTCAGCTTACATCTTCTCTGCAGAATATGCAATGACTGACTGTATCCTTCCTCAAGAGGGATACTGTGTTATCTCAAGAGCACAATGGTTCTGAAGGAGGGAGCCTGATGCGGTAGGAAAAAGAAAGTGTTGCTGATCAGATCAGTAATGATATTGCATATCCATTTAGAAAATAGCCTTCCGGCAAGATTAAAGTTCACCTCCTTGACACACAATGTTATGTATGATGAATAAGCATATGTGTTCACATTTAAAAGATATTTTGATGAATTTTGTAAAGATAAATATTTGGCAAATCAATTTTATTGTAAAAATGACTGTTCACTACCTTAACACCAATAAACTGATTGTTTTAAATCAGTGGTTCTCAACCTTTCTAATGCCGTGACCCCGCAATACAGTTCCTCATGTTGCGGTGACCCCAAACCAAAAAATAATTTTGGTGGCTACTTCATAACTGTAATTTTGCTACAGTTATGATTCAGAATGTAAATACCTGATATGCATTATGTATTTTCCGATGGCTTTAGGGGACCCCGCCGAGGTCGCGACCCACAGGCTGAGAACCGCTGCTTTAAATTAACTTCTATATTATTTTATTTGTGAAATAAGAATACTAATACTTAACTATCTTTCTGAAGACATGCAGGTAGGGCAAAAGTAGGTTTATGGTTGTGGGTATGTAAAATGTAGACTTTATTCTTGTATTAGTGTTTATTAAGTATTGCATTAATTTTTTCACATGAACAACTATAAACTTACCTTTACCTAATCCTGTATTATAAAGATCAAATGCAAAAATGTTTGTCAAATTAACTTAAAAGCAGAATGCAGCTTCATAAATATAAGATTTTGACATAAACAGGTCTCTGTTCAAATAAATATTCATAAGTGCCGACAGATTTCAACCTTAATGGCATACTATTCCTAAGAAAAACTTGTGTTCTACTCACAGCCAGGTATATTTCTACAAGTTACTAACATAAAAAAAAAAAACTGCCAAAGATGTCATTGTTTCAAGCCATCTAAAGATCAGTTATGAGCTTTCTAGTGTGTTTGGTTTTATCCATTTTGTGCTTGCTCTAAAAAAAATGAGCTTTTGTACAACTCTTATTTTGATAGAACTAAGAATTCTCCTTTCTATTATGATGTTAAAATGATGTCATCTGTGTCTAAAGTCAGCCATTATAAGAACTATCTTTCACATATCTAAGAAGAGGGCCATATTTAAACGTTCTTGGTTATTATTTTGAAGATCTAGAGGAATCCTAAAGTAGTCGAGCCAAAAAGTAGATGATCTGAAAGGTGGATAATTTTAAGAAATTTAAAAAAGAATGCATAGAAAGAATAAAAAGGGGAATCTTTTTAAATAGAAGCTACTGGAAAAATATATGTACTTTTACAGTTATAGACTCTCTGATAAAAGGAATGAAATATATATTTTTTAATCAACATATATATTTGTATATGTACTTGAAATAGCTTTAAGATGTTCTGTTAAGGCCATTATTAGATATATAGAGCCTTGATCACTTTTGTCATTTAATACATGGCAGAGTACTTTAAAATTATTCACTAGCAGCCTGACCAGGCAGTGGTGCAGTGGATAGAGCATCAGTCTGGGACACGGAGGACCCAGATTCGAGACCCCGAGGTCACCAGCTTGAGTGCCGGCTCATCTGGTTTGAGCAAGGCTCACAAGCTCGAGCCCAAGGTCACTGGCTCAAGCAAGAGGTTACTTGGTCTGCTGTAGCCCCCTGGTCAAGGCACATATGAGTAATCAAGCAATGAACTACTAAGGAGCCACAACAAAGAACTGATGTTTCTCATCTCTCTCCCTTCCTGTCTGTCTGTCCCTATCTCTGACTCTCTCTGACTCTGCCACACAAAAAAAATATTCACTAGCATTTTTTTTATCATATAGCCAATAGAAGAATAAGGAGAGAAAGACACTGAATTACTTGTTACCAAACAAATATCACTCTGTCAGCTCAGGGAGTATACTCAGGGTTCTTCTCTTGGTATACAGTCTAAGGCATATAGACTCAAAAACAATGGGCTATTTTAGTAATAAAGGAACAATGTTGAAATATATAAACATGGTTATAAGAAAGCAATGGGTCAAATAAAGGTTAAAAAATTCTAATGAACATCTATGAGACAAAGTTTGAGAGGCATGTATTGGAATTTTGTCTTGAATAAGTTGATTTCCTTAGGCCAAATTTCATCTAATAAAAAATATTGGCATAAATTAACCCTAAGACTCTTCCAAGCATGAAAGGCAGCATGGTAAGATGAAAAGGGCACATATTTTTAAGCCTTTATTACCCAGATTTTAATCTAAAATTTACCACACATTGACTGGGTGAGCAATGATAAATTAACCATAATGAGTCTAAATTTACTCATAAAATAAGCATCCACCATTTTGTTGTAGGGATTGTTATAAGGATCTTATAAAATAAAAATTAAGTGTTAGCACAGAAACCAGCATGCAGTAGGCACCCAAACATAATAGATTCTTTCCACCTATTCCCCTTTATTAGTCTAAAATTCTGGCTAGTGAGAGCTAGAGTACTCAGGTTATAACTGAAAGATTATTGTCTGTAGGCCTTTCCAGCTAAGTAAACTTGTACTAGTAACTAATTTCTTTGTGGGTATAATTAGGGTTCAAATATATACTTTGTTTCCTCTATGCTTGTTCTTATCATTTAAAAAATGTGAAAACACAGTCACAAAAAGAGCTCTATTCATGGAGGGGGAAGGAAGGAATTAACATTTCTGGTTGCTTACAGAGAGTATGGGATGAGGTACTTGCAGTTTCATTCAATCTTCGTTACAATACTGTGAGGTATTTTCTTATTTCACAAGTTAGATGATGAAAAAATGGTAAGTAATGTGAACAAGGTCATCTAACTGTTAGTCACTGAGCAGTAAAGTCAGTCCACGTATGCTCACATCCCACTACACAAATGACTTCTGGGGTACTAAGGTGTTAGTGAGAGGAAAGGACTATTTGAAGAATGATAAAGGAAAGGGTGAAAATAGGCTAATAGATGCGACTCTTTAAGTGTCTGTGCATTTAGCAGAACAAAACTAAGCTGATGAGTAAGAGTAATAGATAATAAGCAAAGAAATCACAGAGAAAAAAGATAATGATGAAATACAACACGCCTATTTAATGTATATGTCTAATAGTGTGTTTTTCCTATTTTTCTAAAACTGACGGTGAGAAAAGGAAGATAAATTCATGTTAATTCATCATATATTCTAATACGCTTTAGCTGAAGATTAAAAGAACCATGCCAGCTGTTGTGACTGCAGACAGAGAGCAAAGAAATCCTCTACGAGCCCCATGGGTTTATAGAAGTCTATCAATCACTCTGTCAATCTTCCGGGTCGTTATTCAAGTTGCTATCCCCAATTTTGCTGGATATATCAGATCAACTCCTGCTCCATAGGTAATTTTCCTCCCTAATGGATTTGGGATTTGTTCTTTCTTTATTACTTTTGGGCTAATGTGCTGCTCAAAACCATTGAAAATGGTAGTTAGAATGTCAGTCAATGGCTATGTGTGTGGGAGGTGGGGGTGGAATTATATTTAATTCAAAAATACTTATTATCACAACACAGGGAATTTAAACAAGTTAAAGGTATAGATAGAGCAGTTATTTAGTGCTAGTTATATTAACTGTGAATACCATAGTGCCTTGTTTTTATTAATATAATTATTTATATATTTGTTTATTTCACAGTTTTCAAAGATGTGGAAAAACATATCTACCTGGTTTCAAGTTGATTTAGAAATTTGACAGATATGTAGTCATTTGATCAATGAAGAACAACACACTGAAAAATGTAACTAAACATTTAATAAAAATCGAACAGCAAAACTTATGTATAAACACACAATATACCACACAAGGATAACTTTTGGTCATATTTGCAAAGGAAATTTATTCTTTTTGTCCAACAAATCTGTGTTGCAGAGGTGTGTAAGACATTGGGTTTGGCATGGGTGATACACATACAAAAAAGACCAAGACCCTGACTTTAAGGTGAAAACAAAACAAAAAAGATAATGATAAATAAATATGTTAAGTGCAATATTAGAATCATGAAAAATATTGGAATATCGATATTGGTTGTAACTTGATTCAGGAAGCCTTCCTGAAGGATGTGAGAAATAAGATATATATAAAGATTAGCAGCCCTGGCTGGTTGGCTCAGCGGTAGAGCGTTGGCCTGGCGTGCGGGGGACCCGGGTTCGATTCCCAGCCAGGGCACATAGGAGAGGCGCCCATTTGCTTCTCCACGCCCCCCTCCTTCCTCTCTGTCTCTCTCTTCCCCTCCTGAAGCCAAGGCTCCATTGGAGCAAAGATGGCCCGGGCGCTGGGGATGGCTCCTTGGCCTCTGCCCCAGGCGCTAGAGTGGCTCTGGTTGAGGCAGAGCGACCCCCTGGAGGGGCAGAGCGTCGCCCCCTGGTGGGCGTGCCAGGTGGATCCTGGTCGGGCGCATGTGGGAGTCTGTCTGACTGTCTCTCCCCGTTTCCAGCTTCAGAAAAATACAAAAAAAAAAAAAAAAGATTAGCAGACATTATTTACTTGAATAAGCAAAGAACACTGTAGGTAGTAGGGCCATAGGTGAAAAAGGTAATGGTTTATGAAAATCCAAAAGCACTTTAATATTTCCAACTTCAATTTAATATTTGTCAGAAGCAGGTCTTTCTTTTTGGTCACAGATGCATTCCTAGTATCTAGAACAGTGCATGATTCATTGTAACTGTTGGTTGAATACCTGATTGATTAATGATTAAATTAGAAAATGCAAGTCAAGGAATGGAAACATATACATTTGGAATAGGACCAGATTACAAAGTATCTTAATTGTTCCTCAGTGACCCACTTCGTACTGTTTTTGTTGTTTGTTTGTTTGTTTCATTTAGGCCCATCCCAGCTTGGGATATCTAGCAATAACACAGTGGTCCTTTTCAATAATCAACACACATACTTACACTTGCCTTCTAGAACTTGTTTTTATGGTATGGAATTTTCTTGATGTAATTTTCCTTCATAGTCTAACTAATGTCCACTTACCTTAGGGTATATCTTTGCTGATAGGAGATAATTTTACTTGCCTTAAATCATCGTGATAGATTTTTTTCAGATATTATTTTTAGTCAGCCCTGCCCTTGTGAAAAGATCACTGTTCATGCTCAGTGGAGATAGAAGCACTGAGTTCATATCTCAGGTCTGACAGGGGCCAGGCCTACCACTTTGCAATAATTATCTTTAAAATGACTAAATCGCAGATTTGAATAAAGATTAAATAAATAATAAATATGAAAAGTCTTATAAGATCTAAGATAGTACACAAATGTAAGAAATTATCTATTTATTCATGCCTACAAGGTCTTAAAACTAAAAAAAAATTAAGTAATATGTATGTAAATTTAACACATTATCACTACTTTTGTGGGATAACCTTCTGTAAAACATAGATAAACACTTCTGGCAACTTTTAAATCACATCATGTAGGCAACTTTTTTTCCCATCTATATTAAAAGTGACATTGAAGTAAAATCACAGGGGTATTAGAGACTATTTATCCCAAAGTAACTTTTCATGTTTTTTTTTCTTGATCTCAAATTTGAGAAGCATAGCATTGTTTGATCACTATATAAACACTTTTCCAATTAATCCTTATAAGAACTAATGCTACAAGGTTGCAATCATGATCATCTATTTATACATATGAACAATCATGAAACATGCACAGGTTAAATGTACTATGATTTATTCCATAATATTTGGCCTTTTTAGCATATACCAATATACCTCTCTCTGAACTAGGTTAGTCAGTGAATCTGAGACAAAATTATTAAAAAGAGATACTCTTCATAATAATATAAGTATGTCACTACTCATTTTCTTTTTGCCTATGCCAAAGTAAAACAATATTTGCCCTATAGATAAGATATATAATTGTTTATATAAATTATTATTCATTAGCCTCATATCATTAATTTGAAGGTTTTGTGTGCGTATATGTACATGCTTGTACACATGTATACATACATACATGTAACATTCACTCCCTTCCTTTACTACCACTGTGAACACTTAAATTTTTTCTCTTTGTAAAATATAGTGGCCCTGGCCAGTTGGCTCAGCAGTAGAGCGTCAGCCTGATGTGCGGGGGGACCCGGGTTTGATTCCCGGCCAGGGCACACAGGAGAAGCGCCCATTTGCTTCTCCACACCCCCCTCCTTCCTCTCTGTCTCTCTCTTCCCCTCCTGCAGCCAAGGCTCCATTGGAGCAAAGATGGCCCGGGCGCTGGGGGTGGCTCCTTGGCCTCTGCCCCAGGCGCTAGAGTGGCTCTGGTCGCGGCAAAGCGATGCCCTGGAGGGGCAGAGCATTGCCCCTTGGTGGGCAGAGCATCCGCCCCTGGTGGGCGTGCCGGGTGGATCCCGGTCGGGCCCATGTGGGAGTCTGTCTGACTGTCTCTCCCCGTTTCCAGCTTCAGAAAAATACAAAAAAAAAAAAAAAAAAGTAAAATATAGTACCCAACCAACCTGCTACCTATACTGAATGTACTTGTTTCTTATCTGATATATTGTATAATATATCTTATAAAGTAAGAAGTAGTCTTTCAAATCAGACACATAGAAAATTAGATGCAACATTAACATTAATTAATGAAATTTAAGGGGAAAGTCTTTTTTCTAAAGAAACACTGTATTGATCTGGCACAATGACTGAGACAGGACATTACAGAAAGGATACTTAATATCTATAGATAACCTGAGGTTTGTGAGATTATCAGAAAAGAAGTCCAGAACCTAAATTACCATAGTTTCCATAGTTTCTTACAGACATAGAGTCATAAATTACCTTAACCATGTAGTTTAGTTAGCTAGAGCATCATCCCAGTATGCCAAGGTTGCAGGTTCAATTCTGGGTCAAAGCACATACCAGAATGAACCAACGAATTGCATAAATAAGTGGAACAACAAATTGATGTTTCTGTTTCTCTTTTTCTCTCTCTGTCTCTCTCTAATTATTAAATTAAAAAAATAGAAACCTCAAAATCATCATGTTGAGTGGTTAATATATGTGAGATGTCATAAATTTTTCCTTGAGTTTTCAGATTAATATTATGCTATAAAATTATGTTTTACTCTGTTTGGACATGGTGACACCAATAAAAATAATTGTGTGTTTTATTTTTAACTATATTTACTTTCTTTTTTATTTTTTTCCATATGAATAGTGTGTTTTCTTTCTTTTTTTTAAGAAAGCAAAGTAGAAAATTGGTAAATATTGTAAGGACACACCATCAAGTGCATTGTTACAATGGTAATAAAAAAGAGAACAAAAAATCAAATTCTTCCGGCAAAATTCCATTTCTCTGTGTGAAATTTTGTCATCCCTGCAATAAGTGCAAATAAATATTCTCCATCTAACATTTTTAATTAAGTTAAATATTCTTAGTTAATTTACATGTAGTGAATATATACTATGTTCCTGGTAATATAGTATACAAACATCACTAAATGCCTTTTCTGGCCCTGGCCAGTTGGTTCGGTTGGCCCAGTATGTGGAAGTCCTGGGTTAAATTCCCCCATCAGGGCACAAATGAGAGGCGACCATCTGCTTCTCTCCCCCCCCCCCCCCCCTTTTTTTCTTACCCGCTTGCTGCCAGCAGCTCAATTGGTTCAAGCACCAGCCCTGGGATTTACTGACAGCTCTGTTGGTTTAAGCACTGGCCCAGATGGGGTGCAGGGGCTGCCAGGTGAACCTAGTCGGGACACATGCAGGAGTCTATCTCCTTTCCTTTTATTAAAAAAACCCAAAACAATAAAAATAAATAAATAAATAAATGCCTTTTTTGACCTCTTTGCCGCCTATTTAGAAAAACTGTTAAACTGATAAGCTCAAAACAACAAGTGATTGGACAGGAAGAGGTTTGTTCAGGAAGCAAAGTATCTCACACTCCCTTTATTTCAATTTAATATTCTGTTTAATTAATTTTATCTTTAAATTTTTTTTAAATTTTTTATTTATTTTAGTGAGGAGAGCAGAGAGAGAGAGAAGGGAGGAGAAGCAGGAAGTATCAACTCCCATATGTGCTTTGACTGGGCAAGCCCGGGTTTTTGGACCGGTGACCCCAGCATTTCGAGTCAATGCTTTATCCTTTGCGCCACCACAGACCAGACAATTTTATCTTTAAGAAAACTTAATTTTTTAAAAAATTTATTGATTTTAGAGAAACAGGGTGTGAGGGAGAGACATTGATTCATTGTTTCCCTTACTTATGTGTTCATTGGCTGATTCTTGTGTGTGTCTTGTCCGGGATGCCATCTTGGTGCATCAGAGGACACGCTAACCAACTGAGCTACCTGGCCAGGGCCTAAGAGAAATTTAAAGTGTTGTCTTTTTAAACTAAAAACTACTTCCAATGGTAAATAGTGACAAAATCTTCTTAACTAGTAGGCTATATAAAAGGTAGTTTAAAAAAGTAGTGTAGAATATAATCAGACTATAAGGAACTATCTTTCGAGCGATCTCTTTTAAAACTTGGATATAATCATGATAATTTACTGCTTAAAACCCACAATTACCAGTGAGAACTAGTAGCATGCCTTTGAAAGCCCTTTGAGATCAAGCCCTTACTACCACCAAAGCCTCAATTTCATGCCTTTTTTCTTCTTTCCGTACTTAGTCACTCAGACCTTCTTTCAATTTCTTGAACATTTTTCTGTTCCCTAAAGTCTCTTTATATGCTATTCTCTGCCTGGAACATCTCCCAGACTTCAAGTATCACTTTAATATCCTTGTAAAAGTCTAAACTTTCCCTAAATTCCACTACTACCACTCCTAACACCACCAGACCAACTCAGTTCCACTATATAATTTCATAACATCTTATCTTCATTAAATCTATCTCACATTATAATTAAATATGTTTGTGACTCATTAGCTTTATTAATACCAAAGGTATCTATCTCTCTCACTTAAAATATATTTTAGTGCCTATCACAGGACTGTACATATGTTAAAGGCATAATAAATATTTGTTAAATGAATATATAATTTTAAGATTTTATAGGTATTTTAGTAATAAAGATTACTAAAAGGAAGTAATACTGAAGACAATAAAAAATTTAAAAGATGTTTTTTGTGAGCCCAAACAAATATAAATAATAAGTTTAAGAGCCTGACCAGTGGTGGTGCAGTAGAGAGAGCATTGATCTGGGACACTGAGGTCCCAGGTTCAAAACCCAGAGATCACTGGTTTGAGTGCGGGCTCATCTGACTAGAGCGCAGGATCATCAACATGATCCCAAGATTACTGACTTGAGCCAAAAGGTCTCTGGCTAGAAGCCCAAAGGTCACTAGCTTGAGCCTAAGGTTGTTGACTTGAGCAAGGGGTCGCTGACTTGAGCAAGGTGTCACTGGCTCGATTGGAGCCCACCAGTGAAAACATGTATGAGAAGCAATTAATGACCATCTAAAGTGACACAACTATAAGCTGATGCTTCTTATATATTTTCTTTCCTGTTATTCTCTCTCACTTGCAAATATAATAATAACAATAATAATAATAATAATAATAATAATAATAAGAAGAAGAAGAAGAAGAAGAAAAGTCAGGGAAAAAATGTATACACTGTATAAAGGAAGGAGAGAACAAATTTTATTATGTAGTCCAGAGAAAATTTTACCATAAACAAAATAGTTCTCTTGAATTTAAAAGAATGTGGGCCCTGGCCGGTTGGCTCAGTGGTAGAGCATCGGCCTGGTGTGCAGAAGTCCCACTTTCAATTCCCGGCCAGGGCACACAGGAGAAGTGCCCATCTGCTTCTCCACCCCTCCCCCTTTCCTTCCTCTCTGTCTCTCTCTTCCCCTCCCACAGCCGAGGCTCCATTGGAGCAAAAGATGGCATGGGTGCTGGGGATGGCTCCTTGGCCTCTGCCCCAGGTGCTAGAGTGGCTCTGGTCACGACAGAGCGACGCCCCAGATGGGCAGAGCATCGCCCCCTGGTGGGTGTGCCGGGTGGATCCCGGTCGGGTGCATGCAGGAGTCTGTCTGGCTGCCTCTCCGTTTCCAACTTCAGAAAAATACAAACATAAATAAATAAATGAATAAATAAATAAATAAATAAATAAATGTGGAAGGTTTAAGGAGCAAAAATGAACATAAGGTAAATTATTATGGGAAACAAAATAAAGGCCTCCAAAAGATCTTTAGGTCTAATCCTCAGAAGAAGTAGCTATGTTTGTTCCTTTATATGGCAAATGAACTCTGCAGATCGAATTAAGTTAAGGATCCTGGTAGATTAACCTGTGTTATCTGGGGAGGTCCAAGACAATCACAAGGGACCTTATTAAGAGGGAGATAAGAAGGTCAATTTCATAAAATGGAGATGCAACAATGGAAGTAAATTTAGAAGTGATACAGTGTGAAGATGGACAAAGGTTAGGAATTCAGGAGGCTTTAGAAGCTGGAAAAGATAAGAAAATATATGTTCTCTCTGGACATTCTCGAAGGAATAGAGGGAAATTTTCTTAACGTGATAACAAACATCAACCAAAAATATATACATATTACTAATATATATACTTTATGATGAGAAAGAAGATGCATTACCCCAAGATAAAGAAGAAGGCAAGAATGTCTCTTCTCATATATCCTATTAAACATCATTCTGGAAGTCTTAGCTAATGCAATAAATTACAAAAGGAAATAAAAGCCATCTATATTGGAATGAAAGAAATAAAATTGTCTTCATTTGCATTTGACATAATTGTCTATGTAGAAAATACAAAGACCTAGAAAAAACAGAGTAGAAAAACTATTGGTGACTTTGGGTTTGACAATTATATAACATCAAACACATAATCCATGAAGGAAGAAATTGAGAAGTTATACTTTTTTTTTTTTTTTTTTTGCATTTTTCTGAAGCTGGAAACAGGGAGAGACAGTCAGACAGACTCCCGCATGCGCCCGACCGGGATCCACCCGGCACGCCCACCAGGGGGCGACGCTCTGCCCACCAGGGGGCGATGCTCTGCCCATCCTGGGCGTCGCCATGTTGCGACCCTCCTGGGTGTCGCCATGTTGCGACCAGAGCCACTCTAGCGCCTGGGGCAGAGGCCACAGAGCCATCCCCAGCGCCCGGGCCATCTTTGCTCCAATGGAGCCTTGGCTGCCGGAGGGGAAGAGAGAGACAGAGAGGAAGGCGCGGCGGAGGGGTGGAGAAGCAAATGGGCGCTTCTCCTATGTGCCCTGGCCGGGAATCGAACCCGGGTCCTCCGCACGCTAGGCCGATGCTCTACCGCTGAGCCAACCGGCCAGGGCCGAGAAGTTATACTTTATTAACTACATCAGACTAAGAAGTTTTTGCTCAGCAAGAGAAACTGATAACAAAATAAACAGAAAGCCAACTAAATGGGAAATGATATTTTCAAACAACAGCTCAGATAAGGGCCTAATATCCAAAATATACAAAGAACTCATAAAACTCAACAACAAACAAACAAACAATCCAATAAAAAAATGGGAAGAGGATATGAATAGACACTTCTCCCAGGAAGAAATACAAATGGCCAACAGATATATGAAAAGATGCTCATCTTCTTTAGCTATTAGAGAAATGCAAATCAAAACGGCAATGAGATACCACCTCACACCTGTTCGATTAGCTATTATTAGCAAGACAGGTAATAGCAAATGTTGAAGAGGCTGTGGAGAAAAAGGAACCCTCATACACTGTTGGTGGGAATGTAAAGTAGTACAACCATTATGGAAGAAAGTATGGTGGTTCCTCAAGAAACTGAAAATAGAACTTCCTTATGACCCAGCAATCCCTCTACTGGGTATATACCCCCAAAACTCAGAAACATTGATACGTAAAGACACATGCAGCCCCATGTTCATTGCAGCATTGTTCACAGTGGCCAGGACATGGAAACAACCAAAAAGCCCGTCAATAGATGACTGGATAAAGAAGATGTGGCACATATACACTATGGAATACTACTCAGCCATAAGAAATGATGACATCGGATCATTTACAGCAAAATGGTGGGATCTTGATAACATGATACGAAGTGAAATAAGTAAATCAGAAAAAACCAGAAACTGCATTATTCCATACGTAGGTGGAACATAAAAGTGAAACTAAGAGACATTGATAAGAGTGTGGTGGTTACGGGGGGGAGGGGGGAAAGGGAGAGGGAAAGGGGGAGGAGGAGGGGCACAAAGAAAACTAGATAGAAGGTGACAGAGGACAATCTGACTTTGGGTGATGGGTATGCAATATAATTGAATGACAAGATAACCTGGACTTGTTATCTTTGAATATATGTATCCTGATTTATTGATGTCGCCCCATTAAAAAAATAAAATTATTTTTTTTTAAAAAAAAGGAAAGAAAAATTTAAACCTCTGTTCTGCAAAGAAAATGAAAAGACAAGTCACACACTAAGAGAAAATATTAGCAAAATCAAGATTTGATTAAAAATAGATATGTGTGTCCCCAAAGGATGCAGGAACTCTTGAAAAATAATAAAAAATACAAATTACCCAAATAAAAATCACCTTACCAAAGAAAATATATACAAGGCAAACACACATATGAAATAATGCTTGACATCATAGATCATTAGGGAATTGCAAATTAAAACAATGAAATGTCATTACACACCTACTAGAATGGCTAACAGCCGAAATACTGACAACACCAAATGTAGTCGAGGATAAGGACCGAACAACAATTCTCTTTCATTGGCTGATAGGCATGCGAAAATGATTCCACCACTTCAGAAGACAGTTTGTCAGGTTTTGTTTTATTTGACAAAGCAAGACATTATTTTACCATACAATCCTGCAATCATGCTCATAGATATTAACCGAAATAAGTGGAAAAATTATATCCACACAAAAATCCTACACACAAATATTTATAGCAGTTTTAATCATAAGTGACAAAAACTGGATGCAATCAAGATGTCTTTCAGTAGATGAATGGAAAAATAAGGCATGTCCATACAATGGAATATTATTCTGCCATAAAAGTAAATGACTTATCACAAAATGACACGGAGAAAACTTAAATATGTATTGCTCAGTGAAAAAGCCAGTCTGGAAAGGCTACAACTGTATGATTCTAATTCTATGATATATTGGAAAAAGCAAAACGATGGAGACAATAAAATTAACAGTAGCTGATAGGAGTTGGGGAGGAAAAGAGAAGAAATGTATAGGTGGAGCACATGGTATTTTTAGGACAGTATAACTATTCTGTGTGACTCCTTACTGGTGGATATGTGACATTATGTATTTGTCAAAACCTACTGAATGGTTAAACACAAAGAGTGAACCTAAATATAAAGTACTGATTTTAGTTAATTATAATGTATCATATTGTTCATTAACTGTAATGCAACATGTTAACAATAGAGAAAATTGTTGAGGGGAGGCAACAGGTGGCAGAGAGGAAGAGCTATATGAGAGTCCTCTGTATTTAATGTTTAATTCTTCATAAGCCTGAAACTGCTCTAAGAAATAAACTTTATGAATTTTAAAAAAAGTTTTGGAGAAGGTTGGTTAAAACTAACAAAACAGACTGGCTGCCTACTGTCATATTGCCACTAGCCACCAGTCAAAAAGGAGAAAAATAAAAAAAAATGACTAATGTTTTGCTTTTTGTTTTATTTATGCTTCTATTCTAGTATATTTCTCTAATTCAAAAATATTCTCCCAAAAGATTTTGAAACAGTTGTCCAAGTATAAATAGAGGTGGCACTTCTGAAATCAAGTGAGAATCAGTTCTATATTTCAACAGCAAGACACATAAAGGCTTGAATTCTTTAAGGATTCTAGAAACTGTTTATTAAACTTTCACAGAGCTACTTCAAAAAACAGAAACAAGAGTCAGACTTTTTTTTTCAAGATAAAGAGATCTTGAAAAAATTAAGCCATGGAAAAGGTGAACTATCTTATTTTATGTGCAAGCACAGCATCTATTGAATATGTTTGCTTTCTTTATTCAATGACAGACCCCAAGCATTTTACAGAGAAACAAATCTACTCCCAAAGCTTATATAACAAGTTTTGCCAAACGGAAGGTTAGATCTAAAGGTGAAGTTGACGTCTTTATTATCACGAGGAAAACTGAAAAACCAGGCAGTTCTTTCATTCGGACACTTACAGAACAACAGTGCAGGACTTGGGATTATAACTATAAATCATACTCAAAACCTGAATTTAGATACAGCATCTGAGAGTATAACATTAGCTTAAGCCAAGGTAAAACATTATGATTATTTATTTTTTGGAGAGGGTTATCTATACAGAGATTAGGAGCAATTGAAAACTTGGAATTAATGTGGTTTTAGGACTATATGATCTTTATTCTCCTTCAGAAGAAGATGTGTCTAGTAATAAAGTTTTCACTAGAGCTCAATTTATTCTACAAAACTTATTCCCTATAATTATAATATGTATAGTAAAAAAAAAGTTGTATGAAGATTTGTATTAATAAATCAAACACATAGAAAAGGGTATAATATAAAATAGATTTAGATGTCATGCATACTTGTCATCTATATGAAATGCTGCTGATAATTCCATACAGGTACCAAAATAGAAGTGATATTTTTATCATCATAATTTGTGTATAACAGGAGGCTATTATACATGCAATCTTTTATTTTAAAAAATATATGCTTTAAATGAGTGGAAGGTCCAAATGTAGTATAAAAGACTGCGGTACTATGATTAAATTTATACATGAAAGTTTTGATCAAAAAGATTGCAGAAAATTATTTCATGGTAATAAACAATAACTTTCAGAAATTAAATGTATCATAAATGTTGAGAAAGTACATATATACTTTTAAATAGTTACTGGGATTTTAACACCTAGGCTCAGTTGGCAGATAACAAAAAGTATCTTCATACTACTGATTTCTAGTAGTACTCTCCTCTTCTTCTGCTAAAAGTAGCTAAAAAGTCATCTCTTTCAAAAATTCTTGGCTAAAAAACCTTTCTGAAATGAATTTTTTTTTTACATTTTAACTCATTATTTGTAGTGTCATAACATGTATTGAATTAAATGTACCTTTACAATTAATGTTTATTTCACATGCGGTTTTCTAGAGAACTGGGTTCTTGGATTTTATTACTTTAAAAAAAAAAATTATCTATTGGCAGACCAGGCGGTGGTGCAGTAGATAGAGCGTCGAACATGGGATGCAGAGGACCTAGGTTTAAAACCCCGAGGTCGCCATCTTGAGTGTGGGCTCATCTGGTTTGAGCAAGGCTCACCAGCTTGGACTCAAGGTCACAGGCTCGAGCAAGGGGTTACTCGGTCTGCTGAAGGCCTGTGGTCAAGGCACATATGAGAAAGCAATCAATGAACAACTAAGGTGTCGCACCGATGAATTGTTGCTTCTCATCTGTCTCCCTTCCTGTCTGTCTGTCCCTATCTGTCCCTCTCTCTGACTCTCTCTCTGTCACCTCCTAAAATGACAGCAGATATTTTTTAATAAAACTAATTTAGTTTATTTGACTTTTTACTTTGACAGATATTTAAAGGAAGTGAGCTATTTATATGTTTTTGTGATCTATACTCAGGTGATTTAAAGGATACTTTTTAAGGCAGGGAACTAATTAAATTGGAGACAGTTTAGGATTTGCCAGTTTAGCTTAAATTGTTTAGGACTGAGAGAAATAGCAAGGCAAAGGTCTTGAATAGGACATTGATTTATTAGTTAGCTCTTGACCTGGGTACATTCTCAGATACACTTTAAGAGATTTCCCAGAACAAACAAAGCACTTTCCCCAAAATTATTTAACGGTTTATGGAATTATCTCACCTGGAGAAAACTGTTTTCTGTAACAGGTAAACCACATCGGTACAGTAGTTATCAATGTATATGTATATACAATCACATATTCTCAAGATTTTTAATTCTGAGAACTAGATGGCCGGCAAGTGTAACACCCAACTGTTTGTTTATAAGTCATACTTTTTACTAAAACAAGGCAGAAATTCGTAGAGATATGGCTGATTTCAGAGTGCAGTTACAGAAAGAACAAGATGACCCTGGACTATCAGGCCACAGAGAGAGAGAGAGTGTGTGTGTTTGTTGCCCAGTTGTGTGCACTGAGAACACAGTGTCACTGTGTGATTGTGAAAACATGTGAAACGGATACAGAAAATCAAACCCAAGGGGCTTCTACAAGCCAAATATGGAGCAATTGAGTATTTAATTAAACAGCCGTAGTAATAAATTATGTCATTCAATAAAATAGGAATCAAAATACTTTCCAACAAAATATTTATTAATTTCAAAGAGGAAAGGACTAAATTACACCAGGAACTTGGCAGACACCACTTCAACCCAGTTTTCAAAGTTAACACCACTCATGGGAAAATCAAAATTGTTTGTCACCTAATAGTGTGTTAAGAACACAGCAGCACATGTGTGATTTTCCTGCCAAAGATGCAAAACTGAATCTAAACATGAAAAAACATCAGATAAACTCAAATTACAAGACACTCTATAATATAGCAGGTCTGTAGACCTGGACTACCTACTTCAAAAGCATCAAGAAGAGGTGAGGAATCCTTCAGACTGAAGAAGTATAGAGACATGCTATCTAAAAGCAACAGGAAATTCTGGACCTGATCTTTTCTCTATAAAGAAAATTATTGGGACAGCAGCTGAAACCTGTCTGAGAAAAATTGAGGTTTGAAGATTAAATGGTTGTCATTTTCTGACTGATAATTATATATGGCTGTGTATGAGAATGTGCTGGTTTGTAAGAAATACATAATTGAGCATTTAGGAGTAATGTAGTAATGTCATCAGGTTACACTTAAAGTTTTTAGAAAAGTTATTGGAGAAAAAAAGGGAAGAAGGAAATGGAGAGTGAGAAAAGGATGGGAGAGGGGGAAGGAGGAAAAATGTTATTTGTACTGTACTTGGAACTTTCTGTAAGTTTATAATTGTTTCAGATTTTTTTTTTTAAGTTTTAACGAAGCAGTAATGATAAAATAAAATGTTTACAGATAAGGAGAAATCACTCTCCCAGTTATACTGAGTTATAGCAAAATAAGCAAGTATAAAGAAAAAGGAGGACATGAAATCGAACACAGTGTTTGCTTCTCAGGAGAGAATGAAAAAGAATTCATGATCAACCACACAGCAAACGGCTTAAAGTAGATGTAGCTAACCTAGAGGATGTGGGCTCTAGGAAGAGAGACTTCTAATAATAATAATAATAATAATAATAATAATCAAATGTTTGATTTGCCATATTTGAGACACACACACATACTTAAACACACATAAAAGTAAAGATTATATAAGAAAGCAGTCTTACAAGAAGAAAAACAATTAGAAATCTCAGGATAAGACAAGCTCTCTGTTGGAGAAACTCTGTTTTCTAATATCCATTCTTACCTTTTTTCATATTAATTGTGGTCTAAGATATAGGAAAGAAAGAGTCAGGGAAGATGGTAATGGTAATTTCCATGTCAGGAAGCAATTAGATAATGTTCAAAATCAAGAAATAGTTACAAATATAGAAGTTACAACCACAAACAATTGTTTCAAGAAATTGTCTTGGTAAAGGAGAAATTGGAAATGGGAATGGGTGGAGAATAGGAGAGATGGTTTTTATAATAACATTTTATTTTATTTTTTTTATATTTCAGGTTTATGTTTTCTTTTTATTTTTATTGAATGGTTTTTTTGTTTTGTTTTGTTTTGTTTTATTTATTTCTGAAGCTGGAAACGGGGAGAGACAGTCAGACAGACTCCCGCATGCGCCTGACCGGGATCCACCCGGCATGCCCTCCAGGGGGCGATGCTCTGCCCCTCCAGGGCGTCGCTCTGTCGCGACCAGAGCCACTCCAGCGCCAGCGCCCGGGCCATCTTTGCTCCAATTGAGCCTCGCTGCGGGAGGGGAAGAGAGAGGCAGAGAGGAAGGCGAGGGGGAGGGGTGGAGAAGCAGATGGGCGCTTCTCCTGTGTGCCCCGGCCGGGAATCAAACCCAGAACTTCTGCACGCCAGGCCAACGCTCTACCACTGAGCCAACCGGCCAGGGCCAATGAATGGTTTTTATCTGAGTTAATTTCTCATTTTATGACAGGTAGTATATTATTTAGATATTATAAGAGATGATGTGTGGGGGGATAGGAATCCACTAGAGGTCTTTCCTCTGAATATTGAGATACCTATGATAGTGTTATCTTTTTTAAATTAATTAATTAATTAATTAATCAATTAATTAAATTGAGAGGCAGGGAGACAGAGAGACAGACTCCTGCGTGTGCTCTGACCAGGATCTACCTGGCAAGCCCCCTACCAAGTGATGCTCTGCCCATCTGGGCCAATGTTGCCCAGCACCCAAACTGTTTTAGTGCCTGAGACAATGCACATCCTCAGTGCCCAGGGCCAACTTGCTTGAACTATTCAAGCCATGACTGTGGGAGAGAAATAGAGAGAAAGAGAGAGAGAAAATGAGAGAAGGAGGGGTGGAGAAGCAGATGTTCACTTTTCCTGTGTGATCTGTCTGGGAATTGAACTTGAGACTTCTACACTAGGGCTGACACTCTACCACTGAGCCAACCAGCCAGGGCTGCTAGTGTTCTATAAACTGTAGTTTAATTCATTAGTAGATTATGTAGTCATTTCAATGAGCATAGTTTTATGTTACTTTTGCTTGAAATTAAATAGAATGTAATAGAATAACATGAAATGGAATGGGAATAAAATGACATGAAATCAAATGGAAACACAGTGGCATGGAATGGAATGGAATGAAATGGAACAGAACAGAACAGAATAGAAAGAGTGGATCGGATTGAAACACACATACTGGCTCTGGTTGGTTGGCTCAGTGGATAGAGCATCGGCCCAGTGTATGGACATCCTGAGTTTGAGTCCTGGTCAGAGCACAAAAAGAAGCAACCATCTGCTTCTCTCCCCCCTCCTTTCCACCTTCTCTCTATCTTCCTCTCTAGCAGCCAGCATTGGCCCCAGGCACTGAGGATAGCTTGGTTGATTGAGCATCAGCCCCAGATAGGGGTTGCAGAATAGATCCAGTAAGGGCACATGTGGAAGGGAGTCTGTCTCATTATCTTTCTTCCTCTTAAATAAAAAAATAAATAAATAAATAACAACACCCCCCCCCCAAAAAAACCCTTTTTTAGCAAAATTCACCCAGGAAGTGACGTGACTGATACTTGAAAGCTAAACTCTCCACAACTATGTAAATTTGTTCTTCTTTTTGTCCTGAACAGTGAAGTGTCTCACAAATATGCATTACAAATACCATAAAATAAAATTTGAGTTGTAAGCCACTGAGAATGAGTCCATAGAATATTCCTTACTTTTTAAAAAGTATACACATATATTTATTTATTTACATTTCAAGAATTTTTCTTGAAGGAGAAATAAAGGCTGGGAATATAGTTCATAGAAGAGGACCTATTAAATGGTTTTGTATAACCAGTTAGTTACTGTTACTAAAAATAGAAAAACATAAAATTCTAGTATCTCATTAGCAGTGCAACTTTGATTTGTTGTCCACCAGTGTGCATCCTTAGCCATAACTATTAAACTGAACTTTAAAGTTTCTACCACTAAACCGAAACTAAGAAATTTGCTTATAGATCCTATAAGGTTCTAATAGAATCATGATACAAAAATACACAGAACATAATAGGTAACAAAAAATTAGTTATGAAGTACAGTGGTTATATACAAAGACTTTTTTTGTAATCATGTTTTTTTAATTAACTCGTTTTCTAAAAGTATTACAAAAATATATTTTCATTTTTCTAAGCTACTCTAAGATAGTATAGGTTGCCTTTTCATGTCCAAGTAGTTTGATTCTATAAAAGCAGAAATCAATAATCTCTTGAAGTATTTCCACTTTCAATACCTATAAAGTAGTATTATCTATTTCCTATATTCAAAGCAGGGCCTGGAGCTGATCTTAGACACAGAATGTTTACCCTTGACTTCTACCATGCCAGTTTTCCTGACCCAAATATTGACTACCTAAATCACGCAAGGGTCATTGTCAGTAACCTCAATCATTTCCAGAAGTCCGGGTGTTTGGATTCCTTCCAATTATCTACCATGATTTATTAAAAATAAAATCGCATGTAGAAAATAGAATTTTATGGTAAAGATGTTATTTTAGTTAAAACTAAGATTTTGAAACTAGTAAAAGCTGAAAATTTTTAAATGCTAATAAATGTTTCACATATAAATGCATGTATATTATGTGCATATATAGTAAGAATTGCTGTTTTGTGGTTATTCTTGTAAACTGATTTTAAATACAAGAAAAAGCTAATTTTTCAAGTGTACTAATAGGTAATGCATACTATTCTATTCTAGTGTTAAGAAGCAAGCAACTCACTGCTTTATTGTTGGCAGTATTCTTCTTCACTACTATTTAGTAAGAATTTACTATTTGCTACATGTGCAACCTGTCATTTAATATTCATTAAAACTGCATGAAGTAGCTGCTAAGTATATATAACATATGGAAACTGAGGCTTATCCACAAGTCTCATAACTCATCAGAGATGGAAATGAAGTTGAGAGACAGTTCTAATACTAAAGCATCTGCTGTTATGCATTAAGGAATTATACTTGTGTGTTCCTTACTTGAAAATAACTATATCATAGTCAATGTGTTGAGGGACTAGGAAATATTAAGAAGACTCTTATGCTGACAGAAAGACAAAAGAACCAATGTATTTATGACTTATTTTCAGTTCATTAAATGTGCAAGAAAAAATATGGATAAAATTTGTATAATAAATTCTTTTGTACATTGATAAATCCCTGGTATCAAAATATGTTTATATGATGTGAGACTAGTTAAAAGCAAGCAAAAAGAACCCTATATCTAATAAAGACCTATGAGGCAAAAATACTTGCATATTTGGCTCTCTAATAACCTGTAGAATTTCTACAGGAACCCAGGTACAACTGAATGTGAATCTTGTCTTTTATAAGCCCATTCTTCCTTTATGCAATTATCCCTCATTTCACCAACCCAATGTGTGTAATCTCCCTTTTAATTTAAGCTTCAAAATAAAAACAAATATCATACCAACCAGTACTTGTGGTTATTATCTCTAATAAAATTATGTTATGTAAAATGCTGTCTTTTCTGGGCATATTTGTATTTTAAGTCTGTTAACTACACCTTACAATAAAAGACTTTTGTTCTGGTAAAGGCATTTTTGACAGTACAAGTAATGGGACACACGTCAGAGAGGAGAATAAGTCATGTGACTCATGTAATAAGTCACTATAGAATAGGACTGGTGAGTATGGCCATACAAAAGACCAGCCCGAAAGAATGGCCCCCGTACATTATCTAGACTCCTAATCGTAGGAGTTATTAAGGGTGAAAGAACCCATTCACCCCTCCGCCCAGAGTTTAAATTGCATGACCCTGGTACCTGTCCCTTTCTTCCAGCCTTCTTCTCTCATTCTTTCTCTTAACCCAGTCACGTCTCTTTAGGTATCAAAAATGGCAGATTTATAAATTATATTCCTTGGTTTATCTGATAATAATCTTTAAATGTTCTGACAATTAATGACATGATTGATCTGTGTGCTTTCTATTTACCATTGGTTATGAAGGTAGAATGAATAAATATAGCCATAGCACACATAGTCTTTATTAACAGTGCCATTATTGCTGCATTTTCCACTAAGAAGTGCTGCTTCTAAGAATAATCATTTAAAAAATCAAATCACAACTTAAATGCTGGGTGTATATTTTAATATACTGTGTGGCAAAAGTAAAATACTATATTGTGCTAAAAGGTCACTTTGTACTATACATTTCGAGATGAGTTATCAAAAATAGATCAAGTTGTTGTTTTCCTGCATAAATTATAAATGAAAAGTTACAACCTCCAGAAGATCAGCCTGACAATACATAAAATATAGGAATGTGGGCTAAATGTGGTAATCACATTGTGCTCATTGAGGTCAGAGTGTAATTCGCAACACAATTATGTTCCAGTCCTGTTCTAAAACAGAATAATTGATTTAGTATATCTTTCAACACTTATTTGTTCCTGCTATTTCTGATGGTAGATTTTTTTTTCCAGAGAATTCAGGTTGCTGTTTAATTCAGTAGTAAAAATAAAAGAAACAATATGTTTAGATTAACTGAAAGCTAAAAACTTTAATTATACCACTTAAAAACTTAGTAATAATCTCTAAGTATATTACAAGAAATACTTTTCCTATTTCTTTTTCAAAAGATTAATCACCTTTTGTTTCTTCACTTGGTTCTAATTTCTCTCGTGTTCAATCCCTGATGGCTTCCTTAGCACCTTGCTCAAAGAAGAACCAATTCTCAATCCAATATCTTCCGCCCACCTCCCTAGTCTTCCCAACAGAACGCTAGTCTCTCCAAACATTAAGAAATATTAAGGGGAAAAAAAAGCAATCTTAGTGTTGCTTTCATGTCCTTCTTTCTTTCATTATCAGGTTTAATAATACTCCAATCCACTGATTAGTATCAATGTAACAACATTAATACTCTACACCCCTATTTCCTTATCTTACATTTCCATCTCATTCCTCAGAAATCTAGATAGGTATATTATCCTGGAATAGCTCTCCCGACAGTTATCCATTATTTCCTATCCATTGGATCTTTTCCTTGATTGACTTCTCTCTGACTTCAATACCATTCACAACCTTCTCTATCAATAATAACTCCCCTCTGTACTTTGACAACAAAGCTTTTCTCATGTCTGCTATCTTGCTACCCTGTACTGTTTTTCTACCAGTTCCTTATCCTCTAACTCTTCACTGGGTTCACAGCACCCATATATAAACATCTTCTTGTATTTTGAGTCCTACACATACATACTTCCAAATTTATACTGAACTATCTATTTAGGAAAAACAGAAGCCATTCAGTCTCAGCATGCATAATCTCATCATATATACAAAATCATTTTCTCCTTTTCAAATATTCTTTGTGAAATAAGAGGGCTGAGAATTGCTCCCCAGTCCTTGTTCCCCACCCTTGTTTAGTCAAAAAGCTCTCTCAGTTCTACATTCTCAGTCTCTCTCCACATTGCCTAAGTGTCTCTACCCAAATTCAGTTCATCAAAATTTCTAGATTCCTCCTTTATCTTCAGCCTCCAATATCACCATTCCTTCCTTTATTTAGTACCTGCAAATCCTTTATTCAGATTTTAATTTGATCCCTATTCTTAATACAACATTTTCTTTCCTATTATCTTTAATAAAAAATTCAAATCGCTTAACATACTTAATTCGACTAAACTCTAATTTCCTACTGGATTGGCTGTGCAACAGTCATGAAAGGTCATTTTCCTTTTCCCAAATGAATGTCAATTTCCCAGGACTTTCTGCTTTTCTACATTCTCTGCCAAAACATCTTTTTTTCTCCTATTAATGATTCTTTATTATTTGGTCTCAAAAAAATTATAATATATGTGAACCTATCTCCGATCTATAGTGCTAGATTGGTACTCCTCTCTGCTCTCAAAGCTTAACAAACACAACCAATTATACAGTACCTGTTATTCAGTTATAATTTTGGATATTCTTATCAATCTCCTTCATGGAATATTTTTTGAGACATTGAATGTATCTTTTCTTTGTATCCACTGTGTTAAGTAACTTTAAATCTTAAAAATTTATGGAGTAAAATATATTTTAGTCTATAATAAAAACAGATAAAAAATCAAATTAATCAGAAAATAATACATGAATAATAAAATCAAAATGTTATTTAGTACCCCGTATGGTAAAATAGAATTATTATTGACAAATATTCAATCTTAGAGGAGGAATTTTAAGACCCCAAATATTTATGGGCTGGATATTGTTCAGCCTCTAAAGAAGAAGTATAGCCATTAGTAAACTCTCTAGATGAAGCCAAAAGGGATTATAGAAAAGATGAATTTTTTAGAAGTAAGAGCCATAAGCCATGGAAAACAATAGATTGGAGCATTATAGCAGATGCAGAAGTATGTTTTGCCCAAGGAATATTTCTTATCATCAGGGCAGAAGTACAACTTAATATTTACCCAGCAGAATTTGAGAATTACTACTATAATTCTTCCACTTTCTGATGGTAGTGCCTTTTCAAAGACCCTATAATACATGGTGACTAAAGATTTTGCAATATATTTTTAATTTAAATTATAAATATAATTATAAATACACATAATATATAAATATATTTAATCAACTGATACACCAGAAGTTCAAAGCTGAAATTCTACCTCTTAATTTCTTATTTTTCATTTTGTGGCAAAATAAAGGAAAAAAATACATAAAAATTGCCTGTACCTCACTGCATTAGTACTGATGGTGGTTCTCTGTTTGGACTGTCCTTCTGATATACATTCACTTAATTTAGTTCATTATTGCCTTCTAATTTTGTGCTCAAGTTCTACGTAATCAAAGAAGTCTTCCCCAACTAGTATAAGTTAGCAAGACACACTCGTACCACTTCACTTCTTATTATAATATCCTACTTTCTATTCAAAATGAAACACTTTTTACCCTGTAATTTGTGTTTATTTTTGTATTTCTGACCTCACTTTGTTGAATTTACTGCTATATCCATAGTGCCAAGAGTAGTGCTTGGCTTATGGTAAGAACTTGATGTTGAATAATGTTTTAAATTATAAAACATTAATAATTAAATAGAAATATTTCTCCTTCCATTTTTACATAGCAGACTTTTGATTCTTAAAAAATATAAAATATATCATATAATTTAAACTACACTTAGAATAAATGTAAAGTACCTAACGTGCACTACATGATCTAATCAGACATACTAGATTAAACCTTGGTCTACTGATTCTCAATGCAGTAACCTAGGGGTATCTTATGAATGCAAAACTGGGGGCGTTAAGGTCCTTATATCTCTATCTGCCTTCCCAAAGCTGCCCGCCCCAAATTTTGTACTCAAACTAAAAATAGTATGTTTGAAAGGCTCAGAATACTCTCCCAAACTTTATTACCAAACAGACTTATTTTTTAGGGTTCTTCTATTTAGAAAGTTTTAAGCCCCTTAGTCACTATCTTTTAACAACATTGACCATTAATTCTATTAACTAAAACTTGTACAGACCCCAGGGCCTTTGCATTTTCTGAAACACTGGGATGTTACATTTTCACATAGTATGCTTATTGTTTTGACTTGAGTCTCAAATATTATATTTTCAGAGGGGTCTCAGCTTACATGTCATATTATATAAGGGAAGAGTGGGCCTTCCCTAAAGTATTCCACATACATATACACACACACACACACACACACACACACACACACCTCTATTTCCAGGCACTTTTTTCATCACTGGACTCATCAAAATGTATTTTTATTTATTTGTTCTCTGGCTTGTGAATTGTTTTCTCTTCCTCCAAAGAGAAAGCTCTATAATATCAGGGATCTTATCTGTTTTATTCAGCACTGGGCTTCCAGTGTCTGAAAAGGTATCTGATACATGGAACACATTTAATGATTATTAGAAGAACAAATGAACTTTACATGTAGCCTGAATTTTAATGCATTAAGACATTTATCTCAGTCTTCTGGGTACATACCATTTATGTCCAGAAGATAAATTCTAGCTCTAAGTCCTCACAAATCCTCTGGGATTCAAACTTGAGTTAGAACTAGTTTTACAGTTCAATTTCCTACAGACTCTACTCTTTAAAAGAGTATACAGTAATTTCAATGTATCTTATATATACTGTTCACAACACTTAGGGAATATTTAAAAACAAATATGAAATTATAAAATATCCCCTAATTCTTGTGAGCAGTGTAGCTACGGCTAGAAAAAAAATGTTGTTGCTGAGCAAAGAATTTAAGATCTATTGTTGTCAGCAATATTCTAAGAAAAGCAAAACTGATCATTTGAATATTTTTGTAGCAATAGTAGTACAGAAAAGGTTAAGCAATAGTGTTATTCTTAAACTTTCCAAATGCAGGTAACTTAGCTTTAGTCTTAAAAGTCTAAACACATCAGTTGGCTAGTTGAGCTAACCTCAAAGAAAGATGATGACTGCATTTCTAGAAAAATTAGGAAAGTAAGAATCAGAGAATCCTGTATTTTATTCATGTTTTGGTCACTTTGGAAAAATATATAACCTCCTCGTCTCATTTTTATCATATCAAATATAAGATAATATTGTGTTGTGCTAGCAATTATGTTTATTATGTATATGATTTTTAATGTAATAGGTGCTAAATAAACTACTGTTATTAAGGTAATAATAATTAATCATTGTAATAAAGAAATTTCCTATTTATTTTCTTCACTAGTCAGTATTGTCCTTAAAAAATATAAAACAATGATAAAGATGAAATATATTTTGATAGATTAAAAATTATATATACATTTTTTAATATAGTAACATCTGGGTGATACTAATTGTTATCAATATATGCTCATGTTTGACCTGCAAGTGTGAGTCTGAAAGTTGTATAATTAGTAATTGTTGATAAAGAAAATAGTCTTGCAAAGCAGAATGATATTTTAACTAAGCAATGCTATAAATGTATATATTAATGCAAAAACAACATAATTGTACCATTAATGGAGTCCTTACAGCTCCACCAAGAACTCTACAAGAAAGAATGGCCAGTTTGACTTAACTGATGAACAACTAAATGTCCTGTTCTGGGACATAACATAAGTTTTCTAAACATAACCATAAAACTGATATATAAGATAATCAAAAGAAAATAGCTTACATGAATTTTTCCCAGATATATATAAAAAGCAAATATATGCATGTCTGTAATTATATATGATATTTCATAGCTTATTCTAATCTATGCACAGATTCAGTATGGTACCTGAATTATATTATTTAATAAATTTTATGTGATTTGTTTATGATATAATATTTTTTTGAAAAGTAATTGGCAACATTTAATATTTGGGTTAATTTTAGGAAGGTAGTATTTATGGGGGTTTATTGGCTTCCTCCTTGATCCTCTCTAAGTAATTCTGGTCTAGATCTTTGTTTATAGCCCATAAATTCTAACTACTCAAGGACAATATTAGATGCCTGTTTGATTTAGAAACACAAGGACCTCAAGAACCAACCTAAACTTCAAGCATTTACAGTAGAAGATTTAAAAGCTTATCACACCCATGAAAAAAAAAATATATATATATAAAGAAAATATATGTGTCAAGAGTTAGGCAGAGAATAAAACAGATATTCTCAGTTCTGGAGATTATAGGGTCCTCTGAATAAAATATATTACAGTTATAAGAGATGAACATCACTAAAATAATCAAATTAAATAAAATAAACGTGCAGATGAAATGCCAGTGCAAAAATATATACATATATTGAGGAAATGTTTTAGGTCCTAGAATGTAAATTTATACACATTTTATTTATAAGATTATGGATATCCCCTGGCCCAAAGTTATTTAAGCAAAAATATTTTCACTTTGCATATCATAGATTTCTATAAGTAAAATACTATGACAGAGTAAGTCCGATTATAGTTTTACTACTGGAAACAAAATACATAGCAATGAGTACTTTGCCAAGGCATTAATTGATATGATTTTACTTAAATTTCATAAATAACAAATCAGACGTGATATTTCTCAAAGCAGAAACAAGCTCTCCAGGCTTTGTCATTTCTATGACATCATATGTGGTCTGAACTGTAAATAGAGGTGAAACAAATGTTTCCCATCTAAAGCTGGCCACAGCAAAAATTTCAGCTCAACCTAGTCATATAAACATGCTATTGGCAAGAGCTTAACAAAAGCTTATAAAAGAGGCACCTGTGGTTTTTAAATTAAGCCCATTTGCTGTAATTAGCCAGCTTTATTTTTCATAAGTCCACTTTTATCATTGTTTTTTAAACCATCCCAGTGGTGGTCATAAACACCACGCAGTTTTAATGGGGGAGGATTTTGTTTCTTAAAACCCCAAGTGACTTGAAATCAAATCAGTCAGGCCACTACTAAAGGGGAAAAAAATAAAAAGGAAATTGAGAGCTCTGGTTAACTCAGCTCTAGTTGAAGGCAATTCAATCCAAAAAAAAAAAAGGACTGGCATTAGTCAGTTCTGTCTGGTACAGTCTTAGTAGATTTACCTTTCCCTGGGAGGTTAATTCCCAGCATGGTCATTCTTAAGTCAAAGCTGACTTTTCTGCATGGTTAACTCTTTAAAAATAACTGCATTCAAAGGGAAAGATATAGTGAAATAAAATTTCAGAGAATTTCAGAGAAAATATTATGCTATTAAAAAGTCTTTAACAATAGTTAAAGACTAGCCAATTCCACTTAAATTAATATAAAACAATCACATATTTGATATACAGGCAGTCCTCAGGTTACAAATGAGATAGGTTCTATAGGTTTGTTCCTAAGTTGTATTTGTGTGTAAGTTGGAACAAGTACATTTACCTATTAAATGCAACTTAGATGTTTGTTTTAATAAGGTATTTATTTTTACCTTTCTGTGCATATAAATATATAGATATTTTCAAACTTACAGAACCTATCTCATTTGTAACGTGGGTTGCCTATATATTGAGACTTCTTAGAATTGAGCTGTCATTTTTTTCCCCAAGGTATACTTTATTACTGACAGCCATAAAATTTCACCTAGAAATCTGATTGTTTATATTAACATATTTTACATCTATTGTTTTGCTTAGCTGAAGTCATAAAAAGAGAAACTCTTGACTTTTCTGTGGATCAGAACAGGATTCTCAGGCATTTTAACATGAGACTTCTTTCTTGAACAAAAGATAATCCCAGATATTATGTACAATTAAAAACAAAACTGTTTCAGACTAACTGAAAACAGATGAACATAATTTTAATGTTATAAGGAACTGGAAACACTTCTATTTATAAGAAATCACTGTTATACAAAAGAAAATATATAAGTAGTATACTCGATTCTGCCAAATCTATTCTTCTTTGATGTTATTATACAACTGATTTTCAATAATAGCACTAAACTTTACGAGGTGTCTGAGACTTACACAGAGTATTATTAAAAAATAACATATTTAAACATAAAATTATATCAAGAACTACAAAATGATTAAAATTATTCAAATAATTAAAAAAAAATCTGAGAACTGACTGTAAGGGAAGAAATAGAAATTTTGACAGAGTATATAAAGTGGGTAAAGAAATTATAGGCAAGATAAAGCATGAGTAAATGCCACCTCCCACAACCACCTAAAATTACAACTACAGAACAGCCATCAATCAGATCCCCTGAGTTCTAGCTGAACTAAAATCCTATAGCTAAGGAATTAATGAAGAAGCCACGTTAAAACTGATAGCAGGGGCAGAGTCGCAGAATACCCTGGTCCTATGCCCATGTGACAGACATATTTCAGGAAAGATATCTTGGCTGCAGAGGTTCCCCCTGAGAAGTGAGGTGCCCCAACCACATACCCAGCCCCCAGCCCAGGCTTTCAGTGCCAGGAGGAGAAGTCCCCATAACTTCTGGCTGTAAAAACCAGCAGAGATTGAGGCTGAAGGAGACGGAGGGCTGCTGGAGTCCCAAGCAGACTCTTTATAAGAGTGCACACACAGTCTTACTCAGACTCACTCGTCTGAGCTCCAGCCCTGGGGAAGAAGCTTGAAAGGCACCAGAGACATACAGGAGGTACTGAAATGTCTGTCATCAGGACAAAAGCTGGAAGGGGGCACAGCTTCTCCCAGAAGTGTTGGCAGAGCCATCGTTCCTTTAATGAGCTCTTCTTCCACAGAGCCTGCAGGAGAGTGCCATAGCTGAGATTCATCCACCTGGCTCATACTATTTGACCCACCCTGGTAATTCCCTGAGGCCTCACCCTGCCTAACTTTTGGGCCCACCCAAGACGTTTCCAATGGTTTTTCCATACAAATGGCCTCTCTTGCCTCATGCTTTGGACTTTCCTAAAATCTCTCAACCAAGCAGCATCTGGAATCTGCATACCCCATAGCTCTTGCTAAGTGGTCCCAGGACTGGCACTGGCAACAGACAGCCTTGATTAATAGCTTGGCCTCTCCTGGGCACCTCCAAGTCCAGCAAAAGTAGCAGCCATCTGCAGATTGCTTTGTAGCTTATGCTCAGTGGCACTGGGCAGAACATAGGTTGTGGCTAACCTTTGCCTGCCCCTTTTGAGAGGCTCAGGGGCTAATCCACCCAGTAGACAACAGCTTCTGACCACATCAAAGCACCACCATCCAACTAACTCCAGAAGTGGCACACTCAAGGGGTGGGCTCAGCACGCCTCAGTGCCCTGCTGAAGTAAGTCCTGCTGTGTGGGGTGGGCCGCTGCACAGCTGATCCTCCGTGGTAATAAAACTTTGGTGGTCAGTATTCACTGTTCACAGATAGTTCATGTAGCTGATAAACCTGAGATTTAATCTCTTCCATTGACATTATATTTTAACAGGGATTAAGACTCAACTACAATAGAAAGGTGTACACATTTTGATGGTTGCCAGATGAGAGAAGGGTGGGGAGGGATTGGTGAAAAAGGTGCAGGGATGAAGAGGTACAAATTGTATGTTACAGAATAGTCATGGGGATGTAAAGTACAGTATAGGGAATATGGTGAATAATATAATACTCATATATGATGCCAGAAGAGTATAAGATTTATTGAGATGATCACTTAGTAAGTTAAATATTGTCTAATCACTAGGGAATACACCTGAAACTAATATAATAATGTATGTCGACTGTAACTAAAAAAATAAAAATAATTTAAATTGGAAAAAATAAAGTAAAAATAACAAATTGGATAAAGAAATTTATCACAGCATTATATGTAGTCATAAAGAAAAGAAAACAACCTAAATGGCCATCTATAGAAATAGATTCACAAACAATGGAGTATCCATTCAAGTAACAAATTTGAAGAACTATTAAGCAGGATGTGGGTGGTCCAGTCTATTTGGAAAATAGTTTCACATTTTTAATATAGTATATGCTACCCTGTGAAACAGAAATTCCACCCACATCATATAATCTATAGAAATACATACTATTATGCCTAGAATACACATGTATAAGAATGTTAGAACAGTTTGGTTTGTGTTAGCAAACCACATGTTATCCATAGAGAATAAATAAATAAAATCATAATATAGTCATATAATATACTATGTACCTATAAAATATTTATAACTTCATATAATATAATGGATTAAATAGTTATTAAATGTTTCATTTAAAAAGGAAGAGACAGCCTGATTGGTGGTGGTACAGTGGATACAGTGTCAACCTGAGACACTGAGGAACCAGGTTCAAAATCCCCTGGTAGCCTGCTTGAGCGCGGGGTCACCAGCTTGAGCATTGGTTCTCCGGCTTGAGTGCGGGGTCACCAGCTTGAGCGTGGGATCATAGACATTATTACCCCATGGTCACTGGCTTGAGACCAAAGGTCACTGGCTTGAAGTCTGAAGTTGCTGGTTTAAGCCCAAGGTCTCTAGCTTGAGCAAGGGGTCACTGACTTGCCTGGAGTCCCCTAGTGAAGATATGTATAAGAAGCAATCTATGAACAACTAAAGAGACGCAGCTCCAGGCTGATGTGCTTCTCCTCTCTCCTTCTCTGTTTGTATGTCTTTGTCTCTCTCTCCCTTTCAAAAAAAAAAGGGGGGGGGAGTGGAAGAAAATAAAATAACCCAAATAGCATAATTTTATTATATAAAGAACAAGAAAAGCAAAACTATAACATATTGTTTAGGGAAATATATATAGATGATAAAGAGTACATAACAATCAGAGAATAATTTTTGTAAAGGCATGTTAGTGAATACTTCTTGGAGTAGAGAGAGGACTATGATTAAGATGGAATGCATAGTAAACTTTTGAAGTGTAAATGTATCTTATAAATATATATATTTTATAGCCTTAGCCAGTTAGCTCAGCTAGTTAGAGAGCATTGTCCCTATACACCAAGGTTGTGAGTTCAATCCTCAGTCAGGGTACAGAAGGGAAGCCAATGAATTCACAACTAAGTCAAAAAACAAATGAATGTTTCTCTCTCTCTCTTTCTCTCTCTTCCTCTCTAAAATCAATCAAGAAATGTTTTAAAAATATATATTTTATAATTACATTTCACAGTACACACATAGTACTTTGAAATGTATAATATTTAACTTAATTTTTTTTTTTTTTTTTAGTGAAGGGATAGAGAGAAAAGGAAGGTAGAGGAGGAAAGGGAAGCATCAACTATCATATGTGCCTTGACCAGACAAGCCCAGGGTTTTGAACCAGTGATGTCAGCATTCCAGGTTGACACTTTATCCACTGTGCCACTACAGGTCATGCCTCAAACTTAATTCTTGAAAGGAGAAAATAATTTTTATAATACTAAATAGAATAGGAGAATTTCCTTTGTATGTATGTGTGTGTATATCTGTGTGTATACACTTATATAATTATATTTCAACAGATGTCTAAATATTTTTTTATATATTATAATGTGCTTATCAGAGTCCTGCTTCTCTTTGAGATGATATCCAGAATATTGAGATGAATGTGGGCAAAAAACTCATGTGACCTTGCTGAATAGAAGGAGCAAATCATTGCATCAGCAAGGTGGCCAGTGGTCACTGAGTCTCAACAACGCACCCTTTGCCTGGCTCTCATGTTAACGTTTAAGGTTGATGTCCACAGACAATATAACTCATATCAGAGATGTAACTAGTGGCCTTTTTACCCCTTCAATCTTTTCTCAGTCGATTTTCTTCCTGACGTAGCCTCCACATAATGCTCACTGGTTAAAATGATAAAGCTTTCTCCTATATTCCATCTATCTTCCAATCCATGTGTAGCCTCTGCTATGAGTCCAGTTCATCACACCAATGGCCTGGCCTTGTTGGCATACTGGACTTGTTTCAACACAACACCATAGAGAAACTAATCGAGGCTTACGTACAAACTCTCCTCTCCCTTTCTCTCAGCCTCAGCTCACAGTTCTGTCTCAGCTCACAGTATTACCTCTTAAAATCACCACCCATTTTAGTTCAATTCCAAGTGTCCTGAGCGTTTTTCTCACCTTTGTGTTATTTTAAAATCAATGCCCCCACGACCCTCAACTCCCCACCCACACCCATTTTGAATGTAGTACTTGACTTGATTTAGAGACAGGAAAATTAGGGAACATAATTAGCCCTGGATCCTGACTGCCTCAATCTCATTTTCTTCTTTTTTTTTTTTTTTTTTTTAATTTCTTCTCATGTTTTTCTCTTGTTCCTGCATGTCCTTGGTCACATTCCCAACTTCTTGCAATTCTAAAATCTTGTCTTAATGGAAGACAAAGCTTTTCTTCCAAATTAATAAAAACTCTGATCTGTCCCTTGCTAGGTTAAGTATAAGATAAAATTAATTTGAAAAAAAATCACTCTCTTTAATAAAGAGTGAATTCGAAGACATTCTGAAAATCTTGTTTTGAATGTCAAAAATTTATTATCATTCTTTTTTTTATACATCTGTTACAATCCATATATTTCCCCCAGGAGAAGCCATTGTGTCAGCTAAGAAAAAAATCTTTTGATAAGAAAGGCATAAAATATATTGATTTTCTTTCAAAATGTATCTCAATGCATATGCATAATAATAAAGTCCTCAAATAAACATTCCCCCAAATATTAACACTATGTATATATTGATGGTATAGTTATCAGTAATTTTAATTACCTTCTTTATACAAGTTGCCCCAAACTTTTTAAAATGATGATGTATTATACGTATAACCAGGTTAAAAAAATAATGAAAATACTTTATAAAATCTAAAATTCTGAATCATAACTATTTAGTTAATGTGTAGTTTGGGTTCTATTACATGAGTCATGGAGTCACAATAAGGAAGCACAATAAAGTTAGCCACAGTTAACATGGGGGAATTCTAAACAACTGGTTCTGAAAATAGAACAATTAAAAGAAAAATAAATTATTTATTTAAACTACATTTTTTCTTTAAACACTGAGTTAATCAACAATTTAGTTTCTGGAAACCATATGAAATAAAACACTTATTAAAACATGAGAGCAATTGTCTAAAGAAATTAGATAAACATAACCTAAATCATTAGAATCCAGCTCACTCTAACAATCTCTGTGATTCTATTTTTATTTAAGGATAAGCCTGTAACAGTTTAATTCTACATTCCTCTTAGTGTCAAGTAATCTTAGAAGTTTGATCAAAAAAAGACATTTCTGTTCAATGTCGTTTCAGTTATTTGAATGTAAAACAACAAAACTAACTAATCAACAAAAAGTATTTAATTTAAATAAATCAACAAAATAAAACAGCCTCTGCCCTAAACTCAGTAGAATTGCTGGTTATTTTCTTAAAGTACTGATGGAAGTTTTTCTAGGACAGAATGTTCCTTTCAGATCAATTTTGCAACTTCAATGTTGAAAAGTAATTATCCGAAAAATGTGGGTTTTAACTTCATAAACATAAAACTAAACAGATTAATAGTAAAAGGGGAAAAGGGGAAGTATTAACTTGAGTATTATCTTTAATTAAGCAATTGTTCTCAATCCTCACTAACAGATCCACATGAGGGCAGTAGACTATGGTTAAGCCTGAAATATGAAAAGTAACACAGAGATGCGCCAAGAGGAAAAGCATATTCAATTCTGGGATCTTTTCCCTTGGCAAAAGGCATAAACATTATATTTTAGAAACCACAACTAATCCGGATTACCAGTAGTTTTCTCATGACGAATAATAGTTTATTTTTATATTTCAACATATAAAACTGTTCTTTTTCTTCCCTCCATAGAAAAATCCATAAAAGATTTAATCAAATAGAACTCTCAAAGTAAGCACAATCCTTGTTCCATTGTTTTTTATAAGTATTGATTAAGATTAAAAAAAATCCCAATTAAATGAAAACTCCTGAGATACAGAGAGTTTTACAGTACAAAAAAATTGAAAAAGAAGATATACTCAATTTACCATCTTTAAAAGCATTTTGAGAAATTAATTACCTTTTTAGTTAACAACCTAAATGGAAAAAAAAATAGAGAGGACAATTTTTAATACCAGGCTCCACAGTAATCTGAGAAAAAGATTTTTGAAGTGTGGATATATATCTCCACATTATCATCATGATTTGAAGTGAAAAGTATAAGGAAAAATGACTTGCCTTTCTCTGCCTCTTTTGTAATCCAAATATAATCTACACATCAACTGTATTTGTTTCCTATTACTCTGATAACAGATTGCCACAAACTGGGTAATGAACACATGATTAACTGGGTAATAAACACATGATTATTATCTGACAGTTGCTTTAGGTCAGAAACGTGTGATGGGTCTCACTGGACAAAAATCCAAGGTGTCAACAGGGCTGTGTTCCTTACTGTGGGTCCTGGGAAGAAGCCCTTCTGAGCTCATTCACTTAACTGGCAGATTTCAGTTACATAAAACTGTAGGATTAGTTCCCCTTTTTTTGCGGCTCTTAGCCAGACACCTTAACTCTTTGAAACCTCGCTCCAGACCTCACGTGGTCCATCTCAGAGCCAGCCACAGCATGTTGAGTCGCTCTTTGGCTTGGGACCTCTCTGATTTCCCTTCCGCAGCAGCTCATCTGTCTTCTGCTGATTGCATCTTCCTGATTCCAGCCAGGAAAAGGGCTTGTGTGATGGGGTTGGTGATGGGATTGGGCCCACCCCACCTAAGTAATCCAGGGTGACCTGCCTGTTTTAAAGTTCATAATCTTAATTACACTTGCAAAAGTCTTTTCTGCAATATAATATATAACTTATTCTAAGTTAGGGTGTGGGCATCTTTAGGGAGTCATTATTCGGTCTGCCACATCATTTAATTATAAAGAGGCTCTGAGGAATTAGAGAAGCATACAGATAACAATGCTATATAAACATTTTTCTTGAGATCATTTTCATCCATGTCCTGAAGTCCCGTATATATATAGTACAAGCTCATTCCTGCACTCATATCTTTTCTCATGTTCTTTGTTCTGCCCAAACTCATACCCTCCTTTATGTATTGCCTATCTAAAGCATGTTTTCAGGTTTCTAGAAAGATTCTTCTTTCTCCAAGAAACCACCAATATTCACTCAGAGCATTATTGATTTTTTACTTCTGAGAATTCCTAAGCATTTAAGATCTTACTAATGATTTACTAATACAAATCTTACCTACTCCAAGTAATTTATGTAACTAAGAGCATAGAATTTATAGCAGTGCCTAGATCTATTTCTAATTATATCCCAGATTTGTCACTTGTTAGCTGTATTTTTGAACAAATAAACTTCCTTGTGCCTCAATTTCCTCTTCTGTAAAAATAAATATAATAATAGTAACATCATAGCTTTTTAACAGAGGTGGATTTAACAGCGGGTACACCAGGCACACACCCTGGGCCCCAATTTCTGAAGGGCCCCATAAAACCCCAACTTTACACTTTTTTCTAATGACACCAAGTTTGGTTTCATATGTGCACTTTTAACATTAATAGTAGATAATATTTTTTATTTATTTAAAAATATGGTTAACATGTATTTTTATTTTTCCTGTCTCTCTCTCTCTCTCTTTTTTAAGGGGCCTAATATTTTCTTCTGTGCCTGGGGCCTCAACCAACCTTAATCTGCCTCTGTGGGTTTAAGTGACTTAACTCACATATAGTGCTCAGAACAGGGTCTAGCACATGATTGACGCTCAATAAATGTTAACTTTGATTATTATTGTTAATAATCGCTTAAGTGATTTGAGAATATATCTTATTTTTAAGTTAAATTCAATATGGCTTCAAATTCTTTAGCTGCATCTAATTTTCCTGTACATAATTTTGTGCATATGCAAATAAAAAATTAATAAAGATTACACATATATTGATGTTCTAAGAGTCATTATATATACTGAATTTTGTTTCAATAAAATTTTTATGTGCATTAATTGAAGTTTGTATGTGAAGTTATACTTATCTGACTCTTTTAAAGTGAGAAAATTTTATTTGATCATCTTTGGCTGCTATTTTCAAACAAAAGAAGGGAAGACACATAAATATTACTTGAGCCTAAATTGTTGAAGCAAAAGACATGTAATTAATGCTGCAAGATATGGCAGTGTAGAAAATTCCCAAGAAAATAAAAGAAGCATAGATGTTATCCTCCCAAGGGCCTCGGGTTCATGAACGTATCTACAAGTTTATTTAAATTTCTGATAACTGGTTTTTAAATGATGTCCTTTAAAATAAATTATGCTCCATTCTCTTTAGAGAGCTAAACTTTTTATTCTTTTTTTTTAATTTTTCTTATTTATTCATTTTTAGAGAAGAGAGAGAGAGACAGAGGGGAGAGAGACAGAGAGAGAGAAGGGAGGAGGAGCTGGAAGCATCAACTCCCATGTGTGCCTTGACCAGGCAAGCCCAGAGTTTCGAACCAGCAATCTCAGCATTTCCAGGTCGACGGTTTATCCACTGCACCACCACAGGTCAGGCTAGAGAGCTAAACTTTAGACAAAATATTTCATTATTAGTACCAATGAGAAAATGTACCACTTGCTCATTTATTCACTGTTATTTAATGAGGATAGAGATAATGTCTAAAAAAATAAATGATAAGATTAAGCTTATATTTTGAAGTAACACTAGACAGAGGGCTCAATTTACCTCAATGTTCAGGGACTCTGAGAAAGCTTGCTCTGGCAATACCAGATTAGCATTCTGTTCTGCGTATATCCAAGTCCCACGGGATTGTAGAACAAGGTGCTGCTGTTCACTAACTATCCTAATTTGTTTGTTATCTGCCGCCTTCTGGTACCTAATAAGTTTTGTTTCACTTTTGAATCTTAAAAAAGGTGTTAAATAAATGTAAAAATGAAACATATCAATTATGAAATTTAAGTATTTTAGAGGATTATTTTTTTATTTGGGGTCCTTCCAAAAAAGAACTTAATACAATCATGCATTATAACTATAGCTGTAGCTTTCAAATACTTTGAGCTTTAAGTAATAGCATACCTACTGTCCAGTGACTCACACATATGGCTATATTAATAAATCTTGAATGACAAAATGTTCAGAGGTTAATTCAGCAGCACAGCCATGTCAGGCCTTTCTGTCATTTATGATTCTCTGGACTCTTCCCTCATGATTGCCGGAGGCTACTGCAAACTCCATAGTCGCGTAAAACTGTGTTCAAAAGCAAAGGTGGGAAGAGAGTGTGGAAGGGCCATTTCTCTCTTTTAATTAGAGAGGGAATTTTCCCCCCAAAGTCTCTCAACAGAGCTACTGTTTTGTCATTTTAGCCAGAACAAGATCACATGCTTAATCCTAAACTAGGTATAGAGATACATGACTAATAAAATTGACTAATTTATCACTAGTTATGCATGGTGAAAAGCATATTACTCTCTTAAATGTGAATAAAATTAGAATTCCATTTGCAAAAATAAAAGGGAAAATGACTAATGGTTAGACAACTAGCAACAGCAGGTGCAATTTCCGTAATACTCTCTCTCCATCATATCCTAGGGAGAGTGTTGTTCATTCTTCAAACATCTTAGAGATGCAACACACTGCAATGATGTAATTGCTTGTTTAGACATCATGAAACAAATACGTGATGATGGTAATAATAATTCACACAAGCCAGTACAATAGGTTTTCCCATTAATCTATGAGGAAAATAAGATTTGAAGAACATAATTACCTTGCCCACAGCAAATCTCAGTCATCTCAGCAAAGAACCTGAGTGTAAGCTGGGACTAAGGTCAAGTTTCTCTGACTGTAAAGCTGGAGTTCTTAATGACTAACATACACTACCTAAATGTCTCTTGAGGACTGCAATTTAGAATAATTGAGTTAAATCCTTATTTCTTGTATTCCCCCTCTGTACTTTGTAAGAGTTTTATTATCAACTGTTGTCCCTTTGGAATCAGAATTAATATCCATAAGAACAGAATGCTGTTAAAAGTATCTCATGTATAAAACACCATGATCTAGTTTCTGCCTTTTTTGGAGATAGTAGACTAGAATGAAAATCCAGCATGGTGTAAGGAGGAGGGGGACGGGATTATTTTCAAAGTCAAAAAGATCTTAACAATAAAATTATTTCTGTCTTCTATCTTCTCTCTCTCTCTCTCTTTCTCTCTCTCTCTCTCACACACACACACTCTCTCTCTCTCTCTCACACACACACACACACACACACACACACACACACACACACACAAGCACTTGACCTTGACCAACAGACAGCCACTGTAGAAACTAAATATAATGTCTGAACTATTGTCTTGGACATGAATAAACACCTGTCTCTCCAGGCTACAACTATGAATATATGAGTGTTATTAATGACTCCCAATGTCTAGAAAATGTCTAATAAAACCAAGGTATCTTTCAACGGATGATAGATTAATTGAATTTAATATGGTGGGATTGGAATAGTCACTGTAACTAATTGTGCTTACAAGCAGTGAATGCCTCAAAGTGTGATATATAGTATCACACTTCAGTATTTTTAGTTAAGGGTCTTGTTATTAAATTACCTTGAAACATCAGTGTTGGAGGGTATAGAGCTCATTTACTATTTATATGTGTTCTAAGACAGAAGGTCACCTTTTCTTTTAACATTTAGTTTTTATATTTTGCCTGGGCCTGCAGCTAATGATATCACCCTTAAAATAATGCAATGATGACACCTAACGGAACAGTAGCAATCAATTCCTACAAATATCTGGAGAAATTAAAAATATGATGCAAGATTGATTGATTGCCAAAAATACATTTTCTTATTCAATACCTTGTGAGCATAACTTGAATATACGATGAGTGCTACTTATCATCTCTTTTCTGATTTCAAATTTAGCAACCCCGGAGGGAGCAATGTTCATTTGTTTGCAAAATGTCACTGACATTACGTTAGCTTTTATGGTGAAATTAAAAAAAAAAAAATCTGTCTTCTAAAAGCTGTATGACATTCACAAGATTCAGTGTTTACCATCTTTCCCTTAAGAGCACTTCTAATGCTGAAGAACCGTGAGTCTATTGCACACATATGGATACACGTGTTATTCTCTGTATGATGGTTCATTTTTGCCTTAATATAAAGCCAACTGAGAAATATACTAGGGCTTCATAGATATCTTATTGTTTCTAGGAATGAACACAAGAATCACAAAACTCAAACAGCTACAAAGCATTCTTAATACATACCAAATACTGTTATTCTAAACTTTTTCACAAAGTATCTTATAAGTGAGACCATATCATAGTGGCAGTGATAGGAATGGTAGCAATAGTTTAATGTATTGGAGGAAAATAAAAATAATTACAATAAAAACTATTAAAATTATTGAATGCCTATCATGTGCCAAGCATAGATACTCCACAGGCATGCTATCACCTCAAAGCTTTACAAAACTCATGCAAAGGTGTGGCCGAGATCTAAGTTTGTCTAGATTAGACTCTCCTGTGTCCTGAATGTTAATCAGTTACTTTACACTGGCTATGTAAATTTTAAAATCAAATTTTGCTTTGCCTTTCTGACTTTAATCTTAAGTAACTTGTCAATTAGTAGAAAATTAAACTCAAATTTAAAAACAGCAAACTTCTCTTTAATTTCTAATGCACAATAACATTTGGAATTACATTTTCTAACATAGTTTAAAGGTGTTTTTTTCTCCAAGTTCTCTTTCTTCCCTTTTTTTAGCCACATTCAATGAAGAGATTTTAATTCTGTTTACATACATTTTGTATTTTTCAAAAAAATACACTAGAATTATATCTGCTTTAACAAAAACATTCAGTAGGGCAGGGGTCCCCAAACTTTTTACACAGGGGGCCAGTTCACTGTCCCTCAGACCATTGGAGGGCCGGACTATAAAAAAAACTTGAACAAATCCCTATGCACACTGCACATATCTTATTTTAAAGTAAAAAAACAAAACGGGAAAAATTACAATATTTAAAATAAAGAAAAAGTAAATTTAAATCAACAAACTGACTAGTATTTCAATGGGAACTATGGGCCTGCTTTTGGCTAATGAGATGGTCAATGTCTGGTTCCATATTTGTCACTGCTAGCCGTAACAAGTGATATGACGTGCTTCCGGAGCCATGACGTGTGCGTGGGCATCACCGAAAGTAGTGCTGTATGTGAATGACGCCACGCTTAGTGGTGCTGCCACATACAGTACTCCAGGAGCACAGGATGCATCCACCAATGAAAGAGGTGCCCCTTCGGAAGTGCGGCAGGGGGGTGGATAAATGGTCTCAGGGGGCCGCATGCGGCCCCGCAGGCCATAGTTTGAGGACCCCTGAGATAGGGCATGGCCATTACCTTGAATCCATTGCTGCTCGGTGCAGCAATGCTGTCTGCACTCAGAACCCAACTGATATCATTTAGCGCTGGGTACATATTAATGACCTTTCGGATCCCCTAAACTTGAAAACCTCCAACGTTCACCCAACTGACACTGGCTTTTGTCACTTTTAGTTAATGCGGTGTGGAAACGAGATAATCAATATGCTAAAATCTCCAACCTACCAAAAGAGGGACCTGTTCTTAATGATGGAGACAAGAGCTCCCAATTATTTTGGTAAAGAGCCAGATAGTAAATACTTTAGACTCTATGGCTGTTCTATACGCTCTTTGTCTCAACTTCTGCATTCGGCCATAGAAGGAAAGCAGCCAGTGACTATGTAAACAAATGTTCCAGAAACTACGCTGCAGGCTAGATTTTCTTCTGTTTCATTTTCAGGTAGTTTGAAACATTTTATGAATTCCTATGTGATGCTTTCCTTGGCCCGTGGATTGTTGAGAATTATGTTATTTAACTTCTAAATCTTTTGAGGTTTTTTCCTAGACATCTTATAGTTATTGATTTCTATTTATTGTTTTCTGTAATCAGAGAACATACTTTATATAGTTTTAAATCTTTTATTCAGTGAGACTAGATTTATACTCCAACATATATTCTATCTTGGTAAAAATGTCATGTGTACTTTAAAAGTATGTATTTTTAATTATCATGAGTCATTGTTTAATAAACATTAATTAGGTCAAGGTGAGTAAAAGTATCATTCAGATGATATTGTTTTTGTCTGTTTAAGCAATTAATGATTGATATCATAGATGACATTTTATTTCACTTTAATTCTGTTTGTTTTTGCCTCATATATTTTGAAGCTCTGTTACTAGATGCACCCACAATTATAATAATGCCTTCTTATTAATTATCCCTTTTTATCATTATGAAACATCCCCTTATATCTCATAATACTCAACCTTAAAATGTATTTTATCTCATATTAATATAGCCATCTGAGCATTTTCATGCTGGCTGTTACAATTCTTTATTTTGCCTTAATTTATAAAGTATATTTTAATTTATTTTAAGAGTTTGATTTGACAAGGTCTTATTTCATGCCATACATTATCTTTGTTTCTTAAGAGAAGTTAATAGTAATTTGAAATTTGAATTTATGTTCCTCTGTTTGTATGTTATTTTTATTAGATTATCTATTTTTTAGAATTATATTTTGATGTTATTATTATTATTATTATTTTAGTTATTTGACTTGATGTGTATATATATGATTTTCTTCATATTTTTTTCTGTTTAGGCTTTACTCAGTATTTAGAAAATGTAGCACCAAAATTTAGAAAAGTGCAAAGGTGTAATAGATACTCAATAAACAACTTTTGAATAACAAACATATTTCTTAATAAAACATAAAAAGGCTACAGAAGAAAAGAATATATTCCATTCATGTGCATGTGTCTGCATGTGTGGGTCTTTGTGAATAAATGTATGCACACCCATAAATACTGCTCTATTATAGTTGATAAAACAAGTTATTCTTCTGTAATAGACACCTTTAAATAGAACATGTTATTTCTCAAAAAAAAAGATTAAATTTCTTAGAATTTTTTTATAACTCAAGTTCCATAGTGACTAGAGTTCTATTAAGCAAATGTATCTCATCTCTTCTCATATGCACTGTGGAGATGCAATTAATTATTTTGCAACAGTTGTAACAGAGGTCCTCTTGTCCTTCTGACCTTTTCATTTTCCTTCTATTTTATGAGTCCCTGAAGGTAGGCAGTAATAACAAGATTGAGTCTGGCTAATCAATCTCATGACAGCTGAATGCTTTCTCATGTCTACAGTGCTCCTGCACCATGAACACTTGGTTCCTTGATGCTCCTAGAAATGTTGTCAGGGAACTCATACTTTTTGATAAGCCCCTACCTGCAAAACCAGTTACAGTGGGTATGGTGCCCACAAGTAAAAATACAGACCAAGGAGACAATTAAGAAGAAAAGTGATTGGCAACAACGGATTATCTAGCAATGAGGAAATGTGGATTATTTTTTCAACCCAATTGAGTTTGAAGATAGTTAGGATCCAGCTGACATTAAAAGATGGGACTATGATATGCAAGAAATAGTCATTTAATTTCATTAAACTATGGGCGTATAGAGTTAAATGACTTAAAGAAAAGCTTTGGCAGAGTGAAGAGCTGTCAGAACAAATGACTAAGAGAAACATGAAGAATTCAAAAACTTGGAAGAGGCAGTTCTTGAGGAAATGTATTATAAATGAAATTGAGGCACCGGAAACTTTTTAAAAGATCTATAGATTTAGTGATATAGAATAGTTGGAGAAGATTTATTATAAATATATACAAACAGCCTTTAATCTTGTCCTGGAAAGGTTGTGTTATGGGTTGAAAGTTTGTGTTTCCCAAAACTCGTATGTTCAAGCACTAACCCCACTGTGATGGTGTTAGGAAATGGAATCTTCACTGTGAGGTAACTAGGTTTGGATAAGTTATGAGGGTGATAGAGTAAGTTTCCTTATAAGAAGAGACCAAAGTGTGATAACATTCTCTGTCTCTGTCTTTCTCTCTCTCTCTTCTTGTGAGAATATGGCAAGTGGGTAGCTATCTACAAGCCAGGAAAAGAATTCTTCTTAGACATTGAATTTGCCAGTATCTTGATCTTGGACTTTCCAGCCTCTAAAACTGTGTGAAATAAATACTTGTTGTTTAAGCTAACCAGCCTTTAGTGTTTTATTATAGCAGCCTAATCTGAATAAGGCTGCATAAGATCTGGCTTCATAAAGTTATTGAGAATTATACTAATGGCATTATTAAAAAGCACCATAATAATTTTCCAGGGTAGATGAAGATGGGAGATAATGTCATTGAAATAAATTCCAGAAAGATCATGGACTCCACAAATGTTGCCAAACTGCACCATTTCCTATTAAGGCAAAGAGAGTGTTGGTATTGTATTACTAAGGGCAGAGTACTAAACAAACTTGTCTGAAATGCAGATATATTATTTGGTTTCTAAGGTCAACCTAGATAAGAAGCACAAGGCCCAGCTATTTCAGTATATACAAAAAAACCCTCTACAATGAACAAAACCTAAGTTGGTTGATCCATTAAAACAGAGAACTAGAGCCTCTAAATCAGTACAAAAACCCAGAGCTCCTTGAATAAAGAGGAGAATTGGTACTCAGGAGAAAGAAATAAACAACATATTAAGTTCTTGCTATAAATTTTCCTTTATAAAAGATCTTGCTGATATTAAACAAGTTAACTGCACATTGGGAAAAGAGAAATGTCCAGACTTTTCAGGATTTATTTGGTGCAGGCTCTGTATTAGTTTTCTATTGCTACTGCAACAAATTGCACAAACTTAGAGTTCCCAAAACCAGGAGTCGGAAATAGGCCTTGCTGGGCAAAAAGCAAAATACCATATGATTTCATTTATATGTGGAATCTAAAAAATAACACAAACAAAATAGAAAAAAACTTATAAATACAGAGAACAAATTGATGGTAGCCAGAAGAGAGGGGGGTGAGGGAATGGACAAAAAAGTCGAAGGGTACTAAAAAGTACAGATTGCCACTTATAGAATAAGCCATGGGGATGTGATGTACAATATAGAGAATTTTGTCAATAATACTGTAATAATTATGTATGGCATCAGATTGTTACTAGACTCACTATGTAGATCACTTTGTAAGGTACATAAATATCTAATCAGTATGTTGTACACCTGAAACTAATATAATTAATATAATACTGACTGTCACATATAATTTTAAAATAAATTTAACTATTTATATATACATACACAGTTGGAAAATAAAATAAGCTACAAATATATGAGTGTGAGTGGGACTTCATTCATTTCTGAAGGCTCTAGGGGAGGGTCTGTGTTCTTGATTTTCTAGCTTCTAGAAGTTGCCCATATTTCTTGGCTCCTGGCCCACTTCCATCTTCAAAACCAACCATGAGTGGAATCAAGTCTTTCTCCCATTACATCACTAACACAATCATCTCGCTTCCCTCTTCCCCTTTATGTGGAACCTTGTGATATATGGGGCCCACCTGGATAGTCCAGTATACTCTTCCCTTCCCAAGGCCAGTTAATTAGCAACACTTATTCTAACTACAAACTTAATTCTCTAACATACTCACAGGTTCTAGAGAGTAGAGTGTAGGTACATATGGGGGTGCCATTATTCTTTCTGCCACCAGGCTCTAAACTAACAGTTTCTGGCCACATAGGATGTTGCGGTGATCCAGCAGTGAAAGTGGGAATTTACGAAGTTTGCTCTGATATAATCTTACAGTGATCCTAGCAGGCTGGCAATATCATCACATTGGTTCTTTAACTCATAAAAATAAAGGTTATTTTCAAAGAAAAGGGCAAGTGAAAACTTCTGAAACCACATTTCCATGCCAAAGTAATAAAGCTAAAACAATGTCCCATTTCTAAAAGATCCACAGAGATTAAGAATAACATCGATGAGTTGAAAGATGCATAGGGTTAAAATACCTATTTTATTTAACTTGCCTCTTTGACTTAAGGAAAGGAGAGAGGCATCTTGCAGTTGTTTGAACTTTCAGTCTCTTTAATAAAACAAAATATCTTTTTGTTCAATTAAAACTTTCTTTGGTTCAATTAAAACATGAACATGTATTTTACATACATTTTTTCATTTTGTTTTATTTTCTGAAGTTAAAAACAGGGAGGCAGTCAGACAGACTCCCACATGTGCCCGACCAGGATCCACCCGGCATGCCCACCAGGGGGCAATGCTCTGCCCAGCTGGGGCGTTGCTCTGCCGCAACCAGAGCCATTCCAGCACCTGAGGCAGAGGCCATAGAGCCATCCCCAGCACCCGGGCCAACTTTGCTCCAATGGAGCCTTGGCTGCGGGAGGGGAAGAGAGAGACAGAGAGGAAGGAGAGGGGGAGGAGTGAAGAGGCAGATGGGTGCTTCTCCTGTGTGCCCTGTCCAGGAATCGAACCCAGGACTCCTGCACGCCAGGCCGATGCTCTACCACTGAGCCAACCGGCCAGGGTCTTGTATTTTACATACATTTTAATTACATTTTTATAATGATAATCAACGCAAGTTCCAGTAATATATAGAATGTACACTTATTTTTTTCTCCCTCTCTGTTCTTGTTAGTGATACTAGATGTTACAGTTTAGTTCAGAGGTTACTGGATTATGAGGATGGATTGCCACAATTCTTTCCCCCTATTATTACTAGTCATTTAAATCAAAAGTCATAGATCTAAAGCAAATAATTTCTTAGAGTTCTGTATAAATTGGATAGGTAGATTTAACTCTCTGTGCCAGCTGCAAGATAGAGGTGGATCTTATTCAATTGTTTCTTTCACCACTGGCTTTAGGGCACTCTTAGGAATAGGGATGAAGGGGGAGAATTTCCATACATAGTAGAAATACAGTATAAGTACATACTTTTCTTTTTTCTTCTTTTTTATGTGTGTGTATGTGAGAGAGAGAGAGAGGGAGAGAGAGAGAGAGAGGAAGGGAGAGAGATGAGGAGCATCAACTCATAGTAGTCACACTTTAGCTGTTTATTGATTGTTTTTCATAAATGTTTTGATGATAGTGGGGGCAGAGGCACTCCAGCACAGTTAGTGACCCCTTGCTCAAGTCAGCAACCTTGACTTCAAGTTGATGATCCCACACTTAAGCCAGTGATCCTGTGCTCAAGCTGCTGAGCCTGCACTCAAGCCAGATGAGCCCACGCACGCTTAAGCCTCCAACTTAGGGTTTCAAACCTGGATCCTCAGCATCCCAGGTCTCTATACACTGTGCACCACCAGTCAGGCTAAATATCAAGTCATAAATATCAACTTCTTATATGTTTGGTTTCAAACCATCAACCTCAGCATTCCAGGTTGATGCTGTATCCACTGCACTACCACAGATCAGACAAAGTATAAACTCTCTCAGTTATCTATATATTTTTTTTATTTTATTTTATTTTTTTATTTTTTTATTTTTTTATAATTTTATTTTTTTAATGGGGAGACATCAATAAATCAGGATACATATATTCAAAGATAACAAGTCCAGGTTATCTTGTCGTTCAATTATGTTGCATACCCACCACCCAAAGTCAGATTGTCCTCTGTCACCTTCTATCTTGTTTTCTTTGTGCCCCTCCCCACCCCCTATCCCTCTCCCATTCCCCCCTCCCCCCCGTAACCACCACACTCTTATCAATGTCTCTTAGTTTCACTATTATGTCCCACCTACGTATGGAATAATACAGTTCCTGTTTTTTTCTGATTTACTTATTTCACTTTGTATCATGTTATCAAGATCCCACCATTTTGCTGTAAATGTTCCGATGTCATCATTTCTTATGGCTGAGTAGTATTCCATAGTGTATATGTGCCACATCTTCTTTATCCAGTCATCTATTGATGGGCTTTTTGGTTGTTTCCATGTCCTGGCCACTGTGAACAATGCTGCAATAAACATGGGGCTGCATGTGTCTTTACGTATCAATGTTTCTGAGTTTTGGGGATATATACCCAGTAGAGGGATTGCTGGGTCATAAGGAAGTTCTATTTTCAGTTTTTTGAAGAACCACCATACTTTCTTCCATAATGGTTGTACTACTTTACATTCCCACCAACAGTGGATGAGGGTTCCTTTTTCTCCACAGCCTCTCCAACATTTGCTATTACCTGACTTGCTAATAACAGCTAATGTAACAGGTGTGAGGTGGTATCTCATTGCCGTTTTGATTTGCATTTCTCTAATAGCTAAAGAAGATGAGCATCTTTTCATATATCTGTTGGCCATTTGTATTTCTTCCTGGGGGAAGTGTCTATTCATATCCTCTTCCCATTTTTTTATTGGATTGTTTGTTTGTTGTTGAGTTTTATGAGTTCTTTGTAAATTTTGAATATTAGGCCCTTATCTGAGCTGTTGTTTGAAAATATCATTTCCCATTTAGTTGGCTTTCTGTTTATTTTGTTATCAGATTCTCTTGCTGAGCAAAAACTTCTTAGTCTGATGTAGTCCCATTCATTAATTTTTGCCTTCACTTCTCTTGCCATTGGAGTCAAATTCATAAAATGCTCTTTAAAACCCAGGTCCATGAGTTGAGTACCTATGTCTTCTTCTATGTACTTAATTGTTTCAGGTCTTATGTTTAGATCTTTGATCCATTTTGAGTTAATTTTTGTACAGGGGGAGAGACTGTAGTCCAGTTTCATTCTTTTGCATGTGGCTTTCCAGTTTTCCCAGCACCATTTATTGAAGAGGCTTTCTTTTCTCCATTGTGTGTTGTTGGCCCCTTTATCAAAAATTATTTCACTATATATATGTGGTTTTATTTCTGGACTTTCTATTCTGTTCCATTGGTCTGAGTGTCTATTTTTCTGCCAATACCATGCTGTTTTGATTGTCGTGGCCCTATAATAGAGTTTGAAGTCAGGTATTGTTATGCCCCCAGCTTCATTCTTTTTCTTTAGGATTGCTTTGGCTATTCGGGGTTTTTTATAGTTCCATATAAATCTGATGATTTTTTGATCTATTTCTTTAAAAAATGTCATTGAAAGTTTGATGGGAATTGCATTAAATTTGTATATTGCTTTGGGTAATATAGCCATCTTGATTATATTTATTCTTTCTAACCAAGAACAAGGTATATTCTTCCATCTCATTATATCTTTTTCAATTTCCCTTAACAATGGTTTATAGTTTTCATTATATAAGTCCTTTACATTCTTTGTTATGTTTATTCCTAAGTATTTTATTTTTTTTTGTAGCAATCGTGAAGGGGATTATTCTTTTGAGTTTCTTCTCAGTTGTTTCATTGTTGGCATATAGAAAGGCTATTGACTTCTGAATGTTAATTTTGTATCCTGCGACCTTACTGTATTGGCTTATTGTTTCTAGTAGTCTTTTTGTGGATTCTTTGAGGTTTTCGATGTATAGGATCATATCATCTGCAAAAAGTGATACCTTTACTTCTTCTTTTCCGATATGGATGCCTTTTATTTCTTTGTCTTGTCTGATTGCTCTGGCTAGAACCTCTAGTACCACATTAAATAAGAGTGGAGAGAGTGGACAACCCTGTCTTGTTCCTGATTTAAGGGGGAAAGCCTTCAGTTTAGTGCCATTTAATATGATGTTAGCTGATGGTTTATCATATATGGCCTTTATCATGTTGAGATATTTTCCTTCTATACTCATTTTGTTGAGAGTCTTAAACATAAAATTGTGTTGTATTTTATCAAAAGCCTTTTCTGCGTCTATTGATAAGATCATGTGGTTTTTGTTCTTTGTTTTGTTGATATGGTGTATTACATTAACCGTTTTATGTATGTTGAACCATCCTTGAGATTCTGGGATGAATCCCACTTGATCATGATGTATTATTTTTTTAATATGTTGTTGTATTCGATTTGCTAGTATTTTGTTTAGTATTTTAGCATCTGTATTCATTAGAGATATTGGTCTGTAGTTTTCTTTTTTTGTGCCATCCTTGCCTGGTTTTGGTATGAGGGTTATGTTGGCCTCATAAAATGTGTTTGGAAGTATTGCTTCTTCTTCAATTTTTTGGAAGACTTTGAGTAGAATAGAAACCAAGTCTTTGAATGTTTGATAAAATTCGCTGGTATAGCCGTCAGGGCCTGGACTTTTATTTTGGGGAGGTTTTTAATGGTTTTTTCTATTTCTTCTCTACTGATAGGTCTGTTTAGGCTTTCTGCTTCTTCTTGACTCAGTCTAGGAAGGTTGTATTTTTCTAGGAATTTATCCATTTCTTCTAGGTTGTTGAATTTAGTGGCATATAGTTTTTCATAGTATTTTACAATAATTCTTTGTATATCTACGGTGTCCGTGGTGATTTCTCCTCTTTCATTTTGGATTTTGTTTATATGAGTTCTTTCTCTTTTTTCCTTGGTAAGTCTTGCCAAGGGTTTGTCAATTTTGTTGATCTTTTCAAAGAACCAGCTCCTTGTTCTATTAATTTTTTCTATAGTTTTTCTGTTCTCTAATTCATTTATTTCTGCTCTGATTTTTATTATCTCCTTTCTTCGGCTGGTTTTGGGTTGTCTTTGTTCTTCTTTTTCTAGTTCCTTAAGGTGGGAAGTTAAGTGGTTCACTTGGGCTCTCTCTTGTTTGTTCATATATGCCTGAAGCGATATGAACTTCCCTCTTATCACTGCTTTTGCTGCATCCCATAGATTCTGATATGTCGTATTGTCATTTTCATTAGTCTGTATATATCTTTTGATCTCTGCACTTATTTCTTCTTTGACCCATTCATTTTTTAAAAGTATGTTGTTTAGTTTCCACATTTTTGTGGGATTTTTTTCCTCTTTTTTGCAGTTGAATTCTAGTTTCAAGGCTTTATGATCAGAAAATATGCTTGGTACAACTTCAATTTTTCTGAATTTGCTGATGTTGTTTTTGTGGCCCAACATATGGTCAATTCTTGAGAATGATCCATGTACACTGGAGAAAAATATATACTCAGTCACTTTGGGATGAAATGTCCTGTAGATGTCTATCATATCCAGGTGCTCTAGTGTTTTGTTTAAGGCCACTATGTCTTTGTTGATTCTCTGTTTGGATGACCGATCTAGAGCCGTCAGCGGTGTATTGAGGTCTCCAAGTATGATTGTATTTTTGTCAGTTTTTGTTTTAAGGTCAATAAGTAGCTGTCTTATATATTTTGGTGCTCCTTGGTTTGGTGCATATATATTAAGAATTGTTATGTCTTCTTGATTCAGTGTCTCCTTAGACATTATGAAATGGCCATTTTTATCTCTGAGTACTTTTCCTGTCTTGTAGTCAGCATTATCCGATATGAGTATTGCTACACCTGCTTTTTTTTGGATGTTATTTGCTTGGAGTATTGTTTTCCAGCCTTTCACTTTGAATTTGTTTTTATCCTTGTTACTTAGATGAGTTTCCTGTAGGCAGCATACAGTTGGATTTTCTTTTTTAATCCATTCTGCTACTCTGTGCCTTTTTATTGGTGAGTTTAATCCGTTTACATTTAGTGTAATTATTGATACTTGTGCGTTCCCTATTGCCATTTTATATCTTGCTTTCTGTTAGTTTTGTGTCTTGTTTGATCCTTCTCTTTCGTTTTTCTATCTTTTGTTTTTATTTGGTTGTATTCCATACATCTTTCCTCTGTTGCTATCTTTTTTATCTCATGTGCTTCTGTGGTGGTTTTTTCAATGGTGGTTACCTTTGAGTAATGAAAAGGGTCCCTACCCTGTTCATTGTAGCAAACTATTTTGTTAGTACTTTTGCACTCCATCGTCCTTTGCTACTGTTAATCTCCATCTTCTCCCCCTCTTTCTTTTTGTTGTTGTCACAGTTTAAATTTGGTTTTATTGTGTTCTTCTTGGAGCTTTTACTTGTGGCTCTGTTTTTTTTTTGTTCTTTGTATCTGATTGGAGAACCCCCTTTAGTAATTCCTGGAGTGGGGGTTTTCTGATGATAAATTCCCTCATCTTTTCTGTATTTGTGAATGTTTTTATTTCTCCTTTGTATTTGAAGGATAGCTTTGATGGGTGTAGTATTCGTGGCTGAAAGTTCCTCTTTCAGGACTTTAAATATTGGGGTCCACTCTCTTCTAGCTTGTAGAGTTTCTGCTGAGAAATCTGATGATAATCTAATGGGCCTTCCTTTATATGTTGTATTCTTCTTTGCCCTGGCTGCCTTGAGAATTTTTTCTTTGCTGTTGGTTTGTGTCAATTTCATTTTGATATGCCTTGGAGTAGGTTTGTTGGGGTTAAGAAAACTCGGAGTTCTGTTTGCTTCTTGAACTTGAGGCTTTAGTTCTTTCCACAGGCTTCGGAAGTTCTCATCTATTATTTGTTTGAGTATGTTCTCCATTCCATTTTCTCTCTCTTCTCCCTCTGATATACCTATTATTCTTATGTTATTCTTTTTGATGGAGTCAGATAATTCTTGTAGGGCTATCTCATTTTTTTAAATTTTTGAGTCTCTTTCTTCTTCTCTCTGTTGTGCCTCAAGTTGCTTGTCTTCTATTTCACTAATCCTCTTTTCTATCTGACCTGTTCTATTAGCTAAGCTTGTTACTTCGTTTTTCAGCTTGTGAATTGAGTTTTTCATCTCTGTTTGATTTGTTTTTATAGTTTCAATTTCCTTGGACATATATTCTTTGTGTTCATTGAGTTGTTTTCTGAGCTCCCTAAATTGCCTTTCTGTGTTTTCTTGTATATCTCGGAGGATTTTTAGGATTTCTATCTTGAATTCTCTGTCATTTAGCTCCAAGGTTTCCAATATATTAAATTTTTTCTCCATAGATTTTTCCTCATCTAGCTGTGTTACCTCTCTTTCTTTTGTATCCATGATATTCGATTTTCTCTTCCTTAATGGCATCTGAGGGTGGTTTTGTTGATAGTATTAATGAGATTTAATAAAGAATAAAAAGTTAAAAAAAATCGAAGAGTTGTTTTTTAAAAAAAATTAATAATGAAATAAAGAAAAATAAAATAAAATAAAAATTTAAAAAAAAGGAAATTATTCCCCCTCCTTTTTTCCTCTCCTCTCCTCTCCCCTCTTTCTTGAGAAAATCTTGTGGTGGACTGTGAATTATAACAAACAATGCCTGTGATGGAGGGCCTGAATTGGGGAAAAGTAATAAAGGGGCAAAAAAAAAAAAAGGAAAAAAAAAAAGAAAAAAGAAAAAAAAAGAGCATATGGACCCACAAAAAGCAAATAAGGAAAAAATTTGGGTCAAGAATAAAATGATTTGCTTTTAGGTGTTGGTTGTCTGAGAGTTATGATGAGAGGAATAAGAGGAAACAGAAAAATGGGGGGACAAATTAAAAAATTACTATTGTATTTAGTGGAACAAGAACTAGATAATATGGAAAGCCAGGGATGGGAGCACTGCTAGTGAGTTAAAAAGGTGAAGTAAAAACCCACCAAAATGCCACAAACATAGGTTTGAGTCCCAGATAAGATAATTTGTTTGTTATTGTGGTTTGAATGAGAGGAGATGTAAAGGAGAAAGGAAGAAACTAATATAGAGGGAGAAAAGAAAGAGAGAGAGAGAAAAAAAGAGGGAACCACTAAAAGAAGAAAAAACAAAGGAGAGAGAGAGAGAGAGAGTTAAGGGTTTTGGAGTGCAACCCTCATAGAGAGAAAGGAAGAGAAGAGAAAAGATAATGGGAGATGTAACACTTATGGGTAGTGTAGTTCAAGGAGAGGAGAGAGTAAGACCGGTAGAGAGTTAATCGGCCAAATTGGAGGAGGAAAAAAAAGTATCAAGAATGAAGATAAGAGAAACAAATGAACAAATATAATAAAATGGGATAGGTTATAAAGTCTGCAGATTATCCTTGATTTTGAGAGGTTATCTTCTTGCTTTTTCTTTTCTCTCCCTCTTCCTGGTCGGTGACTCTGTACCCCGGGTTCTGCCCCTTTGGCACGCTCAGGTAGAGGTTTGCAGTTGATAAGTCTCTATGGCAATGTCATGTATTGTGCTTTAGTCTCGTTGGCAGTCGAAGCTCATTAGCATTTATAGGCTCCGACAGTGAGAGAGTCCGTGTTCCTGGAGCCTTTCTCCTAGTCTTTCCTTCCTCAATTAGTAGCCTGATAATCCAGCTATGGTGTTGCTACTGCCTCTGCCTGGATAGTAAGAGGCTCAAAGAGCTGGCAACTCCCCACTCTATTTCCACTCAGCACAGGGCTCTGGGTAAGGCTCAGTCAGTCAGAGCTGCTAGCATAATCAGGCGGGCTTTCCGCCCACTCAAAGACCTCTGGCTCTGCCACTCTGTCCGGTAATACAAGCGGACACCCACTTCCGGGGCGCTTGGAGGAAACTCTCACTCACTGTCTGTGACCAGGATATCTGGCCAGCAGTCTCACGCTCTGAGTGAAACCCCCAACCGCAGGGAAATGTTGCAGCGTTGGAATTGAGTCTCGCTCCGTCACCGTGAGCAGCTTTTGCAAGGCGCTGGGGCGGCTCGAGATTCCGCTTTGGCCCACACAAAGGCCCCTGACTCTGCCCCTCTGTGCGATAACACGGGCGCGCACTGCCGAGGCACTTGGAGGAATTGCTCACTCCTTATCTGCGCGCGCAAACCAGGATATGAGGCCGGCCGCATTTCCCTCTGAGTGAAACACTCTCCAGCACGGAAACTCTCCACCGTTGGAATTAGTTCTCACTCCCTCCCGTGCGTGGCTTTCCCAGGGCGCTGGGGCTGCCCAGAGACTCTGCCCTCAGCCCACAGAAAGGCCTCTTACCCTGCCTCTCCGTGGGGCAACACGGGCACCCACTCTCGGGGCCTAGGAAGAAATTCTCGCCCACTAACTGCGCACCGACCAGGAGACCTGGTAAAATGGCCGCTCCGCTTGTCTTTCTTTGTTTGGGTTTGGCGCGAGTGTTAGCTTGTATTGCCTGGGTTGCCATAGGATCAGATTTTCCTCGGCTTGGATCTCCGTGCCACAGCCTGGTTCGGCCGTTTGTGCCGCGGCGGCCTGCATCTATTCACCCCCTTTGCCCGCCTCAGTTTCTGTATTCACAGTTACCAGAGAAAGCCGCCCTGTTTAGGTTAGTGAGGAAGGCGGAACATTTCTTACTCCCTATTTCCTTCGGGGTTTGGTTATATATTTAGCCAATTTTTCACTCAATCATACCTTTGGGTATATTGCGAAGCATCTGGAAGCTCCAAGTATAGGTTTTTCTGTTTCTGGTTGAAGATCTTGTTGAGTTTTGGGGGAGATTTATCGGTAGTGCTTCCTACCCCGCCATTACTCTGACGTCATCTCCCTCAGTTATATATTTTAACTCTTCTGCTATGTAAAATTTTGAAACCAAACCATCTTATAGCTAATATAAATTAATCAATTGACTTCACAACTTGGGCACCTGAGATGATCAACTCATGATTAAATGATGTGAGTGTTTTCCTTGCAATGTTTAATAAAACAATCCCAACAATGAAATTAAGAACATTTGTCAGTGGTTTGCTTGAGACCATCCTACTTTGTATGCATTTTATAAAAAAAAAAAAGGAAACTATAGTAACACAGTAATTGATGGAGACAATTTAATGTGATCACATTTTTAGCCATTATTAATAAAACTGTTAAGGTGTTATATAAGCAAAGACAATGCCGAAGAAAAGCAGATTGTTACAATAATATTTAGTATCTCCTTGGTACTAAAATAAAGCAATGCATACAGATGCTTGACTTGTGGTGGCGCAGTGTATCCAGCATCAACCTGGAATGTTGAGGTCACAGGTTTGAAAGCCTGAGCTTGGTCGGTCAAGGCATGTAAGAGAAACAACTACTATGATTTGATGCTTCCTGCTCCCACCCCATTTCTCTCTTCCTCTCTTTTCTCTAAATCAATAAATAAAATTTAAAGAAAAAAAAAGATTATGTTTATTTGTTCTCAAAAACATCAACTGCCAGGTGTTTACCAAAAATGTCCTTCCTTGAATCCTGAAGTTGTAGAACAAGTATACCCCCACGATGATAGCACAAGATTAATTTCAGGGATACTGGTTTATAAGTATACAGTAAGCAGAGACTTCTTTGTAAAACTTTTGCATGTCTAAGATAAATATTCCAATATTTCTCACATTACATTATTTTTCTTTTTTTCCAAAAACTTTGTCATAGGTGATAGTATGATGGAGGTGTTACTTTTAAAGCAAATGTTTAATTTTAGAGGCTAAATCATGAAAGTCATGGACTTAACTCAAAATAATAACAAATAGCTGGGAGTGGACTATAGTGTTTTATTTATACAATACCCTTACACCTTGAGCCACTCATTGCAACTGCATCTAGATTTTTTTTTTTACTTTAAATCTAAGTTTACAAAGGCAAGTTTAAACTTTGAAAACTTATTTTGGTGTCACTAAAATTATAATTACACATCTTTAAGCAAACAATATAAAAATAATAATACTGATTTGGTTCAGTATACTTATCTTCTGTCATGAAATCAACTTTTGGCAATACAATAGTCTAGAGAAACACATGTTATGCTATCAAAGATTAAGATAAAAGGAACTCATCCTGGATCCTAAGGTCCATCTTCATCACCTATAGTAGCTAGAGGGTTAAAATATACAGTTATTACCCAGAAATACTTTAGTTTTTATTCTTTAAATTTTTTTTTGATTTGAGAGAGAGAGAGGAAGGCAGAGACAAAGAGAGTGAGGAAGGGAGAGAGAAAAAAAGAGAAGTATCAACTCATTGTTACATTTAGTTGTGCACTCATTGTTTGCTTCTCATCTGTCCCAGACCAGGGATTGAACCCATGACCTCCGTGTGCTGTGATGGTGCTTTATCCATTGAGTTCCAAATACTCTTATTTTTATATTGCCTATTGGTAGTATTTCCTTACATACATTCCCACTGTTAAACGCCAGGCATTAGGATGAATAACAACAGTCTGAATCTGCTGTGAACAAGCTATTAGCGACTAGTTGTCTCTAACTGTATGCAGGGCCCAGAAAAACATGACTCTGTGGTAGATGCAGGTTAAAAGAGTATCAAGGCAAGTATGGAAGAATAAAAAAATTTACAATAGTCTGATCTTCTTTTCTTTCCTTCATTTTCCATTACTACCAGATAACAGTGAAATAGTACCTCCTTTATTACCCAAAAACTGAATTTTAGCTTGAGATAATAGTAAAGTTCCCCAGGAACTGCTTTGTCTAGGTTGAATAATGAGAAACTTCTCTCTTGATTTGGGCCTGGACAAGTCACTTAAACTTCTGAACTTTAGGTTCCTCATTTGAACGAATAATACTTAACCTAAAGATTGAAATAATGTGTGCCATCAGCCTAGCACTGGGCCGGGTATAGGAGCAATCCATACAAGGTAACTATTTTATTTTATTATTTCCCCCCCCGACACACACTCACACTTTTATGAACATAATGGCACTTATGGTATGGAGGCATATCTTTAGTGATGATTCATTCAATTCAAACTAAGACTTCCTTCCTACATGTACTGCTCTCTAGCATTCCTTCCTATAGCAAGTATACTAAGTACTAAAGTTACACTACAAAAAAAGAAAAAGACTTACAAGAAATTTCATCTTCTAACTACACATAATTCATCTGTTCCAAAAATGTATATCTAGATTAGGGGTCTCAAACTCACGGCCCGCCGAACAATTTTGTGCGGCCTGCAGACTAATCCACGAAGTTCAAAATATTTTGGATAAAATTAAGTAAGCCTAGGGGCCTACTTGTATTTTTCATTTCTCTAGCATCCTAGCTAGATATTAGCTTAGTTAACAGCAGTTGTGATGCGAACTACAGTTTCTGGTCGTTTTGTGACACTGAGTAAACTGCATGTACGATTGTGCTTGTTGTACTGATTTTTTTTTGTTTTCAACTGCAGTGAGAAAAGTGTTGCTTAACAGTTGCCTTTTGTAGACCTAGTGCGGCCCACCGAACGGCTGTGATCTTGCTCTGCGGCTCACATGCTGAGTTGAGTTTGAGACCCCTGATCTAGATGGTATATAAATCCAATGGTTTTCTATCTCTCTCCTGAGAGTGCTATAATCCTCAGATGTCTAACTATTCTGGTTTATAAGGACATACTTGCCCAGGGTATGAATTATTTGGAATGAAGGAAGAAAAGAAGGAAGGGAGGAAGGCAACAAGGATTTCTCTTGTGAGTAAATGGAGAAGGAATATCAGGCAAGATATATACATTCACTAAGGAAAACCATTATAACTTTAGGGGCCTCAGAATCTGATTTTAACTCAATAATCTGCCTGAGGATAGATTTCATTGGCCCACTGAGGCAGAAATTAAGTACTTGGATCTGTGTAAGGATAGCAATTATAGCTAAGATCCCTAGATCTAATTGGATCTTTATAATATCTAATCACTCTGAAAAAAAAAGTTTTCAGAATAAATCTGCTTTCAGGAACGATTATCTATTCTAGGTAATTTTGACCAACCTTCCCACTTTACAAGTTGGACAAATTAAATAGAAAAATTCTTAGGTGTACTAGGAAAGAATATGTTCATAAAAGTTAGCTGACTGAGTTAAACTGGGTTATCTGGAATTAAGAAAAATGAAATGAGCCCTACACTCAAGGCTACTTTTGCTCTGAGGTAATCTCCTTTCCAGAAGATGAGACAGGGAGGTTGAGATGCAAATTTTATAGTCTTACAGGATTGGGACAACAAAAATCTTGATCTACTTGGACTCTATGTCATATACTGCATTCTGTGAAAGCTCCATCCCACAGCAAACAAACTTCTCTACATGTCCTAATTTTTTCAGTTTTCTATTTTCCATTTTTCATTCCACATTCTTGACTCTTCCTTTTTGAAATATAATTTCTGTTCAATGTTTTCCCCAGGGAAATTTTATGCTAGAGCCTTGTCTCTTTTCTTTCTATATGCTAAGAGATCTCAGTCCTAGAAATTCAGTTAATATCCAAATGTTAGTGACCCTTAAAAATATAATCTCAGCTCAAGAAACTCCCAAGAACAAAAGATGCAATGTGCAGTCATCTAAATCCTTTTGCAAATGTTTGCTTCTTACTTAATTTGTATCTTCTCCTGTAATCTTCTGCTTCAATGATTTCTTCATCATTCAAGGGCTTCATAATATTGTATTCCTACTTACAGCAATATCCAACTCCCTGTTGCTCTTAATTCCTTTTACTCCCCACCAACAACCTCATCCAATCACCAAATTGATTAATAGTCAATACTATCACAAATAGTTGTCAGTACTGTCACTGAAATCTGTCAAATCTGCCTACCTTTCTCATCTGTAACTACTCTTATCTAAATGTACCTGAAATAGTCCCCTGCTTCTATCTGTGCCTTCATTGTAATACATTCCCTCCAATGAATCAAAACAATCTCTCTAAAACCCAAGCCTGATCATGCCTGGTCTTTAATAACTACTAACAGGTTCTCTAATAAAAGGCAAATATCTATCATGGTATGCTTTATCAGCTATATTTCTAACTACTTTTACTGCCTGCCCCTCTTCAGATTCTATCAGAGAAAATGTCTTAGTTTTTTCAGCATATTATCCTTATTACAGGTCTTTGAACATGATTTTAATTTTACCAGGAACTTAAACACATATATCTCTCTCATCTTCCTCACTCTTTTAGCTTAACTTCCACTTTTCTTTCAGTACTTAATACTCCCTAGCAAGCATTTTCTGGCCCTTAAGCCTGAGTTAGTAACTTATTTGTTCTCATAGCACCCTGCAATGCCCCTAAAGTATGCTTAGCACTGAGTACTATAATTGGCAATGGCCTCAACTGTCTTAATCACTTCTGTATCTCCAGTGCTTCATACAGATCCAGGCACTTGTAATATTTAATTAGTAGATTAATGAGGTCAAAACTTTTGTGAGACTGTAATTGAGAACCATCTGGATAATAAAGGGAAATGTGAAACCACCTTATTTTTCTTTTAAAACACTTCTTTTAAAAGTGATTCTCAATTAAAATCTCCCATACCATCAATAAAAAAGCTTTGATGTAATTTTTTCCACTTTTTTATTCTAGATGTTTAATAAAGGATACACATGCTAACATTAACAATATTCTAGGCATGGCTAGCAGTAATATTGTGAAATTCTATATACTTCTATTAACATTAATTGGCAACAATTGCCCCTGATGGACAAGCTATTATCTACTCTAGCCCTGGTTGTCTCATTTTGAATGCTTACCTTTATCTGATTGCTAGAGCCAAAATCTTTTCTATGTTGTCTCCCTTAGAGGGCGATTTATTTGATAGCACGGTTGCAAACACAATTTCTTCCCAAATTATCCTATCCATTCCATTAGTCCCTTTCTATTATCTTGAGACTCCAAAAGACTAAGTAAAAAGATGAGGTGCCAAATTCACTGTAAGTTTTAGAAACATAGAGTGACGTTGTTGAATTTTTGGATGATATTTTGGGAATGTGTCTCTGTCTTTTCAATGAACTCTGATGGATGCCAGATTGATGAGGGATGGCAGTGAGACTTTGTCAATGAAGTTTCATGTAAATACAGATGTAAATATTTAGGATATGTCACTTGAAATTGTATGGCAGTCTCAAAGTTTATCTTCTGAATTGTTTTCTATCATTAGCAACTATATAGAATGAACCTACAATTTGTGTTAGGAATGAAGGATAAATGTATAAACACTTGTATAATCAGAGCACACCGGATCAGTTGGTTTTGGTTAGAGAGAGACCAAACACTCGATGATTAAGGAAGTCAAATATGTAATACAGTAAGGATTTGAATAAGTTCAGTGAAACTCTTTGAAATTAGATATCTTTCAGTATGTACCAGGAATGAGCAATGTATTTAGGTCTATTCTTTTAAATTCTACATTATTTCTATTCTGAAAGCCTTTTTTTTAGTTCTTTTCATACAGTTCTTTTCTTATTCAATATATTAAGGGCATCTTTCTCTAAATTTAGTCTCTGAAACCATTAATGTTTTCCAAAATTGTTTTGTTCTTTTATGAAATCCAGTTAGGTCAAAATTGATTTTTATTCCCATAAAACTTCAAATTAATTTTTACTATATTGTTCATGCTGACCACCACAAAATTTAATTGGCCCATTTGGGAATTGAAATAATAGGTACAAATTCCATAATTCTCTCACTCCTGAAAACTAAAATGTTAATATTAAAAAGGGGAAATATACCAGGCTATATTTTAACAGATCACTGAAAAATTGACCTGTTTAACCTGATCAGATTTCATCTTGAGATGTTTACTGCTCATATTCAATATTGAATCTCTAGCTCATGAAACCAGATATTGTAAATCTAAATAAACATTGTAAATTAGTTTTGGATCTGACAATAATTAAATTTCCCAAGTCTGCTGGAATGTTGATGACTTTATAGCACAATATATATTCCTAGCCACAACCCCAGGATATTCTGAGTTAACACACTAGAGAAATCCATATTTTTAAATGTTTCCATAGGAATATATATACAGGGTGGGGCAAAAGTAGATTTATAGTTGTTTGTATGGACAATAATCCAATAATTAATAAATAATTATACAAGAATGAACTATGTGTTTGTGTATTCACAGCTATAAAGCTATTTTCCCCTATTCTGAAGATTTGTTTGTTTCATAAACTTTTATATGTAAAAATGTACTAAACTATCTGCAAATTACTACAGTCTAACTCTTTGAGAAGACACAATTAAAGAATAAATAAAAGCATGCATATATGCCAACACTTTAAAAGTGTTCTCTTGTGATAGTAAAAATAAAATGAGATTGGGATAGGGAATTTCTTTAATTCTAACTGCAATATTGTTTTCCTTAAAAAGAAAGCATTAAGGAAAACATGTTAACAACATGTAAACATTTGTCAAATATACAGGTTACTATCATGTCATTTTATATTATGTTATGTATTTAAAATATGTTATAATATTTAAAAATACTGTTGCTGGCCCAGGCTTGTTGGCTTAGTGGTAGAGCATCAGCAGGGCATTGGAAGTCCCAGGTTTGATTCCTGGGCAGGGCATAGTGTAGGTAGAGCACCGATCATTTACCTAGTGGCTGTGGCTGATGCAGTGCTGTGAGAATACTCCAGCTCCTGGAACCCTCCTGGGCACACCCAGGAAAGAAGTTCGCCCGCTGTGTGGAAATGACTCAGTGCCAGCCGGGCAGCCCTCTGACCTTTTTTGGCCATTTGCCCTACCATAACATCCTATTGGCTGAACCCATCTACATAAGCTTGCTTACTTCCTGAATAAATTGGATCTGCATCACTGAATCTGGTCCCCGGAGTCAGGTCTTTGCATTTCCGTTGTCCTCATCCCTGGCAGGACTTATCCACAGCATAGGAAAGGCAACTATCTGTTTCTCCACCCCTCCTCCTCCTACTTCTCTCTCTCTCTCTTCCCCCCCCCCCATAGCCATAGCTTGATTGGTTCAAGCCCATTGACCCCAAGTGCTGAGGATGGCTCCATGGAACTTCTGCCTCAGGTGCTAAAAATAGTTCAGTTGTGAGCATGGGCCCAGATAGGCAAAGCATCAGTCTCAGACAGAAGTAGCTGGATGGATCCTGGTGAGGGTGCATGCTGGAGTCTGTCTCTTTACCTCCCGTCCTCTCACTTGGAAAAGAAGAATCTCTCTCTCTCTCTCTCTCTCTCTCTCTCTCTCTCTCTCTCTCTCTCTCTCTCACACACACACACACACACACACACACACACTCTTTTGCCAGGTAATTCAGATCACCATTCAAATTTGGGAACAATTGGAATAATGGCTAAAGTAATGTGTTATCCAAACTGGGACATCCTTGAGAATTAAAAAGAGAGTGCTATTAATAACTTCACCAGCATGAAAAGTAAACTAGAATGTATGGTCACCCTATGAATAAACTGTTTTAAGTCCCACATGATGCATGAACTTCTTAACAAGAAAATTTATTTTCTATCATTTTCTCTAATCTCCTTTTTTATAATTTATCATAGGTAGAGGTTATTGATCTAATTTTCCCAATTTATTATCCATTTTGTCACTGAAGCACTTTCAAGTAATATATAATTTTCAGAAGAGGCATATAATAAATAATGCTCATATAGGAAAATTTTGAAATTATAATATCTCAGTCTAAGATGCTATAAGACATCGTTAGTCAGCCAACAACATTTATTAAACTCTCAATACTTTAAAACAGCACATTGCATGAAATGAAATTAAAAAAGTGGTAGATGTATATATATACCACTTTTATATATATATATAATATATATAATTATATATATATTATATATATATAATCTCTGACCTCAAGAAATTTCTATTTTAACTGATTCCACAAATAAAATACATAAAACAAACCCAGAGATGCAGGTTCTATAACTGCATAAGAGTAGAATGAAAAATAATCACTTTTTAAAAGCCAAGTATTAGTAGATAGTAAATATAGTAAGTAATGTGATTACCCCCAGTGCCAATTCTGAGGGCTCAGATTTTCTTTTCTCTACATGTGCCCTTGGTATCAGCATAGGCTCTATCTGGATTCTTGCTTCTTCAGATTTTGGACTATCTCACCAGCCCACAGGAATCACCTCTGTTTTGTGCTATTTTGACCAAGACACAGCCTCAATCTGTTTCAGCTGGAAGGTTTTATATAACTAAGGCAGAAAAGCTTTCCCAAATGCACTTAATGAAAAAAAGCAATTTATTGGCTCAAGGAGGTGAATAGTCCAGATGTAACTTAATCTAGGGCTCAAATGATACAATCAGGACCCACTTTACTTTCTTCTGTTCTTAGTTCCTTTTCCAGGGTTGGCTTGAATCTCAACCCATCTTTCTTCCTAGCCACTAAATTACTTCCAGCAATCCCCAGGCTATTACCCTGGAGAATCACATACAGAAGAAAAGAAATGGACTGTTTCCTCAGCCTTCAAAACAGAAATCTTGGAATTTTAAGCAGAAGATTGTGCTGTGACTGACCTGACCTGAGTTAAGTACATTTCCCTGAATCAGCTGTGGCTGAAAGTAAAATGTGTGGATTGGTTTACCCTAAGTCCTATGCTCCCCTGAATCACCTCATCAAAAATAGATGTGCTGTTACTATATGTAGGTGGTTCCCAAAAGTAAAATGGGCATTTTATGGCAATAGAAAAAGAGAATGAATGTTAAGTGAACAAAAAGGAAGGAAAGAAGGAAGGGAAGAGTAGAGAGAGAAAAGCAGGAAGGAAGAGAGGGAAGAGAAAGGCAAAACGAGAAAGAAAGAAGGACAGTGGGAGGCAGGGAGGGAAGAAAGAAATAGCAATAGTCCAATAGGACAGTTGTGTGTAGATAAATATTTGACAAGCAGCTCTCTCTTAAAAAAGTAAATAAAAGAAAAAAAAAGAAGCAAATAAATATAAAACAAAAAATGTCTTTTGCTGTAGTGTTTGACAATGTTTATGCCGTGAATTCTCCCTCACGTTGATTTCAAGATAAGGGGACACTAAAAAGCAGAGTTGCAGAGATGGGCTATTATACACTCCATCTACATGTCCACCGAGATACAATTGACAATTGTAACCTCAAAAGCAATGTTAATAGTGCTAGGTGGTAAAAGAATTAGAAAGTGATAAGCTTTCACTATTGATTAACTTTGTTTTTAATATGGTTTACTAGCTTGTAAGTTTATATAAGTTAATTTTTAATAATTGCTGTGTTTAACAACCATCTCAGAAAACCCTTGAAAATTCACAAATTGACTCTTTCGTGATAGTACATTCTGGCTCCAGCTTATCACTGGCAGAACATCTTTTTAAATACTGTTTGTGCAGTAATTTCCACTAAAGATTTGGTAGAGCAAAGGGTTTTTGATTTTGGTGTTTTGTTTTTTTTTAATTAAAACAACACAGAAATTTCAAGTAAACCATTATATATCACTGTTTTTTACCTCCTGAACTACTGTACCTTTCACAATTTTTTACAATTCATTTTACCTCATGAAGTACTCCTGATAGGGGGATCGCAAGAGTTTATACTTTACCTCAAGTAATGGAGACCAGTTATGGTCCGTAGGCGTAATGATTAACGCAACTGTTGGGCAAAGCACTGTGTTTCAAGTGTGAAACAAGTTTGTAAAGTATGTTTAGGTTTGCTCGCTTGTATTTTGCAGTATGTAGCTCAGGGTAGTGCCATGTGTGTGTAGTCTGTGAAAGCCTGCGGGGGCTTGCCCTCAGGGCAGCAGATTGTGAATTGTGGATTGCCTTCCTGCTTCGGAGGGGCCAATGTTTGCTATTGTTTGCTGGAGAAGGGATTTCTCCCTCCCCAGCCTATTTTGCTGGAGAGGGGAGAGAGAGAGAGAGAAAGGGAGGGAGTTCTGAGGGGCTAGGAAGCCCTGAGATTTTGGCCCAGCCTGTTTGGCTGGGGCTACTGAGGCTGGTGGGGACCTATGAATCCGGGAAAGTCCGGAAAGAGAAAGGAGAGTGGTCTTCCTTTCTCACCATTACGAGAATTTAATAAACAGATTGGCCCACCATTTTTTGGCTCCACAGTTCCTTTACCATCTGCCAGAATCCAACATGAACCTTCATGGCCATGGCAATGGCCACTGGCCTTACATCTGGTGCAACCGGCAGGATTCAGATCAGATTGGTATGGAGCCACAGCCACCCATGAAGGGTGGCAGTTGCTCCCCAGTGTGGTTCCCATGGCTCTCCTTCTGGGGACTGTTTGCCAGCTGTGCTTTACAGCCCTGTGAGAGGAAACCTAGAGCTCTGTGTGAGAGGCTGTCCGAGGTCAAAACCTGCATAAAGAGCTGCAGATTTAAGAACTGAGATTAAGGCTGAGAACCAGCAATGGCTTGAACTGGAGCAAGTGCTGGAAAAAGAGGCCAACCAGGTTCGAGAGCTACTGAGCAATGAAGCACTTGGAACTGGAGCAATCTACAGGTTCATGAGTTGTAGTCGGCCCTGGAAGTAGAATGTTGGAAGCGGCAGTTGTTGGAGAAATAACTGCGGTTTCAGCTTCAGGCTGAGAGCCAGCAGCTGCAGTAACCAAAGAGGGAGCTGTGTGGGCAGAGTGGCTCTGAGGAGCATTTTCAGCTCCTCTTGTAAGGATGAGGAGGCTCGGGCTGAAGCTGCCACCCACACAGTCAGAGTGGTCATCAAAAAGGTATATACCCAGCAGCAAAGAGTACCTCCCCTGGTTGGCTTGCTGTGCTTATGAGACATAGGGGTGGGATCATGCTCTCTGGAGAAGAGATGGAGAGGTTGGCCACTGTTGCCACATGCTCCTCCATGGGGCAGGGTCTTCAGAGCTGCTGTGACAGCAGGGGTGAGGAGGGAGGCCTGAGGTCCTAAGTGAACCTAGTTGTCTGTAATGGACCTTTACCTTGGTGATTTGTACAGACAGCTGGGCTTTCGTGGACTGATCATTGACTCTTGGGCTGCAACCAGATGGGGCACCAGCTCCCGTCTTGGATGGACATGCCACTTTTGAACGGTATGAGAGACCCTGATGTGGGAAATAGCTCTGGTGGAGGCCCTTCTGCACCGGAAAGCTCACATCCAGTTGGAGAGATGCACCAAGGATACTTTTAAGGTTTCCATGGACACAGCCCTGGACTATACAGGCCTTCCCATCTACTGTGGAATTGGGGGCTAGAGATGGTCCTCCAGTTTGCAACTTTGGCAGAGTGCTCAGGGAGACATTGTGAAGGGCACCCTTGTAGTTGTAATTATATAACTTGTGCTTCTGCTGTAGTCTGTCTGTTTTTGTAATGTACCTCATTCCTCACACAGAAGGTACCTGTGGTGTAGATTGTGAAGTGACCAATCCTAAAGGTGTGGAATATTGGGCAAACCAATGTGTTTCAAGGGTGAAACAAGTTTGTAAAGTGTGTTTAGGTTTGGTTGCTTGTATTGGGCAGCACCATGTGTGTATAGTCTGTGAAAGGCTGCGGGTGCTTGCTCTCTGAGCAGGAGATTGCAAATTGCATATTGTCTTCCTGATTGGGAGGGGTCGTTGTTTGCTGGAGAAGTTCTTTTCCCCAGCCTATTTTTCTGGAGAGTGCAGAGAGAGGGGGGAGAGAAGGAGCGCTGAGGGGCTAGAGAGCCCTGAGATTCTGGCCCGGCCTGTTTGCCTGGGGACTGCTGAGGTTGGTGAGGGACCTATGAGTCCAGGAAAGACCAGAAACAGAAAAGAAAGTAGTCTTCTCTTCTCGCCATTACGAGACTTTAATAAACAGAATGGCCCACCATTTTCCGGCTCCACAGTTTCTTTACCATCTGCCTGAATCTAATGTGAACCTACATAATGTTGGTCACTGGCCTTCCAGCAAGTAAAGTCTTTGGCCAGGAACTGGGATACCAGAACCGGCCTTTATGATTGAAGGAGATCAGTAAGTGACCTAGCTTTGAGAACCAGAGAACTGCAAGTAATACCATCTGTGTCCCAGGGGACTGTAAGGAAAGCCTTTGTGCTCCAAAAATGACACCCCCACACACACATGGGGGGTGATATGATATGAATAACTCTCCCTTGAAATACCAAAACCCTTAATTACCCTTTTCTTCCCCTTATAAAAAGGTTGGCTGGAGAATGGGATTTGAAATGATTGGAATAAAACACCCTCTCCCCAGATTGTGGCCATCTGAATCAGGTGCCCATAAAGATTCAATCCCAGTCTCCTCTTTGGCTGAGTTGGTGATAAGCCTCACAAACTACTATGTTTTTCTGGTTTTACTCCTTCTTTTCATGTTCTCAGAATTTTCTCTCTTCTTCCAGTTATATCTTCATAAATATGTTCCTATAGCCCCTATCCTCTGTATCCCAACAATTTTTTTCACTTACTTATGAAGAACTATTTAACTATGTTCAACCTTTATACCCAACACAACTGCAAGCCTAACATTATGTTTGCAAACCAAATGTGGCAGTTTATAAAACCATAGTCCTTGGACCACCTGCTTAAGAAACCACCAGAGTTGTTTAAAGTGATGATTCCTCAGTCCTAATACAGATTTCATTAGTTTGTTTGGTTAGAGAAAAGATCTAGATATTCCCTTGTTTACTAAACATTTCAGGTGTTTTTGTTGTGATGCCATCAATATTGGCCAAAAGAACTAACAGGTTATTGAAATGATGATCCCTATTTGTACATACAGTTCCTAAACTGTACTGTGCCTTGTAATGTCTTTCTCCTCACGGTCACATGACCACTTGAGTAGCCTACAAATCGTAAAAACTCACCCTGAAAAAGGGTTTTTAGAGGACCTTTTTACTTCTATCTAGCCTCAAGACCTTCCCTGACCTTCACTTAATTTAACTCTCTCCATTTAAACTTAGTTATTATACCATTAGCCCATCACCTCAGTACTTTAGTGGTTGTTTTTCCATCTACTTCACTTAATAGACTGAAATCTTCTTGAAATCCAAACTGCTTCCTGTACACATCTGTGAATCCACTGCACATAAAATAATGCTAGATAAATAGTATGCATTCTGTAACTCTTTTTATTCTTGAAGCAAATGAAGAAGGAGAAAGTAAGAAGTAAGAAAGAAAAGGATGAAAGGTGGGGTAGATATTTAAAAAGGTAGAAAAAAAACTGAGGGAATAAAAGAAGAAAATGGAGGTATTTTCTTTAAATTTTAATTCAGACTTGAGTTCTTATTTCATTGAATAATATATTATTTTGTTTTCAAGAAATTCAGATCTCTAAAAATAGAAGATCCTGAATTATTATTGGACTAGAATCATCTATTGCTCCAGGCATCCATCAAATATGAGGTTAGAGCATTGTCTATAATATAATTATATTATTATTTGCCTGTACAGCAAACACATTTTTTGCATTTACCTATGTAGTCAATAAAATATTTTATGTCAAATAAGCATAAAGATGACAAATCAGGTGCAATAAAGGGACAAACAGTTGAAATGAAGAATTGAGTTTGAAGCTGGCTGAGATTACACATAGTATCTATGGATCAAATAATACAGTCCTGGTCCTGGTCTTCTGTGGAGAAACTTACTATTATTTCTTTAAAAAAAAAATCAAGTGAAGCTATTTCTTTGCTTTTAAAGAGCCCACCCACTGAGCATTATCAGTTCATGCATAAATCCCGTATGTTCCCAAATATTCTTAGAAATCTGCAAGTTCCACACTAAAAAAAAAATCACCCACTACATTTGTGAGTTCTGTTAGACAATTTTAGTGCTCATATTTGCATTTATATTTATAATTAAGCTGCCCCCAGGCAAATCAACTCTAGATGTCACAGGCAAATATAAGACAGAGTCCAGCTTAACATGTAAATACTGTATTTTTCACCAGAGCTAACTGAAGGCAAAATGATACTAGAAACTGCTGCATGAACAAATGTTTTCCACTTATTTAAATAGGAAAAAGGATACGTACTTTTAAGTCACAGAGCCCAACAGCAGTTGAGTCATGTCAAATCAAAGGAATAGCAATATAGCAATCAAAATCATAGTCACAACGGGAACTGCAATTTAGTTTCAGCAAAACAATCTTATCTGTCATATTAAATTAACGTTAATTTGAATTTTATTGTTTTTACAGATGTTTATACTTTATGTGTAAATTTTGTTTTAAAGCTGAATAAATAAAAAGCATCCCAATAAATTTAATTTTAAAAAGGCTGTAAAACCATACAAATACTTTTCCTTTAAAATGAAATAGTCTATTATAATTAAGTGTAGTGTTGATAGGTTATCTTGTTCTTTCAGAAAGGCAAATGCCAAACTTTGTTTGTTGGGTTACATGCAATTTTGATATGAGAGTGTAGGCTATATATGTCTGTCTAGGTTGAAAATGTTGACTATGCTAATCATTAACTGTGGCATAGACTTGTCAGATATTCACCAATCTATTTTCTCCTGTGAGTACACAGGATAACTGCATTTCCCAAGTTCCTTTTTATTATATTTGAACCATATGACTGATATGGACAGTGGATATGAGGGAAGAGATGTTTGCCATTTTTAGTGCTGGTCATAGTATTTCTCAGAAATTTGTTAATCTCCTTCACCCATCCATAATGACCATAAGAGCTAGATATTACTGATGTTGTGGCTAAAGTATTGCAGATGTTGATGAAAGCAATCTTGACCCCTGAGCCACCACATTGAGAAAGGCTTTCTGAACCATATGGGACCAGAAGATGAGCAAGAAATAGACCCAATACCTTTAGTATGTTAAGCTCTTACAATTCTGATATTTCTTTGACATAACATCATGGCCTCAACTCTCCTGGCTAATAGCATATCCACATAGCCCTCCCTGGACAAGTTAAAACGTCAGTGATCAGGGTCACACTTTTCCTCATTCATAAAACTACAGTGAAGAACCTAAATTATAAAGTAAGTTCAAGAATCAAGTGAGTTAATTCACATAAAACTCTAAGAACAATCCTGAGGCTGAGTAAGCATTATTATTGGTCTTTCTTCCCGACTCTACTATAGTTCCTTGAATTTTATGTCTTTGTCCATAGCAGGCACTAAAAAAGTTTGCCTCATTGAGCAATTTAATATATGTAGAAGTCCTATCAAGTTCATCTCTAGGTTGTGTTCAATTTATGTCACTGCTCTGGTTTCATAACAATTATTAAAAATTTACTGCAGAAAACATACAAGTATTGTTTTCTGTATTTTATCTTTTTCTTTGAATTTTCTTTTTTTTTCTTTTTTTGTGACAGAGAGACAGAAAAAAGGATACATAAAAGCAGACAGGAAGGGAGAGATGAGAAGCATCAATTCTTTGTTGCATCTCCTTAGTTGTTTATTGATTGCTTTCTCATATGTGCCTTGACGTGGGTGGGGGGAGGCTACAGCAGACCGAGTGACACCTTGCTCAAGCCAGTGTCCTTGGGCTCAAGCCAGTGACCTTGGGGTCATGTCTATGATCTCACACTCAAGTCAGCAACCCAATGCTCAAGCTGGTGAGCCCACACTCAAGCTGGATGAGCCCTCACTCAAGCCAGAAAGTTCGGGGTTTTGAATGTGGATCGTCTTCGTCCCGGTCTGATGCTCTATTCACTGCATGGGATTTTGTTTTTCCTCTATTATTTTCTACTCTCAAGCATTTAAAAACCCTTATCTGCATTTTAGAAGTCATTAAGTAGAGACGATTTAATTAAATTACATACCTTAATTTAAATTAAATATCTTTATGTAGAATTAGTTTCCCTGTGACATCTATAGGATTATGTTAAGTTATAATGTAGGAGAAATACAAAATTGAAATTTCATATATCCAGAAGCTAAATAATTCTAATGAATCTTATTACTAATCAGTTAGTGTAGAGAATGATGACCTTCTTAGAATTAACCTTTCCTTTGCCTCAACCTCACAGACCTATAATATGCTTTCCTGTCCTACAGCTAAAACAGGATGCATCCCACTCTTTATTATGCAGAGAGGCATGCTCAGTTAGCTGTGCTGCTGCTCTCCTTTGGGAACTGCCCTTTTGCTTATTTACATATTAGCACTTACCCCAGGTGCTTAGGGACAAAATTCAAAGATACTCTATTAGTACCTGTAGCAATTGACTTAATCAAGAAAGATCCTGAATTATTGAATTAATATATTAATTTATTTGTTGGTGGATTTCAAATCTTGCATGTCACCATCACAGTTTCCATAGCAAGTTGAATTGAGAATATCAGATGAATGACCTGAGATGTGAGGTGAGGGAATTATATTCAAATGAACAAGATAGCAGAATTTTGCTTAAGTGTTCAGAAAAGAATCACAAATACTACAGCATGTTGTACAGAAAAGAATTGCCCAAGCATGAAAAACATAGACAAATCAGAAAGCTAAGCTATTAAATTGCTAAATTTACCAACAAATCCACAAACTTATTCAACTACACTCAAATATACACAAAAAGTACCTTTCTTGGCAGCATCTTTTATAAACAATTAACTTTATGTTACTTGATAATAAAGGCAAGTAGACTGATGAATAAGAAAACTAAATAATTTCTAGATGCAATCATAACTGGAAAATGGGATAAAAGTGTGCAGCAAATATAACTTTTTATTCTACAATACAATCTTGAAAAATTAAATATTAAATAAAAAAAATTAGAAGATAGGCCCTGTTGTAGAGCATTGGCCTGACATGTGGCAGCCCTGGGTTTGATTCCCGGCCAGGGCACATAGGAGAGGTGCCCATCTACCTCTCTACCCTTCCCTCTCTCCTATCTATCTCTTTCTTCCCCTCCCATAGTCAAGAATCCACTGGAGCAAAGTTGGCCTGGGTGTTGAGGATGGTCCCATGGCCTCCGCCTCAGGTACTAGAATAACTCTGGTTGCAATGTAGTAACACCTTAGATTGTCAGAGCATCACCCCCTGGTGGGCATGCCAGATGGACCCCAGTAAGGTGCATGTGAGAGTCTGTCTCTCTGCCTCTCTGTTTCTCACTTCAGAAAAATTTTTAAAAAAGAGAGAGGAGATGATAGTTTATAAATGGTCAGATTATATTTAATTTTATTCAGATCATGTATCATAGGGATATACACGTGAAACCTATACGATCCTATTAACCAATGTCACCCCATTATCTTTAATTTAAAAATAAATAAATAAACAAAGTTGAAAAATAAAAACCTATAATGGCAAATCGATATACAAAATTAATAAAAACTTTTATTAATAATACCACTTTTTATTAATTAAAAAATTGTTTCACCTAATAACCTAACACTCAACACAGTGCGAAACAACAACAACAAATAATTGGAGGGCAATGTAGCACAGGCATGTTAAATGAAAATACATCTTATAGGAACCAAACACTGTTACACACTTTATCTCATTTGATCCTCATGCAAAATCGCCTTGGAGACTGGTGCTTTCTTTTCCCCGGTTTTATAGATGATAAGATAAGATCAAGTTTTACATAAATAATAAAAACCATAAAGTGGTAGATAGAGAGCCACTGTACCATTTTATGATGTTTTTTGCCACACTATTTGAGTGATATTAAGAAGACATTTATAAACACATGGTGATTTAGGAGATTAACATTTAATTAACGACAAGAGCAAGTTAGAACTCTAGTAGCATTTCCACTTAGATGCTTACTAGGTACATTCATATCTCATTCTGCCAGTTACACAGTAGACTAATCCAACTCTGCATGTTTGCAGACTTGGGGGAAAAAACTAAAATTAACCAATTTCTATCAAGATAGCGAAAGAAGGAAATAAGATGTGCCTATACAGAACCATTTATATTCTCAGGCTGTTTGGATAAGATTATGCAGCACTTTCAATGTGAAGAGAGGAAAGATGGAATTTAGTGCTACCCTAACCCCACCAATGCCACAACAACATTTTACTTATTTTAAATTAAATAGGAACAAGTGATCCCTTAGGGATGCAGAGGACCCTATCCAGCACCAATACCTGTGATTCTATAGTATTCAGCAAAATTCCAGAGTGTATTTAGAGTCATTAAAACCAGACTAACCAACATTTAGTTTTAAATTGATTTACTCAATCTGATTCCAGAGAAGTCATTCATCAATGCCTATTCTATAAATATATGGTAACATTTAGTTTATCAAAATATTCTATGAACTGGCCTATCTTATTGGCCAGCTGTTTTATATATATTATACATATAAACACAAGTCTATTCTGTTTGAAAACACTTAAATTTTTGATGCTATAAAAAATTAGTGGTTTGAATTTTTTAGTATTTTATCAATATGTTGGACATAGGTTATATATGAGTAAATGAACTATCTCAAAAATTAAAAGACACAAATTTAAAGCTACTATGACATCAAAAAAGTAATGAGTTATACGTACATGGATTTTTAACGATCACAAACTGTTTTAAAAGTGAAATCAATTCAACTATATAACCATTATACATGTAATTAAATGAATACATTGGTTTAAATTCTTCACTTAATAAACATGGTTAGCACATAGTAAGTACCAAGGTTTCAGTGGTAAACAAACAAATTTACTACTCTCATGAAGTTTATAATCTGATGCAAACCACAGCCACAACAAGCAAACAATCTCACATGACAAATCATATGAAGAAAATAAAATTAGTTGATGAAATAGAGAAGGGTAGAGTGGACCCACAGGGGCCAGGGATAAAGAATCAAATTTAAATTCTGATTTCAGAGAAGGCCTAACTGCTGAGGGGTGATTTGTGCTGAGATCTGAGTGTTTTAGTAAACAACCATGTAACTGGGACTAGATCATTTCAGGTTGGAGAAATAGTACTCTCTGAAAGAAATGAGCCTGGAATGTTCTAAGAATAAAAAATAAGGCAATGTGGCCCTGGCCAGCTGGTTCAATAGATAAAGCATCATCCAGTTACACGGAGGTTGTAAGTTTGATCCTGGTCAGAAGCGATCAATAAGCGCACAACTAAAATGGAACAACTAAGTGGAGCGAGTTGATACTTCTCTCTCTCTCTTTCCCTTCCCCTCTCTCTCTGTCTGCCTTTATTTCTCTTTCAAATTAGTAGAAAAAAAAAGTAAGGCAATGTGTTTGAGGAACAGGGGTTGGAGTAGTGAATACAAGAAAATTTCAGTGACTTGGGCAACATCCGAACATGTAGATCCTACATATGATGGTCAAGAGATTAGATTTTATTCTAAAGGCATGAAAGGGCAATATGAAGTTTTTAAGCAGAGCACTGTCATAATCTAATCTGAACTTTTAAAACATAGCTGCTGTATTTAGAATTGATGGAAAGAGAGACAGATTTCAGATAAAATTTTTAAAAGAAAAATTTGATAACACAATTTTCTGTAACTTTTATGTTAAAATGCCTGACTCATGAGATGAGATCAGCAAACAGATTTATTTCTTTCTTTGACCTTCTTTGAAACTTTATTCAGTGGGGGTAATTTCCATCACCATAAATGCATATTTAGTCATAGCCCATGAATTCTCTTATTCATTTTAGGGAATACGCATTTTTTCTACTTGAAATACAAATCAACTACTACCCAAATACTTTATCTCTACTCAAAATTAGAATATTTCACACCTTCCAAGCTAAGATTTGTCATAGATGTTGCCTGTCTTTGGGGGAAGGGCAAAAGTCAGCATGTATACTCTCTTTCTGACCTACTGTGCTACATCTTCCTAGCCAATGCTATGGACCTTGGCTAAAGCTAAAAGAAACATAGAAGGAAAAGTGGTGGGGAAGGAGCAGGGAATGTGGATGCTAAGAAAAGTTAAAGGATGAAAAAAGCTATTCTGCATCCTCATCATTTTACTTGGGTGAGTGGTTTTATGCTCTGCAGGCGTGGTAAATGACCAACACTGACACCTTCTTTTGTGAGATTCCTTAGTCCTTCATAGCTCCCTGTTTTGGGACTCTTCTGTCAATTCCTTAACCTTGGTGCAAGTATCTCTAATTCTGAATGATTGTTTGTGACTCCTTGTAAGCTCCTAGGAATATGTGTTTTCCACTAGAATAAAAAGTTCTCAGACGGTAGGTTACTTTCAAGGCAGTCATTTCTGTCAGCTGTCATTTTGCTGCCCAGGAGACTTTGGACTTCTTGGGTTGAGTTAACTCCAGTTTTGTGTATCTTCCATGCTCAGACTGATTTGTTCGTGTCCTTCTCTAAACTTTAAGGAAGTAAATGACATAGGAGGCCAAAGAACCAGTAGAGCAACACCTTTCCTTAAAGAAATAACTTCGCAAAGTTCTCTTGCCTTTCCTATAACCTGTCCCCCCCTTTTTTTGAATTTTTGATATAGCCAAAGGGTCTAAAGATATAGAAAATTCCCTTTCATAAATTCTGTGTATGTTGTTTATCTCACATTTATTTTAGAGTCTAACGTTTATTATTATTGACATCTCATTTAAAATAAAGCAGAAACTATAATGTTATCATATACATGAGTTTTCTAAGGACTGTAATTTAATAACATTTTGTTTGATCATCATGAATACATTGTTTTGTTTCTACTATTCCATCAAGAAACACAATTTGTTTTTACTTTGTGCTGAGGGGGCAGCTGTGAGAAAAAGACAGAGTGGGGTCTTTGTTCCAATGAAGCATACAATCTCATGGGGGAAAACAAACTCTATTTCAGTAAATAAATAAATAAGCATAATAATTTAATATTATAATATTATGATGAAAATAAGGAGTGTGCTATAATAAAGAGCAGTGGGCTACAAATGAAAAATGAGTAGTGAAAAAACCCGCTATATGTGAGTGGCCAAAGACAGTGTCTCTTAGGAGGTATAATAGAAGTTAAGACTTGAAGGATGAAGAGATGCTCAATAGAACGAGGAGTACAAAGGCTTGGAAAAAGTCTTGAAGAGTTTAGGGAACAAGGAGGTTATGTGACCAAATCACAAACAGCAAGGAGCAGACCAGTTCAGGATGACATAGGATTCTAGAATCTTTTGCCTGTACAAATCATTTGGAAGGTATGTAACATTCCTTAATAAAACCTAGAATGACAGTGTGTCTCCTCTGATGCACATTAATACATATAAAATATGTTAATTTTGATAGGAGAGCTAATTAGTGTCTGGCTTGATTTTTCAATGATCATTTAAACTAAACCATGAAAGAAATAGATCCACTTTTAGGAGTATCATTCAATTCTTTGCTGAACAAAGAAACTCCAAAAACCCTCAGGGTATAGAACTGTTTCTCTAATGCAGTACGCTGAAGAAAGACAGCCCACTGTGCTCAGAGTGAATTTAGCTGCCAAAACTCTGCAACAAAAAAAGCTTTATGATTTGCTGAAGCAAAGATTCTACTAAGAAATTTTCAAATGTAAAAACTGCATAGCTCACTGTTTAAAGCAGTTAATAATAGTCTTCCAAAAACTCTGCACATTTAATCAAACAAATAATTGTATATCATGATTATAAAATAAAATCTATCTGGGGGAAAGAGATTTTTAAAGGATGCCTTAGACTAAGAAAGATCCCAAAACATATTAGGTTTCACTATAAAATTGAATCCCAGCTTAAGTTTGCAAATATTTTGGAACTGAGCCTACATGTTCCACATGAGCCCCAGGATGGAGCTTCACACATCTCTTTAAATTTCTCTCTAACTAGAGCAATTGCTCTTCTGGGCCAAGTTTCTGGACAAGAAGTAAGCATCTTGAGCATCAGTGCATCTCTTTAGATTCAGGTGAAATTACTCACTTCCTACTCTCAGTTCCCTTGACATTTTGTAAATATCTGTTACTCTGCTTCTCCTGTTGCAATCTAGTCAGTTGACCTTATGTCTGTCCCTTGTCTTCGTTCCTTTCCTTTCCCATCTTTGCCATAAAGTTATGCACTCAATAGATTTTTCAGCTTTTTGTATTTGAAATTCAATGTGGTGGTTAAGTTTATGTGTCAACTTGGCTAGACGATAGGGTCCAAATGTTTGGTTAAATGACAGACTTGATGTTGCTGTGAAGGTAATAATTTATATGTGATTAACATTTGAAACAGTAGACTTTGAGTAAAGCAGAGTGCCTTCCACAATGATGGTGAGTCTCATCCAATCAGTTGAAGGCTTTAAGAAAAAAGACTGAGGTCCCCCGAGGAGCAAGAAATTTTGCCTCTAGACTGTCTTCACAGTTGAGCTACAATATCAACTCTTCCTTGGATCTCCAGCCTGCCAGGATACCTGAAAATTTCAGACTTGTTGGCTCCCATAATTTCATAATTCCCTAAAATCCATTCATCTCTCTCTTTCTTCTCTCTCTCTCTCTCTCTCTGTGTACTTATTGGTTCTGCTTCTCTGGAGAACTCTGTCTAATACAGTAAGTAAATTTTAAACTAATGAATAATAAGATATTGAGAATATGAATTAAAGAACAATTAATAAAGAGGAATATTCCATGTAAACATCTGCAACTTCTGACCCAAAAATGAAAGAAAACTACTATTTGCTAGGTATAAAATTTAAACTGTAATTTTTGTGCTTTATTCTTAACAGTGCTTGTTTTCCCTTGGAGCCCCAAATTCTTTTGTGTTATTTGGGTGAAAGGAGGTGTTGGGTTTAGAAGAGTTGGGTGTTATCATCAGAAGGACGAGTCAGGGAACAGATCTCAGCAGGGCCTGTGCAGTTGATTGGTTAAGAAAGCCCGTACAAATAGCACAATCCTCTGACAGCTTCTGGGTTTCACACTTACACACTTCCTCTACTTTTATAGTTTTAATAACTATCCTGTCAACATATTACCTTTAAAAGTGTTGATATGCGGCACTTCTGGGAAAGATGCTCAGGAGAATAGCAAATCAGTTCTGCTTTTATCTGTCATTCAGACTAAATATAACTGGGATAAACTTTTGTTACATGAATCTACTTTTCTATATTTTTCCTTTTCATTTCTCCCTGTCCATTTAGTATCTTAGCACCTAGTAAGAGCATGTGAGCTCCAGGAGATGATAATGGTGGAATCTCTGGGGAGTTTTATGCCCACTTAAATTAGACTGTGAGTAGTGATATCTCTTGGAAGAAAGAATTCCATTTGTTTAAAAATATTTTATACTGCTGAATCAGACTATCAATAATGTCTGTACATAATTTTTTTTGAATCTTAGAAAATTACAAGATTCATTTTAAGTCATTCTAACTGGGAGAGAGAATGGTTCAGAATGATAATCTATTCAACTGTGCAATTAGTCCCTAATTTTTCTGAATTGAATGTAGCAACCAGTATATTGTTAACTCTGTAATTATTCATATATTTTTAAGTTCAATTCAAAAACTAATGAAAGGATGAATGCATTCCAACATCAATTAGAAGAAAAATTCTACATAGGTTAAATATATTTTTGTCAAGTGTTTTCTAATAATATTGTAGCATACATGGTTAAATTTTTACTCAAATAGTTGAGTAGAAATGGGCAATTTATTTTTTTATTTTTTATTTATTTATTTTTTTTTTCATTTTTCTGAAGCTGGAAACGGAGAGACAGTCAGACAGACTCCCACATGCACCTGACCGGGATCCACCCGGCACACCCACCAGGGGGGATGCTCTGCCCACCAGGGGGCAATGCTCTGCCCATCCTGGGCGTTGCCATGTTGCGACCAGAGCCACTCTAGCGCCTGAGACAGAGGCCACAGAGCCATCCCCAGCGCCCGGGCCATCTTTGCTCCAATGGAGCCTTGGCTGCGGGAGGGGAAGGGAGAGACAGAGAGGAAAGTGCGGCGGAGGGGTGGAGAAGCAAATGAGCGCTTCTCCTGTGTGCCCTGGCCTGGAATCGAACCGGGGTCCTCCGCACGCTAGGCCGACGCTCTACGGCTGAGCCAACCGGCCAGGGCCAAAATGGGCAATTTATAATGAAATTATTTACCCAATTATTTATAGAGTAACATTCTTAATTACTTACTTTTTTTCCAATTGTATTTTATCTCCACATTTTCATTAAAATTTTTTAAGTTCCTTTTTAATTTAATTTATTGGGTTGACACTGGTTAAGTTTCAGATGCCTAATTCTACAACACATCTAAATTTCATTTCGGAATTACAATGGTAGAAACCTACTGTCTGTAAACATTTAAACAATGCATAAAGTAGGTAGCCATCTAGAAATCTCACTCATAAACCCCTTCTCCAAACTCTCAATAACAAGTATTAACAGTTTGATATGCTTCTTTCTTTAACACTACTATACCTACTTACACACACACTCTCCCTCTCTCAAGGAATTTTCTTGCTGTTTTATTAAAATGTAATCAATACTTTTTAGGCCTGACCTGTGGTGGTGCAGTGGATAAAATGTCAACCTGAAAATGCTGAGGTCGCCGGTTCGAAACCCTGGGCTTGCCTGGTCAAGGCACATATGGGAGTTGATGCTTCCAGCTCCTCCCCCCTTCTCTCTCTCTCTGTCTCTCTCTCTCCCTCTCTCTGTCCTCTCTAAAAATGAATAAATAAAAAAAAATACTTTTTAAATTATTCTAAAATTGTTGTTGGTTGTCCACTCTTTATATATATTATATATGTTACATACATATTGCATATATACTTATAAAATATTAAGTCCATAATTACAGAGCTACCTCTTTTTTAATAGTTTCAGAATATGTAATACCTTCTATCACTCTAATGATTTCTCCTTTAGTAAATGTTAATAGCCATTCAATTTTTTGCAAATATTGTTTCAGTAAACCAAGGCTGCAATATATTTCTGTATCTATTTATATATCTATATACATATTTACCTCTCTCCACCACCTTCTCTCTCTCAATCTACATAATCTGCACCCATTTATGTACTCACTTACTACCATATGATAAATTCCCAAAAGAGGATTTATGAAGAAATGGTAAGTTGTTGGTCTATTTTTGTAATGTTAAAGGAAGAGCCAAAATTACATTTCATGAAGGCTATATCAGCAATTACTTCTATTAACAATGTTTGAGAGTGTATATTTTCTCACATTTCACCAGAATTAAAGGCTGTAAGGTTTTTTTGTTGTTTGTTTAATTATAAAGACTTTTATTCATTTTAGAGAGGAGAGATAGAGAGAGAGAGGAAGGGAGAGAGAAGTGGGGAGGAACAAGAAGCATCAACTCCCATATGTTCCTTGAGGAGGCAAGCCCAGGGTTTCAAACCAGTGATTTCAGCATTCCAGATCGACACTTTATCCACTGAGCCACCATGGGTCAGGGAAAGGCTATACATGGTACCTTGAGATATGAACAGACCAACATACGAATTTTTTTAAGATACAAACTGCGACTCAGTCCATATTTTTGTTCGAGATCCAAGCAAAATTCCAAAATATGAGTTGTGATTCAGGAAGCTGCCACTAGTTGGCGCATGGGTCCAGTATTGGCAGAACAACACCAGCATCTCGTTCTTTTTCATGTGTTACCCACAGAATCAAGTCGAATCTCATGCACTGTACTAGTTCTTGTATCATTTTTGCATTTATTACTAACTTTTTTTGTGTGCTGTCATGGGGCCGAAGAAAGTGAGTGTAAAGGACAGGGGTGAGAAGAAGAAGAGAATGATGTCGATAGAAGTAAAGCAAGAAATAATAGAAAAATACAAGCATGGTGTATGAGTGATTAAACTGGCAAGGCTGTACGACCATAATACATCTACAATTGGTACCATCCTTAAACAAAGGATGCCATTGAAAGTGCAAATCCAGCAAAAGGAACTACAGGTCTGTCCCAATTAAGGACAAATATCCATGAAGAAATGGAGAAGCTTCTGCTGGTATGAGTGAAAGAGAAAGAGCTGGCAGGAGATACAGTGACGGAGACTGTAATATGCGAAAAGGCATGTATTATTTACGGCGACTTGAAGAAGAAAGAACCATCAACCTCAAAAGAGGCAGCAGAAGATACATTTAAGGCAAGTCATGGCTGGTTTGAATATTTCAAGAGATCTGGCATCCACTCGGTGGTGAGGTATGGTGAAGCTGCGAGTGCTTCTGTTAAGGCAGCTGAGGAGTACATCGCACATTTTGCTGTATTTTCGCAAAGGAAGCTACATCCCCCAACAAGTGTTCAACTGTGATGAAACAGGATTGTTTTGAAAAAAAAATGCCCCAGAGGACTTTCATCACTGCAGAGGAGAAGAAGCTGCCAGGCTATAAACCCATGAAGGACTGTCTGACCCTTGCATTGTGTGCAAATGCTAGCGGTGACTGTAAAGTAAAGCCATTACTAGTGTATCATTCCAAAAATCCTCTAGCCTTTAAGACTCATAAGATTCTTAAAGAAAAACTGCAGGTTATGTGGCGCACCAATGCTAGGGCACGGGTTACATGGCAGTTTTTTATTGAATGAGTAAATCTTGTCTTTGGTCCTGCAGTGAAGAAATATCTTCAAAAAAAAAATAAACTCTGGATGAAAGCATTACTAATCCTTGAAAATTCTCCAGCCCACCCACCTGGTCTTGAAGATGACATTCTCGATGAGTTCAAATTTGTGGAAGTCCTCTACCTCCCACTCAACACGACTTCAATCTTACAACCTATGGATCAGCAAGTCATTTCCAACTTTAAAAAACTTTACACAAAGCACTTGTTCCGCTGCTGCTTTGAGGTGACTGAGAATATAAATCTAACCCATCGAGAGTTTTGGAAAGATCACTACAACATCATGATATGTTTACACATTATTGACTCGGCATGGCAAGAAGTTACAAGAAGAACCTTGAACTCGGCATGGAAAAAGTTATGGCCTGATATTGCTGCAGACAGGGACTTTGAAAGATTCAAACCAGAGACCGAGACCGAGGTAGAAGTGTTGGAGGAGATTGTGTCCCTTGGAAAATCAATGAGTCTGGAGATAGATGAGGGTGATGTAAATAAGCTCATCGAGGAACATGAGGAGGAACTCTCAACTGAGGAGTTGAAGGACTACAGATGATGCAACATACGGAGCTTCTGCAAGAGATTAGTGGTGAGGAGGAGGTAGAGTTGGAGGAACTGATTCCTACAAGTGAAATTAAAGACATGCTGGCAATGTGGGAGAAGCTTTCAAGTTTCATTGAAAAGAAACACCCAGAAAAAGTTTTAACTGGTCATGCTTCAGCACATTGTAATGACCCTTGTTTGTCACATTTCCGTAACATTTTAAAAGGCAGACAAAAGCAAACCTCTTTGGATAGATTTTTATTCAAAAGTCCTGCAAGTGAAAGTGCCAAAAATGCAGCAAAAAAGGCAAAAACAGGTGATGATTAAATGAAAAATACATAATGTTAAGCTTAGGTTAAGTTTAAAGTTAAGAAAGTGCTTTTTTCAAAATTAAGTTTTTGTGTTTTCATTTTAAGTTAAAAAGTGCAGTTTTAGTTTTGTTTAAAGTAAAGAAAATGCAGTTTTAGTTTACATTTAGTGTTAAGAAAGTGCAGTTTTAGTTTACGTGTCTACAGTGCCTGCAGCCCTTCCTCCTTCTCTCCTCCTCCGCCATTCACCTCCATTATCCGCACTCGTCTGTCTCCAAGGTAAGAATACAGTACTAAATAACACGTTTTTCTTTTATTTCATATATTTTGTTATGTATTGGTAAAGTATACTTATGTGTTTCTTAATTAAAAACATGTCTTTTTTCATACTTTGGATGATTTGAGGATGTTTCACAGGGCTGGAACAAATTAAATCTATTTCAGTTATTTTAAATGAGGAAAATTTGTTGATATACGAGTTGACTGACTTACGAGCTCGGTCACAGAATGAATTAATCTCGTATCTGAAGGTACCACTGTACTTTTATTTTTTCCCTAAAATAATGGGTAAAATAAAATATATTTTATTCAAATAGGCATTATTCAAAAATGGTTTAGATTCCTGTCATAAATATTTTAACTATTAGATTTCCCTTAATTTACATTGATCACAGGAATATTTTGCTCATTTGGGAAGAGATTTATTTTTTTCTCATCACTTTGAGGTATTTTCTGTACTAAGGATATTAACTCTCTGTCATATACATCTTAAATACTTATTCTATTACTTGCTATATAACATTGTTTCTCATATCAAACAGAATAAAATATTCATACATAGCAGAGCAGCTCTTTCACAGCAATCTATTGAAAGTTAGCCCTTGACACAAGGATTTGGGTGGTTTATTTTTAAGTATAATAATATTAGTTTTATATAATCAACAATGACTATTTTCTAAAACTGGTTTTGGTTTTTCTATATTATTTTCTATCACTCACAAAAATTATACAAATTTTCCTTTAATAATTTACTGCTTAAACATTTATATTTAAACTTTCTATCTAATGAATATAGAATATTTTATTTCAAAAGTATAATTTTCTATGTCATCATTTCTTGGGGCTGAGTAGTATTTCATTGTATATATGTACCACATGAATGGACCTTGAGAACATTATACTGAGTGAAATAAGTAAATCAGAAACAGCTAAGAACTATATGATTTCACACATAAGTGGGATATAAAACTGAGACTGGTGGACATAGATAAAAGTGAAGTGGTTACCAGGGGGAGGATGACATGTGTGAGAGGGTAGTAAAGTGGGACAAATATTCAGTGACAGAAAATGATTTGACTTTGAGTAATGGGTATACAACATAATCAACAGTTCAAACACTATAGAAACATTTACCTGAAACCTGTGCATTCTTACTGATGAGTGTCACTGTGTTAAGTTTAATTTTCTAAATAAAAATTTTTAAAAGTATACATTCTAAATATAAGCTGTATTATTAACATTAAATATATGCAAAGTATTTAATTGATTAAAAATTCTAATGTATCTATTTTTACTCTAGAACTATTTCTAGCTGAAAGTTACAATAATAAATGACATATTAAACTTTAATATTTCATATATAAAAGTATTATTCATTTTATGATTTATAGCTGTAAGTACATTTAGAATTTTAAGGACTTTCTTATACTTGTGTAAATCTGAATTATTGGTGAGTGAGCTTCAAATAAAGTACAGAATTGTATTTAAAGTTGTTTTGAAAGTGAGAGCAGATTGAAATGAAAATAGATACAATTTTCCCATCATTCATTGTTAAGGAAAATATGTACCACCCATTACTGACCTTCTATAGCTGTATTTTGAATAGCAGAAAACACACAACCTTTTGAACCATCATTTTTCGGAGAGACTTATCAACTCCTCCCTGTCACAGATATTTCTGATCCCTACATATTCCCCAGATTTTTTTTTAATTGTATTTATTGATTGTAGAGAGAGTAAGGAAGGGAGAGTGAGAGACAGAGAAACCAAAGCATTCATTTGTTGTTCCAATTAGTTGTGCATTCATTGGTTGGTTCCCATATCTTTCCTGATGGGGGATGGAACCTGAAACCTTTAACATGTTGGGATGACAATCTAAGCAACTGAGCTATCCAGTCGGGGTTCCAAGATTTTTTATTTTTGCACTCTTTTTCTGCATTTGTTTTGGTTGTTTTAGGACCTTAAGAAGGCTCATCTTACTTCACTCTCTGACTTCTTTGATCCAAATTCAAACATTACTCAACATTTATAGAAAGAAAAAATTGAAAACAAATAGGTTAATTACATTTCTCCCAGTCTTCTGTACAATGCAAAGAAAATTGTGCAAGTTAAGAAAATGGTAGCTATTGTATAATTCTAAAGTGAAAATTAAAAATAATAAAAAGGATTTTCCAAATCTTAGACCATGAAGCCATAAAGAAAAACAGGAAGAAATCTAACTGTATAAAAATTAAAAACAGCCCTGGACAGTTGGCTCAGTGGTTGAGTATCAGCTTGGCATGTGGAAGTCCCAGGTTCGATTCCCAGTCAGGGCACTCAGGAGAGTGATCAGCTGCTTCTCCTCCCCTCCCCTTCTCTTTCTTTCTCTTTGTCTCTCTCTTCCCCTCCCCCAGCCATGGTTTAATCCAGGGGTTGGGAACCTATGGCTCACGAGCCAGATGTGGCTCTTTTGATGGCTGCATATGGCTCACAGACAAATCTTTAGTTAAAAAAAATAATAACGTTAAAATATAAAACATTCTCATGTATTACAATCCATTCACTTCCTACCACTCATGTTCACGGTTGCAGGTGGCTGGAGCCAATCACAGCTGTCCTCTGGGACAACACCAAATTTTTATTGCATAATGTATAACACACATGGGTGATTGTATGGTTCTCATGGAATTACATTTTAAAATATGTGGCATTCATGGCTCTCTCAGCCAAAAAGGTTCCCGACCCCTGGTTTAATCTATTCAAATGCATTGGCCCCAGGCACTGAGGATGGCTCCAGAGAGCCTCTGTGTCAGGTGCTAAAAATAACTAGGTTGCAAGTAATGGCTCCAGATGGGGATTGCAAGGTAGATTTTGGTCAGGGTTCATGCAGAAGTCTGTCTTTCTATCTCCCCTCCTCTCACTTAAATTAAAAAAATAAATAAATAAAACATTTATGTTAAAGACACATATAAGAAATATGTCAAAAATAAATGGCAAACTCAAAAAATACTATTTACAATACATACAATGAGAAAGAATATTTTTTAATATAATAGTAGCTTATACAAGTAAAATTTAAAAATAAAAGATAGAGAAACATGTTATAGGGCCTAAATATGAAACTGAAAAATAGATAAAGATAAACATATGAAATTTCGCTCAACCCCATGCAAATACAATGAATAAAAATATAAACAATCATTAAGATGTCATAGTGTTGTAAAGTAATCAATTCACAGTTCTTCGGCTTCTCATAGAAACACCAAGCCCAGATGAGTTTTGAAGAGTTTTATTAGAGGAGGAAGTTTATTAAATTGCTGGCCGCATATGGCTGACACAGGGCAACAGACCCAAATTGTGTGCGAGCCCCAAAAATAGTTCAGGGGCTACTTATATACCCTTCATCACATACGGGTAGGGGGGGAGCATGACCTCACAGTAGGAGCTAAACAGGGGTCTCCAAACTTTTTACACAGGGGGCCAGTTCACTGTCCCTCAGACCATTGGAGGGCTGCCAAATACAGTGGTCCTCTCACTGACCACCAATGAAAGAGGTGCCCCTTCCAGAAGTGCAGTGGGGGCTGGATAAATGGCCTCAGTGGGCCGCATTACGGCCCTCGGGCCATAGTTTGGGGACTCCTGGTAGGGGATACACAGAAACATTAAGACTTTCAAGGTAACACAATCAAAGATGTTTACAAATCTTTCTGGGTTCATCTTCCCTCATTAGCCTAGTAGTATTTTACTCTCAAGATTCCGGGAAGGGAGAGGAACTACTGTCAATACAAGGTGGTATGTAAATTCTGCCTCCTATTGAAAGAAGAAGTTTCTAGGTTAACCTTAATTTTAGATTTAAAACTGAATGACTCATAGTTCTTGCAAGCCAGAAACTTCTACATTCTTCTTCCTAAAGGAGGGATGGAACAGGAAAGCCTGATCTTTCCTCCTAAAATATTAATAATAATTTTCAGCTTTTTGGTACCTTACAACAATAGTAGAAAAAGTAATTTTATACATTATTTTTGTGATAATAAATTAGTGAAAAATTCTGAACAATGATTCGAAAATATCTAAAACATAACATTCCTTTTTTTTTTTTTTTTTTTTTTGTATTTTTCTGAAGTTGGAAACGGAAAGGCAGTCAGACAGACTCCCACATACACCCGACCAGGATCCACCCAGCACGTTCACCAGGGGGCGATGCTCTGCCCATCTGGGGCATCGCTCTGTTGCAACCAGAGCCATTCTAGCACCTGGGGCAGAGGCCACAGAGCCATCCTCAACACTCTGGCCAACTTTGCTTGAATGGAGCCTTGGCTGCAGGAGGGGAAGAGAGAGACAGAGAGGAAAGAGAGGGGGAGGGGTGGAGAAGCAGATGGGCGTTTCTCCTGTGTTCCGTGGCTGGGAATTGAACCAAGGACTCCTGCACACCAGGCCGATGCTCTACCACTGAGCAAACCAGCCAGGGCCTTAAAACATAACATTCTTAAAGTTCAAAATATTTAGTTCTGCAATATCAATTTTATAAAATTACTCTAGAGATAAAAATTATACAAATATACAAAAATATAGCTACAGATATTTTCATTAAAAAAACTTATTATAACATGTCCAGGTTATCTTGTCGTTCAATTATGTTGCATACCCATCACCCATGTTATCTTTGAATATATGTATCTTGATTTACTGATGTCACCCCATTAAAAATAAATAAAAAAAAACTTATTATAAATACAAAAATCTAGCAACAACCAATTGTTCTTTGATAGGTTAAATAAATAGGGATTTATTGACTTTGTAACAGAACCTAATAATTAATTATATACCTAATCTTACCCACCTTATATATAAACAAATTGATGCTTGAGTGCAATACAGCAATAAATAATGAGTTAGGGTACATAATCTAATTGGAGAGTGGATATTCAATCCATCTCTAGAATAGCTCATTCTAGACATAAAAAATGAAAAAGAAAAATGTAAAAGTTTATGAATAAGATACATTTATATTTCCACAGGCATGAACATTTTCAGAAAGACACATGTAAAAATGTAACGAAGGTCAATGTAGGAAGAGAATTATGCATAAAATGAATATGATTAAGAATAAAACACAATCAAGGTATAAGAAATAATAAATGATAATGGACTTGGGGTGGTGAGCACACAGTACAGTGTACAAATGATGTGTTGTAGAATTGTGTTCCTGAAGCCAGTGCAATTGTGTTAAACAAGTTCACTCCAATAAATTCAAAAAAAGGGGAGAAAAACAGACTCTATGTATAAATGTGAGAGAAAAACTAGGAGGAAATTAGGAGTTAAATTAAAAAGAACATCAACCCCCCCCAAAAAAAATGAAGATATGGTATAATAGTGTTGAAATAGATGACTAAAAATTAATATTTTAAATTGAGTTCTTCTTTTCCTATTCTTTTACCCTTTGTTCAGAATAAAATAAAAATGAATAAAAATAAAAAGTTAAAGGCTTTTGTATTGTATTCCACCTTTCAAAAATTCTAATAAAAATTAAATTGATTTATACTTAGGTTGAATAGACAAAGAATCTTTGATTGCATTAACTGTTGGGTTCTAAAATAAAAGGTGAATTTTTTTTATTAATTTTAATGGGGTGATTTTAATCAATCAGGGTACATAGATTCAGAGAAAACATCTCCAGGTTATTTTGACATTTGATTATGTTGTATACCCATCATCCAAAGACATATAGTCTTCCATCACCTTCCATCTGGTTTGTTTTCTTTGTGTGCCTCCTTCCCCCCTTTCCTCCCCCCAGTAACCATCACACTCTAGTCTATGTCCCTGAGTCTCATTTTTATGTCCCACCTATGTATGGAATCATATAGTTCCTAGTTTTTTTTTATTTACTTATTTCACTCAGTATAATGTTATCAAGGTCCATCCATGCTGTTGTAAATAATCCAATGTCATCATTTCTTATGGCTAAGTAGTATTCTATAGTATATATGTACCATATCTTCTTTATCTAATCATCTATTGAAGGGCTTTTTGTTTGTTTCCATGTCTTGGTCATTGTGAACAATGCTGAAATGAACATGGGGCTGCATGTGTCTTTACATACCAATGTTTTTGAGTTTGGGGGGTATATTCCCAGTAGAGGGATTGCTGGGTCATATGGTACTTCTATTTTCGATTTTTTGAGGAACCACCATACTTTCTTCCATAGTAGCTGTACTATTTTTCATTCCCACCAACAGTGGATGAGGGTTCCTTTTTTTCCACAGCCTCCCCAACACTTGTTATTACCTGTCTTGTTGATAATAGCTAATCTAATAGGTGTGAGGTGGTCTCTCATTGTAGTTTTGATTTGAATTTCTCTAATAGCTAATGAAGATGAGCATCTTTTTATATATCTGTTGGTCATTTGTATTTCTTCTTGGGAGAAGTATCTGTTCATGTCCTCTTCCCATTTTTTTATTGGATTGTTTGCTTGTTTGTTGTTGAGTTTTATGAATTCTTTGTATATTTTGGATATTAGGCCCTTATCTGAGCTGTTGTTTGAAAATATCATCTCTCATGTAATTGGCTGTTTGTTTTGTTGTCAGTTTCTTTTGCTGTGTAAAAGCTTCTTAGTCTGATGTAGTCCATTCATTTATCTTTGCCTTTACTTCCTTGCCTTTGGATTCAAATTCATAAAGTGTTCTTTGTAACCAAGGTCCATGAGTTTAGTACCTATGTTTCTTCTATGTACTTTATTGTTTTGGGTCTTATGTTTAGGTCTTTGATTCATTTTGAATTAATTTTAGTTCAAGGGGACAAACTGTAGCCAAGTTTTATTCTTTTGCATGTGGCTTTCCAGTTTTCCCAGCACCATTTGTTGAAGAGGCTTTCTTTTCTCCATTGTGTGTTGTTGGCCCCTTTATAAAAAATTATTTGACCATATACATGTGGTTTTATTTCTGGGCTTTCTATTCCGTTCCATTAGTCTGAGTGTCTATTTTTCTGCCAATACCATGCTGTTTTGATTATCGTGTCTCTATAATACAATTTGAAGTCAGGTATTGTAATGCCCTCAGCTTTGTTCTTTTTCTTTGGAATTGCTCTGGCTATTCGGAGTTTTTTATAGTTCCATATAAACCTGATGATTTTTTGTTTCATTTCTTTAAAAAAATAACATTGGAATTTTGATGGGATTTGCATTAAATTTGTATATTGCTTTGGGTAGTACAGTCATTTTCACTATATTTATTCTTCCAATACAAGAATAAGAAATATTTTTCCATTTCATTTTATCTCTTTTGATTTCCCTTAACAATGCTTTGTAGTTTTCATTATATAGGTCCTTTACATTCTTTGTTATGTTTATTCCTAGATATTTTATTTTTTTGTTGCATCCATGAAGAGGATTATTTTTTTGAGCTAGTTTTCTGATGTTTCACTGTTGGCATACAGGAAGCAATGAACTTTTGTATATTAATTTTGTATCCTGCGATGTTGCTATATTGGTTTATTGTTTCTAGTAGTCTTTTGTGGAGTCTTTGGGGTTTCGATGTACAGGACCCTATCATCTGCAAAAAGTGAAACCTTTACTTCTTCTTTCTCAATATGAATGCTTTTTTTTTTCCTTTTCTGATTGCTCTAGCTAGAACTTCCAGCACTACATTGAACAAGAGTAGAGAGAGTGGACAACCTTATCTTGTTACTGATTTTAGGGGAAAAGTCCTCAGTTTTATGCCATTTAATATGATGTTAATTGATGATTTATCATAAATAGCCTTTATTATGTTGAGATATTTTCCTTATATACCCATTTCATTGAGTGTTTTAAACATAAAATGGTGTTTTATTTTATCAAATGCCTTTTCTGCATCTATTGATAGGATCATATTGTTTTTGTTCTTTGTTTTGTTCATATGGTATATTACATTAACCGTTTATATGTGTTGAACCATCCTTGTGATTCTGGGATGAATCTCAGGTTATCATGATGAATTATTTTTTTAATGTGTTGTTGTATTCAATTTTGTTTAGTATTTTAGTATCTGTATTTATTAGAGATATTGGTCTGTAGTTTTCTTTTTTTGTGTTGTCCTTGCTAGGTTTTGGTATGAGGGTTATGTTGGGCTCATAACATGTGTTTGGCAGTATTGCTTCTTCTTTAATTTTTTGGAAGACTTTGATTTGAATAGAAACCAAGTCTTCTTTGAATGTTTGATTAGAATTCACTAGTATAGCTGTATGGCCCTGGACTATTATTTTTTGGGAAGTTTTTAATAGTTGTTTCTATTTCCTCCCTGCTTATGGGTCTGTTTAGGCTTTCTGCTTTTACATGACTCAATCTAGGAAAATTGTATTGTTCTGGGAATTTTTCTAAAAGATGAATTTTTAAGAATATGTGTACCTAAGACCATGATCTTATTATTCTCCTATCTGCTTAAATAATAGCCACTGTGATGGTTGTAATTTTGTATTTTTCTTCTAATCATATTTTTTTATACTTAGCCTGTTATGTAGTTAGCCTAAAATATTAAATGCAGTGGCTAACTTTATGGAGCATGCCTGTAAATTTCCATACCCCCTTCACCAGGCACATTTTTCTTGTCTCTCTTTCCTAAGCTAAAAGGGCCCTTCTTTTACCTTTGTAACTTGTTCCTTGAGCCCATGCAACTCAGCTGGCTCACTTCTTTCATAGCTCACTTTTTCTATCTCTGTAACTTTCCAAATAAACCTTTGCTTGTAATAAAAAAAAGATAATAAAAATAAATAAAATAAAATATTAGATGCTAACTGTAATAACACAAAATATCAGATTGTTCAATCTCACACTAAGCAGACATCTAACACAGTAATATCGCTTTACCAATAGTTTTGATAATATAGTAATTCTCAATGCACAGGTTGACAAAGAAAGATCCAGCATAATGTAAACAACTATCTTTCTATATAGTAGAGAGTTGTCTGGGTCGTAAAATAGCTGTACCTTCTATTTAGATGGTAGCATAACTTATGGGACATTTACCAGAAGGCTGCCACATAAATACAAAGATGACTATTATTATTATTTTATTTATTTATCTATTTTTTTTATTTTTGCCTTGAGCTATCATAGACAACCTGGTTCAACCCATTAAAATTATCTCGTATATATGGACTCTTCTATTAGCAAGTATTATTGGTTTGTTTGCCAAAGTCCTGTCATTAATATAATTACAAAGAGATTAGACTTGGTTAACTTTTTTCCCAGGGTAAGTTCCCTCTAATGGAAGGAATAAATTGTAGACCTGTTATATTTGCATGCTAGATCTTTAGATAGATTTCATAACAATCCCCTTGTAAAAAGACTAATATGCAAATATTAACCACTCATGATTATGTAAGGGGGTATACACAAATAACTAATTTGAGACATAGAGAACATATCGCTATATATTTGCTGCCCAAATGGTTGACAGACCTCCCTTTTAATTATCACTATCTTATATAATGTATTTGTTATTTTTTTAAATTTGCATCATCTTTTACCATACTAAGGTCATAATCAAGAACAAAAGCTAGAGTGTGTTAATAACACTTTTGTGAGACACAGTGCAATTTCAGGATTTTTACAAGTATGTAACTGTTTAAGGCTGTTTTTATTTCTACTCATATTTCTGTTTGGCCTAGGACTTGAACTATGCTGAACAATAGTATAAATTCTTGTGGGCAACTAAAATAATCATTAAATCAAGTTAACATAGACAACCTCATATTAATATTAGTTAATGTAGCCAATGTGGTAAATGTAGTAAAGTGTTAATGTAATATAAGCATTTTATGCTCATTTTATAGGATAATACAGACATATATCTATTTTATTGTACTGCTACAATTTTATGTATCTTCTCTAATATGTCTCAAGTACAATAGTTAGAAAACACCTGGCAGTAGAATTGTTCACAAAATATGTGTTAAAAGTCAGTAAACAGAAATAGACTTTTGAACAACTTTCAAAGTCCAGATGTTAAATGTCAATGAGATTTTTAAAAAATGATATCATCTAAGTGCCACTGGCAGAGCCACTTACTTTCAGCTACTATCCCACCAAAAGGCACGTCCGCCAGTATAGGCTAGACAAAAGGCCCATGTCCCCAAAAAGTGTCCTTTAAATATTTTTAATATGTTGTACTTTATACTCTGCTTGTACTTATTCTTATTGGAGGACTTAGCCTATCTGTTTTCAAAAGCATGGTTACGTAATGCTCACCACTTAACTAAAATCTGGATGCAATTGGTTAATTTTGAAATAAATTAACTCTTGTTTATCTTAAAAGTTTCCCTATATTTTACACAGACTTTAATTGAACTGTTAGATAATTTTTTACTAACTCGATATATTCAATTTAAGTATGTTAATGGTTGCTATCTCAATTAGTAAGATATATGTTGGTTTTAAAAACTGACTGAACTATCTTAATTCTCACATAATCTATTAAGTAAAAACTGTTATTCTAATTAGTAATAATGTAACAAATCAAAATATGAAACTTGATTGGTTCCTTGAAATTTAATTTAATTGCTAACTGCTAATCTAATAAACAAATTCAATAAACTTAGTGAAGTTTTACATTTAAGAAAAGAGAATAAGGTAATAATGTCAATAAAAAGAAAGAATAACAAAGAGTTTAAATTGTATCCACCTCATGACCTAAGACTCAGTGTTATAAACAGGATCTCTTTCTAAGAGATAATGTAACTTATGTGACTCCAAATCTGTCTTGTATTTCAAAAACTCTCATGGCATCAGCATTTTGTCATTTAAAGAGCATACCAGTTGTACTTATTTGTGTTTTCTAATAATAATAATTTTGAAAGTTAATAAAAAGAAAATAATAAGACAAAATTTTGGGGATCAGCCACCTCTCAGTAGAGAATGGGTACTGGAAAACCCTCTAGAAAATTTTCAATACAAGTCTTAAAAGTCTGGCACCACTGTTCCCTCAAAACATATGGTATTTATAGTCTTTATCTATGATGTTAAAATATAACAGTTTGTGAGTGCTCTTTTTTTGTTTGTTTTTTGGGGTTTTTTTTTTTGTATTTTTCTGAAGCTAGAAACGGAGAGAGACAGTCAGACTCCCGCATGCACTCGACTGGGAATGACCCGGCACGCCCACCAGGGGGCGACGCTCTGCCCCTCCGGGGCGTCGCTCTGTTGTGACCAGAGCCACTCTAGCGCCTGGGGCAGAGGCCAAGGAGCCATCCCCAGTGCCTGGGCCATCTTGGCTCCAATGGAGCCTCGGCTGCGGGAGGGGAAGAGAGAGACAGAGAGGAAGGAGAAGGGGAGGGGTGGAGAAGCAGATGGGCGCTTCTCCTGTGTGCCCTGGCCAGGAATCGAACCTGGGACTTCTGCATGCCAGGCCGACGCTCCACCACTGAGCCAACCGGCCAGGGCTGAGTGCTCTTTTTTTAAAATTTTATTCAGACAATTAATTTTAATGGGGTGACATTGATCAAATAGAGTACATAGATTCAGAGAAAACATCTCCAGATCATTTCGACATATGATTATGTTGTATACCCATCACCCAAAGTCATATCGTCCTCTGTCACCTTTTATTTGGTTTTCTTTATGCCCTTTCCCTACCCCTGGTAACCACTGCATTCTTGTCCATGTCCATGAGTCTCAATTTTGTGTCCCACCTATGTATAAAATAATATAGTTCTTAGTTTTTTCTGATTTACTTATTTTACTCAGTATAATGTTATCAAGGTCCATTCATGTTGTTGTAAATGATCCTATGTCATCATTTCTTATGGCTGAGTATACTCTGACATTCTGAGATGAAATGTCCTATAGATGTCTATCATATCCAATTGTTCTAATGTTTCTTTTAAGGTCAATATTTCTTTATTGATTTTCTGTTTGGATGAACGATCTAGAGCCGTCAATGGTGTATTGAAGTCTCCAAGTATGATTATAATTTTGGTGATCCTTGGTTTGGTGCATATATATTAAGAAGTGTTATATCTTCTTGATTCAATGTTCCCTTTATCATTATGAAATGACCATTTTTGTCTCTGATTACCTTTGCTGTCTTGTAGTCAGCATTGTTAGATATGAGTATGGCTACACCGGCTTTTCTTTGGATGTGTTATTTGCTTGGAGAATCATTTTTCAACCTTTTATTTGGAATTTGTTTTTATCCTTGTAGCTTAGATGTGTTTCTTGAAGGCAACATACAGCTGGATTTTCTTTTTTAATCCATTCTGATACTCTGTGCCTTTTTATTGGTGAGTTCAATCCATTTACACTTAGTGTAATTATTGACACTTGAGGGTTTCCTATTGTCATTTTATATATTTTGCTTTCTGATAGCTTTATATCTTATTTGGTTCTTCTATTTTGTTTTTCTATCATTTGCTTTTGTTTGGTTGTATTCTATACTTCTTTCCTCTGTTTCTTCTTTTCTTAAGCCATGTATTTCTGTGGTGATTTTTTCAAGGGTGGTTACCATTGAGTAATAGAAAGGATACATATCATATTCATTGTAGTAAATTATCTCATGAGTGCTTCTGAACTCCATTTTTCCTTGCTACTATTAATCTTTGTCCTCTCCCCTTTTTTGTTTTTGTTTTCACAGATTAATCTTGTTTTTATTGTGATCTTATTGGAGCTTCTACTTGTAATTTTGTTTTGTTCTTTGTATCTGGTGAAATAACCCCCTTTAGTATTTCCTGAAGTGAGGTTTTTCTGGTGATAAAGTCCCTCATCTTTTCTATATCTGTGAATGTTTTTATTTCCCCTTTGCATTTGAAGAAGAGCTTTGATGGCTATAATATTCTTGGCTGGAAGTACTTTAAATATTGGGGTCCACTTTCTTCTGGCTTGTAGAGTTTCTTCTGAGAAATCTGATGATAGCCTAATGAGCCTTCCTTTATATGTTGTATTCTTCTTTTCCCTGGCTGCCTTGAGGATTTTTTCTGTCATTGGTTTGTGATAATTTCATTACGATGTATCTTGGAGTAGGTCTGTTTGAATTAAGGTAACTTAGTGTTCTGTTTACTTCTTGGATTCGAAGCTCTAATTCTTTTCACAGGATTGAGAAGTTCTCATTGATTATTTGTTTGAATATGTTCTCCAGGAGCCCTGGCCGGTTGGCTCAGTGGTGGAGCGTCAGCCTGGCGTGCAGGAGTCCCAGGTTCGATTCCCAGCCAGGGCACACAAGAGAAGCACCCATCTGCTTCTCCACCCCTCCCCTTCTCCTTCCTCTCTGACTCTCTCTTCCCCTCCTGCAGTGAAGGCTCCATTGGAGCAAAGTTGGCCTGGGCACTGAAGATGGCTCTGTGGCCTCTGCCTCAGGTGTTAGAATGGCTCTGGTTGCAGCAGAGTGACGCCCCCTGGTGGGCATGCCAGGTGGATCCTGGTCGGGCACATGCGGGAGTCTGTCTGACTGCCTCCCCATTTCCAACTTCAGAAAAATAGAAAAAAATAAACAAATAAAATAGAATATGTTCTCCATTCCATTTTCTCTCTCTTCTCCTGATATGTCCATTATTCTTATGTTGCTCTTTCTGATGGAGTTAGACAATTTCTGTAGGGCTTTCTCATTATTTTTAATTTGTGAGTCTCTATCTCTTCTCTCTGTAGTGCCTCTAGTTGCCTTTTTCTATGTCACTAATTCTTTCTTCTATCTGGCCTGTTCTATTGGCTAAGCTTGTTACCTCGTTTTTCAGTTCATGTATTGAGTTTTTCTTCTCTGTTTGGTTACTTTTTATATTTTCAATTTTCTTGGTGAAGTATTCTTTTTGTTCATTGAATTGTTTGTTGAACTCTCTAAATTGCCTTTCTGTGCTTTCTTATATTTCTCTATTTTTAGGATTTCAATTTTTAATTCTTTGTCATTTAACTCCAAGTTTTCCAAGCAATTGACATTTTGTTCTAGAGATTTTTTATCATCTATCTGAGCTACATCTCTGTCTTTTGTATCCATGATTTTTTATTTCTTTTTCCTTAATGGCATTTGAGACTGCTATTGTTAATAACACTAATAAGAGATAATTTTAAAAATAAAATAAAATTGAAAAGATACAGTGAAAAAAATGAAAATTCTATAATGATAAATGGAGCAAAACCTACAGAGGACAAGGAGCAGGAACTGAGGAAAAATGGCAAGGGATAAAAAATGAAGTAAAAACATGAAAAATGTCACCAAGAAAAACATGAATCCAAAATAAAATATTTTTATAAGTAATCTAAGGAGAGAAAAAGAAAAAGAAAAGAGAAAAAAGTAAAGATTTTTGAAATAAAATTGTCATAATAAAAACAAGAATGGAAAATGTAACAGCTATGGATAATGAAGTTCAAAAGGAAAAGGAAAGAATAAAAAGGAAAGAAGATAAAATGACCAAAATGAAAAAAAAAGTTATAAAAAATGTAATTGTTTTTCCTGGTTTTGAGAGGTACCGTCTTCCTTTTTTTTTTTTTTTTTTTTTTGGCAGGTGGTGCTGTACTACATGTTTTGCCCCTGTGGGGCTCTTGAGCAGAGGTTTGCTGTTGTGTCACTATTGCAATGACATAGGCTAGGCCTCAGTCTCATTGGTAGGTGGGGCTTGTTAGGGCTTGGAGGCTCTGACAATGGGAGTCTCAGTTAGTTTTCCAGGTACCTCTCCTCACGTCTCTCCTACATGAGCTAGCAGCCTGGGGACTTAGCTGTGAGGTTTGCCCCAGCCACTGCTTACAGAGCAAGAGTCTCTAAGAGCAACCAGGTTCTTCTTCTAGTACCACTCAAAGCACAGTTATGAGTAAGGCTGTGCCAACCAGAGCCACCAGTAAGAGCAGGCAGAGCTGGGAGCTGATTGCAGATCAAGTGCCTTTCTAAGGGCCCCCAGGCCTGTCTAGTATGCCTCAGCATTCTGTGGCTCTAATTTCCACAGGCTTCTCCCTTGTGCACTGTTTGGTAGCTTGCAGCAAGCCATGTGCATGCCCAGCCTCCACTACTTCCACAGTGCACATAGAGGTCTGCTCCCGACCACTTAGACTCACGATGCCTGTGATCTCAGTCAGAGCTGGGAATGCAGGAATGTGCTTTGAAACCTGTATCAGCCTTGAGAAGGCACCCCACCTGAACAGGTCCAGGCCTAGAAATTCCAGTCCTTGTGCAATTTCAGTGCTATTGGTCGTGGAGCTGGGAATATGCAAAGATGCTGGCAAAGCACCACGTAGATGTCCACCACTGATAATCTCAGGCTAAGTCCTCCTGCCCGTAAGTGTACGGGCCCACACCAGAGGTGCCAGGTGTAGCCACTCACACACTGCCTGTGATAGCAGAGCTATGAGCACACAAAGCTGCTGGCACTGGTGCCAGCTCCCACCGGCACCCTGCACAGGCAATCCTTGTCAGAGCCTGCCGCCCATGCTTGCCTCCTATCTACTATCTCAGGCAGAGCCCATGCATTCTTTCCTCTTTTTGATCATCTACCCTAACCCAACTTCTTCCCTCTGCCCCAGATCCTCTGTGTCACTCGGTTCCAGACGAAAGCGGCCCTTCCTCAGGTCAGTGAGGAAAGTAAAATTCTCCATTCTTCATTTATTTCCTTCAGAGTGAATTATATATTCAGCCACCTTTTCTCCCAATCATACCTTTGTCAGGTGTGTGTATATTTCATGTGGTACTGAGATTTTTTTCTCTGTCTTTAATTTTTGAATTTGTTGAAATTTCAACTGGAGATATCAGGAGCACCCTGCATGGTGCCATTTCTCTGACATCACTCCGTGAGTGCTCTTTCTAAAGGGCAAAAATGCAGTGTCTACAAATTCTTTGTTAAAAGCCTCTTTATTTAACAATCAGATTTGATTACTGCTCTTTGATCTAGAAAGTAATCCTAATTTATCAGAAAGTAAATTATCTGAGTCTCAATGCTCACGGAATTGGGAAAATAAAGTATCCACAGCCCAAAAGCATTTAGCCATCCATGCACTTATTTACTGACTGCCTACTATCTATAAGATAGTGTTAAAATTTCTGGGGATGCAATACCAAGCAAGACAGACAAAGTCTCTGCCTTCTCCGACCTTACGTGGCAGTGAGGATATAACTGATGGAGATATAATATAATGTCAAAAGGCAACATATACTAGAAGAAAGATAAAAGAGTGAAAGTATTGCTACTTTAGACAGGATTGTCATGGCAAGCTTTTTTTGTGGAACAAAAACCTTAGTGACATGAGGGAGAAAGTCATATGAATTTCTGGGAAGAACTTTCCAGAGAGTGAATATAAAATGTTAAGGCCTTATGGTGATATCACATTTGATTTGTTAATGGAACAGTAAGGAGATTAGTGTGCCTATAACAGAGCTAGGTAGGGGAAGAGTCGTAGATAATAAGGTTAGAAAAGTAGTGCCAATGAAAAACAGAGGTTCTATAAAAAGTAAATTCACAGGGTAATCTGATCATAAATTTCTAACTGGGCGGGTCATGGTGGGTAGCCATGACTCAGGCCTATAACTTACTTAGCAAAAGGTTTTAAGCCAGATCTGCTGTTCTTCTACATCTAGGTCAATACACCTTTAAAATACCAGAGGTCAAACCCATCAAAGGAGGTGTTAACCCTCAAGAGAGCACATAATCTTTTATTAAATTTTATTTATTGATTTTAGACAGAGAGGAAGGATGAGAAAGAGAATGAGAGAGAGAGAGGCACATTAATTTATTGTTCCACTTATTTATGCATCGGTTTATTCTTCTGTGTGCCCTGTCCAGGGATCAAACCCTCAAGCTTGGCATATCTGAAAATGTTCTAACCAACTGAGCTGCCAGTCCAGGACCAAGAAACAAAATTTAAAATACAGTCATCCTTCACCATATCATGGTTCACTTTTCACAGTCTCATTGTATTGTGGATTTTTTTTTAAATTATTTATTCATTTTAGAGAAAAGAGGGAGAGACAGAGAGAGAGAGAGAGGAGAGAAGGAGCTGGAATCATCAACTCCCATATGTGCCTTGACCGGGCAAGCCCAGGGTTTCGAACCGGCAACCTCAGCATTTCCAGGCCGACGCTTTATCCACTGCGCCACCACAGATCAGGCTGTATTGTGGATTTTTAAATTGCATATATATAATTTTGTATCATAGATTTTTTGCTATATCGTGTGATTTTGTGGTAGATAGGTGTTTTTTATATATTTATTATTTTAATTATTTTTGTAGTAAAATATGCATTTTCTAGAGTGTATAAAGTGTTTAAGTGCATTGGAAGTGTTTATAAGAGTGTGGGAAAGGTGAATAACAGTGTGGGAAAGGTTATAAGAGTGCAGGGAGGGTTTATAAAGCCTTAAATATATATATATAAATAATAAAATAAATATAAACTAGCTACTTCATAGATTTTTGCTTATCGCAGGGGGTTCTAAGTGTGGGAAAGGTTATAAGAGTGCAGGGAGGGTTTATAAAGCCTTAAATATATATATATATATATAAATAATAAAATAAATATAAACTAGCTACTTCATAGATTTTTGCTTATCGCAGGGGGTTCTGAAACCTAACCCATGTGATAAATGAGGGACCACTGTATACATCCTTGGATTATTATTTAATAATTTTAAAAGAATGGAACATAAATAAATGCAAATTGCATAAATCTCAATAACAGTAAGTTGATTAAAAGAAGCAGACATAAAATATGACCACATGAAATTCAAGTGAAGGCAAAACTAATCTATGGTGATGGATATCAGACCATCTTTGACTTTAAGGGTGAAGATTAACTACAAAGGGGCAGGTGGGGATGTTTTGAGTTAATTGTAATATTTCTCGCTCCCTCCCGTGCGCGGCCCTCCCAGGGCGCTGGGGCTGCCCAGAGATTCTAGTTTCGGCCCACAGAAAGGCCTCTTACTCTGCCTCTCTGTGGGGTATCACGGGCACCCACTCCCGGGGCTTAGGAAGAAATCTCTGGCCCACTAACTGCGCACCGACCAGGAGATCGGGTAAAATGGCTGCCCCGCTTGTCTTTCTTTGTCTGGGTTTGGTGCGAGTGTTAGCTTGTATTGCCCGGGTTGCCACAGGATCAGTTTTTCCTCGGCTTGGATCTCCGTTCCACAGCCTTGTTCAGCCGTTTGTGCTGCGGCGGCCTGGATCTATTCACCCCCTTTGCCCGCCTCAGTTTCTATATTCACAGTTACCAGAGAAAGCCGCCCTGTTTAGGTTAGTGAGGAAGGCGGAGCATTTCTTACTCCCTATTTCCTTCGGGGTTTGGTTAGATATTTAGCCAATTTTTCACTCGACCATACCTTCGGGTGTATTGCGAAGCATTTGGAGGCTCCAAGTATAGGTTTTTCTGTTTCTGGTTGAAGATCTTGTTGAGTTTTGGGGGAGATTTATCGATATCGCTTCCTATCCCGCCATTACTCTGACGTCATCCCAATTGTAATATTTAATACAGTTACTGGGATACTATTTAGACAGCTGAATACATTTTCCAAAACTCAAAAACAAATTTCACTCTATATGGAACCTAAATATAAATATATATACACATACACACATTATACTGTATCTAACAACCTATGTAAAAGAGTCATTCCTTCCAACACACTATATAGTTTTCTTTTTTAGTCAATAAAAACTGATTGTTACTTGACATATTGTTAAATATCCATTTGTTTATTTCTTTTACAGTCTGGCTGCCCTGTTAGAATGTAAATTTCATGAAAGAAGAAATTTTTTCTTGTTCAACATTCAACCCACAATACCTAGAATATTAGAGTAAGGTAAGCACTTAATAAATGTGAGTTGCTTTGTAGCACTCAATGTACAGGTACTTCAACATTTTTTTTTTTTGCCAAAATAAGCAAGATCTATATATTAACTTTTCACTTACTAAAGTCATTATAAGATTTTCCTTTTCAAGTGATCCAGAATTCTGTAGTTTTCACAGTCTGAAAAATAAGTATCAGATATCACCTCCACTTATCAATCCCAACTTTTGGTGTTGATGCTATTCATTGTCTACCTGACGTACTCAGATGAAACCAGTCCTAGTAAGAAATATACTCCCTTCCAGCCCCGCCTTCTAAATTGTTAAAAACTTGGTTTTTATAGGCATAGTGTTTAGTGTACCATTCTTCATAGACTCCACAGTTCATCCATCCTGAGGAATTCCTATTCATTAATAAATAATTATAAACTCAAGTGTGGCTGAACTCTTCTCCAGAACACAAAATTTACATAGCCATTCTTTCATTTATTTATTCTTTAGCCTTTTAAGAGAGGTGCAGCAAGACATTAAAATGATTTGCTCCAACAATACAACAGGGACCAGGGGCTGCCCTGCTGAGAACAGAGACATTTCAATCCTAACACAGGAAAAGGAGAAGGGACCATGAAAAGAGAAACAACAAAAACTGCATTGAAATTTTGAGATATGTGATTATTTGGCTATAAACCCTTAATTCCTACTTAACCCCAAGCCTATAAATGTGACACCATATAAATGAGAGCTGAGCAATCATCAGGAAGTACAGAGTTTAAGGTTTTTATCAACTTGTTAACAATGGAACTCAGAATTATAATTTTTATTCATTTTTATTTAAAATTAAATTTAATGGAGTGACATTGATTAATAAGAGTACATAGGTTTCAAGTGAACATTTTTATAGCATTTAAACATATATTGATTGTATCGTGTGCCCATTATCCCAAATCAAATCATTTCTTTTTATTTAATTTGTATTTATAATTTATTTTGTTGACATGGTTTCAATAATCAGAATTACATGATTTTATAATCAAAATTATAACTTAAATTATATGTGTAGATATATCAAGCACTATATATGTATTGATTTTAGGAAGAGAGAGGGGGAGAAAGTGACAGGAACATCAAGTTGCTCCTATATGGGCTCAGACTAGGGATCAAACTAGCAACCTCTGCACTTCAGGATGATCTTCTAACCAACTGAGATATCTGGCCAGGGTTATATATTTCATATATATATATATATATATATATATACACACACACACACACATACATACCTATATATACATACATATATACAAATATATACATACATACATGTAATATCAGTCATAGTTGCTACATAAGTACATAAGTTGGGAAAATGAAATGAACATTATTCCATCAATTAATGATATATTGGGTTGGGGAATAAGTTCGTAGCGTTTTTACCGAAGACTTTTATTTAAACAAAAACCAATAATTATATCAATAAGTTAATCAATTATATATTTGCCGTTGCTGTTTACAACCTCTTCCCACCTCTCGACCAATTTGTTGATGCCGTTCTGCCAAAAATCGCCTGGTCTGGTGTCAAAGAAGTTGTTGAGCCAGTTTTTAAGGACCTCTTTGTTATCGAAGGTAACGCCCTTCATATGGTTTGACAGGGAGCGGAAAAGATAGTAATCGGTCAGTGCAAGGTCCGGAGAATACGGCAGATGCTGAAGGACCTCCCATTCGAGCTCTTGGAGTGCGGCTTTGGTGACTTGTGCAACATGGGGCCTGGCGTTGTCGTGAAGGAGTATGGTTTGACCATGTCGATCAGGTCTTTTCAGTCAAATAGCCTCATTCACGCGGTGTAGCTGGGCAATGTAGAGCTCCTTGTTGACCGTGGCATTCTTTTCGAGCATTTCCCAGTTCTTCATCAAATTCAGAAGGCCTTCTGCTGTGGCACGTGTCATCGACATCAAAGTTGCCATTTTTTAACTTTGCAAACCATTTCCGTGCTGTAGACTCGCCTATGACACCTTCTCCATACATGTCGCAAATGTCCCGGGCTGCTTCAGCAGCTTTTTGACCTCGATGAAAAGCAAAGAAGAGCAGGTGTCGAAAATGTTGATTTTTGCCTCCTGGGTATTCCATTTCTAAGTCTCAAAACTAATAAAAAATTAAATAACTCAAAAATACAATTAACATAGTTTTATAGAGCATAAAGAGTTTTATCGAATGAATACCCTTTGCCAAACAGCAAACAAATCGCTGTAAAATAAAAGAAAATATAAAAACGCTATGAACTTATTCCCCAACCCAATATAACTTAATTCTTCTTCAGCAGAAGAAAATAATAACACAATACATTCTTAAGATATTCCTACATTAAATTATTTGTAACCCATGTGTTGCACTAAAATTTAAGTTCCAATACATATTTTTCCATATCTATATGTTATAATTAACTAAAGCACACTATAAAGCCTAATTTAGTAGAAAAACACTTTTAAATAAAAAAGAAAGACTCATTTATATCTAGCACAATTGGATGTTCAGTTATGCTTGTTGATTAAATCCAGACATTGGAAAACATTGACAATATATTTTTCAGAAATCCTGGCATCATTTTGGAAAAGTATGATCAAAAATTAAAAAGAGGTTCTATATGATATAAGACTATCTAAGAATTAAAAGACTCTTCCAAGTAGCTAATTCTTTCAAAATTCTGGAATTGGCATGCTATCATATAATGAAGTCACAGCTTTTAAAAATGAATTACTTGATTCCTGTTTTACTATTAAGGTAAATTAGACTCCAATAAGAATTTTAAGTATAAAGACAAGGGGCTCTGGATTTTGGTAATAGAGTAAGATTATTTAGGCAACTCCTCTTGATTATAAAAAAATTCCCAGAACTCTTTTTTCTCCAGTTCAGATAAGTCAAATGGTTCCACCATTAATTCATACATTTCAGTTTCTAAGAAGAAACTCATCATTTTAGTGTGCTTAAGTACTTTTCATACCACTACTGATTTTGGACCTACTCCATTGGCCTTTGCTTTCTATATATCATCTACCTTTCTTTTCTTTTCTTAAATGCCCTTTGTTATTTTTTTCTACCCTACCTTCAAAATACCAAACCTATTTATTTATCTGATCACCCACCTTCCAGGTCTCTGAGTGCCGTTGAGAAAAAAAAAAAAAAAAAGCATAACCAGACAAACTGGTACTTGCTTCTCAAACTTAGCTACACACCCAATAACCCTGGCAAAACAATCGTCTTTTTCTAGTCTTTTCATTTTCCCATTCTTTCAACAATGATTTCAAAGCGTCTCTACTCTCCTCAACCCTCTGACAAGCCTTCTTCATCTTTCACCCAAGACAAATAAATGACCTTGCCTACTATTTCACATAGGAACTAGAACTTACCAGATCCAAACAATTCCTAACCTCATAACTGTATATGCACCTGTTCTTTGTTACTTTTGTCATGTTACAATGGAGTAAATATGCAGTCTCTAGTTGTGCCTAATCTCACTCCTTTAAGGAAAATAATATATTCAGTTATCTTCTCTCCAATATTATTAATCTCTCCATGTCTACTTTCTCCTTTATATTTGAATTTAAATATCCTTAAATACTGTTCTTTTCTATTCCTGCACACGTTGTTAAAAATTTAGGTGCAATTTTTGTTTGAAATTACATGGTTTTCAGAACAAGAACCTGAAATTGCTTAAATCTAATCTATTAACATTCCACAGTAGAGTCTCAACAGAATGACCTGGATATAAAGAATTGTGGCAAAAGATGCAGCATATCACTTTTTAAAGTGTAGACAAGAATCTGATCAACTAGCTAACTCACATGCTCCAATGTGGTCTGGAAAATTAGTTGTTTTTTAAGGCCTATTTGAGGCCACATTTGCTTGTCTGCTGAATAAGAAAAAACAGGTTTGGAGAACAGAGGCATGCCCATTTTCAGGTGGTCATAAAATAGAGAATAAATACAGATCAATCACTATTTGCCTACTATGTATTTCCTATGTAGCACTGTGATTGAAAAACTAAGGCATTGAAGAGATGCTAAATTTAACAGGTATTCAACTATCCCTTGAATAAAATATCACTTAATTAATGCCCTGTGCTGTAACCAATAACACTAATGTCTCCTCTTTTCTTGAGGGTAGAGAAAAACAAAATAGTAAAGAGATCAATAGAGGCAGAATAAGGGAAGAGAGGTGCAACTGTCTAAGCTAACTTTTTTGTCTATATATCTACTCCTCTCACTCCTCAATTCTTTCCAATACAAAGAAAAACACTAATTTTTCCCCAACAGAAACTTTTCAATGTCTCTTGAAATCTCTATATCAGCTTGTCTAATTGCCATCTTTCAGATCACGCTTTATTTTACCCTTCCCACCCTTCCCCAGTGTCACTTGAAAAGGTTCATCTCTAGTTAATTCTTCAGCTAATGCTAGCACATCCTTTCCTTAGCTTTAAAAACAAAATATTTCCTTAATTTTTCTCCTATCTTTCTGGCTGTTCTTTCATAGAATATTTGATAACTATACCAATTATTAATATTAATTACTAATCAAAAGTAATTATTATTAATTAATAAGTATTTTTAATTAGTAATTAATCTTCTTCAACTGAATGTAGAATTATTTCCCTGAAGCTTTCTATTCCAGTTTTTCTATCTCACTAAATGTTCATACTGTCTACCCAGTTCTTCAGTTAGAATCTGATTATTGTCCTTGACTCCTTCCTCTTCAGTATTTCTCTTCACTCATTTCTTCTAACCAAGTCTTCTCAATGCAATTCTTACATATACTACTTAAATTCATCCATTCTTTTTCATTCCCATTACTTCTTGTGGAGAAAGACCATACTTTTTACCTCATATTTATAATCCTTTCTGGTTTTTATAAATCCACTTTTGATCTTGTCTAATTTATTCTTCTTTTTGATTGAACTTCCTAAAAAGCATATCTGATTTGGTCACTCTCTTCTGTAAGCTATCTTTCAGATAAAGTTCAGTAGTCAATAAGGCACTACATTCTCTGAATTAATATATATTTTTTTTATCTTACACAATTTTTCTTTTGTTCTTTATGTTCCAGTCACATTTTGTTCATTGAATGGTGATGGGTTATCTAGACCAGGATAATATATAGCTAAAAGTTACATATTGCTTTTTTCACAGTTCAGCAAGTTAGACATTTAAGATAAAAATATCAGCAAGTTATTATTTCTCCTGAGGCCTCGTTTTTTGGTTTGTAGATGTGATCTTCTTTCCATGTTTTCACATGGTTTTCCAGTGTCTGTCTTTGTATTCAAAGTTCCTTTACTTATAAGGACACCAGTCATATTGGATTAGGGCCTACCCTAAAGACCTCATTTTAACTTAATCACATATTTTACTTTTTTTTTCTTTTTTTGTATTTTTCTGAAGCTGGAAACGGGGAGAGACAGACAGACTCCCGCATGCGCCCGACCGGGATCCATGGCACGCCCACCAGGGGCGATGCTCTGCCCACCAGGGGGCAATGCTCTGCCCCTCCGGGGCGTCGCTATGCGGCGACCAGAGCCACTCTAGAGCCTGGGGCAGAGGCCAAGGAGCCATCCCCAGCACCCGGGCCATCTTTGCTCCAATGGAGCCTTGGCTGTGGGAGGGGAAGAGAGAGACAGAGAGGAAGGAGGGGGGGGGGTGGAGAAGCAAATGGGCGCTTCTCTTATGTGCCGTGGCCGGGAATCGAACCCGGGTTAATCACATATTTTAAAACCTTATCTCCAAATATGGTTACCTTCTGAGGTACTGGGGTTAATAATTTAAAATATAAATTTTTGAGGGACATAATTCAAATTATAATAAGTTTACTCATAATGCTCTCTAAAATTCAAACTTTTCAACTCAGGATTTTAAAGATTTGGATTCCTCCCAATAAGAAAGGTAACCCTGCCTGTCCAGGCAGTGGCACAGTGGATAAAGTGTCGGACTGGGATGTGGAGGACCCAAGTTCGAGACTCCAAGGTCACCACCTTGAGTGTGGGCTCATCTGGTTTGAGCAAAGCTCACCAACTTGGACCCAAGGTCACTGGCTCGAGCAAGGGGTTACTCGGTCTGCTGTAGCCCACGGTCAAGGCACATATGAGAAAGCAATCAATGAACAACTAAGGTGTCGCAACAATAAAACTAATGATTGATGCTTCTCATCTCTCACTGTTCCTGTGTGTCTGTCCCTATCTATCCCTCTCTCTGACTCTCTCTCTCTGTCTCTGTTAAAAAAAAGAAAGAAAGAGAGAGAGAGAGAGAAAGAAAGAAAGAAAGGTAACCCTAACATAGGATTTCACTGACATTCACGTGACATAATTTTCCCTCAGCTAAAAATACAAATATTGGCTGAAAAATTACCTGCCTGCTAGAAAATAAAGTATAAAAAACTGTGTATGTGGAGGTAAAATGTGATTTTTTTTGTCTGAATCCCAAAGCTTTGGAAGGTTTTTATTTGCCAAAATTAATTCATATACTCCAGTTTCTATTAGTGGATAAAATATATTTTTTATTATTTATATTTTACTTGTTCCCTCTGGAACTGTTTTTTTATTATTTTAATAAAATAAAATGTAGGCAATATGTTCTTTTCAGCTGTTATTTGTAGCAGTACCCTAGAGTATATGTCAAAGGTATTTTTTAATGAATACATAGACTGTTTTTAATAGGCAATGGCATTTTAAAATGTTACCTATGTCAATAAAAATGAGCAAATTTGTACAACTTAAAAGTAGATAATTATTGGAATAATTGCAATTGCTTTATCATTTTCAAACATTGCTTCTTGATGTTGGAGATATTTTTTGCATAGGACAATAGCTGGGCTTTGATAAAATATATATTATATCATGTATTGCATACTCAATAACTCCCTACTATATTTTTGTCTTTCTCAAAACCTTAATGTCCAGAATACCACACTGTGCCAAGTTATCTTTATTCCAAATATTTGCTAAACTAAATAGTCTCTGTGTGCCATCTTTCATATTTGAGTGAACCCATTTCTTTTCCATGTAATACCATATATGAGGTTAGAAAGACAACCATGAATGTCTGTTGTTTAGGCTGCCCAGCACTTTCTGATAACTACATCCAGACTTTTTTCTCATTTCATTTGCTTCTGTTACAGCCAAATTTATCTCCCAATACCATGTAGCTTAGACTTGGGAATTTGGATTACTGCGCTTGCCTGGTTAAGGATGGTTAAGAAATGAACACATAACCCAAACTGAGCTTGTGATATCAAAGGAGATTTTGCTCTAATTTCTGGAAAAGATATTCCTGCTTTTTTCTGTGAGGCCTAAGATTATCTACAACCCAGAGATTTACAATCATCTTGTTACCACTTGGATCAAGCACGTGAAAGCAAGCCAAAAATTCACAAAAGATAAAGTGAGTTCTAATGACATTTTTTGAATAGTGAAGTGATTGGACTTTCTACTTATAGGGCCCAACATATTTAATATGGCTTACGCCAATTTTGATTTGGATTTTGTCATTTACAACATTAAATCTCGACTAAACAGAGAAAGTTATTCTTTTAACCAAAAAAATATAGAGGAGATATGCTAGCAAATACATCTGCTCTTGGTTGTATGTGTAACAGAGGAGAATTCTATGATGTTATAGACACAGAATCAGAAGTTGTGAGAAGTTTGTTTAGTCTCACAACACATTTTCAGCAGACAAATGCAAGAAGATTTATATTTCGCATTAGAACAGTTAAAATTCTGGCTAATATGCAATGTAAAGTCTAAAGCCATGACCAGGAATGTTAAGGCTGTGTACCGAAATATCTGTAGTTTTTATAAACTAGCCCACAGGAGAATTTATGCCACTTCACAATTTGGCAATAACTATGGCATATGCAACAGATAGGAAAGGGTAGATACTGGGAAGAAAATGGGTAATGAGTGTAGAAACTTGTGAGAGGGTCTAGATCTTCTCAAGCATAAATTATGATGGAACATTTTCTTCTTCAGCATCTGCTGGGTGCAAGCTCTCTTTGGTAGAACACATTAAAGAAAATTTGGGCTTTGAATGAAATCAATGTATCTTAAGAAGAAAACTTAAAAAGCCCCGACGACTGCAAAAGGATCAGTATTACATTCGAAGAATGATGGCTAAAAGAGCCAATTTATACAGCAAAGCAATAAATGACAGCTGCCTACAGACAGCGGACCTAAACCCAGTTTGCTAAGTGTGCAGGGAACTATAAACTCCCTTCTGTGTGGTAGCTGTGGTTCACATGAGTTTATTTTTATCTACTATGAAGAGAGAGTGTTAAAGCCTGAGGAGTCTTATGAGGACAGGAGGTAATAGAGCAGCTTTCAGTTTGCTTCCCTGCCCTCTGCTTCTTGGAAAGAGAATTACATCATTTTCACATCATAGAGGGAAACTGAGAGTCTTTATAGGGGACAATGAGAAAACTTGGATCTTTTATTTACTCCATTCTGAATCCAGTCCACGGTCAGAGTACCATTTTCAACCTCACCCACATCTGTCATTTCCTATCAACAACGGGAGTAGAGGAACCAGAGAAACTAAATCTAGAGTCAGAACGTAGAGGGCTAGAAAGGTAAGACTCTCAATAAGACAGAATATAATTCCAGTTGGTTGAGAATTAATAGGGGAAGAAGTCCTATTGGGAAGCTAGAGCCAAGAAGGTCTTGAAGGTGGAAAGTTAATGACCTAGGTCAGGCATGGCCAACATACGGCTCGAGGGCCAGATCCAGCCCACATAATGAGTTTATGTGGCCTGAGATTAAATTTTTAATATTCTCCACTACTTTAAAATCTCAGCTACTCAGAAGCAGAAGTGTCTTTGATTATTGGAAATCGAGATATTTAAGAAGAGAATGATACACAGAAAAGAATTCCGCGTGTGACTAATCTAGGGTTAACTTCTAATAATTGGTCAAATGGATTCGCAATACTTCTTTATTTTTTAAAAAAATTTTCATTATAAAGATTTTCAACTTTTGTACTCATCTGTACTTGATATGAACTGTTTGACGTTCTTTTAGGCGGAGTTTGCCAGTGCACGCCCAAGGTCAAACAATTTGTTATTTTTGTGGTCAAGTGTGCTGAATCAAGTAGCATTATAACATAGACAATAGTTGCAGTTGATAACTGAAAACATGTCCAGGCTGTTTGTAAAATGAAATAATTGTTTTATTTGCCATATAACCCCTTCAAGCTCATTCTATTAATTAAATATTGTTTTGTTTGATTACAATACAGTTTGGATATTTATACGGTATATAATTATATTTTTATTAAACTATATTTTTATTAAATTAATATTGCATATTAAAATCCACATATTGTCATAAATTAATTTCTGTGCTATATTTTTCTAGAACCTGGTTCCCTGGCCTGGTCATAGCTGTGCTTTAGAGACTTAGGATCCCCAAAGCATATTCCCTCCAATGCCTCTCTTACAGCAGCAGATACTTAAATGATAGAAGGAGCCAGGAAAGGAACAACCAATCCAGCAAAGGGCCTGTGTGTCCTAAGACGGGAGACTGGAGAATGACCTGTAAAACAGGTGGTCATAGGTTGGCATGGCAGAGAGTGCAGAAGGATTTCAGGGACCTGACCTTGAGCACATAAGAGGCAGCACCCTAGAAAACTTCTTGGGGCTAAAAGTGCTTTTGAACAGGATGGATTGCTAACAATTAGGCTTGTGAGATCTCAACCTATGATAATCTAGGCATCAAAAATAATTTTATAATTATTTTTAATTTTATAATTATTTTAGTTATGAATAATTAAAAATATATGGGATGGTAATGTCTGAAAAACTTAGTCATATCCAATTAATTTCTAAATGCCATTGAAGCTCTATCTTCAAACCCTCAAAGGACTGTATTTTACTTTACCCATTGCTACTGTCTTAGTTTGGCCATTATTATTTCTTGGCTATATTATTGTAACAAGTACCCAAATAGAATCCCTGACTCATTTTATGTAATGCAGCCAAATGACCTTTATAAAATGTGAAACTAATTGTGCTAATGTCCTTTGAAATTCCTCACTGTAGGCTCAACTTTCCACAGGGCATAGTATATAAAGCACTTACTGCTTCTTTTGTTTATATATCCATATTGATCTCAAAATTCCAACTTTGCCTCAATTAGCACATCATCTACTAGTAGTACCTTAATGCTTAATGCTCTTTATTGCCTTCAAGTTTGTGCATATTATTCACTCTACTCGGAATGCCCCCCCAAAACCCACTTCCATTATAGAGTTATCCCTGGGAAGTTATCCCTGGTTATTGCCCAAAACTATGTACACAAAATAGGTTATGTGCTTAGCTTAACCCCCAGCAGTATTTACACACTCTTGGAATTGCCTATTATTTCTTAAGGAAAAAGACTATGTCATGTTCACTGTCATATCTCCAGCTTCCAGCACCATACAAGACACATAGTAGGTTCTCAAAAATTATCAGAGAAATACATTAATAATTTTTTTGTTAGTAACACGACCATTCTGTGAGTTAGAAGTAATTATTATCCCACTTCACAACCAGGACAACTTAGTACAGTATAAGAAATATTAAATGACTTTTCTAATGTAGCAGATACATTGAACCCAGGCAGGATTCAAAACTGGATCTTTTCCTACAAACCCTACACTTTTCCAGCTATACTGCACTGACTGGTAGTATTCAAGTATCATATAATATAGCACTTTTTTTATAAGAATGTCATTTTGTTACAGAGATATAATACTGAATGTGAAAATTCAGTACTGCTATTACAGAAGAAAGAGTATATATTTGAATAGGGTGTGTCTTTCCACATGCTTTTCACACTTGATTGGACATCAAAATTATCTGGAAGACCTGTTAATACACAGGTTGCTCAAAGATGGGAAAAGCATTTAAAGGGAGCTGATTGATATCTGTCACTCTATAACTTTACTTATAGAAGACCTAGAAGAGAGTTTTTCCCTACATCCTTTTAATCTTCTTAAAATGTTTAAACTTATTTTTATATATTTTTTGTACAGTATGCTAGTGATAAGACGGAAAATCTCAATCAACCAGATACTCAGAAAACAGGTCCAAACAAGGCTCAAACCTAGTACATACTGGTTGGTGAGAATGCACCTCACAATTGCCAAATTAATTTTGGCAGTCCAAAGAACTCTGCAAGTGTGGGAGCCACAAGCATGGCCCCAGGGGCCACATTTCAGGCTTTGCTACATTCACTTGACATCTTGAATATTAAATGTCCATAAGCTATGAATGAGTGGCTATACTTCCCCACATTCAAGCATGAGTGAATCTCAATTGGAGAGAAACACAGAGCTGGAAACTTAAAAGTTTTTATGCTAATCACAGATGGCTAAAAAAACTAGCCAAGAATATGAATGGACAACACTCTACCACATCCAATATCCCAATTTAAGACCATGGCTCTTTTTCACTTCATTTTTTAATTTAAAAGTTCTTATTCCAAACATTTGTTTGTTTTGCTTTTTTTGTTTTCTTTTATGCATCTGTTCATTTGTTTAAGTAAAATCATCTAATTTTTGCTTCTATTTCCTCTAGTTATAATGTCACATCTGTTTACCATCTTTATTTTTAATTGATTTGTGATACGTGGCAATTCCATGCCTAACTCTTTAGCTTCTTACAGATTAGAGTTAGTATGCATAAACAAAAGAACAAAATTTTACTCTCCTGCATTTGTCTAAGATTTTAGGGTCACAAACATTAGATTTTTTTCCATATGTGTTCTTCCCTCTTTTTTTTTTTTTGGATTAGGTATCAACTAGGAAATGTATACTGCTTATTCCCTGCCTTGCCATACACAGCCCTTCAATATATGTGGGACAAGTAGCAAGGATAGTGTAGTGGGCTGACCTCTGGAGCCCAATTTGCAAGATGCTGGCCACAGTGAATTATAAGAAAGTTCTGTTAAAAGTTAATAAAATAAAAGAAAGAAATGCTGTGTATGCTGCATCAGGCAAATCACAGCTACCACCGTACCCTAAACACTAAATATTTTCCAAAGTTGTCCATGAAGAATTCTTTTCTAATCAACATTAGAATCAACAATTCCCAGTCAGCTAAAATACCCTCTTCTGAGTGGTCTTCTCTCTGAACCATCTGATGGTCTCCTCAGTATCATTAACTACCTTCTTCCTCCACAAATGTGTTCCTCTGCTAGAAGCCCTTACTTAATGGGTTCTCTAAACCTCAGTTTTCTGGTGGTTTTAGACGTTGACATCAGACACACCCAAACCACCCTGGTCTGATAGGTCAGTTGATTAGAGCTTCATTTCAGTCCATCAGGTTTACATTCAATCCCCATTAGGACACATACAAGAAACAACCAATGAATGCATAAATAAGTGGAACAACAAATTGATGTTCCTCTCTCCCTCTCTCTCCTTTTCTTTCTCTCTCTCAAATCAATAAACTTCTAAAACTATAAAAGATTTCTTCAAAAAGTGCCCAAACCTGTAGGGAATTTTTATTAGATTTTATTTGAGTTAAACTGACTATATATGTCAGGGAGCAAGATCTCAAGTGCTCTGAAAAATAACAGTTTTTTTTTTTATGCAATTGAAATAAAGAATGATTATTTGGAGGTGAGAGAAAAGCAAGCAGGGTTTGGATTACAGAATAGATAACAAAGTTATGTGCTGTCCTGAGGGTGGTTATGGCTTATTTCAAAGGTGTGTTAACCTGGATGCACAGAAACAATGGGCAGAATTTTACTTAAGGTAAAGAAAAACCCTTTACTAAAGAGATTATAGAAGTATGCCTGGGGTATGTCTATTCACCACGACCTACCCAAATAGGAACTTCTGATCATATCACCTTGTGATACTTTCCCATAGGTATGCTTTATTCATATCCACATGTAGATACTTTGCTCATTTTCTTCTTCCTCTAGCCTATGGTTGCAACCTTCAGAGAAGTGTCATTCAAATATTAAGTGCGAAGTTGAAACTGCCTAACTTTCAAACCCATTTTCTTCCCTACATTTCAAATGCTAATATAATATAATAGGTATAGAGATATAACAAAGCACAAGGGGACTCACGCTCTTATGTGTAGCAAAATCATTTGGTGAACTTATTAATACACACATTACTGGGCCTCATCCTCAGAAATTCTGATTCAATAGATCTGGATAGGGGCCTGAAAATGTGCCTTGTTACATGTGCTCTCAGTGCTGCTGGGCAGAGGCTCACACTCTGAGAACCACTGTTGCAGAGGAAGTGTTGCTATAAAACAGCACCAGGTGTCAGACCGACAGAGTCAGATCAGACCTGGGTTCAGCAACCTCGGTACTTGAGTTCTGGCTAAGAAACAATTCAGAGCTAAGACTCAATTATAAGAGAAAGTCTGTTTAGAAAGCCACAGAGATAGAAGAAATGAGAAATGGGCTCAGAAAACAAGTTACAGAGGCAAAAGAAGGGCCCTTGGAGCTTAGGAGAAAGGGAGAAGCAAAGAAAGCATGCCTGTGGGAAGGGGAGGGTGGGGAGGACTGGGGCATGCTCCACAGAGATAGCTCCACTGGGTCTTTTATCCAAAGGGCTTTTATCTGGAGGTCTTAAGGGAAGATATCAATAGACTATTCATTAGCTTTCAGGTGTGCCCCTCCACGGTCATGGTCTCCACTGACGAATCAGTGCCAGGACAGGGCATCATTAAACAGTACAGCTAGTCCTGAGGTCAGCCCAGGGGTCACTTCATCTGGTTTTGCTGGTTTTCAGTGCCTGGATGTCATCTCCAGGGGTTAATACTTAAGGGAGTAGTTGTGCAAGGACTTGCAGTTTTGACCATTGCTAGGTATACAGAGCTATCTGCCCTGGTGGCCCTCTGTACCTGGCCTATCCTCCTGCTCTGTTCATGTCTCTCTAACTGCATTCTGCAGAAGGAGTACCAATTTGAGAAGCAGAGACTTCAGTGTGAATTGCAACTGCATTATTTGATACCTATGTGACACTGAGCAAAAGACAGTGTCTCAAATCTTCAGCATCCTCACTTTGTGTGTGTATGTGTGTGTGTGTGTGTGTGTGTGTGTGTGTGTACATCTATGAAAGAGAGACAGACAGACAGTAAGGGAGAGAAGTGAGAAGCATCAACTTGTAGTTCGTCACTTTAGTTGTTCTCTGATTGATTCTCATATGTGACTTAATGGAGGGATTTAATTGAGCCAGTGAGCAAACTTGGGTTTAGAGCCAGAGATCTTTGGACTCAAGCCAGAGACAATGGGTGTAAGGTATTTTTCCCCACCGAGAAGGAAGGAAGAGGTCTCGGAGCCACAAAGTGTGGAAAAACAAATGGCTTTATTCAGTACAGAGGGTGCATCCCGCCTGGCAAGGTTCCCTGGCCCCAAAGAAAGAAAGATGGAGGCTAGGGAAGTTGCACGGATTAAACCACGTGGAAGATATTTAAAGGGTCCCTCTAGGGAAGTGGAGCTACTATGATGTGGTAAAAGCCCACTGGCTGGTAGACGGTAGCTTTTTTCCAAACGGTTCCTGTGAAGCCTCCTTTGGCGCACTTGGTTGTGGGCGGTCCTAGCCAAAGTTTGCGGGTCTGAGTTCCCCACGTGACCATCCCCCATTATCCACCGACCTTACAATGGGGACCTGTCTACGATTTCATGTTCAAGCCTGAGACCCCACTCTCAAGCCAGCGACCCCACACTCAAGCTGGATGGGCCCATGCTCATGCTGGCGACCTCTAAATTTTGAATCTAGGACCTTAGTGTCCCAGATCAATGTTCTATCCACTGTATCACCTCAGGCCTTACTTACATATATCATATTAAAGATGGTAATCAACACTACTACAGTCATATTGGGATTCAGTTAAACTTAGAAATACACAGAGCAGTAGCCCAGAATGTGACAAAAATAAATATTCTATTCATGTTCCTCTCTTCACTTTTTCTTTGGATGAAAATGTAATCTTGAATCCAACTCTGCTGGTCTCTCCACAAACAGCTTTTTCTCTACTCTGAGCTTCAATAAAACCAGTATTACTGACTTAATCCCAAGAAAGGTCCTCTTTCTCTTAAATATAGTATTACCCTGTTTCCCTGAAAATAAGATAGTGTCTTATATTAATTTTTGCTCCTAAAGATGTGCTAGGTCTTATTTTCAGGTGAGGCCTTATATTTCTAAGCTTTAAAAAAATTACACTAGGTCTTATTTTCAGGGGATGTCTTATTTTCTGGGAAACAGGGTAGTAATCCTTCCTCAAAGAAATCTTGCCAGTTTCTTTAAGAGCTGTCAAAGAGCTCCAGGTGCCTCCCAACTACTCTTATTAAGTTCTCTGTAAAAATAGCCAAAAACAAAGGTATCTGTCTGATAACAAACACTGATTGCTGACTATAAACTCACTTGTTGGTGTTTTGTTTAAAAATTCTCAAATCCCGTCTGTCTCCGAAAGCCTTCCTAAATAATGCAGACTCAGCTTGAGCAGATAGATGGAAACTCAAGAGTTTTTACTTCTTGGCAAAGAATAAGGTAGGCAAGCAAATTTTTCTGTTAGTTATTTTTCTTCCAATTTTTTTTCCTTTGGATTTTTATAAGAGTTTATTTGATCCAAAATGAGGATATATGACTGGAACAATATCTCAAGTGCTCTTATTTTCTTCCTTTTGAGAGTAACTTTAAATTAAGTAAAGATAAGTTAACCAACAGAATTATACATTCTTCAAACTCTTCCTCAGATTCCAAATTTCCATATTCAGTTTTAATTTGATTTCTTGTTGGCGGGGAATATATACTACTTGAACAATAGGACTCAGGAGGGAGCAGTGTGGCTAGGATGAGAATAGATGAGAAGTTCCTATTCACCATACCGCTCCTCTACTGAGCACTTACTTTATACAAGGCATTATGCTGAAACATTTGTACGTATTCCCTTATTTGATCTTACAATAATCCTGTCAGGCAGAAAAGCACCTCATTCCCATTTCATATATAATGAAACTGAGACTGTAAGAGGTAAAGCAATTTTGCATACCTAATAAGTAGCAAGATCAGGATTCAGACTTAGCTCTGTAATGCTTTTGGTATTAATTATTACAACAAACTCTTTCTTATGATTGGCATTAAATAAAAAAAATATCCCAAAGAATCCCTCATATATAAAGGTGCATGCTGAAATATTCAACGATGAATTAAAATACACACGTACATAAGCAAATATGGCAAACTTTAACAACTGCTGAACCTAAATGAAGAGTATCGGGTATTTGTTATGTTATTTTCTGATGTATATTTTCATGTTTACATGATGAAAAGCTGGAATAGATAAAGGCACTCATCAACCTTTACAAGGTGTAAGCATTGAGATGAGTTCAGGATATGGATGTAAGAAGAACAGAAGACAGTGCAACGAGTTCAAAGAAGAGGTCACCAAATGAATTAAAATCCTTTGAATGAATGCTTGTGTAAAAGCATTCTCTAATACTCTTGGCCTTGACCATTAGCTCCCTTTATAGCATTGTTTGTCTGCATACTTCCTAAACTCTCTTTAGGCATTTACAGTCATAATGAAAGTTTACTTGTTTCAATAGTAAAAAATGTTCTAGTGGTCTTAAAAGAATTCCCAGAGATGCATCTCTCTCTTTCTCATTTTTTCTTTTAGCTATAGCATTACAATTTATACATCCTGCTAAAATGGTGATTATTTCAGAAAATATTAAGAAAAAAATATATAATGAATTTTTATGCTCAGTCCAAGCAGAGAGTATTCTTTAAAGTCAAAATAAACAAAGTTAAATATTTATAAAACACTATTTTGTTCATAATTTTTCAGTATCATAAATAAGTTAAAGTGACCCTTATGTTCTACCACCGCTTATTACTGAAAACCTGGATTCAAACAAGTCAATATTAGAATCTACTTAAACGACTATGAGGCATATCACCCAGGAGGCTTGTACTTTAATGATTAAATTTAACACCAGAAACCAGGCCTGTCTTTTTCTATATCTATCAACAGCATCTCTTGCACGTAATTGGTTCACAAAATATAATAATTCACCAGAAAATTTTAAATGCCTGTAATTATTCTCTAGGCTGTAGGCCCAGTTGTGTAATTAGAACCAGAATTGTCTGGTTACAAATATGTTTAAGGCAACCAAAATAAGTTCAGAATTTCTGATGACAATGCCCAATTACTTCCTTTTGAGAACTGGTCTTAGAAGAACAATATGGAGTGAAGATAAGAGATTTAAGCTTTGGAAAAAGACAGCTTATGTTTCATTATCTCAAAATTGCTCTATGCCCTCGGGGCTAGTTCTTTAACTTCTCTAATTCTCAGATTACTTATTGTTAAATGGAAATAATGATAGCAGCTATTCAATAATGTCATGAGGATAAAACAAAATAATCTATGTAGAATGCATCAAACAGGGCAGCATTTAAAGCATGATATTTATTATTACCATTATTGTGCAGGTAATCCAGGGCATTTCAAACTCAGAATGTCCAAAACAAAACTCATACTCATCTTTTTCATATTTGCTCCTCTTTATTATCTTTATCTTTATTAACAGTACCACATGATACACTCATTCCCTCCAGATTGAAATCCAGGAGAAATCTGCTTGTTATTTAATCACAATATCTATTCAGCATTCATAATGTGTCAATGATTCCTCCTTCATAGTTCTCAATTTTTTTTTTTTTTAACAGAGACAGAGAGTCAGAGAGAGGGATAGATAGGGACAGACAGACAGGAATGGAGAGTTGAGAAGCATCAATCATTAGTTTTTCGTTGCACATTGCGACACCTTAGTTGTTCATTGATTGCTTTCTCATATGTGCCTTGACCGTGGGCCTTCAGCAGACTGAGTAACCCCTTGCTCGAGCCAGCGACCTTGGGTCCAAGCTGGTGAGCTTTTGCTCAAACCAGATGAACCCGCACTCGACCCGAACTGGCGACCTCGGGGTTTCGAACCTGGGTCCTCAGCATCCCAGTCCAACGCTCTATCCACTGCGCCATCGCCTGGTCAGGCAATAGCTCTCAAATTTGCCCTGTCTCTTCCATATCCTCTGGTACCGATTTAATTGAGGTGTTCTTCATTTCTTATCTGATTACTGCAATAGCTCTTTTCTTTCAGTCTTGTTCCCTCCAGTATCTTCTGGATTAGGTTTTCAAATAGTAACACAAAATTAATCAGCATTTTACTTTCTTTTTAAAAATCAAATGGTGACTTCTAGTGAAGAGCCTTCATGTTTTTATTAAAACAAGGCAAATAAAATACATGTAATGATTTTCAGCCTTGTCTAAAATCACTCTGTATTTGTTATCCAAGGCTATCAAATGAATAAACCCAATTCAGCAGCTTGAAACAACAAGCATTTATCTTACAGTTGCTATGAGTTAGAATCTTCATCCATTCAGGCTACTGTAACAAAAACCATAAACTGAATAGCTTATAAACAATGGAAATTTATATCTCACTGTTCTAGAGACCAAGAAGTCCAAGATCAAAACGCCAGCAGCTTCAGGATCTGGTGAGTCTGCTGCCTGATTCTGGATCTGGTGAGTCTGCTGCCTGTGTAGTAATGTGGTAGAAGATACAAGGGAGGTCTCTTCAGTCTTTTTTATAGGAATGCTATCTTCATTCATGATGGGTCTGCCCTCAAAATCGATTCACCCCCCTCCAAAGGCCCCCTCCTCCTAATATCATCACTCTGGAGAGTAGAATTTCAACATAAACATTTTTTTTCTTTTTTTTTTCTTTTTTTTTTTTGTGGGAGGAGAGGCACAAAATTCAGCCTATAGTAGTCACAAACTTAGGGGTGGCCTGTCAAGATAACTCTCCCTCAAAGTTTTTGCAAGGTTACAACTGAGGTGTAAGCAGGGCCGCATGCATTCTTATCTGAAGACCTGAGTAGGGGAGGAGCTTCTTCTTACCTCATTCCTTTGGCAGAAGTCTCAGTTTCTCCCAGATTTTTGGACTGAGAGCCTATATTTCTTGATGACTATTGGCCAGAGGTCTCACCTTTTTCCTTGTGATGTGAGCTCCTTTATAGGGCAACTCACAATATGCAAACTTACTCCCTCAGAGCTAGTGAGAGAGTGAGAACGGGAATGAAAACGAGAGAGAGTAAGCAAGACCAAAGTCATGGTCTTTTTGTAACCTAATCTCAGAGGTGAAATTCTATTAGGTTTGTCATATACTGTTCATTAGAAGTGAGTGACTAGGTCCAGCCTACATTTAAGGGGAAGGAGTTATACAAAGGCATGAAGGCCAGGAGGCAGGGATCATCTGCCTAAAAAACCCTTTAATGGATATTAAAAGGATAAAATAGGAATTAAACCATCAGGATGAAGTGAATGGAAAAAACAACAATAGCAGACAAGAAATTGAGAAAGTAAATGGACTAAGAGCATATAATTTAATAGCTCAGAAAAAGCTAAAAACCTAAAACCTTAAGAGGTAAAGCCAAACAGAGGCTAACCAATTCATAACTTAGGAATTTTCTTCAGAAAGCTAATGGTGAATGTACTCCACCAAAATGATGGAGAAAATCAGTAAAGAGGATATAGGAATTCAAAATCAACACACACAATACTGGTCCAAAGAAGAGATTTACTAGATGATAGTGTGTGAAATAAACTAAAGAACAAACAGTTTGTAGTAGAGCAGGAGAATAAAGAGCTCTGACAATACTTTCTGCTGAAGAAAAATTAAATGGATGAAATACCTGATGAACATATCGAAGACATTTCCAATTCTATCAGAGAATTCCATGATAAATTATATATTTAATGGGATAGAAAGATAAACAAATAAAATATAAAACATTATTATCTAGATTAAGAAAATGAAATGTAAAATAAAAAGAAAATAATTATAGTACTTGGTATATCTCAGGTGTAAAAAAAAAATGCAGTTTTTTTTTAAATGACTAACCAAAAATTGCGGTGTAGTATATTGGAACAATAGAAGGTAGAGTTGTCTATATGAAGGATGGAGGGTGAAAGACAGATAAAATTTCATTTTTCACTATAAGACTATTTCCATTATTTCTAAACCTATTTTTAAACCCTAACTAAACTTTTAACAAATGTGAACAGTACAAACAAAATATTTAAGCTTTCCTAAAACCCATTGTGCTATCTAATCTCCCATCCAAGTACTAACCAGGCCCGACCCTGCTTAGCTTCCGAGATCAGACGAGATCGGGCGCGTTCAGGGTGGTATGGCCGTAGACATGCTATCTAATCTCAATGACTGGATATTCTCTATAAATCTACAAAAGCAAAATAAATTTCAAAAAGATTCCAACACAGAATAAATATTTTAAATATTTTTTCCTTCATTCAAGAATTCATTATAAATCTGTGCAGGGGCAGTATTGTAGCCAATAACGTTTATTTGATGTGTGATTATTGTTAATCAAAAAAGAGGAAAAAAATTTATACTATATTCAAAAATTTATATAGGACTGTACCATGAAATACCAATGGCATTATTGTCCCACAGCAAAAACAACCAACCAAACAAAGCAATATTGGCATAGCCCTCCTAGTTTATCACACTGGCTTTTACGTGCCTTGTGTGGAAATATTGCTTGGCTTTATTTAAAAGAATTGTAATTTCTCTAAGGTGAGGTGGAGGATATGCATATTACTTAGAAATATGGAGTTAATACTAAAATAAACACCCTAAAGTGGAAACACCCAGGAGGAATTAGGCTCTGCTGTTATAGGCAGTCCCGGGATTACAAATGAGATGGTCTGTAGGTTTGTCCTGAAGATAAATATGTATGTAAATTGGAACAGGTACGTTTGCCTATTAAATGCAATTTAGACAGGTATTTGCCTTAACATAGTATTTAGTTTTACCTTTCTGTGCATATAAATACTTAAACATTTAAATACAACCTTACACAATCTTGGATGATGCAGAAGATGATGGACTTGTTGGAGAGGATGGGACTGGTGTTAGCGTCAGGGTTTGATTCTGCAGCTGGAGTCTACTTCTTGAAGTTTGCGTCAAGGGAGGTTTGTAAAGAGCTTTCCTTTTTCTCATCCTAAATGGCCCTGTAGCCTCTCAGGCCTTCAGTAACTATATGGTAAACCTCTTTCTATCAGGATCTTGCTCTTCTAACTTTGCCATTCCTGCTTCAGTGAGACATAAAGTACCAGGTAACTCTTTTGTAGGAAACTTTTTGGGTCTGGAGTTTCTAGGTTTCTGCTTTCTTCCCTAAATGCTATCATCTGCTTCTCTAGTTCTATAAGTTCTTCATGGGTGAGTTCTTTGCCATAGGAGTCAAGTAACTCTACGATATTATTTTCACAGATATCCAACTGCAGTTGATTACCTATAGTCCTTATGGCACTCCATTTGTAAATACAAGTTATATGCAAGTTGAATGTAACTTGGGAACTTGCTGTATATTTTTACAAACAAAATTGTGCTGTGGACCGTAAATTGCAAAAAGCCTTTGTAGATTCGAGGCTTAGCAAAAGGCTAAGTTCTCCCCCCACCACCTCCATATTGGCTATGATGCTGAGTATTTGCACCCACTTCACTTGCTTCCTTAAGTTGCTGGAAGCAATTTACATCCCCTTCCTCTTACTCTTTGTTCAGGTGTTGGTTGATTTCACTTATGCATAGTGGGGGATTCCTGTTTATGCTTTGGGAGAGTTCCTGCTTTAGCCTCGGATGTGTAACTTTGTATCAAGGACTTCCTTGATTTGCATATGGCTATCTAATAAAGCAAACGGGCTATGGGGCACTCGGTTATTGCCATCAGCTATTGAAGAGTTCCCGGTCCCATCTTTTTTAATAAGTCTATTTCCTTAATTCCGCACCGTTATTAGGAGCCATGCTGCTCCACGGCATTATTGTATGAATATTATTTTTAAAACTTGAAATACAGGGGTTCTCAGGTTACAACAGTCTCAACATGCAACGTTTCGAGTTTTCAATGCTCACTCTCATAAAAACTTAAAAATAATTGAGATGAGTGTTTTGGCTTACTCTGCTAGCATCATATTTACAGACTATGTGGGCGAGCTAGTTTGGTGTGCACAGTAGAAGAATAGGCAGTACAGTGTACAGTACAGTATATTTATGTCCTTCTCCTTTTTCTGTGGTTTAGTTGCATTTTTATGTTCTGGATTATGATTTTTCAACTGTGTTAGCATAGGTAAGTAACTTAGGACAGGGTGTGTTTCGAGTTACACCCAAATTCTGGTTATGTCACTGTCGTAGGAATGGAACTGTGTGGTAACCCAAGGAACCACTGTATGTATTATTTTGATAAAAATAATATAAATACTTAAATATATTTTAAATCCTTCAGAATTAAACCCTTTATAGAAAAGATTGGCTTTGATAATCTTTTCATATAATCTCTCCGGATTTCACATCTTGCACCAATGACCCGGGAGTGCTAAATTATATATCGTATAGTTTCCCAAAACTGGCCCTCTTTGTTTCTCTGGCTCTTCCCGGTGTATTTCATTCCCTGTAGGTTTGCACTCTCCCTCTACCCTGGGCTTTCTCCTTTCAATCCTGCCCCTTGCCTAGAGCAGTTTAGCTTTCAGTTTGTTGACCTTTGAACTCTGTAGTAGCTCTGCCATCTTATTTGTCATCTGTGCCAGCCACAAAAGGAATATTTATCATATACTATGTCGAATTCTCTTAACTTTTATTAATAATTTTTTTGTTTTTCTGAGAAAATGTTGGCAATTTCTATTGATTGATTTATTTTACTTCATTTATGAATGATTCTTCAAATTGATACTTAGAAAGGTGCATCTAAATGCCTGAAATTCATATTTGAGATAATTATAAAATGATTCTTGTTACCTACAATTATTTTAATGTCATGACCAGGAATGTGAATTGTAGAGTTTAATAGCCTCGGTTCAAATTTCAAGCTCCATGACTGTTAACAGTATGAGTTAGCAAGTTACTGAAACTATCTTTGTCTTACTTTTGTTATACAAAAAATTGGAATAATTGTATGGCCTAACAGACAGGAAGGTTGTGAAGATTAAATATACATGCATGCAAAGTACTTAAAATAGTACATGGCATATAGGATGTTTATATAAAAACCTGTTATTTGTTATTTCAATTTTACTTCCACGAGCCATGAAAAAACTAGGTAACACTTCTTGTTACAATAAAGTTTCTTCTACCTATCCTTTAGTTTTTCTCTTTTCCTTTATAGATTTTGATATTCTCACATTTTGCATTGTAGTTCATAGTTTCATAAGAGATATAATTTGCTTGTGAACTGTACTGTTTATAAATATAAATGGCCATCTTTTTTCAATTTAATGTTTTCTACTTTGAATTTACTTTGTCTCATAACAATGTATTCATACTTGCTTTTAAAGTTATTTTCTTAAATTTTTCATTTTGGACTTGCTTTATGAAATGTAAAATGCATTTTAGCTTTTTTTTTTTTTTGACATTTTAAATGTAGCCCTGTGTGCATCATATAGATGAATTTTACTTTAGAACCCATTCCAAGGAACTATTTGTTGCATAAACAAGTTTAACTGTTTATTGTCAAAGCTAACACATTTCTTCTTTTATTGTATTTTATTTACTACAGTTTGGACTTTCTTGCTATTTGTTCATTGCGCATGTTTTTATTTGTGTACAATGTTTACTTGGATTTTTAATTTTTTAATTTACATAATATACATGCTATTTTTCTTTTCATGAGGACTTGTGTTTAAGCATTAAATTTATGTTTAGACTTTTTTTTTCTTTTTTGCAAGTTCTCAGCTTAAACTGGCTAGAGTTCAAATGACCAATGTGATCTGAGGGGCTATGGAAAGACTTTTTTCTTTTTATATAACTTATTGGAGTGACACTGGTTTACAGTTTTATAACACATCGTCTCTACACTGTATTGTGTGTTCACCACCCCATGTCAAGTCTCTGTCCATCACCTTTAGTCCCCCCATACTCTTCCATCTCCCCACCCCCAGCAATCACCACACTGTTGTCCATGTCCATGAGTTTTTTTTTTCTTTTTTTCTTTTCCCTTTCTGGCTGAATCTTTCCACCCCCATTATCCTACCCTCCCCACCCCCTATGTTTAGACTTATAATTCTCAAATAGTCATCAAGGTGAAAGAGTATACTGATTCTCTCGGAATTATGAAGAAATTAGTCACTTTCTCATTTCTGTGTGTATTCTCTGGAATTTTATTAACATTTTTACATTTCATATATTTTTCCCTCCAACCTTAATTTTAAAATTTTAGTTTTTAGCAGATATAACTTTTTCTCAACACCGTGATTCATACAAAAATATTTTTTAAATATCTTTATAACCAAAAGTAGTCTCTACTTCAAACTCCCATTTCACATGACTGCAAAAAAAACTAAACCTACATTTCTCAAGTAAAAGTAATTTCTGAAGTTCGCTAATAATTTTAGCTTTTAAATCTGTTAATAGAGAATTGCCCTTTACTCTTCTCCTTCCCTGTGATGGCATCTCAGGGTAGAACTTAAGAAGTGCCACAGGATTATATCATGCCCTTGCATTAGGAGCAAGCTGCCTTTGGGAGTCCCTGAAATCTGTTACTTGCTGATATCAGGACTTTTTGGTCTAGAAACCACATGCTACCATTTCTATTCTCCTGAGGCACCATGCAAGAGTAGTGAATGAAACTCCAGGAGACTGGTCACTTCTCGGGCACCACCTGAGACATGAGGGGATATCTCCTTTATGTTCTCAAATCCTAGTTCTCTCAAACTTCTGCTGCAGATCCCAGGTCTCAGGCTGGTTGAGGATGAAATGTTCCAAGGTGTGCTCTCCTCTCCAATCTGTTCCCTTTATTTTGTATTCAACAGAAAATCTTGTTTAATTTATTTGAAAGACGACATGTAATTTTGAGAAAATGAAAACAAAATTCTCAATATCAAATGTAAATACATAGAAAGTATTATTCTTAATAACATTAACATGCTATTTATAGTTTAGGTGTAAAATATATCAACTGTGCTATCTCCCAGAAGATCATTAAAAAATTAGTTATTCAGGCAAAGCTATATTTATTAGAATTTTGACTGTAAGGGAGAACACCACTTTGACAGAGTTTTGCCTGCCTCTCAAAAGAATGTGATCAAAGAAGGATAACTTACCATGGTTGGGAGGCCAGGTTCAAGGTTCAAGACAATAAATTGATTGGTATTAAGGATAGTTTGTGACATAATAATTTAAAATTGGTGGGCATACTCAGTTGAGGATTTTTTTTTTTTTTTTCATTTTTCTGAAGCTGGAAACAGGGAGAGACAGTCAGACAGACTCCCGCATGCGCCCGACCGGGATCCACCCGGCACGCCCACCAGGGGGCGATGCTCTGCCCATCCTGGGCGTTGCCATGTTGCGACCCTCCTGGGTGTCGCCATGTTGCGACCAGAGCCACTCTAGCGCCTGGGGCAGAGGCCACAGAGCCATCCCCAACGCCCGGGCCATCTTTGCTCCAATGGAGCCTTGGCTGCGGGAGGGGAAGAGAGAGACAGAGAGGAAGGCGCGGCGGAGGGGTGGAGAAGCAAATGAGCGCTTCTCCTATGTGCCCTGGCCAGGAATCGAACCAGGGTCCTCCGCACGCTAGGCCGACGCTCTACCGCTGAGCCAACCGGCCAGGGCCTCAGTTGAGGATTTTAATGAGAAAACTTTTCCATGACATGTGAGTTATTTGCACCAGTGATCATTCTATCTTCTTGATAGGAGAGCTATTTGCCCAGACAAATTGGTTTACATCAGTTTCACAGTAAAGTTACATATGTATGTGTGTGTGTGTGTGTGCACGCACGTGTGTATGTGTGTGTGTATGTGTGTGTGTCTTTTTTTTTTTTTTTTACACTCCTACCTTCCTGGAAAAGAACTTCTTGGGACAAAAATATTGTGTCATGTCATCATAGGTAGGCACAGTTTGTATCTTCTTTTACAATTAGCCTTATACTTGTGCTAGACAAAAAATAATAACATCTGGGGACATGGTCACTACAAATCTGATTAACTCTTTGTGGAATGTGATCACCTAACACGTTTCTGGCTGCCATCATTTCAATCTTTAATAAAGTTTAGATTTTCTTGTTCTTTTTGTTGTATGATTGTTTGGGGACAGTGATTCTACAATAGCATTTAAGACTCTGGAGATCACACTTTTTAGTACTGCATCATAGCAACTACTAAGAAAAGATTAGCAAAGTTTTTAGCTTTTTTCTAGGTCAAGAGCTAAGAGTGCCTAAACTAAACCAAGAGAACAGATCTTTTCATCAATTTAAAAAGTCCATAGAATGACATATTGAGAATTAACCAAACCATACATATCATCTTGTGTGTGTATCATGTATGTATGCCTACTACATATGTATATATGCTATGAGCTGAATTGCATTTCTTCAAAATTCATATACTGTAATGAAGTCCTAACCCATACTATATCAGAATGTGGCTACATTTGGATATAGGGTCTTTAAAGTAGTAATTGAATTAAAAGAAGATAATTAGAGTGAACCCTAGTTAAGTATGACTTGTGTCTTTATAAAAAGAGGAAATTCAAACGCAGACACAGAGGGAAGACCATATCAAAACACAGGGAGGCCCTGGCCGGTTGGCTCAGCGGTAGAGCATCGGCCTAGCGTGCGGAGGACCCGGGTTTGATTCCTGGCCAGGGCACACAGAAGAAGCGCCCATTTGCTTCTCCACCCCTCCGCCGCGCTTTCCTCTCTGTCTCTCTCTTCCCCTCCCGCAGCCAAGGCTCCATTGGAGCAAAGATGGCCCGGGTGCTGGGGATGGCTCCTTGGCCTCTGCCTCAGGCGCTAGAGTGGCTCTGGTAGCAACATGGTGACGCCCAGGATAGGCAGAGCATTGCCCCCTGGTGGGCAGAGCGTCGCCCCTGGTGGGCGTGCCGGGTGGATCCCGGTCGGGCGTATGCGGGAGTCTGTCTGACTGTCTCTCCCTGTTTCCAGCTTCAGAAAATGAAAGAAAAAAAAACACAGGGAGAAGGTGGCCACCTACAACCAAGGAGAAGCTTCAGAAAATATCAACTCTGTTGCTATCTTGAACTTGGAATTCTAGCCTCTATAATAGTAAGAAAATAAATTTGTGTTATTTATACCACCCAGTCTCTTATATTTTGTTATGGCAGGCCTGACTGACATAATATATTAATATGTTTCTATAACTCTAGAACCAAGTATTATCTAATAGTTTATATTAATTACTAATTTATCTAATGTAACCAAATTTTTGTTTTTCTAAACTCAAGAAAAAATGTAGAAATTCAAAAAAGTTTTTTTTTCATAAGCAGAAATCTATTAGATTAATACATTTTAAGGTAGGTCATTTAAAGGTTATTGCCTATACTTTTACTATAAGATATTCCATAATACATAAAATAAAAAAGGATAGATATAAACAATGATTAATGACTGTTTTATATTTTTTCTTCTTAGAAATTGTCTAGGTATCCAAAGATTAAATTATTAACTCAATAAAATATTTTTTAAGACCTAAAAGTTAAATAATGGTCTAGAATTTAAAATGAAGTGAATGCATTAAGTCTATAAATTGGTAACATTTTAAGTTTTTATAGGCTTAAACTCTTAACCATTATTCATTATTACAAGTTTTTCTAGTTAAGTAAAATTGTATAATTTGTAGTATTGAAACAATTTATGGAAACATTGACTCACCCCATATTTTATACATAATATGTAAAGCTTTAAAATGTTATATTTAACAGAATTTTTGAAAGTTTACCTCATAAAAACAAAATTCAAGGTATGTACTAACTAAAATATTGCATTAACATATGGTGATAAAATCATGGAGGCACTATAAAGGTTTTTTAGGCTAAAATTAAAATAATCTTAAGACTTTTCTTTCTTGTTCTAAAATACCACATGAGCTCAGGATTTTATAATCCTGCCAGCACTGTATGAGAGATACAGTTCCTCTGCATCCTCATCACATCTGATATTATTACTATTTTTAATTTTAGCTTTCATTTTGGTTAAAATTTGGTTAATGACTACACATGTTGACCATTTTTATGTACTTATTTGCCATCCCTATATTTTTTTGAGTAAAATATTTCTTTGTTTTCTTATGTTCTTTGCTCATATTTTAATTGGAAATGATTTTTTTGTTATTTGTTTATTTGTTTACTGTTGAGTTTTAAGAGGTTGTTGTACATTCTAGATATAAATCTTTGTTACATGTATTTTTAGCTTATCTTTTAACCCTCGACAGAATCTTAGAGCAAATGGTTTTAATTCTTTTAAAGTCCTAAATATTGATATTTTTTATGGATCATAATTTTAATTTCATGTCTAAGGTAATTTTATCAAGTCCTACTTCTTCTCCTACGTTATCTTCTCAAAGTTTTGTGGTTTTGAATTATCTTTTTTGAGTTAGTCATTGAAAAAACTGTGACAGGTAAACCAAAGTTAATTTTTTTTTTGTCTATAGATGTGTAATTACTTCAGCAACATTTGTTGAAAAGACTACTCTTTTTCCATTACATTGCTATTACACCTTTATCAAATCTTAAAATCTTTATTTGTGTAGGTCTATTTCTGTGTCTAATATGCATTTAAATAAATTACTGAAATGGTCATATTAATTTTCTCACTAATCTTTTTTCCTTTGGTATAAGGTTTTAGTGTCTGTATTTTATTCACATAATCCTAAAAGACTAGTAAAACTACAAAATTTATGATCATTTCATAATATAATCAGTTTCACATTATCTTAAATATTTATTTAAACATTTCTTTTTTGATCATTTTTATCTTCATCCAAATACTAAAATAGATATTATTATATCCTACAACATTAGATTATAGTCACAACATAAAAGACCTGTTCTCTAAATAGATGCAATATTCAATACTGATTGGAAAGCTTTCTTTTTTACTGGATATTGTTTGAAACATCATGTAATTAAATACTAGAAATGAGCTACTGTTGAAATGAGAACAGTGTTTAAATAAATAATCATTACTTACACAATATTCATAATGTTTAAACATTGGCCAGAGATTGTGGTCTTGTAAAAATAATTTGAAATGTAATGTCTTCCCATTTAATTCTGTACTTTTGACTTGAATAACCTCCCTCAGAAATAGTTACTGTATCTTTATTTGGATGGAAAACTATTTTTAAATCACATTTTTTTTTTTTTTTTTTTTACTGAGACAGAGAGTCAAAGAGAAGAATAGATAGGGACAGACAGTAACAGAGAGATGAGAAGCATCAATCATTATTTTTTTGTTGCGACACCTTAGTTGTTCATTGATTGCTTTCTCATATGTGCCTTGACCATGGGGCTACAGCAGACCGAGTAACCCCTTGCTCAAGCCAGCGGCCAGCGACCTTGGGTCCAAGCTGGTGAGCTTTTTTTTTTTTTTTTAAGCTGGTGAGCTTTTCGCTCAAACCAATTAGCATGCACTCAAGATGGCAACCTCGGGTCTCGAACCTGGGTCCTTCGCATCTCAGTCTGACGCTCTATCCACTGTGCCACCACATGGTCAGGCTAAATCACATTTCTTTATAAATGGTTTTGATCAAGTCTTACTACATGCAAAATACCAAAATAATTGATGCAATTGGCCATTCTATTGAGTTCCTTATGTCTTGATCAAGGATGTAATTTATTTACTCAATATATAACTACTGAATTCAACATGTATAAATATTGTAGTGCAAAAGAAATATAATTGTTGAGAAAATAAAGAGGGAAGACATTGTTGAACATTGTTTGAGTTGCACCTGCATATCATAATCAGGTCTAATATTTCTTAATTTACTATACTTCCTGAGCAAGGCTTCCTTCCATTTGTCATTTATTAAATAAATAAATAAATAGTTCTCTATACTGAATGAAACTGAGAGGAAAGAAAAAATGTTTCATTGATGATCAACATAGGGCAACTTTAACTGAATTACTCTAGAGAAACAACCACTAGTTCCATTAAAAGCATCAAGTGTTATCTCTATTGCCCAGCAGTTTATAAAACGTGTTAACTCTCTACAGAGAAGAAGAGAGACAGAGGCCAGATGAGTTAAGCACTGACCTTCTCTTTTCCATCAAGTACATTTTCTAAAATAGATTGTTTAACTGATGCTCAGGTTTAGGACTGGTCCACTTCAAGGTTATTCATTTCATTCTCCTTTTAAAGAGTTCAGATTAAATCATACTATGCAACTCAGCAAATGGAGAGCAGCTTACTTTCTTTGAGCCAGAGTCAGTACAAAACTACTTTAACAGTACATAAATCATAAAAGACTTTTATATGATTATTCACTTTATATGTTTGAATTATAAAGATAAAATGGTGCAATTCCTCCAATTATTACCATATTCACCTGTGATGGTTAATTTTATGTGCTAACTTGACTGGTCAATGGGAACCTGGATCAACATAATTTCTGGGTATGTCTTTGAGACTGTTTCTGAATGAGACTAGCATTTGAATCTTTGGACTCCATAAAGTAGCTTACCCTCTTTAATGTAGATAGGCATCATCCAGTCCATTGAGGGCCTGAACAGAACAAATGGAGGAAAGAGAAATTGCCCTTTTTCCTGAACATTGTTAGGCTAGGACATTTCATCTCATCTTTTCCAGCCCTTACACAGGGATTTACAAACTTCAACTCCCCTGGTTTTCAGGCCTTTGAATTTAGAATAAATTATATCACTGACTTTCTTGGGACTCCAGCTTATAGGTAGCAGATCATGGGAATTCTCAACATGCATAAAATCACATGAGCCGCTTCCTCATTATCTCCTCTGCCCCCTCTCCCAACTTGGTTCTCGTGACAACCTTGACAGATACATTGTTCTTCTCAAATTACCTCTAACTCTTCCAAGTTGCAAGTAGTTTTGTAAATCAGTAGTTTTCAAACTTTTTATACTTGGGGACCAATGATAATAGGAGAATTATTTCAGAGACTGCTAAGTCAGAAATCACCTGAGCATAAGAAAATTTGACTAAGATCATTGGGTCTACAATCTTCATACAACATCAGGGTAGTTAACTCTTTTGTGGATGAGCACAAAATTTCTGGGAAACTGGTTTGCGCACCAGTGGTTGAAAAACACTGCTGTAAACTACTCTTTTATATTATAAAAGCATAGGATAACAATAGAATGAAAGAGTTTATTTAATTGAGAGCTCGTATTATTCAGTGGCATATAGCTAAATAAGCCCTCAGTTTTTTCTCTTAAACAGATGATTACTATTTCACAAAATTACAGAACTGAAAGGATTTTAGTTATCTTATTATAATTATGGTTTTATTAACTGTGTATGGCATTATCCTACACCCCTTACATATGCTTGACAGATGAGGAAATGGAGTGGCCAAGATCACCCTCTTAATAAATGGCAAGCCAGTTTAGCTTGGGCAGCCCATCTCAAAAGTTCATATTCTCAAACTATCTGCCTTACACTGCTTCAAACAATATAGTCTATAGTGCAAATTTCTCCTTTTGCATATATGAACCAATCCTTGTAGACATTTTTATTTTTTAACCTTTTGTAATAGAATTTGCTAATGTCAATGTCAAATAATCTTTATATTTTACCCCAGTAGAGCATGCTGGAAACTACAATATAATTTGGTGTTATTTTTTTATAGATAATTATAATTAAAATGTTAGAATTTGATATTTTTATTTTTAAGGTCAGAATGATAACTTATAGTCTAATAGTTACTATAAATCCGAAACCTGAAATTATTTAAAATTATTCCAATGCTCTTAGGATGCACGTGTGTGTGTGTGTGTGTGTGTGCGTGCATGTATGTGTATGGATAGATGGATCAATGCTACTTGACATATGGTTCAGTTAATATCCAGATAAACTCATTGTAAGGTGAAAATGCATTTAACATACCTAACCTACCAAACATCATAGCTTTGCCTGGCTTACCTAAATGTACTCAGAACACTGACAGTTGGACACAATTAGTTGGACTCACATTCAATGTACAGGTATACTCACAATTAATATACATAGCTCAAACGCTAGCACACAATAGAAGCGTTCTAGACATGACAGCATGTAAAAACACAGTGCAATATCCAAAAATGCTAGCAACACAGTACACTGTAGAGTATCAGGTGTTTACCCTCATAATTGGATAGCTGACTGGAGGCTGTGGCCCACTGCCACTGCCCAGCATCACAAGAGAGTATAGTGCCACAAATCACTAGTCTGAAAAGATCAAAACATGAAGTACAGTGTCTAATGAATGCATATCGATTTTATACCACTGCAAAATTAAAAAGTCATAAATCAAACCATTGTAAGTCAGGAACTTACAATGTGTGTGGTTTGTGAATACACATACACACCATTTCATTTATCCCTCCAGATATGCTGTGTCTGTATGTATGCATATATATATTCACATGCATGAAGAGGTAATACCAATAATGACATGATTTTTAATATGTAGAAAATATAAAATAATAAGTGACCTTTTTTCCTTTTCATATTGATGTCTAAATAATTTTTTGTACTGTATATTCAGATGTATTAAAGAAATTCAATAGATTTGAACAGTTTATCCACTCCCATTTTAGACAAAAGTGTCTGTTTGGTATGTTTGGCAAACCCAATTGGATTATGTTTTCTAAGAGAATTGCTAGCTTTGTAAATACAGTGCTTAAGTCTTAAATACTCTGTGATTTACTTTAAGCTCAGTGGACTATAAACTTGAGACCTAAAATTTCCTCCAAGCCCAAGAATTAGCAGTATCTTGATGCAAGATTTTCAGTAGGTAGAGTGTATTTGGCTATATTTGAAAAATTTTTGAATATTTCATATAGCTGCTTAACAAAATGCATATTTTTTGGTATCAAGGCTAGCAATTAATAATAATATTTTATAGGTATGATGATTTTTAAAGATAAACTTCCATATTATGTAAATGAATAAACTAAAAGCTCCAGATAATAAATCATTTATTCATGATGCACAGCTAATTAATGGCACAGAAAGGATTGCATAGCTAGAAAAGTGCTTATTCCACTGAGCACAATATTCATCTTCAAAAATAAAAAAATAAAAAAGAACATATATGCTCCTAGACCTTTAGCAGAATGGACAGGAATAAGTTTCTCCACCTGGCCTTAGGAATTGAACTGGGGATGTTAGAAAAATGAAGAGAAGATGCATATTATTACAGGGCAAATCAAAGATGGGGGTCTCTTAAATAATTATGATTAATATTAAGTATATACTGTGTGTGAGGTTCTGTTGTAAGCATTTCACAAGTATTGTCAATTAATGTTAACAATTTTCAGATGAAGTAAGTTACAGTGAGGTTAAAATAACTTGCCTGAAAGTCACCCAAGTTAAAGGTCTCACTCCAGAATATACACATTTAACCACTGTGCTCTAGGAACTCTTAGGGTAGGTTACAACCTTTTTTAGCACAGAGGCACTGTCATTTTATAGTCTTAGAGGCTGATTAATAACTTAGCATGTGACAGGTATATGAAAAGCATTAATTGGGCTTCCATTGAAAAACATTGGTTGGGAAACTCAAAGTCTAAGCCGATAGTCTGATACATTTTCAATTCTTTAGGGAACACAACCAGTCTTTCACCCTCAGAGTGCATTTAATATCTTAGCCTTGTGGTCTTCAAGGATGCTTTCTGACCCACTGAGTTATCCAAAGTAAGCCAAGCCTTGACTCTTTCCTCCTCATCAAAATCCAGTCTCTGGGATCTACTATTAGTACTTACACTGAGTAGTTTTTACAACACACTTGAACAAAATTTTCCTAAGTTGCCAGTCCTGTACCTGATTTCCGTTAGAACTCCCCCTGTTTCCCAGGGGTTTGGGGGACTTCCTAAATGAAAGGAGAAAATCCAGTCTATCCTTGCCATACATGAAAAAGGGAAAAAGAGAAAAAGCTAAATCCAAAGAGGGTAACATTACAAAAGAAAAAGCCTTTCAGAAATATCAAAAAGGCAGAGGCGGATTTAATGGCGGGTGCACTGGGCATGCGCCCTGGGCTCTGACTTATGAAGGGCCCCACAAAACTCCAACTTTACACATTTTTCTAATGTAAGGGGCCCAATATTTTCTTATGCACCTGAAGCCTCAACCGACCTTAATCCACCTCTGCAAAAAGGCATTCCTTTTGGAAGAGAGAGTTTTAACTTCTCAGCTTCCCTTTTCCCTCTGCCACCTTAAGTCTGAGCCCCATTGTGTATATAAAGTATTCCATTTTGGTTACCTAGCCTTCCACCCCTGAGATGGGAGAAAAGGGAGAAAAACTTCCTTTGCTTTCTCACATTGTAGATTTTTGGTGAATCACCATTACAAGGTAATTAACAAGTTTGCTAAATTAAGTGAAAATGGCCACAGGCCATATTAATGTATTAAAGATTAAAATTTTCTTTTTTAATTTTACTTTTTTTGTGACAAAGGCAGTGAGAGGAGACAGAGAGAGGGACAGATAGGGACAGACAGCCAGGAAGAGAGGTAGATAAGAAGCATCAATTCTAATATGTAGCATCTTTGTTATTCATCAGTTGCTTTCTCATATGTGCCTTGATGTTGGGGGGGGGGGGCTACAGCAGAGCAAGTGACCCCTTGCTCAAGCCAGTGAACTTGGGCTCAAGCCAGCGACCATGGGGTCATATCTATGATCCCACGCTCATGCCAGCGACTACACACTCAAGCTGGTGAGCCCGCGATCAAGCCGGATAAGTCTGCACTCAAGCCGGTGATCTCAAGGTTTTGAACCTGAGTCCTCTGCATCCCAATCCAATGCTCTATCCACTGTACCACCACCTGGTTAGGCTAAATTTTACTTTTTAAAACATGAAAATATTTGACAGGCTCTGTAAAAGCACATTTACCAACTTTTATTAATTTATGGATATCAGATGAAAATCATTCTACTAAATATTTTCAGATATCTCACAATTGATTATATTGAAAAATTTACATTAAATTAATACTTTTTGTTACTATTTTGGTTATCAAAATTATTTTAACATTTAATATCCCAATAAACCAGCAGCTATAAAATAAACTTTTCAGGCTAACCACTGTTTATTTTATATCTCTTAAGGCTTTTTTTTTAACCAAAAGTCATTGCTTGATGCCCTGACATAAAGTTATCTGTATGTTCAACCTAACATATAATAAGATAAATGCAAAAAAACACTGTGAGATAGTATTTCTCAATTGTATGGCAAAAGTTTAGCAATCTACTCTGTTGGCAAAGTTGCGGGGAAACAAGCATCTTAAAACATTGCTGGTGGAGGCCTGGCCGGTTGACTCAGTGGTAGAGTGTCGGCCTGGCGTGCAGAAGTCCCAGGTTCGATTCCCGGCCAGGGCACACAGGAGAAGCGCCCATCTGCTTCTCTACCCCTCCCCTCTCCTTCCTCTCTGTCTCTCTCTTCCCCTCCCGCAGCCAAGGCTCCACTGGAGCAAAGATGGCCCAGGCGCTGGGGATGGCTCTGTGGCCTCTGCCCCAGGCGCTAGAGTGGCTCTGGTCTCAACATAGCGACGCCCCAGATGGGCAGAGCGTCGCCCCCTGGTGGGCAGAGTGTCGCCCCCTGGTGGGCATGCCAGGTGGATCCCGGTCGGGGGCATCCGTCAGCCTGTCTGACTGTCTCTCCCCATTTCCAGCTTCAAAAAAAAACAAACAAAAACAAAACAAACAAACAAACAAAAAACATTGCTGGTGGAAATGCAAAAGAGAACAATCCTAATGCCAGAGAATTTGACAATGTCTAGAATAATTTCATATGCAGTACTTTGGGGCCCTACAATCCCATGCCTAGTCACCTATTCAAAATATATATACTGTCAAAAATACAAGTACCCACAAAGCTTCAATACAGATTATCAAACACAAAAGGTTGTAAACCAATCAAACGTCTATCTATAGATTTGTTGAGTAAATATAGGAGTATTACTTAAAATATTTTAGTTTTAATTAAGTATTTAGTTCATGCTCCAAAATCAGCAAAATTTAGGCTGCAGGTAATTCTACATGAAAAACACCAGGTCTTTTTAACAGAAAATATCTAAGGAAAAAATGTCAATGTGGATGCATTGATCAAAGAGACTCAACAAACATCAATTTCTCATATTTGTGCATGGAACTTATTTTGATCTTAATTTAAACATAAATGGCAGGATGACGTCAGAGTAATGGCGGGGTAGGAAGCGATACCGATAAATCTCCCCCAAAACTCAACAAGATCTTCAACCAGAAACAGAAAAACCTATACTTGGAGCTTCCAGATGCTTCGCAATACACCCAAAGGTATGATTGAGTGAAAAATTGGCTAAATATATAACCAAACCCCGAAGGATATAGGGAGTAAGAAATGCTCCTCCTTCCTCACTAACCTAAACAGGGTGGCTTTCTCTGGTAACTGTGAATATAGAAACTGAGGCGGGCAAAGGGGGTGAATAGATCCAGGCCGCCGCAGCACAAACGGCCGAACCAGGCTGTGGCACAGAGATCCAAGCCGAGGATCTGATCCTGTGGCAACCCGGGCAATACAAGCTAACACTTGTGCCAAACCCAAACAAAGAAAGAAAAGCAGAGCGGCCATTTTACCCGGTCTCCCGGTCGGTGTGCAGTTAGTGGGCGAGAATTTCTTCCTGGGAAAGCCACGCACGGGAGGGAGTGAGAACTAATTCCAACGGTGGAGATTTTCCGTGCTGGAGGGTGTTTCACTCAGAGGGAACCGCGGCCGGCCTCATATCCTGGTTTGCGTGCGCAGATAAGGATTGAGCGATTCCTCCGAGTGCCTCGGCAGTGCGCGCCCGTGTTATCGCACAGAGGGGCAGAGTCAGGGGCCTTTGTGTGGGCCAAAGCGGAATCTTGAGCCGCCCCAGCGCCTTGCAAAAGCCGCGCGCGGGGACGGAGCGAGACTCAATTCCAATGCTACAACTTTTCCCTGCGGTTGGGGGTTTCACTCAGAGCGTGAGACTGCTGGCCAGATATCCTGGTCGCAGACAGTGAGTGAGAGTTTCCTCCAAGCGCCCCGGAAGTGGGCGCCCACTTGTGTTACCGGACAGAGTGGCAGAGCCAGAGGTCTTTGAGTGGGCAGAAAGCCCGCCTGATTATGCTAGCAGTTCTGACTGACTGAGCCTTACCCAGAGCCCTGTGCTGAGTGGAAATAGAGTGGGGAGTTGCCAGCTCTTTGAGCCTCTTACTATCCAGGCAGAGGCAGCAGCAACCCCATAGCTGGATTATCAGGCTACTAATTAAGGAAGGAAAGACTAGGAGAAAGGCTCCAGGAACACGGACTCTCTCACTGTCGGAGCCTATAAATGCTATTGAGCTTCGACTGCCAATGAGACTAAAGCACAATACATGACATTGCCATAGAGACTTATCAACTGCAAACCTCTACCTGAGCGTGCCAAAGGGGCAGAACCCAGGGTACAGAGTCACCGACCAGGAAGAGGGAGAGAAAAGAAAAAGCAAGAAGATAACCTCTCAAAATCAAGAATAATCTGCAGACTTTATAACCTATCCCATTTTATTATATTTGTTCGTTTGTTACTCTTATCTTCATTCTTGATACTTTTTTTTCCTCCTCCAATTTGGCCTATTAACTCTCTACCGGTCTTACTCTCTCCTCTCCTTGAACTACACTACCCATAAGTGTTACATCTCCCATTATCTTTTCTCTTCTCTTCCTTTCTCTCTATGAGGGTTGCACTCCAAAACCCTTAACTCTCTCTCTCTCTCTCCTTTCTTTTTTCTTCTTTTAGTGGTTCCCTCTTTTTTTCTCTCTCTCTCTTTCTTTTCTCCCTCTATATTAGTTTCTTCCTTTCTCCTTTACATCTCCTCTCATTCAAACCTCAATAACAAACAAATTATCTTATCTGGGATTCAAACCTATGTTTGTGGCATTTGGGGGGCTTTTTACTTCACCTTTTTAACTCACTAGCAGTGCTCTCATCCCTGGCTCTCCATATTATCTAGTTCTTGTTCCACTAAATACAATAGTAATTTTTTAATTTGTCCCCCCATTTTTCCATTTTCCTCTTATTCCTCTCATCATAACTCTTAGACAACCAACACCTAAAAGCAAATCATTTCATTCTTGACCCAAATTTTTTCCTTATTTGCTTTTTGTGGATCCATACGCTCTTTTTTTTTCTTTTTTCTTTCCTTTTTTTTTTTTTTTTTTTTGCCCCTTTATTACTTTTCCCCAATTCAGGCCCTCCATCACAGGCATTGTTTGTTATAATTCACAGTCCACCACAAGATTTTCTCAAAAAAGAGGGGAGAGGAGAGGAGAGGAAAAAAGGAGGGGGGAAATAATTTCCTTTTTTTTTAATTTTATTTTATTTTTCTTTATTTCATTATTAATTTTCTTTTAAAAAAAACAACTCTTTTCGATTTTTTATTTTTTTAATGTTATTTTTTTTAACTTTTTATTCTTTATTAAATCTCATTAATACTATCAACAAAACCACCCTCAGATGCCATTAAGGAAGAGAAAATCGAATATCATGGATATAAAAGAAAGAGAGGTAACACAGCTAGATGAGGAAAAATCTATGGAGAAAAAATTTAATATATTGGAAACCTTGGAGCTAAATGACAGAGAATTCAAGATAGAAAGCCTAAAAATCCTCCGAGATATACAAGAAAACACAGAAAGACAATTTAGGGAGCTCAGAAAACAACTCCATGAACACAAAGAATATATGTCCAAGGAAATTGAAACTATAAAAACAAACCAAACAGAGATGAAAAACTCAATTCACAAGCTGAAAAACAAAATAACAAGCTTAGCTAATAGAACAGGTCAGATAGAAGAGAGGATTAGTGAAATAGAAGACAAGCAACTTGAGGCACAACAGAGAGAAGAAGAAAGAGACTCAAAAATTTAAAAAAATGAGATAGCCCTACAAGAATTATCTGACTCCATCAAAAAGAATAACATAAGAATAATAGGTATATCAGAGGGAGAAGAGAGAGAAAATGGAATGGAGAACATACTCAAACAAATAATAGATGAGAACTTCCCAAGCCTGTGGAAAGAACTAAAGCCTCAAGTTCAAGAAGCAAACAGAACTCCGAGTTTTCTTAACCCCAACAAACCTACTCCAAGGCATATCATAATGAAATTGACACAAACCAACAGCAAAGAAAAAATTCTCAAGGCAGCCAGGGAAAAGAAGAATACAACATATAAAGGAAGGCCCATTAGATTATCATCAGATTTCTCAGCAGAAACTCTACAAGCTAGAAGAGAGTGGACCCCAATATTTGAAGTCCTGAAAGAGAGAAACTTTCAGCCACGAATACTATACCCATCAAAGCTATCCTTCAAATATGAAGGAGAAATAAAAACATTCACAGATACAGAAAAGATGAGGGAATTGATCATCAGAAAACCCCCACTCCAGGAATTACTAAAGGGGGTTCTCCAATCAGATACAAAGAACAAAAAAAAAAACAGAGCCACAAGTAAAAGCTCCAAGAAGAACACAATAAAACCAAATGTAAACTGTGACAACAACAAAAAGAAAGAGGGGGAGAAGATGGAGATTAACAGTAGCAAAGGACGATGGTGTGCAAAAGTACTCACAAAATAGTTCGCTACAATGAACAGGGTAGGGACCCTTTTCATTACTCAAAGGTAACCACCATTGAAAAAACCACCACAGAAGCACATGAGATAAAAAAGATAGCAACAGAGGAAAGATGTATGGAATACAACCAAATAAAAACAAAAGATAGAAAACGAAAGAGAAGGATCAAACAAGACACAAAACTAACAGAAAGCAAGATATAAAATGGCAATAGGGAACTCACAAGTATCAATAATTACACTAAATGTAAAGGGATTAAACTCACCAATAAAAAGGCACAGAGTAGCAGAATGGATTAAAAAAGAAAATCCAACTGTATGCTGCCTACAGGAAACTCATCTAAGTAACAAGGATAAAAACAAATTCAAAGTGAAAGGCTGGAAAACAATACTCCAAGCAAATAACATCCAAAAAAAAGCAGGTGTAGCAATACTCATATCGGATAATGCTGACTACAAGACAGGAAAAGTACTCAGAGACAAAAATGGCCATTTCATAATGGCTAAGGGGACACTGAATCAAGAAGACATAACAATTCTTAATATATATGCACCAAACCAAGGAGCACCAAAATATATAAGACAGCTATTTATTGACCTTAAAACAAAAACTGACAAAAATACAATCATACTTGGAGACCTCAATACACCACTGACGGCTCTAGATTGGTCATCGAAACAGAGAATCAACAAAGACATAGTGGCCTTAAACAACACTAGAGCACCTGGATATGATAGACATCTACAGGACATTTCATCCCAAAGTGACTGAGTATACATTTTTCTCCAGTGTACATGGATCATTCTCAAGAATTGACCATATGTTGGGCCACAAAAACAACATCAGCAAATTCAGAAAAATTGAAGTTGTACCAAGCATATTTTCTGATCATAAAGCCTTGAAACTAGAATTCAACTGCAAAAAAGAGGAAAAAAATCCCACAAAAATGTGGAAACTAAACAACATACTTTTAAAAAATGAATGGGTCAAAGAAGAAATAAGTGCAGAGATCAAAAGATATATACAGACTAATGAAAATGACAATACGACATATCAGAATGTATGGGATGCAGCAAAAGCAGTGATAAGAGGGAAGTTCATATCGCTTCAGGCATATATGAACAAACAAGAGAGAGCCCAAGTGAACCACTTAACTTCTCATCTTAAGGAACTAGAAAAAGAAGAACAAAGACAACCCAAAACCAGCCGAAGAAAGGAGATAATAAAAATCAGAGCAGAAATAAATGAATTAGAGAACAGAAAAACTATAGAAAAAATTAATAGAACAAGGAGCTGGTTGTTTGAAAAGATCAACAAAATTGACAAACCCTTGGCAAGACTTACCAAGGAAAAAAGAGAAAGATCTCATATAAACAAAATCCAAAATGAAAGAGGAGAAATCACCACGGACACCGTAGATATACAAAGAATTATTGTAGAATACTATGAAAAACTTTATGCCACTAAATGCAACAACCTAGAAGAAATGGATAAATTCCTAGAAAAATACAACCTTCCTAGACTGAGTCAAGAAGAAGCAGAAAGCCTAAACAGACCTATCAGTAGAGAAGAAATAGAAAAAACCATTAAAAACCTCCCCAAAAATAAAAGTCCAGGCCCTGACGGCTATACCAGCGAATTTTATCAAACATTCAAAGAAGACTTGGTTCCTATTCTACTCAAAGTCTTCCAAAAAATTGAAGAAGAAGCAATACTTCCAAACACATTTTATGAGGCCAACATAACCCTCATACCAAAACCAGGCAAGGATGGCACAAAAAAAGAAAACTACAGACCAATATCTCTAATGAATACAGATGCTAAAATACTAAACAAAATACTAGCAAATCGAATACAACAACATATTAAAAAAATAATACATCATGATCAAGTGGGATTCATCCCAGAATCTCAAGGATGGTTCAACATACGTAAAACGGTTAACGTGATACACCATATCAACAAAACAAAGAACAAAAACCACATGATCTTATCAATAGATGCAGAAAAGGCTTTTGATAAAATACAACACAATTTTATGTTTAAGACTCTCAACAAAATGGGTATAGAAGGAAAATATCTCAACATGATAAAGGCCATATATGATAAACCATCAGCTAACATCATATTAAATAGCACTAAACTGAAGGCTTTCCCCCTTAAATCAGGAACAAGACAGGGTTGTCCACTCTCTCCACTCTTATTTAATGTGGTACTAGAGGTTCTAGCCAGAGCAATCAGACAAGACAAAGAAATAAAAGGCATCCATATCGGAAAAGAAGAAGTAAAGGTATCACTTTTTGCAGATGATATGATCCTATACATCGAAAACCCCAAAGAATCCACAAAAAGACTTTTAGAAACAATAAGCCAATACAGTAAGGTCGCAGGATACAAAATTAACATACAGAAGTCAATAGCCTTTCTATATGCCAACAATGAAACAACTGAGAAGGAACTCAAAAGAATAATCCCCTTCACGATTGCAACAAAAAAAATAAAATACTTAGGAATAAACATAACAAAGAATGTAAAGGACTTATATAATGAAAACTATAAACCATTGTTAAGGGAAATTGAAAAAGATATAATGAGATGGAAGAATATACCTTGTTCTTGGCTAGGAAGAATAAATATAATCAAGATGGCTATATTACCCAAAGCAATATACAAATTTAATGCAATTCCCATCAAACTTCCAATGACATTTTTTAAATAAATAGAGCAAAAAATCATCAGATTTATATGGAACTATAAAAAACCTCGAATAGCCAAAGCAATCCTAAAGAAAAAGAATGAAGCTGGGGGCATAACAATACCTGACTTCAAACTCTATTATAGGGCCACGACAATCAAAACAGCATGGTATTGGCAGAAAAATAGACACTCAGACCAATGGAACAGAATAGAAAGTCCACAAATAAAACCACATATATATAGTCAAATAATTTTTGATAAAGGGGCCAACAACACACAATGGAGAAAAGAAAGCCTCTTCAATAAATGGTGCTGGGAAAACTGGAAAGCCACATTCAAAAGAATGAAACTGGACTACAGTCTCTCCCCCTGTACAAAAATTAACTCAAAATGGATCAAAGATCTAAACATAAGACCTGAAACAATTAAGTACATAGAAGAAGACATAGGTACTCAACTCATGGACCTGGGTTTTAAAGAGCATTTTATGAATTTGACTCCAATGGCAAGAGAAGTGAAGGCAAAAATTAATGAATGGGACTACATCAGACTAAGAAGTTTTTGCTCAGCAAGAGAAACTGATAACAAAATAAACAGAAAGCCAACTAAATGGGAAATGATATTTTCAAACAACAGCTCAGATAAGGGCTTAATATCCAAAATATACAAAGAACTCATAAAACTCAACAACAAACAAACAAACAATCCAATAAAAAAATGGGAAGAGGATATGAATAGACACTTCTCCCAGGAAGAAATACAAATGGCCAACAGATATATGAAAAGATGCTCATCTTCTTCAGCTATTAGAGAAATGCAAATCAAAACGGCAATGAGATACCACCTCACACCTGTTCGATTAGCTGTTATTAGCAAGTCAGGTAATAGCAAATGTTGGAGAGGCTGTGGAGAAAAAGGAACCCTCATACACTGTTGGTGGGAATGTAAAGTAGTACAACCATTATGGAAGAAAGTATGGTGGTTCCTCAAAAAACTGAAAATAGAACTACCTTATGACCCAGCAATCCCTCTACTGGGTATATATCCCCAAAACTCAGAAACATTGATACGTAAAGACACATGCAGCCCCATGTTTATTGCAGCATTGTTCACAGTGGCCAGGACATGGAAACAACCAAAAAGCCCATCAATAGATGACTGGATAAAGAAGATGTGGCACATATACACTATGGAATACTACTCAGCCATAAGAAATGATGACATCGGAACATTTACAGCAAAATGGTGGGATCTTGATAACATGATACGAAGCAAAATAAGTAAATCAGAAAAAAACAGGAACTGTATTATTCCATACGTAGGTGGGACATAATAGTGAAACTAAGAGACACTGATAAGAGTGTGGTGGTTACGGGGGGGAGGGGGGAATGGGGGAGGGGGAGGGGGAGGGGCACAGAGAGAACAAGATAGAGGGTGACGGAGGACAATCTGACTTTGGGTGGTGGGTATGCAACATAATTGAACGACAAGATAACCTGGACTTGTTATCTTTGAATATATGTATCCTGATTTATTGATGTCACCCCATTAAAAAAATAAAATTATAAAAAACAAAAACAAAAACATAAATGGTGTGTTTTTAAATAATGAGGAAATGTAAATACTAACTGGATGTTTAATCATATTTAATTTATTATTAGTTATTTGGATATGATACTTGATTTGTCATTATAATTTTTAAAGAATGTCTACCTTATGATTCATCAAATTCTCTGCTGGGTATTTTTCTGAAGAAATTTAAGACACTAATACAAAAATATATATGCACCCTCATGTTCATCACAGCATTATTTACAGTAGTCAAGATATGGAAGCAACCCAATGCCCATCAAAAGGTGATTAGATAAAGAAGATATGGTATATTCTTGGCTGGTTAGCTCAGTTTAGAGCATTGACCTGAAATGACAATGTTATTTATGGGTTTGATCCCAGATCAGGGCACACCATGGGAAGCAACCAATGAATGCACAACTGAGTAGAACAACAAATGAATGCTTCTCTTCCTCCTCCCTTCTCTCTGCCTTCCTCTCTTAGTCTTTCTAAAAAAAAGAAAAAAAATCAATAAATCAATTAAACTTTGACTGGATAGCTTTGTTGGTTTCAGCTTCCCCATGGCACAGAAGTTACCAGTTAGAGTCCCCGGTCAGGGCACATACAAGAATGGCTAGATGTTCCTGTCTCTCTCTTCCTGCATCACTCTAAAAATATATTAAATAAATAAATAATAAAATTTAAAAGATATAAAAAAAGAAGATATGATACATATATTCAATACAGTATTACTCAGCCAACATTAGATCTGTAAGATTAATTCATGTTGGTATGTGTTATGTATTTCATTTTTTCATTTTATTCCAGATTGAGAAAAAAAAGAAATACAATTATATTCTAAACTTTTCATTGGAAACATACCACAATTTATTTATTCTTTCCATTGAGAGACTGTTGGGTTATTTCCAGTTTGAAAGCACTTATGAATAAAGCTGCTTCTAGCATTCGTGTAGGTACTTTTTGATGTACAAACTCGTTCATTTATCTTGGGTAGGTAATTAGAAGTACAATGGCTGGGTCCTGTGACACACATATATTTAGCTTTAGTAAATATTGCTAAAAGTTTTCCAAATTGGCCATGCCATTTACACTCCATCTATGTATGCACATATGTTTGCCACAATAATCTGCCTGAACCAGCGACAATAGTCCTCACTGGTCTCCCTTCGTTGACACTCTATCTTTGGAATTAATATTTGAGCAGAGATACCAATAAAGAAAAAAGTGAACTGTGTGATAATGAGTTAAAAGAGAAACAAATGTAAGAAACTGAGGCCATCTCATGACCTGAGGAAAGCAAGGAAGCCTTTGAGGTTCCTGGGAAGAGGGTGCAGCAAAAAAGGTATGAGAGATGAGATCAGAGTGGTAGCCAAGGTCCAAACGCAGGCCATGTTGAGAAATTTGGAATATTTTTGAATGTGATAGGAAGCCACTGGAGAATTTTGAACCTGGGATTTCCTTTAAATGGAATTCTTTTTTACCCCAAAGACCATGCTTTTTAAAATAATTTTGCATCTGCTATGAATTTCTTATCCCTGCAAGTGAAATAAAGTAACATTTTCAATTTATTATTATATATCAATAGTCTTAAAAATTGAAGAGATTAAAAAAATGATTAAAGAGATGAAAGAAAGAAAACAAGATTGTGCTTATGGAAAATTATTCTCAATAGTTTAGTAAACAGCATTAACTTTTATATTTTTCTCACATAATATGCTAGACAATTACTACAGCTATAGTTGTTCAATTTTAGTACAGATTATTAAAATTAAAAAAACCTCCTAAAGCAATTGTCCAAAAGTGGATTTTAAAAACAATTATCATTATGCGAATTACAAATAATTATTTACTGATAGCTTAAATTTACAACTGCTACAGATTCAAGCTACCTTTCTCTAAACTGTCAAAATATACCCACCCTTTAATTCTCACCTGTGGCTTGGTCAATTGTTCTTAAATTTTTCTGATTTTCAGAGTCAACTGGGGAACTCTTAAAAATAATTCATAGAGTAAAAAATTTTGTCTTAAAATTCATTAGAAAAGCATATAAATATAGTCATGAAAACACTAAATAAAGAAAAACTAGAAAAGGTAATTAGTCCTACTATAAATTAAAGCATACAGTAAGACCTTTACAATTAAAATGGCGTGCTACCAGGCCCTGGCCGGTTGGCTCAATGGTAGAGCGTCGGCCTGGCATGCAGAAGTCCTTGGTTTGATTCCCGGCCAGGGCACACAGGAGAAGCACCCATCTGCTTCTCCACCACTTCCCCTCTCCTTCTCCACCCTTCCCCCTCTCCTTCCTCTCTGTCTCTCTCTTCCCCTCCCACAGCCGAGGCTCCATTGGAGCAAAGATGGCCCGGGCGCTGGGGATGGCTCCTTGGCCTCTGCCTCAGGTGCTAGAGTGGCTCTGGTCTCAACAGAGCGACGCCCCTGATGGGCAGAGCATCGCCCCTTGGTGGGCGTGCTGGGTGGATCCCAGTCGGGTACATGCGGGAGTCTGACTGTCTCTCCCCGTTTCCAAAAAATACAAAAAATAAATAAATAAATAAATAAATAAATAAATAAATAAATAAATAAAAAAGAAAAACGGCGTGCTACCAAAGTACAAATACAAAATAGACTAGTGTGATTAAATGGGAAATTCGGAAATACATTTAAGTACATATGAAATTTAAATATATAATAAAGGTTACATTTCAAATTATTTGGACAAAAACAAAATAAAAATAATAGTAGTAATAATTTCCAATTTCATTTTTATATCCAAAGCACTCTCACTCTGAGGGAGGAAGGGAGACCTACAACCTTTATAGCTCCTCAACCACCAGCCTGACACAGATCTTGTGTTCTTTTCTGATTGCTATTGTAATAAATAATTATTACAAACCTACTGGCTTAAAATAATAAAAATGTATTCATTTCCTGTTCTGGTGATCAGAATCTGAAATAGGAAATCAGAAGTCTAGTTGTAAGAGGTCCTCAACTCTTGGCAAAATCACTTTAGCCTGTGATCCCATCTTCATATCTTCTCTGATTCTAACCTTTGTGCTTCCTTCTTATAAAGATACTTGTGAAACATTGGAGTCCCCTGAATAATCTCCACAACTCAAAATCCTTAAATTAATCCACTGAGGGTAAAACATTCACAGACTTTAAGGGTCTTTTGTGATGTGTTGTTTCAGTTGAAGTACATGCAGAAAATCTACCTCACACAAATACTTAGTTAGGGAATGGAGACTCCCTCCCCTTCCCCAGACATCCTTGAACCACACTTAGAAATTCACTAATGTGGAGAAAATTCACACAGAATTAAGATTAAGAACTACAGGATTGACTTCATTTAAAAGAAAAAGAAGCATGAGGAAAAAGAATAATAAGAGAAAAAAATAAAAAAGAAGAAAATCAGAAAAAAATGTAAGAGTAGAAGATGAGAGAAGTAAAAAGTAAAAAAGGAAATAGCAAGTGGAAAAAGAGAAAAGGTGGAAATAAGGAGAAGAAACGAAAAGAAGTGGTGTCTATAGCAGAAGAAAAGAACAACTGCAAAAGAAGGTATAAATGATGATGGATAAAACTTGACTGCCTGACCAGGCAGTGGCGCAGTGGATAGAGCATCAGACTGGGACACAGAGGACCCAAGTTCGAAACCCCGAGGTTGCAAGCTTGAGCACAGTTTCATCTGGTTTGAGCACAGCTCACAAGCTTGGACCTAAGGTCACTGACTTGAGCAAGGGGTTACTCAGTCTACTGTAGCCTCCCAGTCAAGGCACATATGAGAAAATAATCAATGAACTACCGAGATGCCGCAACAAAGAGTTGATGCTTCTCATCCCTTCCTGTCTGTTTGTCCCTATCTGTCCCTCTCTTTGTCTGTCTGTCTCTCTCTCTCTCTGTCACACAAAAATAAAATAAAATAAGACTTGACTTAGGGTAGTAAACACAAAATACATTACACAGATGATGTTATATAGAATTGTGCACTTGAAACCTATACACTTTTATTAATCAATGTGACCCCAGTAAGTTCAATAAATTTTTTTAAAAATACCAATTTTGTAAGATAACTAGAGATATTAAAGAAAAAGCATAATATTATAGAACCATATCAAAGTGATAAAGTTACAAGAAGATTTCAGCACTATTAAATACTAGAGAAAACTCATGTGTTTTAAGAAAGACCAACTGATTTGGTGTCAAATATTATTATGGTTATTATTATAATCAATATTTATTATTAGTGACTTAAGACATAAGTTCCTAAAATGGAATCAAAATAGCAAGATAAAATAGCATTCTGCAGAGTTAAGATATAAGCACAGATAGCTATATTTAATTATATTCTAATTTAATTAATTTAAACATTTTTTGTTTCAATTATATAGTTATACATTGCAATTGCCCAGTGTGTTAGCTGAAAATAATTTGGCACAGCTTCAATATTTAATAATATGGGTTTAATCGAGGAGTAAAATTAAATGTCCAACAAGAGGAAATTAATTGGAACGTATTAAATGTTTTTCACATCTAAGCATCAAGTAAAAACATAGTCAAGCCAGCAGAAGGGAAATAATTAGTTTATAATGAATTCTAATTTTGAAGTATAAATCACCAAGATTCCCCAAACCCACTTATTTTCCCTTTATATTAAATTTTATTTTTAGATTAATTATAAGTTTTTCTTATCACAGATGCAATACATAGTTCATAATAGATATAATATAAATAAATGAAAAAAAAGTCATAGAAAAATCATATGCACCAGATACTGTTATGTGTCTAGACACCACCACTTCTAAAATCTGATGTTTAAATTTTTAAATTCTATTCTATGTTTAAGTTTTTTTTGGGGGGGGGCACACACTATCATATTTCACTTAAGCATTCCATCAATTGCGGAATATTTAACGTGTTCTGTCCAAGACACAGTTATTAAAGTTGCTCTACTCAGAATACTAGCGATAGTTATTTTGGGTTTTCCAACTAAAACCTCACTCTTTGGTATTAAAATTGGCCCAAGTTTTTTATGTTACAAATATTGTATGAATAATTTACTTAATATTGAATAGAAAAAGTACAAAATAGAGGTAAATTTTAAAATAAACTAAAATAAGTGGAGACTCATAAACATTCACAAAACCACAACATAATACATCAAAATTGCCAACACTCAAAAACACTAGTAAATGAAACTCAGTTCTCAACAAAAATTATGATGATCAATTTGTTTTTTCTTAAATTGCTTTAGGCAATTAGCAAGGGAAGATTTGGGAGGGTAGAAGAAAAGCACAAATTAACTTCACAATTTTGTTCTCTCCCAGGGACTGGAATAAATGATTTCTCCAGGAAATAAATTGGTAGGGAAATAAGTTAAACTTGAGTATTCCCCATATTTTATTTTTTTTAACCTATGGGTCCTAACAATTAACCCTTAATAATTAAAGGCCGTGTGTGGCTGTGCCTCTGGGTGGAGGAGACCCTTATTCTCTCAGGTTGTCCTGCTGTCACTTCCTAATATAATTGCCCTGTACCAGAGACATGCATTTTTGAATATCATCCTGGGGCTACTTGATTGTGGGGTTAGCTTTTGCCTTAATAAAATATTAGGTTAAGTCAAAATATTATGCAAAATTAATTTCAATTCCACAGTACTCCCTCAGGCCAATGAAGTAAAAGTTAAATTGCTTTCTAGAATAATTCCTACCTAAATATTATATCTTGTCACAAAGACTGATAAAAATTGACTTGATATTTGGTAATCAGCTCAGTGATGGCAAAAATACACCTCAAGTAACACAACTATATAAATGTCTAACATTGAAATACTACTCATTTCTCTCCCCTTTATCGAATTCCAAGAAGAAATTAAAGCCTAAAATTTAGTTCCACTTCAAAATTACTAAAGTTTCAGGAAATCAATCCCAATATTACCATCCTCCGGTTCTTCCTCTGATCATTCTCTGCCAAAATGGGTCTCGTGGAATCCCAGGTACTTGTCCTCTCAATTCAGTTTCCCAGGAATGAAAAAAAGCTCTTTCAGGCTTTAAAGTTAAATTAATTAAACTCTAATCTATTTATATTTTAGATGATAAATAAAGACCTTAAAACAACAGTGCTTGGCACATACTAAAAATGATCAATAAAATTATTATTATTATTATTATTATATGTATATACTATTGTATCTAAAGAATCTTTAGTAAATACAAGGACATGACATTGCTATACTAGACCCATACTCACAAAATTTAGAGAATACAAGAAATTCTCATGTATTTTAAGTGATGTGCATTCTTAGTGTTGTCCGTATTCTATACTAAAGTTGCCAAAGTTTCCTGTTATTGAAGAAGGTCCAGACCACCAAGATACTATGAATAAAGGGAACATCTTCTTAGTGTCATTTCATCTGGATGCCAAATAGCCTGTGCAGACTGATGGAGCATACAACCTGTAAGTTTAATATCAATGGATAGAACAAGAGGTTAATATGTCACCATGTTTACCTTATATCAGGGGGTAAGGAAGGTGGGATGGATCAACCAATTCTTTCTGACTTCCTTTTTGGCAATTAACATTTGTGATGACCTGTTCTTTATGTAAAATGTGGATGTCTGCACTGGCGATGCCCAGAGTCCCTTGTCTTACTTGGTAAATTCCCTGCTTTCCCATCAGGAATTTTAACCCATTTACTATTGCTTCTTTCTCAGCAAATTGTTTAGCCCTGTGAAACCTGCCTACTAAAAGAAAGTTTCTCCTCACTATATTTTTTCCTAACTGGAAAATTAGTATCAGCAGAATCCTCAATCAAAAGTACATCTGGTCCTTCTGAAACATGTGCCTTGAAATTCTGAAGGGGACCATAAACTTACCTCAAAAATTGTCCTTTTGACAAAATTTCCATTTTCAATACCTTGAATAACTTCTAGTACTTCAGCAGTGGCAGACACATTCTGTTTTGCTAATTCCTTCTTCTGCTTTAATGGAATATCCCCCTAGTGTTCGGTTTCCTTCTGTTGTTTCTTCTTTTAGTCAGGCTCATCAGATTTTAATCTTCATAAGTTTTCCTTTTTCTTCTCTCCTAAGTGTACTTTCTTTTTTTAATTCTCATTCTTTGCTTTTAGATCAAGATGTTATTTTTTAAGTTATCGTTAAGATTCAAATGAGTAACAAACCCAGGATTAAACTTCATCTGGTAATGTGCTGCCTCATTTCCTTTCAGTGTATTTTATGTTCCCTTTGCCTTTCCTTAGAGTCCTAACCACCTATGTGTACTATTGAAGGATGTTGCTACATCAGTACTATTTTCACAGGCTTCTTACAAATCTATCCTAATTTTTTTTTCTTACCATGTTAATGTCTCTCTTTCCTCAATAAATGATTAGCCCAAGAGTTTTAATTATTTAATTTCATGTCTGAAGTTTAACAGGGATCTCTTAATACTTCCTTGGATCCAGGCTTTCCCCTGGGCACCAGCCCAGGTTCTTCCCTGAGGTCGTGCCTCTTCCTGTCTGATAGGTTTCTCTGACTCAAGTCAACGTAGTAATAACTCACATATTGCTGCCCTTATACCATTTTAAAAGCAGTAAGTTCTCAGTAAATCTGCTATAACATTAGCTCTAAAAAGGGCAGGGATTTTTGTCTCTCTCTTTTTTTTTTTTCCTGTGAGATATTGAAAGTACTTAAGAAAGCATTTTTTGAATGAATAAATAAATCTATATTTTAGACCTAGTTTGGCTTCAAACACCTTGCCTCTTTTTAAGTATGTTTCCCCTACATTCCTTGATACTTCACCAGTGTGCTTGCTGCTGTTTCCAGAGTTAAAATAATTTGGGGTTAGAACATCATCCATAAATGACAAGGTTGTGGGTTTAATCCCCAGTCAGGGCACATACAGGAAGCAACAAATGAATGTGCAACTAAGTGGAACAACAAATAAATGCTTCTCTCTCTCTCTCTAAAATAAATTAATAAATATAAAAATAAATTATTTCTTGATCTTCATTCCTTTAACATCCTGAAATGTCTCTGGTATTCCAAGTTCTTATTACACCCTTTAGTTGCCAGATTCTCCACAACAAAGCACCCCACTTGCAAGTTTTCTTTACTGACTTTAACCTTTGGATACAGGGTTTCTGTAAATAATTTTATTCAAGGTTTCTTCTGCCCTCTTAAAATAGAAGCAATATTTCCATAGAAATTGAAACCCCCTTCTATTTATCTATTCATTAGTAAATGTTTACAAATCCTCTGTGACTGAATATGCTGACTTCTGAAGGCAACTTCCATGGGTAGGGCTTATATATTAATAAATCAGACATGATTTAAAATCAGGCGTTAGAGGAGAGGAGGAGGCGACCCTCTAACTGATAACAGGCTACATACTGTATTTCTCCAAGTATAAGATTCTCCCATGTATAAGATACACTTTAATTTTGGGGCCCAAAATATGAAAAAAAATGTATTATATAAAGTTGTTGAACTCAAGTTTTAGTCATCATAAAACTCATACAACTCCTCATCACTGTCAAAACTCCCATCCATTAGCTTGTCCTCATCTGTGTCTGATGACGAATCACTGTCTTCTTATATCACCTTGTCCTCAGTTCCATCTATGGCATTTGAAATGCCACACTTCTACAACCACTGTAGAAGATACACCCAGTTTTCAGACCCCAAATTTATTGAAAAAATGTGCGTCTTATACATGGGGAAGTACGGTAAATACGGTAGCTATCTACTGTGCTTTTCTTTTGGTCCTGAATACAACTAATCTCAACATTAAGTGAAACGATGATTTTTAGCTGCTGATTTAATACATCAGTGAGTGCTCGACACTAAAAGTATGTGGTAAACCTTCTTGCTCTAATGCTTTGCACCTATGTGACGCATAGCTTGTCTTTGAGGATTAAAGTCACAGCTTGTACGCTTTGCTGAGTAAATACAGTGAGGAAAAGATCTCCCAACAACCAATATATTCTGCTCCCTTTGAGGTAAGCTTCAGTGGGACTAAAAGACTTTTTTCTCTGGCTTGGTGGCACCGACTTAAGTAACCTCTGTTATTCAAGGTCAGCCACACAGGTATGGGTCAACACATTAGCTAAAAACAGCCACCATTTTTTTGTACCTTTGAAAAGAAAAACACCAGCTTGAATCTTATCACTAAGTACTTAGAAATGTTGAGTGTATTTGTTTATCTAACTGATATTTATGAACACAGCCTAAATAACAGAAAGTGCTTTAGTTGTTAGAAATCAAATGGTTCTTGGACTACAGTTTGTCCCCCTGTACTAAAATTAACTCAAAATGGATCAAAGATCTAAACATAAGACCTGAAACAATTAAGTACATAGAAGAAGACATAGGTACTCAACTCATGGACCTGGGTTTTAAAGAGCATTTTATGAATTTGACTCCAATGGCAAGAGAAGTGAAGGCAAAAATTAATGAATGGGACTACATCAGACTAAGGAGTTTTTGCTCAGCAAGAGAAACTGATAACAAAATAAACAGAAAGCCAACTAAATGGGAAATGATATTTTCAAACAACAGCTCAGATAAGGGCCTAATATTCAAAATATACAAAGAACTCATAAAACTCAACAACAAACAAACAAACAATCCCATAAAAAAATGGGAAGAGGATATGAACAGACACTTCTCCCAGGAAGAAATACAAATGGCCAACAGATATATGAAAAGATGCTCATCTTCTTTAGCTATTAGAGAAATGCAAATCAAAACAGCAATGAGATACCACCTCACACCTGTTCGATTAGCTATTATTAGCAAGACAGGTAATAGCAAATGTTGGAGAGGCTGTGGAGAAAAAGGAACCCTCATACACTGTTGGTGGGAATGTAAAGTAGTACAACCATTATGGAAGAAAGTATGGTGGTTCCTCAAAAAACTGAAAATAGAACTACCTTATGACCCAGCAATCCCTCTACTGGGTATATACCCCAAAAACTCAGAAACATTGATACGTAAAGACACATGCAGCCCCATGTTTATTGCAGCATTGTTCACAGTGGCCAGGACATGGAAACAACCAAAAAGCCCGTCAATAGATGACTGGATAAAGAAGATGTGGCACATATACACTATGGAATACTACTCAGCCATAAGAAATGATGACATTGGAACATTTACAGCAAAATGGTGGGATCTAGATAACATGATACGAAGCGAAATAAGTAAATCAGAAAAAACCAGGAACTGCATTATTCCATACGTAGGTGGGACATAAAAGTGAAACTAAGAGACATTGATAAGAGTGTGGTGGTTACGGGGGGGAGGGGGGAATGGGAGAGGGAAAGGGGGAGGGGCACAAAGAAAACAAGATAGAAGGTGACAGAGGACAATCTGACTTTGGGTGACGGGTATGCCTCATAATTGAATGACAATATACCCTGGTCTTGTTATCTTTGAATATATGTATCCTGATTTATTGATGTCACCCCATTAAAAAAATAAAATTATTTAAAAAAAAAAAAAAAAAGAAACTCAAAAAAAAAAAAAAAAAGAAATCAAATGGTTCACAAAAGCCACATGGTTTTCAGTGTAGCCATAAGGCAGACGTTAAATAAATAATAAACACATACAATTATATGCAGAATTTTATCAGTTTTAAAACACATTTTTTTCACATTTTATTGTATGTCATCATTCTGTTGTGCCTTAACAATCAATGTGTTTTATAATCTGTGAATGCCAGCCAGGCAGCAGTCATCATACAATTCCATTGTCAGAATAGGACTGAGCTGTCCACTGTTGTCACTTAGTTTGACTTATCTGTATTATTTCAAACACACTGGTGAATTTCAGTGACATTTTAAATGCCTCCAAAAGATAACACTACAATGTTTCCCTGGAATTAAAATAGTTAGTTTACACAAAATAAAGAGAGAGAGAGAGAGAAAAAGGGAGAACGAGAAAGAGAAAGAGAAATAGGGCAGGGCTATGTAAGTGCAGTATGATGAAACAAGTTGTTAATTGTCAGATCATGATAGTAGCCAATAGACTATATTAGTGAATTTTAATTTTATCCTAAGTGTAATGGTAAATTATTAAAATATTTTAATCAGGTAAATAATGTGATCCAATTAGTATTTTAAAAGATCAGTCTGTCTGCACTGTGTAAGCTGATTGAGAAATAAAACTAAAAGCAGAACCACTTAAGAACCTATCACTAATATATAAAGGCGGAGTATAGTAGATATTCAAAAATATACAATTTGGAAAGTATTTGGAGGTAGAATCTGTAGGATTTGATCGTGAACTGAATTTATGGAGAGAAAAAGCAAAGCCAGGAAAAATTCCAGATTTCTATCCTGAATGGTTGGGCATATGATTTATTAAGGGGCTATATTTTATAAGATTTTAAGTCTGGAAGAATGGTTAAGACTAGAGACCACTTGAAAACTTTATCACTCACTCATTATGTCAGTCATGGCAGTAAGGTGACAGAAACTGTACTGCTTATTTGAAAATAAAAAGAAATTAAATTTTAATATAAAGAATTGTTAACCAGTAAAACAAGGTGAACTACTATGAGTAATGAGGGGTCTAGGAACTGTAGGTGAGAAAGGGGAGCTACTAGCCCTAGGCCGAGGAAGAAAAATGATGAGTAAGAAAAAGGAACTGAGAACTCCAAGACACGCTAGCCAGGAACATTGTCAGAGGGCTTGGGTTGACAATAGTTTGTAGGGGCAATCAGTTTTTGAGTGTGGGCCGACTAGAGCTTTCAGAATGGGCTCCTGGTGGGGACAATATGGCTGGAGGGCACAGTTGGGGCTTTTCCATGGGGGCCTTTTGAGTCCTGGACTCAGGAATAAGAATGGAAACCTTGAACTTGGAAAGAAAACGTTTTCCTACTGCTATCACCTTGCAGAGTCGCTCCAGTGCCCTCTGTTGATGGATCTTCACATTCTGCCAGCTGGCAAAAGAGTGTGAGTATCCCAGCTCCACTATCACAAAGCAGAGTAAACATAAGTACATTTGGAGCTGAAAAACAATGAATTGATCGTTGGAAAAGTAATTACATGTTAATTCTTTTGATAATAATTTACTATAGATAAATCTGTTACCTTATTTATTCTAACATACTTAGGGGACTAGCTGAATATAATGTTATCTTTAACAATTATCAACAGATAGAAAATAAAAAAATTCTGATAATAATTGCTAGAGTAAGTAGAGTGATTTACATTGTAAGGTATAACAATGTTGAATCACTGTATTATACACCTGAAACTAATATAATACTGTACGCCAACTATATGTAAATTGAAAATCAATCAATCCATTAAAAGAACAACTCTAGGCCCTAGCTGGTTGGCTCAGTGGTGGAGCGTTGGCCTGGCGTGCAGGAGTCCCAGGTTTGATTCCCAGCCATGGCACACAGGAGAAGCGGCCATCTGCTTCTCCATCCTTCCCCCTCTTCTTCCTCTCTGTCTCTCTCTTTCCCTCCCGCAGCTGAGGCTCCATTGGGGCAAAGTTGGCCTGGGTGCTGAGGATGGCTCTGTGGCCTCTGCCTCAGGCGCTGGAATGGCTCTGTTTCCAACGGAGCAATGCCCCAGACGGGCAGAGCATTGCCCCCTGGTGGACGTGCTGGGTGGATCCCGGTCTGGCGCATACGGGAGTCTGTCTGACTGCCTTCTTATTTCTGACTTCGGAAAAATAAAAAAAAAAGAACAACTCTGAACATTGGTAAGGACAGACTATCTTAGAAAAAATTATCACAAGAGAAAGAAAGGGACTGTTGTAAAGGGGGGAGGGGACTGTTGCAAATAGAGGGAGCTCAGCCCACAAGATCTTCAAGTGTCTCAAAGTTCAGGCAGAAAAAGGTTTTTCTTTTATAAAGAGTGAGTAAGGCTAAAATAGGTGGGGTGTGGGACAGAAATAGATCAGAAAATGTTTTATTCTGAGACCTGAACAGTATCTTGAAAGAGGCTGTAAAAGAAGGCTGTATGCTGGTCCAGGCTGAGGGCATGTCAATGTTTGGAGGCCTGAGGACAGGAAAGAAATTTAACCAAAGTTTGGTTAGCAAGCATTTTGTTCAGATTGATCAGTTAGATTAGCAGTTTAGCTAATCATTTAGAATGAATATAAAAAAAGTCGGGGGTGGGGGTGTAGATCCTGTGTCTAGCCTCGTCGTAAGTAAACCAGGAAGCATCCATGAATCTCATCTCAGTTTTGTGGGGAAGGGTGGTTCTTCACAGTAAGGCCTTTATGGATACACAGAATGGTTGAGGGTTTTTTTAACCTTCCCTGTTCCAGGATCACAGGCTCAGTTCAAGTTGCACAGTGTCACTACTGATGTGCTTGTAAAAGAAACATTGTTCTTTTCAGGATTGTTTCTATAATAAACAAGTAAATTACTTGTCCTAACTCTGCCTACTAAGCATATTCAAAAGTCTGAAAGTGGCCCTGGCCAACGGTGGTAGAGCCTCGGCCTGACGTTCGGAAGTCCAGGGTTCGATTCCCAGCCAGGGCACACAGGAGAGGCACCCATCTGTTTCTCCACCCCTCCCCCTCTCCTTGTCTGTCCCTCTCTTCCCCTCCTGCAGCCAAGGCTCCATTGGAGCAAAAGATGGCCTGGGAGCTGGGGATGGCTCTGTGGCCTCTGCCCCAGGCGCTAGAGTGGCTCTGGTCGCTACAGAGCGATGCCCCGGATGGGCAGAGCATCGCCCCCTGGTGGGCGCGCCGGGTGGATCCCGGTCCGGCGCATGCGGGAGTCTGTCTGACTGCCTCACGGTTTCCAGCTTAAGAAAAAAAAAAAAAAAAAAAAAAAAAGGTCTGAAAGTTAGAGTAGGCAAACGGGTCTCTTTCAAATTACTTGAAACTTATAGTTCAAAAAACATAAGAGAAAAGAAAAAGCTAGAATGACAACCATTACCCAATAAGGTTTTCATGTAAAAGCATCCTTTCCTACCAGATTTTAACTCAAAGGACTGAAAGCTAAAGAATTATATAGTGCTTAGAACCAATATCATTATATGTAATTAGAGCTTCAAAAGAGAGAGAGAGAGAGAGAGAGAGAGAGAAAATAAAGTGCAGAGTTTAACAAGGAGCTACTTTACTTACTGCTTCTCTACCTAAAAATCAGAAAGACAAAGGAATGGTTGTGCTTTTACCTTTAACTTTCTCTTTTTGCTGTGTTTTCCAGTGTAGACCAGAACAGAGAAAGCCTGAACTGCAACAATTTTGAAGCATCTATTTATCATATGCTTTCAGTATCTAGAGGGTGTTATTAAGATTAATTCAGTACAAAATGCTAACATTACTTGTTATAATAATGAAAGTATTGCATGAGCTGTGGTGGTGCAGTGGATGAAGCGTCGACCTGGAACGCTGAGGTCACCAGTTTGAAACCCTGGGTTTGCCTGGTCAAGGCACACAGGAGAAGAAACTGAGAGTTGATGCTTCCTGCTCCTCCCCCACTTTCTCTCTCCCTCTCTCTTTCAAATCAATGAGTAAAAATGTTAATGAAAATAATGTTAACAATGATGATGAGAATAAAAAAGAGCATGCCCTAAGAAGTCCATAACCTTTAACAGGGAAGAAGACATTTTAACATCAGGATTCAAGCCAATATAATATTAATTCTTACTTTTTCTATGTTACCTTATTTATTTTAAGTACATCTCAAGTTTAACTGCCATTTATAGGAGGACAATAGTTTCCTACCTAGAAAGGTTATTGCAAGGGAGAATTAATTTAATTTATGAAGCTTTTAGTAATTTCAATTTATCCTTAAATAATCCCTTTCAACCACTGCAGTAGGAGTTATATCTAATGTCATGCTTTAAGAGACATTTTTTTTTCTCTTTAATTTAAGTGGGAGGAGGGGAGATAGACTCCTGCATGTGCCCTTACCAGGATCCACCTGGCAACCCCATCTGGGGCCAATGCTTTGCCCATCTGGAGCCATGCTTGCAATCAAGCTATGTTTAGCTCCTGAGGCAGAGGTTTCGTAGAGCGATCCTCAGAGCTTAGGGCCAACGTGCTTGAATCAATCGAGCCATGGCTGCAGGAAGACGAGAGAGATGGGAAGAGGAAAGGGGAGAGAAGCAGTAGTTTCTTCTCCTGTGTGCCCTGACCAGGAATCAAACCCAAGGCTTCCACATGCTGGGTGGACACTCTACCACTGAGTCCACTGGCCAGGGCCAAGACAATTAATTTTTAAAGGCAGAAAGACATAAAATAGGCATATACCTACCCTGAGAAAATTTTGTTTATTATTATGCTTTATAGAATGTTCCAAGTTTAAAATTAAAGGTATGTTTGCTACACTATCAAAATATATTCAAATTTACAAACTACAAATTAGCCAGAAAAAAAAATGATAATTCTATTTACCTCTTGTTGACTAATCCTCAGTAACAGGCTTTCATTCTGTATGCCTGCAAACCATAAAGAGCTATTCTCCTTTTTCTTTATCATTACAATTAGCCATAGAAACTCAACTGCCCCAATTAATCGGAACCAAAGACAGTGCCCTATACCAGTGGTCCCCAATCTTTTTTGGGCCACGGACCAGTTTCATGTCAGAAAATATTTTCACGGACCGGCCTTTAGGGTGGGACGAATAAATGTATCACGTGACTGAGTCAAGTGTCAAGAGTGAGTTTTAGATGGATGTAAGAGGGAATCTAGTCATTTTTTAAAAATCAACCATCGCCTGACCTGTGGTGGCGCAGTGGATAAAGCATCGATCTGGAAATGCTGAGGTCGCTGGTTTGAAACCCTGGGCTTGCCTGGTCAAGGCACATATGGGAGTTGATGCTTCCAGCTCCTCCCCCCCTTTTCTCTCTCTGTCTCTTCTCTCTCTCTCTCTCTGTCTCTCCCTCTCTTCTCTAATATAAATAAATAAAAAAGAAATTTAAAAAAAAGAGAACTACACCAACTTTAAAAAATAAAATAAACCATCATTCAGACTGAAATATAAATAAAACGGAAATAATATAAGTTATTTATTCTTTCTCTGCGGACCAGTACCAAATGGCCCACAGACTGGTATCGGTCCGCAGCCCAGGAGTTGGGGACCACACTGCCTTATACCATTGTTTCCAGAACATGGTCAGTGCTCAGTGACTGGGCCTCTGTATAACCTCTGTACTGTCACCTAGACAATACTCAAAGGAGAGTACTGCTAGGACCAATGTCTGAGACTCTTATTAGCTTCCATATTTCATTTTAACAACATCTCTTGCTTTAACATTCTTTTTAAGTAGGGAGCACTTCTTTCTTAGCACTTTCTACCACTATTTTAAAGAAATTATCACTGAATATTACATATCTTTCATAAATTTTTAGTTTACTCTCACAATCCTGTTTGCAACTAATCTCTGTCCACACAGCAACAACAAACCTTGAAAATTATTTTTAATTACAAATTAATCTTGGTTTGAATATACAGGCTAGTGTATAGTAAGTTTCTATATTCGACACATGGAGAAAATTTATTTTTCCCCACGGAAATGAGTGAAGATATAGAGTACTACTAATAGGAAGCATGGAGTACTGACATGGAATCTTAGAAAAGTTGGATTTTATAAATATAAGAAAAGAACCTCCTGAAATAACTCACAACAGCTGCAGTGAAATAACTCTCAACAGATGAGGAAACAGTTACAAAATCCATACTGAATGGAAGTTCTTATTCTGATTGAGAAAGGTTGAATGAAGAGAATTTTGTGTGAGGTAGTGGTGATAGGTGAAAGTAATGGCATTAAAACAGGAAATATTACAGAGAAAATGCAAAGCAGTCATTTTTGTCCTAGACCTAGTAATGGCCTTTGAGGATCCTAAAATTTTGGGTATATACACATTGAGCCACTCTAATGTGACTTAATTGACTTAAATGGATCATTCATTCTTTTATATTTCTTATCTAGATAACCCATACTAAATGTTACTGCGCACATCCAACATTTCATCATAAAAACAACTTCAGAGAAAGGAAAGAATATATCATGCATTCATGAGTCTAGAAGTCACAATTTTTAAGCGCCTGTCTGGATAAAAGGTTTTATACAATGTAAGCCCACCAACTTACATAAATAGATTACATCTCAACTTGTTTGAAAAAGTTTCTAAAGAGATTTCCACATCTTAATTATTTTCTCTGAGCTCCTTCTAGCAATAACCATTCATTATAGACAACACTGTAAGGCAATTCTTTTTTCTCGCAAAGGGTTTTATTGATTTAACTAGCAAGTAACAGTAACTCAGAGACCTATGGAGAAGTTTCCATAATGATAAAAAATAAATAAAACAAGCAAAAAATAGGTAAGCCTGAGATAATGAAATACAAGTAACAGCCAAACAACCATGTTTTCTCTATTTTGCACAGAAAGAGGGGTCTTACAAATACAGATAAAAGGAAAGGAAAAGGATGTTCACTTCAGTTGCTCTTTCTTTTATTTTATTCCAAATGATATAAATATTATTTCAAATACTGCTAGCAAGAGTGCTGATAGGAAATAAAATCTCTCAGTGGTACATGTTTGTACATATGGATGATAACTCTGAGTTTTTGAAGCATGGGGATGGTTGAATCATAAAGCTCTCCAAGAGTGTTATTGGAAAAATAATCCTCTTCTTGACTGGATCTCACTAATGGAGGAAACCAAGCTTAGCAAGCTACTTCTAGTAAGAGAGACAGACTCAGATAAAAGAGAGGTCATATTGAAGATGAGATATTTCTTTTTGTTCGGTTTGTTTTCTTCTTTAAAATTTGCAAGATTGGACCAAACAAAATCTTATGTAGATGTTTCAAGGCTCTCAGGTTTTGTTGGTTTGCTAAGAATAAAACATATTCTTTTTTCTTTTGCTATGCAGATTAAAAAAAGAAGTGAGGAGGACAAGATTGATTTCTCTGAGATGGTTAAAGAAGCATGGAGTTCATTAAAGTGGGATATTCATTGCAATTTGTTTGTTTTTTTTTCTTTCTTGTTTTTCTTTTCAAGAATACATAAGGTAGGCGTTAACAGAACTATTAAAGATTAAAAGGAGGGTAAAATTGAAACAAATATTATTCTGTTTATTTTAATCTGTCTTATTTATTCTGAGTTTGTTTGTTTTTTGTTTGGTTTGGTGTACCTACTGTTGCATAATTTCACTTCAGAAATTTTACCTCTTTCAATGTTTTCTTTTCTTTATAAGTGAGAGGAAGGGAGACAGAGAGATAAACTCCCTCATGTGCCCTCACCAGGATTCACCAGACAAGACCCCCAAAAGTGATGCTTTGCTCACCTAGGGCTGTTGCTCAGCAACTGAGCTATTTTTAGTTCCAGAGGTGGCTCCATGGAACCATTCTAAGCCCCCAACCAATTCACTGGAACCAATCCAGTCATGGCTATGGGAGTGGGAGTGAGCAAGAGAGAGAGAAAAGCGGGAGGGAAAAGGTGAGAGAAGCATATGGTCTCCTCTCTTATGTGCCCTGGCTGGGAATTGAACCCAGGATATTCACATGCCTGGCCGATGCTCTACCACTGAGCCAAACGGCTAGAGCCTATTGATCTTAACATGATAACTTGTATCTTTTCTATACTTGATGTTAGCATGCTTAACTTATAAATAATTTGAGCATACTGATGTTTAATATTATTTAAGCAGAACCTGAATTTCAGAAAAGACCAAAAACATGGAAAATATCTTATAAGACATACATATTTTTAGAGCGTCGGCCTAGCATGCGGAGGACCCGAGTTCGATTCCCGGCCAGGGCACACAGGGCGCCCATTTGCTTCTCCACCCCCCGCTGCGCTTTCCTCTCTGTCTCTCTCTTCCCCTCCTGCAGCCAAGGCTCCATTGGAGCAAAGATGGCCCGGGCGCTGGGGATGGCTCTGTGGCCTCTGCCTCAGGCGCTAGAGTGGCTCTGGTCGCAACATGGCGACGCCCAGGATGGGTAGAGCATCGCCCCCTGGTAGGCAGAGCGTCGCCCCATAGTGGGCGTGCCGGGTGGATTCCGGTCGGGCGCATGTGGGAGTCTGTCTGACTGTCTCTCCCTGTTTCCAGCTTCAGAAAAATGAAAAAAAAAAAAAAGACATACATATTTTGAGGCTAACAAATTATAAGAAAATATTTTCCGCAGTTCCAGCTCAAAGTCCTAAGATCTAAAATCACTTCAATATAGGAATTTAAGGTTCACTCTGAAGTTTAAATTGATAACCTACTTGGCTTAATTGATTTTTACAGCATGCAAATTGTGGTCAATTATAATTTGTACAAGTTAAAAAGAAAGATAAGCCCTGGCTAGATATAGTTCAGTGGATAAAGCATTGACCCAGTACACTGAGGTTGTGGGTTCAACCCCAGAGCAGGGCATGTTGGAATGATGGAGGAAGGATTCGAAAGACTGGGAAAGTTTGAAAAGTAACAAACCCCAGCTGTGAATCCCTTTATCATCTCCCTGAAATGAACTTGCAGCACCAGCAAGGAAACGAGATATGTGAATATGTCAAAGATAGACAGTCCAAACCTCTCATACTCCCTCCCCTCTAGGAGACACAAAAGTCACATAGGTCTGCAAACAAAGAAGTCAAAGAAATCAGGCACTTGTCATGTGAAAGCTAAAGCTGTAATGGTATATAAGATGTAAGAAATCGAATTTCAGGGAGCTCGTGCTTTGGTGCTACATATTTCACGTTCTCCACCAGCTACTAATAAATCCCTCTTCCTTTATTAGTTATCTTTATTAGTTATCTAGACGTCTATCCTCTGTTGACTGTAATTCCTGCTTTAGGACAAGCCATCAGTGAGTACACAGCTAAGTGGAACCACAATTTGATGCTTCTCTCTTTCTCTCTCATGCTCTCCCTCAAATTAATGGAGACATTTGTTTTAAAGGAAAATAATTTTCTTCTCATGTAAAGATTGTTAAGCAAGAATTTGAATTTTCTTTTCTTCTTTCCAACAACAAATTGCTAAAATACTCATCAGATTTTGGCTTTGAAAGGAACCTTGGAAATTGTCCAATCTGCCTCTTATTTTCTAAACGTGTAAAGTAAAGCCAGGAGAGACTAGCAACTTGCCTGTTACCCAGGGAACGACTGAGTATCTGCTCTCCTGACCATTCAATCCAGACTTCTTTCCAAATGTCTTACCTTTTTAACAAAATTATTGTTCTAACTTCAATCCCGCTCCTCAACCTTATAGTGCCTTTTGACAGTTTTATTCATATTCCTTTCACAACCCATTATCCCTGCAGCATCTATTACCACACACCTTGATGTTTCATAGTCAGCCTCAAATATTTAAGGCAGATGCGTCCTGTAACGCTTTGTCAGATTTTCAATAAAGAAGACAGTAGCTGAGGTATAGACCTGTTCTAATAAAAACAGGGCAGCAGGACTATCCAGTTTTAAACGACTTCTGATGGTTTATAATAAGAAGCCTTGTCAGAAGAGCGGGAACTCAAATCCTGATTGATTAGTGTTGTCTGGTACATTTTAGTTGACTGCCTTAGACCAGGGGGTCTCCTGTTAATGCTATCTGGGTGTTACCGAAGTCTGTCAAAATGTGATCACACAATTGCTGTTCTGCTGCCACCGTCACAAAAATAATGTGATAAATTTAATAAGAGTTTCTCAGGGCACAAATATTTTTCAATAAAGAAAAAAAAACGTGGCAGTGGCATGCGATATTTCAAGAGTGCTATTTTGTTTTCTTCCTTATTTACTGAATGTCTTCTAATATATTTTCTACTTTCCCTATTTATCATCTTGTCCACCTTAGTGTCTATAACATGAGAAATATTGAGGTTTGGTAAATGTGTTATATTGTTTTGGTCATCATTTTGTTTCTGGGAAATATCTGATAATGTGGAGAACAGAACACTAAACAATTTTTTCCCTAGGCTTTTCCTTCTCTAAACTTCAACATTTTGTTTCCTTTTTTTTTTTTTTCAGAGACAAAGAGAGACTCAGAGAGAGGGATAGACAGAGACAGACAGACAGGAATGGAGAGAGATGAGAAGCATCAATCATTAGTTTTTCGTTGCGCATTGCAATGCCTTAGTTGTTCATTGATTGCTTTCTCATATGTGCCTTGACCACGGGCCTTCAGCAGACTGAGTAACCCCCTTGCTTGAGCCAGCGACCTTGGGCTCAAGCTGGTGAGTTTTGCTTAAACCAGATGAGCCTGCACTCAAGCTGGTGGCCTCGGGGTCTCGAACCTGGGTCTTCCGCATCCCAGTCTGACTCTCTATCCATTGCGCCACCGCCTGGTCAAGCTTTTGTTTCCTTTTTAAAAGCTATGCAAACTCTAATAAATAAAGAAAATTCTGTTGTCTACTACTATTTAAAATGCAGTTCAGTTACTCTAACCCAAAACATTATTTTATAATTTATTTACACTATTTTTTGCTTAATTAGTTCCTGTTTTCTTTACTTTTAGTTCTCATGCTGAGTTTAAAATACAACAAATATCAAAAGGGCTGGAAAGGATGCAATTGTTGTTTAGAGAATGGACTTAATAGAGTATTTTATGTACTGAAACTGATCCTAACTCCTCAAATTAATTATATCAATGGTAAAGACTTTTATGTGTTCAACCAGGATCAATGAGGCCTTAGTGTAGCGACATATCATCCTTCCAAAACATTTAATGTTTGTCAAATGAGTTGCAAATTTAAATAGCTATCTGTCTTCTTTAGCATTTTTAATACTTTTACAAATACTTGTTTCAGGAGCAAAATTCACCTGCCAGTTATAATGAAGTTATCTACCTTAAAATATACAATTATAACTATGAAATATATTCATATATTATATTGACACTAGGTAGAATTAAGCCTCTTAGGGGTATTACTGTAATATATAGTGTTCATCTGGTTTTGCTCACTTTAAGCACAAATTTTGATTGTAATCATCAGAAAAATGCCTTCTACATTTTTTTTAACTTATCACTTCGTAAAGATAAGAATTTACTGAAATTAAATAAATTATGGCTATTTAAATAATGTACATATAGGAGGGTGGGTGTGTGAGTATGATGTTTGGAAAATTCTCCAATCCATTTTCAGTTTCCCAGTAAGGAAACTTACTGATATTTAACTGGTGTTGTTAAGACCATTCTCTCTGCTCTGACCTAGAATGGACTTCTCTATGAATGTTTTAAGTCATGTTACAGTTTGTCAAGATGCCTTATGCTCTCGGAGAGTGTTTGAGAAAATCCAAGACTGGCATTCTCTTTACATATGGCCTAGATTTGGTCAACAAGAAACATATGACCTTGAATTATTTTGTTGGGTGTAACAGTGCAGTTACTCTCCTCATGCAGCACTCTATTCTGCAGCTACGGGCCATTTCAGCCAGCCTTTTGACTCTTAATTTTTTTTAAAGAAGAGAACATGAGAGGGGAGATGTTCAGATATGCACCCTCTACTCCCAAACTGCTTTGCCGTAAATCAAGGCCCACACACTTGACTTGGAATGAGGTAAAGCACAGTCTCTGTTACTCCTTTTTAAACAAATAGAAGCCTCTTTTAAAAAATTTCCCTTCTAATTCTCAAGAACAACCATTAAGGTTGAGGTAGACCTTGAACTAAGGATTGTAAAATTGAGTTCTGGCCTCTTTAGTTGTCTGTGTAGCTTAAGTGTCTAGCACCTCACTTAGGGATGCCAGAGCCCTCTTCACTTGTGACATTTTATTCTTGGTCTTCTGGGATCACTTGGACATTCTAGTACTGTACATAAACAAATAACTAAGTATAAGAGCACTAACCCCTTAAATTAGTAGAACTAGTCTTACCAGTATTCTTCCTTCCAATATGTTATACAAAATGGTAGCTGCCAACTTACTTAATTGAAAAGAATGACCGAGTGTTTTTGCACTCTTCAACCTCAGCTTTCTTGTTTTGTTTCTGTTGATTACAAGCTATATTCCTTCTTCTCTAGTCAGTACTCTTATTATCATCACAGTTTTGCCTACTGTGATAATGATCGAGATGTTTAAATTCTTTTGGCAGATCCATTTCTTGCTTGAAGTCTATTACAGGCTGAATTACAATTCCTAAATATTCATATGTTCAAGTTTTAACCCCCAGGATCTCAAATATGACTATTTGGAGAGAGAGCTTTTACAGAAGTAATTAAATTTAAATAAGGCCATTTGGGTGGGCTCTAATGCACTATCTCTGGTATCTTTAATAAGAAGATAAGACTTTGACAGAGACAGATACACAGGAAAGACCATGTAAAGATACAGAGAGAAGATAGGTACTTACAAGCCAAGGAGAAGAGACTCAGAATAAACCAACCCTGCCGACACCTTGATCTTGAACTTCTAGCTTCCAACACTATGAAACGGTCATTTCTATTGTTGAAGCCATTCAGCCTGTGGAGCTTTGTTGTGGCAACCCTAGCAAACTAATATAAGGTCCAAACAGAAAGCACATCCACAATGGCAAGAAACAGGAAGATCAGGACATTATTTTGTGCAAGCTCATTAAAATATCCTTATCGCTTAAACTTCACACTAAAGAAACTCAGGAAGGACTTTTATTTAATCATTTCAAACTCATTATCATAGAGCTCTGATAGTCCATGCATCACAGCAGTGAGTACTTATATATACCAATATCTTCCTTTAAAGAAAAAAAGACATTTTATTATAAACAAGGTGTTATTTTTAATGGCAAAAAAAATCCTATTAAAATATCTGTTAAATTAAAATATTTGTGTAAAACATGTTTAATCTAGAAATGTAGAAGAAAATGAAGATTTAACCATTTAATTGCTCTTTAAATTTTCTATACTATGTAAATAATAAGTTTAATGAGGATCTGTTTTCTTAATTCCACATATTTGTTTCATTATAAATGTTTACCCAGATTGAAATAAGTTTATAATTTTTATTTAAATATATTGGTTTCTGTGGACATGACTCAACTTCTACTTTCAACAGGTAAGATAATAGGGTACATTGGGTGTTGCCACTTTTTTGATAATAGTGAAGATAAATCATAAATAAATGATTCATGTTAACAAGTAATTCTCTTCTCTGAAAGGAGTATTTCATTCCCTCATATGTTCAAAGATAATATATTCAGCAAAGTGAACACTTTAGGTCTTGAATTAACATTAACCAAAATAAAACAAATTATTTATTCTAGTCAAGAAAAGTTTTAGTAAATTTTTTCCCTGAAAACAAAAGCAGTTATTCCTTTAAAATAATTTGTAGAATTTAGATAAGAATCTAGTGTAGGGCCTTGGCTGGTTGGCTCAGTGGTAGAGTGTCAGCCTGGTATATGGATGCCCCAGATTTGATTCCAGCTCAGGACACACAGGAGAAGTGACTATCTGCTTCTCCACCCCTCTCACTCTCTCCTTCCTCTGTATCTCTCTCTCTCTCTCTCTCTCTTCCCCCCCTCCCACAGCCATGGCTAAATTGGCTCCAGCAAGTTGGCCTCAGGGCACTGAGAATAGCTCCATGGTCTCCCATCAGGCCCTAAGCCTAATGGGTAGAGCATCGCCCCATAGGGTCTTGCCAGGTGGGTCCCAGTTAGGGTGCATGCGGGAGTCTGTCTCTCTGCTTCCCCTGCTCTCACTTAATTAAAAGAAAAAAGAATTGCCCTGGCCCGTTGGCTCAGCGGTAGAGCATCGGCCTGGCATGCAGGGGACCCGAGTTCGATTCCTGGCCAGGGCACATAGGAGAAGCACCCATTTGCTTCTCCCCCCCCCCTTCCTCTCTGTCTCTCTCTTCCCCTCCTGCAGCCGAGGCTCCATTGGAGCAAAGACAGCCCGGGCGCTGGGGATGGCTCCTTGGCCTCTGCCCCAGGCGCTAGAGTGGCTCTGGTCAAGGGCAGAGCATCGCCCTCTGGTGGGCAGAGCGTTGCCCCTGGTGGGCATGCCGGGTGGATCCCGGTCAGGCGCATGCGGGAGTCTGTCTGACTGTCTCTCCCCATTTCCAGCTTCAGAAAAATACAGGGAGAAAAAAAAAAAAGAAAGAAAGAAAGAAAAAAAAATCTAGTTCAGGAATATAAGGTCTATTTATTTCACAAATAATAATAATGAAGTTAAAGAACAAGAAACTAATTATTACATTATCAGTTTTTGCATATATATTTCTGTATCTTCTCTGTGATAAAGACATTTTGTTTTTCTAATGGCAAACATTTTATTAGAATTTAAAACAGCATTTCATGTTTATTTTCAAAGACAGGACTTCTCAGTTGGAGTCAGTGATTTTTTTTTTTTTTATCATAATTGATCCTCCTTGAGTTCAATTTCTCTGTTAAGGCAACATTTGTTTAAGTAAGGTAGGGCCTTTTAAAGACCTGTGAATATTCAATTTGATTTAAAGGTGGTTTTCTTTTCTAAAAATGTAATGATTTCTAGGTAGCTAGCAAACACTTCAAAGTTGTTGAAATAAAATATGTTCACCTAGGCACTCTAGCATAAATAAAAACATGAGAACCGTAGAAACCTCCTGGATTCAGCAAAGCAGTAAATTACATGAAGCTGAAATACACTATTGGGAAGACCATAGTAACCAAACTTGAGAGCTTATACAGTAGACAGATTGGCTTACATAACTTATGTTTTGTAAGTACATCAAGACAATGCACTGGATTGATGTATCAGAACTTACCATTCAAGTCATGATTTAATATTACACATGGTGCTAAAATTACATACATTATAGATGTGTCCATCACAAAAAAACATATCAGCATAGTGTAAAAAATCTGCCAATTATAAGTCCTCTATAAACTGAAGTGAGGGTTTTTTGCAAATGCTAGTGCTTAATTTATACTGTACTATCAATAAAATACTTCCTGGTTTACTCAGAACTTGTACTCCATTGCCCACCGACCAAGCTTTAGTCCTGTCTTTAAGTCCTCTTTCTTTATCACTTTTATTTTTAAGATGTTTCTGAATGTTCAAGTGTTTTCTATGGTATTTTGACATGAAGAATGTTTTAAAATTTTAATGTAGCAAATTTTTCCTTGTGATGTAATTTTTAGCCACAAGGCTCAAAAAAACCTTTTTGATTTGAGTCAGTTAATTACCAGTGTTTATTAGATTTTTAAATTCATTTGTTTTATGTTTGTTTGCTTATGTATTTACTTTTAATACTTTAATTCATCTGGAATTTGGGTGGTTTTGATATGAAAATGGTCTAACTTGATATTTGTTTTTGTAACCATTTTCCCATGTACTTGTTGAAATTTTTACTTTATTCTTAATGGTTTATAATGATATCTTTATTATGAATTATGTATATGATAAGTACAATATATATATATGTATTTTTGTGGTAATTTGTTCATTTTTTTATTGATCTGGATTCCAATCCTTTTTATTTTCATAGTTGCGTTATTTTGTTTTTAACAACATAACATGTTTTTATAATTGATAGGGGAAATCTATTTTTATTACAATTTTTTTTCTTATTACAATTTTTAAAATCTTAATATTTTGTCCTCATACTTTTGAAAATCAAGTTGAAGAGGAAGAACACATTGGTATTTCATTGGCTTTAAAATAAACCAATATATTAATTTAAGAATAATTGATTTTTAAAAGCCATTCTATTTTTTTTAATCAAAAATATGGTATGGTCTCTAATTACTAAAGTATTTCCTTACATTTCCCAATAGAGTTGTGTAAAGATATGATAATAGGTATCAAGTTTTTAAAATTTTTTTGAGACTATGTTTATTAAAGTTGGGGACAGAGAAACACGGAAGGGTTTTCAAAAGAAGCAACCGAAGAGCGTAGGTGAGGCTCCTTTGGCTCACTGGGACGGCAGAGAAAAGGGAGCCTTGGAGGCGGGTTCAGGGGTTTAGCCTGAGCAGGGGTCCTCAAACTTTTTATAAAAACCGCCCACTTTTGCAGTGCTGGTCAACCTGGTCCCTACCACGCAACAAAACAGCTCTGCGATTGGCCCACCATGAAAGCTGGACCGCCCACTAGTGGGCGGTAAAGACCAGGTTGACCAGCACTGCAAAAGTGGGTGGTTTTTATAAAAAGTTTGACGACCCTTTTGGAGTTTTTGTATTTGTTCTAAACATAATCAACAAATTAAATGCTTTCATTATAACCAAGAGTTTTCACTTGTATCTCTTTGGTTTTTTTAACATTAAATCATGGCAGAGACTAATTTTGTCTTACCCAATGGTCCTCCCCATCTCCCTTATTAACAGATTCCTGATTTTATTTGATCTATCAATGTAACTTAAAACCTGTCTTTCATTAATGGATATTGACGAAAGTGTAGTTACCAAGGGAAGAGGGCCTGGTGGAAAGGAGTAAAAAGGGACAAATATACATTGACTTTGGGTGATGGGCACGCACTGCAATTAACAGTTCAAATGCTACAGAGATAGATGTTCATCTGAAATCAATGTCACCCCATTAAATTTAATTTTTAAAGAGAGGAAAGGAAACAGTCTTTTAGCCTCATTGGAGAGTAGAAATGATCATGGGGCATAGTCTGTATAAGTGGAAATTCTTAGGTGGACTTTACCGAAAAATATTGAAAGAATAGGACAGACTCAGCTAGCTATAATCTTTTTTTCCCATCTTTGTCCTGACCCTTCTTACCCAGGGTACATAATGATAATTGGGGTCCAGTAGCTATCTTAAAAACAGTAATAACAATTATTCTTGCCCCAAGAAAGATGAAGGAAAAAATAGAAGGAGCTTCATTCTCTAATGATATTAGGAAATTCATATCGACACTAAATGTCCTACCACCAACATTTTTTTATGTGCAGAAATAATAATAATATCTATATATAAAAATAAATTCTCATTTAGTTCTGTTTTTCAGGACTCTCACCTGAGATGTGATTTTAAACAAATACAATAGCTATATTGTTGCTAAATAATTATATTTTTTTATCACTTCCATGTACAATCATTCTACATTCACAATACTTTACAGACCATGTTAAATAATAATGATGACAGCTTCTTGGATCTAGAATTCAGTTCAAACATATTTCCAATTCTATTTGAGTCTTTCCTGCTTGTATACTAATCCCCAATAACTAACATATTCTGCTTTGTATTCTGGTGGGCATTCTTAGAATTAACGGATCTCTGTATTTGTTGACATCCCAATCCCAAAGCATTGGCTCTACATTGCAAAAGTCATCGTTCATTAATTTTCAGAGTGATTGCAGTGATCTCACTTTGACCCTTCTTCCACTTTTAGCTGCAGTCAGTCTAAAGAAAAGTAATACAGGGAATCATGATGGAGAATGAGGTGGTCTATATAACAGCTTGATCAATGGTTCAGAAGCTACATAGAATTCTACTGCTATTTGAAGTTTAAAAATAAGTTGCTGAAAAAAAATTAAAACCTGTGATCATAATGTGAAAAATTGTGTCAAGTAAGTCAGATAAAAAGTAGCATTTAGCCTTTTATAAAAAGGCTTCAGGAAATTTAATGTGGTCATGACAATATTATGTTTCAAAAGACTCTTTCAAAAGAATAGTAAAAAACTATCTTTGGAGGCACTTTTGTGATTATGAAAGAGAATTATTCCCTATAGAACAAGGCACCTAGCATGGCTAAAATGGAAAAATCATTTTTACACATAAGTGCTTTAGTAATTATCAATAAGAGCAAATATTAAAGTACATAACAGAAAAAAACCTCAATCAGATAATAAATCCATTAAAAACTATGACATGAAAAATATGAATTTCAATTCAATATCTGATATACTGAAATTCTCAATCAACTGCCATAAAATAAATGGAAATTGAAAGTGGGGCCCTGGCCGGTTGGCTCAGCGGTAGAGCGTCGGCCTGGCGAGCAGGAGTCTCGGGTTCGATTCCCAGCCAGGGCACACAGGAGAAGTGCCCATCTGCTTCTCCACTCCTCCCCCTCTCCTTCCTCTCTCTCTCTCTCTCTTCTCCTCCCACAGCCAAGGCTTCATTGGAGCAAAGATGGCCCGGGCGCTGGGGATGGCTCTGTGGCATCTGCCTCAGGCGCTAGAATGGCTCTGGATGCAACAGAGTGATGCCCCAGAGAGGCAGAACATCGCCCCCTGGTGGGCATGCCGGGTGGATCCCAGTCGGTCGCATGCTGAAGTCTGTCTGACTGCCTCCCCGTTTCCAGCTTCGGAAAAATGAAAAAAAAAAAGAAAGTAAAGAAGTATGATAAATTATAAGAACTAGCCAAAATTTGTTTAGAAAAATAATGATTAAAAAGGTATAAGTTATAAGAAATTATAATGGCTAATTACATATGAAGAATTATGATACATGAATTATTTACTTGTGGAAGTTTAAATTTTTATAAAAAAAAAACTAGTTTATTGTTATTTTCATTGAATACTCTTTTCCTGCGCCTCAAAAGATGTTAAAAAAAAGAACACTACAGTGTAATTTCCAATATTAAAAGAATTCTATACCTCGTGTGAGTAAGAGAGGGGTGGGGGGAAAGATCAGTGATTATACATGAATGAAGAAAACTGATTTGTTTCATCTCAGATAGGGAAGAATTAAATAGGCTGAAAATTAATGAGAAGAGCTATGGTAAGAAATAAGTGAGAGCCTATGTAGTACTGTCTTCTGCTCAGATCTAATCCATCCCACTTCCACCCTCCACACCTGCCAGGGAAGAAAGGCAAAAAAAAGAGACATAAAAAATGTGAGCTAAGGAAAGCTATCTGCTGAGGATAGAGTGACAGAATTGGATCTGGTGATTTTGGAAATTTAGTCTTTCCACCTAGCTATCTCTGAGGAATTTGGCCTTGTCTGTAGTCTAGTTCTGCACATGGGTGAAGATAGCATCCACATTATCAGCCATCTTGAAATACACATTCAACACAGTGCCTACAAGAAATGTGTCTCTTTTTCAGAAATTCTTAGTCTACTTCCTCTGACATCTCAATTTGAGAATTGTTTTTTACATTCAGCACTAGTATTTTTTTTTATGTCTAGAATTTGTCTAACATTAACACAATTATTCTGAAGAATGAAGTCATCAAGATAGGCTTACACCAATGGAACAAATGATAGACTGGGCCATACCCCAGGACAAGGATATCAGTGTTTTTGTACTTTTTTTTTTCAATCAGATGCTAATAAACAATGGAATGTGAGTAATAATATTTACTCTAATTCTGTGCTTATCACTAAATCTTATAATGATGATTTGTCTCCTCATCTTGCTTGTTTACAGGTAGATAAGGTATAATTGTAAGACAGAAATGTCTTGGCCTTTCACAGTTAACCCTCACTTTAAAATAATAAATTGGCTTTCCAGTTTCATTAAAGAAAAAAAGAAGATGGTATTACAGACTAAAAATTCCTGAAGTCAGCTTTGTCAAACAACTTCCTTCAAGGACTTTTCCAGGAGAGTATTTACAAGGTGGGAATATAAAGTGAGAACAAAAGTATGAGCTGAGTAAGTGGGCCAATACCAAATGCTTTCCCAAACAGAGCTCTAATAAGTAAACTGACATGAGGCTTCTCTCTAGCTCTAATTTTAAGTAAAAATGCTGAGATTATACCATGTTCTGCTCAGCTCTGTGCTACTAAAACTTGAAGCTTTGACAAAAGTCTTAGAAAGAAGGCAAAAATGCCATTAATTCTATACTTTATAAATGTAAGAATATCTATTTAGCTACCATATGTCATTGAATCTAAGAAGACATTATTTTTTAAATATACAATTATGTCACATACTACAAAGAAAATAAAAGTACTATTAGAAAATAAAACCACCAACTAAATCATGACAACACTATCAAGAACTGTGTTAAAGGGTCTAAGATTTTACTCTATTTGGAATCTAACAAATTAGTTTTCCATGGTTTCATGAACGTTGGTCGAAGACATGAGACTACTGAATGAGAGGTGAAGGGCAGTTTATTATTTACAGTAGCAAGAGCCACAGTATCAGCATTCTTGTGTGAATTCCTTAATTGCCAATTCCCAAAGGAAAACATAAGGAGAATTATATAACATCTGTTCATATAGTGGGCAGCACAGTCATAGAGGAACTCTGAGGTAATGGAACCTAAACCTTTTATAATGGGTAGTCACATACTTGGCGGCCATATTAGATAGGTAATTTTTAAAAATATATATTATTTATAATACAATGACAACATCATATTGTTTTGATTCTTAATAAAATAAAATGTATAAATGTTTGCACAGGGTAACTATCACATAACAATAGCATTTAAAAATGTTAGTTTTCTTTTGTTCTTTCATGTTTTTCCCACTAAAATAGACACTTTCCACATGTTACAACTTAAATCCCCAAATTTCATTTCCACTAGCTCTTTAAAATTTGACTTTCATTTAACAGGGAAAGATGTCACATTCCAAAATTACAGACATTGCTAATAAGTTTTGCCTTCCATAAAGTAATAAAAGAATAGGTGAATTTGAGAGTGCAAATAAATCAGTGAATAAAGGGAATATAGACGAATGGGGGAAAATTCAGAAAATGAAATGAGTCACAAAAGACAAATGTAGTATATTTATTTTTCAATATAGCATTTAGAGGAGCACAAACTATCAACCACCCACATAACCTTATCTAAGGCAATGCATTCTTCTATATGACCTCTTTTATAAAATAAGACATAGAAAGTTCTGGCCCAAATTCAACCAAGAGCAGTTGGGAAACTCTTAACTTAGATAAAATGAAGAAATTAATTCAATCAACTTACCAAATGGTATGTAAACAAGCACAATAAAATCATAAATGAATAAAAGATTGAATAAATAGAGAAGTAGTTTTGTACTTTTACCTATAATCTTTTTTCACAATTTGAAATATATGTTGTGTTTTTGTTTGAATGCTAAATATATTTTTAGTATTTTTATTATCCATGTTTTATTAAGTCCAGTACATTTGAAATAATTATGTAAAATATTAAAGAAATATAGATAATGGGCCTTCAGCAGACCGAGTAACCCCTTGCTGGAGCCAGCGACCTTGGGTCCAAGCTGGTGAGCTCTTTGCTCAAGCCAGATGAGCCCACGCTCAAGCTGGCGACCTCGGGGTCTCGAACCTGGGTCCTTCCGCATCCCAGTCCGACGCTCTATCCACTGCGCCACCACCTGGTCAGGCGCGATATTGACTATTTCCAAGTTATGAGCTTATTCAACAAAGAACATAATGTCAGTTATTTGTTTTCTTTTTCTTTTATTATTTACATTTAGTGTAATACCTTCTTTTAATATAATATTTCTAATAAATTTGAGGTATTGTTGAATATGTCATTTCTATTCTTTCTAATAAATTATCTACTATGCATCACAGAAAGTAACTTCTTATAATTGAGTAACAGCTGAATTTAGAATCTCAATGGTACATATATAGAAATATTCTACCTTAGCATGTCCCTAAACATATAATATATATACACATTGGGAAAATATTTTAACTATTAACCTAATCTTTGAAATATCATTATACTTTATAGCAATGTTTTACAGAATTTTTAAGGAAGTCACTAATAGCCATAAAAAATATATTACTCATAACTATATAAACCCTCAAATGTAAGAATATTTATTCTAAATATAAATGGTTTTATTTATTCTAAATATAAATTCGGCTGCTGTATATCAACTATAGGCTTTGGTTGTGGTTATAGCTTTACTAGAAAAATAAGAAAATGTCTTCAATTAAGGGTTTCCTTGTTATTTTGTAAATCAAAGACTTGTAATTTGTATAATTTAATATTTTTAACCTTCATAACACTCAGATCTCTGGTCATAAACTATCTTATTCTTTTTCTTTTGTACTAGTAGTTTCCATCTCTCTGTCCATCAATCATGCTTTAAAAGAGCCATTTCAAAATGGATTTCTTTATATTTCAACATTGTTTAGTACAGAAGGGCATAGGTTCCTGTCAATATGTCAATGAAAGAAAAGGAAATAAAGGAAAAGGAACACACATACACACACACACACACACACACACACACGTGCACACAAGATAATATCAAAGGTAGTCACAAGAAAAAATTAGTTGTGCTACATGCTCCACTCCCCACTATTAAAAACATCCTACTTAGTTGCCTCCTTTCTACTAAATAAATACCCCATGGAATACAATGGTCCTGAGGCAGAGCATTTTTTCAGATGGAGAAAGTGATAAGTTGACTATAAGCTTCTAAATCAAAAGGTGAGAAGAGGCCGTGTCTGTATGTTGGCCGGTGGCAATAGTGAGACACTCTTATGCCAGCCCATGTAGACATCATCATAAAAATGTGCTTAAAGTTTTCCAAATGAAATTCAGACGAGCCTGATAAATTTCTTCTGTGAAAACCTCAGCCGATACAGTCTACAAGTGCTCCTCACAATGTTGCTGCCTCATCTGTCTTGTCAGAAAGACAGCATTTCATTGAACATGGGTCTGAGTGCTCCACTAGAGCGCAAAGACAAGTGATGCCTTTACACCCAGTTCCTTCAAGAAGCTGTGGTGTTCAACATCTGGCTTCATGTTCATACAAAATTCAGGAAGGTTTTAAATGGCACTATGTGTAAGAGAAATTAGAAGTGGTATGAAAGAATTCATTTCACAGAATTTAAGACTAATTATTACCCCGATGTCTCTATGTACAGTGTTCCCTCCCTGGAAATGCCCTTTCTGTTCTTTGCCTGTTCTTCAGAGGTTATTTGAAAGCACACACCCTCTCTGAAGCCTTCTGTACATGGTTTTTAGCCATATCAATTTATCTCATCATTGAACTGGGAATATGATTCATGGGAGGCATTTTATTATTTGGTCTTTTTCTAGTTATTCCATTCTCAAATTGTAGTATTTACAGAATTTAAAAAAAAAATGTTTTTGCTTTATATACTATGGTTATACAGTTCAAGAAAAAACAGGACCTTGTCAGCCTGGAGGTTACTTTTTATTGGAAGGAGACATGTGACAAAATAACATATATTTGGATAGTCATAGATAACATATGGAAATGAAAACATGTTGCTATGCTAGAAGTGATAAAGGAGCAGTACTTTATATTGGGAGTTTCAGAAAAGCCCCTCAAAGGAAAGTGTATAGGAGCTATGTCTTAACATGAGAATGCGCTAAACAGTAATTGATTTAAAAAAGTGTACCAGGCAGAAGAAAGAACAGGTTATAAATTCAATAAAATTGTCTCCTTTACAGAAGAAAACATTGGCTGTACCTCTATAATTCCATCCCCATTACACTTCTTGCCTCCTTAGCTCTATCCCTAGCTATCAAGTTTATCTTTTTAGTCTCTCCAATTATGTTTGCTTATCTTTTCCTCTCCTCCAGGAGTGGGTTAATAATAGAAGAGTGGAATTGATCTAATCTAAAGAAAAAAGCAGAAGGAGAGAGATTAGTGGAGAAAATGGGTATCGATAAAAATTTTGTCTTGACTTGGGTAGTGAACATACAAAATATACAGATGATATAAAATTATACAGCTAAAAAATTTAATGAAAAATGAAAAAAGCATATAAACAAACAGATATGACAACAAAGGGGGTTTTCTATGAGTGCGGGAAAGCTAAATGATTTGAAGGAAGCTATGTCTGCTCCATTCTACACATCGTTCATCGTGGCTTGTTTAGCAGAAATATAGCAGAATGTTTGAATCATATGGTTCTATGAAGACCAAAAATCAGCTCAAATAATTTTTTAAGCAAAAAACACTAAATTTTAATAGTAAAGACATAACCCAATGAATTAGGACACAATTAAGGTTTGCTTGAAATATTTTTGGGGACACCACATTTATTTATATTTAAGAGAAAAAACAAAGGTCTAACTTTTATCATTCAAAGAGAAGTTGTTGTTTTTTTTATTTGTTTGTTAGAATACCCATTATGCCATGGATTTCTAAAGAATGTATTCCTTTTAGAAAGGTGTTTGTTCCCTTTATGTCTACAATATCATCTTTCTTGTAGACTCTCATGTGTGAAAGGCCTAGAGGAAATATCCTGGGTGCCTCTCCTCTTTCCCTTTCTGTTAGTCATCCAGGTAAATTGCTGACGGACGGGGTTCCCATTGAAAGGAGCTGAATTTATTTATTTATTTATTTATTTATTTATTTATTTATTTATTTATTTTTTAGTGAGGGAGTGAGAGAGAGACAGACAGGCAAGTAGGGAGAGAGATGAGAAGCATCAATTCTTCATCGCAGCATCTTCGTTGTTCATTGATTGCTTTCTTATATGTGCCATGTGCAGGTGGCTCCAGATGAGCCAGAGACCCCTTGCTTAAGTCAGCAATTTTGGGCTCAAGCCAGCAACCTTGAGTTTCAAGCCAGTGACTTTTGGGCTCAAGCAAGCAACCATGGGGTCATGTCTATCCATTGCACCACTACTGGATTAGGCAAGAGCTCAACCTTTTTAAGAAATGTGAAAATATCACCTATTGTTTCATTGTAATTTTGAGGGGAAGTACGTGAAAATACAGTCATAGATATTCTGCACTTTAGAGAATATAGCCCTACAATGATGTCAAAATAAAAACCAATGCTCCTGTTTGCATAAGGAAATTAAAGGTGCCCATTACCTATAGATTTGACTATATAGTTTGACTGAAGTAATTGAGAACTGTTATACACTAAATATTATCTCAAGTTTTTGTAGTGCTTCAAGGAGACATTCTTACAATACCAAATCTCTCTTTATGTGACACTGACCCTCCTCTTGATTAATTCATTCAAGAATACTATGTGTATATATATTTTAATCAGCTCAGGAAAAAAGTGGATCTATGCTTGCTAACTAAATAAGGCAGTGAGGTGTCAAGAGAAGTTCTGCTGACTCTCTTTTTTTAATATTTGGTAAGAAGAGGGGTGGCAGAGAGACAGACTCCTGCATGTACCCCAACCAGGATCCATCTGGAAAGCCCCCTATGATGATGTTCTCTCTCCTGCAGCCATGGCTTGAATGGTTCAAGGAAAGTTGGCACTGGCTGCTGAGAATGGCCCAATGGCCTCAGTTTCAGGCACTAAAATAGCTCTGTTGCTGAGCAACAGAACAGTGGACTAGCCAGGCAGAGTATCGACTTGTAGGGGCTTGCTGGGTAGATCATGGTCAGGGCACATGTGGGAGTCTGGCTCTGCCTGCCTGCTTCTCACTTAAAAAAAAAAAAAGATTGCAGAAATAGATAATATCAACAGAGAAAGAAATTAGAAATTAGGACACTCCCAGGATATAATACATTTTTATTAAACAAATATTTACTAATCACATTTTGTTAACTGTCAATATTTATCCACAAGAACCTATTCACAGAGATCTTACATCATCAAGTTTATTTTTCATGTGATAATACTGTTCTATATATTTTTAAAGAATTCCATTAGACTATTGGTTTATTTGTGTATGATAAAAGGGTCTAAGTAAAATGGCAAAGTAGAAAAAAATTTATTGTGGGTTTTCATCACCTTGCCCCCACCTTAAGGCTGCTGGTGAAGACATGCTCATTTATGCACCTCATCCAAGTCTGACCTCCAGCTGCTGGGTGGTTAAAAGATGCTGCTCACCAAGCTAAATATCTCCTCTAATGGTTTTCTAGTTCTCCTAAAAGCTTCATCCAATATCTCTCTCTCTGTGTCTCTCTCTCTCTTTCACTGATATCTCAAGAACTATTTACAATGTGATAGTTATGATATATGTAAAAGCACAATAACATATTAGGTAGATTCTGGTAGTAAATTCTCTCATTTCTTTTCCTGTCTTTATTTATTGAAAAGTATATGTCTCCCTATTTTTCTCTTTCTTCCTTTCATTCTTTCTTCTACTTCCTTTCATTCTTTCTTCTCCTTCCTTCCTTCCTTCCTTCCTTCCTTCCTTCCTTCCTTCCTTCCTTCCTTCTCTTTCTTTCTTTCTTTCTTTCTTTCTTTCTTTCTTTCTTTCTCTCTTTCTCTCTTTCTTTCTTCCTTTCTTTTAATTTTTTTTTCTTTTTTCTTCTTTTTTTCCTCAAAATATGCTTCATTATCCAAAAGAAATTATCATTTCTTTTGAGGAATGCTGCATCCTATAAATCTCAATTGCATAGCTATAATGCAGGGGTCCCCAAACTTTTTACACAGGAGGCCAGTTCACTGTCCCTCAGACCGTTGGAGGGCCGGACTATAAAAAAAAACTATGAACAAATCCCTATGCACACTGCACATATCTTATTTTAAAGTAAAAAAAAACAAAACGGGAACAAATACAATATTTAAAATAAAGAACAAGTAAATTTAAATCAACAAACTGACCAGTATTTCAATGGGAACTATGCGTTTGCTTTTGGCTAATGAGATGGTCAATGTGCTCCTCTCAATGACCACCGATGAAAGAGGTGCTTCTTCCAGAAGTGCAGCGGGGGCCGGGTAAATGGCCTCAGGGGGCCGCATGCGGCCCACGGGCCGTAGTTTGGGGACCCCTGCTATAATGCATATAAGCATATTAAAATCTAATATTCGTGAGGTGATTAAGTTTATTTATTTAATCCAGAATTTTCCAAACATATACAACCTGAGACTTGTTTATACATAATATCAATGTCTAACTAAAAATAATTTAAGATATTAACTTTGGGGCTATGCTCAGAGAATTTTAAGGATAATTTGCTTATGAAAATGCCTGAACACATAGCAATATGTTGTTGCTAAAAGCTATGTAAGAAGAAGTGTATGTATGTGTGTTTGTGTGTGTGTGTGATTAGATAACTTTCTCTGATGTATTTTAATGGAGACACAAAACAGTTATTTATTATGTACATTTTAATATATCTCATGTTATATAGTAAAAATTATAATTATTACTTCACTTATTTTATTAACTATTACATAACTATATACTGATTTTATTTGAAAAAATTTATATTTAAATGTATATGTGTATGTTTATACATATTTGTCTGCATGCATCTATATATAAATACACATTGAAGTTTACCTATGAGAAAATGATAAAGATAAAAATCCTGAAGCCTCTCTGTACACATAAAGGCTATCAAAGATGGGAAGAAAGCTGAGGCTGCAGGCCACTGCTTTGAGCTGTGGAGGTGCTAGTTATATAAATAATGTTGAAAGATTTCTCCTTTTATACAAATAAAAGGATCAGTGATACTAGAGGTTTCTGGTACTGACAGATTGATACCAATGCCCTTTGACCAATTAAAACTGTAGCAATGTGGATGGACCAGAAGGATCAAACTATGTTATTCAAAGGGCATTAGTGTAAGCCTGGAATGTAAGGACAGGAGTCATGAGGATCAAAGCTATTGCTTTCTGACCAGCCTTACTACTGCTGTCTTTTTGAGGCAGCCCGGATCTCTACAGAGCTCAGTCTCCTTTGATTGACCTTGCAAAAGGGCTAGAGCAGCCATTCTGACTTGATTGTCTTAATTTTATCACTTTAGACTGAAGTTGGGCAAATGATTTAGGAAATTTACTTTTTAAGGGACCAAAATTAAGATAAAATTAATGCATAGCAAATATATTTTATGTGCCCAATTGGTAATTTAATAAATTTATCACAATGCAAAATTACATTTCTTTTCAAATTCACTATTTTTACTCTCTGTATTGTTAAGTAACAATTCTTACAGCCAAATTTGATTATACCTAGAAAAGCAGGGAAGGATTTAGGAGACAGAGGATTAATAAAGACAGAGTATAGTAATTAACAATATTATCTTTAGATAGCGTATCTATAGATATGATCATTCCTATAGTATATTATGATATGATATGATATGATAGCAAGCATTTATTATCTCATAGTCTTTAAGGGTTAGAGATTCAAGAGTAACTCAGCTGGGTGTTTTTGCCTCAGCATCCCTCACAAGGCTGCAGTGTGACAACCAGGGCTGCTCTCATGTCAAGAGTTAACTAGGAAGAATTGTTTCCAAGTCCACATGTGACTCATAGTTCTCAGTACACCTGTGCCCATGCTCCCTCACATGGCTATATGTAGGGCTCAGAATACCTGCTTCCAAACTCACTCATGTGAGATCTTCCAAAGGTTTGCTTTAAGACATGAAAGATGACTTACTTGTTTCGAAACAAGCAATAGCATAGAATGAGAAAGAACATTCAATACAGAAACCATGGACTTGTTATAACCTAATCTCAGAAATGACTACCCATCATTTCCCCTTATAGTCTATTTATCAGAAATGACTCGATTTAAGTACATCTCACAATCAAAGGGACAGAATTACACAAAGGTGTCAAAACCAAGTGAGGACCACTGGGGCCATTTTAGTGGCTGCCTACTACATAAGAAAAAGGAATTAATTGTCCTCAACAAGTTAACTGACTTGATCATTAAAACCCAGGTCCCTTGACAAGTTTGTATTTAGGTGTCTAATTTTAGGAATCATCTATGTCTGCTTAACATTTTTAGATAATAATTTTGGGGCATGGTCTTAAAACTAATTGTTATAAGTAATAGCTAAATAAGTGAAGGATACAGGAAGTATTTGGTATGATGAACACAAGCTATGATTCTTTGAATTTATTGCAGTAGAAATAATAAGATCTATAAATGTTAATAACAAATGCAATTTTTAAATTCTTTGCTACATGGCATAATATAGCAGTGGTATCCCTATCCTATAAATAGTGGTAATTGAATGTATGCTATGTGTAACTTCTTTGGTACTGACATCAATGGTTCAAAATTCCCCCATCAAGAATCAAACAGCCATTTTGGAAATCGACTGTAGCACTGGAACAGACACTGAGTTCATCAACTTGACAGTGTTTTGAAAGAGCATCTGGTGCAATTCCAGGCATTCCACTATAAGAATTTCTTGTAATTATGAAGCCAAAGTCATAAAAAATGCTCTTAGAAATCATTTGATCTAGTGGTCATTAAGTTTAGTTTTTAGTGCCTGCCCTAGGGAAAGAAAGGGTAGGCTCGTCATAGTGAATAGGAAATGCAAAGTCATAGAGGCATAATTAGCATGCTTGTGAACTTAGCCAAAGACGCCAGAAGCCAGCTAGGACAAGGTGAGCAAGAGAAGATTGGAAAGGGATTGAGATCAGAGAGATAGTAAAGAGACGGGGGCAGCTTATGTCAGGTGATATGAGGTACCATATGGGGCAGGTCATATGGGGTATGAGTGACATGGAATACCATTGAAGAGTGATGAACACAGAAGTGACCTGATTTTACTTATCTTTTTAAAAGGGTTATTCCATCTGCTCTATTGAGAATAGACTGTAGGATAACAAAGCGAGCCAGTTGGGAGGTTATTGCAATAATATAGGTGAAAAAAAAATGATAAGTGGTTTTGAACACAGTGACTGACTTTGAGGATAGTAGGAAATGTCAGACTTTTGAAACTCGAAGCAAGAAGACTTGTGTCAGATATGGACTGTGAGAAAAATAGAGGAATAAAGGTGATTCTAACATCATTATTTTAGAGAAATCTTTTCTTCACTTAAAACACTTTGAACAACTAGGAACAAACTTATTGAGGCAGGGGTATTGCACTCAGATCCCTCACCCAAGACACCTTTGCCCTTGATGTCATCCTGAGAATTCGCAGAACTGAGTTTGAAAGCACTTGTAGTAGGTACACACTTCTTAATATCCATATGTATTTTTAACTATATCTGTACTTCCTTTGAACTCAGTTTTAAACTTTCATTCCAAGTAACTGACAAAAATATAATCTTATTTAACCTCAGATAAGCAGTCATTTTAGGTTAGAGTTAGTCAGTTTAGAACTTTCTACAGATCCTTTTACCCAAGGATTTGAAAGTGCCATCGTGACGTCAGTGTGAGTGGTCATAATATTTGATATTATTGTTTACTATGCACCCTTTGCATCCTCCACTATGTAAATGATTATACGATCATGGTGCTGCTCCATTTATCTAAGTTCCTCAAATTAAATGCGGTCTACATATGTATGTATCTCTCAACTGCTACATCTTTTTAAATTGACTGAGACACAGTAAAATGTAGTTACATTCTTATCCAAACCTTGTGCTTGGGAAATTTGGTAGGGCTACTTCAAATCCTATTTCCCAGTTACAGCTAGAGTGAACTGTATCATCCAAAACTGGGACATGTTGACTGAGACAAATGCTATTGAAAAGCAGATGTAAATCAGGACTGTCCTGGGCAAACTAGGCTATGTAATTACCCTATGTCCAACTCTGATAACCATCTACCTTATCTTGTTCTCATGCCACAATGGCCCAGTGAATGTCTGCAAGACAGCAGTTTTCTAAGTTTAACAGACAAATTTAGCGAGCATGGCTTCTTTAAACTCTCAGATACCAAACACATCTGGCAGTTTTATTACACCAAATGTGAATGCTAACACTCAGGAGTCAAGAGGTTAGAGCACAGAGTCTTCCTTCACTAGGGTCTACTCTTGTTCCCATCATTGCCATGTCTTTAAAACTCAGCCCAGAAGTTTAACCTCCTCTAGTGTGGGTGCAATTCACCCAGTACCTCAGAGTGTTTGGGCTGCTATATAACAAATACTATAGACTGGTGGCTATAAACAGGAGATATTTATTTCTCACAATTCTGGAGGTGGGAAGTTCAAGGTCAAAGCAGATTCAGTATCTAGTTAGAGCCTACTTCTTGGTTCATAGATGACCTCTTCTAGCTGTAAACTCACATAACAGAAGAGCCAAAGGAGCTTACTGGAGTCTTTTTTACAAGGGCACAAATTCCATTCATGAAGGTTCCACCCTCTTGACTTAGTTATTTTTGAGGTACTACTCTCACATTGAGAGGATTTTTTTTCTTTTGTTTTTGTTTTTGTTTTTGTTTTTTGTTTTTGTTTTTTTTTGTATTTCTCCGAAGTTGGAAACGGGGAGGCAATTAGACAGACTCCCGCATGCACCCAACCGGGATCCACCCAGCATACCCACCAGGGGGAGATGCTCTGCCCATCTGGGGTGTCGCTCTGTTGCAACCAGAGCCATTCTAGTGCCTGAGGCAGAGGCCATGGAGCCATCCCCAGCACCCAGGCCAACTTTGCTCCAATGGAGCCTTGGCTGCGGGAGGGGAAGAGAGAGACAGAGAGGAAGGAGAGGGGGAGGAGTGGAGAAGCAGATGGGCGCTTCTCCTGTGTGCCCTGGCTGGGAATCAAACCCAGGACTCCTACACACCAGGCCAACACTCTACCACTGAGCCAGCCGGCCAGGGCCACATTGAGAGGATTTAACAAATGAATTTGAGGGAGACACAAATACTTAGTTTGTAGCATCCAGGAGGCAGTCTCTCAGATCTCTTCATTTTACCTATGCATTGTTACTGAAAAGTTAAGTAGGTACTGTTTCTATTCACTGGTGTATCAACTGTGACCATGTTAGCAACTGTGAACTTAGGACTCAAATAGGCTCATGTATGGGATTCAAAAGAAGAGTAGCATGCAGTAAAAACACAGCAGAAATGTATACTATTATTCACTCAACACAGATAGAACACAATCATTTTATAGGTGACATTACAGTACTTGTATCCCAGATCACATAGCTAGTAAACAGCAAAGTTAGAATGACAAAATAGTTCTTGTTATTGTTGCCTTTAACTCACACCAAATAATACAGTTTCCAGGTTTTAAATTCCTAGGCTTTATAATATAATTGGCAGCTTGAGATTAACTCAAACTTTCTACTTGCTTTCTGTATATGTCAACTTTTTTATTTAATAAACTATATTTTAACTTATTCACTGTTTTAAAGGTTAATATGAAATATGTAGTGAAATAATTTAATTAATTAGTTTAAATGAAAAGAAAGTTTTATATAAGTTAATATTGCTATAACCACAATGATTTCAGAAATCTATTCAATTCTAAAAATTATATGGGTTTTATAATGCATGGGGTACAATAAAATATGTCTACCATTTTGCACTGATTTTAGAAGCTTAAATGTGCGAAATGTTGACATTCTTTAGATTGTTGATATCTTGGAATAATTAAAGATGATAATGTTTTAGTCATTAAATAACTATTAACCAGTAGGGAACAATTGGGAACATGCTTTGTTTCAAAATATAAATGAACAGCAGCATAAAGATACAATACCCAAGATATAGGTTGTCAGCATCAAAAGAAAATAACTCATTTTTGTAATATAAAAAAATATATAAGAATAAAACTAAACCTTATATTCATATAAACTCTTGAATTCTTACTTAGGAATTAATTTAATTTTTTTATTTTTCCGAAGCTGGAAACGGGGAGGCAGTCAGACAGACTCCCTCATGCGCCCGACCGGGATCCACCGGCATGCCCACCAGGGGGCGATGCTCTGCCCCTCTGGGGTGTCGCTCTGTCACATCCAGAGCCATTCTAGCGCCTGAGGCAGAGGCCACAGAGCCATCCTCAGCGCCTGGGCCATTTTTGCTCCAATGGAGCCTCGGCTGCGGGAGGGGAAGAGAGAGACAGAGAGAAAGGAGAGGGGGAGGGGTGGAGAAGCAGATGGGCGCTTCTCCTGTGTGCCCTGGCCAGGAATCGAACCCGGGACTCCTGCATGCCAGGCCGACACTCTACCGCTGAGCCAACTGGCCAGGGCCTATTTAATTTTATTCAATATAGTTTTGATCCTCTTTGAATCAACATATACAATAAGAAGAGGAAAAAACATATGTATGTGAAGTTTAGCAAATGAATTTCCCTTTAATGAATGACTTTGCTAACTACCTACTTAGCAATGCAACTAAAAGGCAAATAAAAGTTAACTGTTTCACATTTATTTGCTTACTCATATGTTCATTTATTTGACAAACTTTTGTTTTAGAGTCTACTATTGCTTTAAACCTTACTTTGTATGGAATAAAGTAGCAAAAGTAAAAAGTATCTGAATACAGAATAGCTTAGAATCTAATTAAGTTATTTAAATAAATCTTAAAATAATTTTTTAGAAATATATTATAAAACAGTTTTGAAATTTATAAAAAGTAAAGTAAAAATGGGTGAGAGAATAAGAAATAAAAAATGAAAGACAAAAGGGTGCTATTTCAAATATAATCAGTCTGGTTCCCTAAAGAAGAACTTATGTTGGGATTGATGTTCAAAAGACTTATTGAAGAAGTGTCTCAGGAGTAGGATAGGACTCAACAGGGATAAATCAGAAGAACAGAAGTAGAAAGCACAATGAACACATGGTCTCAGCTAAAAACTAGCTCAGTCTGATCCCATGGTGAAGCTGGAGAACAGCAACTCCCCCAAAAACACGGTCTCATGTGCCTGCCAGTCAATGAATGGCTAGTGCTTTTTTTTTAAAATTGTATTGAATTTATAGGGGTGACACTGGTTAACAAAACTATACAGGTTTCAGGTGCACAATTCTACAACACATCCTCTGTACACTGTATTGTGTGTTCACCCCCCAAGTCAAATATTCATCCATCACTATTTATCCCGCACTATGCCCTCCTTCACCTCTGCCCCTCATCCCAAACCCAGCAATCAATTATCATACTGTTGTGCATGTCCATAAATTTCTCTCTCTCTCTCCCTCTCTCTCTCTCTCTCTCTTTTGTCCTTTTTTGTTTAATTCCTCCAGATGGTAAATTTTAAGAGCTTCCTCCTGGACTTTCTTTCTGGCTCTTACTCTACAGGTCAAGGAGGAACTGTGAAGATTGTACCAACAGTTAAATATGTCTAATTAGGTGCCAAAGAAATGAGCAGAGACTAGGGCAAAATGGGTCAGTGGACCTCCTGTAAGATGAACCTGAACTCTATTTATTACCTAATCACATATATGCTCCTTCTAACCGGGGCCATGACAATACTTTGGATCCCAAATATCAGTATCACCTGATATCCTACATCTAAGAGTTCTCTAAGGATCTATTATTTTCCTTTCTCTATTGTATAGTTACCCAAATGAATGCACATAGGTATTCTGAGGGAGAAAACAGGTAGATTACTGCTGTTTAATTCATAACTTCTGGGCCTAAGAATTGGCTCACGTCTAGGAACTAAGCAAGCAATCATGCCTCCCCAATGGGGCCGGTGACCTTCACTTCTGCCTGCCCATTTCTGATCTTCTCATTATGTACAAAGTAGTCATCTGTTAGCTTCCTATCTATCTTATTCCAAAAACAGGACAGATGCCTCCACATCTCATCAAAAGCCACATGCCATCTAAACTTATTTCCAATAATTGTATGCTTCACCAATGCTACATGATACATATTACTAAACGATATTCATGTGATATTAATTCAACATACCACTGAATATTTTTTAAATTGAGAAGAATTCTGTGTATTATGAAAAATAATCTTCCCAGTGTTAGGCACTGTGAGAGGCATAGTGTTGATTTAGAACTATAAGGTTTGCATTTGATTTCTGTGGTAGTTTTGCAGAACCAGACAATTTCTCTGTCTTAGTTTTCCAGTCTTTACTATGAAAACAAAAAGATTTGCCCTATATTACTTTTGTATTTTGAATTTTAAATTAAATATATCCTTTGAAAAACATTAAAGCCCTATATACATACTTTTACATAATTATCTTCAGTTGAATAGCTGTCTCAGGTGTGTTCTATTTTAGAATATTATACATGTTTATGTACATTTGTGTACATATATGTATTCAGAGAGAAAAAAGTAATACCTAAATGATGACATAAATTAGAACATTAAGAGAATTTGGTTTACTGATAATTTTCTGTAAGTAACTATTTTGGTAGCTCATAAAAGCATGTTATTTTTTTCCACTTTTTAAAATTTACTTTACTGTTCTTGTCCTAAAATAAGAGTCTTTTTTAGTTGAAATTTAAACATGGCTTTTCTAGTACATGACTTTTCTTGCTTCGGAAAAGTCCTCCTTGCAAAAGCTACAAAGGACTCACACACTTCAAATAGTTCCCTCAGACATTCTGATAAGTGTAAATGAATTTTCTAATCTTCTGGCAGATTCATATGCCTCACAGATGTGTCCCTGGCTAAGAAAATCACATCGACGTCTATAAGAGGAATGCTGTCCACTAACAGCTGCTATATTGCTTCCAGTACCTAAAGTGCTGTTCCCAGCTGCCATTTCATTCTGCCTTGAGTGCTTTTATGTTGCAAACTTCAAGTTAGAAGAGCATCTCTTATTACAGCCACCCAGGACTGTCTTCCTCCTGACAAACTCCACTGCATATGACTCAGGATTTGAATGAGCGGACAGTCATTGAGTTGCTAGTTGTCAGGAAGGAAGTTTCCCTGTGAGAAGGACAGGAGAGAGAGAGGACGAGATTGAGAGAGGTTTACAGAGAAGCAACTTGTTTATGTGTTATAGGTAGAATTTATTTTTTCACCCAGAAGCGTCTGTGTATCTAAGGAAATGTTAGTGAGGCACGTTTTACAACAGCGTTTACTCTGAGGAACCTGAAGGGTAGATGGAAAATGGAGAAATTCAATCTGAACATTGCCCAGTGGTACACTTCAAAACATCTCATCGATGAGTCATACCCTCCCATAAACTAAGTTTACAAGATCAAAATTTTTAAAGTCAACTCAAGGCCATCTATGCTGCTATAATTTAATCGTATGAATTAAAAAAACATAATTACATCAGTCAAAAACATACCTTGAGTATGACATTTGCTAATGCTTGCTACCTCTATGTTATATCTTTTTTTTATTTTATTTTAATGAGGCATGGATAAGAAAGATAAATTTTACAGGTTACCAGGTTTCATCTTTTTCTTCAAGAACCAGACATTTTAGTTCAGTGCCTTGCCTTTCAATTTTTGTTATCATTATAAAATATATTCATTTTAAAGATCTTCTAGTTAAATAGGTATTCACTTCAGAGGGCTTTTCAGGAATTGGTTTTCTACCAGATGTAATTTATCATATTGAGTACTGTCTCTCAAACTGAAAAGGAAATTGGTAGATAAACATTTTCAAAGCACCCTTAGTATTAGCAAGTGCCATCTTTAAAATAAGATGGATACAGTTTAAGCAGCTTAAACAATGTGGGATGCAGTGCCTAACACGTGTGCACATCTAATCCAAACTATTTTTTGAAACTGGCTGATTTTCTTGGCACACAGTAGGAAAGCATTTGCAGATTTGGAGACCTAGCCATGCTTTAAGATAACCAGAAGCTACTTTTATTTTATAACACATGCATTTACTACAGATACATTTTAAGAAACTCGCCTTTCTAAATATTTATATATTTTTATAGAAATATTTGAATGGAAAATGAGATTTATTTATCAAAATGTTATTTTTAAAAATATTTTAATAAGAATTTACTTTATAACCAAGTTTTTAAGAAAATATACATTTTTAAGAAAAAAAATATTAAGGAATGTGTCTAACATGTAACTTCATGAGAAAATTAGCATTTAAAATGGGTCTTTCAGTGTCAAAGCTTAGTTGAGGGGAATTTCTGCATCTTCTCTTGTGTCTAAGTACCAAATTATATTTTGGAAATATGCAATTAATGGGAAACAGGACAAAACACTTAGAGCCTTTTGATGAATGTGGGCTTCCTAAATCTTCTTTACTGCTACAGTTGTGCAGAAACTACTGTCTCATGCAAGACTGTGGCACCATATGTTGAACTGCCACGGTCTCTCCAGAACTTCATTCATTCATCATGTAACACATGCTCATCAAGCACTTCCCATTGGCTATATGTTTATGTGATACGAATGTAGCAGTTAACAGAATAGTCTTCACGGAACTTCATTCTATGGCTGAACTTTTTTCCCTTTTACTTTTCTTTCCTTTTCCTTAAGGTAAATAAATATTTCAGATAGTGAGAAGTGCTGTCAATAATATACTGCTCACAAAAACTAAGGGATATTTTATCGCTTCATATTCATTTTTTAAATATCCCCTAATTTTTGTGAGCAGTATATTAAGCAATGGGAGGGGACAGAGACTGACTTAGGATTGCGGAATGGGAAATGATTGATAAATACCTTGGTCAGAGAGAGCCTCACCAAGGAAGGGAATATGGACAGAGGAGTGAGCCATACCAAGATCTGAGAGTCCTCTTCCAGGTCAGGTAAAACATGCAGTGAAGGAAGAGATGGCAGAAGAGATCAGTGCCTTGGATGATGTCAGTTGGAATCCTGAAAACCATGGTTTCTAGTTTTAGTTTACTCTAGGTAAAGGGTGCAAAGGAAAAACATTTTTGGAATGGTTTAAGAAAAAAAATATATGATGAGATTTAAACTTTCTTTAAATCACATGAGCAAGAAAAAATATGAGCATTTCAAGAGGTTGTGTGTGCAAGTTGATGGCAAGAATAATAGTTAGACTATGTTTTTGCATCTCACTTTTTCATCACAGTCCTAAATAGCGTGGAAATTATTCAATAGCTGTATGTTTACTTACTGATTTGAAAGTAGTTATGTAAATCCACAGAAGGCAACCTGATGCCCACTCCTGGTAGTGTTCTAGTTCTTTGAGGAATGTTTTAAACTGTTGGTCAGTTACTTCTAATTGGGATAATATAGTCTCTAGTCAACTGTAGTTTGTTTACTAAACATTCCCCATTCAAGGAGTAAGATTTCAGTAACAGTGCATTACTTTGACTCACATATTCCGAAAGGTAAACTTTCCCTTTAGGGGCAACACAGCGTTTCTTGATACTCACCAAAGGCACATGATATGTAAGTCTCATTTTCTAACACTTTCATTCACTGTCTACAGAAATCTTGATATGTTCAATGTATACTTTATTTAAAGGGATACAATAGTAATACAGTGATTTCTAAAGAACTGAGCACAGAGAGACAAAGAAACAGAGTACCAGAATATTTTGCTGCTGTTGTAATAATCATATAGTCAAAGTCTCTATCTAAATTAAAGGGCAATTTTATTCTAAAGTTTATCATTTGATTAAGTGTTTACAAAGTTCGACCCAGTTTCTGATGAAACTGATAGCATATATTTGGAAATAATAGGTTTCTGGTACAGTCATTATACAGGCATTCTTTCTTCTGGGAGTGTTTTGTATATGAGTTCCTTTTTCATGCTTCACTCACTTTCAATCACTTTTCAGTTTCATTGTTTGGAGAATAAAGCTCTACTTCATCACCACATGCAATTTACAACATTGATGTTTGGGTGGACATTTTTTCTCTTAAAATGTACATGCACACAACTGCCACAGGTCTACTGTCTTTTGAAAGCAATCTCATAATGATAGCTACCAGCTCTGTTATCAGTCAGAAATTTGATGACAGCATCTCGGCTCCCTAAAGCATTCTCTGTGTCATAGAGACTGTCCTTTTGCTCTCTTCCTCTTGGTTAATTTGGTCACTGTGCTTCAGTTTTTCAATTTCTCCCTGTTGTCATTTTATACAATAGATCAGCATCGCTCAAGTGTCCCTTTGTATCATGCAAGGTGAAAAGAATACAAGTGATGACCTGATTCTTGGGATCAAAAATACATAAAACTATACAGTATAGAAAATGATAGAAATAGATGATGAAAATATTAAGGTAGCAAAATAAATATAATTAAGAAAAATATGGGGATAATTATTTTGCCATTAATCCCTGACTTATTAAAAATTGATATATAGCCTGACCTGTGGTGGTGCAGTGGATAAAGCTTCGACCTGGAACGCTGAGGTTGCTGGTTCAAAACCCTGGGCTTGCCAGGTCAAGGCACATATGGGAGTTGATGCTTCCTGCTCCTCCCCACTTGTGTCTCCCTTCTCTCTCTCTCTCTCTCTCTTTTCTCTCTCAAATGAATAAAGAAGATCCTTTAAAAAATTAAAAATAAATAAATAAAAATGCAAGTTTATCTTTAAAAAAATTGATATATATTAGAAGGTAGGATTCCATAATCTAATTATTTACTCAGTAACTTCAGCCCTCTGAATGCCTACCATGTGCCATGCTCAACACTAGTGCTATATTTTGAGCAGTGAGCAAGACATGCTTTCTATTTCTTAAGAAACTTATATTTTAGTAGTATGTGCTGGTTAAAAAATGTAATTCCAATAGAAGGAGAGAAACGTTAAGATGGATTAATTAAACACACAATAAAAGATTTTTTAGTGGTACCTTAAAAGAGCACCTCTTCCAGATTTGAAGGTCAGTCAAGGTTTTCTGTAGAAAGTGATATCTAGCTGAGACCATAACTATGAATAAGATTTGTAGCTGAAAAGGACTCCAGGCTAAAATTTCACCATGTACAAAGTACCACATGTAAGAGGAAATATGATTTTTCTCAACAAACAGAAGCTTGGTCTGGCTGAAGCATAGAGTGTAAAAGGTGAGCAAGAAAAAAAAAGAAAAGAAAAAAGATGGAGAAGAAGACAGCAGACAGAAGTACATAGTTCTATTAAATCACACAAGTTACCAGTCAATATAAACCCTCTTTTTATAGAATGTCCTATCTATTTCCTTACTCACTCAGTGTCCTTTTTAGAGTTTCTCATTGTTCAACAAATCTAAACCCCTGTAACTCTTTCTTATGGACTGAATTGTGTCATATTTAACATGCTGAAGCCCTTTGCATATAGGATTTTAAAAGAGGTAAATACAGTTAAATGAAGTCATAGGGTATGCCCTAATCTGATACAAATGCTTCCCTTATAAGGAAGGGAAATGAAGACCAACAGAAAAACACCCTGTGGAGAAGACACCTCAGTCATTTGCAAGCCAAGAAGAAACTAAACCTCTGACATCTCCATTTTGGACTTCCACCCTTCAGAACTGTGAGAAAATGAGTATTTGGTGTTTAAGCCACCCAGTCTTTGATATTTTGTTATAGAAGTTCTAGCAAACTAATAAAGACCTCAAACCAAAATTTATGTCAAGAGCAAATACACCATAAATATATAGGAGATGCATCACATTTATCAGAGATAATGCTAGATTCCAAGTGGTATACATGTTAAAAACACACCTGCTAAGGAAAAATATCAAGTACTATTACACAAATACTCTTTCTCCAGTACCATTACAAGTGATTTCAGAATCTGTTCAATCCAATGGATAATGTTCCAGGAAATAATCATAAGAAATTAGGTTATTTACATAGTAAAACCATTCTTTTGATAATCTCATGCAGTGATTATGACATGGTTGGTTTAAGAATGGTGACCCTCTCTATCTCCATCAACCCCCTGGACACCACAATACACCTGTAATCTAAAAAAAAATGAGCTTCCTAAATAAATATAAGTTAAAGTAAGTTCACTAATACATCTTTCAACCAGATTTCTGGCCCTGGGACTCTAATATATAAAACCTCTAGTCCCACCATTAATCTCCTGCAAGCTTTTAAAGTTTTCCTTGTCTCCTCATAGCTATAGCAATTTAAATACTACTTGGTTTCTGAAATTATAAACAAATGGTCCAGCATCTAATTCATTCTTCAGTAATCTTTAATGAGATTAAATACTTTTCACTTTCACAAATAACTTACACCTTCTGATTATTAACTTTACAAATTCATTGTAATTTATGTGGGATTAAAGCTCATATATTAGAATACTTTTTTTTTTTCCAAAGAGTTATATATGGTATCCAGGATTTTTTACAATGTTTGCACTATTTTCTAAAATTAAGTAAAACTAACAATTACACCCCCTTTGGATAAGAAGCATTAAATTTATAAATAGCCTTACTTCAAGGATATTTAGAAAATAAAAATGTGGCACCTGTAAAATTTGTAGAAGGAGTCTTTAAAATAATTTGCCATACCAAAACATCAAGTATTTTAGGGTTACTCGTGTATTATATGTGAAGATAGAATAACAAATGTGAAAACACTCCCTTCACTGTACTCTTACAATATTTTACCAGTTTAAGAACATTGTCTACATTTTCATTTTAACAGTTATTTGTAACTTTTATATTCTGTAATGTATAATAGCAACTTGAGAAAATTACCTTATGCTGTTTGTTTTTTTTATTTCTACATTGTATCATTCAAAATAGCTCATATACAATATATACTTCTAGATTGAATGAAACCAAATATTCTCATAGATCTGAAAATCAAAATATTTTTATAGAGAGCCTGAGGATTCCAAAAAGACTACAGAAACATACTTAGTATTATTTATGTCAGTTCAAAAATGAAACATGCATCCCAACGAGTCTTCATCATTCATGTAAATCTTAACAGGTAGCTATTACTGAGAAATAAACTAACCTTAAATTACACTGAAGAAAAAATACACAATGAGGTTTTATTCTTTTTAAATTATTAGCATCAAATTTCAATGGCACCAATCTAGGCTTGAAAGAAGGCATAGTACCTTTGGAAAAGATAGCTCCACAGGGACTATTTTATAAAACCAGTGCTAAAAGAAAGAAAGCAATAATGTTCAACTAGTCTAATGCAAAAAAAAAAAAAAAAGTTGAAAACTGCTTGCATAAAATAATCTAGTCTTTTTTCCAATAAATGGCTCAGGCGACTCCTAAAAATAAATGTAGGGTTCCAAACTCATGGTGGTGAGAATTTCTCTTCTGTTTTTTACTGCATCATAAGTAAGCTTCACCATGTCTAATCCACTGAGTGATTTGGGTGTGTATGTGTATACAAAATTGTAGTGGAAATAAAGGTGGGTCACAAGACAAAAATTATAAAGATGCAAAACTACCTTACTGTTAAAGTGACAGTTGTATGACGACATCTTAAAAATACAGAATTTACAGACATTAGATATGCAAGCAATAATATAAATAGAATGTCAATCAAATCATGAATTCAGGAGTGCTTGAGTAGATAGAATTTAGCTTCTAAGCTACATGGTGGGCTTCAAATATTAGCCCTTAGACGTTTAGATATCTGGTTTATTTGATCCTGTATAGCCAGTTGAAGAGAGAAAGAAGCATAAAATAGAGCAAGGAGTAGAGCTTGCATAAAATGAATCAGTAGAGGATATAATATGAGAAAAATGAGGGCAACTCATAGACCCGAGCCACAGAGAACTCTGAGGTTCCACAGAGAAAGGGAGCTCCAGGGACACTGAGCTACCAGCTGGTAAGGAATGGGTGAGGAAGTGTAACTAGGGGTCAGGGGAAGCAAAGCAAAAATCATAGTTATGGAATTTAGGAGACGCTCATGGCAGCCAACCACAATTCAGATTATGCTGAATTTTAAATGCCAAATTCTTCTCGCTCCCAGAATTCAGGACATTTCTAATATCATTTGAACTTGTACACTATTTCCTTGTTGCATTTCACAGAGTTTTATATTGATGTGAAATGAATTTGCAGTTTTGTTTCTAAAACCTCATGCTATTAGAACGAGCAATGCCCACCGTGCCTCGTGTTAATGTTCCCTCATTCATATAATCGAATATTACATCATACTCATGTATTTTCCAACATCTAAATGTACTGCACTTCCTTGACTTTTATGATCATTAGTAGCTCACAAGAACAATGTCACACTAGCAAATGACAACAGAAAACACGTTCAATGTGAACAGATAGTGTTCTGAAACAGAATTACAGATAGCTGATTAACCAGCGATTGAGTATTTAGGATAAGTCAGTAGAATACATTCATGTATACAAACTAACATGACAATAGTATTCTCCTTTTACTCTTGCATATGTGTTCAATTTAGGACTGGCAATATAAAGATTGAGTTTTTTTTTCTAATTTAGTTGTGGATTGCTTTTGTAAATCCAACCAAAACATGCCTGAAAGAAACCAAAATGCATCCCTAGTTTCTAAAATTAAGATTTTAAAATAAGTTGTAATCCTTGAACTACAAAAACCCTTTATGTTTGGCGACCATTATACAGCTGTACAACTGGCATAGATTTCTCTCAGTGAAATGTGGCACCATCACAGATGGAAGAGTTTAAGGGCTTGTCTTGCACAGAAAGTAGGTGTTAGAATCACAGTGCTGGAACATTTCTGCTAAGCAGCAGGAGCTTTTCTTCATGTAAATAAACCAGGTGATAATTTGAAAAGTTTGCACCTATCTTGGCACCTGCAACAATATTTGTCACAAAGTTTAAATAACAGTATGCTTTCAGTTTGTATCTCTCTAGCCTGCATACAATGCTTGTGTTTACGGTGACTAGTTGGTTATATTAGTAACAAAATCAATACAAGACCTAGTATACACACAGGGACAACACACTACATAAGAAGGAATACATTGTTTTCCTAAATAGATGCTAACTTGCAATTGCTTTCACAATTTAATTAGAATTTTCTCCTCAAAGGTTCACAAAGGAGATTCACAACTTCTATCAAATGTTAGAAAACAATTCAGAGCATTTTTCTTCACAAGAGATTTCTGCACTTGGGATTTGCTTCCTAAATAATTGTCACTTTAGTTTTACTTCAGAGATTTGGCCATTTTTCCCAAAATTATTGTTTCTCTGTTCAAAAAACCATTGGATTTTATGTGACTAATAGGATGTATCACTAGAAATTCAACTTTAGAGTGGATAGAAAGCATACATTATTATCCTTTTTGTTATGCTGGAAAAATATACAACAGTGTTGACATTTTGTTAGATAATATGGCCAGCTATAACATCAAAACACTAACTCCAAAACTGTAAAATATTTTTGATATCTTTGACAAACTAAATATTTTTAATTCACTATATCTTGTTTCCTTCAATAGAAATTTTTTTTTACTGATATTAAAATAGAAATGATCTTCATCAATTAAAACATTCTTCCTATTACTCTGCAGTGCCCACTACTGCTTTGGACAAGTAATTTTACCTTGTCATTAAAGTAAGTTCTCTTCTATCTCTGACGTTGACCTGTATCTTTCACCTTAGGAATCTCCTAACTATCCTCCATAGTGACCCAAACATTACTTTTGATAATTCACATTTGTAAGTATTATGCTATTTCAATAAGAAGTGAATAAACAAATCAAAAAATATTACTAATGGTAAATGTTTTAATTATCTAATCTTTTTTATATTACATGATTATAGAAAATTAAAATTTTACTAATAAGCTCTTGTATAGGTTCAAAGTTTTTTAAAGAAATACCTCAGTAAAGAAAATTGCTAGCATTTTATTATATATTGATATACTGTATGTTAGCAACTATAAAAACACAAATAATTTAGCTTTAAAGGAAAGCATTAGGTGAAACGTAAATGCATATATGTGTTTGTGTTATCATGGTACTAATTTAAATTGATAGCTGCTCCCGGGTCAGTTGCTAGTCCAGCCCACCCCAGGCAGTGTCAGCATCCGAGCTCCTAACTCTGGGGGAGCTGAGCTCATTAGGCTTCAGATTTCTTGGCATGTTTATTCACCCTAAGAGAAGTTCTCAGCAAATTTCCTAAGGACAGTTTTGCAGAACATTTGATTAAAGAGTGTTTTTTTTCTTTTGATCTAACTTCTCCATTTTGAAAGATGAATTTGAAGAGTTGGTGGGACTACCCACCAGAGGTCAGAGAGAAATGGAATGGGTGGGAAGGAGCTTGGAGGAACTGAGTGGAAATGAGTGGTGAGGGGTTTTGCAGTAAGAGTGCCAAGTTCCAAGGTGGGCAGAGTCAGAAAAACACAAGGTAGGGAGAAGACGTTCAAAAAGAGAATGGAGTTGTTGACTGATAGCATATCAACTAAAACAATGATACTTTTTTGTTTACTTAAAAATAGCATGATATAGGCTCTGACCAGTTAGCTCAGTAGTTTAGAGTGTTGTCCAGAAATGCCAAAGTTGTGGGTTCTATTCCCAGTGAGGTCACATATGGGAAGCAACCAATGAATGTACAACAATGTGGAACAACAAATGAATGCTTCCCTCTTGGTTCCTCTCTTTCTCTCACCCTTTTCCTTTCTCTGTTCCTCTGAAATTAATCAATAAATATTAATAAAAAAAAACCCAGCATGTTATAGCAGATCTAAAATAATGAAAGTGTTAAAATAATTACTTTAGAAATAATCATTAGACCCTAGCAGTTTGGCTCAGTGGTAGAGCATCAGCCTGGCATATGGATGTCCTGGGTTTGATGCCCAGTCAGGGCACACAGGAGAAGTGCTCATCTGCTTCTCTACCGCTCCTCTCACTTCTCTCTCTCTCTCTCTCTCTCTCTCTCTCTCTCTCTCTCTCTTCCTCTTTTGCAGCCATGGCTCAATTACAGCAAGTTGGCTACAGGCCATGAGGATTTCTCCATGATCTCTGCCTCAGGCACTAAGAAGAGCTTGGTTGCTGAGCAACAGAGCAATACCTCAGATGGGCAGAGCATTGCTCCCTAGATGGCTTGCTGAGTGGATCTCAGTTGGAGTGCAGGAGTCTATCTCTGCCTCCCCTCTTTTCACTGAATATAAATAAATAAATAAATGAGTAAATAATAAAATAACATAAAGTAAAAAAAAGAAATAATCCTTAAGAATCCTAAACCATAAGAAAATGGCTTAACTTATGCTAACTTGGAAGAAATGGGACCTGGATTAGAGATCTTTTCAAAGTCTCTTTTTGAGAGGTGGTGAACTGTATCTCCATATAAGTGACAGGTTAGAGGTTAAGAGAATTCTAGCTTAAAAACTCTGTGAATACATTTAAATATGTGACTTCTAGAAACATAATTGCATCAACTAATTCAATACACTTTTATGTGTCAAATTCTTCTAGTGTGGGAGGATGGCCTTGTTGAGCATCCTTTTTAAGTTCTTTGTATTACATTTCTGTACTATTGTTTACATTTCCATTGTTCCCAAGCCTTCAGCAAAATCTTGTTAAACATTACAAGCTGTTCTCAGTGATTCCTGTGGGGAACTGAAATCCAGCTTTCTGCCCAAACTTAAAGCAGTTTGGACCAGCAACAGTCACCTGAGAGAAGTTAGTCTTAAGATAAAAGATGAGATAACATGATACAGAGTATATAGTAAACTGTGAGTAGAGTGGCGATCAGGGTCCTAGAGCTAGGTGGCTGATTAATGTGGCAAACAATGACCAGGAAAACATGCAGTCATACTCTAGAGATACTGTGGTTTCAGCTCCAGACCATGCTATAGCAAATAGAGTGAGTCACAGAAGCTTTTTGGTTTCCCAGTACTTATAAAAGTTACATTTAAACTATACTGTAGTCTGTTAAGTGTATAATAGCATTATGTCTTAATATAAAACACTGTACATACATTAGTTTAAGAAATACTTCATTGCTAAAAAATGTTAACCCATCATCTGAGCCTTCAGTGAGTTGCAATCTTTTTGCTGGGGGCAGGTCTTGCCTCCGCATTGATGGCTGTTGAATGAACAGGGTGGTATCTGCTGAAGGTGGGGATGTCTGCAGCACTTTCTTAAAAGAAAACAACGAAGTTTGCTGCATCAATAGAGCCTTACTTTCATGAGTGATTTCTTGTAGCGTGCAATGCTTTTTGGTAGCATTTTACCGACAATAAAACTTCTTTCAAAATTGGAATCAATCCGCCTGACCAGGCAGTGGTACCGTGGATAGAGTCTCAGACTGGAATGTAGAGGACCCAAGTTTGAGACCCCGAGGTCACCAGCTTGAGCGCAGGCTCATCTGGTTTGAGCAAAAGCTCACCAGCTTGGACCCAAGGTCGCTGGCTTGAGCAAGGGGTCACTCAGTCTGCTGTAGACCCCTGGTCAAGGCACATATGAGAAAGCAATCAATGAACAACTAAAGTGTCACAAAAAAAAAACCTGATGATCGATGCTTCTCATCTCTCTGCGTCGTTCCTGTCTGTCTGTCCCTATCTATCCCTCTCTCTGACTCTCTCTCTGTCTCTGTAAAAAAAAAAAAAAAAAAAAAAAAAAGGAATCAATTGTTTATACCTTGCCCCTCCTTTATCAACCTAGTGTATGTAGTATTTTAAATTCTTTGTTGTCATTTCAACAGCTTCACTGCTCCTACCGGGAGTAGATTCCATCTCGAGAAACCACTTTGTTTATGCATAAGAGCAATTCTTCATTTGTTAAAGTTTTCTCCTGAGACTGTAACAATGCAGTCTGTCTTCAGGCTCCACTTCTAATTCCAGTTCTCTTGCTATTTCCACCACATCTGCAGTTATTTTGTCCACTGAAGTCTTGAACCCCTCAAAGTTATTCCTGAGGGTTGGAATCTATGTCTTTCAAACTCCTGTTGTTATGGATATTTTCACCTCTTCCCATGTACTTTATGGCACCTAGAATGATGACTCATTTTCAGAAGGTTTTCAATTTGCTTTGCACAGATCCGTCAGAGACATCACATCTATAGAAGCTATCACCTTAGAAAATGTATTTCTTAAATAATGAAACTTGAAAGTTAAAATTACTGTTTGATTCATAGGCTGCAAAATGGATGCATGTTAGTAAGCATAAAAACAACATTAATCTCATTGCACATCTCCATTAGTGTTCCTGGGCAACCAGGTTCATTGTCAGTGAGCAGGAGTATTTTGAAAGGAATCTTTTTTCTGAACAATAGGTCACAACTGTGGGCTTAAAATATTTAGTTAACTACACTGTAAACAGGTGTGCTGTCATCTTGGTTTTGTTGTTCTATTTATAGAACATGGGAAGAGTAGATGGGACATAATTCTTAAGGGCCCAATATTTGAATGGTAAATAAGCGTTGGCTTCAACTTAAAATTACCAGCTGCATTAGCTTCTAATATGAGAGTCAGGATGTTCTTTGAAGCTTTGAAGCCAGGCATTGGCTTCTCCGGGCTCTGAAATCCTAGACAGTGTCTTCGTCCAATATAAGGCTGTTTCATCTACACTGAAAATCTGTTTAGTGCTGTCAACTTTATTAATTATCTTACCTAGAGCTCTGGATAACCTATTGTAGGTTTTTACATCAGCACTTACTGTTTTACCTTGTATTTCTATGCTGTGGAAACTGCTTTTTTCCTCAAACCTCATGAACCACCCTCTGCTAACCTCAAATTTTTCTTCTGCAGCCTCCTCACCTCTCTCAGCCTTCACAGAATTGAAGAGAGTCAGGGCCTCGCTCTGGATTAGGCTTTGGCTTAAGGGATTCCTGCGGCTGGTTTGATAGTCTAGCCAGACCACTAAAACTTTCTCCGTTTCAGTGATAGAGCTCTTCCTCTGTTTTATCATCTGCGTGTTCACTGGAGTAGCACTTTTCATTTTCTTCAAAAACTTTTCTTTTGCATTCACATCTTGGCTAACTGGTACAATAGGTCTCGGCTTTCAAAATGCCTTCCTCACTAAGCTTAACCATTTCTAGCTTTTACTTAAAGTAAGACAGTGCACACTGATAGCTTTCAACGGAAAGGGATGGTGGGAGACTGGATGACAGACAACAGTGTGATGACAGCAGAGGGAAATGGGGGTGGGGGGTAGATAGAGGAGGGCAAAGAGGGGGAATGTGGATGAAAGGGACTCTGCTTGGGGCGATGGGAACACGACGCGGTGTGCCAATGGTGTTTTATTAAGTTGCACACCTAAACCTTTACCGCAATAAATTCAATTAAAAATAAATTTAAGAAGATAATAAAAAAATAAAGTGAGAGAGTGCGAGTCTCCTTTTACTTGAGTATGGTAGTACCATGCATTTCTCCCCCTTTGGCTCTACAGTGTTCCAAGAAAATGTGATACAGTTAAAATAAAATATTGTAATATCACCTCACCCCTATCATATATGTTTAGTATTTTGTGTCCGAAGGTACATTTTCTAAATTTATAAATTAGGAATCTTACAAATCAATAAACCAAGAAATTATAAAGACTGGGAAATTTCTGTGCTTGTAAAATGAAAACATAATCTAATTATAATTATTAATGTAAATTAAAATTGCTTCACAGATGCTAAAAACAAAAATTGCTGGTAAATGATTTGATAATTGTGTAGTTATTACCATGTGTGTAGAATCTGATAGTGTGACAGATTTACCACTATTTTAAACTAACAGATGAAGTTATATGTTCATAAGACTATAAATTTTATTCTAACTTAAATTCTTTTCAGGATTCAGTATAATTGTAATTTTTTTTTACAGCAGTAGTATAAATTTTAAGACTTTAAAACTTGTGACTCTTAATTTAAATTCTTAAAATTTTTTTAATCTAATTTACCTCAGCAAGTCACAAAGTAGTCAGGCAAATTTTCTTTCACTTGCAAAGACTGAATTCATTCAGAAATATGGTCTCAGTTGGGCCAGAACATAGATTCAATGAATGAATGAGTGAATGAATATTATTTCTAACTGACAGGGAGTTATTTTAAATAAACAGATATAAAAGTCATGTTTTTCAGCAATACTTTAGTATTTAGCTTCAAACTTTTGTTGAGAACTAAAATTTATATTTTATAATTCTTTGTTGTTAGAATCCCCTCAATTCTTAATGTTTAATTTCACAAATAGTTTACATACTATTCTACCATTTACAGAAAATATCCTCATTGGTTTTTGATAATTCTTTTGTAATTTTATTATATAATAATCCATAAATATTCTAAATTCTAGCTATGTGCTCCACTGGTTAAGAAAGAATACATTATTTCCAATGTCCTTACTTAAATAAAGGTTCCTATTGAATTTGATGTTTCAAATAACACTCCTGACAATTTTATTGTTGTCAGTGATAAGAGTGCAGCTCAAACAAAACAAATGTCCTTTGCTGTCAAAGACAAGGGTATCTCATGTCTTGAATGCCATCAGAGACAGGAAATTGCTAGCACTAGTTTGAAATAGGGATTTCAGGAAGCAAAAGGAAAGGCTTCTTGACAAACTACATTCTTTGAAAATTGTCCATCAGTCAAAAAAGGAAAATATTCTTTAGGTTAAATGTTAACTCTTTTAACAGATGCATATAGTTATACCAAGTATTCTGCATGAAAAAAAAAAAAAAAGCCCAGGATTTGTAGTAATCAAAAGGGTAAATTCTGAAAAATTTAATCATTTTTCTTCATTAAAAAAATATACTTGTTAATTAAATTATGTGTAATAAAATAAAACTATATGGAAACACGTATGGTACCTACAACTTTAAATCATGTTGGTTAAAAGCCATGGCAAAACATGTCAAAAAACTGAAAATAAACCGTGACTGTTTTAATTTTTTAAATGCAATCAATTTATAATACATGTATATAAATAAAATGCATGTGAGAAATAAAACGGCCAGATAAGTTAAAGAGCACATACTAGCAATAGAACTTGGGGAAATTTTCTCCACATTTAGTTTTCCTGATGTTTTGTTATGAGGGGTGAAATTTCAATAGACTGGCAACTGATTATCTAGGCCAGGGGTCCCCAAACTACGGCCTGCGGGCTACATGCGGCCCCCTGAAGCCATTTATCCGGCCCCCTGCCGTACTTCCGAAAGGGGCACCTCTTTCATTGGTGGTCAGTGAGAGGAGCACAGGATGTGGATGCTGTATGTGGAGTACTGTATGTGGTGGCACCGCAAAGCGAGGCATTGCTCATGTACAGCACTACTTCCAGTGACGCGAGACACTCGCGTCACGGCTCCGGAAGTGCGTCATATCACTTGTTACGGCTAGCAGTGACAAATATGGAACAGGACATTGACCATCTCATTAGACAAAAGCAGGCCCATAGTTCCCACTGAAATACTGGTCAGTTTGTTGATTTAAATTTACTTGTTCTTTATTTTAAATATTGTATCAGTTCCCATTTTTTTTTTTTTTACTTTAAAATAAGATATGTGCAGTGTGCATAGGAATTTGTTCATAGTTTTTTTTATAGGTCCGGCCCTCCAACGGTCTGAGGGACAGTGAAGTGGCCCCCTGTGTAAAAAGTTTGGGGACCCCTGCTCTAGGCCGTTTGCTTCCAGAGCAACAAGAGGTTTTATTGTATTTTTTTCCTTTGTACTTTTTTCAATATCAAAATATACTATTACAAGTGTGCTCAGCACGTTTTGAAGAAAAAAAATCTTCACTTTCCAATTGCTTTTGGGATGTGGAAAGAAAATTAATTAAATGTATCATATATTATTGATTAGAAGACTTCAATGTTATTATTTACATTTCTCAAAAATATTGCTACAGTTCACAAAGGCAAATCTGATTTATGAAACAAATCCTAGCCCATGAGAAATGAAGTGAAAAAGTAGTTGTTCCCAAATGAGCTGGGTTTTATCAATAATCCTTGGTAACCCATCCTACCAGTAATTTATTGCAGAAACCATATATATATTTAATAATAAAAAGATATAAAGTAAAAATGGAAAAATATCACATTACTTTGTCTCTGAAATTAATAAAATAAGAACATAAAGATTTAGAAAGCATTTGTATGTTTTGGACTCCGTGTAAGTGAGGTGTTAGATGAATTGGCTAACAAAGAGCCTATGCTTAAACCTGCAACTGAACTGGAAAAATATTGTCACTAATGGAAAATGGGGCAGAGGCTTTACATCTTTCCCATATTCCATCTCGCTGTGAAGTCAATGGGGCGAGAAATATAGGCAAGTACAAAGATTCACAACCGAGAACCTACTGAGAAACAGATTAACCTCTTAGAAAGAACAGAGAAGGCATCCCTAGCCGTTAATTATAGAAATGTCGCAATAAAAAGCATTGCATCGAGCCTATTATCCACCAAACTGGTAGCATTTAGCTGGAGGCAATATTATATAGGACTCAGCTTAGATTTGGGTGTCAGACAACATGGGCTCTTTTTCTGGTTCTGTCATTCCACTGTTTTGTAATCTTGGCAAACCCAATTAATCTTTCCTAGGCTTGATGTCTCCATATTGACAAATGGAGCTAATAACTCCAATACTAAAGTAAAGCTATGCCTGAAGGTCAATTTCTGCTGCATTAGATGCTGCATTGATGAATCCTGTATTTTGACTTACAATAACTTCCTGCAAGTCACCAACGAATTAAAATCACCATGGTACTCCATTAGTTACTGATAGTCTCTTAAGATCTCAGAAATAAAGATCTGCTCAAAGTGATGACATTGAAATTCCTACAGTAAATTAAAAGGTATATATAAATACTTGCTAATCCTTCTAAGTAAAGAAAGGAGATCCATGATTTGAACCCCCCCCCAAAAAAAAAATTCTATCTGAGAGCTACACCAGATGAACAGGTTCAAACTTTCCAGGAAAGCTAATATAAAAAGTAGATAGTATTTCCTTTTATATTCAAATAAAAGTATTTTGACTATATTAGCTGGAATTGCTTGCTTCTTGGTGCTGATAAAACTTTATATAAAATTTCTGGATTATTTATATCTATAATGAAAGATATTTCTTATGAAAACAAGCCTCATTCTATATTTGCAACATCTGATTTAATTTTGCAATGACTATCTAAGAATTATTCATAATTTTTCTCTATCAACTTGAATATAATTCAAATAAATAAAAAGCATAATGTAAAATAAAGCTATATTTCATCATTATTAAATGTTGAAAAACTGAAAAGGCCAAATTGTTTATGTTATTATAGTCAGAGTTATTCTAGCAAATACATTAAAAGTCATAATACTATCATTTTATGTCTCTCTGATGCCACTGGACTTCTTTCTGTTCTGCAACCATCTCAGATAAGTTATCACTCTCCAATTTTTGTTCTTCCTGTTACTTTGGATGGTATGTTCTTTCTGTAAATGTCCAGGTAGCTGAACATTGTCATCATTCAGATCTCAGCCGAAACACCATCTTTTCAGAATCCTTGCTGACTACTTTTATTTGAACTCCCTGCCCCAGTCACATTCTATGATATGACAGTATTTATGTTTTTAGAGCAGTATTTTTCACCACCAGTTCTCAGACTGATCTTCCAAAAATTCCTTGCCAATGTGCAAAAAAGTTAACCACCCTGATGTTGTGTGAAGATTATTATTACCCAATGATCTTAGTCAAATTCGCTAATGATCAGGGTGATACCTCTTTAGCGGTCTCTGAATGAATTCTCCTATTTCACCAGACCCCAAGTGTAAAACGGTTGAAAAACAGTGTTTTAGAGAACTTAATGCTCTCAGAAATTATCTTTCTTAAGTTCCTGATTACAGTAATGCCTTGGTTTTAACTGACTTCAGTTATCATCGATTTTGGTTTTCGTCGATGTTTTTTCATGAAATATTTGTCTCGGTTTTTGTTGGTTGCCTTGGGTTTTGTCAGCATGCTCATGTGACCTTGCTGCTACTTTTGCGAAAGTAAAGGGTGACCCACATGTTCTGCTCAGTGTAGCGTTGTTTCTCGTTGTGTGAGCATCACCCCGTGCGTCTAGCCAAACAATTCCATTGCTTTTCAGTGTTTTTGTCCTTTTTTAAATTGATTGCAAGTGTTAATACAGTATTTGGATTTACATTGATTCATACAGAAATAATTGCCTTGATTTTTATTGGTTTTGGATTTCGTCGATTGTTTTCAGATGGATTACTGACGAAAACCAAGGTATTACTGTACATACTGTATTCTTTGCTCCATAAGACACACTTTTTCCCCCAAAAGTGGAGGGGGAAACTCCTGTGTGACTTATGAAGCAAATGTTTATTTTTTTTTTAGCTGCTGTGGGTTCCTAGACAACTAGAAAAGTATTTATATATTAAAATATGGTCTCATTTGTTAATAACAGTGCTAATAGTTATTAATACTGTTGTTAAGTTTACATTGTTGAAATATTATTGTGGTATATTTTATTAAATATTATAGCACACCATTTGGTTCAGAATTTTTTTTTTTCTTATTTTCTTCTTTAAAACCCAGGTGCGTCTTATGGTCAGGCATGTCTTAGGAAGCAAAGAATATGGTAGTTATATCTGTCTCCAGTATAGTCTGGCAAATATAGAAGACCTATATTTATGATTAATATCCAGGATTGAAGTGGGAGATTCTCATCTTAATTGCTGGTGGCCCTTTTTATTTTTATTTTTTTTATTTTTATTTTTTGTATTTTTCCGAAGCTAGAAACGGGGAGAGACAGTCAGACAGACTCCCGCATGCGCCTGACAGGGATCCACCCGGCACGCCCACGGAGGGGGGGGGAGACACCCCCCCCCCCCCCGCTCTGCCCACCAGGGGGCGATGCTCTGCCCCTCCGGGGCATCGTTCTTCCTCAACCAGAGCCACTCTAGCGCCTGGGGCAGAGGCCAAGGAGCCATGCCCAGCGCTCGGGCCATCTTTGCTCCAATGGAGCCTCGGCTGCGGGGAGGGGAAGAGAGAGACAGAGAGGAAGGAGAGGGGGAGGGGTGGAGAAGCAGATGGGCGCTTCTCCTGTGTGCCCTGGCCGGGAATTGAACCCAGGACTTCTGCACGCCAGGCCGACACTCTACCACTGAGCCAACAGGCCAGAGCCCTTTTTAAATTTTTTAAAATTATATTTACTTAGAAGCATTCAGAATGTCAATGAAACAGTTGCACTTTTGTTTTTTGCAAATAGAGTGGTGTTCAGTTAACAGAAGAATTTTTCATAAAAGCTGCACCAGACACCACTGAAGATAAGACAACTAGCATCTTCGTATATAAGTTATTTGTGTTGTGCACCAACAACCTGCTTTAAATATCCATGCCAATTCACAACCCTGACACTGTACTAGGCAAGGTTAGTGGATATTGAAAATACTTCCAGGACAGGGCTATCTAAAACACATTCGGCAGTGTGTTAATTATACAAAAAAGATAGAGTTTTTTTTAAAAAAAAAACCTTACATTTCAATTGTTTTTCTTTAAAAGGAGTGAGCTGTGTATAAGGAGATTAAATGCTTTGTGGACAGGAACAAAAAACTGCACTAGAACCAACTGATTCATCTTCATCTTTTTGTCTTCCTCATCATCATCCTCTTCATCTCCCTCCTCTTCCTTCTTTTTCTTGCTCTTTCCAGCCTTGCTGACTCCCTTTCCTGCTGCCTCGCACTTTCCTTTAGCTTGGTGTGCAGCCACCTCCTTGCCCAACTTCTCCCTCAGGTCCCCCAACTTCTTCTCATCAGACTGCACCTACCGCAGCAGTGTGACTCCTTGTCTCTCCAGCTTCTCTGTAGAATCGCCAACAGCCAGGCTGGGATGTTCTCCTTTGATTTGGGGGAGATACTCAGAACAAAACAAGGAAAAGGCCAAGGAGGCCTCCTGGGTACACTGGGATCCTTGAATTTCTCTCTTGTTTCCCCTTCAGGGGGGATATAAGCTTTTGTTTCTCTTTCATAACGGCCCTTGTCCGCCTTTGCCATGTCTTCAAATTCCCCTTTCCCTTTAGTGGACATGCTCTAAGCACGTCACAGAGAACTGAGAGGTTTTCTCATCTGGGGACTTCTTGTGCTCCCCCTGGCAAGTCTGCACACAGAAAGCACATGATGGCATTTTGCCTCTCAGTTTCTTAAGATCTTCTTTGCCTGTGTTTATTTTTTAAAAAGAATTGTATTGAATTTATTGGGGTGACATTGGTCAATAAAATCATAGAGGTTTCAGGTATACAGCTCCCTCCTACATCATCTGCACACCACTTTTCCCCAGTGGGCACAGAGTTGTCCAGTGCCCGCTGCTGGCACTTGTCCCTGGCTCTGTCTGAGGAACTCAATGTACTACAGTGGCTGTGAGAATGGGGGCCAGGCCAGCCTCCTCACTCTCTCCACCCTGTAACATTTCTTTTGTGAATTTTTTGAGAGATAAGGGTGCTTAGGGTCCATTTATCTTTAGATTTCAGGCTTTTTATTTTTTATTTACTGAGAGAGACTGTCCCATGCACCCAGACAGGAATCTACCTGGCAAGTCCACTAGGAGACGATGTTCTGCACATTTGGGGCCCTTGCTCCATTGCAGCCGGAGCCATATTTTAGCACCTGAGGTGGAGGCCGTAGAACCATCCTCAGAGTCCGGGGCCAACTCACTCTCATCGAGCCATGGCTGCAGGAGAAGAGGAGAAAAGAGAGAAGTGAGAAAGAAAGAGGTGGAGAAGCAGATGGGTGCTTTCCCTGTGTGTCCTGACAGGGAATCTAATCCAGGACATCTACATGCCAGCCTGATGCTATACCACTGGGCCAACTGGCCAGAGCCTAGATTTCAACTTTATAGTCAATTTTGGAACTCCAGAGAATTCAATACAGCTTACATTTTTATTATTATTTAAACAGAAACTAATCTGTGATCATGAGCTGGTGAGCTTAGAGGTGGGGCACGGGGCATAGTTTTCTTCACTTCACACCTGAGAAAATACATCTCATTCCAGTTATATATGAATTTCTGTTTACAGTGGAAAAAGATTTTTTGAACTAATGTCAGAGATTCAAATTTCAATAAACTAAAGCCAAAGGTAAAAGAATAACTGTTAATATCCTGTTAATACATAGTGTACTTATCTAACTTTAATGTTCAATATTATAAAAATATATACATAAACAGTTTTTTACGTAGCTGTAACAAATTTCAAATGCTTTATTAATTCTTTAAACATGTTAAACAAACTTTTAAATAAAATTATCTTTCTCACTTAATTAGTAGAATTACTTAATACTTCCACTTTTCCTTCAATATAATTAGATTGATTGGCTCAGAGTTTTTGTTGTTGCTTAGGTTTTATTTTTTCTTTAGACAATCAGAAACCCAAGTCTTAGGAAGTCAGCAAACAGACAATTCCAAGGGACCCAAAGATGTTCTTTCCATCTCTCCTATCTGCTTCTTCCTGATAACGTGTTTCAATGATTTTTTTTCAACCTCCCTGCTATCTCTACTGCTCAGGCTATATGAAAGGAAGAAGACGACTGCCAACAGTCCCTTCAATTCACATGAAAAAGGTCCTGTCGCATGGAGAAAGACAATTTCAAACAAAATCTCTATTTTTTTCTTTTTCCATTTCTCTAGCCCAACTGCACATTCTTTTTACTTCCCACCCCCCATCAAAAAAAATTCTTGGATTGCTCTTTTGTTATCTGTGACCCATCCCTGGACCAATCAAATGCTGCCAGGAGAACTCTGTAATGGATTCTTTTTACAGTTAAGGGACTTCTTTGGTTAGTAGTATAATCCCCAAATATCTGTTAAGTCAAGGTGATGAACCTGGCATGTCCCCCTGAGGTATCTGGACAATTAACAGTTGGTAATTCAGAGTCACTTAATGTTTTCTATCTTAAATTTGGTCGTATCATATCTGTGTCTCGTAAAAAAAATTAGTGGAAGAGGAGAGAAAAGTTTAGAGATACAAATTCAGGAGATAGGAACAAGAATAAGGAAGCTATTTGTAAAGCCAGTAGCCACGGCCACCATCACAGCCACCTGGCCCATGCAGGTTTGCATTTGATTCAGACAGATGGTAATGAAACAATGGAGCCAAGAACTGGTAAGCCATCAGCTTTAATTCTAGCTTGCACATGGTGAGCAAGTAAAAACACACACTGGGCTCCAAAACCCACTCATTCAGCCCTCTCAAAGCTACAGACTTATCCGAGATTCCTAGAATCAAAGGTATCTACCTCACCATCCTTATTCACCTCTGTTCCCCAACTCCTTCTCTCTGCACAAGTTCTGCACTAACTGGCTTCTCCTTCAGCATTCTGCCATCTTGGCTGCTTCTCCTTTCCTCCACATGGCCTTTCTCTGCTCTCCCTCTAATGCTATTCTCAGGAACTGGGAGAGAACAAGCTCCCAGTCTGCTCCATTTTATAGTGTAGAAATCAAAACCTTTAATCCAATATACAAACAAGGAAGTCTCTGATACAAAGTCACTTAGGGTAGGAAAGGCTTAGTCTTAAAACTAAGCCTTAGGGTATAACACTGCTGCCTACTCACAGCCTGTCCCCCACAACCAATGTAAACTATAAGCAAGCAAACCTATATATCATATTTACAAACTTATTTGACCAACACTATTTTAATAGTTCAGAGCACAGACATTGACATTGAGCTTCTAATGTAAAGCAATATCAGTGAGGTTGTGATCACAGAGGACAAATTTGAAAGCTATTTCAGGCAGAATCTAAACAAGGTTAATAAATGACTAAAAAAGTGAAGGGACATTGCAAATGTTAAGGATGACTCCTGTTTCTAGCTTGGCTTATGTCATATAGACAATGACTTCTCAGAAACCATGTGGCATGCACTGAGGGGCCTCGAGGAGACCCTCTATACAGGTTTCATGAGAAAACCCTGACCCCCAGTCCTTATGGGTATTTATTGATATACACAAAATAGAAGCAGGGACAAAAATGAGGAAGTTAGGAAGCAGAGAAGACAATGAAGAGAACAGAATGAGGAAGTCAGGAAGGGGAACTTCTTTAGAGCAGATTAAAGGACATGCAAAGAAGCTCAAATGTCAAATGTCGCCACCAATTAATTAATCAGAATTGCTAATTCTATTCCTTTTGTGCTGCATTCAGCACAGTATGTACTGCATTTAGTATATATTTTTGTCTATAAATCCACTATGACCTTTGCCTCAGGGCATTGAACTCTGTCCCAGTTCTAAGTTCCTATTCAGGGCCTCTACAAGGTTATAAATTACATGGTAATGGTATTAAATGTGTTTCTTGAGATGAGCATTTTGTCTTGAATCTTAAGAAAAATAAATTCTTTCTTTCAAATTTAACAGTAATCAATACATGTAAATACTCTAAGAAGTGATTAAAATCAATGAGAAATACTAGAGAAATTTTACTAAATCTAATGTGGGAGGAAACAGCATAAGAACATAAATACAGGGAGGGTCATTAGCCATGATCAAAATAGGCAAAATAGAGAAATCATTCACAAAGATTAGAGCTGTATGAAGTTAAATTTGAAAAATCAATATAGCAATGTTAATATATAATATTGATCAGCTTATTTCATTTATTGTTAAAAGTGAATATTATGGTTACATTCAATTTATTGCTAAATTTCAATGTTTTAATAAAAGGAATATTTCTGAATGACCTATATTTGTCAAAGATACCTTTACACATAGGTTATGAATGAAGACTGTGATAAGATGCCGAAGAATTGCAAAAATTAACATTAGTATTTTGGAAGGAAGAATTAGGTCCCCTTACCCCTCCTGTCTGAAAAGAAAAAAATAACTAATCATAGTTTAACTATAGTTCTCTGGAAGGACTGAGGCCACTACTGTACTTGCTAGACAACAAAGCACTTCCTCTTCCCCTTCAATAAGATCCTTTAGGAGACAAATGTTTACATATCCTGCACTGATTTAACTCTTCCTCCCCTCCTGGAGTCCTGAGAGTGACATTTACCTCTAGACAAAGGGATCACAAGCCAACACCCCCGTGCTTGTAAAACCTGCATTCTATAACCGTTTATATGCTTTCTAATAATCATCACTTTTGCAATCCTTTATATCAATATGTATAAAAACTTGTAAACTAAACAAGTGGGGACTAGCTTATTAGGTTTCCTTATAAGCTAGGCCCAACACTTTTAGCAAGGGTATTTTTTTCATTTGGCCTCTCTCCTTATCCTAAACTAACCATTTTGCTGTGGCGACAGGGATGGGGGTTAGACACTAGAAGATTTGGAAATGTCTTTAATATGTAAAACGACATTTATCACTATTGTGTTACCTTATAAGTTTTAACATGTAAGAATGTCTTTTTCCTTTTAAGAGATCCTATGGAATGTTGTAAGCTTGTTAATGATTGACTATTGTGTCATGCTCCCCCTCCTTTTCCCTTCAACCTGTATGTGATCAAGTGTATATAACTAGCCTCAGAGCTATATTCGAGGCTGCACAATTTGGGTTAGCTATACCCCATGTAAGTCATATGTAGCCAACTTATTAATAAATCTCCTCCTAAAACTTCTTCTGTATCCTGCCTCGGTGTCTCTACGTAACCCATGGAATTAAGGTAATATACTTTATAACAGACCAAATTCACAAAGTGATTTTAAATCACTGTAAACTGATTTTTTGTTCCTAATGGTATATATATTAAAAAGGAATACAAGGAGAATAAAATTATCAAACAACTATTAGTAATCATATTTTTGAATAATGGTATTGTTTCTCTGAGTGTGCTATACAGGACAAAACAAATAATAATAGTCATGTGATTGAAACATCAGGTTTGGTCACGAGAAAAGGAGACACACATAAAAGAAAAATTTGATTAGGTAAAAATCCTGAATTTGTTAAATTTGAGTTAGAGTGTGTTGGGCAGATGGGATATGTTTTGCTCACTTTGTTGAGGATGGCGCTGCCCACGTGGACACCCGTCGCCCAGGTGATATTAATGTGTTGGGGGCAGGCTATGGGCAGGCAAGATCCTTGTGGGCAGGCAGGGGCTTGGTTTTAGGACTGAGCTTTTCACACCCTTTTTGATGGGGGGTGGTACAATCCAATCATGCCTCAGATAAGTGACTTTATATTAGAGACTTCCCTATTTGTATATTGGATTAAAGGTTTTGATTTCTACACTATAAAGTGGGGCAGACCAGGAGCTTGTTCACTCAGTTCCTGAGATTAGCATTAGAGAGGAGAGCAGAGAGCAGAGAAAGGCCACTTGGAGGAGGCCAGGAGAAGCAGCCAAGATGGTGGAGTGCTGAAGGAAAAGCCAGTTTGTGCAGAGTTTGTGCAGGGAGAAGGAAGGAGATGGGGAACAGAGATGAATAAGTCTGGTGAACTAGAAACCTTTGATTCTAGGAAATTCAGATAAGTCAGTAGCTTTGTGAGCACCGAATAAGTGGGTTTTGGAGCCCAGTGTGTATTTTTACTTGCCTGCTGGGTGCAAGCTAGGATTAAAGATGATGGCCCATCAACTTTTGGCTCCGTTGTTTCATTACCATTTATCCGAATCCAATGCGAACCTGCATGGGCCAGGTGGCTGTGATGGTGGCCTTGGATACTGGCTTCACAAGTGTACACATAAAAATATGATATACTGTATATATTTTTAAATATGTCCTCTCTTTAAAGAAAAAGGTTACACAAGAACAATAAATACTCTTTTCAAACAGGTTTTGGTGTCCAAATACTATTTCTATCGAAGGAACTAGAGCTCCTCAAAAACATATCTAAATTTTATTTTATTTTTATTTTTTTAAGACTTTATTCAATTTTTACAGAGGAAAGAGAGAAAGAGAGAAGGGGGAGGAGCAGGAAGCATCAACTCCCATATGTGCCTTGACCAGGCAAGCCCAGGGTTTCAAACCGGCGTCCTCAGTGTTCCAGGTCAACACTTTATCCCACTGAGCCACCACAGCTCAGGCAAACAACATATTTAGATGTTAAACTGGAGTCAAAAATATAGAAGTTGAGCCTAAAACACGTTATCAGTCCAGACAGTGAGGAAGTAAACACTATTGGGATCAGCTTAAAAGGACGTAGGAGCCAACCTACCTGTAATTATTTTTGTTGTTTAAAACATATTAAATATTTAAATCCATAATTTCTTAATATATGTTAAAATCTAATATATATTTTTGCAAAGATTCTAAGAAACCAACTACTTATTTTGACATCTAATATGTAAATAAAGACTCAAACTCTATCTGTGGTTTTAGTCTACATTCTCTGAACTCAGATAAACAAAGAATCAATGGGGAAGAATATTTTATCCATCTTAGTATTTCTGATAATAACTGAAAATAAATATTGAATAGAAAATCACCCTTTTGCAGCCTTTATGAAACAATAAATCTATCAGTGATCATCATGGCTGCTAAGTTCACAAAAACTGAGACAAGCAGATATATGACCCTTCTGATAAATATGCCATCATTCATCAAGTAGCTTTGCCCCCCCCAAATTAAGCCTCAATATGATCAATTATAGAAAAATAACAGAGGATGCAATTAGAAAAATTCAGACCATGGGAAACTCTATAATACAAACTATAAGGTTTTGTCAACAAATAAAATGCAAGAACAATAACAATGAGATGGAGGTAGAAGTTACCAACTAAAAGAGACTTTAAAAAATTATCTACCAGGCCCTGGCCAGTTGGCTCAGCGGTAGAGCGTCCGCCTGGCATGCAGGGGACCTGGGTTCAATTCCCGGCCAGGGCACATAGGAGAAGCGCCCATTTGCTTCTCCACCCCCCCCCCTTCCTCTCTGTCTCTCTCTTCCCCTCCCGCAGCCAAGGCTCCATTGGAGCAAAGATGGTCCGGGCACTGGGAATGGCTCCTTGGCCTCTGCCCCAGGTGCTAGAGTGGCTCTGGTTGCGGCAGAGTGACATCCCAGAGGGGCAGAGCATCGCCCCCTGGTGGGCAGAGCATCGCCCCTGGTGTGCGTGCCGGGTGGATCCCGGTTGGGCGCATGCAGGAGTCTGTCTGACTGTCTCTCCCTGTTTCCAGCTTCAGAAAAATACAAAAAAAAAAAAAAAAAAAAAAAGAGTGAGATATAATTGAAAATTTTAATCTTTTATGTACAATTATATTACGTTATCAATACATTAAAATAATTATGGATGATATAACATGATATCTTGTGTTTTCTCCACATATATATATATATATATATATAGAGAGAGAGAGAGAGAGAGAGAGAGAGAATATATGTATATGAGAAAAGAAGAGGAACAAACTTGAGGATATAGATCAGGGGTAGCAGGGGTCTCAAACTCAACTCAGCATGTGGGCCGCAGAGCAAGATCACAGTCGTTCGGCGGGCCGCACTAGGTCTACAAAAGGCAACTGTTACGTAACACTTTTCAGTGTCACAAAACAACCAGAAACTGTAGTTCGTGGATTAGTCTGCGGGCCGCAAAAAATTGTTCGGCGGGCCCGCAGGCCGCGAGTTTGAGAACTCTGAGGGGTAGTCAACCTTTTTATACCTACCGCCTACTTCTGTATCTCTGTTAGTAATAAAATTTCTAATCACCCACTGGTTCCACAGTAATGATTTATAAAGTAGGGAAGTAACTTTACTTTATAAAATTTATAAAACAGAGTTACAGCAAGTTAAAGCATATAATAATAATTACTTACCAAGTACTTTATGATGGTTTTTCGCTGTTTGGCAGAATAAATCTTTATAAAACAACTTACTATAGTTAAACCTATCTTTTTATTTATACTTTGGTTGCTCTACTACCGCCCACCATGAAAGCTGGAACACCCACTAGTTGGAGGTAGGGACCAGGTTGACTACCACTGGATTAGTTGAATCCCATTAAACATGAGTTGGTAATTATTAAGATGACCAACTTTTTTACAGTGAAAAGGACAAAAATAAATTAAAGAAAACAATATTATAAATAAAAGAAACATTTTATTCATTGTAACAATAATACACTATATGATAAATGCATAATAAAACATTTGTAATATTTTATATTATAAGTATGCTTACATGCATATTAATTTTTAATAATTGTAAGAAAAATGTACTCATTTAGATACAAATACGTCACACCACACTCAATGGACAGACTCTGCATCAATCAAATATGAACATTTACAGGTTAGTCTTCCAATATCAAAAAGGAGGACATGGCCCTGGCCGGTTGGTTCAGTGGTAGAGCATCGGCCTGGCGTGCAGGAGTCTCAGGTTCGACTCCCAGCCAGGGCACACAGGAGAGGTGCCCATCTGCTTCTCCACCCCTCCCCCTCTCCTTCCTCTCTGTCTCTCTCTTCCCCTTCCGCAGCCAAGGCTCCATTGGAGCAAAGATGGCCGGGCGCTGGGGATGGCTCCATGGCCTCTGCCTCAGGCGCTAGAGTGGCTCTGGTCGCAACAGAGCGACGCCCTGGATGGGCAGAGCATCGCCCCCTGGTGTGCATGCCAGGTGGATCCTGGTCGGGCGCATGCGAGAGTCTGTCTGACTGCCTCCCTGTTTCCAGCTTTGGAAAAATACAAAAAAAAAAAAAAAAGGAGGACATGTAGGAGGACACTTTTCAAGGGAAGATGGAACTTACAAAAGAAGGGCTGTCCTCCCTAAAGGACATAAACTATTGCCTGGGTCTTGAAAGCTACCTTTAACTAGAACACAAATCCAAAGCAAAAGTAGAGTGGAGTCTCTAAGGAAGTGAAATGTCAAGGGAAAAAAGTTTCAAGAACTGTTCTGTTTCCTGTGTCTTCCTCTAGTAGCTCCTTGGCCAAAGTTCTCTAGTTTTGTTATCTTTTGTATCTTCTGCTTGGGAGAAATAATCTATTCAATTTAGTTAATGAATTAGATGGAAAAAAAGAAAGGGGTTATAAAACTATTTTTACGATTACAAAAATTACCCTTGACCAGTTGAACTGAACCTTGGAATAAAACTTGTAGAAAATTACAAGGAGATAAGAGCAAAGGTCAGATATGTAATTATTACTTTCCCAGGATTCTATCTGAAAAAGAAGAACTAGGGAAGGCAATAGAAAAACTGATCTGCAATTGTTCTGGTTTATATTATATTTATTCTTTCAGTAGTGTTTAGTATCTATGAAAACCAACCAAATTACCAAATCCTTAATAATTTACAAAATATGAGTATTTTTTAAACTACAGAATCTAATAGCTAACTATGTAATCATTTTTAGAGATTAGAAATAAAATACTTAAGCACTTGGAATTTTAAAAATATTATAGAAAGTAATTAACAACCTAAATGTCTGATTATTTAGAAAATATTTATATCAGTAATTAAGATTCTTCATGAATATTCTACTTCTCTTGTTTTAGTAGACACATAGCATATTACCCTCTCCCCTACGACCTTGATATTTCCATGTCAGCATTTTTACAATTTCACTGTCTATTTTCAAGCGTTCTATTCTATTTATTCTATTTTATATAGTTTTGTTCTATTCCATTCCATTCCATTCCTTTTCATTCCATTCCATTCTATTCTCTTCTCTTCTTGGAGGACCTATCTTAATGATTGTAGATTCATCAGTCCTACTACCTAGAAGGGCTAGTCTTCTATTCTTATTCTCATTCTTCAGAAACACCTTGGTTATGCTTGGCTCTTTACACTTCCATGTTAGTAGAGACATCTGAAGTTTATTTTCTGCATTTATGTATCTAATACATATAAGTGGTCTTGTGCTGGAAACCTTATTATACTTCTTGGTTTTGTTTACACAACATTATGATCCTAAGAGCTATCCAGTTCTGTGTGTATATAAAGACATTCTTTCTAGTTACTGCATGACATGTTGTAGAGCATAACCACCACATTAATTTGTCCATTCTCCCAGTGACAGTTAGATTGCCTCTAACTCCTTTCAACTACAAACTGTCATCCATATCTCTTTACATCCTGTTTAGAATTCCTTGGGGAGACATACCTTGGAGCTGTATTGCTGGGTTGTAGGTGGGGCATCGTTCCAGTAGAGCCTAAGCTCTACCTTGATCAGGTGTCCCCAGTTTAACTTCCGCATGCAGTGGGTAGGACACTTCTGCTTAACAGCAGGGCTGGCAGCCTCTTCAAGACTATTCTTTTTTTTTTTTTTTTTTCTCTTTTTTTTTTTTTTTAATAAATTTTTATTAATGGTAATGGGATGGCATTAATAAATCAGGGTACATATATTCAAAGAAAACATGTCTAGGTTATTTTGTCATCAAATTATGTTGCAAACCCCTCGCCCAAAGTCAGATTGTCCTCCGTCACCCTCTATCTAGTTCTCTGTGCCCCTCCCCCTCCCCCTAACTCTCTCCCTCCCTCCCTCCCATGTCCTCCCTCCCCCCCCCACCCTTGGTAACCACCACACTCTTGTCCATGTCTCTTAGTCTCATTTTTATGTTCCACCAATGTATGGAATCACGTAGTTCTTGTTTTTTTCTGATTTACTTATTTCACTCCTTATAATGTTATCAAGATCCCACCATTTTGCTGTTAAATGATCTGATGTCATCATTTCTTATGGCTGAGTAGTATTCCATAGTGTATATGTGCCACATCTTCTTTATCCAGTCTTCTATTGAAGGGCTTTTTGGTTGTTTCCATGTCTTGGCCACTGTGAACAGTGCTGCAATGAACATGGGGCTACATGTGTCTTCACGTATCAATGTTTCTGAGGTTTTGGGATATATACCCAGTAGAGGGATTGCTGGGTCATAAGGTAGTTCTATTTGCAGTTTTTTGAGGAACCACCATACTTTCCTCCATAATGGTTGTACTACTTTACAGTCCCACCAACAGTGAATGAGGGTTCCTTTTTCTCCACAGCCTCTCCAACATTTGCTATTACCCGTCTTGTTGATAATAGCTAATCTAACAGGAGTGAGGTGGTATCTCATTGTAGTTTTGATTTGCATTTCTCTAATAACTAATGAAGCTGAGCATCTTTTCATATATCTGTTGGCCATTTGTATCTCTTCCTGGGAGAAGTGGCTTCAAGACTATTCTTGAGGCAGCTATGATGATTCTACTTATTGGTACTAAGATCAATTGCTACCAGAGGGAAGACAAGACCAACACACAAGTTAGTTGCAAGAATCACACAGGCAGTTTATTACTCACAGATCCTATGGCGTATCTGTGTACAGTTTAATGGGGCCCCATCAGTGTGCTCCTCTCAGCTGTCTTTGGTAAGAGCATCATGGAAACAGTCCACGTTCAATGTTGGAGTCTGGACAAGTAACTGCAGCTGGGGACCCCTTGGCTTCAGTACTCTTTCTAGCATACGCCTTCTAACCAGTGTTAATCTACAGAATTGTCACATCAAGCCTCTTTCAGGGAGTTCCTCACAGGAAGCTCTTTTTATTGATATATAATTTCACACACACACTAACTGGGCCCTGCCCTGAAGGCATAGTCTTGCCTATCACATCCCTATACACTACATTAGCTCCCACCCAGAGGGCATAGCCTTATTCACTTGCCTTCAGGGCTTTTAATACTACATCCTAACTTATTTCTATATATCTTCTATATTTTTTAATATTTCTATACATTCAATTACTATAACATTGTATTACTGTAACAGGCATACTTATTTTCATGAAGTAGTATAAGATGACCTGACAATGACAATTTCAACATTGATATACAAGATTCTTTTTTACTAAATATCTTCCAGTACTTGGAGTCATAAAACTATATTCTTTTCACCCAATCTGATGAATACAAACAGATTTCAAATTTTATTTTAATTTGTGCAATTACAAATAAGTCTGAACATCTCTCCACATACCTATTAGTCACTTGGTTTATTTCCTCATTTGCATTTTATAACTTGAGCTTTTTTGGAAGGGCATACTTACAAAGATTGAAAATCATATTAGCATGACCAAGCAATGGTGCAGTGAATAGAGTGTTGAACTGGGACACACAGAGGACCCAGGTTCAAAACCCCGAGGTCACCAGCTTGAACATGGGCTCACCAGCTCGAGCATGGGGTTGCTGGCTTGAGCGTGGGATCATAGACATGACCGCATGGTCACTGGCTTGAGCCCAGAGGTCATTGGTTTATGCAAGGGGTCACTTGCTCTACTGTAGACTCCTGGTTAAGGCATGTATGAGAAAGCAATCAATGAACAACTAAGGTGTCACAACAAAGACTTGATGCTTCTTATCTCTCTCCCTTCTTGTATGTCTGTCCCTGTCTGTCCCCCTACTCTGTCTCTGTCACAAACACAAAAAAAGAAAATCATATTAATACCTTTTCATCAATAACATTGAATCCTGAATCCTGAACCTAATACCACAAAAAGAACATTATTTTATTTTGATCTATGAATTCAATTACAACTGCAAAAACTGAGATGTTTGTTCATGCTAAAAAAAGAAACACAAAGATGCCAAAAGAAAATAAATCTGAAAGCAGATTCTTAAACTAGAAAATAAAAAAATAAGCATACTAGAGAAAAAGAGAAACCAAAGGAAGATATTAATAATACCATAGTAGCTCTCATGAAATTACAACAGAAAATAACAACTTTTAAAATTTTTATCAAGAGAGAAAAAGATAAAAAGTATTATTAGGGAATCTAAAAAGTATAAGTAGTTATTGTATACAATTATACCACCAAGGCATTTGAAGATAAAAATTAAATTATCAAATTTCTTATTCATAAACTCAAATGATTATTTTCATTAAAAAGCACAAAGAAGAATGATTATTATATAAAGAGTCTCTACCAAATGCAAGATTGGAATAATGAAATTCTAGTCAATATAATAACTAATAAAAATGAGTATGAATACATAAAAGAAAATGAAAATTATTATTTTTAGAGATTACACAATTTTCAACCTAAAAATAAAAATTTAAACTGAGGCACTATTAGATCTACTAATTATTAAGATAACCAATACTAATCAGCAGTAAAAGTCAACACAAACCAGACGCAAAAGAAAACATACTGTTAGCTTGGAAGTTATTACTCTGTTTTATCAAATAAAGTCAAATAAATTGAAAAATTAACAACACTTCTAAGATCCTTAATAGAGAGAAGAACAGAGGGCCACCTGCAGTCCCAAAGTTGAAAAGACAGGAAAATATAGGAAATGGTCTCTTCCGAGAGGGCTCATGCTGCGGGACCCAATGCATGCCGGAGTGGGAAAGCCTGAATGGTAATTGAGGAAATGCTGGAACTCACACTCTGGACAGCTCTGAGCATTAAAAATTCCAAGGCGGTCCAGCCAAAGGGGGAACACAATATTGTGAGGTTTACCTCCAAGAGCTTGACCAGGTTCTCATAGTATACATAGGAGGAAAATACTTTTGAACTTCCAGCAGGGGAAAGAGAAAAAGGGCCATTTTGAATTGCAGCAGAACATTCTGTTCTTCTTAACAAGGCTGCCATCAGGGGAAACTAGTTAACCAGTGCCTAACCTGCTGGACTGTTAGCAGAACCTAACTGACCTCAAGAAGGTTAATAACTTAACTCAAACTCTAGCCTTCCATGTGAGAGAAAGAAAATACCAAACTTCAGGCCACTCTAGCTATTCTGTTCCATCTAAAGAGGGATGGGGAAAAATTAAAAAATTTTATAAAGCACACAGTTCAGAGTAAAACACTAAAACCAAATGACAGGAAAATAGAACACTTCTCTTCCCCCCAACAACTCACCACCACACAATTAACGACCTCTTTAGAAGAAGTTTTGTTTCTTTTTAGTCAGTACATTATGCCCGGTCAACAAGGAAAAAAATCACAAAGCATACTAAAATACAAAAAAAAAAACAACAAAAAAAAAAACAAAAAAAAACAAACCCAAACCCAAAAACAGTTTAAAAATACTGAACAATCAGAACAAGACACAGCAAGTATTGTAACGCCAGTGGTCAAGGCCAGGAAGGTTCACACTGGATTCAGACATACCACAGAAGAAAACCACTGAGCCACAAGGTGTTGGGCCATTCCTGTTTATTGGATTCTCCCAAGGGCAGGCAAATGAACAAGCAGGGTAATAGGGGGAAATTGCCTGTCGGGGTGGCAGGTGAGCAATCAGAAAAACTAACCTAAGGGGAAAGTACCACTAGCCTTAAATAAGCTACAAACACATGTGACTTTCTGCCATGTGCTCACACAGTAATTACGCAAAGTACTTGCAGCCAGAAAACAAGCGAGCAAGCCTAACCATAGCTGTTTTCCTTGCAAAGTATGTTGGAATTATCAGACTGAGAATTTAAAACAACTGTGATTAATATGCTCAATTGGATAAAGTAGAAAGCATACAAGAACCACAAGAATCCATCTAAATAGACAGAAGGAAATCATTTAGATGAACAAATAGAAATGCTAGAAATTAAAAAAACAACTCTGTAACAGAAATGAGGGATACTTTTGATGGGCTTAGTAAATAGAACACAGCTGATGGAATACTCTTTTAGCTTAAGGACATATCAATAGAAACTTTGAAAATTTGAAAATCAAAAAGAATAAACATTAATAAAGTAGGAGAGAAAACATTGCAATATATAAACGTATTAAATAAACACTTTGTACACTTTGAACTTATACAATGTTCTATGTCAATATCATCAATAAAAAATTTTAATTCTAAAATGTCTAAGAATAAAACTAATAAGGCCCTGGCCAGTTGGCTCAGCAGTAGAGCATTGCCTGGCATGTGGATATCCTGGTTCAATTCCCATTTCTATTCCCAGTCAGGGTACAAAGAAGAAGCGAACATCTACTTCTTCACCCCTCACACTTCCCCTTTTGCTCTTCCCCTCCCACAGCCATGGCTCTATTGCAGGGGTCAGGAACCTTTTTGGCTGAGAGAGCCATGAACACCACATATTTTAAAAATGTAATTCTGTGAGAGCCATACAACAATCCATGTACCTTACGCATTATCCAATAAAGATTTGGTGTTGTCCCAGAGGACAGCTGTGATTGGCTCCAGCTACCCGCAACCATGAACATGAGTGGTAGGAAATGAATGGGTTGTAATACATGAGAATGTTTTATATTTTTAATGTTATTATTTTTTTTTATTAAAGATTTGACTGCGAGCCAGATGCAGCCACCAAAAGAGCCACATCTGGCTCGTGAGTCATAGGTTCCCAACCCCTGCTCTATTGGTACGAGTACTTTAGCCCCAGGCACTGAGGATGGTTCCATAGAGCCTCCACCTCAGGTGTTAAAAATAGCTCAGTTAACAGTATAGCCCCAAATGGGCAGAGCATCTGTCCCAGACAGCAATATCTGGGTGGATCTCTGTTTGGGCATATGCAGGAGTCTATCTCTCTATCTCCCCTCCTATCACTTAGAAACAAAAAGAAAAAAATTAAAAAATAAAGAATAAAACTAATAAGAAATTTATATGAATTGAGTGAGAAATAACTGTGAAGCAGCTGTGTTAGGCTCACTCACTGGTGTACTGGCTCCTAGCACTTTGCCTGATTGGTGCGCGAGTGAGTGGCTGCGCCACGTGTCTATGGCCTAAGTAAGGCTATGGGTGCTTGCGCTCCAGAGAGATGGGGGATTGTGGATGGCAGGTTGCCTGTCCACCACGGTGAGAGGCCATTCTTGCTGTTTGTATGCCAGAGAAGAGATTTTCCCCGGCCGGTGTGCTTGTCCGCAGTTGTGAGACTTTATTAAATGGAATGGCCCAACGCTTTCTGGCTCTGCAGTTTCTCTACCATCTGCCCGAATCTAATGTGGACCTGCCTGGGCTTGGCCACTGACATTATATTAATAATTAAAAAACAAACAAACAATATCTATGAATCTTTCAGTCAAGGTGGCAGTAGAGGTGAACGTGGCACTTGCCCTCTTCCACAACCACATCAAAATTACAACTTGTGTGCAAAACAACTATCGTTCAGAACCCCCTGAAATCGGGCTGAATGGAAGTCCTAAAACTAGAGAAATAAAGAAACCACACAGAGACTGGTAGGAGGACCAGAGACATGAAATGGACTGATCCCAAACCCACACGTGGCAGATAAAAATCAGTAGGGACATCTTGGCTGAAGAGGTACCTCTGAGGAGAAAGTCCCTGCCCTGAACAGGCCCCCTGTGCAGGGGTTCCAGTGTCAGGAAGAGAAATCATAACTTCTGCTTAAGAACCAGCGGGGACTGAGGCTTAGGGAGACAGAGGGCAGCTGGAGTTGCAGCAGTTCCTTTTAAAGGGCCCATACACAGATGTACTCAGATTCACCACCTCTGAGTTCCACACCTGGGGCAGCTGCACGAAAGACACAGAGGGAGGAACTAAATTGTCTGGCAGCAGAGGGAAAGCTGGGGGGCAGCTTTCTCCCAGACAGAAATACTGGCAGAGGCCATTGTGCTTTTGATGAGCCCTCCCTGCATGGAGCAGGCAGGCAGATGCAATAGCTGAGTCTCCATCATTGTAGCTCACCCTATTTGCCCTGTCATCCTGATTCCTTGAGGCCACACCCCATCCAACATTCAGACCTACCCATGCTGTTTCCAATGGCCTTTCCGTTCAAGTGGGCTGTCTTGGCTTTTGCATCAGATTTTCCTATAATCTCTCAAACAAGCAGCATGCCCCATACCTCTCTCTATATATGGCTCTGAGCCTGGTGCTAGCAGCAGCCAGCCTTGGTTTTCAGCGTGGCTCCACCTGGGTGCCTCCAGTCCAAGTACAAATAACAGCCATCTGCAGAGCACTTTGTAGCTCATGCCAGATAGCCCTGGGCATGACCTTGTCCTGCACTTCCAGGACCGCCCCAGAGCCCGTGCACCCATGGGCAGCTTCAGACCACATCAAAGAATCACCACCCAAACACCTCCACAAGCAACATACTCTAAAGGCAGACTCAGCAAGGACTGGAGCCCTGCTGAAGTAAGTCCTGCTCTTTGGAGCCGACTCCTGCACAGCAGATCCTCCATGGTGGTCAGTGTTTGCAGCCAGTCTCTGTAGTCAATCAGCCTGAGAGTAAATCCCTCCCACTGGTGTGCCAACGATGATCAAGGCTCAATTACAGAGAAGGGTCTACACAACCGACATGGGGTATACACCTCAAGTACCCAGCTTGGGTGATCGAGAAGGCTGTGCAAACGTATCCAGCAGAACACCTACTACATAAGCCACTCTACCAAGCCTGGGAGATGTCACAGCTCTACCTAATATATAGAAACAAACACTGGAAGACTGCCAAAATGAGGAGACAAAGAAATATGTCTTAAATTAAAAAGAGAAAAAGAACAAAATTCCAGTAAAAGAACTAAACAAGTGGAGACAAACAATATATTAAATGCAGAATTCAAAACACTGGTTAGCCTGATCAGGCAGTGGCACAGTGTATATAGAGTGTTGGCCTGGGTTGCTGAGGATCCAGGTTCAAAACCTCTAGGTTGCTGCTTGAACACAGGCTCACCAGCTTGAGCACAGGGTCGCCAGCTTGAGTGCCAGGAAGTACACAGAGTCCCAAACAAGATGAACCCAAAGGGGCTCACTCTCAGACACATCATAATTAAAATGAAAAAGGTTAAAGACAAAAAGAGAATCTTAAAAGAAGCAAGAGAAAAGCAGTTAGTTGCCTGCAAGTGGGCTTCCCTAAGACTGTCAGCTGACTTCTCAACAGAAACTTTGCAGGCTAGAAGAGATTGGCAAGAAATATTCAGTGATAAAAAGCAAGGGACTACAACCAAGACTACTCTACCCAGCAAAGCTATCATTTAGTCAAAGGACAGATAAAGAGCTTCCCAGACAAGAAAATCTAAAGGAGTTCATAACCACCAAACCAATATCATATCAAATGTTTAAGGGTTTTTCTTGAGAAAAATTTAAAAATATAAAATATATGAACAAAATGACAATAAATAAATATCTCTCAACAATTGAATCTAATTGTTGACAAAATGAACAAACAGAACAGAAACTGACTCATAGATACAGAGAACATTTTAATGGTTGCCAGCTGGGAGGAGAATTTGGAGGATGGATCACAAAGATAAAGGAATCAGAAGTACAAATTGGTTGTTATAGAACAGCCGTGGGGATGTAAAATACATCATAGGGAATATATACAATAATATTCTAATAATGATGTCTGGTATCATATGGGTGCTAGATTTATTGAGATAATCACTAGTAAGTTATATAATGTCTAATCACTGGGATATCCACCAAAAACTAATATAATAATGTATGTCAACTGTAATAAAAAAAAAAAGAACTTTGAAGTATACTGAGTAAGACAGAAATACACACCCACACACACTCTCTCTTAAATAATGAAAACACATAACTTGCTCCTGGATGAGAAGAATCCATAGCATCAAGATAGTAATTTTATCCAAATTCATATACAAATGAAATAAAATCCAACTCAAAATTCCACTTCTTCAATTTAATTCCAATTCTTTACTGATTCTAATGAATGAAAAATCTTTTCAGAAAAGAACAAAAGTAGACAATTAAAAAAAATAATGTGTGGTATCATACTCTTGTAAAATCTTCTAGAAATCTAGAGTAAAACTAAATATTGAGAACAGATATAGGCAAGTAGAGTAATTTAACAAAAGAGAGATTACAGAAACAGATTCGTGTTGTATATAATAATATGATTGATAAGTTAGTATTTAAAATCAACACAGAATGCACAGTGTTTAACAAACAAACTAGAGGTCATTGTTTAGAATTTCTGTTAAAACAAGTAATATGGTTAACTCTTTATTTCATTTGATCTTACATTATACCTAACAAAAATTCCAGTAGCTTAATGAGCTGAATTTGTGAAAGATATGAATGACTAATTTTTAATTAGTTTAGAGGTAACAAAGTTTTTCTAAGCAAAACACAAAATTTGGAAGCCATAAAGAAAATGACTGACCTATTGAGTTACATAAAAATGTAAAATTTCTAATACATAAAAGACATCATTAGAAAGTTAAAAGTCCAATGTCAAAATTAAAAAAATTAGTTTCAATTTGGATAAGCAATAAGTTAATGTTTTAATATGTAAATTATTTATAAAAGTCAGAAGGAAAATATTAATTATCCAATAGAAAAATTTGGACTAAGTTTATTGACAGACATTTCAGAGAAAGGAATACAAGTGACCAGCCATTAAACAAATGAAAATCTGCTCAGAAACACTTAACTTTCTTTCTTTTTCTTTTCTTTTTCTTTTTTTTTTTTTTTTTTTTTGCAACAGAAACAGACAGAGATACAGAGAGAGGAACAGATAGGGACAGACAGACAGGAAGGGAGAGAGATGAGAAGCATTAAGTCTTTGTTGCAGCATCTTAGTAATTCATTGATTGCTTTCTTATATATGACTTGACCTGGGAGCTATAGCAGAGTGAATGACCCCTTGCCCAAGCCAGCAACCATGGATTCAGCAAGTGAACTTAGGGCTGAAACTAGTGACCACTGGGTCATGTCTATGATCTCACACTCAAGCCATTGACCCCATGCTCAAGCCGGGTGAGCCCACGCTCAAGCAGATGACCTCTGGGTTTTGATCTTGGGTCCTCTGCATCCCAGGCCAATGCTCTATCCACTGTGCCACCGACTGGTCAGGCTAAAGTTTATTTTAATATGGGTCAATTAAAGTTATGATCTTGAAATCTCAAACCAGAAATCTCAAATTTCTAATTTCATTATATTTCAAAGAAGTGGCATTGCTTAGATAGTCTGAAGGTCCAAAATAGAATCAAGTCTAGGTCTGGTACCACAATCAAGATGATATTGAGACTGTTTCCATATGAATAATGGGAATAAAATGAAAATTGATAATTTACAGGTTCTCTGCAAAAAGTCAAACAAATTCAATGCATTATTATTATGATAATACTGTAATATTATGGTTCTATCAGTAGTATATCATATTGCCCAGAGAATATATATACACATTACATATGTGTATATAAAATTTTATTTGCTTTTACAGTATTAACTACTTTCTGTAAGATACTCCATTGTTCTTTGGTAAACCTGATTAAAATAGCCTTATCTATAATGAGTCCATACTGATGATATTTATAAAATATATATATATATTAAAATGAAGTTCTGTTTCACAAGAAGCTTTAGCTACCTTAAAATCACATTTTGCCTTTATTTGTAAGTGAAATGTATGTTTTAACTAAAAGTATTGATTTCTCCCTTTTGAGAAGAAAAAAAAAGCATCTTAATTTCTTGGAATAGTTTTCACACATCATAGAGTATTTAATAGATGCCAATTGATTTTTCCTCACTTGATTGTCTCAATGTCAAGGTAAGTCTAGCCAGCTTCACCTCTAACTTACTCATTCCCCTAAGCTTTAACAAAGTGATTCTTCCTAATAGAACAATTATGCCCATGTAACGAAATCAATCATTCTTCATGCGGTATGGGCCTGCATTTACTGGTCTGGATTGAGAAGGTTGAGGATAATGGGCCATTAAAAACAGTGCTTTCCTTGCCACAAAGTATCAGGAGGCTTACTGGCAATGGAGGCGTTTTCAGATAGAATGAAAAACTTAAGAGGATCAATTTGTTTATATAATTCACTTGGAATACTGCCCTTTTCTTTAAAGCCCCACAGTGATAGAGTTGCATATTTTTACTTTAGAAAGCTTAGTTTAAATTGGGGCTATACATTTATGGCATTATAGACACTGGAAATTTCTTATGAAAACAAACTAAATCATCTCTGATTATAAACTTCAACATCAGATTGATAACCTAAAGCTGTTTTGAAAGAAAGAAAACGTGTCTTTATAAAAAGTAATGTTGCCTGACTTGTGGTGGCAGAGTGGATAAAGTTTTACTTGGAATGCTGAGGTCGCTGGTTCAAAACCCTGGGCTTGCCTGGTCAAGGCACATACAATGAGCAATCAATGAACAACTAAAGTGAAGCAACTGTGAATTGATACTTCTCATTCCCTCTCTCCTCTCTCATAAAATTCAATCAATAAAAATAAATAAAAGTTAATATTAATTGTATCCACACCTGGAGAAAAGAGTTAACTAAACATTTAGATCAGAATTCTACTTGCTTTTTCTCTTCCTCAAACTAATTAAAATGTTAGAATCAATAATTTACTGAACTAAAAAATAAATTTTTCACTTCCACTTGAACTCAGTCATTTTCAATATAAAAACATGTTTGTGAGTTTACAGTTCTAGAAAATTACTAATGTGAAAATGTTCCTTCTCAAATAAGAAGTTTGTTTCTAAGGTCTTCTCTGTCTATATGACTTACCAGAAACAGTGAACTTAAGACGACCCTACTGTAGAGACATCTGAATAATTCACTGATTACTTATTACGAGAAGCAAGAATATGAGAAACTACTTACCACTCTATAGAAGCACACAGAAGTCAAGTCCTTTGTTCTCCAGATCAGCACAATATCTCAGTCTATTGTAATAGCTTTTTTGTGGAACACTTGCCTTTTAATTACTCTTTTTCAGGTTCATACCACTCAGAAGTAGCGGCATAATACCAAGAAGTTTCTTTTCAGAGAGGCTATTTATTTATGGAGACAAGGGTTAACTACACTGGTGGGAACGGTTGGTGGGAGACTTCCCTCTCACCTGTACTTATTAGCCTGGTAGAAGCAGGTTTCCCTGTATCTCAAACTGTCCAATAGCTGACAAAGTGACCTGTGTTCTGGCAGCCATTCTTCAACTCAAACTCTCTAGCAGAAAACTAATGCCCTTTGAATACAAAGCAAAAACAAAAGACATTCAAAGGTGCGAAAAAGTTAGCTTTCCTTTTTCTTTCTATTGTAGTATGTCAAAATTGATGTAATTAAAGAGAATAAAGCATTGGATGAACTCTAGCAATTTAGAAACCTTTCTTCTATTATTGGTAAAATAAATAGCCTTCTGTACAGCTCAAGATGTTTTTAAATGAATAAGGACTTCTTTCAAAAGTTACTAGCTAACAGCTATTCTCTGTTAATGAGCTATTGTTATGTGCAATGGACAGTGTGTTATCAAGAACTGCATTTCTAAGCCACACACTCATGGTTTTAAATTATTCTCAAAACACTTTTTTTTTACTTTCTCAATAAATCCTTTTTTATAATTTTATAAATATAAAATGACACGCAGATGGTAAATGTAGGACCATAATTTTGTGGGTGAGAAAAGCTAAATCCTATGTGCAAATTAGGGATTTTAGAATCCCAGCTGTTGATTCAGCCGCCACAGCAAAATCTCCCAAATGTAGGATTTGTGGTAACTACTAGGTATGAGTTCACTCACACTCCTGCTTCCAAGAGTGACCTGAGGTGACCCTAATTTAAAAACTAATATTAAAAAGTACCTGTTGCCCCAGGAACAGGATTCTTTCCCCACTTTGGTCTCATTCAAAACCTGAGACACTTTCAAGGAAAAGCCACATTTCAGGGTCACATAGGAAGGCATCTACCAAACACCACATAAGCTAAAACCCCTTGAGGATATAAGGTCTATGAGGGCAAGGACTTGCTTGTTTTGTCCAATGCTTTATCCCCTGTCAATATTAATAATGCCTTAAAAGAATCTGTTTGGAATTGGGAAGATGGAAAATTTATTACTCATGTTTAGGACAAACCAAAAAAAAATTTTCAAGGTTCGAGTTTGTTTCTGGATATAGCACCGTCGTTAATCTGTTGCAGAAGCTGCAAGTTTAGTGTGCGGCGATGCTTACTCTTAATACTAATTAAAAAAAGAGAAAGAGAAAAAAGCATTTTCTAAAATTATAAAATTATTTATAGCATTTGTATTTCTGAAAATTTTCCCCCTTTAGCTAATCATTCATTATCTGTTAAAATAAAAAAAATTAAATGTGTCGACCGAAAATAAAGTTTGGTCACAAGAATAAAAAGAAACTAATATCATTCAACTAGAAAGAGGAATTCTGCATTTGGGGCATGACTTACCTAGCAAGGTCAGAATGTATTTTAATGGTGGGAAGGTCCTAAGCAATTAGATGTGCACTGTAGGCAATCTTACACAATACACTGCATGTTTTAACTGCTCACTTATTTGAGACATGCTGATGCGGCAAAGAAGTTGTTGCATATGTTTTAAAGTAAAAATGAATAGTTCAGAAAATATGTTTTTAAGAAAATGGAAGTAGGTCTGCAGCTGAAAGAATTTGCATGTACCCATACAGGGGTATTGTACCCATCCCTCCCACTTTGTCCAGATATCTGCAAATCTCTTTCTTTTCTTTTTTTCTTTTTTTTTTTTTTTTTGTATTTTTCTGAAGTGGGAAATGGGGAGGCAGTCAGACAGACTCCCACATGCGTACGACTGAGATCCATCGGCATGCTGTCCAGGGTGCGATGCTCTGCCCATCTGGGGGGTTGCTCTGTTGCAACCAAAGCCATTCTAGCACCTGAGGCAGAGGCCATGGAGCCACCCCTAGCGCCCAGGCCAACTCTGCTCCAATGGAGCCCTGGCTGCAGGAGGGGAAGACAGAGACAGAGAGGAAGGAAAGGGGGCGGGGTGGAGAAGCAGATGGGCGCTTCTCCTGTGTGCCCTGGCTGGGAATCAAACCCGGGACTCCTGCACGATAGGCTGACACTCTACCACTGAGCCAACCGGTCAGGGCCTGCAAATCTCTTTTCTAGTGTTCATGATTATTTTAGTGCATTCCTTGACTAGATTTTGTGGATAACCTATAGTGTGTGAGGTCCTCAGCTAATCACTGGATACAGTGAAGAGTAAGATCTATATGTTTTCCTGCCTTAATCATATTTGTGATATAGAAGAGAAGGAGAGAGATATCAAATATAAAATTGATGAGTGATGGAATGAAATAATAAATGCATGTCAATTTTGATAAAAACCATGAAGGTTAATCAATTTTCATAAAATATAAAGGAAAGTTTAAAAAAAAAAAGAAAAGTATCCTGAACAGGCAGTGGCATAGTAGATAGAGCGTCGGACTGGGACACAGAGGATCCAGGTTCAAAACCCCGAGGTTGCCAGATTGAGTGTGGCTCATCTGGCTTGAGCAGGGGCTCACCAGCTTGAAGGAGGGTTGCTGGCTTGAGTATAGAATCATAGACGTGACCCCATGGTCGTTAGTTTGAGTCCAAAGGTCGCTGGCTTGAAGCCCAGGGTTGCTGGCTTGAACAAGGGGTCACTGGCTCTGCTGTAGCCCCCCAGTCAAAGCACATATGAGAAAGCAATTAGTGAATAAGGTGCCACAACGAAGCTTCTCATTTACTCCCTTCCTGTCTATCTGTCCCTATGTGTCCCTGTCTGTGACTCTTTCAAGAAAAAAAAAAAGGAAGAAAGAGAAAGAGAGAGAGAAAGGAAGGAAGGAAGGAAGGAAGGAAGGAAGGAAGGAAGGAAGGAAGGAAGGAAGGAAGGAAGGAAGGAAGGAAGAAAGAAGGGTAAAATAATAGAAGGCCATGTAAAGAAGAGTAGTGAGACTGTATCATCACAGGTGAGGAAGGCTTCCTAGCAAAAGTGTGTGACATTTATCAAAGAAGGAAGTTATGCAGAGGGATATCTAATTGAAGAGGTTAGAAAAGCACGTTCCAGGTAAAGCAGACAAGTTCAGGGGTTGAGGCCAATGGAATAAAAGTTATAAAGTTTGCACAAACAAGTTACTGTTCATTCAGAAAAAAGTTATATATTTAAAATTGTAAATTAATGTAAAAACGGGGCTTGCTCAAATAAGATTTTCGCTGCTCAAACAACTTTCAATGGTCTTCAAATTCTCAAATGTATCTTCAAATAATTCCTTTAAAATCTGATTTTGAGTTAAAAAAAAATAACTAAAAACAAACATCAAAATATCTTCTAACTCGCCATGAGATAGCTAACCAAATATGATAGTCTATAGAGAAATATTGAAATTCAAGGATTCTAATTCTGCATTCTATTTGGGAAATTGTAGTTAATGTAAATGAATTTAAGATGGCTTTGTTTTATATAATTGATGTTATGAATTATAAGCTGCTTTCAGAAAAACTACAAGATAAAGAAGCCACACAATATACATATATATATATAACCGTAGGGCTTAACTTATAAGACAGACTTGATCAAATGAGTAATAGAGAGGATATCTCAGTTTGTTTTTCCACATGTAGAAAAGTCTGAATTATAAATGATTCTGTATTCTTAATAAGATTATATCCATTCAAATTTCCTCTCTATATAGTAAATACCTACTATCTGTCATGCCTTATGCTTTGAATTGGAATTGTAAAAATAAATAATATCCGGGAATAGATTTCTAGTCAGAGGAGATAGCTGAACTGTCTAAAAACTCAAAAGTTTCTTGAAACACCTTAATGTTTTTATTGGTGTTATTATAATTCTTCTATATGCAATTAATGTAGTTTCTGAAAAGCTATTTAAAAAAATCACAAAGGTAGAGAGGAGAAATTTCTAGAGAAGTTAGTACAATAATTTAGTCACAAAGGAGGAATAAGTATGTGTCAAGAACCTAAATAGAGATTACATGTTTACTGTAGAAAGAATAGGTCCTTGCCAGTTTGCTCAGTAGATAGAGCATTGGCCTGGCATGCTAGGCCAATCCCCAGATTCAATCTCTAGTCAAGGCACACATGAGGAGCAACCATCTGCTTCTTTTTCCCTCCTTCTTTCCCTTTTCTCTCTCTTCCCCTCTTGCAGCCAGTGGCTTGACTGGCTGAGGCATTGGCCTTAGGCACTGAGGATAGCTCCGTTAATTTGAGTATCAACCACAGATGGGGTTGCCAGGTGGATCCCATCAGGGTTCATGTGGGAGTCTGTCTCTCTATTTCCCCTTCTTTCACTTAAAAAAAGAATAGTATGTGGGAAGTCACTGAGGTGGGTAGAAAACATAGAACATTATGGTAAGAATAAGCAAGGGAGACTACATCTATGTAACTAAGATTGGAATGAAACTAGGTAATGATATCCTTTACTAAGTAAGATACTAACAACAAATAAATCACAGAGATCTGTCCATACACAATTCTAATTTTAAGGCATTTATTCCATTTGGTATTATTTTCCAAATTGTAAAGAATTTAAAGTGAAATATAAAGGTCTCCCTACATGTGTCATAGGTAGGTGAAGTTCCAATCTATAACTACTATCATTGTGAGCAGGTTGATTCTCAAGTACTATTACATTATGGTAATCTTAACACTTTCAAACTTTGCTTATAGAATGTTTCTAAGGTATGGGAGAGGAGAAGAAAGATGGGTTTAGGGGACAGTGGACTGGGTATGATTCATAATCTGGGAATGTAGATGTAATGTGTCACATTGATTAGCTGCTTTGGAAGAGAAAAAGAAAGAGCAGACATTGTCTTACTATCAGTCTGATTCCAGAGTACGTTGGATATAGGATTCATAAGTGTTTCCCATGGACCATATGTTGCTATATCTAAGACAGGTGTCTTAAATTGCACTCAGGAGGACCACCTGGGAGTGTGTTATTAGCCTATAAAAAGAACTGACAAGGCGGGGATAGTTGGCAGCTAGAGAAAAATGCACCGACCATCTCATAGATACATAGACAAATTTCTTCAAGAAGGAGTCTTCAAAATACCTACAGAATTTTCCACAATAGAAAAAGTTTTAAACACCTGTCAGTCCCAGAGCACACAAAACCATCCTTCTAGAGCAGTGATTTTCAACCTTTTTTGAGCCACGGCACATTTTTTACATTTACAAAATCCTGGGGCACACCACCTACCAAAATGACACAAAATGACACTCTAACAAAGTAAATATTATACATATAGTTAATAATATAGTTTCTAAATGTATTTATACTCACTTAGTGTGAAACCTGGGCCTGTTTCGATGAACACAAAAGGCATATCCTGGCAGGAATGGTAGAAAGACACACACGAAGCTCTTCCTCAACAGTTCTCAGTCTCTCTCTGTTTTTAGTTTTTATCGCAGTCAAGCTTGAGAAGCTCAGCTCACATAGATATGTGGTTGAAAACAGGAGCGATATCAAAATAGCTTTGTTGGCCAGAATGGGGAACTCCTTGGCAACAGAGAACCAAAAACTATCCAAAGGAAGATCAGCAAACTTTAGCTTTAAAGTAGATAACATTGTGATGCATTGTATATCACCCTCTGTGGGGGCCTCTTTTAAAAAGAAAAAGGTCAAATATCTATATACACCATCAGGATAGACATAACCAGCTGAGGCTGAGGCTTCATCTAGTGGTGGCAATTTACCTCCAATCCTGACCAGGATTAGAAATTGGGACCATGGAGAGGAGCAGCAGCTTCAACTACTTGCCGGTGCCACACAAGGACAATTGCACGGCAGCCCGAGCGGGGACTTTCCTGGGTGTGGATGAGAGGTGGCCTACTATTGGTTCATCGCTAGTGGTCAGGATGAATCCTAGAAGGTGATTGGTCAGTGAGTATTCCCTGTGCCTCCACTCTTTCTGTCGCTGATAGCTGGAGGGATTGTGAGGGGAATGTTTATGTTCGGATGGAGGCAGCTGGCATTGGGCCGGATAAATAACCTCCACGGACCATATCCAGCACACGGGCCATAGTTTGGGGACCGATATTTAATTTCCCCATGGCACATCTGACCATGTCTCAAGGCACACTAGTGTACCTTGGCACACTGGTTGAAAAACACTGTTCTAGAGTATCATCCAAGTTATAATAATAATCATAGTAATTATAGCTAATACATACAGAGGGTTTAATCTTTGCTAGACACTGTTCACATATATACAGATATGCATACACATGCATGTACCTATTTCACCAATTTCAAGATGGTCACATTCTGACATCATGACCCTTCTGAAATCTGGCTGCATCATACAAGCAGTTAATGATTTGCTAATAGCAATCACGGCACAACTGTCACTCCCTGTGCATAGTTTATTTCATTGTTCCTATGGCATTAAGGAAAGAGAAGTCAGGCCCCCTACCCCTCCTCCCTGAGGAGGAAGAGCAAGGAGGAATGCAGGGTAAAGGGAGCATGCAGGGAACTAACTGCTTCTTATAGTTGTCTGGAAGGGTGCTTCGGGCCACTTGCTACACAGAGAAAGGAAGATAGAACTTATCTGAAAACCCCTTCCTCTTTTCTTTTCTGAAAAGTTTTTAAGACCTTAATTTACAAATTCCAATGCTTATTCTCTGACCTCCCCTAAACTCACCCTCCCATCCTGCAGTCATGAGAGTGACGTATACCTCAAGACAAAGGGACCATGAGCCTCTTGCATGAAAACCTGCATTTCATAAAAGATACAGAAGATGTAAGAAATCTAACTTCAAAGAGTAAGTGTTTGGTTGCCACTTTTGGAGTCACATTGCTTCGCCAGCTAAATAAATCCTATTTCCTTCATCAAGTTGTCTGGACGTTTTTGTCCTTCTTTGTTCCTGCAAAAGCATGACTTGACAACTACCCCATTAGTATAACCAATAAACTACTTTAAGGATTATTTTCAGGAAAAAATATGACACCTGATTTTTTTCTAAAACCGCAGGAGAAACCCTTCTTCTCCCAACCACATTTTACAATTTTAAAAGAGTATATAAAGGTTTTTTTGAGGCTGAAGTGTCTTTATCCTACATCCATAGTTTAAATCTGTGTTTACCTCAAATCCATCCAGCTGTACTTCTTACTCAGGATTCAATGAACTCACTCCCGAGGCCAACTGCAAACTCTTTCTAGAGCGGTTCCCCAGCTTGAGCCTTAAGGTGAGAGTCATTGTTGCCAGCCTATTTATTTACACAGAAAAGAATGAGGCAGCTCTTTAATGAATCACTGTGTTGATTGCTCCCTGGCCCTCTCATTTGTACTTGTTGATTCTGACCTTGGAGTTTCTAGAGAAGATCTATGCTTCTGTCTACTGCCCAGGGCCACAGTTTTCTTTTCTTTCTCCTTCAGTATTATTACTTGATTTCTCATCTCTAAGAATCCTTTTAACCTTTTACTGTTCTGGTAGAAACTTTTCTTTATTTCTAATGACAGTATTCATTTTGTATTTATTTGGGGGGAGGTTGTAAAGGTTTTTCTGTCATTTAAGTAGAATCCTCCCAGAACAGGAAATAATTGCCTGAGGTTATTATTCAGAGATTCTTTTAAATGGTTGAATTCAGCCAGAGAGATAGTTTTCAAATAATCATAGTAATTTACAGGAATACAATAACTGGGTTTATGAAAGAATTTGAATGGCTATTTTCTAGATTCATCTAAAATCAAATATTTTAGAATTTAAAATTTTTCTTTGTGCAAAGATATTGGTGAAAAGAAATAAAGCGATTTTTCAACTTTCTAAGAATTAAAGCAAAATTAAAAATGTATTTTGCATCTATTACTTACTTGAGAACATCAGAGTTGTTTTACTTAAAAAAACAAAACAAAACAAAAACAAAGAACAAAACAAAACAAAAAAAAACAGAAGAGAAGAACCTCACGATTCCGGTGGCCACTGAGTAGAGCTAGAAAATAGAAAACCAGGCCCATCTTCTCTCTTTTCAATGCACTTCCTCTCAAACATGACTTTTCTGCTGGCCCATAATTTCAGTTTACTTGTGGCTTAACTACCTCAGACTCCAGCTGTGAAGCCAGTAGCCGTGGCCATCATCACAGCCACCTGGCCCATGCAGGTTCACATTGGATTCAAACAGTCGGTAAAGAAACAATGGAGCCAAAAACTAGTGGGCCATCATCTTTAATCCTAGCTTGCACTGGGCGGGCAAATATAACACACACTGGGCTCCAAAACCCATTCATTCAGTGCTCACAAAGCTACTGACTTATCCGAGTTTCCTAGAATCAAAGGTTTCTAGCTCACCAGACTTATTCACCTCTGTTCCCCATCTCCTTCCTTCTCCCTGCACAAATTCTGCACAAACTGGCTTTTCCTTCAGCATTCCACCATGTTGTCTGCTTCTCCTGGCCTCCTGCACATGGTCTTTCTCTGCTCTGCTCTCTAATGCTAATTTCAGGAACGGAGAGAGCAAGCTCTCATTCTACCCCCATTTTACAGTGTAGAAATCAAAAACTTTTAATCCAATATACAAAATAGGGAAGTCTCTAATACAAAGTCACTTATCTGAGGCATGATGGGATTGTACCACCCCACATCAAAAAGAGTGGGAAAGGCTTAGTCCTAAAATCAAGCCCCGGGCTACAAGGATCCTGCCTGCCTACAGCCCACCCCAACACACATTAATATCACCTGGACGACAGGCTTCCTTGTGGGCAGCACCATCTTTAACAAAGTGAGCATAATATATTTTATCTGCCCAACACCAGCTCTACTTATACTTGTCATTTGGTATTTCACAGATAAAATGTAGCTATTTCCATATTATTTATCATTTCCCACAGTCCCCAGAAAAAGGCTACCAACATGAGGTTAGGGTAGTTGTGGCATACTGGAGTGAATAATGAACCAAAAATCTGAAAATTTCAATTCAACAACTAACTCAGTTGCTCCGCCAGTCATTAAATCTCTAAGACACTTTCCTTTCCTGTAAAATGAAATTAGTAAGAAATTTCACAGGGAGATATTAGGAGCACATGTATATTGAAACAGATGAAGAGGGCATTATAAAGTCTACATAAAACTTTGTTCTTACTATTAATTGGAAAACATTATCTTTTATAGTCATAGATGACATCATCTGGACAAAAACTTAATTTAATGTAAATTACAAACATGGAAAAAAAGGACATTTTTTTTTCTTTCCCAATCTGACATAACAGAACACAATTTAAAATATACATTCACCAGCTTAAAAAGATACTTGCTATTTTCTGAAATTGATGGTTCCACTTTCTTACTAGTGAGCTAAGCAAAAACAAAAAAAAATGTATATGCTGGTCAGATATAACAGGCTAAATTTATATATATATACACACACACACACACACACACACACACACACACACATTTATTTATATATATATATAAATAATTCCTGACCTGACTAAGGGATTTGCTTTCTTTAGAACATTCTTTCAACCACAGAAAACTAAAGTTGTTCAGAAGTTCAGAAGTTCAGTTCAGCTAAGCACCCCCCAAATTTGGCAGTTGATCCACATGTTATTTGATTTAGAGCACATATAATTGGACTGAAAATCTCATTAAAACAGAATCACTGTCTGGTACTATTTTCATGAATTTTGCCTCTCGATATAGACATAACAGAGGACTAAAAAACATATGTAAAAGTAATTGATGAAAATTACCATCATTTTTTTTTTAAACACAGAACAAGACTAAAGTTGGGTCATGCTCATGTATGAAGTTCAAGTTGTTTTAAATGTTTCCCATGTGGCAGTTCAAGAGAGTGAAAAGTGAATGGTTCAGGTGATGGTTTTCTCCTTAACTGAATTGTAAAAACAGATTAAAACAGCCAAGTAAAGAAAGCCACCAGTTTTTTTCACATATAATAAAGCAAGGGTTGTCATTCTCCATGTAAATTACTGAAGAATACATATATATACACATACACATACACATATGGAATACCAGTCTTCTTATAGGCTAAAATGATCTGCCTTGTCAAAGTTAAAAAATTCTTAAAAACAGAAATTGTACTGTCTTTTAAAAAGACATCAGCTAATTTGATTTTTATCTTTATTCAATTGAAAATAACGGGCTTGTAAGTGTAGGACATGAATTTAATTCTCCCCTTTTCCCAAATAGTATTCTACAGCATACCTGCATTTCACTATCAGTGATCTCATTTTACAACACATACAAGCATAACACAACCTCCAAAGAGTCTAAAAAAATTGCCAAACCCTATGCAAGCCCTGTGAACTCTACCATTACCTCATTTTCTAGAGAAAAGGGAAAAGGAAATAACATATTGTGGCTGCCATTATGCGTCAGGTTTTGTTTTCTTATATTATTTTATTCATCATCTTTCTACTGTTGGAGAAAAAGGAATTTGGGTCATGTACAGAAGTAATAAATACTATCAAAACGTACAGCAGTGAAAACAAGTGTAAATAGACAACCTACAACTTGAAGTCAGGAACTCTTTTCTTTTTATTCAAAGTGTATTTTGGTAGATGTGTACCAATGTCATACAGATATATACATATATGTCTTCCAACCCAAAAAGAGTAGGTGGGGGTTCATAGAGAAAGAGAGGGGACAAGAGAGAGAGAGACTGACTAATTCTTGTTGATTTCCCACTACTCCAACTTGCTTGGATAAATATATCAGTTAGTATAAACAAATAGGTCTTACAGCATTAAACAACAACAACAACAAATGTAATGCTTCCTAATGAAGAGTCCAGGGTGGAGATGGTAACATCAGTCACCAGGTCTCCAAATTTCTCTTCCCTTTTGCTTCTATATCTTTGCTTCTGATCTTGAGGAGGCATTATTCCTTGGGATCCAAAAAGTCTCAGAGACTAAAATTTCTTATTAAAAGTCTTCTTTTCAATAAAAGAATGTAAGCACATATCTATTACCTTGTATATTAAAGAGCTTTCTTCACAAATCAGATTTTTAAGATACCATCTGTATATTTTGGTTGCAGCCTAATTCAATATTACTGTTAAAGATGGCAACGAAAACCAAGTCATCATGGAGTGCAGACTCACGAGGTGCTAGCAACAGGGAGGAAGACAATCTGTGTGCCACACTTCAGCTCTTTAGGCAGGCAGGTGGCAAAAACTATCCAATGCTTAAGCAATTTGTTTCTGAATCATTTTACACAACTCAAGTCAAAATGTGGTATTTCTGCAATAAGTTTAAAAATTAATACCTTTTTTGATAGATATAAAACCAATGAATAAAGTAACCCAAATTAGTTTTTCCAAAATCATGTAAAATAAGAAACAAAATAACCATGTAACACAGAAAGAAAGAACCTCACCCATGTCATCTCAGTACAGAAAGCACATTCTTCCTACAAGGCAAGCTGCATGCTTTTAGCAATGCACCAAGGCATGTTCCTCAAGGCATATTTTAAATGAGTATTCAGCCTGAAATTTATGTATAGTACAAATTCTATTCCATGTAATAATTCCTCAGTGTTATTCTGTCAAAGTCATTCGCACGTAGTTCATATTTATAAATTTCTTCAAAGAATAAGGAAATTATCAGGATATTGTTATTCTTTGACTAATAGCATCATTGCAAATTCAGATGGAATTGGCTATCAATCTATTAACAGTTGCAAAACAGGCGCTATGATTAGAAATAGTGGATATGGAGCCAATACAGTACTTGCTCTTCAGAGACCATAAGAATGTCTCACCTTGGAGATGCCTTTTTTACTCATATCAATACCATAAAGAAATGGCCTAATGGCTAAATGTCATTTTGATTTTCCAGCAAGTCTAATCGTCCCCTTTTTATTATTGTAGGACACATCAACTACTATATTCAAGAAACTGTGAGTTTCCAACTGAAATAGTTGTCAGTTCAACTATTAAAACCATCATCTCATTTACAACCTTTCTCAATTATTTTAACTATATTGTTTTCAAAATTTTTTTTAAATTTTCTTAACTACTGAACAGTTTCTGAGGAAGGCAGATAATTCTTGCTCATCCTCATTCCAAAAACTTCCTTTATATTGAATTTAGCTGTAAAAATGAAAAAGAAATCTAGAAAATTATATAACAAAAGTGATGTTCTCTTTTTCTTTTGTAATAACTGATGTCTTCTTTGAAGTCTCCCTAGAAATCCTATAGCAGTACAGATCTTAAACTGACACCTGTCAGAGACAGCCAGCCCTGCCAATTAACAGCAAATCTTTATTGCTGCTAAATCCTGGCAGCAGACCTGTAGTTCTGTGGAAAAGAGCTTCCAGAAATCTCATGAATTGCTTTGTCCTCAGAGGGCAAGAGAATGAACCTCTACATTAGCAGAAAGACAATATTAAACAGCTGCTCACAAGTCTCTCTCCAAAAGCACTTGATTTCTATAATAAACAGAATTAAATTGTGTCCATTTCTGGTTCTAAACAACAGGGTTGGGCTTTAAAACGTAGACCGGCACATAAAACGCAACTGTAAAATCTAGCCTCTGTCATAAATAGGGCAGTCTGGGGAAATTCCAGATTGAAATTGTAAGCCAAAGCTTATTAACCAACTGCTTTAAAAGGACATAGATAATTTTTCTTTTAATTATTATTTTTTATTTATTCCTGGAAACCAAATTTTAAAAAACAACTTTTTGTTTGAAAGAAACAACAGGGTCTCTTTCTGTCTCTCTCTTTCTCTCTCTCTCTCTGCCTTGCTAATTTGAAATGAAAATAAAATTAAAATTACCATTCTAGTTTAAATGCCAACACATGGCATTTGTGCCAAAATGACTTTATACTGTGTACCAGCCCCATCAATTAAAATCCACAAATAGAAGGGAGCCGGAGATTTAGTCCTTTGCCTGTTGAGAAGCCAGTAAGCAGAGTAGAGAACTTCTTTTCTTGCACATGTAATCCCTGCTGGTGACAGGAGTGTACACAGACTCCGGCGAGAGCGGCTGTCTCATTTCCAGGCTCCTTACACGTGCCCAAAACCCTCGGAGGCCCAGTTGCTGTTTGGCTCTGTGTGCTTTAAAGAAATCAGAACTGAGCTCTTGAATCTATATCCCCAGAAAGGGATTCCTTATTTATTTTAAGTATTCCTTCTTCAAATAATGAAAGAAAGCACTGGAAACCAAGGGAAATAAAGGCAGAAAACTCAGAAAAAAATATAAATATTTTTGAATGTGTAGCTGCCTGAAGGATAGATATTTTGAAAGTCTCTTCTATTGTTTTTTTTTCTCTCTTTAATTGTGAGTAGATATCACCCTAAACTGAAAGAAAAATGAAAGAGTTATTTAAGATTACAAAAACCTGTGCAAATTGTACGCCTCTCAGATTCTTACCTCGGGTGTGAGAGCCTAATAGAGGCTAAAGAAGAGTAACATTTTGCATGAAGACCCAACCATTCAGAGACAAGCATTAGACTAGAAAATGGCCAGTTTATTAACTTGGGCCATCTGAACAAATAAAACGATTGCCTTTGACATGACCTAGTCGCTGAAATAGTTTAAAAACTAATTCTTTTAGGTGCTCCCAATTCACTCAAAATGTGTTTAATTGAGTTACTGAGCAACTTGGACTTGATTAGCAATGAAAAGAAATCATAAGTAACAAGTATATTTTTGACATATAAATTTATTTTTATAAAATAATATGCATCACTAAAATACAAAAAGCACTAATAAGTGCTAAGACTTTCCAAAACTCTGAACAAAGAATATAGTAGTCTCAAACTTTTAAAATTATTTTAAATAATAATGTTTTAAAAATCATACATGTGATTTACATCTTTCATACTCTTTAGTGAAATTGAGAATTTTCTCTTGTTATTGGATTAATGAATAAAAATATGTTGAAATTTAAAAATAAATTCTGTAACACTATTTCAAAAAGTTCAATAGGGTGATATTGAGAATCTCCTAATCTGTTTTTTTTTCTATAGTAAAGATATTTGGAAAATAGGTAATTTATTTTATAAAATAAGTGTAAAAATAAAAAGTAGAATAGCCCTGGCCAGTTGGCTCCATGGTAGAGCATTGGCTTGGGTTTAATTTCCAGCCAGGGCACATAGAAGAAGCACCCATCTGCTTCTCCACCCTTCCTCCTCTTCTTTCTCTCTGTCTCTCTCCTCCCCTTCTGCAGCCAAGGCTCCACTGGAGCAAAGTTGGCTCGGGTGCTGAGATGGCTTCATGGACTCTGCCTCAGGTGCTAGAATGGCTCCAGTTGCAGTGGAGCAACACCCCAGATGGATAGAGCATCACTCCCTGGTGGCCATGCCAGGTGGATTTCAGTCAGGCACATGTGGAACTCTGTCTGTCTGCCTCTCTGCTTCTCACTTAAGAAAAATAAAAAATAAAAACTAGAATAAAAACATACTAGACATTCTAAAAATAAAGCAATATTGAGGTTTAATTCAATGTCATACACACACACACACATATATATATATATATATATATATATGCATATCAATTGCTCTTCTAGATTATTTGTCCTTTGAGTTTCATTATCTTTAAGAAGCATGTAAACACATTGGAAAAAATTTGTATTATGTATATGTCTAGATGGATTTGCACACAGACATTCACAGTACACATGCACATGCTACATGTTTATTTATATGTGATAGTGAACATTTGGTTTATAGATCATTTTGCATGGACAATGAGAGCTATTGCTCAAAATTTTTCCTATTAAGATATTTATTCTTCCTTACTGTCTTTCAAGAACACCCTGAGTACCTCTCTAACACTGCAAAGTCCTTGTTTCGATTATACCATGCAGGATGATCTATGAACCAAGCTCAATTATTTTCCTCCTCTGTTAATTAGCCTTTGAAAATTTCTTATAAGATCACAGGTATGTATTAATGGATGGATGAACTCACTCGATGGTAGAAGGTTAGAAGACAAGCCTCTATTTATTGCTCAGTACATCAGGTAACACCTAATACATGATGGTAGCACCTCTTCTAAATCACACTCTGCTTCTACTGGCCAAGCCTTCTAATTCCATGAAATAGTTGTAAGGAAGGCTGGGAAAATAAATTCCTGGTATTTTCTTAAGAAGACAGAATTAAAAGGCAGAGATTTTTCCCAAACGTGAGTAGTGTTCAAAATGTGGTGAACAGCTATTCAGTATGAAAAAATGGTCATTGTGAATAACCATAGATCCTGGAGGCAAATGGAAATGGAATTCTAATTGAAGATACAGAAGGTAAAAAATCAAATAAGAAACACATTACATAGTTTTTGTAGAAGATAGTAGTAAACAACATAAAACCTCAAATTGTCTGATCTAGACTATTCTCTCAAAGGAAGTTCTGGAAAACTACTGGAGGGAGTAACGTATTTATCCCTGTTATTTATTTCCAGCATATGACTTGATGACTTCACTGCTAAGCACTAAAGTTAGAACAGTGAGCTTGCATTCCAATAGGAAACCTTAGGGAATCACATAATCCGGTCAGACGGGGTTTATTATATAGGCCTTCAACACATAGCCAGACATAAGCTAGTCCCTGCAAATGAGGCAGATCTGTTGTTGACTGAATAAAGTGATAAATGGCAGCAAAATTAGACATAAAAATAATAAATAGAATATTATTTAAAATAATATAATTTTGATGTCATAAAATTCTGTTGGTTCAGAAATGAGTTATAATGAGTGACCCTTATTTCTAATCTTCTCAAAGAGTAATTAAAGAGCATAGGGAGATTTCTTGGTGCCTCCTAGCCTCTAGTGTTTTCTAAGCATTGCTTTATGCAGTGACTAACAGTGATAAAAAGTGAAAAAATAAAACAAAAATGACAGTCATTGATTTTGTAGTCAACAAATTCTAAGTTGACAAATTGTTTCCAGGTCAGGCTTCTCGTCATGTTGTAAAATGTTTTTCTGGCTAAAAAAGCACAATATCAATGTGTTTTTTTTTAAAAAAGCACAATATCAGGCATCACTGTTTTACATATATATGTATGTTTGTATGTATTTGCTTGTGAACATATTTGAATCAACTATATTGCAGGATGTAATTTACAAAGAACAAATTTATTCATTTTAAATGTACAGTTCTATGAGTTTTGCAAATGTACACAAACATGGAGGCACCATCACAATCAAGATATAGGACCTGCTCATCACCTTAAAGTAATCCTTTCTTTCTCTTTCAAGTCAATCCCTCCCTGGACTCCTAGTTATCTATTTAAGGTGAAAAAGTTAACATTCTAAGCTTCTAGACAGAATTTTCTTTCTCTCTGCTTCTCTCTAACCTTTTCATAAAAGCTTACAACAGTTTTCGCAAGGTTAAACACATTCTGCATTTGGCCAAACTTCATTATGTATATCTGGCTGCAAACTGTTTTTAAATCTGTAAGTGTATGTCTTTATGCCGGCCATAGAAATAATTCACTGAACTCCTCATATCCATATACATCAAGTATTCAGAGTGTTCTTTGTGCCAGGAATTGTATTTAGCCCTACTCTCAGAATATAATAAAAAAAAATTAGACACATTCCCTGTTTTCATGTAGATTACAATCAAAGTTGAATAAATTTACTCTAAGTCAGACCCAATAACATTAATTCCACTCAATCTAATACGTCATTACAATTTTAGCACTTTGAAAATGAAAAAACTGTTTTAGCTGTACAGAAACTGAAAATATTTTACATGTATACAATCAAATATATATAATCATTAAGTGCTTATAGAAATTATAACTGTATATTGAATAAATAAATGAATATTTTATTGACTTCATTCAATATTTGGATGATCTAAAGAATTATATGTTCTATATACATACACAAAGAGGACAATTTTGGAAACCAGTTCTAAGAATCTTTTCTTTCATAAAAAAAAATTCATAAAATTCATTCTATGGCAGCAAAATTCTTCCACCAACCTCTCCTGCTGTTTTAGTATCTGCCACCTTACTCATCAATTTGACAGTTGAAATGATTTCTAAATTGTTATTTCTCATAATGTTCTGACATTTAAAAAAAAAACTTTTAAAGACTAAACTTTTTAATAAATGTCTTTCTTCTCTGAGTCAAAAACAAAGTTAAAATCAATTCTACAGCAAAATATAGAAACGGCCCCACTGAATGTGTGCAAGCCAGGGAGCAAAACAAGCACAGTCTGTATTATGTGTTACTCGATGAAATAGAAATGGACGGTAAAGTGAGGGGGAAAAAAATCTACAAGCAAACGTGGACTACAGCCAAAGAGCTAGTAAATGGAAGGCTGTAATTAAGCAGGCACCTCGTGGATTAGAGGCAATGAGACCACTGCTGCTGTGTTTCTGCTGCCAGCACAGAATGTTTTTTAACGCAAAATAGTCAACAGCCTACCGAGAGGACTGTGATTATAGATTTTTAATTTTATTTCGTAGGCTATGATTGCAGGCAAGATCAGGGCAACAAAAATTGAGAAAACTGCCTGCTATCAATGATATTAAGTTTGATAAGCATGCCTATGTGGGAAGAGCTGTTAAATTTTAAGTTAAAAGGTTGGATAGTGTATTTGTTTTCATTGCAGTCATGCAGCATTCAGTCAAAGCCTGCCAGATAGGAATCGAAAGGTAAATATGTGAGGAATTTCATTGCCAGCATCCTGCACAAGAAACATCTGGCATCATAATCCTAAAATAACATATAGAGAGAGCAAATGCCTTGAGCTGAATAAATAAATTCAAAGCATCTCAATCGAGAGCATCTACATTTTGAAGTAAGCCAGTTTCCCTAGTAACTTTGATTGGAACCAGCTTTCAGGGAAAATATAACCTCAAAGGAAGTTTTCAGAGAACTCTTCTGTTAGCTCCCTTTCCCTTTATACACTGTCCTCCTCACAACCACCCTGCCACCAGCCAACAGGCTTTTAACTCCCATGTAGTTATCTATATACTTACCATGAGTTCTCCCAACTCTAGATCCCCACAATATTCCCCAAAGTGGCTTTAGTTTACTAGTCTTGATGCCAGAATCAATCTGACAACTGATATTCCAAAAGTTAAATAAATGTCTTTATGTGCTACTCATTCTAAAGAACTACTTACAGCAAGAGATATTAATTACAACTGCAGATTGGATAGTAAAGGATAATTAAGGCAGAGTCTCCAGGAGTCTGGAGGAAAAAAAGTCTAGAAATCAATGTCTTCACAATATCTTTCTTTTCTTTCCCCTGACTGTGTTTTAAGTTTATCTGCTTCTTTTCCCACTGCCACTGCCAATTTTATCACCAATTGTTGTAGATTGGTGGTTATGACTCAAGACCTTTAAAAAAATAGAGGCAGCAAGTCAGTGTAGCACCATCAAATGGCCTCCTGTCTACTGAGATTGTCGTGAGAACCTGCAGCTACATACAGCTTTTGGATTAAACACTCATTTCGCTTCTCATCAAATATTTCACAATTAAAAGTGAGAAGAGGTTTGTGAATAAGTACAACTGAGATGTGATACTATCTAACATAATGAAAAATCATTAAGAATCACCTCAGTCATTCTGAAGTGTTTAGACGTGTGCCTTGTTTGGTTAAAACTAGAGGTAGTTGATTATGAGCTAATTAATAACCATTGCTACAAAAAGAAAAAAAAAACTACTTGTTTTAGAAAATGAAAGCACTTTTGTTATCATTCAGTTGTCACTGAACACCTAAAAATATATATACAATTTTAGATATAGAAGGCACCCTTTAGGGATTATTTAACTAAATGCCTTCATTAAAATATGACATGGAGTCCTTGAGATACTAAGCAATTTGTATAGGATTGCAGAACATGTCAAAGCCAGAAGACTATGTCTCTCAGTTTTCAAAATAGCATCTTTCTTTGACAGCAATGAAAATGAAAGGCCATATATATATGAAAGGCTATATATATATATATATATATATATATATATATATACTGGTCAATTCAGATAAATAAAACTGATTATTGAAGACATTATTCTTCATTCAAAAGTAAACAATTTTATTAAGACTGTGAAGCAAAATAAGTATGTTCTATATATCATATTGTTAACAGGATATTTCTGAGGCCTAACATGATGGATATTTCTTTTGCTATGTTGCATATACAAACAGAGTATTCCAAAGTTATGCAGCTACCCAGAGATAAACTTTATTAATATTCTTATAAAAATCAACTCAACCCTCACTGCATGAAACTGGGAAAGGTTCATTCCTCCTCTCACTATTTCTGAGCCTTCCTGAGATGCCACACGAAAGGAGCATGCAGAAAAGACACTTAGACTTGCCAGGGTACATTGCACTAAATCCCAGCTTCTTCTTTAATTTTTAATTATTTAGTGAAGTCCATGCTGCCAAAGGTTGCTCAGGTTCTCTATGTATCATTTTATCTCCAAAATTTTATTAAATATTTGCTATATTTCTAGCAATGTGATAAGAACTTTATTTGCATTAACTGATTTAGTCTTCAAATCTATTCTATAGATTAAGTACATTTTACCCACATTTTGGAGCTAAGCTATATGAACATAGAGAGGCTTGTATATATTTATGTGTTAGCACTAGGATTTGAACCTAGGTAAACCTGCCTACAAAGATTGCATTTTCAAGTGTGTCTGTATTGCTTCTATCTTATTTTATTTCACTGCCAAGGTGTAATATAATGCTGTGGTATGGATGTTTTACAAAGTCCATCTTATACTAGAGCATAATGAGAGCAGAACAAAATATAAATTAATGAAGATTAAAAATTGAATGGGAGGTATTACTGTTCCTTTTAAAATGTTTACTTTTTTATTAAATTTATTGGGGTGATATTCATTAATAAAATTATGTAGGCTTCAGGTGTACAATTCTATAACACCTCAACTGTATATGGTATTGCGTGTTCACTAGCCATTATTGTTCTTAAATTCCTAGCTGTCTCTGCCACAAATAATCTCTTACACACTTTCTTTTCTTTGTTCCCCAATTTCTCACTTTCTTGTTCTTCTCCTAGGACCACCTTTTCCAATACTTATCATTTTATAATTTTTTGGAGCAAACCAAAGTTCTCTATCTTGATTCTTAATAGGCAAAGGATAACTCAAATTTTTGTTACTGGTTTAAAGAAAAAAAATTTTTTTGGTCCCTTCTCCCCAATAGTGCGACCTTCATTATCAAAAGGAGTTATTATTCTGAGTTTCAGTTTTTAAAATTTCATTTCTTCCTGGTCAATTTTACTTTTCACCCTAAAATAAGGATAAAAATACAATTCAATCTGAAAAAATGTTTCACATTTTTCTTCCCATTTGCATGTATTTTACCAAAAAGCAACAACAAAAAACTATATTTTTTAATTTAGAAAAAAATTATAAAGGTATAAAATTTTACTTATACTTAATTAATTTTAAAAGTGTCGGTATGAAAATTGAAAACAAACTTTTTTTCTAGCTATTAAACATGTAATATAATGATATATTTGAAATGATCCTTTTTATTTTTTCTTCCTGAATATAAGTGAAGGACTCTACTATAAATCTAGGTGTATGTATGTCTATTAGACTGTGGGGTATTAGGTAAAGAAAAAAAAATATCTACCTATGTTAATTATTTTAATGTAATAATTAGAAAACATTTATGTTCATCTCTGTAATCATCATTTGGACCATTACAGTTAATTATGTATGACTATTTAAGATTTTTTTCCTCTTTTTGATTACTAACTTATAAGTAGATGAAAATTATAGACTGGTGCCCTGGTGGTAGAGCACTGGCCATGTGTGTGACTATCCCAAGTTTGATTCCCAGTCAGGGCACACAGAAAAAGCAACCAGCTTTTTCTCCACCCCTCCCCCTTCCCCTTCTCTCTCTCACTCTCTCTCTTCCACTCCGGCATTCATTGCTCAGTTGGTTTGAGCTCATTGGCCCCAGGATCTAGGTCAGCTCTGGGTAGCCTCAGCCTCATGCACTAAAAATAGCTCGGTTGTAAGCATGGCCCCAGATGGGCAGAACATCGGCCCCAGACAGGGGTTGCCAGGTGGATTCTGGTCGGAGAGCATGGAGGAGTCTCTCTCTATCTCCCCTCCTCTCACTTGGAAATGAAAATAAAATTAAAGACTGTTTATGGAGAAAAATACAGATACACATATATAAAATGATTTTGCACAAAATAACAGAAAGTTGATCCCTGAGGGATCATGTCTGATATCTAGGTTTAAGTTATAGTGTTATAGTAAAATTATTTTTAACAATATATTTTGTATATTAACTTATTTTCACTGATAAACACATATTTTTCTATATTTAAGACATAATACCATATTAATCAAATCTAAGTTACCTTCAGTTAGATTTTATGTTTCAAGAAGAAAGAATTATTCAATTTTAATTATTGGAAGCCATTGATTGTAAGATGCCTACAGGTATCAGAGACATTAAAAATGAGGGGAAAAAAAGTATATTTTAGAATCAAGAATTATGATAATTCTTTTTTATTTTAGACATGAGAAACTGCTTTGGCTTCAGATAAATGAATATATGAAATATTAGGTCCTGGAGTTTTTGTCATTTTTCTCTATTATTTTCTAAGAACTAAATTCACTTTCCTTCAAAAATTCATATACTTTTACCTAATTTTATTGTAGACCTATTACTTCCAAAAGATTGTTTTAACATGTCTGACCTTTCCCTGCAAGTGTCCAACCTTCTTCTTGCTTAAAAATGATATCTCAGAACCTGAATCTACCCACTCTAGGAGGCAGCAAAAAATGGAGCAGAGGCCAAGCAGTCTGCAATTTCTTTTTTTGTTGTTGTTGTTTTTTTTTTTTTTTGCATTTTTCTGAAGCTGGAAACGGGGAGAGACAGTCAGACAGACTCCCGCATGCGCCCGACCAGGATCCACCTGGCACGCCCACCATGGGGCGATGCTCTGCCCACCAGGGGGCGATGCTCTGTTCCTCCGGGGCGTCGCTCTGCCACGACCAGAGCCACTCTAGCGCCTGGGGCAGAAGCCAAGGAGCCATCCCCAGCGCCCGGGCCATCTTTGCTCCAATGGAGCCTCGGCTGCGGGAGGGGAAGAGAGAGACAGAGAGGAAGGCGCGGCGGAGGGGTGGAGAAGCAAATGGGCGCTTCTCCTGAGTGCCCTGGCCGGGAATCGAACCCGGGTCCTCTGCACGCTAGGCCGACGCTCTACCGCTGAGCCAACCGGCCAGGGCTCAGTCTGCAATTTCTAAAATCAATCACATTCATTCTCTGATTTTTTAGATGTTGAATTCTACCTCTGATATATTTCCACTGGGTCTCCTCAAAGTCTAGAACTGTGTTGTCTGCCAGACCCATTTTAACTAATGTGTTTTTTTGGTTCTGTCTTCCATCTCCAATCATATGTTAATGTAAAAACCTACTGTATCTTTGATCCAACTGTGTTTGCTTCAATCCAGTCTTATTATTAGGCCTCTGATCCACCTTTGACAGAGGTATCAACAGTTAATGTAGGGTTGGCAAGATTTTCAATCTGGAACAAAATTTTTTGATCTGATAGTTCTTCTTCCTCATTCATTAAAAGATGTATTTCATATTATAATCTCCATTGACATAAACCTAAATTCAAAAGTCAAGTATGCAATGAAAAAGCTGAAAAAGATTGAAGATACTAAAATATTCAGAGCATTAAGCCATATTTTCTGCTAATGTACAGAAAAAAGAAAAAAAAACACAGGTGGGAATGTTGACAGGAGTTACTAGGCTTATTTGTGTTGTAATATTTTTAATTTGCCAAATAGTAGGAAAGTCATTTGACAGGCAAGGTCTATACAACTCATCAGATGTGTAAATAAAAGAAAAATTTTATATCAATCTGAAGTATCCTTGAACAAAGGAGAACAATTAATTAGATAATTACCTTTAAATACCATTAAAAACTGAAAATAAGGCCATGGCCGGTTGGCTCAGCGGTAGAGCGTCGGCCTGGCGTGCGGGGGACCCAGGTTCGATTCCCGGCCAGGGCACATAGGAGAAGCGCCATTTGCTTCTCCACCCCCCCCCCCCCTCCTTCCTCTCTGTCTCTCTCTTCCCCTCCCGCAGCCAAGGCTCTATTGGAGCAAAGATGGCCCGGGCACTGGGGATGGCTCCTTGGCCTCTGCCCTGGGCGCTAGAGTGGCTCTGGTCGAGCATCGCCCCCCTGGTGGGCAGAGCATCGCCCCTGGTGGGCGTGCCGGGTGGATCCCGGTCGGGCGCATGCGGGAGTCTGTCTGACTGTCTCTCTCCGTTTCTAGCTTCAGAAAAATACAAAACAACAACAACAACAACAACTAAAAACTCTGAAAATATACAGGTCTGGGCACTAGTTTTTTGTAATGAATACTTGAATCATGGCTAAGAGATTTGAAATATCCAAGCAAAAATAAAACCTACAAATGATTAGCAAATTCATAGATATAAAATGCTTTTTGAAATAAAATTAACCTGAACAATCAAATACAATAGAAGACAAATATATAATTTCCCACATTACCGCATTTATCTAAGATAAAAATATGCTATGAATTTCACAAATCGAAAAGTGTCAATACCAATACAAAATTTTTATATATGCTAGATCATTGACTTACTATGATTTCAGCTCTCATCTGCATGCGTGTACTTTACAGTTTTCAAAATTACAGTAATATTATTAATTTTACATATATAATGTGGGGCAAAAGTAGGTTTACAGTTTTGAGTATGTAAAACAGTTTATTCTGTACTATTACTTATTTATTTTATTTATTCATTATTATTTTCCTTACAAACCACTGTCCACCTACTTTTATCCCACCCTGTATACACATGTGTGTGTTTGTGAAGTCTATCTTCAGATTTTTCATTTGCATTTATCTACTTCCTAAAATTTATTTGTTATCCCCAAATCAATACTCCCAGACTTTTACTGGCATTTGCAGACATACGCATGCACAGAAAAGTGAAAATTTTCAGTTGGTGGACATTCACAGTCCAACAGAGATTGAACGAGGCGACATTCAGCCTTCTTGTTTTAGCTCTAACACTGTAAATGAGTGTCTTTTTCACAGTTTATTTCACACCACATTTTCTGCATTTCTGTGCCTTTTGTTGGTGGTTTTGCTGTTTAAAATGTCCGCCAAGCATAGTGCCAAACTGTTGGCTAGGGTTCCTAAGGGTGAGAAGACTGTGATGTGCCTTACTGAGAAAATACATTAGACAACCTTCATTCAGGCATGAATTATAGTGGGGTAAGCTATCAGTTCAATGTTAATGAGTAACAATATGCATTAAATGGAATGTCTTCTAACAGAAACACAAATAAAACCAGGTCATATATTGATTGGCTGTTGAAAATGTGACCAGAGCTTACAGGATCTTAACCTTGTACTTATATGTTTCCCTAGGTCCAAGTCTCAGTAGTTACTAATTCAGTGTTTAAGGAGACTTTTGAGAACATAACTACCATGAATAATAAGAATGAACCATCTGTATATTTTGGAATGCCAAGGTCAGAGGAGATCTATTTTTATTTGGTTTCCCATTATCAAAAGTTCCGCCTTACTTGGTGGAATGTATTCCTCCATTGTTGAAGACAGTTGGAGTGTAAATTGGCAAGTTGAAAGGAATCAGCTACTGGCTTTCCATTACCTTGGTAGTAATGGTACAGACACCTGACCTAGTTCAGTCAGTTGAACTAGGACACGGACTATTGACCTTTGGGTGTGATGGCAAAGCATGATTTTTAATATCTTCTCAGAGGGCAACTTTCAACAGCCCCATATTTGGTCATGGAAACCAGCCCAGACAACTTTGCAATGTCACCAGAACTGAAAATTCTGATGCTGATGCTTGTTTTTGTCCATTTCTGAGCCTCATTCTCCAATATTCCCATCAAGCCTGTGAGTGATGGTACATTTCCATTAAGTTCCTTTTCTGATACGTTAGCCAGACCTTCTTTTTGCAGCTTACAAACCAGAATCTAAACTGACACAACTATCATATGCCAAGTGTTATACCAATACTATCAAATTATACTGAAAATTTATATAAATTTGTTATTATTTTAGAAAATGGAAAATGTGTGAAGTACATGTTTCAGGCAAAAGCCTTATCATCTTATGTCTATCATTTATCTAATATTTAATCTAAATTACAGTGGAGTGAACCAGAATTTTTAAAAGATGTTTAAGATATTTTAAAAGATTAATATGTACTCAATAAAACTATTAAACATATGTTAAAGGCTTAGAGTTACCTAAAATTAGGGTTGAGATTTTATATTATTTCACTACTAAAATGATCTGAATTTTCACTTCTTTAGAAAGATCTTTCAAGATGTTTTACCTCTTTATAATCTTCTGAACTTAAGGCTTTGACCTTAAATTTGACCAAACTTAAGTTTGATTTTCTTCTGCAGAAATATCTTCCAACTATATATAAAACATAATTGAATTGCTTTTCAACTCCATCAAAATATGTAAAAATATATCTAATTAGGAATTAAAAGTTAATAAAGCTAAACACTGTCCTATAGATATTTTGAAAGATATAAGTTTAAGTAATGTGGTATATTCTGCATATTGGTTAGTTCCAGATAACTCGGTATTTATAGGGTTATTTTCCTGGTATAAGGCATGAAGTTTATTCCTGCACTCTTCCCTATTGGCTGCATGTTAAGTATCTGAAGCCACCAAAAAAAAACCCAACAAACCTAAGCAGGCCTTAGTTAATTCTTCTGTTTTCCAGTCCCATAGTGCTTTGGGATTTGTTTTGTTTATATCAATTCCACATTTCAGAGGTGTTGAATAATAAAACTGTTTTCACAGATTATGTTATCCAAAAATTGTTTGGATATACTTGCAATTTCTCTCACTTCTTAAAAAAGACAGTTCCTCGTCCCACATGTTGAAGTGTTGAAGGCTCCAGGGAGAAGAAATAAGAGCTTTGTTACTCCTCGATTATACCCATCATTGAAAACAATAAGAAACATTCTTTGCATATTGGAAATACAACTGACAAGCCTTAGAAAGAGCAGTCATCAACCCCACCTGCGAAGCACAGCTGACACAGACCAAGAAAAGCCTCATGGGTGCTGAACGCCTTGGCAGCTTCTAAACACAACATTCCTGGTATTTGTAAACCCACAAGCACACCAGGCCATTACAGAAATATGTAAGCATTCAGTAAAATTTGTTAAAGTTAAAAAAGGAAATGTATCAATAAAAACACAAGGCTCTTCTTTATCCTGTTATCTACAGTCTCCTGTTACTTGTTATTTAGATCAACTGGCCAAACACCGCATCCTCATAACTTTACCACTAATGAGGTAGGGAAAGACACATGTGTCACTATTTGATGCTGGAAAGTCGAGGGAAATCTTGTTCAGCATTGTACAAGAAAAGCAAAGGAGAGTGAATTCCTTTCTCTTTGTTTTTTCAGGTTAATGCCATTTGTTTCCAATTCAAGGAATAAAAGAAATATACTTTACATAAGATGGGTAGAGACCAGGGTTAGGTTAATGATGACACTAATGCAGCTACAACTTTAGAGTCCTCACTAGAACACATCCCTTACTCACACACCCCAGTAGTTCTGTGTTTGTAAATTTATACTTTACTTCTTGAAAAGAACTCCCAAAATCTTACAAGTTTCAGGCAACACAAAATTTGTATTTACCACGCTGCCTATAATCTTCCATCTGACAGACACAGAGTGAAACAAACAGAAGCAAACCTGCACAGCACTGCATATCATTAATTAGTATTTGTTGAATAAGTCAGCCCCGTAATAGAAAGATAATCAAAAATATATATAATCTTTACTTTTTGAATATAGAAGATATTATCTTTGAAGGGGTAGTAAAATAATGAAATCATTGCCTGACCTGCGGTGGTGCAGTGGATAAAGCACCAACGAGGAACGTTGAGGTCACTGGTTCGAAGCCCCAGACTTGCCTGCTCAGAGGATAGACAAGAAGTAACTGTTACTACGAGTTGATCCTTCTTGCTCCTCCTCCACTTTCTCCCTCTCTCTCTATCTTTCTATCCTCTCTTTAAAAATCAATACATCAAAATGATCTTAAAAATTAATACAATTTATTATAATCAAAATGAGAGACAAAGCTATAGATTTATATAATTTTCTAAGGTTCTTTAAAGACTATTCTCTCTCATTTTAATCTATAGTTCCCTTTAAGTAGAAAACAATATGTTTTAGTTATATAGTAACAATATATAGGGTATTTATTTATTTATTTATTTATTTGCTTTTTACACAGACAGAGAGTGAGTCAGAGAGAAGGATAGACAGGGACAGACAGACAGGAATGGAGAGAAATGAGAAGCATCCATCATTAGTTTTTCATTGCGTGTTGCAACACCTTAGTTGTTCATTGATTGCTTTCTCATATGTTCCTTGACCACGGGCCTTCAGCAGACTGAGTAACCCCTTGTTGGACCCAGTGACTTTGGGTTCAAGCTGGTAGGCTTTTGCTCAAACCAGATGAGCCCGTGCTCAAGCTGGCGACCTCGGAGTCTCAAACCTGGGTCCTCTGCATCCCAGTCCGACGCTCTATCCACTGCACCACTGCCTGGTCAGGCAACAATATATAGGTTTTATGTTTTGGTAAATTAGCCTTCAATAATAAATCTTTGATATTAGCTCTTAAGAAGACTTGAATCTGATATTACTTTATGTGATCTTAGTTTTTGCTTATCTCTAAGACAAATCAAATAACATCCACAAATACCTATATGTTTGCCAATGTGCTTGCAAAGCATAGTAACTGATTTTATGAGCAACCTTTCATTTTGAGACAAAACATTATGGGAAACCTGAATTCACCAGCTCTGTCTGCAGTGACTTGTTATTCTTTGATGTGCTCAGCCACCCTCCCTTGACCAGCCCGTAATTTTATAAGTGGTAACAGGGACTAAGACAGAGCTTCACTAAATATTGTTCAGTTTGTTCAGAGAGGATAAACTAAAATGAGTTTTAGAAAAAGTGTTCATGGTTTTATGTGTGTAAATTCAATCTCTTTTCTCTACATTCTCCCAAACTCTAAATAAACAAGCGGAATTCAGCCTTGTTCCGAATCTTTTTCCAAATATTGTCTGTCCCTGCATCTGATTTTCTTGCCCAATTCCATACTTGTTAAACAAAATGAGAATAGTCTAGTTCTTGTTTTGTGTGAAACTGTGGTCCAGATAAGTAAACATCCCATCCACAAAGGGAATTAAATAAATGACTCTAAACGGTGTTCATGATGGCAGCCCTTTGTATTCAGTTGATTTTATTGCTTTACTTATTGACTTGAGCATCTTAATTCTCAGGCATTTAATTTCTTGCACAGATTAGGCTGAAAAGAATGAAATTTAAAACTACTTACAGGCATAAAGTATAATAACACCAGTTTGTCACTTATTTCTCTCACCCTATCGTTTTTTTTCCCAAAGGCTAAGAAACTAGCAATAGAAAGAAAATGTTAATATTAGGAAACACTACACATGCGTGGTTGCTCCTTTGTCTTTAAAGCCCATGAGACAGAAGCAGGAAGTAAGTTTCCCATTAGTCCCCATAGACCAAAGTGATGAATAGAGCCCAAATACATCCCTTGAATAATATCACAGAGTTTCTGGCTCTCAGTTCAACCTTCCTTTTCACTGTGAGCAGACTGAATTTTTTGTGTTTATTATTCAAATTGTGAAAATATTCTGAAATTTAAAAAGGAAAAATTAGATTGCTCATCAAATATGTTGCTGACCATTTTCACTTTCATAGAGAACTGTGTATTTTAAATGACACCATTTTTATCTCTGCTCTCTCAGACTCTTTCTCTTGCAATGTGTCTCTGTCTCTTTGTTCTACTTTCTGCAAAATCACTTAGAAATTTTAGTTTAGAAAACTGAATTTGCTCAAAGCAGCAAAAAAGATATTGGGAAAGATAGTCATATAAGATGTGTCATCTAAGCTATGAAATTTAATAAATAATATTGAAACTTAGTAGAGGGAAAGATTTGAGTCAGCTATCCTGGCAATTTACAGCACATTACCCACAATGCCCAGTGCTTGGAATAGTATTTAAGAAGTCATCGTGATTACATAGGAAAGAAGAAAGAAAACCCTAACAAATATCCAATCAAAATGCTTGAATCAAATTTGTGGTAATCACCTGTAAAGTTGTGCTGAGAACTGCTTTTTCATGCTGTTTATAAACAAAAAATAAAAAAGTAAAAAGAACATGAAACAAAGATAATTTTGTCAAACAATAAAGGATTGCATTTTAGTGCAAAGGCAGGCCTCTGCAGGGTCATCAGACAGATTCCTGGAGTGGAATAATTAAGTTTGAGATTGCTGGAGGAGACTGCAATGGTATTTGAGTTTATAGCCTCGAAGCCAAGGGGAACCATTAAAATGAAATAAGTGAAATTGTGCTAGTCCCTTGTAGACCAAGTACCTGAGTGACGTCACTATCATCACGGTAACATACTTAAATGATACCAAGCTACATTTAATAATAGCAGAATTCCAGACAGCCCTGCTGCCATGCTGAGTAAAACAGTGCTCTATGAAAAGGGGTCTGACAAAAAATGAGCTTTAAAAGGAGGAACAAATAATTAAAGAGTCATTAGGGCTTTGAAAGAGCTGATAAACAGTCTAGAGAAAGCCTAGTCGGATATTAAATGTGATATAGCTGAATTCGTTTAAAAGACAGTTTCATATTGTGACTTCCAGACAGTCTGCCTCTAAAAGTCAGAGAAAACTTGGGGAGTTTTCTCATCCCCAATGAGAGATGTGGGGGACATAGCAGTATGGAGTCATGAGTTTTGACCCTGGATGACAAAGTCTCAGTTACATATAAGTGGGAGCCAAATTATTCTGAGAAGCACTAAGTTTCAAAATGAACTATATCATAAGCTGAAATAGTATGGCATGCACATGAAGCATTAAGCATGCACGTTTTAATCTTTTTAATCACAGGAATGATGGAGACTAAAATATTTTAGTTGTAAGCTAAGTACTATTAGACTCCATCATCTCTTCCTCAATGGCATGGTAAAAAAAATAGTACAGTGAATAAAATATGAAACAGTTATTAATATGAGTACTGATTGCCTGGGTTCTATTTAAACAGTATATCCAATACAATGAACTGCCAGGAACTGAGACAAAATAAACCAATTTTATTTTTCCCTCCTCCAACCATCCCTTTTAATTTCCTTCAATAGAGAACATCTTGTAGCCCAGAATGAAAGCTCAGTTAAGTCCTGAGGCTTTCTTGCACATTTTTAAGGAATAGATAACAATATGGTGACTTTAATTCGCAAATACTACTTCAGTTTGGTAATTAGAATATCCACTGTAAGACACTCAAAACATTCTAGTCTTGATGTAGCTTTAAATCTTTTCCCCCCAGATAAAAACTCAAGGAGGCTGGATCAGGGTGGTGCCTGATGCTCCTGCTATCTACTACTGGCTCCTCGCTTTTCTACTTGTAAGTGCTCTGGCTCCTTAGCAGATTTATTTGACTGGATGACTTTATGCTATCTGGGCAAAGTAGATTGGTAAACCTGTGTGCCCTTGGTGTACCTAGGCCTAGCAGATGATTAAAGATGAATATCATGATCTTAATTTTGTGATTTTTGAGATAATTTCTTCCTCTTGCCTGAAACTCCCTTGTTCTGTGTTGATCTGTCCCTACTACATGTGGACTCTTGTGAGCTCTCTATTCCTCCTCCCCCACACCACCAGTGATAGCATGGCCTGTATCTGGTTCACCAGGAACCATCACATATCCGCTGCCTTGACAAGCTTGGAGAGCATGTGTCAAACCCAGTGCAGCCGCCCAGCTGTCAGGCAGCCCTCTCTTTCTCTGGATGTCCTCAGAACCTATTCTGCTTTACCTTCCTTTGTTGTGGTCAGGCACAAGTAATCACAGTTTCATGACTGTTTCAAAAGTCTTCAAACCAGAGCCTAGAAGTCCAATCTTTTCAAGTTTCAGATGAAAAACTAACCTCCCTCCTAATGTCTCTCCCTCAAAGCAGATGGAACAGCCAACAGGGCAACATTTCTCTCCAAAGAAATACCTTCACTAATCTCTTTTATAAAATCCTTGAGACCATGATACTTTTGTATTTTCTCTAACTGTATGAATGTATTCAAGAAATAAAAGAGTACGTTCTTAATCAGTTTCTCTAAAATTTCTATGAGTAAGTTTGTCTCACATGCATTATGCTATCTGATAGCATCAAAATGGAGTCTAGCTTGACACTGAAGCAGGAAGAATCCAGTCCTGTCATTATACCCTGGAGTCATACAAATGTCATGTTATCTTTGACTAGAGATAAGCTTATTAAGCTACCTAAATTAAATCATTAGAATACACAAATGAAATGTACAACTTTCAGGAATGTCACTCAGATGGTATTGAATGACTTGGAAATTAAGTGGAACTAGTCTTTATTTTGAGCAGTACCTGTCAAAGCCAATAGTGCTAGTGCATTTTAATAACTAAAGTAATGCGTTTCCTCTATCAGTTAAAGAGCAGGATAATTCATTTATTCAGTGAAACATTTAAAATGGAGGAGAAATTCAATTTTTTCTTGTAGAATTATAGAGAGGCAGAAAGCTGAAGTTTCAGGGGATCTTAGGATTTTGGGGGTCATAGACCATCAGATTTTAAAATCTGATAATACCTACAGGGCCTCACATACCCAAAAAATCACAAACACACATACATATACACACAGAAAAATGCTTAAAATATTGCATACAGTTTCAGTCTTGAACTCTAGGTTAAGCATTCTTGTGGGACAAAATAGTTATAGGCTCCTTCAAACCAGGTTTCTACCTTGAGGAGCAATTTGTATATTATATAAAATTGTGGTTAAATCCTCTACCAAACCAACCTTTGTTAATGGATCCCTTAAAATTATAATCTAAAACAGAAACATTTATGAACAACAGTATGAAGATATTCCTTCTGGATTGTACTCCTGCTCATATATAGTGTCAACCTGAGTTTTATTTCATTTTTCAAATTATGTTACATAAATATAGAACTTCATGAAGGAAGCAAAAATAATTTAAAAGTATGAAAATACAAAATATGGAGAAAGAAGATATAGAAATGTTTAAACTGAAAAGGAATTTGTTACCCAATTCAATAAATGTAATTAAATAATAAATATGTCAAATTTTAGATGAAAATGTAAATTAACAATTTCTATAATTGTAGAATAATAGAGAAAAATGACAGATATATATAAATTCTGTCCTATACTTTATCACTCAAAACATCTACCATCTCATGAATGTATCAGGTACTCACTACATGTTTGCAAAATGAGAAAACATTTAGTTTAAATTTTTATTAGAAATTGCTGTCTCTTTTTTTTCAGTTTTATCTCTTATTTTTCAGTTGTAATTAAAGGGATTTAAACAAATGAGCAAATAAGAAGATTCATTTATAGATAAGAAAGAGAAAATATCTGAAAGGAGAAAGATCAGATAATTGGCTTCCTGCAATTTTATGCCACATATAATCTCTTTGGGAAAATTTTATGACAAGTGACATAATTATCTTACATAATGAGAATTTTTTCTGTAATATACACATACATATATATGATATTTGACCTAATTCTATGAAACATCTATGAATATCTCATTACTATTTTCACCTTTTCCAGCGTGTGCTCACTAATTAGAAATTCAATTAGAAAGATAAAACATTTGAAATTAAATGATGTCTCTTTATACGTTGAAAATGCTTTGCAAGAGAAATGGCACCATGAGGGGTGCTCCCGATATCTCTCCCTGAAATTTCAACAAATTCAATAACTGGAGACAGAGAAACAATCCCAGGAGCATCTGAAATACATATACATCAAACAAAGGTACTATTGGGCAAAAAGGTGGCTGAATATAATTATATAATCTACTCTGAAGGAAATAAGACAGAGAACGGAGTATTCCACTTCCCTCACTGACCTAAGGAATGGCTGCTTCCATTTGGAACTGAGAGGAAGGGAGGCCTAGGGGAGAGGGAAGAAGCTGGCTAGGGCAGAGACGTTCAAGCCAAGGAGAGAGTGTGCCTGCAGCTCAGCTGATGGGGAGCTAACACCAGCAGCAAACCCCAGCACAGGAGGCTGAGCTAACTGCCTGTGCAGACTGATACCAGAGCGATTTGGGGCTTTGTTTATTCTTGGTCTCCTGGTTTGTGAGCGCGGGCAGTGTGCGAGTGGTTGCACCTGGGTCTTCAGGAGAGGGTGCCCACGTTCCTGGACAGAGGGGCTGGGTTGGAGACTGTCAGCAGTGGCCTTCTGCGTGGGCTGGAGCCAGAGTTTCTGTATAATCCCCACTACCCAAACAATGGCGCACGGGAGGTGCAATAGAGCTGGCTCCCTACACCTGGAACTGTGGGGGGGGGCAACTCCACCTCCGCCAGCCATACAGGCTATAAAACACATTCCTGCAGAAGAGAATGGAGGAAGGGCTGGGGGGAGGGGCGTGTAGGCAGCTTGCAGGCAGCCTCTGCAGAGCAGACCCGCAGAATGATGAAAGGAGCCTAACCCTCAGTCTACTCACTACCTGGCCAGCTTACACTGGTGGCTCTGGCTGACAAAGCCTTCTTTCTCAGGGCTGTGATTTAAGCGGACCCAGAGAAGGGGCTTGATAGTTCTTAGAGCCTCTTGCTCTGCAGGCAGTGGCTGAGGCAACTTCCTGTCAGTCAATCCAGGTTAAAAGGCACAGGCCCATGGAACAGACCTCAGAGAACACTGCGGAAGTTGGGCAGGCTGGGTTGTAGGCTTTACAACAAGGGAGAAGCCTGTGGAGAGGAGACCCGTGGGGCAGTGAGGCAAATTTAACTAGAAATATCCAGGGAACCTTAGAAAAGAGCCTGATCCGAAGTCAGCTCACTTCACTGCCTGCTTAAGCTGGTGGCACTGGTTGACAAACTTTCATACCCAGTGCTGTGCTTTGAACAGACCTGGAAGAGGGACTTGGCAGCTATTAAGACATCTTGCTCCGCAGGCAGTGAATGGGCATCTTTCTACCAGTCGATACAGGTTATAAGGTGCAAAAAGCCTGGGAAGAGTAGATCTGCATAGAGTGGAGGCATAATAGACATGCTTGGAGGCTCATAGAAAGACACCTGAAAAGCAATCAGCTCCCAACCCTGACAGATTACACTGGCAGTTCTAGCTGGCAAAGCCTTACCCAGAACCCCGCTTTGAGTGGGAATAAAGGGAGGATTTGGAAGCTCTTAGACCTCTTGCTCTCCAGGAAGTGGCTGGGGCAACTTTATAGCAGGGTCCCCAGGATGCTGGTTCAGGAAGGAGAGATCTGGGGAGAGGCTCCAGGAAAACAGACTCTTTCATTGTCGGAGCCTGCAAATGCTAACAAGCTCCACCTACCAACAGGGCCGAGGCCTAGTTTATGTCATCATCATAGAGACACAACAGCAAATCTCTGCCTAAGAGTGCCACAGGGGCAGAACCTGGGGTACAGTGCCACTGGCCAAAAAGACAGAGAAAGACGAAAAGGAAAGAAATAACCTCTCAAAACCAGGAAAAATCCACAGTCTTTATAAATTTTTCCATTTTTTTATCTTTTTTTCCTTCCACCTTGGTCATTTTATTCCTTTTCCATTTTATTCTTCTCTTTTCATTGTGAACTTCATTACCCATAGGTGTTACATTTTCCATTCCTTTTTTTTTTTCTATGAGGGTTATGTTCCAAAAACCTTAACTCTCCTTTTTAATTTTCTTTTCTTTTTCTCTTTCTCTCTTTTGGTTTTTTCTTTTCTCTTTCACTTTTTCTCTCATTTGATCCTCACTCACAAACAAATTATTTATTCTGGATTCAAATTTTTTTGTGGCATTTTGTGTGCTTTTTACTTTGCTTTCATATCCTTAGCATTTGCACCAACTCCAGCTCTCCATTCTAGGTAGTCTTTGTTCCACTTAATAACATAGAATTTTAATTTTTCACTGTATTTCTTTTCTTTTTCTCTTTTTCTTTTTTCTTCTTTTCTGTTTTACTATATCTCTCATTCAACTGTCATTTACAAACAAACTGCTTTATTCTTGATCCAAATTTTTTCCTTATAGCATTTTGTGGATTTTTACCTCATTTGTTGCTACTTTTTTACATTCCCCCAACTGAGGCCCTTCGTTCTATGTAGTTTTTGTTTCACTTAAAACAATAGAATTTTCAGTTTTTCACTGTATTGTCTCAAAAAAATTTTTAGTTTTATTTACTTATTTATTTATTTTTATCAACTCTTATTAGTCTTATTAACAATACCATTTTCAAATGCCATGAAGGAAAAATAAATCAAATATCATCAATATAAAAGACAGAGATGTAGCTCAGATGGATGAGGAAAAATCTATAGAAAAAGATGTCAATTGCTTGGAAACTTTGAAGTTAAATGACAGAGAATTTAAAATTGAAGTTCTAAAAATACTCTGGGATATACAAGAAAGCACAGAAAGGCAGTTTAGGGAGCTCAAAAAACAATTCCACAAACAGAAAGAATACATCACCAAGGAAATTGAAACTATGAAAACAAATCAAATAGAGATGAAAAACTCAATTCATGAACTGAAAAATGAGGTAACAAGCTTAGCTAATGGAACAGGCCAGATAGAGGACAGAATTAGTGACATAGAAGACAGGCAAGTAGAGGCACTACAGAGAGAAGAACAGAGAGACTCACGAATTAAAAATAATGAGAAAGCCCTACAGGAAATGTCTGACTCCATCAGAAAGAACAACATAAGAATAATGGGTATATCAGAAGAAGAGAGAGAAAATGGAATGGAGAACATATTCAAACAAATAATAGATGAGAACTTCCCAAGCCTGTGGAAAAAACTAAAGCCTTGAATTCAAGAAGCAAAAAGAACACCAAGTTATCTTAACCCTAACAAACCTACTTCAAAGCACATCATAATGAAATTGGCACAAACCAATGACAAAGAAAAAATTCTCAAGGCATCCAGGTAAAAGAAGAATACAACATATAAAGAAAGGCCCATTAGATTATCATCAGATTTCTCAGCAGAATCTCGACAAGCTAGAAAAGAGTGGACACTAATATTTAAAGTTCTGAAAGAGAGGAACTTCATGCCAAGAATAATATACGCATCAAAGCTATCCTTCAAATACGAAGAAGAAATAAAAACATTCACAGATACAGGAGAGATGAGGGAATTTATCACCAGAAAACCCCCACTTCAGAAAATATTAAAAGGGGTTTTTAGACCAGATACAAAGAACAAAACTACACATAAAAGCTCCATCAAGATCACAATAAAAACAAGTTAATCTGTGACAACAAAATCAAAGAATGGGAGAGGACAAAGATTAACAGTAGCAAAGGAGGATGGAGAGCAGAAGTACTCATGAGATAATGTACTATAATGAACATGATATGTATGCTTTCCATTACTTAATGGTAACAACCCCTGAAAAAACCAACACAGAAGCACATGGCTTGAAAAAAGAAGTAACAGAAGAAAGAAGTATGAATTACAACCAAACAAAAATAAATGATAGAAAAACAAAAGAGAAGAATCAAAGAAAATACAAAACTATCAGAAAGCAATATATAAAATGGCAATAGGAAACCCTCAAGTGTCAATAATTATACTAAATGTAAATGAATTGAACTCACCAATAAAAAGACACAGAGTAGCAGAATGGATTAAAAAAGAAAATCCAATGGTATGTTGCCTACTAGAATCACATCTAAGCTACAAGGATAAAAACAAATTCTAAGTGAATGGTTGGAAAACAATATTCCAAGCAAATAACATTAAAAAAAAGCAGGTTTAGCAATACTCATCTAACAATGCAGACTACAATACAGCAAAGGTAATCAGAGACAAAAAGGGTCATTTCATAATGATAGAGGGGACATTGAATGAAGAAGACATAACATTTCTTAATATATATGCACCAAACCAAGGAGCACAAAATATATAAGACAGCTACTGACTGACCTAAAACAAAAAAATCATACTTGGAGACCTCAATACACTTCTGATGGCTCGAGATCATTAATGCAAACAGAAAATCAATAAAGAAATATTGGCTTTAAATGAAACACTAGAACAATTGGATATGATAGACATTTACAGGACATTTTATCCCAAAATGCCAGAGTATACATTTTTCTCTAGTGTACATGGAACATTCTCAAGAATTGACCATGTGTTGGGCTACAAAAATAACATCAACAAATTCAGAAAGATTGAAATTATTCCAAGCATATTCTATGATCATAAAGCCTTGAAACTAGAATTCAACTTCAAAAAAGAGGTAAACAAACCCATAAAAATGTGGAAACTAAATAATATACTTTTAAAAAATGAGTGGGTCAAAGAAGAAATAAAAGCAGAGATCAAAAGTTACATACAGACAAATGAAAATAACAATACAACATATCAGAATCTCTGTGGGGCACCAAAAGCAGTAATAAGAGGAAAGTTCATATCACTATAGGCCTATATGAAAAAACAAGAGAGAGCCCAAGTAAACCACTTAAATTCACAACTTAAAGAACTAGAAAAAAAAAAGAACAAAGGCAACCCAAAACAAGCAGAAGAAAGGAAATAATAAAAATCAGAACAGAAATAAACAAAATAGAGAACAGAAAATCTATAGAAAAAAATTAATAAAAGAAAGAGCTGATTCTTTGAAAAGATCAACAAAACTAACAAACCTTTGTCAAGGCTCACTAAGAAAGAAAAAAAAGTACTCATAAAAACAAAGAACAAAATGAGAGAGGAGAAATCACCACAAATATCATAGATATACAAAGAATTATTGTAAAATACTATGAAAAACTTGGACATGAGCTGCAAAGTATAGAATGGTGACAACAATTCCAGTGCCATGCGGACTTTTTCTGTGGGGAACTTTCCTGGACTCCTGCTCCCTGTGACAGCTCCTAACAGACTGAACTGTGGTTGAGTTGCATTTTTCAGGGATTTGGCATGGTGATGGGGCCAACTTGGACTTGGTGAACATGTTAAGGACACTACTCTTTTATGGATTCTTGCTGTATTGGCCAAGACTTTGCTTAAAGGCTTTTAATCACTGTAAAAAAAATAGAAGACTGGATGAAGAAGATGGGGCACATATACACCATGGTATACTATTCAGCTAGGAGAAATGATGACATCAGATCACTTACAGCGGAATGGTGGAGTCTTGGTAGCATTGTGCGGGGTGAAATAAGCGAATCAGAAAAAAACAGGAACTGCAGGATTCCATACATTGGTGGGACATAAAAGCGAGACTAAGAGGCATGGACAGGAGTGTGGTGGTTACAGGGGGTGGGGGGAGGGAAAGAGGGAAAGGGGGAGGGGGAGGGGTACAGAGAGAACTGGATGGAGGGTGGCAGAGGACGATCTCTATTCAGGTGATGGGTATGCAACAGAACTAAATGCCAAGATAACCTGGAAATGTTTTCTTTGAATATATGTACCCTGATTTATTGATGTCACACCATTAAAATAAAATTTTATTTATATAAAAAAATACTATGAAAAACTATATGCCACCAAATTTAACAATCTAGAAGAAATGGATAAACTTCTAGAATAATGCAATCATCCTAGACTGAGTCATAAAGAAACAGAAAGCCTAAACAGACTCATAACCAAGAAGAAAATAGAAACAACTATCAAAAACCTTCCCAAAAATAAAAGTCCAGGGCCAGACAGCCATACTAGTGAATTCTATCAAACATTCAAAGAAGACTTGGTTCCTATTCTACTCAAAGTCTTCCAAAAAATTGAAGAACAAGCAATACTCCCAAACACATTTTATGAGGCCAACATAACCTTCATACTGAAACCTGGCAAGGACAACACAAAAAAAAACAAAACTACAGACCAATATCTCTAATGAATACAGATGCTAAAATACTAAACAAAATACTAGCAAATCAAATACAACAACAAATTAAAAAAATAATTCATTATGATCAAGTGGGATTCACTCAGAATCACAAGAATGGTTCAACATATGTAAAATGGTTAACATAATACACCATATCAACAAAACAAAAAACAAAAACAATATGATCCTATCAATAAATTCAGAAAAGGCATTCGATAAAATTCAACACCATTTTATGGGTGTTCAATCAAATGGGTATAGAAGGAAAATATCTCAACATAATAAAAACCATTAATGATAAACCATCAGCTAACATATTAAATGACATAAAACTGAGGACTTTCCCCTAAAATCAGGAACAAGACAAGGTTTTCCACTTTCTCTGTTCTTATTTAACGTAGTGCTAAAAGTTCTGGCCAGAGCAATCAGACAAGAAAAAGAAATAAAAGGCATTCATATTAGGAAAGAAGAAGTAAATGTTTCACTTTTACAGATGATATGATCCTCTACATCTAAAACTCCAAAGACTCCACAAAAAGACTACTAGAAACAATAAACTAATATATTAGGTCACAGGATACAAAATTAATATACAAAAGTCTATTGCCTTTCTATATGCCAACAATGAAACATCAGAAAATGAACTCAAATAAATGATCCCCTTCATGGTTGCAACAAAAAAATAAAATACCTAGGAATACACATAACAAAGAATGTAAAGGACTTATATAATAAAAACTATGAAGCATTGTTAAGGGAAAATAAAAAAGATACAATGAAATAAAAAAATATCCCTAGTTATTGGATAGGAAGAATAAATATAGTCAAAATGACTATATTACCCAAAGCAATATCAAATTTAATGCAATTCCTATCAAAATTTCAATGTCATTTTTTTAAAGAAATGGAACAAAAAATGATCAGATTTATATGGAACTATAAAAAATCCCAAATAGCCAAAGCAATCCTAAGGAAAAAGAACGAAGCTGAGGGTATTACAATACCTGACTTCAAATTATATTATAGAGCCATGATAATCAAAACAGCATGGTATTGACAGAAAAATAGACACTCAGATCAATGGAACAATATAGAGAGCCCAGAAATAAAACCACATATATATGGTCAAATAATTTTTGATAAAGGACCCAACAATACACAATATAGAAAAGAAAGCCTCTACAACAAATGGTGCTGGGAAAACTGGAAAGCCAAATGCAAAAGAGTGAAACTTGACTACATTTTATGCCCTTGTACTAAAATTAATTCAAAATGGATCAAAGACCTAAATATAAGACCTGAAACAATAAATTACATATAAGAAAACATAGGTACTAAACTCATGGACCTTGGTTATAAAGAGCACTTAATGAATTAGACCCCAAAGGCAAGGAAGTGAAGGCAAAGATAAATGAATGGGACCACATCAGACTAAGAAGCTTTTGCACAGCAAGAGAAACTGACAACAAAACAAACAGCCAACTAAATGGGAGATGATATTTTCAAACAACAGCTCAGATAAGTGCCTAATATCCAAAATATACTTAGAACTCATAAAACTCAACAAACAAGCAAACAATCCAATAAAAAAATGGAAGAGAACATGAACAGACATTTCTTCCAGGAAGAAATACAAATGGCCAACAGATATATGAAATAATGCTACCTTCATTAGCTATTAGAGAAATGCAAATCAAATCTACAATGAGATATCACCTCACACCTGTTAGATTAGCTATTATCAATAAAACAGGTAATAACAAGTGTTAGAGAGGCTGTGGAGATAAAGGAACCCTTATCCACTGTTGGTGGGAATGTAAAGTAGCACAACCATTATCGAAGAAAGTATAATGGTTCCTCAAAAAATTAAAAATAGAACTACCATATGACCCAGAAATCCCTCTACTGGGTATATATCCCCAAAACTCAAACACACTGGTACGTAAAGACACATGCAGCCCCATGTTCATTGCAGCATTGTTCACAGTGGCCAAGACATGGAAACAACCAAAAAGCCCTTCAATAGATGATTGGATAAAGAAGATGTGGTACATATATTCTATGGAATACTACTCAGCCATAAGAAATGATAACATTGGATCATCTACAACAACATAGATGGACCTTGATAACATTATACTGAGTGAAATAAGTAAATCAGAAGAAACTAAGAACTATATGATTCCATACATAGGTAGGGCATAAAAATGAGACTCAGAGACATGGACAAGAGTGTGGTGGTTACAGGTGGGGAGGAGGGGAATGATAGGGAGTGGGGGGAAGGGAGGGACACAAAAAAAAACAGATAGAAGGTGATGGAAGACAATTTGACTTTGAGTGATGGGTATGCAACATAGTCAAATGTCAAAATATCCTGGAGATGTTTTCTCTGAACCTATGTACCCTGATTGATCAATGTAACCCCATTAAAATAAATAAACAAATAATTTTTAAAAAGGAAATGCTTTGCCATTCATCAGTGAGTTTATCTAACTTATTAGTTTGAATTTTAAATTTTCCTCAGTCTCATAAACATTTTAATCATGACAAAAAGTGATTTTGTATATACCTAAAAATAACCATAGACAATATTTAGGGAGCTGTACATTTCTAGAATTGAAAACTATATCTATATAGCAAACAATCAAATGAACAGGTTCTCTGGCAGTTGGCCTCAGGTTGAAGCCTTCATTATGCTACAAGTAAGATAAGATTATTTTAGAGCCTTAGTGACATAAAATAAAATACCATAGTTTTCCAACCAAGAAGGCCGAGTAGCTTGCTTGCTCCCATAACCACATTAAAATTAGAACCATATTACAAAACAGTTATCACTGAGAATCACCTAAGGACTAGCTGAACAGAACTATAACTAAGGATATAAAAAAGAAGTTATGTCAAAACTGGTTGGAGAGTTGGAGACACGGAAGGGGCAGGCCCCACTCCTATAGTGCAGTGGTGAAAACAGAGGAAGAATATCTGGGCTGCAGAGGTGCCCCATGAAGAGTTAGGGCTCCCAGCCGTACACCAGGATCCCTAGCCAAGGGAAGAAATGTTCCCATAACTTCTGGCTGTGAAAACCAGCAGGATTGCAGCTGATGAGACAGAGGGCAGCTGGATTCCCAGGCAGTTCCTCTCGAAAGGCTCGTGCATGAATTTACTTGCTGAGGACTCACTCACTCTGAGCTTCAGCTCTGGGGTAGTAGCTCAAAAAGCACCAGGAACATATGGGAGGAACTTATCTCCAGCTTCAAGACAAAAGCTTCAGGGGCAACTTGCTCTGAGACAAAAGTCCTGGCAGTGGCCATCGTTCCTTTGTTGATTCCTCTCTCCACACAGCCTACTGGCACAGGCGGTGCCAAGTCTGAGTTTCCATAAACCTGGCTAATACCATTCCTGCCTTGGATTTTCCTGAGACCTTACCCACCCAACTTGCAGGCCCACCCAAGCCACTTCCAATGGATTATCCACACAAATGACCTGTCTTGGCTCAAGCCGCACATTTTCCTAAAATCACTCAAAGGTTCACAAACCCCAAAACAATAAACTCTTGGCCTCAGCATGCCCCTGTACAACTTACTAAGCACCCCAAGTACAGAACAAATGATAGCTGGTGTCAATTCTCAGCTTAGCCTCTCCCAGGTGTCACTGAGTTCAGCACAGGTGACAGCCATCTGCAGATCACTTTGTAGATTCTACCAGGTGGTGTAGGCTGGGCACAGGCAGCAGTTGACCTTATCATGCACCAGAGCCCCTTCCAAGAGGCCCCAGAACCAAAAAACCCAGTGGCCAACTTCAGACCAGACAAGAGCAACACCCAACTACCACCACAAACGATACACACGAAGGGCGAACTCGGCAGGCACCAGAGCCCTGCTAAAACAAATCCTACCCCAGAGGATCAGTGCCTATGCAAGAGCTCATTTACTGTAGAGTTGGCCATTCCTCACCGCCAGCTAGTCTGAGGGTCAATGCCCCCATTGACATCACAACAGTAATTAAAGTCCAACTACAACAGGAGAGTGTATGCAACCCACACAAGGGACACACCTGGAAGACCCAGCTTAGGTGACCAGGGAGACTGTGCTATTGGGCCCACAGGACTCCTATGGCATAAGGCTACCCAAGAGATATAGAAGATCTACCTAATACATAAAGACAAAGACAGGGAGGCACCAAAATTGTGGAGATAACAGAAACGTTCCAAATGAAAAACACAGGAGGAAATTCCGGGGGGGGGAAAGCTAAAAAGGAAGATAAAAAACTGAAAGGAAGATAAACAATCTACCAGATGCAAAGCTTAAAACACTGGTCATAAGTATGCTCAGTGAACTCAGAGAAAGAGTAACTGAACTCAGAGTTTTAACGAAGAAACAGGAAACACAAAATTTAGAGAAAAAACAAGCAGAAATAAATACACTAACTAAAATGAAGACTATAGTAGAGAGAATCAATAGTAGATAGATAAAGCAAAGGATCAAGCCAGCAATTTGAAAGACAAGGTAGTAGAAAACACCCAATTAGAACAGCAAAAAGAGTAAAAAAATAAGGATAGTTTAAGGGACCTCTGGGACATCATGCATACCAATATTTATATCATCATAGGGGTAGAAGAAGAGAGAAAGCAAGAGATTGAAAACCTATATGAAAAAAATAATAATGAAATATGTCCCTAACCTGGTGAAGGAATTAGATACACGAGTCCAGGACACACAGAGAGTCCCAAACAAGATGAAACTAAAAAAACCCAATCCAAAACACAACATGATTAAAATGGCAAAGAGTAAAGACAAAAAACAATTTTAGAACCATTAAGAGAAAAGCAGTTAGTTACTTATAACAAAGTTTTCATATGACTTTCAGCTGATTTCTCAATAGAAACTTTGTAGGCAAGAGGAATTGGCACTAAATATTCAAAGTGATGAAAAGCAAGAACTTAGCACCCAGATTACTCTGCCCACCAAGGCTATCATTTAAAATGGACAGAGATAAAGATCTTCTTAAATTAGAAAACACTGAAAGAGGTTACACCACCAAACTAGTATTGTAAGAAGTGCTGAAGGGTCTACTTTAAGAAAAAGAGGGGAGGAAGGACATAAATATAAATAATACAATAATAATGACTACAGACCTACTAATAATTACTTTAAATGTGAATAGATTGAATGCTTCCATTTCAGGGAAATTACAGTGGGGAGACTTCCTAAGAATTCTCATGAGTTCATATATGCAACCCTGGGGTCAATGTTGACATGGCCTTTCTTCCTCCCAGCCACATGGCACTATGAGGTCATGGATCCTGACTTAGAGCCAAAAGAGAAAGAGTAGTCAAACTGAAACTAAGGTTTTACTAAGAACAATGGAACTAAACCACAAGGTAAGGACCAAGGAAGGGCAATATAGAACAGACATGTACCCTTCCCTTTACCTCCTGCTTACCTGCTTAGTTTCACTTGAGTAACACCCAGGGCCTAGCTATTAAAACTGCAACCCTACCCAGCAAGGAGGGTGTAAAACTTTCACCTACAGCATCTGGTGCTGCCCCTGAATGGAAGAAATAAAGGCCATGTCTGCTCCATTTGGTCCTGCTTATAGTTTCTTTGGGATCCGACAGCAATACCAGAGTCATTTACTGGGTCCGGACCTCCTGCATTACAATTGACGTAGCCGGCAAGATTGTGCAATCTGAAGGAACTCTCACGTTAAGTTGATCCTGAGTGACATGCCAAGTGGGGGAATGCTGGGAGGAATCCTGGGTTGGCCAGCTACCTGATTGTGGTTTGACATTGCCATGTTGGTGGACTCTTACGGTTCATTCAGCCCTGAAAGTCCAGTTAGTGTCCTCGCCACTTGGAAGGCAGCAGGGGACCATTTGGGGCTGAGTAAGAGGAAACATATAAGAAGAGTCTCAGCATACTTGTATGGCCCCTTTTGGGTGCCTTGTGCACTGTTACTCAGAAACAGCCACCAAATCGAAAATAAAAAGTTTGGAGGAAGAACTTTAGCTATAAAGGGATATGTGGCTTATGCAAGCCTTGGGAAGGAGGCTTTGATAAAACAGCTGGAACAGACTACTGAGCAGAAAACAGAATTAGCCTGTAGCTTTGCTTACAGTTCGACCACCCCTTAATAGAGTTGCAGGCAGAGGCCATGACCCACCTTCTCCCTTAAGTAGACAAAGGGACATTAAAAAACTGGACATTCCAGATCACCTTCCCCCAGACATCCAGATTGACTCACCCAGGTGTGGAAGGTCCCCTAGCTTACTCACAGTTAATCCTTTTATCCCCTTAACGACTACCAGCCCCACCCTCAAATCCCCTATTTAACCCTACCTGTTAGAGAACTGGTTGCTGACCTCTGCCCTAGGAGTCAGCCTGGCAGATGACCCCCCTAAAAACATTTCTTACCTGAACTCAGGTGTCCTCCTTCAGCTGACCTTACACCCCTTGGCTCTAGCCTTGGTCAGAGTGGTGGTCTCTCAAAGCAGGTGGAACCCACAGAAGTGGGACCTGACCACTGAGAGTGACTCTTACTCTGATGGTGACAGTGAATAATAGTTATTGATGATGAGCAGACAGAGCAGTAGCACCTGACAGCCCACCTAGCAGTAGTAACAGAAGATTAAGTCCCAGAAACCAAAAGTGCTGGGAGGGGCACAGCCTCGCTCTGCCCAACAGGTCATCCACGCCATGGCTTGGCTGTATATTCAGGCTGAGCTGGTTGAACTGGCAGCTAAATTCTGCCAGAAAGGCACTGAGAGCATAGCTTCTTGGCGTTTAGGCCTGGGAGACATGCGTACTGATGGAATTTCTCTAATGGGGAGGAGCTATCCCAAATGTCTTTTCTTATAACTCACCCCTTCCTACACCAGCAGGTACATGGCTCTGGTTTCTAGGCTGTGCAGACTGTGTCCCTGTGGATTTGGTTGATGGTAGGGTGCCACGCAGCATGGTCTACTGAGGGGGATCTCCCTTCCTCTTCATAGAGGTGGTCAAACCTCATGGATTTGCAGCAATTCATTCACAGTTGAAGCATGTGGCACATTTTTTACAACCCTAATATACAGGGACTAAGTACAGAGACCCTTACGGCTGGCATGAAGGACCAGGTGGTACAGATGTCTTCTCCCACATATTTCGGCACTTTCATTCCCATTGTTTCCACCCATGTAGGGCAGCCTACATAGGTTGTAGATAATGAGGCAGAAAAAAGTGGGTGAGACAGGTAAAGGGAGGAAAGTAGAACAAAGACAAAGAAGGAAGATGCTGACACAGGTAACAGCGGGCCTGTCAAGGTTTCCCTCAAGCAGCTATGGATAGACCTTGTGAAAGTGGAGGGTAGACACTGCCAAGACTGATGGGCACCCCAATCAGATTGTCCTCACTCTTTGACAGCAATTAATGGAAAAGCAGAAGTAGCAGCCCTTGCCAAAGACAAGAGTGAATCCCTTGAAGTGGACTCCATCCACAGCTGCTACTCCGTCAGACCTATCACTGCCAGATATCAAGGATTTCTGGGTCCAACTGTCCCCTCCTCACCCTGAGGATGACCCTTGGAGAGAGTTGACCTTCTGCTCCCCTAGAAAGCAGACTGAGGCACCCAAGTGCAGGGGACTGCTGGAGACCAGAGGTTACATGTTTAATTAGTCATCTACTGGTCTCCATGAAATGTGCACCAGTATTGGCCCTCGTGGACACTGAGACTGAATGTACACTCATATATGGCAACCATAAATGCTGTAGGGGGCTATTGTCTGTCATTAACAGCTATGGATGATCTTCCATCCATGTGCAAACCGTTATTCTCATCCTTAGGGTGGGACAGCTTTCCTTTGCCCTTTCTGAATGTACATCTCCCCCATTCCTGAGTATATTCTTGGAATTAATGTGCTGCTGGGCATGTGCCTGCAAGCTACCACTGGGGAATTTCACTTAAGCACAAGGGTAGTGAAGGCTGTCCCATGGGGACATGCTCAGTATACCCCATGCAGCTACCACCCCCTCATCAGGTGGTGAACATCCAGCAGTACTACCTGCCAGGGGCATGCTGAGGTAACCATACAGGAATTGGCCAAAATAAATATAATTTGTCCAGCTCATAGTTCCTACAATGCCCTCGTGTGGCCTGTCCACAAACAGGATGGCACTTGGCGCATGATGGTGGACTATAGAGAGTTAAATAAAGTAGTGCCTCCCCCCATATGCTGCAGTTCGCAATATCACAGACTTGATAGATGCTTTGAGTCACCATCTCGGGACATGTCACTGTTCTTGACCTAGATTATACTTTCTTTTCTGTAGCTTTACTGAAGATAGTAAAGATCAATTTGCATTTGCTTAGATGGGGCAACAGTAACCTTCACTGCGTTGCCTGTGGGATATCTATAGAGCCCTACTATCTGCCACAAGCTCCTGGCAACCAATTTGTTGGCCTGCTTCAGGCCAGCAGCATTGCTATTGTATCATTACATTGACAATGTCATGCTCACTTCAGACTGTCTCACCACCCTAGAGAAAGCAGCATTCTCTTTGCTAACCCACTTCCAACAGCAATCATGAAAGGTCATCAAGCGCAAGGTGCAATGCCCTGGTTTATCCGTGAAATTCTTGGAGGTTATCTTGTCAGGTAAGACCAAGGTTATACCAGTCACTGTCATAGAAAAAGTATAGGTCTATCTGTGACCACAGAGGGACAAGCAGTTAAAGGAGTCTAACTTCATTTGGCTAAATTGATGTGGCCCCTTTATGCACATCTTCAGAAAGGGGCTGCCTGGGATTGGACAGAGTACCACAAGGCAGCTTTTCAGGCCACTAAGCAAGTTGTACTCTCTGTCCAGGCTCTGGGCATAGTCGACCAGAGTCAACCATATGAACAAGATGTTCACGTAACCTCTGAGGGGTATGGTTGAGGGTTATGGCAGTGTCAGGGCAGGGTGAGGACACCTCTAGGGTTCTGGTCCAATTATGACTTGGTGCTGAGGATTGATATAGTCCCATTGAACAACAAGTTAGTGCAGTGTACCAAGCCCTATTTGCAAAAGACACCATAATAGGACCGGCCCTAGTCAAAATCTTCACCACCTACACCATTGCTAGTTGGGTGCGCTCAGTCATACAATGACTCAGGAGTATGGTGGCACAGACATCACCCTGACCAAGTGGAATACATATCTCCAACAGAGAAGCCACCTTTCTGCTAGTCCATTAAGCAGAGAACTGTAGGCTGTTCCAGGGAAAATGATGTATCAGGATACTGAACAACCAAAACTGGAGCCTGAGATGCTGCTGCCATCACCTGTCCACAAGGAAAAGCCATCCATTCCTGAAAAAGCACAGTACTGGCAGCTCCTGCCAGGGTACCTTGCTTCAGTGTTATGTTGTTGAGTATCAACCTGTGACCAATAACATTTGGTTAGAGGACAGGACAAAGCAGCCAATGGGCTGAACTCTGGGTGGTGTGGATCATCATCATGCAGGATCTTGGACCACTGACCATCTGTACCAACAGTTGCCCAGTATACCAAAGACTGACACTTTGGCTCCTTGCCTGGGAACATCAGAAACCCCTTTGCAGGCAGGACATGTGGATTGACCTGTGGCAGACACCTTCAAGTGATTACACTGGAAATTATGCCATGAAGGTCAAAGAACCATATGAGAAATTATTAAGGCATGAGGTCTCTCACTGTCATACACAGAGGTGGTGACTGCATTTCAGAAATGCCTAATATGTGCTGAAAGACAACCACATCCCCTCCCCTGTGACACTGGGAAGATACTCTGGGTTGGGACCCCAACCCCCGACCCATTGGCAAGTGGACTACACTGGGCCCTTGCCACGCAGCAAGGAGACCTGGTTTGCCTTAACCTGTGTGGATACCACAGGTATTCTGCAGGCCTACCTGGATGGAAAGGCTAACCAAAACTCAACCATTCAGGGACTCAAACAATTGTGTGCCTCATTTGGCATCCCAGAAGTCATTGAGAGTGAGCAGGGCTCTCATTTCACTGGATGCCTAGTAGAAGAATGGGCTGAACTTCTCCACAACGACTGGCATTTCCACCTTCCATAGAACCCAATTCAGATGGGACTCAGAGAGCATTATAACAGCCTGTTGAATGAAGAAAGCCTTACAGAATCACACTCCCCTTCCAGGGCTGGACAACACAACTTGCAGATGTCATACAGGTGCTAAACGAGCCACTGCAGGGAGGACTAACACTACTAACCCAACCATGGGCAGTGCCCATTCTCATTCAGAGCCCTGCCAGCCTGGGCCTCAAACTGAAATGGGGCAACAGAACAACATGCTCCTACCAGCCCCTCAGGATGTTTCCCTGCGGTGGTGCCCCCTAACTTGGGGTTGGGCAGTGAAGATTAGCCCCAAGTGGTACTCTCTTCTCTCCCCCTAGGGGGAAGGTTTAGAGCAACACCTGCAGTTACAGCCAACTTGTTTCAGACACATGGCCCACAATGATCTGGTGTCATAATCCTGGCTCAGGCATAATACCAAGGGGCACTTCCATTACCTCTGTATGGCAAATCAGAACTCTTCCTCTCTTTCTTTCCACTAGGGAATGGGAGGGGACAGACAAACATGGGCCTGGTACCATAAGCTGGGCCAGGCCCCACAGAGTTTGTAATCTCTGCCATGTGGTAAAGATCTCTTATTCATTGTTCCTTTATCTCATTTGTCTTACCATCTGTAGTCTAGGTGCCTGCAACTCCTTTCTGCAATGGGCAGGTCATTTTGTGGATGTCTAGAATCAAAGTGCTTGCTGGGTATGCTCTGAATTCCCCACATCCACTGCTAACAGCCTCCCCTGGCTGATCAACCCTGCAAAGTGGTCTTTGCATAGTCAGTGGAATACTGCTGACCCAACATTCATCCAGACCAAGACAAAAGTGTTCCTGCTTGTGCATGAAGGATTACAACAAGTCGGTAATAAAACCGTCGCTAAGCTACGGCCCCTTCTGTATCATTCTATATGGACTGGACTTAGCTGGATAGTCACTGTACCTGTACAGTGTGGGTTCCAGCCCCACTCCATACTGAGCAGCACAATGGGACTACTAACTTGACACATATAATGGGGTGGACTCCCTCAGACTTATCTCAGTGTAACTGTAGTGACTGGTACAAACAAAACGAGCTTGCAACACTATGTGTGTGTGGGGGGGGTAGCAGGGGCTATCTCTGTACCTTGGGGTACACTTTGGGTCTGTGATTTATGTGCAAGCCCTTTCCTACCCTGTACCTGGACTGGCCAGTGTACCTGGGGTCTCCCTGCATCCTTGGACATATCCTCTCCACCTTGCCCAGTATTCCCAACAACTGGGCCAGCGTCAAAGTTCACTTGTCATATCTGGCAAATGGCTTGGTGGAACAATCAATCCCCTTGTTCTCTTCATCCCACCTGTTAGTAACATTGTAACCAGAAAGGCTACTGATGCCCTTGCCCAGCAGGTAGCCATGACTCTAAATCACTCCGGAGAGGCCACGGCACTCCTAATGGACAACGTAACCCAAATGAGACAGTTAGTTCTGTAAAACCAGATGGCATTAAACACATTAATAGCCACCCAAGGCAGCACCTTTGCCATGCTGCACACTGAGAGCTGTGTGTACGTCCCAGACAATGCACACAATGTGTTACAGACCCTACAAGCCATGGCCACAGAACCTACCAAAATAGAGGCCCTAAGACATGACCCCCATACTTCCTGGTGGATGTCCCTAGGAGATAATCTTAGATATGCTTTAAAGGATTTATTATGTTTTTTCTCCTTTTGCTTGTTTGTGCTTGTAACCTATACTGTATTTGTGGTATCTGGATGCAATGTGTTACTAATGCTCTACCTACACAGGGGTACTTGCAGAAGAATCCTGTGTAGATTTTGAGGTACAAGAACAATGTCAAGGTGGAGTGTAGGGTTGATTCTGGACATGTCTCTCTCCCTAGCCACATGGCACTGTGGTCATGGATCCTGACCTCGGGCCATGAGATAAAAAGTAGTCAAACTGAAACTAAAATTTTTATTAAGAAGAATGGAACTGAGTCACCAGATATGTATCAAGGAGAAACAATACAGAACAGGCATGCGTACCCTTCTCCCACCCCCTGCTTACCTGCTTAGTTTTGTTTGAGTAATTCCCAGGGCATAGCTACTTCAGCCGCAACCCCACCCAGTGTGGTGAGGAACTTTCACCGACTGTCCACTGTTAGTGCTGACCCTGTATGTAAGCAAGAAAGGCTATGTTTGCTCCATCTGGTCCTCCTTGTGGTTTCTTTGGGAACCCACAACAACACTAACTTCATTTTCCAGATCTGGACTTTCTGTGTTACAGCAATCCAACAGGATATTTGGATATCTGTCACACAGAGGCAGGAAGGATGAGTCGCCATTCTTTTCTTAGGGCTTTCATAACAAATTACCACAAACTAGGTGGCTAAAATCAACAAAAATTACCACACAGTTCAAGAGTACAGAAGTCCAAAATCAGAATGGGTGAAGAATATATTCCTCCCGAGACTCTGAAGGAGAATTCATTCCTAGATTCTGGTGGCTTTCAGAATTCTTGATTTTCCTTGACTTGTAGATACACAATCCCTATCTCTCTTTCCATCTTCACATGGCCTTTTCCTCTGTATGTCTCTGTGTTTTCTCCTTTTCTTTCTTTCATGAGGACAATTCTCATTGAATTGAGAGACACTTTAAATGAAGGATAATCTCATCTTGAGCTTCTTAAATTAATTACACCTTTAAAAACCCTATTTCCAAATATGGTCACATTTTAAGGTACCAGAAGCTGAGGACTTGATATCTTTTAGGGGCTACTATTCAACCAACTGAGATCTGTCCTGAGAAGCTTGAGCAAACAAGGGGGAATTTCATTACTTTCTACTTAAATAATGACCGGTCTTTTCTCTTAAACTTTATCCCCAGTTTCTAACAGAGAAAAAATTGAACCTGGAAATGAGAGGTGGAGGATATATCCTGAGCCAGACTATCTCAATTAGTGCTCCCTTCAGGTCCTAGAGCCAGGAATCTGGTCTGCTCTAAGTAAAGGTGAGGAGGTGAGATGTAAATAGAGTTTGAGGTTCAATTTCCTAGCTCAACTGGTTTTAATAAGTGAGTATGATTGGGAATAAGGAATATCTCTCAGACATTGTTTAAAGGACCAGAAATGAAGTTTTGTTATAGCATTGACTGGAGAAAAATAAAACTGCTTTTTGTTTTTAGGTAATTGAGTTTAGACAGCTCTACAAACTGATTACATAAACCTTGAACAGTTTTAAGTAAACATTTGATCCTTGAACAACAAAATTTTGAACTGTGCAGGTCCACTTATATGCATTGTTTTATTCAACAAATACTTGTAGAGTTTTGGTTTGTGGCTGGGAATCCAAAGATGACATTGATATAGGGGAGTGGAGCATCGGTGGGTTTTGATATGAGCAGGAGGTACCAGAACCAGTTCTCCTCAGATCGCCAGAGGCAACTTAAGTTTTTGGAGAGTCAAGTTATACATGGGTTTTGGACTGCATGGGGTTGGCATCCCTAACCCCAGCATTGTTTGGGGGTCAACTATATACACATACTTAAATGTTTGAAAAGAGTAACCAGATATAGGTAGATAAGACAGAAAACCAGTAATCAGATCCCCCCCCACTCCATGATCTCTGACCCCTATCCAGGACTGAAATTTGGCTTGATATATTATCATCAATTTCTTGAATGATATATTTTAAAATGATCAATATGTCCTTTTTTCTATATTTATTGATATTTTTCATGAATATATAAATACATGGTATCTTAGAACAAGAATTTGTAGTAAAGTTGAGCTGAGAGGTTCATGTTATATTTTATGGATAAAATTTGTGATTAGATAAAGAAAAATGATTAGATAAAGAACATATGAAATATATTTCAAGATTGCAAAATATAACTTAAGTCTTAGCTCAACCTTTGTATAGGTGAAAAGAGCTGAAATTAGTAATAAATTACATATCTTTTACTGGATAAAAGTCTCACATCATCTAACTAGAAAAATAATCTGTTGGAATCTACATCAAATTAAATAAAATTCAATTACATTAAGTCTTAATTACTTACACATTACTGCGAGAAATATCAAGAAGTTAAAAGATACAGATCCTGTCTTCACAGAGATTAAAAACTAACTGGGGAGATTAAACTTGTAAAAGTGAAGAAGTTAGATACCAGTGTGGACTATTTAATAAATAGTATTTTTTTTAATTTGAATTTATTGGGATGATATTGGTTTGCAAAACTGTACAAGTTTCGAGTGTAAAACTCAATATAACACCATCTTTACCTGCATTGTGCACCTTTCTACCCCAAGCAAAGTATAATTCGATCCCCATTAACCTTCGCCCTTTGCCTACTTCCACCTATTCCCACCCTGCTGTAGCTACTGTGGAAAACGGTATGGAGTTTCCTCAAAAAGTTCAAAATGAAACTGTCTTTTGACTCGGCAATCCTACTCCTAGGAATATATCCAAGAATCCCAAAATACTAATTTGAAAGGAATAGATGGACATCCATGTTCATTGTACCATTATTTACAATAGCCAAGATCCAGGAACGACCCAGGGGTATTACTTTGTTTTGTTTTCAGAGAGAGAGAAAGCGGGGAAAGAAGTGGGAAGCATCAACTTACAGTAGTTGCTTCCCATATGTGCCTTGACCAAGCAAGCCCAGGGATTTTTAAACCAGCAACCTGAGCATTTCAGGTCGCCGCTTTATCCACTGCGCCACCACAGGTCAGGCCCAAGAGTATTTTTAAAACAATAGGTAATATAAGATTTCAGAGGAGAGAGGGTTAAAGAAGACCATTAGAGAAGTCTTTGAAGAAATGAAATTAAAGAATAGAGGAACTATTTTAGGGAGTCATTGCCAGGTGAGGGAATCACATGTGAGATGTGAATTAATTTACCCATGTTGGGCAAATAAGTTTGTAAAATGTGATTTTTTTTATGTTTGCTCACTTATAGTTTGCACTGGGGATTGGGCAGCGCCAGGTAAATATGGTCTGTGAAATTGCAAATTACCTTCCTATTTAGGAAGGGTCATTGTTTTGCTAATGTTTGCTAGAGGAGAGGTTTCTAGCCAGAAAGTTTTGAAAAAAGAGGAGAAGGAGAAAGAGAGGCAGGGAGAAGCCATGTTTGTAGAGTGAGAGCAGAGAGAATACAGAGTGCTGAAGAAGAAGCCATGTGCAGAGAGAGAGAAGGTGTGTAGATGGGGAACCAGAGCTGAGGGGCTTTGCGAGCTCCACTAAGATTGGTGGGGCCTTTGATTCTAGGAGGAACCAGAGAAGATTCTTCTGGTTGTGGAACCAGAGAATGTGTCAGGGCTTTGTGAGCTCTGAATGAATGAAGAGGAAAGTGTTTTCCCTGTGTGTTTGCTTGTCGGCTGGTGTGAGACTTTAATAAAGAAATGGTCCACCATTTTTTGACTCCCCTGATTCTTTACCATCTGCCCAAATCTAATGTGAACCTGCATGTGCATGGTCATGACGGCTGCAACTACGGGCCGTACACCCAAATATCACATTAATCAATAATTCAGTATTAGAAAATGCAAATAAAGAGATTAATACATTGACATTATATTAGTTTCATTTTAGAGTCTGGCATGTTTTACTAATATATTAAAATACATATATTGCCATCATGCTCTATCTAGGGAAAATAATTATTGACCACTTTTTCAGAATTTTTATTTTTAAAATATTGCATTAGAAAAGTATTATAAGTATGGGAGGCTTTCTATTAACAAACTTCTTGAGATCATTCAGAGGCACTGAATTTTGAATATTAATGAAACCTTATAGAGAAAAATTATAAAAGATTTTTTCAATTAAGATGATGTATAAAAAACTTCAAATAACTATATTATATATTAATTTATTTTTCTGATACTATTTTAAATATAAAATGAGGCAAACTTTATATACATTCTTTTTACCCATGTGATATTCATAATACTCATACTTTTTATGGCTTTTTTTCCCCTTTATCTATCTACTGATCCAAACAACTTCCCTGTCACTTTCAGTGGCCTCCTTGTCATTTATGAGTCAATTAATATTTACAAGCTCATTATTAAGAGCCTGATAGAGAACTATACCAAAGTTACTATTGAAACTTATTTCTGGTAAAGTAACTAAGAGTTCATGTTTATTTAACCAAATACATATTTTATTTTATTTTTTATTAATTAATTAATTAATTTTTTTATTGTATTTATTTTTAATGGGGTGACATCAGTAAATCAAGATACATATATTCAAAGATAATATGTCCAGGTTATCTTAAAGTTCAATTATGTTGCATACCCATCACCCAAAGTCAGATTGTCCTGTCACCCTCTATCTAGTTCTCTTTGTGCCCCTCCCCCTCCCCCTTTCCTCTCCCTCTCCCCCCTCCCCCCGTAACCACCACACTCTTATCAATGTCTCTTGGTCTCACTTTTATGTCCCATCTACGTATGGCAAAATGCAGTTCCTGGTTTTTTCTGATTTACTTATTTCACTCTGTATAATGTTGTCAAGATCCCACCATTTTGCTATAAATGATCCGATGTCATCATTTCTTATGGCTGAGTAGTATTCCATAGTGTATATGTGCCACATCTTCTTTATCCAGTCATCTATTGATGGGCTTTTTGGTTGTTTCCATGCCCTGGCCACTGTGAACAATGCTCAATGAACATGGGGCTGCATGTGTCTTTACAAGTCAATGTTTCTGAGTTTTTGGGGTATATACCCAGTAGAGGGATTGCTGGGTCATAAGGTAGTTCTATTTTCAGTTTTTTGAGGAACCACCATACTTTCTTCCATAATGGTTGTACTACTTTACATTCCCACCAACAGTGGATGAGGGTTCCTTTTTCTCCACAACCTCTCCAACATTTGCTATTACCTGTCTTGTTAATAATAGCTAGTCTAACAGGTGTGAGGTGGTATCTCATTGCAGTTTTGATTTGCATTTCTCTAATAACTAAAGAAGATGAGCATCTTTTCATATATCTGTTGGCCATTTGTATTTCTTCCTGGGAGAAGTGTCTGTTCATATCCTCTTCCCATTTTTTTATTGGATTGTTTGTTTGTTTGTCGTTGAGTTTTATGAGTTCTTTGTATATTTTGGATATTAGGCCCTTATCTGAGCAGGTGTTTAAAAATATCATTTCCCAATTAGTTGGCTGTCTGTTTATCTTGTTATCAATTTCTCTTGCTGAACAAAAACTTCTTAGTCTGATGTAGTCCCATTCATTAATTTTTGCTTTCACTTCTCTTGCCTGTGGAGTCAAATTCATAAAATGCTCTTTAAAGCCCAGGTCCATGAGTTTGGTACCTATGTCTTCTTCTATGTACTTTATTGTTTCAGGTCTTATGTTTAGGTCTTTGATCCATTTTGAGTTAATTTTAGTACAGGGGGACAAACTGTAGTCCAGCTTCATTCTTTTGCATGTGGCTTTCCAGTTTTCCCAGCACCGTTTGTTGAAGAGGCTTTCTTTTCTCCATTGAGTGTTGTTGGCCCCTTTATCAAAAATTATTTGACTATATATATGTGGTTTTATTTCTGGGCTTTCTATTCTGTTCCATTGGTCTGAGTGTCTATTTTTCTGCCAATACCATGTTGTTTTGATTGTCGTGGCCCTATAATAGAGTTTGAAGTCAGGTATTGTAATGCCCCCAGCTTCATTCCTTTTCTTTAGGATTGCTTTGACTATTCGGGGCTTTTTATAGTTCCATATAAATCTGATTATTTTTTGCTCCATTTCTTTAAAAAATGTCATTGGAATTTTGATGGGAATTGCATTAAATTTGTATATAGCTTTGGGTAATATGGCCATCTTGATTATATTTATTCTACCTAACCAAGAACAAGGTATATTCTTCCATCTCATAATGTCTTTTTCGATTTCCCTTAATAATGGTTTATAGTTTTCATTGTATAAGTCCTTTACATTCTTTGTTGTGTTTATTCCTAGGTACTTTATTTTTTTTGTTGCAATCGTAAAGGGGATTATTCTTTTGAGTTCCTTCTCAGTTGTTTCATTGTTGGCATATAGAAAGGCTATTGACTTCTGTATGTTAATTTTGTATCCTGTGACCTTACTGTATTGGCTTATTTTTTCTAGAAGTCTTTTTGTGGATTCTTTGGGGTTTTCGATGTATAGGATCATGTCATCTGCAAAAAGTGATACCTTTACTTCTTCTTTTCCGATATGGATGCCTTTTATTTCTTTGTCTTGTCTGATTGCTGTGGCAAGAACCTCTAGTACCACATTAAATAAGAGTGGAGAGAGTGGACAACCCTGTCTTGTTCCTGATTTAAGGGGGAAAGCCTTCAGTTTTGTGCCATTTAGTATGATGTTAGCTGATGGTTTATCATATATGGCCTTTATCATGTTGAGATATTTTCCTTCTATACCCATTTTGTTGAGAGTCTTAAACATAAAATTGTGTTGTATTTTATCAAAAGCCTTTTCTGCATCTATTGATAATATCATGTGGTTCTTGTTCTTTGTTTTGTTGATATGGTGTATTACGTTAACCGTTTTACGTATGTTGAACCATCCTTGAGATTCTGGGATGAATCCCACTTGATCATGATGTATTATTTTTTTAATATGTTGTTGTATTCGATTTGCTAGTATTTTGTTTAGTATTTTAGCATCTGTATTCATTAGAGATATTGGTCTGTAGTTTTCTTTTTTTGTGCCATCCTTGCCTGGTTTTGGTATAAGGGTTATGTTTGCCTCATAAAATGTGTTTGGAAGTATTGCTTCTTCTTCAATTTTTTGGAAGACTTTCTGTAGAATAGGAACCAAGTCTTCTTTGAAGGTTTGATAAAATTCGCTGGTGTAGCCGTCTGGGCCTGGACTTTTATTTTTGGGGAGGTTTTTAATGGTTTTTTCTATTTCTTCTCTACTAATAGGTCTGTTTAGGCTTTCTGCTTCTTCTTGACTCAGTCTAGGAAGGTTGTATTGTTCTAGGAATTTATCCATTTCTTCTAGGTTGTTGAATTTAGTGGCATAAAGTTTTTCATAGTATTCTACAATAATTCTTTGTATATCTACGGTGTCCGTGGTGATTTCTCCTCTTTCATTTTGGATTTTGTTTATATGAGTTCTTTCTCTTTTTTCCTTGGTAAGTCTTGCCAAGGGTTTGTCAATTTTGTTGATTTTTTCAAAGAACCAGCTCCTTGTTCTATTAATTTTTTCTATAGTTTTTCTGTTCTCTATTTCATTTATTTCTGCTCTGATTTTTATCAAATACATATTTTAAATTATTATTGCTAAGTATTTATCAGAGGTGAATAAATATTTTATGGAGATAGAAACTCATGTAATTTGGGGAATTTTATTTAAGAAAAAATAAACTTAGATCTTTCAAACAGCTAATAATAGCATGTGAAGCCAGTAGCCAGGGCCACCATCAAAGCCACCTTGCCCATGCAGGTTCGCATTGGATTTGGACAGTCGGTAAAGAAACAACGGAGCCAAAAACTGGTGGGCCATCATCTATAATCCTATCTTGCACCCGGCAGGCAAGTAAAAACACACACTGGCCTCCAAAACCCACTCATTCAGTGCTTACAAAGCTACTGACTTATCCGAGTTTCCTTGAATCAAAGGTTTCTAGCTCACCAGACTTATTCACCTCTGTTCCCATCTCCTTCCATCTCCCTGCACAAAGTCTGCACAAACTGGCTTCTCACTTAGGACTCCACCATCTTGGCTGCTTCTCCTGGCCTCCTCCACGTGGCCTCTCTCTGCTTTCCTCTCTAATGCTAATCTCAGGAACTGAGAGAGCAAGCTCCCAGTCTGTCCCCATTTTATAGTGTAGTAATCAAAACCTTTAATCAAATATACAAAATAGGGAAGTCTCTAATACAAAGTCACTTATCTGAGGCATGATGGAATTGCACCACTCCACATCAAAAAGGTTGGAAAAGGCTTAGTCCTAAAACCAAGCCCCAGGCTACAAGGATCCTGCCTGCCCACAGCTTGCCCCCAACACACATTAATATCACCTGGGCGATGGGCTTCCATGTGGGCAGCGCCATCTTTAACAAAGTGAGCAAAATATATTTTATCTGCCCAACATAGCACAAGTCTAAAATTGAAGGGCAAAAGTATTTATATTAACTGCTTGATACTTTTGTATACCTTTCTTGTATATTTTGAAAATTATACAAAAATTAATGAAATTAAGACATATAAATTTATTCTAGGTTACATAGACCTATATAGTTGTGTAATCAAGTTATTCTTATATTGTTTGAATGATAACAGATTATGCCACCCAAAAATATGCCTCTTTGGCATAAGCATTATTTTGAACTAATTATTTTGAGAAACAGCAGACACAGAAGAAGCTCTATAAGCAAGGATAGTTATTCTCTTGAAAGGGAAATTTACATTTGTATGGGAACTCTTTATTTGTAAGGATGCCTTTATCTCTGTACCAGGAAGAAAAGAATGACTTTAAATTACAAGGGAATTTTATCAATAGAGAAGACATTTACTTAAATCTGCATAACAAACTTTATTCTTGTTTACTAAGTTTTTCCTGTTAACCTCCCTATAACTGGTCTTCTCCCCCAACACATATCTACCATCCCACACCTGTCTTTATTTTCTCGTTAGAAGGAGCTAGTTTTTAAGCCTGAGTTCAAAGATGCCTCAAAGAGTTACTCACTTTTTTACGGGTATCTTCCATGTGTACCTGGCATTTGCATGTTAATAAACTTGTTTTTTTTCTTGTTATTCTGTTTTTGTGTGTGTGTGTATGTGTGGTGGGTCTCAGCCAAGAACTCAGAAGAGTAGAAAAATACTCATTTTATTTCCCTATATCTGTATTCTTCATTTGTCTATAATAATATATCCAAGTCCAACTAAGTTACAAAGAAATTATCAAAGGTCATGCTTGCCAAACCCTATGCACATTTCATCACCTGGCACAGTGCCTTGAGTTTAGCAGGTACTCAATCCTTTTGATAGATTATTTCTTCAGCCACCCCTAAAAGACCTTTAAAAGCTCAAAGATTGTAGAAATTTTATATTTTCATGATTATGTCTTATTCTTACACCACGTTTAGTGAACTCATGAATTTAATATTATTAAAGAGATGCAACTGACAAAGATGACCTTAGACTCTCTCTTCCAACTGTGGGCAGTCATGGTGATGCTGTTAAGCATGTTTCTGACACAGAAAGACTGATATAGCATACAAAAAACAGATATTTACAATTATCAGAGATCTTGTAATGTGTTGCCACATTTGAGCCACATTCTTCAGCACATCACATACATTGTCCATGTCCAATCACGTTTTTCATCCTCTTATGTTTTTCAGTAGGCAGCAAATCCACAAAGCATTTTTTATTTGACTCTTTCATTTTCTCGTTCAAGATTAAAACAGTGTAGAAGAGGCATAATAAAATAAATTGGATATATAAACATAAAACCCCAGGATCAGGGTATTCTCCAAGTTTGATTGTTTTTCCCCTCTACAATGACAAAAAGAGTGTTATAATCAATATGTGCAAATATTGAACAAACGGAACTTGTCTAATCTAACTATGAATTTTAGTCAGATTTAATGGAGACTTGTGACAATGACACAGCTTCCTTATATATAATAGACTTAAAATACTGCCAACTGCACTTTTACTGAGCCTTTAAGTCATGTGTTAAGCTTATGAAGGTGAAGGATTCTATCAATTCTATTTCACTCCTCCTTTACCATCTACACTGCACATCTCTGAATAGATTTTTTTCAAATAATTTTACTGAAATCAGGACTCTCAGAGTCCCCTTTGGCAGACCTATAAATCACATACTTTAATAGTGACTTCTATTTTCTGGGCCTTCTCTATTTTTCTATTAGTTTGCACATAAGATTTTGTTGTATACCTCTCAACTTCTGTGAAATATGAAATTCTATCCTTAAGCACCATGTTCTGATTTTCTTCTGGATCAGCTAATTTAGTTCTTTACTTTTGTCATGAGAATAACAATAATTTATCTTGTACTTTTATCTACTGCTGCTTCTGTACCTCCAAAGTTTCTATTTCTCTTACAGACTGCATGTCTACAATACCAATGATCAAAAATCTTTTCTCCAAGCCTGCTAGCTAACAAAGCAATTGTTAAACCAAAGAATTCAATTTATGATAAATGGTCAAGCGCTTTAGAGTTGTTATCCATATAAAACAAAGAATGCTTCAGATGACCTTGTACAGGCCTTAACACTGGCAAAGGAATAAATAAATTTTAATTGCCAAAGTTCCACACTTAGGAAGATAAAAGGGAGCAGAGGAGACTAAACCATCCAGATAACACTGCAAACTACACTTATTCATTACATTGAACCTCACTCCTGCAGTTATCCTTTTTCCTGTTTTCCACCATGAGGCTTCTGACATGTAGTACATACTGCAGGGAAAGGAAATCTGCAGGAAATAGAGGAAGCAAAAGTAATCATTCTGCATAGTCCACAAATAAGATGAGTGTCTTGTAAAAGAAAATCTAAGTTGGTGGCTGGTGCATATATTTCCATCTTGAAATGTGGCAGAGATCTATTGTTGTGATTTTTTTCTTTAATAATGAGAAAGAAGTTAAAAGCAAACTTGAGCCAATGCACAGCAGAGGAAAGACATTTTGTAAAATGATTAATTTGAGTCTATTTAAATACAGGATGAATTAGAAATCTGAAAGAGTATTATTTGGCTGACATTCTGGGAAAAGAAAAAGAACTGAGTATGCGAATTAAAATGCAGCCAAACAATATTATGAAATAGAGACACATTTATTCCTAAGAATAGCAATTTTTAAACTCAAAACAATTATTTTTGAATTTTAAAAATACAAGCATGGCCCTGGTCAATAGGCTCAGTGGTAGAGCATTGGCCTAGTGCAGGGGTAGTCAACCTTTTTATACCTACCACCCACTTTTGTATCTCTGTTAGTAGTAAAATTTTCTAACCACCTACTGGTTCCACAGTAATGGTGATTTATAAAGTAAGGAAGTAACTTTACTTTATAAAATTTATAAAGCAGAGTTACAGCAAATTAAAACATATAATAATAATTACTTACCACAGGGGTCCCCAAACTATGGCCTGCGGGCCGCATGCAGCCCCCTGAGGCCATTTATCCAGCCCCCGTCACACTTCCGGAAGGGGCACCTCTTTCATTGGTGGTCAGTTAGAGGAGAATAGTTCCCATTGAAATACTAGTCAGTTTGTTGATTTAAATTTACTTGTTCTTTATTTTAAATATTGCATTTGTTCCTGTTTTGTTTTTTCACTTTAAAATAAGATATGTGCAGTGTGCATAGGGATTTGTTCATAGTTTTTTTTATAGTCCGGCCCTCCAATGGTTTGAGGGAAAGTGAACTGGTCCCCTGTGTAAAAAGTTTGGTGTCCCCTGACTTACCAAGTACTTTATGTTGGACTTTTGCTAAGTTTGGCAGAATAAATCTTTATAAAACAACTTATTATAGTTAAATCTATCTTTTTTTTTTTTTTTTTTCCCCAGGGAGGTCGTTTTTATTTTTTATTTATTTATTTTTTTTTTAATAAATTTTTATTAATGGTAATGGAATGACATTAATAAATCAGGGTACATATATTCAAAGAAAACATGTCTAGGTTATTTTGTCATCAAATTATGTTGCAAACCCCTCGCCCAAAGTCAGATTGTCCTCCGTCACCCTCTATCTAGTTCTCTGTGCCCCTCCCCCTCCCCCTAACTCTCCCTCCCTCCCTCCTATGTCCTCCCTCCCCCCCCACCCTTGGTAACCACCACACTCTTGTCCATGTCTCTTAGTCTCATTTTTATGTTCCACCAATGTATGGAATCATGTAGTTCTTGTTTTTTTCTGATTTGCTTATTTCACTCCTTATAATGTTATCAAGATCCCACCATTTTGCTGTAAATGATCTGATGTCATCATTTCTTATGGCTGAGTAGTATTCCATAGTGTATATGTGCCACATCTTCTTTATCCAGTCTTCTATTGAAGGGCTTTTTGGTTGTTTCCATGTCTTGGCCACTGTGAACAGTGCTGCAATGAACATGGGGCTACATGTGTCTTCACGTATCAATGTTTCTGAGGTTTTGGGGTATATACCCAGTAGAGGGATTGCTGGGTCATAAGGTAGTTCTATTTGCAGTTTTTTGAGGAACCACCATACTATAGCCTGTCCCCGTGTACTAAAATTAATTCAAAATGGATCAAAGACCTAAATATAAGACCTGAAACAATAAAGTACATAGAAGAAGACATAGGTACTAAAATCATGGACCTGGGTTTTAAAGAACATTTTATGAACTTGACTCCAATGGCAAGAGAAGTGAAGGCAAAGATAAATGAATGGGACTACATCAGAATTAAAAGTTTTTGCTCAGCAAGAGAAACTGATATCAAAATAAACAGACAGCCAACTATATGGGAACTGATATTTTCAAACGACAGCTCAGATAAGGGCCTAATATCCAAAATTTACAAAGAAATCTATCTTTTTATTTATACTTTGGTTGCTCCGCTACCACCCACCATGAAAGCTGGAACGCCCATAGTGGGCGGTAGGGACCAGGTTGACTACCACTGGCCTAGTGTGTTGATGTCCCAGTTCGATTCCTTGTTAGGGCACACAGGAGAAGTGACCGTTTGCTTCTACAATCTTCCTCCTCACTTCTCTCTCTTTCTCTTTCTTTCCCTCCTGCAGCTGCAGCCATGGCTCATTTGGTTTGAGGGCATCGACCCAGGCACAGAGGATGGCTCTGTGGAGCCTCTGCCTCAGTACTAAAAATAGCTCGGTTGTAAGCATGGCCCCAGATGGGCTGAGCATTAGCCCAAGATGCGGTTGTGGGTGGATCCTGGTCAGGGCACATGTGGGAGTCTGTTTCTCTATTTCCCTTATTCTTACTAGGAAAAATAAAAAATAAATAATAAATAAAATAAAAATACATAGGGTTAGGGTTAGGGTTAGGGTTAGGGTTAGGGTTAGCATAAGATCAAATTGAAAGTTACACAATGTTAGTAAAATATGAATTACCATAAGTTTGGTTCTTTTTAAATGTTTAGTCAAAAATTTTTACATTCAGATGAGTTCAAGACAACACTCTATTACCGTCTTATTATTTGAACCACTGTATTATTATTAGAATCATTTCCTGTGCTTAAAATCACATTGTTTTAGAATTTTCACTGGTAAAAATACTTAAAAATAGTTAATTCTTAACCATTCCTATTTGAACCACATTCATTGTCAATCTAGAGAATTCATGTGGTGACATTCTATGTTCCAATTTCAATCTTAGTCACAAAAGCACGCTTTCTAATTCTGTCACCTTTTAATGATAGACAGATAATTTTGCACTCATTTGACCTTTTCCATGCTGTCGTGTTTGATTAGCAGCTTATTCCTGTTCTCTTACAATAAAAGGTAGAATGCTTTTAGCCAGTCAGAATTCAGAATTTTTAAGTAGCTAAAGCCTAACAACAGACCACTGCTGGCATGTAACAGACATTAAAATTCTAATGACTCATTCCCCTGTCACAGCTGAGGGAAGGAATAGAAATAGACATAACATGGATCTGTTCTTCTGAAACTAATTATAACAGGAATTTGAGATGGCAAAGACTTTATCTATTCATGTAAATCAGTCTTTCTTTTGGCTTGTTTAACCCTTGGGTTTTACCAAAATTCAGCTTTCTAGGTTACAGAAATCAGGTTAATTTAGGGCTCAGTATTAAAATAGATATTTTGAAGATGAAAGAACAAAGTGATGTGCAACAATGATAAAAGGGAGGTTATATGTAAACAACGGTACACCCTCCTGATCGAGAGGCACAATTTAAGGGAAAACTTGATTTTAAAAAGAAATCAGATTGTAAGAAAAAAAATTAGAATTATTCTGACCAGAAATAAGTATCTATATAAGACATTTCCTTTTTGTGTGTGTGCTACCATAATATAATCCCAGGTGTTATAAACCACTTTTATCTTATACTATAGAAAATAAGTAAAAATATTTCAATCAACATATATATATTTTTTTAATTTGGGAAAAGTGCTTTTAGAGATGTAGAGCTATCACAGTGATTAAATACAGTATATTTCTGGTCTTCTTGGACCTATAATTGAGTTAGTAAGAAAGGCATTAAATAAATGTCCAAACACAAAAATATGATATTGGCACTATAACAAGAAACATGAAGGGTACAGAATATGCCTCCCCAAAATTTTCCTCTTCAGCACATGGATTATTTTGAACTAAAGCCCACTGAGGTCTAGCAGATAGAGGTAAAGCTCTAAAAACAAGGTACAAGTTTGTAGAAGAAATTTCCATTTGTAAGAGAAATTTTCATCTGTAAATTGTGTCTCTGACTCCAATACCAGTATAAGGGGGAACTATTTTAACAACTTTTATCAATGAAGAGGGTGATGTACCCACTGACTTAAATCTGCATAATAAACTGTGTCAAACCACCCTAGTTCACAGTACTTTTCCTGGTCCCCCTTCCTCCCACAAGTCTAAGACCTCTTCTTTTTTGTTTTAGCCCAGGTGGGTATATAAATCTATGTTCTGAACATCCTTTTAGGTTAGTCATCACTGGTTGCTCACATTTACACATGCACGATGCACCTGTTAATAAATCTCTGATTACCTGACCTGTGGTAGTGCAGTGGATAAATCATCAACCTGGAATGCTGAGGTTGCACGTGTGAAATGCCAGGCTTGCCTCGTCAAAGCACATGTGAAAAGCAACTACTCCCAGTTGATGCTTCCTGCTCCTCCCACCGCCTTTCTCTCTCCTCTCTCTAAAATCAATACATAAAATTAAAAAATAAATCTCTCATTTATTTTCTCTTATTAATTTGTCTTTGGATAGTCCAATTTTCAGAATTCCAGCTAGAGAACCTAAAATGAGTAGAGGAAAAAAAAAATTTTCTATTGTGCAAATGTGGCAGGAAGGTACACTATGATTATAGGAGTTTATAATGGGTGGGATGACGCAGAGAGGAGGTCCTGGCAAAGGCTTGGCCAAGGAAGTGGTGACTGACTGAGAAAGGAAAGAGAGGGAGATTTAATTAGTGAATGGGAGAGAGGACTCCTGGAAAAGGACCTGTCTCTGGAAAGGCAAGATCAGGACAAAGCCAGAGACTCTGAGAAGAGGACAGAATGATATGGGCATTATAAAAGATTGAGGAGAAGAATGTTGCAAGACATGGAGGAGAAAAGGGGAAAAAGTAGTAAATAATATGAAAGATTTAGAATGTTATATTTTTTGATAACTATTTTGGCCTTTTAAAGAAGAGTAAAATTGTGTACATGTGTGTATCTGAGTAATTAGATTTCTCTTTAAAGTACCACATTACTACATTGGGTAGAATGGGTTAGTAGGGAGGTAAAGCAATAGGAGCTAGGAAGCTCCCAGTAAGGGACCTGGAGCTGATGAGGCGGAAAAGAAGTTAGGGAACACAGGTTATTAAGCTTTGAAAAGTTCACAACTACTATTGAGAACTTGCCTCACCAGGCGGTGCACAGTGGATAGAGCATCAGTCAGACTGGGACACAGAGGACCCAGGTTTGAAACCTCAAGGTTGCCGGCTTGAGCACAGTCTCTTCCGGCTTGAGCACAGGGTCGCTGGCTTGAGCACAGGGTCGCTGGCTTGAGCCCATGGTTGCTGGCTTGAGCAAGGGGTCACTCACTGCTGTAGCCCCCCAGTCAAAGCACATGTGAGAAAGCAGTCAATGAGCAATGAAGGTGACGCAACAAAGATGATGTTTCTCATCTCTCTCCCTTCCTGCCTGTCCCTATCTGTCTCTCTTTCTCCGACTCTCTCTCTGTCTCTGTCACAAAAAACCAAAAAAAACTAAAAGTGAGTTGAATAGATTAAGAAAAGACATGGCAGTTGTGAAATTTAATATACAGATGATGCTGGTAAAAAGAATAAACAACGTAATATATAAAATTGAGACTTACTTAATTATTCATATTATCTCTTACTCATCAGCACTTTCTGATGAGTGTAACTGACAACTCTATTTTATATCTGCATATGAAGAAGTAAAGTATCTGACCCATGGTCACTTATATAAAGGGTAGCACAAATCAATTCTGACTCTATGTTTGAAGCCTGTTTAGTGACTTCACCCTCACTTGTTTGAAGTAACTGCTAGTTGTTGAAGTAAACTATTAGAACTTATCTCCGACCCAACAGGTAGTATTTAGCCCACTTTTCAAGACTGAATTATTGCACCTACATTCTTGTCATTCACCTCATCATGGGTGTTTTCACCACCCTCTGATTTCAAGCTTGATCAAATAACTTCCTTTGACCAAAAGCAAATGAGCAGAGGTAACTGTGCTCATGCCAGGCCTGGACATTAGGGGGCCATGCATTTTTGCGATTATTAACTTGTACCTCTGCCAGTGGTGTGAGAGAAAGTGACATCTTTGGTTAATTCTCTGACACATGGAGAAGGAGACACTAAAGCAACGCCCCCCACACACACACACCCACACACTGCCTCAGTCCTTAACTTAGAAGGACTTCAGTAGTCACCGCTGCCTGCAGGGGACCATCTAGTCAAGTTCCACTGAGATCGCCTAAGTCCCAGATAACAAACAGCTACTCATGAATAAATCAGCATTGCCTGACCAGGCGGTGGCACAGTGGATAGAGTGTCAAACTGGGACCCAGGTTCGAGACTCTGAGGTTGCCAGCTTGAGCGCAGGTTCATCTGGTTTGAGCAAGGCTCACCAGCTTGGACCCAAGGTCGCTGGCTTGAGCAAGGGGTTAGTCGGTCTGCTGTAGCCCCATAATCTAGCCATGTATATGAGAAAGCAATCAATGAATCACTAAAAGTGCCACAATGGAAAAAAAAATGATGCTTTTCATCTCTCTCCCTGTCTGTCTGTCCCTATCTGTCCCTCTCTCTGACTCTCTCTATGTCTCTGTCCAAAAAAAAAAAAAGAATAAATCAGTATTATGTTAACCCACTAAATTTTGTTGTGGTTTTGTACAGAGCAGTGTCATGATTTCTCAGAATCTTTTAGTCTAAAGATCCCAAAACTACAGTCAGTAAGTAATATATTACTCCCACAGTAAAAGAAAGCTATACACATAATAAACAGAATTTTCTAATATGATTAAATTGCTCCTTTAACTCTCAACTACCATTACCACTTTCATACTCTATTAAAAATGACTGATAATATGATACTTGAAAACGTGTAACTGTTTAATATGAAAAGCATGGTATTTTTCCTTATTTTAAATTTTTTATTTTATTTTGAAGTAGATAATGTATTCACCCAACCTATAGTTACAAATACATGAGTAAACTGCAAAGTTCTCTTTCAAGTGTCCCCCCATCTAGCCAGTGAATATCAAGTGTTTGGACAATTTTGACCAACTAGTTTTTATAGCTCTTTTGTAATAAAAACATCTTATGCGGTTAAAAAAAAAATGACTGGACTATTCATTAGAAAAATTACACAAAGGAAATATAGGAGTAGAGAATAGTGTGCCTTCTCTCTTTCCTTTTTCTGTGTCTCTATGGTCCCACCACCATCAAGTGAAGAGAAGTGCCCAAAAGGATCATTCATAGAGACGAGAGTTGTCTTAGAAGAGGGAGGACTAATATCTTTCTCACTACCTGGAACTTGCTGATAGATCATTGCTTGCTGAGCAGCAAATCTTCCAATGACATGGGGCATGAGAGAATTCTTAGAGAAAACTGACCCAGGTCCCCAGGATCTGGAGGTATAGTGAAGAGAAAGACTGTTATGCCCTTCTTTTGGGACAGTCAGAGAAGAGGATGCCAGCCTTGGCAAACTTAATGACAGAATGAAGGGTGAAGACAGTCCAGGAAGCAGGCAGCCCTACCGAGTTTTGTGGAGCCCAGAGGCATGCATTGCTTTGGGCCATAACGATACCATTGTGGGTCAGCAGGTTTAACCTGGAGCTGTGGACCAGGGAACAGAGCTAAGAAAAGAGTAGAAAGGGGCTTGCCCAAAAGTATGATCTGTTGTGTATGAGCTTACATAACTCTTGGAAGCCTGAAATGACAGAGTACACTGACAGCCGGATCACTATAGCATCCAACCATTCAAATGTTTGCTCTATTTCCCTGTTGCATCCAAGTCCTACCTTGGAAATATATCAAAAGGAGTGAAAAAGAAGCATAGAGGGAGAGAAAAAAGACAAGACTGTGTCCTTACAGCAGGTACCAGCTTTGATGTGAAGAGAGGAAGAGGGAAGGCTTTAAAATGCATAGAAGATCATATTGACTGTTTTTATAGTTGACCATAACTGGATACAGCTACAGGGTCTGTCACAAATACTGTCATCAGGTGGAGAAAGGGAGCCTTTATCAGAAGGCAGTAAAGAGTGAAGAATAATGAATAAAGCAGTTCATTACTGCACTTTACTAAGTTAAACTCAGTTTTCTATTTAATTCTTTTTATTTATTAATTTTTAGAGAGAGGAGAGAGAGAGAGAGAGAGAGAGAGAGAGAGAGGAGGGAGAAGCAAGAAGCATCAACTCATAATAATTGTCCTTATGTGTGCCTTGACCAGGAAAGCCCAGGTTTTCGAACCGGTGACCTCAGTGGTCCAGGTCGGTACTTTATCTACTGCACCACCATAAATCAGGCTAAACTCAGTTTTCAACCATAAAAGTAGTTGTGTGTGTATACATATGCGATTTCTTAGTCCTTGCTATAATGTGATGTTATTTTTTTCATATTGTCATGTTATTTATTTATTTTTTATTTGATTTGTTCTGTATTGTTTTTGAATGGCAATTTCATGGTCCTCTGTATAACATACAAAGAAAAACACATTGGCTGCTGAAAGAGTACTTTATATCTTTCTAAAATTGTCCTGCTCAGTTTTCTCTGTTTGAAAGAGTACACAACTCTGTAATTGTTCATTTTATTTTAAAAAATTTAAAGAATACTAGCGCACTCTAGAAACCCAAGAATTGTGCTTCTCCCACATTATTTGCAAAGACTAACAGCACGCAGCTTTGCAACCACAGATATCACCAATTTTTGTCATACTAGGATGAATTTTAATGACTGTGTTGTTGTCATGTTTGATACAATTTCACAAAGTCATTCCTCAGAAGGGAGAGAAAATAATCCATTGGATAAAGATTTTCTCTCATCTCCTAGTTATGAAATATTTTTACTTTGCCTTTTCCTTGCAGTTTGCCACATTCTAGAATCACACCAGGAAACAACCATGAAAAAGAGTTGAAGAAAGGAGCAGAGTAAGAAAATGTTGCCTCGTTGTCCATAACAAGACTATCAGTACCAACCTCTTAAATAGAAGAAAACCGCCCAGAATCTCTCTCAGCTAAAAGATTCCAAAGACCTTCACCAAAATGCCTTAGTCTTCTAACTAGCTAGATAATGTGACTAATTTGTAGCTATAGTTCCTTTGTCTTGATTTGTTGGGCTGGTGAGAATCAGTACCACCTAATTTTATGGGAGGGCTAAAGAAACAAATCCAATATAATGGTTAAACAATAATGATTATAATTAAAAATGTAAATCTGCAACAAGAGCTTGATTAAAGAGACATATCTGCCATATCTGTGAATATACAATAAACTCTAATTGTTAGTTCTAAGAAGAAGAATGAAGTCTCCTTAGAAAAAATATGAATGGACCCTAAATTTAAATTTAGAAATAACCAAGAACCCATATGAGAAGCACCAGGAACTTCTATCTTTCTCTGATTCACTCTAACATTCACATTAAACAAGCATCACATATTGTGAGATTTACCTCCTAAATAATTCTTTTTTTTTTCTTTCCAATTCAGTGAGAACAGGGGAGGCAGAGAAACAGACTTTCACATGAGCCCAGACCGGATTCACCTGGCAAGCCCCTATGTGGCAATGCTCTGCCCATCTGTGACATTGCTCCATTGCTCAGCAACTGAGCTATTCTTAGCACCTGAGGTGAGGACACAAAGCCACTCTCAGCACCCGGGGCCAACTTCCTCAAGGCAATCAAGCCATGGCTTTGGGAGGATGGAGAGAGACAGAGAAGGGGGGAGGGTAGAGAAGCAGATAGTAGCTTCTCCTGTGTACTTTGATTGGGAATCAAACCCAAGACATCCACATGTCAGGCCAATGCTCTACCACTGAGCCAACTGGCCAGGGCCTAAATAATGCTTAAATCTGTCCACTTTACTCTTTCAAAGAATTGCCATTTTAGGTTGAAGCCACCATCAGGTCTCAATTATATTTCTATAATAGGCTCCACGCTGCCTAAACCAGTCCATCTCCAATATTGTCAGTTGCCCTTTTTCCATTGTAATATGTGTGAAAAAATAATTTTGCTGAACCCAAATAGCACTCCACTTTAGCAGATGCTTTTTACTTTTTACATAAAATCCAAAATAATTAAAATGACTCTCAAGGTTCTCAGAATCTTTCTGACCTCTCCAGTCTTCTCTCTTCTCATTCTCTTGTCATACCCAACATATCAGCCATTCTGAAATTTACTCACATGCCACACTCTCTTAAATTCTCCAAGTCATTACTATATAGGCTCTTTTTTCTTCTTTAAATACTGTATTCTCCTTGCAGCCATCAATCCTGTCCTCTCTTGCATTCCCTGCATCTAAAGAGAGCTGATAATTTATATCTCATCCTACAGAACATTTTCTCTAAGATCCTTCCTCAGACCCTCCAAATCTCCAAATCAGGATTAGCCACTTCTCCTATGTACTCCCATCTATAGCACCCTGAATGTTGTAGTTTGGGGGTATATCATACTAAATTCTAATTACCTATATTGTTTTTTTATGTATCATACTTAATTAAAATCTTCTTGGGTGGAGATGTGGCTTTCATGTTCATCAACATAGGTCTGATATATACTAGGGTTTTAGTAATTATGCATGTCCTGGCTCAACAAAGGAACTCACCATGTGCTTGGTAAAAAGAAAGGTATCATCTTAAACATCTGTCAATGAGGCAACTCACAGTAATGTCCTCCAATTTAGCCTAGGAAAATTTGCATGAAGTGCCTTGTGAGGGAAGGCTGTTGGAGACATTTAGATGTCAGTTAATCAAAGAATGTCTAACGTTTGTTAAACACAAATAAAAAAATGGAAATCAGCAGAAGAATGACTCAAAACTAAGATCAAATCATCAGAGTGATGATGAGAGAAAATGTTGGGTATCTTATCAGTGGTTGAGGATTTATGATGAGTGGAGTAAACCCAGTTGTCAGGGACAGAGCTGAGACACATACTGCTAAAATTTCAATGACACAAGAAAATGCAAAGGTGGACATCTTTTTAGAAAAAGGGAAAATCAGGAAAGAGGTGGAAGATGTTAAAGTGTTATAGAACACAGAGGTGTCTTCTTCAGATCATGAGAGGAAAAGAAATTTGGATGCACTTGGAATCCTAGGTGAGGCTCAGAGACAAAGATGGTTTTTACCTTTGTTGCTTTTGTCACTCACATTCTTTAAATAACATCATATAATGGTGTGACTTTGAGGGAAGAAAGTGTTATCTATGTGCATAACTATAACTTGGCTATATTTCATAAGTTAAAATTTTGTTGAGCATTTACTTAGAGCCAGGCAAGAAATAAAGTACTTTGTATGCATCAGCCTATTTGCATTAGGCTGAATAATGCTCCTAAATTTATCTATACCCTAATCACAGGACCTGTGACTATTTCCTCATCTGGCAAAAAGGACTTTTAAACTAAATTATGTATCTTGAGATGGAAGATGATCATTATCTGTGTGTCCTAAATATAATCACAAGGAATGCCAATGGCCACTAGAAGTTGAAAAAAGAAAAAAAAAATAAATACAAAAAAGAGGTTTCCCCTCAGATTCTCCAGAAAGAACTAGCCTTGTTAACTCCTTGACTTTAACCTAGCGAAATTGATTTAGGACCTGTGAGTCTAGAACTATAAGAGAATATATTTGTGTTGTTTTATGCCACTAAGTTTAAGAAAATTAGTTATAGCAGCAACAGAAAACTGATCTCCCACTTAGTTCTCATGACCACAAACTATTATTGGAACCCCAGGAAAGTTAAGCAATCTGAGAGCAGGATCCAGTCCAGACAGTCTGATTCCAATCTCTTGTCCCTCACTACTACACTGCATTCCATGGTGGAAAAACTGACTTGCCCAGAATATATCTATGGTTAATCCAACAACATGTGGGTTTTTGATTAAATAATATTATAAAAATTCAAAAATGAAAATGAGCATTTAGGAAACTTTTTGGAAATGGTTTTACCTATTTTTAAGCTTCAATTTCCAGCTTGTTTCCTATAATAAAAAAAAATTTACTGGTTCTATTGTTAAAGATTTTGAAAAACCATCATAAGGCATAGTAATTCATTAGTGATAGTAATCACATCATCATATTCACACAAATAGTATATTCATTTGTCATTAACACATGATTCCATCCATATCCAGGGGAAAGGAATAAAGTTCAAAATGTGCATTGGTGAGTCTTAGAGACTTGAACTTACCAGCTAACAGACAGGAGTTTCAGCAGCAGGTTTGTTCCGTAGGGTATAATCTTAAACAATGTAACCTCTCCTGATTCCCTTATCTATAACAAGTGGAGTTTGCCCTATCAGCAGTCTCCTTCCTTTTCTAAGATTCCATGAGTCTGTGATTCAATTTGTTCCTCAAGCCTGCTGGTGACACTGCATTTTTCCATAAAAAATGTTATATTTTGCCCTGTTCATAACATACTGCTCAAAGTTTGTTTCTAAACAAAAATTCATCCCTGAATCTATTAACACCTACTCTGTCCTGTTGAGAGCTGTGATTTAGTAGCAGCTGAAGCATGTTAATGCCATTTACCTGTGGAGCCAAAATTTAGTGCAGGCAGTGGCAGGGCATTTATTAAGTATTTAATATCTACGGAGTACTTTAGATACGATTTTTTTTTTATGTTTTAGTGAGAGGCGGGTAGGCAGAGGCTGACTCCCTCATGTGCCCCAAACAGAATCCACCCAGCAAGCCCACTTGGGGGCGATGCTCTGACCGTCTGGGGCCGTTGCTCCATTGCGACCAGAGCCATGTTTTAGCATCTGAGGTGGAGGCAATGGAGCCATCCTCAGTGCCCACGACCAACTCACTCCAATCAAGCCATGGGCTGCAGGAGAGGAGGAGAGAAAGAGAGAAAGAGAAACAGAAGTGAGAGGGGGAGGGGTGGAGAAGCAGATGGGCACTTCTCCTGTGTGCCCTGGCCAGGAATCAAACCTGGTACAGCCATACACCAGGCCGATACTCTACCACTGAGCCCATTGGCCAGGGCCTAAATATGATCTTATAATCCTTAAAATAACCCTTCAAAATATGTATATCCTACTAATTTAATAGATAAATAAGTTGTCAGAGATACTAATTTAACAAAGATTTTTAAGTTAAGTGGCAAAATGTCCTGATCCCAAATCCTTGTTTTTTCCATAATTCTATACTATATCATATTAAAGTAATGATAGCTTCTATATGTTGAGAACTACAGAAAATTTTATTTTCTCACTATGGTCATACAAAATATATACCCCACTCTCCACGTTCTTATAACTGCAAACCTTCCCATCAAATGGTAGGGTTCCATTGTGTCTGGGTAAGAACTTGTGTGTGCTTTAGCCAACAGAATATGGCAGAATGATTTCATCTATTCTGGGACTAGGTTCTATAATGGATGCAGCTTCCATTTGGCACTCTCAGGGCACAAATGCTTACAACCTACCATGCTGGGAGGAAGCCTAAACTAGCCTTACACAAAGAGGCTCATGTGAGGAGATACTGAGGCCTTCCAGGTGGCAGCCACCAACAATTTCAGGTGCATGAGTTGATTACTTCTGATAATTCCAGCCTCCAACTTCATGTCTTCCACCTAAGACCAAGGACATTGCAGAGCAGATACAAACTGTTCCTACTGTGCCTTGTCTAGATTCTGAGCCCACAGAACCCATTTACATGTTTTACACCATTAATTTTGGGGTGATTTCTTAGGAAGCCCTAGTAACTGCAATAAGTATGTATCATATACATAGTACTTTAAAATTTTTCCCATTTTACAGAAGTGAAAACAGGCTCAAAGAGAATACTTATATGGCTCACACTGAGTGATATAATTAGTATATAAAGATATTGGGATTAAAACTCAAGATGCCTGACCTGCGGTGGTGAAGTGGGATAAAGCATTGACTTGGAACTCTGAGGTCGCCTGTTTGATACCCTGGGCTTGCCTAGTCAAGGCACATATGGGAGTTGATGCTTCCTGCTCATCCCCTCCTCCCTCCTCTCTAAAAATTGAATAAATAAAATCTAAAAATGATATAAAAAAAACCCCAAAATCTCAAGATGTTTTTGTTTGGTTTTTCAAAATCCAGACCCAATTCACTATTCTACACTAGCTCCTAAAAATATCGCAATTGGGAAGCTGTTGGACTTTATGGATATAGTCACCAGCCTATGAAATAAACCACATTTTAATATATTACATTAATGATATTTGATAAATTCAAGACCATTTCATATATGCAATCAGGTACACCAACAAACAAAAACACATAATGTCCTTTTAAGACACCACATTATTTCTAGGTAATTTATATCTTGTGCCTATTATATCAGTTTAATTGACTTTAAAGTATATTTTTATTTTGTTATTTTACATTTTAATGATATTGTTTTTTAAAAATTTTTGAGGGTTTTAGCTTTCACAAGAAATATAGCAATTGTTGCACATTAATGTAACAATGCAATAACATTATAATTTAAGTACAGTGAAGAATATGACTATATCAAAACTAACTTCAGAAGAGCCCTTGGAAACCTATGTAGTTGGTTGCCTCTCCAAAATTCATCTTATCTTTGTCACTGCTCTCAGAAATCTGATTTTGTTTGATATTTACTACCCCACTTCCCTGCTGGAAAAAACTATTTTTAAAAGTCAAATGAATTTTGATACTTTTAAAGTTTTTGTCTTTCAAAAAAAGAAAATTCTTTAAAAGAAATTATTTGTTAATCTAGAAGAGGGCCTGCTCCAGCAATATTTTAAAGCAAAACTTAAAAGTTCACAGTAAAGATTAACTACATACCTAGTGTTTTATTTTATTCTAATTGCAATTATTTTATTCATGTATGTATGTATGTATGTATGTATTTATTTTGTGACAGAGACAGAGAGAGTCAGAGATAGGGACAGACAGACAGGAATGGAGAGAGATGAGAAACATCAATTCTTCGTTGCAGTTCCTTAGCTGTTCATTGATTGCTTTCTCATATGTGCCTTGACTGGGGGGCTACAGCGGCCAGCGACTTTGGGTCCAAGCTGGTGAGCTTTGCTCAAACCAGATGAGCCTGCGCTCAAGTTGGCGACCTTGGGGTTTCAAAACTGGGTCCTTTGCGTCCCAGTCTAACGTTCTATTCCTGCTCCACTGCCTGGTCAGGCCGTAATTATTTTTTTAAAGTTCTAAATCTTATGTTTTAATTGCAATATTGTTATCATTGTCTTGTGCTGTAAGGGTAATTTATTATAAACTGCTCTTCCTTTTAAAAATGAAGTCATTGAAACACTAGGTCAACCCCAAAATAATATTTTGTTCTGATTATTTCTTGTAAATTGTTCCTCACAATATGTCTATTGTATTTCCTCTCTGAAGCTAGGCAATTTTAAACAAATTTAAACCTCTTTGGAAATACATCAATAATTTTACTGTGAGATTAATAGCTAATCTTCCTTGTTTTAGATGTGAAAGATGATAAATAATGGTATATAGACTCTCTAAGTCTTTGCTATGCCTTCTCTCTTATAATACATAGGCTTTTATTTAAAGAGGAGAATATTCTGCTTAAAATAAATCAAGTATTTTGATCGGTGCCACAGATATTTGGGACTAGTTTTGAAGATGTTGTGCCTTTTAGTTGTAATTTAATAAATTTAAGTGCCAGCTAACTTCCTGGGAATTTTTTGTCACTGATAAAATCTAACTTACAATGAATAAAATGGCAGGCATTTTAAACCATACATATGTTTCTAATAACACTCTGTGTATGCAAGGCAGTGTTTTCAATGAGATGAGGTACTCTGGTGACATCATCCTTTAAATTCTCTTTAGGTAAACCAGATGGTTGAATGTGTATGCCGTAAGAATGCTTTTAAACTGTCCAGAGAGGGTTGTTCAATCATTTTTAAGAATGTCACTAATACCCTACATGTGTATTTTTAAATTGATATTTATATTGAAAAAACTGATGTCCCAAAATCTGTTTCAGAAAATTCTCAATTAAACTAAATGATAGAAGTTTAAGTTTTTTTAAAAAAGAAGAGCCTTGAAAACTACAATAAGATTTTATATACTAGATAGTGATTTTGTTGCCATACTACAAAATCAATGATAGTACTGCTTGCCATACTACAAATACAGGGGTGGGCAAAAGTAGGTTTACAGTCATTCAGATAGAAAATAATACATTAGCCTGACCAGGTGGTGGTGCAGTGGGTAGAGCATTAGACTGGGACACAAAGAACCCAGGTTCGAAACCCTGAGGTGGCCGGCTTGAGCACGGGCTCATCTGGTTTGAGCAAGGCTCACCAGCTTGAGCCCAAGGTCACTGGCTTGAGCAAGGGGTCACTCTGCTGTAGCTCCCCAGTCAAGGCATATATGAGAAAGCAATCAATGAAAAACTAAGGTGCCACAACAAAGAATTGATGCTTCTCATCTCTCTCCCTTCCATCTGTCTATCTCTATCTATCTCTCTCTCTGTCTGTCACACACACACAAAAGAAAATAATACAGTAATAAATAATACTACAGAAATAAACTCTGTGTTTTAGGTACCTACAACTGTAAACCTACATTTTCTGAATTCTGTACACAGCTATATTTTTATGTCTAAAAATAAAAAATAAAAAAAAGTCTACAGGTGAAACAAACAGGAAAATAGAAAATAGGAGAAACAGAAAAGGAAAAGCAGTACTCAATCTTCTTTGTCCGCTCATGTAAACTCAGAGCCTAGAGATTTGACAAATAAATCTTGTCTCCGTGACTTTCTTGTGCATTCCACATACATAGTGTCACAGGAAGAGATTAGCTTCTTGCAATGATGTAATAAGTCTCACTGAGGTTGGAGATGGAGGAATCAAATTAAACTGAGTTGATACAATGAAGAAAAGTAAAAATAAATGCTAAATTTGATACATGAGACTTTTATTGATGCAATTGTATTGTAATTAATGGTTTGCTTTGGATTCTACCCATTGAATTTCATCCCACCCTGCAACTATTGAAACATTGAAAAGTTAAGCTGAAGTAAATAGGTGAATTTAGAAAAGGTTTAGAAAAAATGGTGCATCCTTAAATTGTCAATGGTGAAGAGAATTAACAGCATTTTAATCACACATTCAATGTAAAAATAAATATAATTCATAGTTTCAAACATTGGGTTAAATTTTACTTTTTTGAAGTTATTGTAAATTTCTATTTAATCTTACATATAATATCAAATAATAGTTAAAACATTTCAGGTAAGAAATCTATCCTCAGATTTTTAAAACTACCCAGAGTGTTAGAATGCTATCATGTACCAGTGCATAAGAGTTTTGTGGTGTCTCACCTTGAGAAAAATAAATAAATACTCAAATTATCTTTCTTATAGAAAGAGAAGTGATTTTTTTTATAAGAATTCTGGAAAAAGGAACTGAACATAAGTCTTTTGGCAACTTCTGTGCTTCTATCTTGTCTGCAGGAGGATTATAATCTGGTCTATTTGTTGTGGCGTTCATAAAAGGATGAGGGAAGACATCTGGTTCGTCCACTCTGGGTCTGTGCAATCTCCCATTATTGGGTGAGTTAGTCTAATACAGAGATGAACTATTAACAAGTCAACTTACCCTTATAACTGAATTTACCTTTTCCAATTACTCATGAGAGAAATGAATGATGGTTTGCTCTTGTTTCCTCTATTTCTCTGTTGCTTCCAAACTTGAGAAAAGAATGAAACTTGACTAAAGAATGAAGAAATCTTGTTTTTTTGTTTTGTTTTGTTTTGTTTCTCTTTCTGAAGCTGGAAACGGGGAGAGACAGTCAGACAGACTCCCGCATGCGCCCAACCGGGATACACCGGGCACGCCCACCAGGGCGACGCTCTGCCCACCAGGGGGCGATGCTCTGCCCCTCTGGGGCATCGCTCTGCCGCGACCAGAGCCACTCTAGCGCCTGGGGCAGAGGCCAAGGAGCCATCCCCAGCGCCCGGGCCATCTTTGCTTCAGTGGAGCCTTGTCTGCGGGAGGGGAAGAGAGAGACAGAGAGGAAGGAGAGGGGGAGAGGTGGAGAAGCAAATGGGCGCTTCTCCTATGTGCCCTGGCTGGGAATTGAACCCGGGTCCACCGCATGCCAGGCCGACGCTCTACTGCTGAGCCAACTGGCCAGGGCCAGGAATCTTGTTTTTATGTGAGAAATATTTTAACTAATTTTTATCTTATTTAATGTATAAGGGATAAAACACAAAATATTGAATCAGAATAATATTCTCCTTAACCCTGCCATACAGAGATATTAAATGATTTTGCAAAATTCTTTAAAATTAATTTTATGAGATCAAGGTTTGCCTTTATGTTTATAGGAAAGTATAAATTTACCACAAAACTTTGAACCTGGAGGTTTTGACCTCTAAAATGCTGCATGAATTATTTCTGCCAAATCTAATATTGGATGAGAAAATCAAGAAGCTAAAGTATTAATGGAAGGAAGCTTTGCAAAAATATATATAAACATCATCAAACAATGTTTTCCATGTTGTCTTTTCTCTGCTTACCTATTTCTGACATAGTATATATTTAATGGCGTAAGATTACATAAAATCAACCTAAATGAAGGATTAAGTTGAAAACTATCTAACCTAAACCAGCCACGGGCTGACTGAAAAAATGAAGCTTTTTCAAACCCCATGTGGTTAGATAGAATAAAACTGTTTCTAAAAGCAACATGAAAAAACTTGCTGTCATGAACCAAATGAAATTAAGTAAATATGAACATAAAATCAAGTAAATTATTATAATAATAATTAATCCTTACTGATGCTAACTCGATACCAAGACACATAAACTTTCTTTTAATTCTCACAATTCTATAAAGGAATTGTAATTATTATTTCCACTTTTCAGACAAGAAGCTGAAGTGAGTTGATGTAAGTAGCTCAAGTATATGCAACTAGTAAGAGGTTAAACCCAAATCCAAGTCAGTCCAACTCCATATCCCAAGCTCAAGTTAAACTGTATACTACATTGATAAAAGCAAAAAAATAAAACCTAGCTAAAACAATTACATTTGTAAAAATATGGTTATGGAAGATGACAGTCTGAACACAAATATATAAACCAGAAAATTTTTTATGTAAATTATTTAGTAAACTTTTTGGCATTTATTAAACATTAATAACACAAATAATATACTCAATAAGATACAATTACATAAAAATTAAGGTTTATGATACTTAAGAGTTAAGGATTTTTTTTTCTTTTTCATGTGAGAGAGAGACAAGCACAGATAGACAAGAAGGGAGAAATATCAGAAGCATCAGCTTATAGTTGTGGCACCTTAGTTGTTCATTGATTGCTTTCTCATGTGTGCCTTGACTGGGGGCTCCAGTTGAGCCAGTGACCCCTTGTTCAGGCCAGCAACCTAGGGTTCAAGCCAGAGAACTTGGGGTCATGTCTATAATCCCCTGCTCAAGCCAGAAAACCCAAACTCAAGCTGGTGAGCCCACTCTCAATCCAGTGACCCCAGGGTTTTGAACTTGGGTCCTCAGCATACCAAGCCAATGCTCTATCCATTGCACCACTACCTGGTCAGGCAGGAGATTTTTGTTTTCTTAAATATCTTCATCAACGTCACCTGGATTACTTGTTTCTATCTGAGTTATCCAATGATATTTTTGGTAATAAATATAAATATGTCTTAGTAGTAAAATTTAGAAATATTACAAATACATTATCAGTGGATATATTATGCTACCCTTTTACATAAAATTGAAACTACTAGTTCAAATTATTAAGATCTGAAACAAATTGTTTGATTTTTATATTAGTGGAATAAATTTGCAGTGATCTACACACAATCAGATTTCCTTTATAATTATATATTATATTATATTACATATAATATATATTATATGTATTACAATATAAAATTTATATAATATATATGTTGATATATTATATTATATTATACTATATATAGATTTCAATTAATAGGAATTCTGCTGCCATGAACCAGCGCAGCTTGTAATTGTCCAGGTCCTGAGTGAGAACCGTGCGGAATGAAGAAATAGACTCAGAGAGAAAAAGAATGGGATCGGGAGGTCTCTGCACAACCCATAGCTTGCAGGAGTGAAAGCAAAGCCCCCAGCCTGCTTATTATATAGTGCAGAGCCATATGCAAATAAGGAAGTCTCTCATACAAAGTCACTTATCTGAGGCTTAAACAGGAATCCTCATAAAAGTGCACCACCCCTCACTATGCAACAGTCAAGGGTGTGGGAAAGATCTTAGTTTTAGAAGGGTGTGAGGAAGATCTTAGTTTTAAAAGGGTGTGGGGAAGAGATTAGTTTTAAACTAAGCCCTAGGCTATAGGGAATTTGTTAGTTTATAGACTGTCTCCCATATTCTGCCAAAGATGTAAAGGAAAATTAAAAGATTGTGTCTAACTTGACCAGGCAGTGGTGCAGTGGATAGAGCATTGGACTGGGATGCAGAGGACCCAGGTTTGAAACCCCAACACTGACAACCTGATCATAGACATTACCACATGGTCACTGGCTTGAGCAAGGGGTCACTCGCTCTGCTGTAGCCCCTCTATTCATGCACATATAAGAAAGCAATCAATGAACAACTAAGGTGCCTCAGTGAAGAATTGATGCTTCTCATCTATCTCCCTTCCTGTCTGTCCATCCCTATCTGTCCCTCTCTCTGTCTCTGTCACAAAACAAAACAAACAAAAAAGATTATGTTTATTTAGGCTTGAATGTACCTTAAATTAAAACCTATTTTTTAGGCACCTGGTCCTGAATTTTTGAAAAACTAGAACCATGTTTTAATTTGTAATGTGTATACAAATCACCTGAAGATCTTGTTAAATGTAAATACTTATTCTTAATAAAGAGGGTGAGGCTGAAAGTCTAAATTTCTAACAAACACTCTGGTCGTACCAGTGTTGCTGCTCCATTGACCAAATATTGAATGACAAAGGGTTAAAGCAGAGGTCCCCAAACTACAGTCAGTGGGCCGCATGCAGCCCCCAAGGCCATTTATCCAGCCGCTGCTGCACTTCTGGAAGGGGCATCTCTTTCATTGGTGGTCAGTGAGAGGACCACAGGATGCATCCTGTGCTCCTGGAGTACTGTATGTGGCGGCGCCGCAAAGTGCAGCATCGCTCACGTACAGTACTACTTCCTGTGATGCGGGACGCTCGCGTCACGGCTCCAGAAGCACGTCATATCACTTGTTACGGCTAGCAGTGACAAATATGGAACCAGACATTGACCATCTCATTAGCCAAAAGCAGACCCATAGTTCCTATTAAAATACTGGTCAGTTTGTTGATTTAAATTTACTTGTTCTTTATTTTAAATATTGCATTTGTTCCCGTTTTGTTTTTTTACTTTAAAATAAAATATGTGCAGTGTGCATAGAGATTTGTTCATAGCTTTTTTTTATAGTCTGGCCCTCCAACAGTCTGAGGGACAGTGAACTGGCCCCCTGTGTAAAAAGTTTGGGGACCCCTGGGTTAGAAAATACAGCCTCTGAACATAAAAAAAAGACACTTATTAAATTGTCTTCCAGGATCTCTTTTTCTGGAAATATTCCTCTCTCTCTCTCCATCAACACTGCTACAATGGCAGCCATCATGATTATACTTCCCGATCATCATTTACACCAGTGGTGAGCCCTTAACTCAACCAGCTCCTTCTCAAATATTGAGACCTGAGACCCAGAGAAAATCAATTTAGCATTTCTCATTTATCTCGTGACTTTACATAAATTCTTGAGCAAGGGCTGGTGTTCATTTTCTACCTAGGGGTAGAGAAGAGAAAAACTGTTCTGCAAATGAAGAAGAAAAATAAAGCATCATATTCAGAGAGAAATAGACATGAGAGGCACCAAAAGAGGAGCTTAATGGATTCTTTAGTGTGTTCCCATTTGAATTCTATTCCCATGGCCCAGGTATATTGCTGCTCTAACAAATTACCTTTTCACTCAAGCTTAGTTGTTATCTATTTCATACAACCTAAGCAGTGCTAACTTTATATTTTAAAGTAAAATGTACTTTATTTATGTACATCTAAAAGCACATGAGTTTGGGAATCATAATCACAGCCTCATTTATGAGAAGTACTAAAAATCTGTGCTAAGCAGGCACAAGTATATATATATATATATATATATATATATATATATACACACACACACACACAATGATATATACCACACCCATGCATATTATTCTAATGAAATTTTGCATCAAATATATATTATTTTAGTACATCTGTTACTTTAGAATTCAGTTCTAAATAAATGATAGCAATCATTACACTTACAGATGTGTAATGAGAGAAAAATCTATTAAGTGACATGAGTGAATATTATATTTCCATAATCTGAGTAAACTGCCTTTTAAAAATGTATTCACTTTTTCCTTTCAGAAGCTCGGTAGTTAATTCCAATGATGAAAAATCTCATATTAAATACATATGTTGATTGCTAACAAAGGCACCAGAATGACATTTTCCTTTAGATAAAGGTATTTTAAATTACTCTGGTGCTTTTATTATTATGCACAGTATCTATTCATATTTAATTGCTTAAAGGTTTAGCCTGATTAAGCAAAATGTTTACAAATAAGCAATGCCATAAAATTATCTCTAGTTTTTGGGCTCTGGCCAAATCAACTTCCTGTAAATATTCAATGATGAATTCTATAACTGAATAGCTAATAACTCATCTAACCTTAAAACTTAAACTGAATGCACACATTTGAAGCAATCAGAGCATTTCAGTAACACAGGTGTTATAAAGCTATCACAGAAACTAGCATCTGAAGAAAATATCAGACTTCTTTTCTCTCAACTATTTAGACTAACTGCAATGCAAACTCAAAATATGGTTGTTAATCCTAAACACAACCGATAATACTGCTTATATGAACCTAATGACAAAAATTAAAATGAATGACTATTTCAAAAGGAAGAGATAGACACAAATCCGGGCTTTGTAAGGGGTAGAAGTTTATTTAATTTGGGGTTTCCTCCATAAGAAAAATAAAGAAAAGGTAATAAAAAATAGGTATAAATTTTAACATTTATTAGAATGAGAAAAGAAATTATAAGAAACTGAAAGTTTTAAAAAGCTGATAAACACCATAAGCCAAAATAAATAAACAAAACTACAAAATAGGCTTTGGACACACCTATATCACAGTATTTTTTAAATGTTTTGGCTGCATACTTTTTTATTGCTCTTCGTATAACAATAATTTTGAAAATTTTTCAGTAAACAGAATAAAAATATAATTCATATTTTTTAAACATAAATGGTATTTCTTTAAATATTGGTAGTGTAGAAAGTTTCAGCTTTATGTCTTATTACTAACATGCATATTTTAAAATGATTTTTTTCAAAATTAGAGAAACCTCAAAGTTGTTTTATATATGAGCTGTGAGATTTCAGGTCATTGAAAATAGTCTTGTGAAGGAAAAAATTATATTAAATAATCTTGTACTCATTAACCAAACTACTGTTGAGAGCTTTATTGTATGGTGTATGTTATAATATATTCATCAATGTTAGTATTTTGGGTCACATCAGCAGAAAAAAAAATATTTTAATATGAGCCATGTCATCTGGGACTTAAAGGAGAAGATACATCAAATGTACTGACATTTGCTTCCATATGTTGGGATGCATAAAACATGAAACTAAACCCTCTGAAGTACTTCTTTGTGTCATGTCTATAAGTTAGTGTCCTACAAAACACAGGAGGTTTACCAGATTTTATTGTATAAGAAAGATACCCTTTTGAAAAAAACCCATATATTTATAATTTACATGTGGATTACTGAGTAACATATGAATTACTGAATCGGTGAATTACCTGACAGGAACTTCTGTTTCACTAAGCACTGGGAAGAACCAAATCCTCTGCTTATAATTTTAAATCTCTTTGATTGGGATCATTTTCCCCAGATAAGTTCCTGCATTTATATTTTTCAGAGCTTAATTTCTCTCCCCCTTCACGCATACTTTTGGTGCTAGGTACTGTACATAAGTTCATACGACAGTTTCAGCTCAGGGCCATAAATTCTGTGCCGTGATGCAAGGTGAGTCAGCATGTGGCAATGACCGTGACTCCTAGAAGGCAATCTTAATGGCATATAAGAATTAAGTATCCAGAAAATTGAGTCTATAAATCATATTAACATGTCTTTCAACACCTAAAGTATTTATCACATTAGCTGAGCCCTCAAAATTCCCACGGCCACTGTATTGCCAGGCATGGGGTGGGGGATGTATGGCCGAGGAAAAGCTGAGTGAAAAAAAAGTAGCAATCTTAAACAATTACCGTTAAATACCTTATACTGCAAAGTTAGCCAAACATATGACCAATGAATACATCATTAGGACCTTTCCAAGGGACTTGTTTCTTATAGGAGAACCATCTCGAATTGGAAAAATGAGAAGTTGAAGTAAAACAATTCTTAAAAAGTTATAACCCGCCAAAATTTATTAAACAAAGCTGGCAAAGCTATATAAATACTAGACATATATACTTCAAGTCAAAAAGTACAAGTTATTAATAATAAAAGGTACAACTCTCCAGAAGGGTATAACTGTTTTAATTTTAATGAACTTTTATATTCAGGCAATAAAAACTTAAAATGTAATAGGAACAAATAAGTAAATCCACAATGAGGGCAAGTAAAATTTTCTTATAAACTTCTGAGATACAATTCTCATATAACGTAAAAATCACCTGTCTAAAGTGTACAGTCTAGTGGTTTTTAATGTTCATAGACTTGTGAAAACATAATCAGTATCTAATTTCAAAATATTTTTATCACTTTCCCAATGAAACTCCGTACAGATTAGCAGTCACTCCAAATTTTCTCCTTCTCCTGGTCCTTCGCAAAAATTAATTTTTCTATTTTTATAAATTTATCTATTCAGGGCATTTCATATAAATGAATGATGTAGTATACTGTATGTTTTTTTGTGACTGGCTTTTACTTAGCACATTTTTGAGGTTCATTCATTTCGTAGCATGTAACAGTACTTCATTAATTGTAATGGCTGAATAGTATTCCATTGTATACAAAATTAGTTCATCTATTTTTCAGTAAATAGACATTTGGTTTGTTTCTTTCTTTTTTTTTTTTTTGACTAATAAATAATTCTGCTGTGAACATTAGTTTGCAAGTTTTTGTGTGGACATATGTTTTCTGTTCTCTTGGATATATCCTTAGGAGAGAAATTGCTTTATCATATGGTAGCTATATGTTTAACCTTTTGCGGAACCGCCAAACTGTCGACAGTGTCAGCACCTTTTAAAATAGCACATGCGATATTTGATGGTCCTAATTCTCCACATTATTGCAAAAACTATTTGTCCGTTTTTTGTGTTTGTTTCAGCTGCTCTATGGAGAATGAAATCATATCTCACTGTGGTTTTGATTTCCATTTTCCTAATTGTGAGTAACATTGAGCATCTTTATTCATGTGCTTATTTTCCACTTGTATATTTATTTTGGAGAAATGTTTATACAATTATTTTACCATTATTTAATTTCATTAATTAACCTTTTCTGGCAAGTTATATGAAGATTTATAAAATATATTCTGGATACAAATCTCTACTTTTTTTTCCTATTCTATGGGTTTTTTTACTTTTATAATTGTGTACATTAAACATAAACATTTTGTTTTTATTTTTGAAGTCTATTTTTGTTTTGTTTTGTTTTTTGTATTTTGGGCATCATAACTAAAAAACCATTTACTAACCCGAAATCATGAAAATTTGCTCTTATGTTCTCTTCTAACAATTTCATATATTTAGCTCTTACATTTAGGTCTTTGATTCATTAGTTAGTTTTTGTATGTGATGTGAATAGAGAAGCAAATTCCATTTCTTTTTTTTTTCTTAAGTGAGAAGTGGAGGGGGGCAGAGAGACAGACTCCCTTATGCACCCCAGTGGTGATCCACCTGGCAGCCCCCTATGGGGTGATGCTCTGCTCATCTGGGGCTGTTGCTTCATTGCTTGGCAACTGAGTTCCCTATGTGGTGATGCTCTGCTCATCTGGGGCTGTTGCTTCATTGCTTGGCAACTGAGCTATTTTAGCACCTGAGGCAAGGCTATGGAACCATCCTCAGTGCTTGTAGCCAACTTGCTCCAACCAAGCCATGGCTGCAGAAGAGAGAGAGAAAGAAGGAGAGGGAGAGGGGTGGAGAAGCCGATAGTTGCTTCTCCTGTGTTCCTGACACAGAATTGAACCCAGGACATCCATATTCTGAGCCAATGCTCTACCACTGAGCCAACTGGCCAGAGCCACAAATTCTATTTCATACGTATGTCTAGTTGTTTCAGCAACCTTGTCAATATCAATTGACCATGAATGTATAGGTTCATTTATAGGATTTTGAGTCTATTTCATTGATATCTATGTCAGTTTTTATATCGGTATTCTATTGTTTTCATAACTAGGTATGTAGTAAATTTTAAAATAAGGCTTTTTATTTTATTTTATTTTTTGTTTGTTTTTGTTATTTGAAGATTCTTTTCTATATTAATATTAAAAACAGCTTGTCAAATTCTGCAAACAGTTCACTATGATTTTGATAGGAATTGAATGAAATCTTTAGATCAACTTAGAGAGTACTGTATATAGTATGTGCATATATAATGATATATGTATTATATTAACATATAGGAAATCTGTTAATTAAAAATCACCATTCATGAAATGGAAACACAGTTAAAAAATGAGAAAAGAGATTTTTAATACATATATTACTAAGAATTTAGATACTGAATGTATACTAAATCCTAAAGAAATTAGGAAAAGAAAGTTATCACTGCTCCTCAAATGATACCAAGATCAAAATAAGGTTTTGTTTTTTTTAGTAAATAGGTAACCATATGGTCAATCGATACATGAGAAGTATGCTCAACTTCATTAATAATTTTAAAAACACAATTAAAAATAGCACAAGAACATAGTTCATAGCCACCATCCTAACTAGAACTGAAAAGAATAAGAATGAAGAGGGACAGGACGAAGGGGAAGAAGAGGAGAAAATACCTGTGTTTGTGAGAATGTGGAACAATAGAAACTCTCACATATTGTAGGTATATTCAATTTGAAAATAGTCTAAAATTATCTGGTAAAATTGACAATAATTTGGCCTTATCTACTAAAAATAAGAAAAAACTGAGAGATTCTTGCAAACATGCACAAAAAGATACACATTAAGATGCACAGAGCAGCACTGATATAATAGCCCAACAGAAAAAGGTCAATTGTACTCAATAGATTAGATACATAGATTGTAGTATATTGATAAAACAGAATGCTCTTCAATAGTAAAAAATTAAGTATTGGTATTCATATCAATGAGAGTTGCTTTCACAAATGTGAAATTTAGCAAAAAAAAAAAAAAGAGTCCTGGAAAGATTCAATGAGATTCCATTTAAATAAATACCATTGAAGAACAGGCAAAACAACATTATACTTTTCAGGAATGCACAAACAAGTGATAAAGATTTAAAAAAAGACAGATTTAAAAGAAAGAGATAAAGCAAGAAATAATATAGGATAAGTATATAAGTTATTGTGTATTTGCTTAATAATTATCCTTTAAACTAAACATTTTAAGAATTCTTTAGCAACTGTGGTATATTTTTAAATTTGTAAAAATAAATAAAATAATGTTGTGGAATTGCATTAGTCAGGAAAAATCTCTTAGAAGGGAGGGCATGTGCAATTCCTAGTTGAATGAGAGGGAGTAACAGTGATACACAACCTATTTTCACCAGATAATCATTTAACCAAGTGACTTGAATGACCATTTGAGAGTCATGGTATAGAAAATGGACAGGTTTCAAGCCACAAAGAAGTTTATTTGACAGGCAAAGGAACCTGAATATTATGTTTAACAGTTTAATTTTATTAATTAAATTTCTCAGAAAATGTTATGAAGTTTTCTTAATTTCAGTAGTCATCGAATGCAAAAGTAATTATTTGTAACGTATCTCTGTTTGTCTCAGGTTTTATTCCTTCTCAGAGTATAAAAGTGGGTTATCCGGACATGCTTGATATGTATTAGAATGAATATCACATTTGCACAGAGAGCTGTGTTATATAACTACTGTCTATCATCTAATCTCTTTTATCTACAGGTAGGCTCGATGCACGTGATCATCTAAAACCATTTTTTAAATTACTTTATTTCAATTAAGACTAATTTCTTAATTAAGTGAATGTGTCCTTCGTGCTACAAAGTCACCTCCTGCCAAAAGCCTTCCATCCGACTGAGAATAAAGACAAGTGACATGTCTTCCTCCTGAAAGTAGTACTCATATACCCTGGCATGAGCATCACAAATTCAATTCTGTTAAAAGTAATGAAGTAGGAATGTCAGTTCAATTATCTGCAAACAGTTTGTGTCCAGGTTTTTTCACAGCTCAGGGTAATAACTGCTACAGGCTAATAACATTTCTGTGCAGCTGCTGCATGATGTTTATGTGGACTTTAACTCTTAGCTGGCTATTTACTTTTCAAACAGAACCCCAAAAGTTTTTTCTCAACCATGAGTTGTGTTCAAAATTAGTTACTAGCAAAGAAGTACACAGCATCCAATCCAGAATATTTAGAGACTTAACAAAAAACCTTGTTTACAATGTAGCAATGGTAATTTTGGGATTAGAGATAGGCTGTCAGGTTTTTACTAAATCTATGACTTGGAGCAAGTCACTTAGATTCTCTGTGCCCTGGCTTCCTCAAGTATAACAAAGAGAAAATAGTATTAGGTTGTGCCTGTAGCCTTATGTGAATACTAAATGAGATAAAACTTGTCCAGCATTCAGTTCAGCACTGGTCATACAGTAAGTGTTCAATAAAAATTAGCTGTAATCAGTAATAGTAAAAATAAGAAAATATTGACAGAATATTATTTCATGCATATAGATCGACTTTTATTGATAAAAAGCTATAAAATATGTTTTTTGGCCCTGGCCGGTTGGCTCAGTGGTGGAGCGTTGGCCTGGCATGCAGAGGTCCCGGGTTCGATTCCAGCCAGGGCACACAGGAGAAGCAGATGGGCGCTTCTTCCTCTCTGTCTCTCTCTTCCCCTCCCGCAGCTGAGGCTCCATTGGAGCAAAGATGGCCCGGGCGCTGGGGATGGCTCCTTGGCCTCTGCCCCGGGTGCTAGAGTGGCTCTGGTCACAGCAGGGCGATGCCCCGGAGGGGCAGAGCATCACCCACTGGTGGGCAGAGCGTAGCCCCCTGGTGGGCATGCCAGGTGGATCCCGGTCGGGTGCATGCAGGAGTCTGACTGACTGTCTCTCCCCGTTTCCAGCTTCAGAAAAATACAAAATATATTTTGTGTATATATATATATATATATATATATATATATTTATATTTATATATATATATGTTTTTTGTTCCTCTATGATGCTCTATCATGCAGAGAAGCAGGTGGCAGAATCAGTACAGAGAGGAAAGTGATTGGCAGACAAGTAAGATGATCTCTAATGGCACCTGTCTCCTGTTATCTATGTCATTTTTATGATCCTCCACTTGTCTTTTGGATGAACCTAGTGACTTGCTTCTAATGAATCAAATCCAGCAGAGGTGATAGGATGGTCCTACCAAGACTAGATTGAAATCTGGATGCTGTTGGATTTGCCAGTACACCTTTCTCTTGTCTTCCTGCTTGCTTGCTCTGAAGAAGCAAACTGCGGTATTGTGAGATGTACTATAGAGAGTTCCAAGAGGCCAGAAATTGAGGGCAGCCTCTGACCAATAAGCAGTGAAAACCAAATGGCCTAAATCCTGCCAATAACCTGGTGAGTGAGCTTAGAAATAGACCCTCAGTCAATTGAACTTTCCAAGGATTGTGATCTGGCTGACATCTTGATTGATTACAACCAGAAGCAGAACACCCAGCCTAGCCTCACTTGGTTCCTGACTTACTGAAACTGTGAGATAATGAATATTATTGGTTTAAGCCACTAAGGTAACATTTTACACAGCTATTAACTATTATAAGGAGAAAGAACTTGAAACATGAGCAATGTTTTCTTATATATCAAATAATTTTTAGAAGGGAATTAGGGAACATGAATTAAGAGTTCGGACTTTTATGTAAAACTTCAAAGGCAACTGTTTCAGAGAAGACATTATACTTACTGTTATTTTTAAAATATAAGACTTGCTTTTATTCCTTTTTAAGCATTTATCTCATATAAAATAGACACAACTAAAAATTATTTTAGATATTGTCTCTGTGCCCAATTGATATATTTATGATATTAAAAATGACTACTTTTATGGATTTAAAAGGCTTTATAAAGATTTATATAAGATTTTCTGGAGGAAAATTGGCAATAAAACAGACTAACAATAAGATATTAAGCAATAAGCTCTGAAGTCCAGAAACAAAGTAATTGATCTTTGTAGCCTTAGTAGTTAGCACAAAATCCGGCACATAGAACACATCACAGATTTATTCTTCTGCTGAATAAAAACAATTGCATTTTTATAAAAGAAGAACTATATAAATAAAGCATAAATTTTGGTGACAGGCAGACTTTATTTCAAATGTCCCTCTCTCCACCCTTAGTTATATGACCTCCGGCAAGCCACTCGTTTCTTTCGAAAGTTAAAATTATAGCTAAACTGCTGATAAAAAAATTTAAGAAAAAATGTGTTCAGAGAGTCATAATTTTATAGATATTAAAACATATTATTCGATTCCCGGCCAGGGCACACAGGAGAAGCGCCCATTTGCTTCTCCACACCTCCACCGCGCTTTCCTCTCTGTCTCTCTCTTCCCCTCCCACAGCCAAGGCTCCATTGGAGCAAAGATGGCCCGGGCGCTGGGGATGGCTCTGTGGCCTCTGCCTCAGGCGCTAGAGTGGCTCTGGTCGCAACATGGCGACGCCCAGGATAGGCAGAGCATCGCCCCCTGGTGGGCAGAGCGTCGCCCCATGGTGGGCGTGCCGGGTGGATCCCGGTCGGGCGCATGCGAGAGTCTGACTGTCTCTCCCTGTTTCCAGCTTCAGAAAAATGAAAAACAAAAAACAAAAAAAAAACATATTATAAAAATAGTAATTTAAAATGTATGCTAGAAAAAGAGTAGGCAAACAGTTCAGTGAATCAGAATTAAATTTCCAATAGACAATCCAAGTACATTTTTTTAAATTTAAAAGTGATACATAAGGGATTTCAAATCATTGGAGGAAAAAAAAACCCCAGAGAACTTTGGCATAATTAAATATTTAAATAACAAGTTATTTTCAAATATACTAAAGACATGGAATACTTATGATATATACGAATTACTATGTTAAAATTATCTAAAGAATCTAACCAATGTATTAATATATTAAAATAATAAACCAACATAAAAAAGACCACCAACTTGTTAGAAATATGTTCAAAGGGTATAAAGTATTAATTCATGGGAAAATATTCATAATTTCCCATGATAAAAGCTCAGATTAATTACCATTTCTTTCTTAAATTGCAGTTGCAAAAGGCAACATAAAAGAGTGATGTTCAGCTGTTCACTTGTTAGACTGCCGAAGCTGAAAAGTGATGATAATATCTAATATTGGCCACGGTGTGGGAAAACGAACTGTTATAAACCATATGTAAAGTGTAATGGCAAGATTGTGTGTGTGTGTGAAAAAGAGAGAGAGAAAGAGAGAGAGACAGAAACAGGAAGGGAGAGAGATGAGAAGCATCAACTTGTAGTTGTGTCACTTTAGTTGTTCATTGATTGCTTCTCATACATGCCTTGATTGGGGGGGGGCTCAAATCAAGCCAGTGACATCTTACTCAAGCTAGTGACCTTGGGCTCAAGCCAGGGACCATGGGATCATGTCAATGATCCCATGTTCAAACCAGCGGCCACAAGCTCAAGATGCAAGCCTGCAGTAAAGCTAGTGACCTTGGGATTTCAAACCTGAGACCTCAGCATTCTAGGTCGATGCTCTTTCTACTGTGCCACCATCGGTCAGGCCAATGGCTAAGGTTTTATGGTGGAAAACTTCCCACTAGCTATCAAAATTAAAAATCCACACACTCACTCTTCTAGAAAATTCTGAAAATATGGTTGTACTGGAATAATGCTAGGTCTTTTTAAATTCCATCATAAAAATAAACAGAGAAATTAGACTAGCAAAACCAAAATATCACAGCTAGGAACTACAATAAAAATGACAAAGTATCTCCATAGACTACAAAATGCAAGCAGATGGGAATAAACCACCAATAGCTATAAACCTGCAATGTATAGCATCTATTGGAGGGGTAGGAATAAAGCAAATGGGCATCTGAATGACCTGAAGAGATGAAAATCTCGGAATTTCAACAGATTTTCACTAGAAAGCCCAACAGCTAAAACTGAAAGACTCTTTTGTACATTACAAATCCTGGGTGCATGAATTCCATGGTAAGTTCTAACAAGAGAGAGCAGTCTAATTTCTGTAAACATTCAAAACTACTGGTCAAACCTTCGATATAGGATAATGTCTCACAATGAGAAGAAATTGTTGGGAACAGAATTCAAGTTGAGAAGAAAAGGGACAATACAGGAGACACTTATATGGTCTACCCTCACGGCAAATAAGAATACAGGGGGTCCTCAGGTTATGACACAATTCCATTCCTACGACAGTGATGTAACTTGAATTTTGAGGTACCATAAGTCAAAACACATCCTAACCTAACAAAAACAGAACACTGGCACTTTTAATAGTCCAAAATAGCATAGGTAAGCATACTGGGAACGCCAACTCCCTCACTCATTTGCTGCGTAACTGCATATTCTTCAGCTGTGCACAACTAAACTATTAATACTTCTCCAACATAGTTTGTAAGTATGACATTAATGGTGTAAGCTGAAACACTCACATATCAATTTTTTAAAGTTTTTATGGGAGTAAGTATTGTGAACTCAAAGCATCGTATGTCGAGACTGTCGTAACCCGAGGACCCTCTCCCTATATAGGTAAAGAAAAGAGAAAGTCCAAATAAAAATAGAAGAGGGTGACCAGGTTGGGGGTGTGGGGCAGAATGGATAAAACCATCATTTTTAACTACACTGCTCACAAAAATTAAGGGATATTTTATCACTTCATATTTCTTTTGAAATATCCCCTAATTTTTGTTAGCAGTATATAAAAACAGAAAGAGCCCTAGAACTATGAAGCTGAAAAAATTTTCTGAACTCATCTCTCCTTTCTAAAAGTTCAGGAAAACTAATTTCACATAAAAAAACTTGACCCAGAATTCCCAACATTGAGAACATATTGTAAACATTACAGGAATTTGAACAAAAAGAAGAAAACATTTTATGAACATTAAGGCCAAAAGACCAAGTTCATTTTTAGAAAAAGAAAATCAGATTTCATTAGATTTTCAAAAGCAGCACTTTTTCCCAATAGAAAAAAGGGGGAACATACTTATCATATTTTATATACTCAAGAAAAGCAAATGTGAGTTAATAATTTTTTATAGTCAAACTCTCTTTCAAGGATAAAAGTCACAATCAACCTTTTTTGAACAACTATGAACTCAGAAAATTCTGTTCCTGTGACTCCTTCTTGAGAAATTCACTAGGAAATAAGCCTCAGGTAATAAAAATGACTGGAAATAAACTAATATTCATTTTGATGTGATTATCATTGGCTACTAATACCACATAAAGAGAGACCGGCATTGTTTGCTTCCTGATGGAAACATACATCACCTATGAAGAATCTTGCCAAACATCTGTACTTGGATCCGACTATTATTGTAGAGAAAATGTGGAGAGTGGAAGAACCTAATAAACATCACAGTGATGCATCAAGCAAATCCAGATTATTCTAAATTCTACAGGGTAAACAATGTGTTTTTATAAATAAAAAAAAAAACAGCAAGAAAAAAAAAAGACTTAAACAGATCTAATCAGTCTTGATGACTATTCTGGTCCCTGATTTCAATAAACTAGAAAAAAAATGGCAATTAAAAAGATGAACTGTGACCAAATATTTGAGGATTTTAAATGAATTATTTTAAAATTTTTAAGGTATGCAAATGATAACACACTTATGGTTAAAACAGTCAATATCAACAGTCAATATCTCTTAGACATTAAAATATGTATGGAAAATGACATGATTTACTTCATAAAAAAATGTAAATCACAAAAAGAATTTTACTCAAAATAAAGGACATATATAAAGAACATATGTAAAAAGAATACCAGAAAGCTAGAATTAACTTAAACTGGAAGTTGAATCTGGCTGAAAAACATACTGTTGTAAAAATGATAGAGACATCTATGCATTGCAGGAAGGTGTCTGTGGAATACTTATAATGTAAAAAAATATATATATGGTTTCATAAAATTATTTCTATAAGTAACATATTAAATCTGTATATATAAATGTAGATCAGGAAAAAGATATAATTCCACAATGTGTGTACATAAATGCATGCAAATATAGATGTATATGTGTGAATATATACACAAGAACCAACATACATTAGCATATCCTTGGAAAGTATTTAGAAGAATATGCACCGAATTGATATCAGTGGCAAATTTTATAAAATGTTATTTAAAATATCTTTATTATTGTTCCTTTGCTCATTCATTTAACAAATATTTATTTCGTATTTATTCTATGTTATATATTATCCCAGAGACTGAGAATACACAATAACACAGGCATGAAGTGCTACCCTCATGGAAATATAACATGGAGAGACAGATAATTTGTCAAATAAATAAATGAAAATTACAGTATGTAGTGGAGAAAACAGCTGAGTTCAGCTTGCTCGCTGGTTTACTGGCTGCAAGCATTTTGCCTGATTAGTGTGTGAGCATTTGGCAGTGCCCCACGTGTGTGTGCTCTATGTAGGGCTGCAGGGGGCTTTCCCTGGGGGCGATTCTCACAGGTCGCTCTCCCACCACTGCACGGTGCTCCCTGCTCCCTTGTCCTACAGTGTGAAAAGCAGGTTTTCCTTTGTTTATTGATAGTTCTTTTCCTTTTTTGTTTGTTTGCTCACCTGTCTTTGCGAGCCTCCAATAAATAGGTATGACCCTACACTTTCCTGCTCCACAGTTCATCTACCATCTTCCCAAATTCACTGTGAACCTTGCTGGCTTCAACCACCAGCATGTTATATGTGATGAGAAAAAAACAAGAAAAGAGAAAGTTCCTGGATTTTTAAATAGGTTGGTCAGCAGAAGTCTCACTGAGGATGTTTAGGAAGCAACCGGGTATTTTCTTGGGAAGGAGCTCTGCAGCAGAGGGAACAGCAATTGCGAGATCCTCAAACAGGACCATACCTTCTGTCTTGGAGGACTAGCAAGAAGAACAGTGTCTGAGAGGAGAGAATGAAGGGAAGAGTATAAAAATGAATTCAGAGGGAACAGGATACCTTACCTTGTAAGGCATCACAGGTCTTAGTAAGGACTTACTTTTATATATTGAGAGAAGAGGCCATTAGACATTTTTTGTTGTTGTTGTTTTTGCAATACTAGCTTTCGGAATTGTTCTTGTGTAGTTATTTTGTTGTGATTCTTAAGTTGGTATTGTTTTTATGTGAAAATACTTGTAAAAAGAAGTCTTCATTTAGTTTTGAAGTCTGAGATAATAGCAAGTGTTGGAGAGGCTGCTGAGAAAAAGGAACCCTCATTCACTGTTGGTGGGAATGTAAAGTAGTACAACCATTATGGAAGAAAGTATGCTGGTTCCTCAGAAAATTAAGAATGGAACTACCACATGACCCAATGATCCCTCTACTGGGTATATACCCCCAAAACTCAAAAGCATTGGTACATAAAGACACATGCAGTCCTATGTTCATTGTAGAATTGTTCATGGAGGCCAAGATATGGAAACAACCAAAATGTCCTTTAATAGATGGTTGGATAAAGAAGATGTGGTACATATATACTATGGAATACTACTCAGCCATAAGAAATGATGACATAGTATCATTTACAACAACATGGATGGACCTTGATAACATTATACTGAATGAAATAAGTAGATCAGAAAAAGCTAAAAGCTGTATGATTCCATACATAGGTGGGACACAAAATTGAGACTCATGGACATAGATAAAAGTGGAGTGGTTACCAGGGGGATAAGGAGGGAGCAAAGAGAGGGAGGTAAGGGAGGGGGAGGGGCATAAAGAGAAACAAATAAAAGGTGACGGAGGACGATTTGACTTTGGGTGATGGGTATACAACATAATCAAATGTCAAAATGATGTGGAGATGTTTGGTCTAAATCTATGTACTCTAGTTGGCCAATGTCACCCTGTTAAAATTAATTGTCAAAATAAAACAAGTAAATTATTTTTAAAAATAATTTGGAAGTCTGACCAGTTCCATAAAGGAAAGCACTAGTTTGGCTATTGACAACAATCTGTTTAGAACCTATTAAATCAAACCATGAGCCATTTTTAAGTGTTTTAGCTGTAGTAATCTTCACTGTTTTTTCTTGTAACCACTTGCTAACACTAGTTTCTTCACCTGCCACTACACTTAATTATACTCTTCCTGTTTCCTCCTCCTAATTACCTGAACAGAGCTACCCCCCCCCCAAAATGGAGAAGGTGGATACATACAGAAATGTCCATCTAAGCTACATTTTACCAAAGGATTTTACCAGTAAGATAATTACTCATCATCTACAAGTGATTGTATAATCCCAGTCATGTGTACGTGTCATGTTTTCACTTGAACAGAGAGTGACATCCTACTGAAGTCTTACAATAAACTGACAGGGCCTTGGCTCTCTCCGGTAGCATGCTGGTGCCTCTCCCGTCACCCTCCTTGTCCACACCCAGGTACCTTACCTTTGCTTCTCTCTCCTAAGCTCCAAGCGCCCTTCTTTTGCTTCTGTAACTTGTTTCCTGAGCCTACTCAGCCCAGCTGGCTCACTTTTACTACCTCCATAACTTTTTAAATAAACCTTCTCGTATAATTAAAAATAAAAAATGACATGGCCTTATCAAGAGAAAGTTAAATCATCCATGTAGCCATCACCTCCTTAATCAGATCCTAAAGCATTTGTTAAATAGCGAATTCATGGTGTGTTTGTCATTTTGGCTCTTGCTAACCCTTATTTATGCTGGTTTCTAATTGAGTCATTGAGTGTTGATACGGACAGCTTTTACGCATGAGTCAAGAAAGAAAAGAAAGATTTGTGTTACTATCAGGTTTTAACGGAAGCACACTTTACTATCTTTTGACTAAGTTCTTCATTGCCATTTTCATAATGATTACAACAGAAGAATCTCTTTTGAAACTGCAGCCTAGTAATGAGAAATCCTGCAGTGTTGGAACTAAATGATAGCTGAGATTTCCCCTCCCCACAATAATGTATAATCCACGAAGAGATTAGAATTTAATGGAATTGTCCTGCTTTAAGCAGTCTAAAATGGGGCCTCCCTGCAGAGCTGCAGTTTAACGTTGAAGATGGAAAGCCCTGCCACTCTTACAGTCTTTCTTTCTTTCTTTCTTTCTTTCTTTCTTTCTTTCTTTCTTTCTTTCTTTCTTTCTTTCCTTCTTTCTTCATTTTTCTTTTTTTCAGAGACAGAGAGTCAGAGAGAGGGATAGATAGGGACAAACAGACAGGAATGGAGAGAGATGAGAAGCATCAATCATTAGTTTTTCATTACGACACCTTAGTTGTTCATTGATTACTTTCTCATATGTGCCTTGACTGCGGGCCTTCAGCAGACCGAGTGACCCCTCGCTCGAGGAATTGACCTTGGGTCCAAGCTGGTGAGCTTTTTTTGCTCAAGCCAGATGAACCTGCGCTCAAACTGGCAACCTCGGGGTCTCGAACCTGGGTCCTCGGCATCCCAGTCCGACGCTTTATCCACTGTGCCACCGCTTAGTCAGGCTCTTTTTTTAATTTTTAAATGGCATTATTATTACCTCTTCCCACCATGGTAAAAGAAAAAAATAATTTTAACTGATATACTGCTCTATTTATTTGGAATTATATTTAGCTGCATGTGACAAAAAAATGTCTAAATAACAATAATTAGAAAAAGATTGTGACATACCTTTTGCTCAGGCAAATAAGGTCTGAATGTGGACCATTCAGGGTCCTGGAGAAGTTGCACACTCAGTGGAAACCTGTGCTTCTTCAATCTCTCAGGCTTTGCCGTCTTTAGCATATAGATTTCTTTTTACAGATTGCCTGATGGTCCAAGATGGATGCTGGAGTTCTAACCATCATAGGTAAATTCCAACAAGAAGAAGGACAGAAGGAAGGCTAAAAGACACACTGCCCAGCTGCGGTAGCCTCCTTTAAGACTTCCTGGAAGCAACATTTTTAATGATTTCTATCTGTATCTCATTAATCACCTCTAGCTACAAGAAAGGATAAGTCATATAGACTTTTAGCTGGGCAAATTGCAACCTTAATACTTTGTCAAGGTTTTATTGGTAATAATAGCTTACTTATACACATTTTATATATGTCAGACATATGTATATCAAGCTCTAAGTGGTTTTCATAAATTAATTTGTTTTCATATGAGTTGATAAAATTGTTACTCATTTTTTTGCAGATGAAAAAACGGAGGCAGTGAGGGTTAAATAAATTGCTCACAGTTAGGAATTACGCAAGGTTTGAAACTTGGCTTCCTGGTTCTGGAGTGTGTACCCTCTAACTACCAATGTCGAAGCTGTCAACCTTTTCTTAAAAAATAGCCAGTTACTAAATATTTTATACGTGCCAGACAAAAAGTCTTTGAACAACTATCCCATTCTACCCTTGTAACTCAAAAGTAAGCATAGAGCTATAGATGACACTAAACGAAAGGACTGTGTTTGAATAACAGCTGCAGGTCATACATTATTCATCTCATGCAAATATGTATAGCCCCTCTGTCAGTGGCCTAGCGAACATAACTGGCGTTCGGGGGCACAAACTTTATTGGGGCCCCCTCCCCCTAACTATGCTTCTACTGCTCTTTTCTTGTTTGCCTTGGAGACCATTTGGTGCTCCTCTGCGAGTGGCCCCTGGGGCATGATAGACCCCCTGTACCCCCCCCACCTCACTAAGCCTCTGCCCTCTGTAAAAGGGCAGCAATGACTGGGTAGGTAACATGCACTTGTTTATTCACCAGAGTGAATCACTCTTCTCCATCTTACTTTTAAAATTAGGCATAATTGGAAGTGAAGTAGTTATCAGGAGGAGGGGAGTGGGGGGGAAGGGAAGTAAAGAGGGACAAATATATGGTAACAGAAAATGACTTGACTTCGGGTGATGGGCACACAATGCAATCACCAGTTCGAATGCTATGAAAATGTTTACCTGAAACTTATGTACTCTTATTGCTCAATGTCACCCCATGAAATTTAATCTCTAAATTTAAATGAAAAAGGCATGATTGGCACACTCCCCTCCCAGGAGAACACAGCACCCCCTCTTTGTCCTAAGCTCCCCTCCTTTTGCTTCTGTAACTTGTTTCCTAAAGTCCATTTCTTCTACTTCTGTGACTTTCTAAATACACTTTCTCTTATAAAAAAATATTGAACATGATTAAGATCCTGAAGGGCAACTAGGTTTTAGAAATCATTCGGTCATGAACATAGTTCTTAATCTCTAATGTTCTCTTGAATTTGATTTTCTTCTTTTAAATCCCATCATTCATCCTCTTACTTTTTTGTTGATTCTTTCTTTGAAGAGGTTCACAGGAAGGGTACTATATTAAAGCTTCTGCAAATCTTGCAGTTAAGAAATGTGTTTAAACTTGTTTAATCTAGTTTCCCCAAATTTACTTGACACATAGCAAGCCCCCCTCCCCTGCACCCACACTCATACAATATCTCAAAGAACAAAAGTTTATCAGAATTGTTTGGAAAACACTAACTTAATTCTCTGAGTAACTTCTTTATGCTTCATTGCTGTGGAAATGTCATCACGGTAGAGATTATTTTGAAGCCTTGATAACATTTACTAAACTTTTTGAACAAAATGTGTAATATAAACATCAATTTACTGAGGAACCTCCAAGCTTGCTCTGAGATCAGATAATTTTTTTTTCTATTCTTTGGAGGAACTACAAAATGGAAACAGTTATCGAAAGGCTTTTCCCTCTAGTCCTATGTGTCTCATTTTTTAACGCAATAAACATTCTCTTTCCTTGCTTTCGGCAGAGAAAATACCTTGGCTGGATGTGTGGGAATAAAAAATAAAAAAAATAAAACCCTGTTAACTTGTAATCTACCCTCTACATTCTTCCATTTCTCTGTTACTTTCCTTCCCCAAGCTGCTTAATGTAGTTTGGAGATCAAGTTAAAGTTTTAAGTGGATCATTATAGGGTTTATTACAAAGGAGATCAGATAAGAGCTGTCGAATAAAGTACAGGTCAGGTTGTCCTTCTTCTCCTTGCAAAAAAATATTTATTGAATGCCTACAATGGGCAACATATTGTTCTGGGCATAGTTTTAAGTATTTGTGAAATAATTGGAAATAATGATTTGGCTAAGTTGTTTCTATCTAGCAGAGGTTATGTATTTATTAGTCCACCTCTGTAATGGCGCACTGCATACTGTAACTTAATATGTGGTAGTAAATAAATATCTAATGGGATAATTAAATCTCAATAGGGACATAATTGCTGAATAGCATTCTAAAACTCTGGAGACATCAAAGCTTCAGCTCATTTAATCAAAAAGATTTTATTATTTGCCTAGACAGCAGCTTGTATACTCCCTCTAAAGAATGATTTTTACAGCATCTATTTTCTGCAACAGTCACATCAGGATTTATCTGTAGTACAAAATGCTTAGTTACAATAGTCTTGAGAGTTATAATCCCTTTAAGCACTCCCGTCTCTTGAAACCATTTTCGAACACTTTGGGCATGCAGACTATATAAACCCCAAGTGTGACTTAATCCTCAGCATTCTGGTTTGTTCTTGAACTTGTTATTCCTCTGAGAAAGGTGAAAGTACTGTGTATGTTGATTTTTGTATGTTGTTAGCATTTAGGTAGGACGATGTGACATGGTTGATCATTCTATCACCTTAAAAACATTGGGCTCCTGAAATTATACTTTAAAATAAACCCTATATACATTTACAAAGGAATAGAAATTGTTTTGAATAAATAAGTTCCATGATTTCAAAATCTAGTCTTTTACATCTTGCAATCTTTCAATAAAGTATTATTATTCAATTAAAATTTAAATTGGCAAAATTTACTCTTATTTGTAATTAAAACACAATTAGGCCTTACTTATCTTAATGAAAGATTTATCTCCTGTAGCTTGTTTTAAATTGAATCTACTGGAAATAATAAGTTATTTCTTCTGATGCATATATAAGTCTCAGCATCTCACTCATATTTGGAACATTTCAAACTTTATTTTTTAATGAGACTACTCTATTTCCATTTTTCTCTAGCTTTTAATATTTATGGAAATGCTTTAAAAGAAAAATAAAAACTTAGTGGCACTCTGGTTTGTTCACAAAAATCTTAATAACCACTTCTACTTAGAACAAAACTAAAGATACTAATAAATAAAACACAACTCTACATAGATAGAGATTATGGAGCAGAAGAGGCAGAAATGTATTTTATTGTTTGTTTGTTTTTGCTTCTACCAGTCTTTGAGCTAGAAAGCCTATGGCATTATTATATAAAGTTCTGTCTTCTTGACTCAAAGAATGTAGACAAGCCCATTGTGTTTACATAAATATTCTTCCTCAAAGCTTTGTGAATTTGGGAAGAAAATTCCCGGATTCATTTTTGTTTGTTTTGTTGCTAGAATTGTGAATATTTTGTTCACTTTTTTCCTTGCAATAATTATGTGCACCTATGGGTGTGTGCATGCATGTGTTTGATGGAAGATAAGGTCAGTCATCCATAGTCAAATAAAATGTTGGGTACAAAGGTAAACCTTGAGAAAAGTCCCCATAATTGAATCTGAAAGATTGTTTCTAACAGGTGGCAGCATTCTTTCTTTGAAATATAACTGTTCTTTTATTTAGATGTATGTATTGTAGTGGGGTGTATCCACTCTAAGCCTTCAGGCTTGGTAAGAATAACAGCTTTTCTATGTATCTCTTGCTAATCCTGGATTAAACCTAATAGTGTTTTCATTTCTATCCTTTTTACAGAAAGAGTTTTCATCAAAACCAATTTAATTATATTTTCAAGGACACATAAGTGTTTAGAAAAAGGAGTATCTCTCTATTTGCAATTTTCAAACTTAGAGTAAAATTCAGGATCTTGCTCAGAAAGAATAGTAAGTAGGAGAACTAAACATTTCAGTTCTGAGTCTCTAACATTTACAGCTAAGGTTTATTAAAGACAGAATAGAGAATAATTGTAGCTAATAGAAATGGGCAGCTTTTTAATATTTATTGAACTGTGAGGTTAATATTTGCTTTTGATTAGCATGACATTTGTGAAATAGAACTGAAACAGTAAAGATAAACAAAAAGTTAAGGTCGTTTGGATGTGAAGCATTGTTGAGATATGAAAGAATGAATTTTACAAGGCTTATGTCTTAGATAACGGGACAAAGAATAGCACTGTAAGAACTGATACCAACACAGGTGTGTTCTAGCTTCTCAAGCCAGCTTCTGTTCAGATTTTGCTGTGACAGTTGGAGATATGAACAGTAACCTAGAGTATGTTGATTCTGATACTAAATCCCCTGGGCAAAACCAGTCAAAGGTGAGTTATAAGAACCAAGCATGGTGAATCTGAATCCTTTTGTGTGATTTTTCTAATCAAAGAGCTCTTTATACTTTCATGGAGCTATTTGACTGCAACTCCAAAGCTGCTGCCAAATATGACTCTATCCACAAAAAGAGACTGTCCTACTGCAACAATAAGGTTCGACAAGAATTCCTCAGTATTTAATATGTGTTAGGCACTAATTCTAAACAATTTGGTAACTCATGATTTTAACTCTATTATTTCAATAACTCTATTTTGGTGGATTTTATTAGTATCCCCCTTTTACAAAAGAGAAAACTGAGATACAGAGAGGAACTTTAAAAGTACTTGATTTTTTTTTTGCCTGTTTAAGTTATGGTCTTATTACTTAAAACCAGAGAATCCTGAAAAATACTGTAGTAAGAGAGGAAACTAAATCACATATGAGGCAGACACATTGCAGTAGGAAGTGTTAGCCAGAAATATATATAAAACAACCTAGTAGAAAATGTGCTGATCAGGAAGCCCTGATCCAAGAATTAGCTTCAGTATGAATGAAGCATGATAGTGAACAATTACATGCCCTCCGTAGTCCTTAGTTTACTTATCAGTGAAGTGAAAGATTGGACTAAACTATTTCAAGGGTTGTTTCAGGGCTACAATTCTGTGAATTTTCTGTGCACAGAAAAAAACAAATGGCTTAGTGTGATGAGTGGAGAGGTCCAGAGAGATGGATGGAAATGACTTGGAAAAAATATCTGGTTAAGCACTGAGGCTATGGCAGACATAGGAATATTAAAAGAAAGAAAGCAAACAAGGGAAAGGATTGGTGGATGAGTCCATCTCAAGACTGAGTGAGAGGAGATACTACTAATTTATGGAGCAATGGAAGTACAGATCAGATGTAAATGAACTTTATGGAACATGGAAAAAAAGGAGGGAAGATATAAGGCAAAGGTTGTACATAGGAGAAAAACTGTGAATGAGATTGATAGGTAGGGAAAATTTAAAAAGAAAAGGAATCCTGTATTTCTATAAGATTGGTTAGTTTAGTCTGATTCTCAGGGAAGACTGATCATGGATGTGGTTTAATGGAGGAAATCATTGGCTAGAGGAGAGGAAAGTTTAAGTATAGCTCTGTAAAAATAGGAAAGAAAATTATTCATGCTTAACCCAGTAAGTAATATATAGCAAGCATGTGAAATAAATAGGATGGATGATATAATTTTTTTGCTTTCCTTGGAAAATATTTTTTATCATTGCATAACTGAAGTAGATATCATCAAAAAGAAATTAAAGCTCTGGATTCAGCTAAAACATAGTGTCAGATATGAATATTTATAACTTGTATATCAAAGAAGACACATAAATTGCATATGAGTTGACCATTCCCCCTTGTGGTCCTTCACTCTGACCAGAGCAGAGATTAATAATTTAGTATGGAATCTTTTCTTACTAATTTTGGGTGAAGCCTACTGAAGATGTTACTGGAACAGGCTGGGGTTTGTGTTGCCATTACCTTTTTTTTTTTGCCATTACCTTTTAATTGCCAACTCACAAGAGACAGGGACCAAATAGGTAGAAGAGCATCTTTAATCAAGATTGCCAGCAACTTGAGAAGGCAGAGGATTCAGGTAAAAAAAAAAACCCACAAAACTGCTTTAACAGTCTCAGCTCACTGGCCAGTTTATATACTTTTGGGCAGCTTAATGTAAGGCCAGTAGCCACGGCCACTATCACAGCCATCTGGTCCATGCAGGGCCATTTGATTCGGACAGATGGTAATGAAACAACAGAGCCAAGAACTGGTGGGCCATTAGCTTTAATCCTAGCTTGCACACAGCAGGCAAGAAATACACACAGTGGGGAAACATTTATCTTTCCATTCAGGGCTCCCAAAGCCACTGACTTATCCGAGTATTCCTAGAATCAAAGGTTTCTACCTCACCAGCCTTATTCACCTCTGTTCTCCATCTCCTTCTCTCTGCACAAACTGGCTTCTCCTTCAGCACTCTGCCATCTTGGCTGCTTCTCCTCTACAATGCTAATTTCAGGAACTGAGAAAGAGAGAGAGCCCCGGTCTGCCCCATTTTATAGTGTAGAAATCAAAACCTTTAAGCCAATATACAAATAAGTCTCTGATACAGAGTCACTTATCTGAGGCATATGGGATTCCTCATAAGAGTGAACCACCCCACATCATGCAACAGTCAAGGGTGTGGGGGAAAGCTTAGTTTTGAAATATCTTGGTATTAAAAGGGCGGGAAAGGCTTAGTCTTAAAACTAAGACTATAATGACTCAGGCTATAATGACTTTGCCTACTTACAGCTTGTCTCCCACACCCAATGCAAACTATAAGCGAGCAAACATATATATCATATTTACAAACTTATTTGACTGACAGTTAGTAATTAATTATTGAGCATGCAGTTAATCAAGTAGTAGAACACAGGTGGTTGGGATATGATATGCAGGAATGTCCCCCAGAATGCTTTCTTGACATAAGTGATGTCTTATAAGAATATAGGCATTCTTTGTCTCCAGGGCATTGGCGTCTTGAGTCCTTGGGAACCTACTTGTGAAACAATTCCCTACATTCCTTGGAAGGACATAAAGCAAAGAGTACATTGTTTATAAGACAGGTTATTCTTTCTTGCTAAGAATTATTATTACTGCCTGACCAGGCAGTGGCATAATAGAGAGAGCATGGGACTGGAACAGAGAGGACCCAGGTTCAAAACCTTGAGGTCACTGGCTTTAGGGTGGGCTTATCCCATTTGAAGATGGGCTCACCAGCTTGAGCGAGGGGTTTCTGGCTTGAGCATGGGATCATAGACATGACCCTATGGTTGCTGGCTTGAGCCCAAAGATCGCCGACTTGAAGCCCAAGGTCGCTAGCTTAAGCAAAGGATCACTTGCTCTATGGCAGCCCCCCAGTCAAGGCACATATGAAAATGCAATCAAGGAATAGCTAAGGTGCTGCAACAAGGAATTGATGCTTGTCATCTCTCTCCCTTCCTGTGTGTCTGTTTCTATCTGTCCCTCTCTCTGTCTCTGTCACAAAAACAAATAAACAAACAACAACAACAAAAAACCCAACTAGATATATGGTCTTATAATAATCAAGTATCCAGGGAAAACTTGAAGAGATTTTTGTTCCATGCAAATAACTCCTGATGTCTGTTTATGATTTCTGCTTGATGCAAAATGAATAACTGACTTGTTTTTACTCTGATAATGTTCATGGACCTTGAAAATTGTGATAGAAACCCAGATGTTTGGAACAAGAATTTTTGATCTACGAATTAAATTGTAAAAAAAAATATTTAATAATTCAATTGATTTTTTATTTGAAGAATATGTTATCTATCTTTATAAATTAGGAACAACCCACACTTCGTTGATTAGCTAGACTCATATGAGAAGTGTAATGCAGGGGGTCAAGGCCAGGAAGGTTCACCCTGGATTTCATCAGACCAAAGAATACATGTGGAGCCCGAGGGTGATATGTCATTCCCGTTAACTCAAGTCTCGTGGCAGCAGTTCTGTCCCCTGCCTGTTCGCACCTCCCTGAACCTCCCTGGCCTCGACCTCCTGCATTGCCATAAGAAATTTTCTGTATTGGGCTTTCCTATATAGCTTTTGTACCTTAAAATGTAAAGTTTTACAATATATTCAGAATATCTAAGCATGATTAATGCAAATATTTATCCAATATGTATTAAACAGTTAACTCTGGTTTTTAGCCCACACTGCACATTAAATCACCCATGGCCTATTAAAGATATCAGTTGAGATTACTAATTCCTGGGTGTCACCCCCAGGGTTTCTTATTTCATTGGTATGGAGTGAGGCATGGGCTATTTTTTTTAAAATGGATTTATTTGAGTCAAACTGGCTACATATGCTAGGGAGCAAGATGCCAAATGCTCCAGAAAGTTAACAGTTTTGCAGCTTCTTTTGTGGACTTGAAATTAAAGAGGGAACCTGGAGAAGATTACATGAAGTGGAAAAAAAGCAAGGTAGGAACTCAATTATGGAATAGTTAACAAGATTTTGTCCTCTCACATTTAAACGGTGTGTTAACCCAGATGTACAGAAACAATAGGGATTTCAAGGCAAAGATAAGGCTTTTATAGAAGAAATTGTATGCCTAGGGCATGAGTACTCACCAAGATCTGCAGTTAGGAATTTATGGTCAGATCATTTTATAAGGTTACTTTCCATAGAATCCTTTTTTTTTTTCACCCACAGTTCCCCATTTTGTCCATAAATCAATTCAAAGCATGCAATGATGAACAATTATTGGATTGTAGAATGTGGTCTCACAGACCTAGAAAGTCTCATTTTTAGAAAGTCTTAGAATCAACATTACCTTGTTAAACATTGGGGGTGGGGCAATACAGTAACCATGGGATTTGATTTGAGGCTGACTTTTTTTTTTTAAACGAGAAAGGTAAATGCAAGAAGCCAGGTCTCATTGGTAGAAAAACACTCTAGATCACATCTATCCTTTTAACTATCATGATCTGAGTTGTGCCATCTGTCTCATTTTTCTGTGTTTGGCATCTAGAATAACATTTACATAAACTATGAAAAGAGTATTGACAGTTATCTTATGCATTTTCAGTAGTCATAAACAGTGGCATTATATAAAAAATGAAAAGAACAAATATAATGATTATTGTGACTAATATTGTTAGCAGACAGGTAAAGACAAATGATTGGTTTCTGAGTTCAAGATCAATCTGTAGGTATACAGGCCTTGTTGATGTCTTGGGGTATCTGTCTAACTCTGATGCCAATGGCTTCTCATTCTTAATGAGATTTTGATGTCCATAGAAAGGGGTAGATGTCCATTATGTGCCTGATAAGGTCCCTTCCAATGAGGTTGGAGAGTGTTTTTATTTGATGTCCCTTCTCATAAACACAATCTCTAGGTGGCAGTCAATGATCTTTAAAGTCTGTCTCCTGGTGAAAGAAAGCAGTTACCAACTTGTCATTTTCTTGAAGTGACTATCAAATTTTGACAATAGTGAGAGACGTCTCTTTTCAATAATGTCAGCTCACAAATTCCTTCACCTAATTTCAGCTTAAATGTACTGTGATGCAAGAAAGAATGCAAAAACCAGAAAATGAGGGTTGTCAGGGAACAGGGAAAAACCAAGTAATAGCTACCTTGGGTTTCCCATAGACTGACAATTTGTTTAATTTGCAATCATTATTTTTACCCATACAATGTACCATATAAGTTTTTATCACTTATTTCACAGCATTTCCCATGCAATTTTAAATCTTTTGAAGTGTTCCAGGGATCCTTCTGAAAGACCGTAATTATTCTTACATGTATTCAGAGTTTCCCCTTAAAACCTCAACGTCTAATGAAAACTAAGAAGTAATCAATTAGCATTCTTGGCAGAATTATGAAAAAATTTTATAACCTCTAGAAATACATTTCATTAGCATCAAAGTCAATTGTTAACATGGCCTGATTTTTGTAAAAGTCAAGCAAAAGAAAAGGCAGGTCTGTTATACTCCAACCAACAAACTTAAGCTAGCTTTTATTTACTGAAGATTAATTTTAGATCACATAAATTTGAAAAGCATATGAATTAGTTTCTATATTTCTGAGAATTTTAGAATACCTAACCCTTACAAGCTAATGTCTTTAAATTAATTTTAACAATACCATTTGTTGGTAGAAAATGATCTTACATTTATAACATACATATGCAGATATACACAGAAAGACACAAAGAGAGAACTGTTGTAGCCAAATTCTGTTCTGGAGGCATTTTACAATTTACTTCTGTCCTTAAAAAAGTCAAATTCCAAATGACCGTCCTCTGTTTTAAAATAAAGACAGCCATTTTTAGTACCTCAAATAACTGGGTTGACATCTAAACAACATCATAGGTAGATTCATTTATCTAACTACTTTATCTCTCCCTTTTTAAAAAATCATAAGTCTCTTTACATAATTTAATTTTAACTTAGGGAAGATGGCTTTTTTAAATTCTAAGAAAGGGGTCCCCAAACTATGGCCCACGGGCCGCATGCGGCCCCCTGAGGCCTTTTATCCGGCCCGCCGCACTTCTGGAAGGGGCACCTCTTTCATTGGTGGTCAGTGAGAGGAGAGGAACATAGTTCCCATTGAAATACTGGTCAGTTTGTTGATTTAAATTTACTTGTTCTTTATTTTAAATATTGCATTTGTTCTCTTTTTTTTTTTTTTACTTTAAAATAAGATATGTGCAGTGTGCACAGGGATTTGTTCATAGTTTTTTTTTTATAGTCCGGCCCTCCAATGGTCTGGGGGACAGTGAACTGGCCCCCTGTGTAAAAATTTGGGGACCCCTGTTCTAAGACAATATCTAATAGTTTTCCTTCTATTAATGCTGCCTAATTTTATAGCTAGCCTTTTCTAATTATCCATGGGATCAGTTATGTTACCCATCTCTGACACTCCGGGGTCTGACATGACTGTCATCACCCCATTGGCTACTCAGTATGGGGAAGCAAGTGTTCTTTTCTGTTTTAAAGCTAAAAGGAGTTTTGTCTCTCATTTACCAGCAAAGATTTTCCTTAGACTCTCAGTAAGTAATCTAATTAAAAGTTTGAATTAAAAGCAGCAACCCATTTTTTTCTCCCTTCTGGGTTATCTCCACCCTTATCCACCTTGAAGATTTTCTAAGAACAGCTCAAAGTAATGGCCTGCTAACTTAAAGCAAGGAGGCCTTAAATTCCGAGAGAAACTCACCCAAGTTCACCCGATGCAAAGTGAGGAGCCGGTGGGGCTCAGTGGGCCCTTATCTGTACCAGGTCTGGTTCACAGGGTGGTCCTGGGTGGGCTTCTTCAGAACCTGCTGACTATGCCAAGTAAGTGTCCATATAAAAAAATGTCCATACCTGTAGAGAATTTTTGTAAGAGTTTATCTGAGCCAAACTGGTGACATGTGCTAGGAAGAGCTCAAAGTCTCCTTTAAAAAATACATATATATATATATATATATATATATATATATATATGCTCTAGATCAGTGTTTTTCAACCACTAGTCTGAAAGAAATTTTGTGCTGCTCTGCAAAAGAGCTAAGCACCCTGCTGTGGTATGAAGATCACAGACCCAATGATCTTAGTTGAATTCACCTATGCTGAGGGTGATTTTTACCTTCGCAGTCCCTGAAATACTTCTTCTAATTTTACTGATCCCCAAGTATAAAAAGGTTGAAAACCACTGCTCGAGATCATTCTAAACAAAGCTGAGGATGAGGAATACTGAGGTTATTATTTTATTGACCCTCACAATAACACGTAAAAATAGCAAGTGAAGTTGAAACACTGAATTATTATTTTTTACAGGGATTTAAATTAGTCTTAACTCCTAAACCATAGATATTTTACCAGCTTGATTTTTTAATATACTTTTTTTATTGATTTTAGAGAGAGGAGGAAAGAAAGAGAGAAACATTGATTTGTTGTTCCAATTATATACACTCATTAGTTCATTCTTTTATGTGCCCTCACTAGGGATCAAACCTGCAACCTTGGCATATCTGGACAATACTCTTAGCAACTGAGATTCCCTGACTGGCAGCTTCAATTTTTAAAACCAAAAAATATCATTAGTTATTATATTTCACCTTTTAGGCAATTCATGAATACATAGGTAACAACTGTAAACAATTACCATTAATTTAAATACTTTAGAATATAAAAAATAGCATGTTATACTTCAAAATACAAATTTTAAATAAAAATTTAAGCTTACCAAGAAAGTTTGTTTATCTTTTTTTTCAGTTTTTAATCTATTTCTTCTTTGTTTGTTTTTCTGCATTAACAGAATTAGTGTTATCTATTTTCATCAGTTACAATATAGTGGTGAAAATGAACACTATAGACTTTACAAGATCGTAAGAAATCATTAGCTTTAAGAAGTATAAACTTCAAGACAAGAGCCTTATATTTCAATACACCTTATTGTTTTCCCCCAACATTTAATAATAACTGTTAATTTCTGGAATATGGCTTAATTGGTAGAATATAAATATAAAATACATGTTCTTAGATATTATGTAAGCAAATAATAAAATTCAAAAAATAAAAAAGTTTTGTGATTTTTTTTTCTAGTTATAAATATACAAGGAATTAATATTTTGGAGAGTAAGACATTAGTCTTGTTTTTAGAGAACTGTGATTATCTAAAAGACTGTGTTCATCATAAGGATTATCTATTTTACAATTATTCACTTTTTTAAATATCAGGATGTTTTGACTTTAACACATTTAACACACAATCACCAATATAGTTTATAAATAAAATCTTTATAGCACATTAACATTCTTGATACCTTAACATATGACATTTCTTTATTTATATGTATTTTTAGTGATTGATTTTAGAGAGAAAAAAGAGAGAGTAAGAGACAAGAACATATGTTTCTGTATGTGCCCTGAAAGGGGATCGAACCGGCAACCTATGAGCATCAGGAAGATGCGCCAACCAACCAAGCTAACTGGTCAGGGCAATATAACATTTATGTTTTCTGCAGAGTAACTGAGAGTAAATCCTGGATAAAGCATCTTAGGTCAGTAGAGAAAAGCAAGATGACTTTTGTCTTAATCAGAGAAGATTCTTTTTATTTTTAATTTTTTTAAAGATTTTATTTATTCAGTTTTAGAGAGAAAGGAGAGAGAGAGAGAGTTAGAAAGAAGGGGAGAGGAACAGGAAGCATCAACTCTCATATGTGCCTTAAAGAGGCAAGCTCAGAGTTTCGAATCAGCAACCTCAGCATTCCAGGTCGACACTTTATCTACTGCACCACCGCAGGTCAGGCCAGAGAAGATTCTTTACTGGAAATAAATATTTGAGTATTGTAATAAAACAAATACTGTAGGTAACTGAACAACATTGTTTAGTTTGAAGTCATTTCATATAATGTTGATGAGATATCAAAGGAATTTAACTCTATCAGCCCACGGTAAAATTGATTTTGTTCTATGTCATTTGGCTAAAGGTTGTAGGACCTATTAATAATGTTAAGTGAAGACTTACTGTAATTAATTATAACTGATATTTTTAGCAAAAGATTTAACAATAAATTTTTTAATTTTTACTTTCTGGACATTCTTTAATTTTTCACTTTTTGCTATACCTACCTATATAATTATTCCTTACTTTACATCTAAATAGAAGAACAAGAAGTATCTCCAATCACAACAGCAAGATCTTTTTCATACCCCACAATTAAACTTCTCCAATAATCATTTCTAGCATGTTTCCGATAAGTGTTCATATGGAAAATACCACTTTTCTAAAATAAGCAACTTTGACATATATGTGTGCTGTTTTACTTATATATAAACAGACATATAGACACATACTGTATATATAACTGTGTATATGTATGTGTATATATATATACTATATATCTCTATCATCTATATCTATCTATCATCTATCATCTATCTATAATCTATCTATCTATTATTTATCATCTATCTATCTATCTATTATTTATCATCTATCTATATCTATCTATCTATCTATCTATCTATCTATCTATCATCTATCTATCAACAGTCTCTCCATTTCCATGTAATTTCTAAACTCAAATGGTGGAGTAGCAATGTTTTCATTACTAACTTTGCAAAAATATATATTTTTCCAAAAATGTTAACAGATTAGTGTTTTGAAAAGATTAAACACAATATCGTAATTCCATTTCTCCCTTTCCTGTAATACATTCTTTAGTATCTAAAAAGAACCACTCTTGGGAAAAAATTCTGAGAGCAAGGCATAGTGTGTTTCTGAGGAAAAGACAGAGAAAGACAGTCTAAGAACCTAGGTACAGTAGTCACACTGGTATCCCTGAGAGCTTGTTTAAAATCCAGGTTCTTAGACCCACCCAGACTAACACAAATCAAAATTTACATTTTGACACGATTCTTCTATAATTCATATGTACTTTATAAATGAGTAACACAGTTGTTGAGTATGGACTATTTTTGTATCCAGTTGCTGAAGCCAAATGGACATTTTATATTAGAAGATAGAAAACTATACTAAAATAAAGAAATTCTATGGTTAGGGCACAATTCCACAGACAGTATTCATTGTATTGTTCTTCCTTCACCTAAAGATTGAAACCAGACATTTAGGGGAGATCCTTTTTTATTTTTATTTTTTTATTTTTTATTTTTTTTCATTTTTCTGAAGCTGGAAACAGGGAGAGACAGTCAGACAGACTCCCGCATGCGCCCGACCGGGATCCACCCGGCACGCCCGCCATGGGGTGACGCTCTGCCCACCAGGGGGCGATGCTCTGCCCATCCTGGGCGTCGCCATGTTGCGACCAGAGCAACTCTAGCGCCTGAGGCAGAGGCCACAGAGCCATCCCCGGCGCCCGGGCCATCTTTGCTCCAATGGAGCCTTGGCTGCAGGAGGGGATGAGAGAGACAGAGAGGAAGGCGCGGCGGAGGGGTGGAGAAGCAAATGGGCGCTTCTCCTATGTGCCCTGGCCGGGAATCGAACCCGGGTCCTCCGCACGCTAGGCCGACGCTCTACCGTTGAGCCAACCGGCCAGGGCCTAGGGGAGATCCTTTTAAAAAACTATTTTATCATGAATTATAAAGCCAGTGAATAAGGATGGAATCACACCTCCAACATTTTATTTATGTAAAATACTCAGAAAAAACAAACAACACTCAGTTGTAAAAAAAAAAAAAAACATTTTGGGTAGTGGGTTCCATAAATTAGTACTTCTCGACCTATTGCTCTTCCGGCTTCTTCAGGATTTCAGGGCCAAATAATTTTAGAAAACAGCTATGTACTCATATACGTGTGTGTTTATATATACTATGTATATGTACTCCTCTTGTAATTTTGCAACTTTAGTCTCTGAAACCCTACAATAAAAATCTATTTTACTTTGTTTAGCATGCCATCTCCTAAATATACTTAATTTAGAAACATTTATTTTCCAACAAATGAGATTTGCTAAACACAAATTACAAAATGCTGCACTGAGCACTGAAGTACAGTTGATATAACTGTTGTGTAAGGATTAAATATTGAGAAATTACATACATAAAGACCAAGGAACTTGCAGTTATTATACCTGTTCTTGATAATGAAATGAGCCAGTCATACATAACAGAGTGAAACTTTTAAGTAGAATTTGATTTAGAAGTATATTGTTACTTTTTAACCATTATGTGTATGGTGGTGGGTTTGGGATAATAATGGAAGATATATATTAACAGAGTCTACTTAGAACTAACACGAAAGCTGTTTAAGAATTTTCTAGATGAGAATTTCAGTTATGCCAAGTACAATCTATGTCACATACAAAATTGCATTTACTTCAGATCTGAGGAACCCTGTTCTTAGAAAAGTAATTTGTTCAAAGGTATAGCACACCTCTATCTCTTTTTCAACTGCCTAGTAAAATCAACTTTAAACTTTGAGCTCCTTAAAAGCAGGCTCCATCGTTTTCCAACATTCCCTTGCTTGCTTGCCCGCCAATCTTTTAAATGCAAAGGAATGAGTTAATTTCTTCTTCTTCAACTAATCATCTAGTTGATGCTGTATAACACAGTAAAAAAATATAAAATGGACTTAAAACTGAGAGATTTTGGGTTCAGAACACTAGCCCCATGACTGTGAATCTAAATTTCCATAAGTGAGCATGAAAAAATCCATTTCATCCTATTATTGGGAAGATTAAATGAAACAATGCAATGTTCCAGACACACTGTAGGCACTCAGGAACTGCTGATCCCTAACACCTCAGAATACCCAACATGTAAGGTCTGTGCGATAAACAACATACACTGATACTTACTGTGACCTGTGCTCAAAAGAAGAATGGCGTGTCATAGCACCAGTGTCTGAACTGTCCTTTGAAGTAGAGGTTCATTGGTGACTGACTGTCCTCCTCCCCAGTTTGAGATGAGGAGAAATAAGATCAGACAGCAGATATAAGATTACATTGGATTACACCTCATTATTGGCAAACTTTAAGGGCAAACAGTAAGTTTTAAATTTAATTTCCCATATTCCTGAAATGAACAATTAGCCTTATAGACACCTTGGATCGCTGCAGTTCTCTGAAAACATAAAGAAAAAAGCCCCACGTTTTATTTTCAGTGTGTGAAGAAGAGGGTGAGAAAATATATTAGGAATCCATGTTTTTTACTTATTATCTGGCAGTTTGAAACACTGTCCCAAAAGCAAAATTTTGGTACTACCGTATAATAACAGTGACTACATCACTTGTTGTTCACTGACATTTTTTATTGAGATTCGTAGCGCATGATTTTACATGTGATTGTACAGAGCATTTAAGGGGAAAAAAATGGTTGGAAAGGTTGTACAAGGGGAAAAATCCAGTTGACTGAAATCTGTAGATGTGTAAGATTAATGCCATGTGTAAATATGAGAACGGTTAACAGACCAAAGCCTGCGATAGCTGTCTTCTTGTTCCTAAAAAGTGATTTTTCTTATCAATGAGAAATAGCTCAATTAGTTGTTAGTTTTTAAAATAAACTACCACTAAAAGAAAAAAGGTATCTTGAATTAGATTTAATGCTTGGCAAGTGGGAAAATAGTATGATACCTTTTCCAAATTACCTCCTACTTTCCAATGCATTCACAGAATCCAAATGAAGGGAAGCGAAGCTCTTTCTACAATCCTCAATTTGATAGTTCATAGGCAAAGATCAGTGTTAGAATATACAAAGAGGACTTGTTTACAATGAACACGCTCTGGTTGTCCACAGCTGTTTCAAGCCATTTCATCTTTTATTACTGAGGATGGTAAAGGAAATCTTTATTCTCAAATGAGGCATGAAAACCAATTTTAAATGTTTTTTTTTCCTCATCTTTCTTAACTCATAATGTCATTCAAAACATAAGACATTGTGACAACTTGAAATTCAAGGCATTAAAAAATGCTGTAGAGGACTAGGCAGTGGTCAGCATAAGAACACACTCTGTTCTAATCACTGTATTCTGAGTTCCGTCTCCAAAGACCCTCTACCTGCTATTTGCCAACAGTTTTAGAGGTAAACCAAACGTTTCATTTTGAAGCCAGGATTATTTTGCAAGTTTTACCTTGAGAAGAACCAGAAGAATTCTTAACTTTTTAAAAGCTCCTCTCGGTATGAATTTTAAATATATTCCCTTGTCAATGTAGTATGAAATTCTGCAGTCTTGGGACATTGAGCCAAACTTAACACCTTAAAATTTTTAAATCCTCTGATATTGGACTGACTATAAATCTTTAATAACCTCTCCCTTAGATCTCAGAATAAAGCATTCTCATTTTAAAGTTATTCATTCTGAATGACAATGTTTATCTAAATTAGATCCTTAGAAGTCGGTTTCACTTTCCTCTTCTTTCAAGCTCTTTCCTTTAGCATTCTAGAATGAAGAAGCATTGGGAATACTTTTAAGACACATTTGGATTATGGAGTATATACTCTGATAGTACATTACGTGTGCAACTGTCTGCAGAGTTTTATAAGTTGACTACAATAATTGAATAGAAAGGACTTGAGAGTAATATTTTCAGCTGTGTAGTTATTTGTTCAGCCTCAAAGTAATATTCATATATATATATATATATAATGAATTATCTGGTTTTATGTATAGTGCTTAGTTATGAATTATTTTGCACAATGTACATAATTACGAATTAATATTAATTTAATGTTTATTAGAAAGATTCATAATAAAGCTCTAAAAGGTACAAAGCTACAAGTAGTGTTAACTGTGTTGGCGTACAATAGAGTAAGCAGATTAGAGACTGAAAGTGAATCGAGGAAAAAGTACTCGTATTTAAGAAACATTTATAAAATATTCATGTTTTCTTGAGAGAGGGTGTAGCTAGACAAGAAATTTCTAGTGTTCAAAGTGTTTAGGGTTTTCTGTGGAAACGACAGGATGAAATTATATAATATGGCAAACCGATTATTTTTTTCAACACATCAAGAGCATTTACAGTGTTTAATTTATCATTCTAAATTATTTCATATTTTGTCCCAGAATTTTTTTTTATCTGCAACTCTAATTGAGGACCTGCCACCTCACCGTAAACTTTCAACTTGACTCTGCTCCTCTTCTGTTCGTATTGTGACTGGAAAGACTTTTTTATGACAACAGAGGTTATTTTTTCTTGTATAGTCTTCCTTGACATCAGCATATAAACCAACGCTCTTGTTTCACATGATTTTTTAAAAATCATAGTTCCCACTGACCTTTGAAAACTCTAACGAGACACAAACTGAACGAAAATAATTTGTAGGACATAATATTGAGAGAGAAAAAAACATCAAAACGTAGTTGAAATGAAGACACTTGAATAGTAATTTAAAGGTCTCAGATCTTAAAGAAATGCAGACTTAATTTTTTAAAAAAGAGGAAATAGCAGTAACTTTATTTAAAATGACAAAATGCAGAACCATAATAACTAACTGTTTTATTGCAAAAAAATCATAAATTTTGTGATATTGTAAATAAGCTGTTTCCTCTGCAAGCTGTAAACAAAAGGAGTCAGAGTAGGTAGGTATGTGTAGAGTGGAAAGTTAAAGATCGATTTCCCTTTTAAAGCAAGGAGAAAGTAATCAGGTTAATTAGTAAGTAGAAAAGATTCCTCTTATGGCCTAAGCAGGAAAGAAGCAGCTACCAACATTTTTTAAGTTCTACTAGCCTAAATAAAAATTTAGATATTTAACAATATTTTTCAAATGGTTTAAGAAGGACATAATTGCTGATTACAAAATTAAATTTATAATTGGTATCCATCAAATCTATTATATAAGCTAAAAGAAGCTTCTCCTGTAGAATTCATTTGCACAAAAATGCTTCTTCCAAAAGCTATTTTGCAATGTTGCTGCTTCACTCTTGTGCTTCCATGTTCTTATCCGATAAATGTGTAGAAATCTAACATATATTTAAAGTATTAGGTATGCATAGTTATTATTTATGGGATAAGTTATAGCTACGACTTTCTACACATGAACTAATTAAATCTTAATACCATGGCACTACTCCAATATTTTGGGAAGATCATACATATTATTATTTTATCTCAATTATTTTTGTTAGAAAAGAATATTCTTGTCAATATTTTCACAATTGCTCAAAATCAAGTTAGAGTTTGGGTTCTTTTTCTTTCTCTTTAAATCTGAACTGACATGCATAGAAGTTCTGTAGAGTTTTGTTCCGTTTTTCCTCCAAAGCATTCCAAGCAGTGGCACTTTGGTACAGTACTGATAAACAACTTCTAAAAACTGATTATTCTTTCACTAATAGGAAATGATTATTGATTAATTTAGAGTTTATCGCTAGACAATCCAGAAAATGTTGTTCCCTTACTTTTTGGTCTCTACAATAAGGCAGAAAATCAGTTTTTAAAATTTTTAATGCCATTTTTTTTAAGTGAACAACCCAGTTGATGGATTTGAACATGTGTGAGGGGAAAAGACTAAAATTATTGCTCAAATTGAGTCCATGGGTTCTTTATAAATATTACTAATTTACTTATATGCTTATTTCCATTATCATGACATAAGTCTCATCTCACCAATTAATAATAAAAAAATAAAGAATACACTAAATCTTAAAAAGTTTTCATCACTATGTCAACATTTTTAGATTAATGGGAATTTAAAAAATACAGACCATAAACTACATTTTAATTTAGAGTCACTGTGAATTATCTTTTTACATGAAGTTAAGGGTATTTCCATTACCTGAATTTGATTAAATTTCCTGATTATTTTACTTCAATATAATTGTTCTCATAGTACTTCCTTTTTGGCATTATAATTATTTTAGCATAAAGTTTTATTATTCAACTATAATGTTTTAATGTTAACAATGTGGAAACAAAGAGGGATGATAAAAAATTTAATTGGAATTCCAATCTATTTCTCATTCACAAAATTTAGATTTCTCCATAAATATTATCAAATAGGTAAACGAGTTGTGCAATATCCAACATTTTATGAATAAACTAAATACCCACTCAGTTAGTGCCTTGATTAATTATCATGTCAAAAACCTCAGAGTGAAAAAATTTTCAAGTGTAAAATGTTATTAAAACATTATTTCAGTAGGAAATAATACTTGGTTTGTATCATTGGCATAATTTTTATAGCTATCAGATATTGTGTATATGTTTGATGCAAATTTACCTCTTAATGCAAAATCAGATAAACACATCAGAAATATGCAGACAATATCATGAATGTCACAGGGTATTAAAAATATAGCATCAACTAAATGTGAAAAAAATAAGACATTTTTAAAAATTGTCAATAGTTACATATGAAAAGGCATGTAAAAAAGATTTAAGTTCAGGAATTCAACCCTTGTAGTGTAATGAGGACTAAATGAATATGATAGATATACACAAATTTCTTTTAAAATGGATACAATTAACTTCTTTATCCACTATTTGATCTCATTATAGTCACATAAAATTTGGGGGAGCAATCTCTTCTTGTGAAAGTCTTTGGGATCTTAAGTCTCTCTGAAAGCACACCAGTTACAATGTATGATAGTTCAAATATCTTACCCTTCCATCTTGATTTAAGAGCTTGGTAGTAACTGACAGTACTGAATGGCGTTCTGCACCAGTGTATGTATTCAAGTGATTTTCTTCAACTTGGTCTATGGAGAGCTGGGGAGGCTACCTACTTCAAATTTCCAAATAATGAAACACAAAAGATAGTGGGCAGGGAGGTAGCAATATCAGAAAATCAAAATTGGCAGCATCAGCAAGCTAAATTGAGGTAGTTTCCCCATTGATATGTGAAACTAGCTTCTCATTGACAGAGTTGCTCTCAAATAGATTATCGCTGGATTAGCAGAACAAATGTAAGTATTTATAACCCACAGACCACACTGGTGTTTCCTAAGGTTCCTTAAACATGTCTAAAAAAGGGTTCTTTCAATACCAAAAGTATTCTATGTAATAGGCTAACTACCACTCAGGGCTAATATTGCCACAGTGTGGCCTGAGAAAAACTAATTTCTGTTAAAGCTGTGGTTCTCCTACAATTTAAAGAAAATCTGTAGACTTAAAAAAATACTCATGGTAAGTGATTAAAAAGGAATAATGCATAAGATATTTTGCGGTGATATTAAGGTTATGATGTTCTCTGACCCAGCACAGAATGTTTCCTTCTGTCATATATTTTTAAGTTATATATTTATATAGCTTATTGGCTATAAACTATTCCTTCCCATCTTAATATAAGAAATCAATTTATAGGTGAATGGTGTTTAGATTTTTGGGAAATAAAAAGGAAGAAGAAGAAGTCACCGAGATATTACATACCACAAGAGACATTATAAAACAGCAAATTCATTCTAGCTTTGCCCTAGGAGAGGCTCCATACTTGGACACTGCTGGTAAATGTTCTTTCTGTAACTGGAAAGCTAGAAAGTTTATTTAAAAGGACATTTTTTTCTTCCATTTTCTCCACGTATAGAACAAGAAAACAATTAGCATTAAAATGTCTTACACTATCTTTATAAAATGGACATTCTCTTTGCTGTTATTTTGCAGCATTTTGCCAAAAGAGCAAATTTAAATTTCTAACATCAAAATGGATTTTACAAGGGAAGAAAAAATATGACCCACCTCTGCTCCCCTCAATTCAATACTTAAATCTCTGATTGAAAGTGGCTTTTATAATAAGCGCATGAAGACTTCAGCTGGTTTATAAATAAGCACATAGTAACCTATATATTAACCTGCTGGAAAGTACCTTATGCATCTTATTTCAGCCAACATAAACATGCCCATTCCATTTTTTTCTGGTTTACTCTGTAAAGACTGTATAATTTTGTGCTTAGGTTATTCATTTAGGCAGATTGATTTCTTCTGCCTGGCTCATTTGGGCCATAGAGGAGTAAGAAAGTTTATATACTGAAAATATATAAAGGCAAGGAAAGTAAAAAGAATAATTAATCATATAGTACATACATCAATACAATATCTACTAAATCTCAATCAGTTGTTTATTGGTTGGCAAACAAGTTTCACTTTTACAACAAATATTAGTAATGAGGTCATCCAACTTTGAGACCATACAAAATGGATCATAAATTTAAAAAAAAATTATATGTGCTGCTAATTTACCTTTTGTATTCCTACATTACTTAAAATCCTGTCAAATAAATAAATTTTCCTGTTAATAAACAGAAGAGTTTCTTTTTTTTAGAAAAAAATCACTTCAAAATAACTTGACCTTTTGATTCTTACTACAAGGGAGTGAATTTCCTTTAAAAATTGGTAGTGCAGGTGCCCACGTGGGGGTCAGACTGAGCATTCAGGACTTTAATGCCTATGGGATACTGTTTTATTTATTTATTTTTTCACATGCAGAAGCCCCACTAGTTCTATTGACACCTCTTGACTTCTAGAACCATAGCTACTGTCTTGGTGATGAACTGCTTGCCAAATATGCTTGCATTACAACAGATGTACACTGTGAACATAAAAGTTTGTCCTGCTCTAATTTGCAAAAATGCTCTTGGAAATATTCTGACTGAATAAAGATATATAGTGAGGGAAGGGAGTCTAATTTTATTTATTTTATTTTTTTGTAAAAAATAATTTGTTTTTGCATTACTAGAAAATGATTCTTATAAAGTGATAGCTTCATTTATTTATTTATTTATTTATTTATTTTTTGCCAGGTGAAATTTTAAAGAAAATAGGCACCAAACAAAAAAAGAACAGAAAAAAAAAAGAAAGGAAAAAGAAAAAGAAAAAAATGAAAAATAAATGAATAAAAAAAGAAAACAAAGAAGAAAGGAAGGAAACTTTACTCTCTTACTGGTAGACAAACTTGCAAGACCAGCACGAAAGAAACAGAAAATTTCTCTCTTGTTTTGCACTACATTAACAGGACTCAAATTCTGGAGGAACAGAAAGCAGACTATATGTGCAATGCTAGTATCTGTACATTACATAGAAATTGTTCGAGTTTTTTTTCTGCCATTAGTTTTATCATCAGTTAATACAGCAAATCATAAAATATTCATTTAGCATATAATTCTAGAATTCCCCTCCATTTCGTTATTAATTTTTGTTGTTTTATTTTGTATACCACAGTTATTCCCGCTGTGGTGAATTCAGGCTGTGAGTGTGACTAAAAACCACTATGTGACAGATTGCTTTGCTTTTATGTTTGTGCAGCACTCCAATCTAGATGCAGTATTGTTACTAATTTCAAACAACTCTTCTGGCCTTTTAAAAATCAGGTCCTTGTAACAGAGCATCGGAGATGTTAGAACAAACACAACATAATTCAACAAGGCCACAATGAGCGCCATTTTCTTCATATCTCGTTCATTAACATAATGAAGTCTCCATCTGAGGGGGGAAAGGACAGGAAAGGATATGGCACAGGGGAATTTCAGCAGTTATCGTTCTCCCCTGGGCTGACCTAAAAATCCCAGTTAAAAAAAAAAAAAAGAAGTCTGAGAGTTTGTGTTTGTCATTCAAGAACAGCATAAAGATTTAGGAGTACACACACTATTACCACTGCTTAGAGCAACTCAGAACAGTCAACCATTTTTTAGCAGTTTTGTTGGTTTAAATTTCTCTGACATCTTTTATAGACTAGTGACCAAATGCGCAGGTCCTTTTGAACTTCCCTCTGGGGGAGTTCCATCTTTGTTGGGAGGAACTATAAACCCATCACTGCTACCGCGACCTAGCTGGTAGTAGGTGTGCAGTTGATGGACGTGGTTTCTGGAGCCTAGGTTTGGCATGCTTTTGTAGTAAACATCTTCGGCATCACCGCATTTGGCCGGTGGGGGTTCGGTCTGGGTGCTGGTGGTAACACTCTCTGCGGCAGACACACCAGCCAGTGCCGGCATGCTGGTGTAGCGAGAGTCCCTATGGGGTGACTGGAGTTCTTCTGTGTGCTCGTTGGTTAGCAAAGGGAAAAAACTTTCACTGTGGTCTTGGGGGATCCGCCTTCTGGTGTAATGGTGTGGCTGGTGGTTCTCCGTTGAGTAAATTCTTGGGGGCAGTAAGGGAGCATCAGATTCCTCGTGAATAAGTTCCAGGCCCAAACTTTCCTCATGGTTAAAGGAGGTGGCATCATCCAGGACAATGGCGTCGTCTTCACTCCCACTGCCGAGGTTGTTCACCAGCTTGTTCATCAGATTCCTGTTCTGTTCGCTGGAGCGCTCGTGGTTGTTCAGGTAAGAAGGTATATAGTTGGAAGTGAGTTCCTTCAGAATCTTTTTCTCTAGGGCGGTCTCGTTATGATTGTAGCCACGGTCTATGATTTGCACACAGTTGCTCAGGTATTCGCCACTGGCAATGCTGTAACTATTACCATGGTTACCATTCAGTGGTAGAGTATCCATGACACTTGTATCCCTGGCATTGTTCAGAAGCCCCTCTGAAAAAAATTACAAAACACTATGACATTTATATCCAAGTGGCCATAGGACACACATACAAACACAAAAGCAAAAACATACGATTATGAAGTATGAATAAATTGCTAGCATTTTTAAGTATAAAATGTTTGCAAATATACAAAAAACACTATTAAATCTAATGTACACATCTATATATATATTTGCACAATTGATCAAAATCTTATAAGCAGAAAAGTATTTAAAATAAATATTAAAAAGAAAAACCCTATGAACTTGAAATTTACATACAAACATTGCCTAAATTTATTTGAAGTCTATTTCATTAGTACTTAAAAAAATAATGCAATATTTTGGTGTAATCATTCATAGCTTCCAATTTATACACATCAAAGTCAACTCAGTAATTAATTACCTTTAGTTTTACATGTTGTCTTAACATTGAAAAAAGTATAATTGTAACATAATTTGTGTGTGGTACTTTAAGTATACTGGTCAAAGTAAAAGAATCAAGCAGTAACTAATAATTTGAAAAATAATTTTGTAATATTAAAAATAATCCCTACATACAAAACCATAAAAGGATTATTTTAAATTTGTCAGAATGATGTCACAAAATGTTTAATCAAATAAATGGCAATAAAAATAATTTGCACATAGAAACTTTTAAAACAAAAAATATTTGTCTTAACTTTCTACTTGTTTTTTTGCTATAGGCACATTGGTTGCTATTATATAATAACCCATTAGTAATTATTTAGGGTCATTAGATAATACTAAAAGAATGTGTAAAAACATAGTATCTGATTCCTAAAAACATAGTATGAGTATTAAAGTTTCCATTTCATAATGAACAATGACTTTGTGTATATATTAAACTTTGAGTTAAGAAAAGATTAAACATTATATTCTGGGAAGAGACAGCTGTAGTGAAATATATTTGACCACATGCTTATTCATGGTTTTTGCATTCTCTTAAATGAACAGAAATCCAAGATTCTATAATAATTCCATAAATCACTTCAAATGCAACTACAAATGAAAATCAAACACAAACATTCAACCAATAGTGGTAAATTAGAAGGGGTACTTCTTTACAGGACAATTAATTGAAGAACTCTATTAAACTTCTCAATACACTGCTAACTTGTGAAAATATAGCATTCATTCTATATCTGTGATGCAATTATGTTTATCAAAACTGAACTAGTTCACTGCTGGTTTACATAAAGTGTTCCAAATATGTCAATTTTTTATATAGACTGCTGATGAATGCTCTGTATTCAAGTAACACAGTTTTCAAAAACAGCAATGCATAAAATACATTAAAATGCAGCCATCACAGACATAGGGTGAAGCAATTTATTTTCATGTTATACTGTATCTTGTAGACAAATCCACAATGTTAAGAAAAAAAAAGTAAATGCTTTTTAAAGGGCCATATGTGATGGGTGATTGCTGCTGCAGAGGCTATGGTATGCTTGATGGTTATGGTCCAGTGACTGATGCATTGAAACATGTTTGTTATTTCTGTTGTCAATGCATTAGGTGCGGGTTGAAAACTGCCATAGTAAAAATAAAGTGGGCATGTTGCACATGACATATAATTATATGATGGAATGCACTAATAAAAATTAAAAGTGTATGAATTAGCAAAAATAAATGCTAATTTAAAAACAATTTAACTCACACAAACATTACATGAAACTTAACAACTATGTTGATTATGTGACACAGTAAAAGAATCAGACAACAAAAGCGTCTAATCTCTATTAACATATATTCATATAAGTCGATTCATAGGTTTAGTTTTTAAATTGTGAGATGAACTGTTTTTAATAACTACATCATCTATATGTGATGCAATAAAAGTGAACTAAAAAAAATTACATTTGATATGCAATGTTTAGCTTTACTCCCATACTTGTCTCTCTGTAGGGCTCTAAACGACAGCATGAAGAAAAGGAAAGAAAAAACAACAAGTAAGCTTACAGCGACAGTAGAAGAAACATGAGTAAAAGCAAATTGATGATATGCAGAAAAAAGAGTCAAAGGAAATAATTTCCACTGCCCCAAAATTCATGAGTTTGTGTTACATGGTTTATCATTATTAAAATACTGAAATGTTAGTCAGAAAATAAGAACCCACCCTTAATACAAGCTAATTAAATGAGTCTTTAATAAGCATTTCTACAGTTTGATAAAATTCAAACAAATACACATTTTTTTTAAAGTTAAGATAATCACACCAACCAAGGAGAGTAAAATTTGAGGAGTCATGATTATTTCCACAACTTTATTTTAATATTATATATATATATGTGTGTGTGTGTGTATATATGTTAGAAAATGCCTGTTTCTAAGAAATGTTATTTAACTTTAAATTTTTTTCAGTAAAATTATAGTCTTTTTATGCAGAGAGAAAACTACAGTTGAAGTTTTTCATAATTGTTTTCCCTTATGTACAAAGATTTTCCTACTACTGTAACTATACAAGTGCATTTTATTATTTGTGAATAATACTGATAAATATGTCATTTCTGGAGCTCATATTCAAACATTGTACAACTATGGAGGAAGAAAAAGGTTAAATTTAATCATTATTCTGTTTCAAAAAATGTGAAGAGGCGAAATACCACCATCAATACCTTTTCCTCTGGATTGTTGCATAATCATATGCAATCAGACACTTTTTAGCTGATCTATTAAAAACAACCTTAGCAAAATTATTAAAAAAAACCATATTTTAATCAGGTCAATAGAATTGCTCTTGCTGATTTTGTTTACAGGAAGGTTAAATCATCACACACACACATACACACACACACAGCAAATTCATTGGGCTATCAGTGGTAGTCAACCTGGTCCCTACCGCCCACTAGTGGGTGTTCCAGCTTTAATGGTGGGTAGTAGCAGAGCAACCAAAGTATAAATAAAAAGATAGATTTAACTATAGTAAGTTGTTTTATAGATTTATTCTGCCAAACTTAGTGAAAATCTGACATAAAATACTTGGTAAGTAATTGTTATTATATGCTTTAACTTGCTGTAACTCTGCTTTATAAATTTTATAAGTAAAGTTACTTCCCTACTTTATAAATCACCATTACTGTGGAACTGGTGGGTGGTTAGAAAATTTTACTACTAACAGAGATACAAAAGTAGGCAGTAGGTATAAAAAGGTTGACTACCCCTAAGCAAGATCATTTCAAGAGATCCTGACCTGTGATTCTTTAACCACTGCTTTAGAAATAAGGTGTTTGTACTTTAAATGTACATTTGTTTCTCAGCAAAAAACCAACAGGATTTCAAAATGCAGAGGAATTTCTTTTAAATTTTCAAAATAGCTTTAGAAAGAGAACTGGAAAAAGACAAATCAGTAAAACACAGAGGGAAACCGTTTGTAGGGTCATTATAGTTCCTTCCTTAAATGACAGAATTTTAAAACTAGAAAGCACATGAGACATAACAATCTCAATTCCTGCTTTTCAGCTATGAGGAAATTGCAGCCAAGACAAGCTGAGCCTTCTCTAAGCACCCTGTGAATAGTGGCAGAACTGGAATCAGAAAGGGAATCTCCTGGATTTGCTCTGGGTAGTACTATCTCTTTCTCTTCACATCTGCCTTTGGCTGTGCATATTTATGTATATATTTTATAATGTAACCTTGTCTTCTCACCAACTCTAATGTATAATGTATTCCTCATTATATCCCATCCTAAGGATATGTCTTTAAAGTTTTAGAATGGAATTAAATTACTTTAAAATGTAAATGATTTCTATAAAATCATGACTTCCTCTCTGTATTATGTTTTGTTGACAGGTTTATCTATAATGAAATTGATTATACAAAAATTGAATTGTCCAATATTGACAAGAAGATAATAATCCATGAAGTTTTAAATATTTCTAGATGATATAAATTCAATATAAGTATATTATTCATCTTTATTCCTAACTTGATAAGCTTCAGTAAAACTATAAATACATCTTTATATATTTTAAATAAAGGCATTACAAACAAAAATGGATACTTGAAATCTGAATGCTTCTTTGCTTGAATGGCATTGGTGCAACTGAATCAGAGGACCCATAGAACAGAACCAAGTGGTAATTCAACATAAACCACTCCAGTACATACCGAGCCACCTATATTTCATGTAAGATTTCACCTTGCCAGTTAGAATATAAGTGCATTCATCTGAAAGCATAAGATTAGTAGCAATATGACAATCACTGAGATTTATTTGGGGTCAGTGGTGAAAAGAATTATTTTAAGCAGTACCACAGTTTGTTAACATCTTAAAAATACTAAAACATCAAATAGCTGAACAATTCCAATTCTGACTCTAGAAAACATTATTAAAATTATTTACTATATTATTATGAAAATTCATAGAAATGATTTAATTTACTGAACAAAATGACAAATCCATTCAGAAGAATATTTGTGTATTTATTGATAATCTCAATAGCAATATCTAGTAATAATTACCATAGAAATAAAACTTTATATATTATTTTAAAGTTTGCATCATGAGAATTTAAATTTGATAGAGTTTATTGAAGTGATTCATCTTTTTAAACAATCTCCTAATTTAGGATACCGATAAAAATAAATTAAGAAGGAAAATAATGAATTAAGAAAAATATATAGAATAATTTTTTCATTATATAAGACACTGAAAATTATATCAGAATTGTCAAAAAAGCTAAAAAAATGTGATCCAAATTTGTTCTTGTTTTGAAACAATATCCAACTACTCTTTGCATAAATAATGTAGAATAGATTTAATTTGCAGATATGCTATAAATCTTCATTTAACATCATTCAAAATTTACTATATCAGCACACTTTAAAATGTTCACGATGACACAATTATCTGTCACATAGCCTAATATAAAAAAGCCCTTTATAAAGTCTGCTAAGCTGTTCTTCCCAATCACATCTGGTGCAGTGTGTAACGTAAATTTCATTGAGTGCTACAATGAAATAGAAACATTGATGAATAAGAGAAAATTTAGAGGAGGAGGTGACTATAAAGAAAAACCAAGAAACTATCTCATGTTGATGACACTGGGGTTATTTTACTCAGGAAATAGAGGACTAAAAAAAGACAGGTTAGCTGCTTTCAAGTATTTAAAGGACTGCCACAAAGAGCAGAATGCTTTACTCTTTGCTTTGGAATAGAGGAAAAATCTAAGCTTCATGGCCAGAGGCAAATTTCAGCTCAGTGGAAGGAAAAAAATATATATACAACAAATAGAGTATTTCAACAACTGAATGCAGTTGACCCTTGAACAAAAACATGGGTTTGAATTGTGAGGGTCAACGGACATGTGGATTTTTTCAATAAATATTGTAAATATATCTTCATTACAGTTTATAATATAGACTGCATAGAGGGTTGAGTGTTCCTAACCCCTTATTGTTCAAAATCAGTTCTGAGCTGGGAAGGGTTCTATTAGAGAAAACACTTAAGCACAGACTGACAGAATGTCAGCAATGTCATAAAAAGGATCCAATGAGCTCTATTACATCTTTTGATTCTAAAATTTTGTGCTTCTTAGACATTTAGGCATTAAGAAAGTTTATAAAATTTAAAGTTTCTTAGAGTTTGCTTAATTATTTAATCCTATTTACAAGCTACTTGATTGTATTCCTGGAGTCACTTCTCTTTGCATGACTTTGGGATTTAGAAAAATTTAAATCATTCTTTGTATTTGGCACGGTGTCACCTGGCAAGTTCAGATGGTTTAGACACCCAATGGTCATGGTGAAATGAGCACGCTTTTTGGCAATGGGCATTCACATCAAATTTTACTCTATCATGTCCCTAATCTTTTACCTCTAACTGAGAAAGAAAGACAGGCCAAAAACTCCCACATTCTCAGAGGACAATAGAAATTTTACTCAAAACTTCCTGTAAATGTAAAATACATAAACTAATCTATCACATCCAACTTGAAGGAATCTTGGAAGTCTCTGTGTTTATAGGGAATTGTTTTTCACATATAATTTTACATAAGTTGATCACTGATTAGAATTTTTCTTTTATAGAAAATTTTTTGAATATTTTTTCCTGTCGTCTCTTTACATATGATATGGATATTTCAATGTCTTGTCTCAGAAGATTTTTTATTCTTGGGAAGGTAAGGCCACATCCAAATGCTTATAAGTGGTTTAAAGAGATTTATGCTAATCTGTTTGATAGGCAATTACCTTTTATATCATTTAAAAGCAGAAGATATAGAGGAATCATATTCAAAAGTGTTTTTAACATGGGGACACAGTAGATAAAGGATTTTGTGACTTTCCTGAACCAGTTCATATGGGCAATAGAGAGCTAGGGTAGAGCCTGTTCTATTACTATTGAGTTCATTGCTCTTTCCTCCAAGTTTTTAGTTCAATGTAATTTTTCCTGGAGTGATATTAATGCTTTCTCAGTACTGATGCTTTGTGCCTAGAGTGTGCTTCATGGTATAACAGAATATGAATATTTACTTGATCTTATAACCTTAAGACTTTTGGATCAAGTGTTCCTTTATGATACTTACCTTAGGTAAATATCTCATTTCTCAAAATAAATACATAGGTATTTATTATAGAAATTAATCAATAACACAAAAAGAACCGACAAGCAGCAACACATTTTATAACATTACAAAGAAACAAACACATATTGATGAATCAAGCATTTGTTTATCAGAAGGAAGCCATCCATTTCTTACTATGGAAAAACCTAAGGAAAATGGAAAATAAAAGTTCCGAGAGCGGTAGAAGGTGAAAGGAATCTGTGTGTCTGCTTCCAAAAGAAAGAAAAGTCAGGAGGAAGGAAAAAAAAAAAAGAATGTGGCCATAAAAGCTACATAAAATGGGACTCTCACTTGAAAAAATCAAGATAAACTCCAGCACACCTTGTGCGTTGTACATGCTGACAGAAGGGTTGTTACAGACCGCCGGTTCCCCAAGCAATGTATTATAGGGATTGTTAGTACCATGCGGACGAAGCAGAGCATTGCTTATAAGATGATTAGCCATGACTCCTGGAGCAGCCCCATAGAAAGACAGAGAAAAAAAGGTCAATCAGGCAAATGTGTTTAAAAAAAAGAAAGGAAACATTTAGAATGACAACAGTTGATATAGTCCTGATTACAGGCAGCCAGCTAATTAGACTAAAAAATATATGCAGCTTAAGCACACATTTCCAACAATGCACATATCCAAAAGAATTAAAATGGTTTACAATGTTGATTAAGCCACATTTCGGATGTTCTCTTTTTCAAAGTATAAGCAAGAATATATTCCCATGCTTGCTAAAAATTAAAATAAAAAAAGTAAAATACAATCTTTCACACAAACAAAACGCAGAATAAAAATTGAAAAAAAAAGTTGAAAATAAAAGCTAAAATTCAATAAATCATCCCTTCATTAACAGAAACCACTGGGTTGCTTTCAAATGAAAGTAAAAAAGAACAAAAGGCGCCATTTATGATAAAACCCTCATTTGGAGAGCAGTTGTTGACACAACAGAAGAATTTGACATTTCCTAAAATTTTATGAAGAGTAATTATTTAAATTGAAAGAAATAAAATATAATCACTCTTATTAGTACACTATAATAAGCATACTAATTTGGTAAACATAAATCTGATAAAATGTTCATATGGATATTTTAAAACATTTTAAATAAATATTAACTTTATGGTATCAAGCAACATATATAATTCTATTTTCCATTTTCCAACTGGTTGATCAGACTTTGGCATAACAAAGTAACAAAGATTCTTGTGAACCGATGTACTTGATTTCTAACATACCATCAGTATGAGCTGTGACCTCACACCCTTCAAAGCCACTTAAACATAAAGCAAAAAAATCAGAGGAGCAGTTTTATTAAGTATAATTAGGGCACGTATGGTAATGATAGGCAGAATGTGTATTTATGTTAGATGAAGAAAAAAAATGACTGAGGAAAGAAAAATACAAATTTATAGGAATAAGTTAAACATATTAGTATATGCTAATTTAAATATATAGAGAATGAAAATATAATAAATAGATGAGGAGAATATATTTGCAGAAAATTTACAAATATTGGCAATTCAACAAAGAGCCAGTGTCTGGAATGTAGAATATCTCTCAAAAGTCAATAATTAAAAAAACGGTAAACACACATACACAAAAACATTGCAGTTAGAAGTGGGCCAAAGGCAAAACAGACATTTCATGGAAAAGAATATAAAGATGGCAAACAAGCTCAGTAAAAGAAATGCTATTAATATTTAGGAAAAAACATTAAAATTGCAATGAGATATTACCATATATTTAAAATAAAAATAGTGACAATATCAAATGCTGGCAAAGATGAAGAGAAACTGGATCACTCATATGTTGCTGTTGGGAATGTAAACCAGTATTGCTACTCTGGAAAATAGTTTGGCAGTTTCTTATGAAACTAAAAGTATAATCATACTACCCCTCACCCCTCGTCAATTGTACCCTTGGACTTTTATCCTAGAAAAATGTAAATTTAAGTTTACACAGAAACCTGCACTTGGAGGCTCATGGCAGGTTTATTTGTAAAAGCACATGATAATAAACAGCCAAGATGTCCTTCAATTGGTGGCTGGTTAAAAAATCTGTAATGTACTTATAACATGAATCACTACATAGCAATAAAAAGGAACAAACTATTGATGCACATAATAACCATTCAGGGGTCCCCAAACTTTTTACTCAGGGGGCCAGTTCACTGTCCCACAGACCATTGGAGGGCCACCACATACAGTGCTCCTCTCACTGACCACCAATGAAAGAGGTGCCCCTTCCAGAAGTGCAGCGGGGGGCCGGATAAATGGCCTCAGGGGGCCGCAGTTTGGGGACGCCTGAATGAATCTATGAATCTATAGATAATTATACTGAGTAAAAGAGATAATCCCAAAGGTTATATGCTATATAATTTAGTTTTATATATAACTTTTTTTTTTTTTTTTTTTTTTTACAGAAACAAAGAGAGAGATCGAGGGACAGACAGGAACGGAGAGAGATGAGAAGCATCAATCATTAGTTTTTCATTGCGACACTAGTTGTTCATTGATTGCTTTCTCATATGTGCCTTGACTGTGGGGCTACAGCAGACCGAGTAATCCTTGCTCAAGCCAGCGACCTTGGGTTCAAGCTGGTGACCTTTGCTCAAACCAGATGAGCCCGCACTCAAGCTGGTGACATCGGGGTCTGGAACCTGGGTCCTCCGCATCCCAATCCAACACTCTATCCACTGTGCCACTGCCTGGTCAGGCTATATATAACATTCTTGAAATTAGTGATCACAAGGGTTTAGAGATGGAAGGAGGTGGTAAGTGGTATGGTCATAAAAAAGCAACATGAGGCATTCTTATGGTGATGGAATGGCTCTGGATCTTGACTGTGGTGGTATACACAAAAACTGCTCTTGTGATAGAATTGCATGTAACTAAACACATACACAATACAGTTAAATATAAGAAAAATCGAAGAGATCTGCATACAATTGGTGAATTGTATTAATGTCAATATCCTGGCTGTAATATTATAGTATAGTTTTACAAGATATTTACTGAGGAAAACCCAGGAAAAGGTAGATGATCTCTGTATTATTTCATATACTACAAGTGAATCCTCAATGATCTCAAAATAAAAAAGTAATTGGTATTTAATAAACATAAACACATAGTCACTTGTAGAAAACATTAAAAAATAAGAAGGGTAAATTTGGTCTGGGAGTTCTAACTTTTTTGAAATCATAGCTCTCTGCCTTGTGGTAAAATCTCAAATAACAAATATTTTAACTTCAAATTGGGTAGTGAATACCTCTTGATTTAAAGGACAATATAGCTTGTCAGATCTACAGAGCTGGAAAGTTTCAGGTCTTTTAGGAAATAAGCCATGTATTCGCAACTTACACATCCTGCCAAGAATGAGGATAGCGTTAGCACATTTTTCACTTACTGCTTGATGACTATTTGCAGCAGTTGTACAACATAGATATTTAAATTTGTTTACACACTGTGAAGGTAGATTGTCAATTTATCATATAATAGGTCCATTAGATATTATTTCCCATTAATGATTTAAATATATGAAAAATCAATAAGAAAAGCTAAAAAAACATTGGCTATAATGTCTATCAGATAAGAAATGAAATATTGTACATCTTAAACATGTATATTGTTGATATTATACAAATTTCAGCTTGGTAAAGTAATAGGATTTTGTCTGCACAAAATTTTTAAAAACCAAATTACATGTAAGTTATACCTGCTACCACATATTTATTTTTCTAGCCAATTTTTCAAGTAAAAAGATTTAGTTTTCCAATATAAATAATTATTTTTTAAAATTACTCTAAACAATTACTTGAATAGAAAATAAAAAGTGTAAGCAACGTAATATGAACTAGGATAAGATCCTTAAAAATATAAAATTGTTCAAATTTGTAACATTCCCTCACAGATCAAACAAGAGGTAAAATCTTTGTGGCTGGCATTTCTATCCACCTCTCTACACATTTCCCTGCATTTTCACACATTCATTTGAACTAACTGAAAAACAGACTGTAGGCTGAGAAGATTGCATGCCACTTTCCCCCTTGCTTCATATAGCTTATAAAAAATATTCATTTGTTTTTCTATACCCTCATTTATTATGCTGATGTAAAGGATGGTGTTCTGCTTCAGTATGAAGAAAAAAAGTTTTGTATGGTGATGGACATTTACTAGACTCATGGGGTAATCATTTTGCAAAATAAACAAATATCAAATCATTATTTTGCATTCCTGAAACTAATATATGCCAATTATACTTCAATAAAAAGTAAATAAAATGAAAAATAAATAAGAGATAAAAGACTAAAAAAAAAAAAGATCAGTTCTGCTTTACAATAAGGAAACCATTCTGTTGGGATGAAGCAAGCAGAAGCAGGTGACTCGATATTCTGGGCTTTGTTTGTCACTTAGAGTATAAAAATCTAAGAATATAAAATCAAAACACAAAGTGCAATCATACTAAAATGGAGTTCCGTAATAGCATTATAGTGAAGCTATCAAAATTTTTATAGATAATCCATCTGGTTATATTTTTTATAGCATAAAGTTCTTTTTTTTAGATATTTCTGACTCTTAAAAAAATTTCTAGATGTACTTAAAATACTTTTATCTGCGAAACTATTAATGCAGGGAGGCCAGCAACAATAGTAGAAATGCCATCGGTATATAGCTATGGTATGTTACATTGTTAGCTAAATGAAACAATATTTATCTCAGCTATATGGTAGGGTGTTTTTCCTCAAATCTGGGTGCAATCCAGAAAGTTAAATTATATATAACCAAAATGAATGAAATGTAGCTGTAATTGCACATCGACTTGTTGGTAAATCTAAAAGCACATAAAACTTATGGAAATATTTTGAAACTTAAAGAAATATTTCCTCTTTATCCTTGGTATTGGAGACCATCCTCTGATAGAAAAAGAATCACTACTTTAAGTTGCTTTTTTACCATCACTCACTTTTTATACCTTATGCACCATTTGAAACAAATGTAATTAATGTCACTGAAATTAACTTTAGTTCTGAAAATGGAGTTATGATTCAAGTGAGGGCTCAGTAATAGGAAATCCAAAGTAGAACATAAAGTTCGATGATTAATGTTTTGTGAGGAGTATAAAGTTACAGATATGCTCTATGGGTTTTTTAGTTCGAAAGGAAGGGGAATTTGTCCAAATAATCAATCAATTAGCTCTCATTTGATTCACCTGGTGAAAGAAGTCAATCCTTTTTCACACTTTTCTTGGACACTCAGGGCTTGCAGTGACATAAACAGGTCATTTTTTCTGTTGCCATCTAAAACAAGTTTAATTTTCCAACGAGTTATTAGCACTTTGTTCCTATACTCCCCAATCACATTTAGATATTTCCATTATACTCTGATAGGTGGCAGTCACTGTGTTGAAAAACAAAACAAAACACCAAAAACCAAAAAACAGCTTGTTGCCAATGCCAAGATCTTTTACCAAAAACTGGCACAGAACCTGTCTTCCTCTGCTTTTTATGTGCAGTTACTATTGTCTATTCTCTAGAGCTGCACTGCATTTCACTTGTCTTTGCTGAAGTCTATTCTGTTTGTTTCTGGTTGTTTGCCCAATTTACTCAGGTTCCTTTGAATTCTGACAGCTACTTTCCGAGGTCCTGTCCATCCTGTCTATTCCTCTTCCCTCCAACTAACTTCTGATTTGTAAACCTCCCTTTTAATAGCTGTGAAATTGCTGAAGACTTCCAAGAAGATCAGTGTTTACAGACCATCTGTCACTGTGTTTCAGCTGCAAAGTTAAGCTCACTGGTTAGTCAATTTAAAGACACAAATAAGTTGAGGACGGCGGTGGTGAGGAAGAAAGTTACAACACCAAAGTCGTGAAAAAAATGTTTTGTGCTATTTTCACTGGAATATAAGTTCCAGGAAACTGGGAAATACAGAGGGTTTTTTCATTGTTCTATGTTAAGTGTCTGGAATAGTTGCTAGAGATCAATAAATATTTGCTTAATTAATGAAAAAACTTATGTGAAATCTACATGTTGAGAAAACATAAAATTAAACAAAATAATTTTATCATGTTCTATAATTTAAGTAAATTGTTTAAGAGTGTTAATTGTGCAATTCCTAATGTGATTTCTTTCTTCCTAACATTATACCAGGACTATAATATTGCAACTTTTAAAGCAGAATAAACACATATAATTATTTGTAAATACAAAATGCTACCTCCATACTAACTGTAGATGATAAGTTGGTGGGGGTAAGGGAATCCATGACTCAAAATAGAAAGCTAAAATTGAGAAACAAAGCTGAAAATGAAAAGCTCAAAGTGGCTATGGACATAAAGTTGTTTCTTAAATATCTGATTCACTAAATCCTGGCAACAGTTTAGTCCTACCTGCTTATTTGTTGTCAGAAACAATGGTTAGCTCTTTAATAAAACTATGGAAAAAGGATTAATATTAAATTTCATTATATGTGAATCACCAACAAAGCTGTTAACAAAAGGTCAACCCCAAAAACTTTATTTCTGCTGAAAGTCTGATACAAAGCGTACTCTACATGAAAAACTTATTATCATGTTTCTTACAATTACTTGAAAGACCCTAAAGTGACTGAAAGAGATTCAGTGTAAAATCATAGTCATTTTAGGATGAGTCCTTTTTTTTTTTACTTTATTTTCACCTGAAGATAGAGGCTGATGTAAATGTTTTTGAGTGAATAAAATTTGAATGGAATAATAATGACTACACTCTTTTTGAATGTACAGTATAGTTTTACCACAAAACTCTTATATGTCTTTCCGTATGAAAATAAAATAGATGTTTTGACATTGGGAGGCTCTGAATGACAGCACTGTCTAGGCCAGTTCAATGTGACACATATAATTCAGGACTGAAAAACATCTAAGGCAAATCGGTGTGCTTTGAAATTATGAAGTAAAGAACAGATCCAAAAAGAGATGACAGTTGGATTCCACTTGAATCTGTATTATATCATTCAGAAACATAATTCAAACAACGTTTCTTCCTGACAGCAGGCTAACAAAAGTGTACTAAAAAGCTCTTAAAATAACTTAGATTGTCACTCTGTTCTGGTGCTCACACTTCAATTTTTTTTTTAATGTCCTTACATTCTTATTTGATTGTATTGAATGGACAAAACTTTGTATTGTAAGACTGGTAGTTTAACGAATCAAGTGATTCCAAACATTCCATTCTTTACTAGTCATATGTCAACAGGCTTCAGATTCCAAATTCTTGAAATTTATAAATATATAGGATAGTAAATGCTCTGTTTTATCTCAGTAAAACCCTTTTACACTTGATCTTAGCCAAAAGGCAGAGAAGCAATCAATAAAACACTTTTAACCAGATCTTTTTTCCTTAATACACCTCATTCTCCATTCTATTCCCTCATGGTTCTCTCTCCCTTGATTTGACATATTTTTCTTTTATAAAGTCATTCCATCATCTATATTGACTGATATACATCAGTCAAGAGTTATAGATATAGCACAGTTACTATTCAGTAATACCTCTCTGCTTTTGTCTTCATTCTGGCCCATAACGGAGACTTCATTTTGTGCAAGTAAATACAGGGTGGCGGAAAGTAGGTTTATAGTTGTAAGTATGTGAAACACTATAATACAAAAGTTTATTCTTGTATTATTACTTATTAATTAATCATGCTACTTTCCATACAAACAACTGTAAACCTACTTTAGCCTCACCCTGTATAATTTCACTAATGATAGTATTTTCTATAGGACGAGAATACTAACTTCAGTTGTAAGGCAAGGGATACTTACTAGGAGATGGTATCTATGAAATTTTGAAACCATTACAATTGTATGTAAAATGTTTTAGGTATATATCTGTGTGCTCAACTGTGCACACGTACATGTCTGCACCCTAAATTTCTTTCTGATTTAAGGTCCGGTGGCTTTATTTTCTTCAAAGACTTGAGTACCCCAAAATCAACTGCAATATATCATTACAGAGAAAGATAACTTAGACTTTACAACTAAATAAGATTTTAACATTACCTAATCAACCATAATTATTCACTATATATGGAAACACAAGTCCAGAGATATTAATACTGTTTTCAATATCACACATGACTCTGGTAATTTAATTTAAACATATTTAAATCATTAATTTTTAGTATTCTCTCCCAAAAATATGTTTCTATAAGATTTTATTAGGATTCTTGTGAGAGTTTATTACTTTTTCCTCATTTGTTTTTCTGTAATGTTTAATTATTTAATTACCATATTCATGTATTGATTTATATAACATAAATAAAAAATAAATGCAAATAGATAAAAGAAGCTTCCAGAACTATGAAACATTGATTCAATAGGCATTGCCTATTTTAAATGTTGTTTCCTATATTTTACTTTTCTAATATAACAAAACAATATCAACACATACATTCTATAGAAAAACTGCAAGTAATGGTTAGTTCAGTTTTAAAGGGCTATTTTATAAAATGGATACAGCCATATAAATAAAGACCAAGTTGTTATAATGATAAAACTCACAGAATCTTCATGTTATACTTAAAAGTTTACCAAAGCCTTGGTCAGGTAGTTCAGTGGATAGAGCATTATCCTTCTGCACTGAGGCCACGGGTTCGATCCCTGATGAGGACACTTATGAGAAGCAGTCAATGAGTGCACAACTACGTGGAACAACAAGTTGATGCTTCTCTCTCCCTTTCTTTCCCTTCCTCTCTCTCAAATCAATGGGAAAACAATGTTAAAGTAACTTTATAAACAATAGAAGCCATAATTTTATATTTTTACACTTCATATTCAAACAGTTAATAAAACTACAAAGTGACAGAGAAGAAATATTTTCTTGAAAGCCAAGAGCTCTTTCATCATTTATTTCTAAAGTCATAAATTGAATAGCTGACATCTTGATTTATCACACTGTGTACTTTTAATAGCCAACAAATTTGCTATTAAAATTTAATCAACCTGCCTATTAAATTTCTTTCAAATGGTTACAAGATACTTTAGCTTCTTTTAATAGCTAATTCATTCACTGGAAATCTATTAATATGGATTTCAATGACATGTTTTCTCCAGAGCACAGATTGGGTTATTGTTAATTCAATAAAAAATGAAATATTCTGAAAGACGAGGTGTTGCTTCTTTTTTAATATATCAATTCAGCACGTTAGAGTTATAAGCCCTAGAAATTACCTAATCTATCCCCCCTTTTTTGCACTAACTGGCATTATACATGTCTTCTTTTCAAGACAAATGATATTTTACTATAAATACTTAGAAGTCAAATTACTGGGTTACATGTTGTTCACATTTTCAACTTACAACAGATTGTCAAAATGCTACCAAATGTGTTTGTATCAATTCACACTTCCATGACGAGTGTATATTTTTCAAATTCTAGCTGGGACTTGGTATTGGCTGAGTGACATTTTTGCTAGTTCAATATACTATGAAATAGTATCTCATATTACTACTATACATTTCTCTGATTACCAGAGAGATGGGGTAATTTTTTGCAAGCTTGTTGGCCATAACGGTTTACAATTCTGTGTATTTCCTGTTCTTACATTTTGCCCACATATATATTGCTGTTGAATTTTATTTATTGATTTTTAGACATTGTTTATACAATGTAGGCACTAACATTTTGTTTGTCACTATGTATTGTTTATGCCTTTTTCCACTGTCTAAGTTTTGAGGTAAGAACTGTATCTGTCCTTTTCTTATAGTTCTGATCTTTATTTTGTTAATTTCTTTAAGTAAAACTAACATTTTTATCTAAAGCTTTTAAATATTATTTTTATATTATCTTATCATAAATTTAATTATAATTATGTATTTTATATTGTCATGAAATGCAACACAATTGTCTTGCAGATGAAGAAGCTGATGCCATTAGGTATTTATTGTTCTTTTTTACATAATGATCTGAAAGCAAAGCTGAGCAGCGATTTATAATTTTCTGACTGCTCAAGCCAACACTGGTAGAACTGGAACTCGGAATTCTTGATAAATCTTTGCTTCACAATAGAGGAAGTGGTTGTTCTGCAGTAGAAATTATGAACCTACACTACACAGCCATTCATCTCTAAAACACATGTTTTGTGGTCAAAGGCATGTATTTCTGTGTGGTACTAATGGATTTTATGAATACATAGAACTCAAAATAAAGAATATTGAACCCAAGGATAACAGGACAAGTTTGCTTAACAACCAGCACATCGTAGAGAATCACAGTTATTTTTAGGAAGAACATATACATAGTTTGTAGTATTTTGTCAACCCCACTGTTATATTTATTTGTAAATCATACATTGCTTATGTATTCTCGCTGAATAAAACAAAACTTCAAACAAACAAAAGTATAGCTATTTAACAATATAAAAATTTTACCAATGTGAAGAAAATATGGCTTTTCATATACTTATCTGCCTTATATTGGTGTACTTTCTTATATTGTACCAATTATATAAGCTACATGCAGAAGGTCTATCCTGGCTAAAATCTGAATTTTAAATTTAGCTCCTACATTTGAAAAAAGTTAGATCTGGGCAAATTAGATATAAATGAAAAGGAGATATTTAAAAATAAAGGTATTCTTGACAAGGTTGTTCAGAAAATACTTATATAATCATAATCAAATCCGTTCTATTTAGACTGAGGCTGTTTTAGGAAACTTATATTGTTTCTATTTTTTTTTTCTATACTAAGATTAACTATCTTTCTTCAATCTATATATGCTCTCAAATTTTTCTTAATTCAGTAGTGATTTATCTGGGGCTGTGAATTTGTCTCAGTTTATAAAGCACCGTCATTCCTTATAATGATAAATTATGAAGAAAGCCTATTATGAGAATCGTAGAACCTACCACATAAACACCTACTGTGTATGCAACTCAACAGGTACTATTTTAATTGGATACTACATAGTTTTAGTAATGCCAATTTATTGTTTTTCTAAATGTAGATTTTTTTTGCTAAATGTAGATTCCCCCTCCACATTTTAATTTTTATGTAACTTAATAAATTTCTATTCACTTTTAAAATATCAAATATAAGTTAATATAATCTATTTCTAAGGTAAATAATTTGAAAAGTAATAAATCTGGTAGGCAACTTTGGATATTACATATTTCATTTAAGTTGATAATATAGTAGGCACATCTTTTCAGATAAAAATTATGATTAGGTTTTGTTTGTTTTTGAATTTTGAATTATATGATATTTCAGTATTATTAGCACATAAATTAATAAGAATTAGCACATAAATGTAATAAGAAGTTTAATGAATAATATCACTAGTTAATTGAAGTCAGCTCAAATTGATTTTCTATTTGTTCTATACATTGATATGTTCTCCTGGTAGAGAACACAGTTTCAAGGAATATCAAGTTCAGGAACAAAGATACTTTTGGCTCTATTAGTAAGTGATTATAGGCAGAAATTATTTACTTAGTTTATTAACAGAATCTTTCCTAACTAAAATGTTCATCCTTTTACTGAAATATAAGAACATAAAAAAAAATAAGATAAAAGGATTTTACTAGTAAAATATCTTGAGCACTTCCAGGAAAGAATGACTGTAAAAATTTTCTTGCCACCTAAGTTTTACAATTGAACAATAACAATAGTAATTCAGCCTCTTCCACATCAAATAACTTTGTAAAAGTAATATGTATTGGCCAATCTATCCCCACATGTTTACAGAGTATTTTACAGCTTTTTATTCTCTAAGTGAAGAGGCTAAATCTACCCTAAAAATGATACTGTACTTAGAAAAAAATTAAGTGGAAGAAAATTAAGAAGATATGAATAATTGTGTTGTAAGAATATCTTATATTCTTCCATGTGAGGTGATTAAAATCATTTTAAAATAATTCTTGGAGCATGACCAGGTGGTGGTGCAGTGGACAGAGCATCAGACTGGGACACAGAGGGCCCAGGTTCAAAACCCCGAGGTCTGGCTTGAGCATGGGCTCACCAGCTTGAGCACGGGGCCAATGGCTTGAGCGTAGGATCATATACATGACCCCATGTTTGTTGGCTTGAGCCCAAAGGTTGCTGGCTTTAAGCCCAAGGTCACTGGCTTGAGCCCAAGGTTGCTGGCTTGAGCAAGGGGTCAATTGCTATGCTGTAGCTCCCCCAACCAAGGCACATATGAGAAAGCAATCAACGAACAACTAAGGTGCTGTAACAAAGAATTGATGCTTCTCATCTCTCTCCCTTCCTAGGTCTGTCTGTTCCTATCTGTCCCTTTCTCTGTCTCTGTCACAAAAAAAATAAAAGTAAACAATAATTCTTGGAAAATGTCTTTATTCTAAGCTTCACCAAGCTTCAAGAACAACTGTTATCGTAAGACGAGAATATACATTTTTGTTATCATAAGTAGGGTTTTGTGGTCAGAGAACCTTGTCTGGAATCTAGTTTTTGCCCTTAACTAGCCATGTAACCTTGGACAAGTTACCCAGAAACCCAGCTTCTTCATGAATATAAAGATAATGAGTAATAAATACGAACAGTGTACGATAGATAAATGATCGCTGTGAACACCAAGGCAAAATTCCAAATTTATCAAGAACTATAAAGGGACATGTTGTATTCTATTAGAAAAAAGATTACCGGTAATTTCTGAAGATAAGTTAGAGTATTCACATTAAGTTCTAAAAAAGATGATATTTTTGAACAATTATATGCTAAGCAACTTTTATGAAACCACAATAATATATCAGAATTAGGTGGAAATGTTCCATAGCACTATCGTTAGAAGTTGTCAGGGCATCTCACTGTAGTTTTTTTTTTTTTTTATAATAAAGAAGTAAGAGATATTGCCAATTATATATAAGGCAATAAGGAAATAAACTATAAAATAAGTAATCTATATAGATAAAGAACTTTTTCAGAAGGAGTCCATGAAAGATACAATAATCATCATTTTTACTTATCTGTGAGAGGCTAGATGATTTGAAGGGTTCATATAAAAGAGAAAATTAAAAGTAAGAACAAGAAGAACTCACTAGGCAAGCATTTAAAAGTTTTTTCTTTTTCTTTTGAGAGAGAGAGAGAGAAAGAGAGAGAGAGAGAGAAAGGAAGGAAGGGAGAGAGGGAGAGAGAGAGATGGAGAGAAGTATCAACTCATCGGTTGCTTCACTTAGTTGTGCATTGATTGTTTCCTGTAAGTGCCTTGGACCAATGATCAGACCAGAGACCTTGGGCTCAAGCTGACCCAGCAACCTCAGGGTTGAGCACATGACTCCATGCTCAAGCTGGTGACCTTTGGAATATGCTGGTGACACTGACCTCAAACTGGTCAGTGTCCCAGGCTCAAGCTGGAAACCTTGGATTTTCAAACAGTGACCTCAGCATTCCAGGTCGATTCTCTAGCCAATGCGCAACCACTGGTCAGATAAAAGTTTTTCTTTTTCAGTTCCTGCTAACAATTTTTAGCAAGAACCATTAGTCTTCAACTCATTAGAAATTAATATTTAATATATTTCATTTTTCAATGATAAGTTCATTCTGAAAATTATTTTGTCACTGAATTTAGAAAACAGAATATTAATAGCATTATTTATTTTTTTGACACAGCCTCTCACTTAAAATCTGTATTTATTTTGCTTTTGTGCTATTAAACTGATTTTCCTAACACAGATTTTTCTATAGTATATTTTCTGATTATGTCTTTACTGATGCCATGCACAAAGCAAAAAAATTAACAGAGAGTACTGTTGCCTCATTTATAAATCAAGAATATAAAGGTGAAAATATTATAATAGATATAAGTAAAAAGATATATGTGAAATAAAAATTTTATACATGACATAGAACACTTAATATATTTGCACCTATATCTTCATAATGTTTTCTCATAACAAAAATTTTCTTATGTAGGCCATTCTGATCTGCTAACTATGCAAGTATTTTTAGGAACATCATTCACTGTTGCTAAAAAACTTTCACTAATAGCTGTCAGATAAGATTAGGATTTGGTTAATATTTACAAACAATGATGCCAGGCTTTGAGGCAATATGACATATTTTTGGTACATATAAACCAGACTATATTTCCTGACATTAATAAAGTACAATGAGTGCTTTATCCCAGTAGCTTCAATTTATAGAAATCATTCATCGCAGTGAAACACCACTTATACTTTTTTACTTTCACTAAAAAAATAAAAATAAAAGCAAGTATGCATAGTAGGTTGAATATTAATGAGGTGGCAGGTGATTTATTATGGAGTTTCTTCTGCCTCTGTAACCAGCCTCCTGGGAAAGACAATACAGGTCTGAGAAGACAAGAGTTTACAATAGGAATGAGTCACATCCCTGCTCTGCCACAGAACTGGTTCTTTAGCACAGAGGGCTGTCGGAATTGGACCAGTGTTTTGGAGGGTGGATAGAGTTTGAAGGAAAGAGAAGACAGTGTTTGCTTCTGTTGTTATATAAGGCAGTGAGAATAAACATTTTACCTTTGTTTCCTAAATGCTAAAACATGGTTATAAATCAAAAGTGAAAGGTACAAATAAGGCAGATGTAATTTGCATTTAATTTCTGATTTAAAGGGACCATTCAGTTTTATTAATGTATTTATTTTTGTTAGCCTCAAGGGTAGCACCTTCTTAGGTAAATTATTATTTCTTTTTCTTTCTTTTTTTTGGCATTCAGATAACAACCTCATTCCTCTCACTTGCTATTAGAAAATAAAAAAGAAAGGAAACCTTTACCCTTAAAATTTATGAAAACATTGCTATAGGCCATCATAATTTTACTGATTACATAAATTTACTAGAACGCTTGTACAGATTACTATGACTCTGAACTACTAAAGGAGAATGTGTTAGTATTTATAAATAAAGTGCTACACATCTATAGATCAGTCTTCTGCATATAACACTCAAATTTGGCTTAAATAAATTCAGTGTTAGTGTTCAGATCACCATGTATAAAAAGCTAACTTGCACTGTGTGGGAGGTTGATGAGACGGAAGATGGGAGATAGAGGGAAATAAAAACCCACGATGCTAGCCAAACCATTGTTCAAAAAGAAGAAATGCCTTTTTGCTAAATCTGCCACTCAGAATGGGAACACTTTCGCAATAAATTCACAGCTGGGGTGGAAGATGGGAAGGGGCAAATTTTGGTAATTCATGCGATCATAACGTATTGGTAACAGCTACTTAGCAAAACTTGATTTTGAGCTGAAATTTCTGATGTCAGTCTAATTAATTAAATTTAAAAGTGGGCATTGCAATTACATTATTCATGATGAAATAAACCTAATAAAATCTAATTTTAGAAAATATTACACTTTCTACATAGATATACAAAAGGAGTGGAAATATTTCATAATTAATTTTACTACCAGAGATATTTCTCAGCAAATTCTTTAATTGCGGATTAAATTCAAGTTTTAGAGGCAATGTGAATCAAAATTGTTGAGGATAAGACTTCCCCAGCAGTTACTGTGGGTAGGGAATACAGGTGTGAAAGATTACTCTCCCTACAAATTGTTTCAATTGCTCCCAGGAAATTTGAGCTACTAGATATGTGGAGTAGATTTCCAATGGACCTGGGAGGAGCCTGGGGATTGAGGGCTGACTTCAAGGTGCATATAAAATAGTAAATATTTAAATGTATAAAGGAATAAACCTTACTGTGGGGTTCCTGAAAACTTGGGTTTGGAGCCTAGTTAACTTACCTTAAACTCTGTAATTAATCATCCCTTAGTACTCTTGCAAAGCTTCTTCTACCTGTGTATACAGGGCATGTGTGAAGTTAATTTGATAGTAGTCCTGCGGTGTTGATCTCAAGGAGTTCTGGATTTGTGTGAGTGTGCAGCCTTTTCACAAACAAGTTGGCAGAGGAAAATATTTAAGAAAGTATAGGGAAAATTTGGAAAACATCTTCACAAATCTACATAATGAAGGGACAATATACTGGAAGGTTTTAAAAAGATGAGGTAACCAAACAACAAAATCCCAAAGAGAATATATAAGAATGATTACACAAACTGAACATGATCAATAAACCTTCCAAGGAGTACATCCCAATAGTAATGAGGTTTATCACTCTGGGAAATTTAGACAGCTAATCTGATACATAGGATGTAACAAGTTGGTTCAAGAATAGACTATTAGAAGTGGTTTCTAAAAATAAAAACTATTAAGAAGAATTTCTGCCTGCATGGTCAATGTTTTATTCTTAATGGATCTCAAAGATAATAATGATAATTCCTTGATTAGAAGAATAGATAAGACCTACAAAATTTTTAAAAATATATTCTTTCGATGAATCAGGCAGTAGAATGAACAAGAAAGAAAATCTACAGTGAACATAGTACTGATTTTTAGACATCTTATGGTTTTCAACGGCTAGATCTGTTCATAAAGGCAAAAATAAGAGATTTAATATATCTAACTTAGAAAGGAAAATGGAGTTTGAATTAAAAACAATTGCTAGCTTAAGAAACTAAGAACAAATGGGAAGTTAGAATAAATATAGATGTAAAGATGCAATACCCAACATTTTTATTTTAAGAACAAAGAATATAATCTTTTGAATAAACAGAGATGAATAATTTGTTGCTGAGGTGGCAGAAGTGTTTATATGAAAAGATGAATCTTGGATGCCACCTACCTAAATATGACAGACACGCCTGAATGCAGGGAAGATAGGACCCTGGGAAATAAGACAAGATTAAAGAAGGAGGTTAAAGACTATATCTTCAGAGATATAATATGAAGAAATAAAATTTTAAAGTACTCTACTCATCTAAAATAAAAAATAATGAGATGAGAATAAAATGAGGAGTTTCTGACTTGGGGGACTAGAAAATTAATATAGGAAATCAAGAAGATCACTATGATGTCTACCACGATTAAAGTCACTGAGGGAAGGGAAGAATATATATCCTAAAGGAAAAGATCACTGCCTGGACACATTTCAAATCAAAAATTCAATTTAACTCTCTCCCAAAGTCATCACATCACTGAAGTACCTTATTGGATGTCACAAGAAATTTTATAGTTTCTTCAATAACTTTGAGAATTACCTTTTAAAACTAAAAATTTTAAAAATAGATTTAAACATATGATCAGTCAATATAAAATATTATTTTCTTTAAATATATTTCAAATTGACCCATTCATCTACATTTTATATATTTCAAGTGGATGAAATTCTTGAGAACAAACTAAAAATGGTGCAGCAATATTATACAATGTGACTGACTAAAATCAATGCCATAAAAATTACCCATTTAAAAGTTTTTGCGAAGATTGCACACCTATTTTTACATAAATTTAGATCATTATGCTAGATAAAATAATTTTAAATATTTTATCCATCTTCATGGCAGGCAAATAAACAGTATATCATTAAAATCATATTATCTCAATTTTTGTTTAAACAATAATTATTCTATGGTTTCTGTAATCACTAGATGCAAGATACTTCTAATAATAAATCCTACTAATAAGGATGCTTTCTTACTAGGAAAATATTAAAAAGTAAAATTTCTATGTATAGGATTATTTAAAAAAAAAAATCTGTCACTAAGGAAACTAATTCCTAAACATTGTATATACATTTTTAAGTAATTTGTTTTCTACAATTTGAAAGTTTGTCAAAATTTAGAGGATTTATATTTAAATAAATTTTTACAAGTTAATCATTAAAATTAAAAATTAAATATTAAAAGAATACTTGAGCAATATTATGTAAATCAATGTACTCTAGTAAATAAAAATAGACTAATAATAAAACAAAATATAAGAAGGAAATCTTTTTAATGTATTTTCTTTACATTTGGAGGTATATTTGTACTCACTGTTCTTACTTAAGCAAAAGTGATATAGAACATTTAATATATCATCACAAGGTTACAGTTTCTATATCACTGCCCAAATAGCATAAAAAATCAATTAAGGTTATATATAACATGTATCCCTGTATCAAATTCAACTTGGATGCTACATGTCCTAACTTCTTTCATATAAAAAAGATGCAGTTTGCTTGAGTAAAAGTAATTTAAGAGCAGGAATGTCTGAATCCTTCTTAATCCTAAACTGTATCTGTCAAATTATTTGTTTCTATGTAGCATTTAATGCAACAAAAAGCTGACAGAAACAGGCTTAGAACAAACTACTAATCTTAATTTGGTAAGAAAAAAAATAACAATATTGATCATTCAAATGACTTCTGAATTATGCATCAAAAATGTCTCTCTTAGGACAGGATGATTGGAGTAAACTTATATAAACACCACCTTCCCTGATAAAGCTATACTTTATTCTATATATTTCCCAGAGCTGATTATAGTGTACTCTCGCTCTCCACAACTAATGGATCTACACATTTTTATTGCAGTCAATTTAATTCTAATCATATATACATGCACATACACTATAAAAGAGAGAATAAAAAAAATCAACCATAACAAAGCAGTACATTAAGTGAACTTCATTTAAAAAAAGCTGAATTGTTGCCTAGGAATATTTTAACCAAAGTACATATACACAAACAAATGATAACATCTACATAAATGTATACAGAGAATATTTTTTCTTGTAGATACTCAATATTATCTAAGTCTTTTAGATATTAAGATTAGATGTGATTTTTCTCTCCAAAACATGTGTTGCCTTAAATATGTATTAGACAGTATATTTTTACTTCCACCAAAACTATGAAATCGCTCTATACCTGGGTTAATGTGGAACTCTATGATGCTTAGCGGACTATACAGTCAAATAATTGCCCATTTTCACTGCTTCCAATGAGGTCTGACAGCTCACCGGTTTATAGCAGTAGTAGATGACTAGAAAAAGAATGTTCTTGTTTTCTAACTTCCTTTCAGAAAAGATTTCCTGAAAATTCAGGATGGAGAAAAAAGGCTTATGAATAATGGAACACATTGCTACACTCAACCAGGTTTTATACCTTTGAAATACTTCTATCATGTGGAAAAAGGTCCAGAAGTTACAAATAAAGAAATGCATTTAAGAACTTCTTAAAGTAAGCACAAAAGTAATAAATATAAAAAATCATTTCTAATTACCTCTGTTGAGTGATGCAGAACTGTTTATATCTCCAGTAATGAAGGAGGACTCTGACTGCTTTCTGACTGTGTCATTCCACATTCTGCGAATTCGGCTCTTGATGGGGAGAAAGGAAAAGGAAATGAACTCACCAAGCAGCGAATTTTTATAAAAATAATTTTTTATATGAGAGCTTTGTTTCTGGTATCTGGCAAATATACAACTTCTACATGCTTTCAGTACAGTGGCATGAGAACATCAGAAACTAAATTAATAATAATAAACGCTTCTTATTAAGTATAATTCTAAATGCCTATATCTAAAACAATTATAATTATGAAAAATAAATGTAATGTACTATATCAATTTAAACATGTTGAGGACATAGAAAAATGTACTATACACAGTTATAATTTAATAATTTTAGTTTCCAAGTAAAAGCAAATTTATTTTCATTGTAATTTTAATGGAAATGAGGTATATAAGTATACATTAAATTATCAGTTTTATTAACAAAATATTTAGTTCAAGTATTCAAAATCTTACAAGAAAGAGTTTGTTAAGAAAAAACAGACTATTATTAAAATGCTACAGATCTAAGTTAATATTTCCATTAATTTGTAAGGAGACCAAAGTAATTTTATAGGTTATATACTATCTTGAGTTTTCTTTTTAATGAAGGAGATAAAGGGAGTTGATTTACCCTTACTATTGCTTCAAAGTAGGAAGTTTTACAGGTAACTGAAAATTCTTACATCATTAGCTGTATTCTCAAATTCAATATTCTAAGTGCTGTATAATTTAAGAAAGCAGTGCAATATTTTTAGATTTGGTGGAATTATTTTTTTTCTGGTTTATCTTGTTTTGCTATTTTATTGAGTTAGGATCAAAAATGCATGAACAATGTTGTGAGGAGAAAACAATCTTTTCAGAAGATTTTCCAAGGATGAAATAGTTATAAAAACCATTTATTACTACCACAAATGATAAAACCAAGCTCATAAATGGGTTATGTTCCAAATATATTTGAATTCCTTGAAAAATAGGAGTGTTTAATATTAAAATTGTTTTTATGAATCTTGGGATACATTTATTCTTCAGAAATATTGTCTATATTGTTATATAGGTCAGCAAATACAGACACACACACACACATACACAGCAAAACTAATAAACAAAAGCACAATAAGAAAACTGGTGCATGACTACAGACCCTGAAAATTTGAGAATTATTCTATTGAAAATATATTTCAAAAGCTTCAAAATAAAATATTGGGAACAAATATTAAGGACATATGTTTTTGTTAATTAATTAAAATATTAATTACCCTCTACTAGATGTCAAGTACCTAGGAAATACAAAAGAGAAAAATCAATCCCAACATGTCTAATAAGGTGCTCCAAGATCTCCATAGAAGTATTAATTATTACAACTCAAAACAAATAATCCAAATGGCTATCAGCAGAATGGATGAATAAATTATAGAATGATGCACAGCAATGTAATAAAAAAACAACATAGACTCCTGCAGCAACATAGGTGTCCAAGAATATAAAATAAAAAGAATATTTCTGGATGATATCATATGAATAAGTATAAACACATGCAAAACATAATGTAATGTTAAATATTAAGATTGTGGTATATTTGGAGGTGAGTGATTAAGAAGAGTTCAAAGGGATTTTGAAGCATTTTCCATATTATATTATTTAACCTGGGAAGGTATAATAACTCATTGTGTCATAAACTTAAGTATTATGCATTTTTGTAAATGTTTGTTATATTATATATATAACTAAAAGAATTTAGAAAGTGAAATGGATATGTACTTACTTAGAAACTCTAAGGATAGTGGATTGAAGAAGTGACATCTTAACTGAGAAGTGATGAAATTGCGATCTTGGTAGGTGACATTTATATGAGCTGCCCCCCTATTTCATTTCTATTAGTCCCTTTTCCTGAGCTAGCCACACTTGCTCCTTTGCCATTCCTTAACATGTCAAACATGCCTCTGCTTAGAGCTTGGTTTACCTGTTTACTCTCCCTGGAGTGTTCTCTCTTATACCAACATGGGTAGTTCCTTCATCAATTTTAAGGTTCTGCTCATATATTTTCTCCTTCAATAGACCTAAGCTGACTACCTTATTTAGAATTGTATTCCACGCACTGAACTATACTATTACCTTCCATAAACATGACCATTTTCTGTAATACCGCACATTATAATAATGTACTTTCTTATATTTATATGTAATGTTCAATATCTGATATCCATGTTGTATAGGAGTGAGCAAAGTATGTTTATAGTTGTGAACACAGAAAACTCAGTTTATTCTTCTATTCTTATATATTAATTATTGTATTATTTTCCATTCGAACAACTGTAAATCTACTTTTGCCCTCCCCTCTATTTGAAGGTCTACAAAAACAGAACTTTTGTGTTTTTTGTTAACTCATGTATCATAAAACTGAAATAATGCCTGATACATGGTAAATATTATATGTACGTATATACATAACATATAGTTTATATAAACTCTTTCTGTGTTCTAGGTCTATGTTATGTGTTTTTCATGTATAAAACCTCAAAAGAACTCCCTGTGATAGATACTCTTTTACTCAATAGAAATCTGAGATTTAGAGGTTAGTTAACATGTCCAATGTTACAGACCTAACAGCGAAAAAACCTATATTTGAATTTAGTTATTTGCCTTCTGTTCTAGGATGTTAATAACTCATTCTACTATGTAAAATAGTTGAGTAGGAATAGAAAAAAAGGAAAAGCATTGCAGACAGAGGAAAAAGTATATAGTACACGGCATAAGCCAACACTTAAAAGTTCATGGAATTGAACCAGGATGAGCCTTAGAATTCAGAGGTAAAGAAAGCAAGCCAGAGACGACTGCATACAATAAGGTATTTCTTAAAAGAAAGATCTTAAATAGACATACTAAACAACATTTTGTTTTTTTAAAGATAGGCAGACAGACTGGAAGGGAGAGAGATGACAAGCATCAACTCATAGTTATGGCACATTAGTTGTTGATTGACTGCTTCCTTAGATGTGCCTGGACCAAGGAGCTCCAGCTGAGCCAGTCTTCCCTTGCTCAAGCCAGCGACCTTGGGCTTTAAGTCAGTAACCTTTGGGCTCAAACCAGTGACCATTGGTGTCATATCTGTGAACCCATGCTCAAGCCACTGACCCTGAACTCAAGCTGGTGAGCCCACACTCAAGCTTGGGAGCATGTGTTCATGTCAGCAACCTAGAAGTTTTGAACCTGGGTCCTCAGCATCCCAGGCTGATGCTCTATCTACTGTGCCACTTTTTACACACACACATGCACACACACACACATACCAACCTTATACACATTTCAGTGAATACATATTTGTATGATTATGGATGTTGCTAAACTAGTAAAAGTTATTAACCAGGGAGTAGATATAGGGGAGCAACAAGTGGAGATAATTTTTACTTTTAGTCTTGCCAATGGATTTCCATTTTTTATTTACATAATAACTACATGATTTCTTTTACATGTGAAAGATATCCTAGAACTTTCATTTCTAAATCATCCCATTGGCTTTCTTAAGTAATCAGAATAAGATCTACACTCACATACTCTTACAAATTTCTGTAGATCAGTCTTTAGCCTTCTTATTTCAATTCATCTCCCATTCGTTTTCTCATCCACTTTAACCAATGACATTCTTTCTATTCTGGAATTTGCATGTTCTCTTCTATCTTAAAGGGCTTTGCATTAGATGCTTTGTCACTTGGAATTCTTTTCCCTTGAACTCCCTTCCTGTTATTCAGAATTTTGGCATAAATATCATCTCCCCAAATAGTCTTATTCCAAGTAGGCACCTGGGCATCTGGCATCACATTACTGTATTTGGTTCTACAAGTTTCATAGCTAATATTGTCTATTTGTTTATTAGTTTGCTAACAATTTTTTGTACTCCACAACTAGAACTGAAGCTCTCAATCATAAAGGAAGTTATTTGTCATTTAACCATTGTAACTCCAGGGCTTAAAAGACTACTTGGTATTATACAGGAGACATCCAATATTTCTCAATAAAATGGTTGAGTATTATTTTTCATTTATAATTGAGTGTTATATGTAGGAATAATTTTCATGATCATAACTTGTGGTTAAAAGAAGTGATAAGATAGTCTGATAGGTTTGAGAGTTATGTTAATTTAAAATTTTTTATTTCAAAATATTAGACTGATACTAGATATTTGTCATTTAACCATTGTATCTTCAGGGCTTAGAAGACTGCTTAGCATTATATAAGATATATCCAATATTTCTCAATAAAAAATTTTAAAAAATGAGAATTGTTAATTTAGAAGTTCTCTGATGTGAAAAGGCATCCCTATTCCTAAAAATTTACCTTACTATAAGTGAGTACTTTAGATTTTGCTTATGAAAGTCACAGTTCATATGAAATACATTTATTATTTCTACTTATACATACTGGATTTAAGTAACTTTTACTTTGTGTAGGGTTGGAGTGTTGACATGGTTAGTCAGAGTTAGTATTACATTAAGCAGAAGAAGACAATGTATGGTTTTTATTCAAGAATAGAATTGTGACAGTACAATGATAAAAGTGAAAAAATATGACACAGTTTTAAAATACATATCTGTAATAATGACACTAATAAATGGTAGCTGCTCCAATTTATTGAGCACACACAATTTAAGTACATATTTTGTATACATTAGCTCAATCTTTAGAACAACACAAGAAATCAGTATTACTACCACCACTTTACAGGTGAAAAAACTGAGGGTCAATAAGATTAAATAGCTTGCTTTGTGCCAGAGCAGATGTATGCAAGGAAAGAATTCATGCCAAGGTCTACCTACCCACCAAATTAATGATTATTTTATTAATATGCTGCATTGCCCAATCATATAGTTTAGAAGTATTAATAACAACTGTACAACTCTTTTGTAACATAATAAATGAAATTAATAAATGGAAATCGCTAATATTACTGTTTTATTAATGGCAATGTTCCATACAATAACAACAGGATAATGTGGGTGAGCTCAGATATGCAAAAGCATGCAGAAACTAATCAAGCTGATGATATACAGAATCTCAGTAATTTCAATTTAAAGTTGTGAAAAAGATTATTATAAAAAAGGAGGTAGGGATTATCAGGTTGAAAATATAGGAATGGATTATAAGGGCCTCATGCTGGAAGCATTATCCAGGTGTGCCCCAACTCTTATATGAGACTTCAGATTTCTAATTGGCAAATATATTAGTCGTAAACTCAGAAATCTCAGCCCACATAGTATCCATATGTGGTCCCCTAATTTGCAACTTTGCAACTTCAGTAAACAAAGAAATAATAAGACAAATCAAAATAAAATTATTGAGTATTATAGTATATGTAGGGATAACTTTTATGATCATAATTTATAGTTAACTTAAGTGATAAGATAGACTGATAGGCTTGAGAGTTATGTTAATTTAAATTTTTTTATTTAAAAATATTAGACTGATATTAGATATGGGGTTTTAATTGTGAGATGAAAAGAATTATATTAGTTTGAGAAATGTTTAAGGGACGATTGTTCATTATCTTTGATTTATAAGAATTGTTCAAGTGCTAGTTAAGTGTGTACAACTGTTCAGTTGATCAGTGAATATGTTTGAGAGAATTAAATTTATAAATGATATTTAAAGGTTATAAGGATAGTTAATTTTCTAAGTATATGAATAAAGTTTAATTTGTTTAATTTACAAACCAATTAAGACTAAATCAAAGAACAAATAAAGTGATCTTTATGGTATATAAAACTGCCAAATTTACCAAAAAGAATTAGATTTATAGGTTGGGCTAAAATATTTAAGAAAAACCTGTCTTGACTTATATCTTTATCTATTTAAATTTAAATCTTTAGAAATATTTAATAGGCAAAACTGAAAACATAATCACTTTTCCCAGTGAATAGTGCAGTTCTAAAAAGATAACTCTGCTAGTCTTAGCCCACACTCACTCACGACTCACATAATCCTATGTCTTTTATCTGAATGGCTCATTCTAATCTCCTGAAATTGCCAAAATATCTACATAATAATCTTTGACTGACACTGTAACCTGGGAAAAAAGGCTGACAGTTTTTCTAAAAGTTTACAATTTCCCTGGTAAGGGAGAATGCAACTCATATCTAGTGCTGGACTGATGGGAGTGACAGGCTAGTTTAACCAATATAGCTACTATGGAATCTTTCACTGCCCTGACTTGTTCTCCAAGTAATCAGTGAACACTACGTTGAGTTATAACTGTTTTTACTAAACATACCATTTTATAAGTAAATATTTTCAGTATGTGATAGAGAATTATTATACTGGTTAAAAAAAGCAATTAACTCAAGAATCACATACATACAATCTTAGCCTTTTTGACTTTTGGTTAAAGTGCCAAATTCTTTTCTTCACTTCTTTACTCATTCAACTGAACCAATTTGAAATAATTAATTATTACACAAACCTAGACCTTGTATTTCATAATTTTATTACAATTTGGTTCCGTAAATTTGTCATAATCATGCCTATTTGAGACAACCTAAAACAACAACAAAGTTAACATGTTAAACACTTGCTAGAGAAAACAGAGCTGACCAGGAAAGGACAAGAACCCACAAAAAATATATTATTTCATTTTACTTAACAATATTCTTTACCTGTGAGCCTGTGGAGTAGCGTCCAGGAGTTCGAGAACTAGATGTTTTCCCTGAGCCAATGGAACTCTCTGTACTTTTGCCACTACAACAATGCGTCCGTAGGCATTTCCCGTACTCTTTTCGTACCTAGCCAATTATATAGGAACCTCTGTTAGCAAGTCATTCATTTCAGCTAGGAACTATTTTATAAAATATATGAATTTTATTTTTAGAAAATATAATTATTTCCTTGCCCTGCAGACACAAGAAAGTCTATTCAGCATATTTTTACACATAAAATAATGATATTCATACCATGAAGCATGAAATTTTGCATAGAGACTTTTAATACTCCCTTCCTCTTTCTCTCTTACTCTCTCTCTTCCAATCATACCATAACAATATTACCACTTACTTCAAAGAAAGAAAGTGTTAAGACTCCTCTAGATACTCTTTATAGGCTCATAAATTTGATATGAAGAATCCTATTGGTGCTACTGGTTTTACACAGAAGGCAAGCAAGTAATTTTTAGAGAGAAATGGGAATGGAGAAAGGAAGGGAAAGAGTGAGACTAAGAGGGAATAGAGAGGGAATATTTAAAGACAAAAAAAATGCTTAAGCATTTCCTTGAAATCTGTATTGCTTTGAAGTGTATTTCTCTTCAACCTCAACTAAAGTAACCTAACCCTATGTTTATTAACTAAAAACACATTCTGAGACATGTTATATGTTGGTTATATATTCATAAATTTATATTCATTATGAAGTAACAATGTACATACACTATTCTTAGCTCTTTATATATTGATTTCACAAGTTTATCATTTCCACAATCTGTGACAATGTAATATCTCAATGCATTTTTTACTTCAAAGTTATAAATATATACATTTTATAAAATGTTATTTAAAATCAAAAACAAAAATAAAGTGTGAATGATATATTAAAATTAATAATCAAAGCCAAATACTGTATCTTAATAGTCTAAATTTATTCTATCGAAGATATAGCAAATCAGAGATAGAATATATTCAGATTCCTTTGAAGAGATTACATACGTTAAATGATTATTTTCTGATAGGAACAATGTTATGGAGTCATATGAATCAAAGCTTGAAGGAAGGACTGCTAAAGTCAGGCAGGGGACCAAGAAAATCTCGGAGAAGAAGAATTCTATGAGAATCTTCTAAAGGTAAATTGGAATTAGTTCAGAGGACGAAGCTAAAAGAAAAAGAAAGGATATACAGAAAAGAAGGATTCTAAGTGTTCAAGACAATGTGAGCAAAACAGAAAGGCATGTACTGATCTTTGAAGCCATTCTCTGATATAGAATTACAAATTGTATTTTATTTAATATATTTAAAGTTATATTTATCTGCTTTCTAACCATTCTCTACCATGCTACATTTATTAATAATTAGAAACAATTATTTTTCGTTGGTATTTATAAGCCAATTTATATTTTAATATTTATTTATTTATTTATTATTTTTCTTAAGTGAGAAGTGGAGAGGCAGAGAGACAGACTCCTGCATGTGCCCCTACCAGGATCCACTGGGCAACTCCCCTGGGCTCTGCCCATCTGGGACCGTTGTTCCATTGCTCATTAACCAAGCTATTTTAGTGTGTGAGGCGAGGCTATGGAACTATCCTCAGTGCCTGGGGCCAACTAGGTCCAACCAATCCATGGTTGTGGGAGTGGAAGAGAGATAGAGAGAGAGGAGGGTGAGGAGGAATGGTAGAGAACCAGATGATCACTTCTCCTGTGTGCCCTGACTGGGAATCAAACCCGGGACATCCACATGCTGGAGCAACTCTCTACCACTGAGCAAACCAGCCAGGGTCCCATATTCTAATTTTTAAAAGAAATAAACGTGTACACACATAACTCTGTGTTCAGAAAAAGAAGCCTCTGACCTTTAATCATCAATGGACAGGAATTGTGCTAGGCCCTTTCCTCATAATGACTGAAAATTATTACTTACATTTTAAAGATTAAGTACACTGAAAATGTTAAGTAATAAAAGTAAACAAAATGACTAAAAAGCTTAAGAAATGTGACTTACATGAAAAAAAATTCAAATTGTCCCTGGCCGGTTGGCTTAGAAATAGGGCATTGGCCCTGCGTGTGTAAGTCCCGGGTTCTATTCCCAGTCAGGGCACACAGGAGAAGCACTCATCTGCTTCTCTACGCTTCACCCTCTCCTTTCTCTCTATCTTTCTCTTCCCCTCCCGCAGCCAAGACTACACTGGAGCAAAGTTGGCCCCAGCACTGAGGATAGTTCCATGGCCTCCGCCTCAGGCTTTAGAATGGCTCCAGTTGCATCAGAGCAATGCCCCAGATGGGCAGAGCATGCTCCCTGGTGGGCATGTCAGGTGGATCCTGGTCAGATGAATGCGGGAATCTGTCTTTCTGCCTCCCCGCTTCTCACTTCAGAAAAATACAAAAAAATAAAATAATTAATTTTAAAAAATCCAAATTTTATGGGTGCTCTACGATCAGAAAGTTCTTTCTAAGATACCACATTTCTAACATTAATATATGATTAAAGAAGGCATTATATATTATTAACATTATTATTAAAGTAATTGATCAGGCTATTTTTTTCTCTGTATCTGGAAAATATAAGGACAACTGCTTGAATCGGATTCAAGAGAGCTTAAAATAACCTCTACCCAAAAGTAAGTATTGATTAGAGTTTAGTATTTTATACTAAATTTATGAAGTATCTCCAAGAGCCTGAACTTTGATCATAACTACATCTTCTTTTATTTTTCTAATATACTCAGAAAAAAAAAATTTTTACTTTTAGACGAGAAAGTATTTTTTAATGAACTGATTTAAGTCTAAACAAGTATTTTAGGAAAGAGAGAGAAGAAGAAAGAGAAAGAGAGCCATTTCTCTTCTTATCAGAAGGCAGCAACATTGCAGAAGCCACAGGAATTCATCATAGACTATTAATATTTTCTACCAAAGGTTAAAATTCTGAAATAATTATATAAACAACCAGCAAATCAAGACACCTAGAGATGCCAGGTTTCACATAGCTATATTACTTACTGGACCATGTCTATGAGATATTACTCTTTAGATTACAATAAAAGTTATTTGATTGTTTAATATTTTGCATATTCTAATCCCTATTTTACATGATATTCCATCTTACCTCAATCAGATATAATATGTTATTCTTTTAAGGTTGTTCTAAAACAAGATGATGGGGAAAAATATTCTTACCGATGGAACAGTACTTATATACACTCAAATCAGAAGTAAAAAGTATTTTGAAACACTGTGAGATGCAATACATAATTGAACAGATAACAAATGAAAAAAGTGTCAACTTTAATGTCTTCAGTGGAAATACCAGTGGCACAATCATGCAAGCCACACCCAGAAAAAAAAAACAAAAACCTGACAAGTCAGTTTGATGTTTATTAATGAATTGAACCCTATAAATCAGAAAATGAAATTCTTTTGAACCCTATAAATTCAAAAATGGAATATTTTTATTTTCTCTAATGAAAACATATAAGCAACTACATTAGCAAGGGCATATTACTGAAATTCAACTCAATGGTTTAAGAAGAGCCTCCTAAGAGAATTTTGATTTTTAAAATATCATTATTACCGAAAACCATCTATAGATTCAATACAATTTCTCTCAAAATTCCAATGATTCTCCTCACATAGAAAAAAATAAATCCTAATGTTTGTACAGATCCTCAAAAGACCTCCAGTAGCCAAAACAATCCTGAGAAAAAGCAAAGCTAGAGGCATAACACTTCCTGACTTGAAGCTATACTATAAAGCTATGTTAATACAGTATGGTAAAGTCATAAAAATAAACACATAGACCAACAGAATAGAGAGCCCAGAAAGAAAAGCTTGCATGTATGATCAAATAATAATTTACAAGAACCCAAAAACTACTCAATGAGGAAAGGACAATCTCTTCAATAAATGATGTTGGGAAAACTGGTCTATCACAGGCAGACAAGTGAAATTGAAGCCCTAACTTACACAGCTCACAAAATTTAAATAAAATGGATGAAAGGCTTAAGCATAAGACCTAAAACAATAAAATTTCTAGAAAGAAACATAGGAAAAAAGCCCCTGGACATTAGTGTTAGTAATGATTTTATGAATATGGCGTCAAAAGCACAAGCAACAAAAGCAAAAATTAGTAAGTAGGACTACATCAATCTATTGATAAAATGCTTCTACACAGCAAAAGGAACAATCAATAGTATGAAAAGGCAATCAACAGAATGGAAGAAAATACTTGCAAATCATGTATCTTATATAGGATTAATAAAAAACTCATATAAATCGGTTGCAAAACCCCCAAACAATCCAACTAAAAAATAGAGATAGGAAACAAATACTCATTTTTTCTAAGAAAACATACAAATGACTAATATGAAAGATGCTCAACATTACTAATTATGGAAATGCAAATCAAAACTACAATAGATATCATCTCACACTTGTAATAATGGTAATCATTAAGAAGACAAGTGATAAGTGTTGGTAAGGATGTGGAGAAAAGGGAGCCTTTGTGTATTGTTGTTGGGAACATAAATTGTCACAGCCATTATATATATAAAAAAACAGTATGAATGTTTCTCACAAAATTAAAAATAGAGCTACCATATGATCTACCAATTCCACTTCTGAGTATAGATTCGAAGAAATAAAATCAGGATCTTGAACAGATATATCTCATCTAACTCCCCTGTTCCCTGTAGCATTATCACAACAGCCAGGATATGGAAACAACTGAAGTGTCTAAAAATGAATGAATTGATAAGGCAATGTGGTACATCTATACAACAGAATACTTTTCAGCCATGAGAAAGAAATAAATCCTGTCATTTGCAACATAGACCTACAGCAGCATTTTTTAACTCATGTGTCATAAGAATTCTTAAAATATACAATACCTGACTATTTAGTCAGGGGCACTGACCTGTTTTACCGTAGACTGTCAAATTAAAAAAAAATGACAACAGCCAACACAACAATAGCTGGTCAGTGTGAATGAATCAAAATTATACCTATTTTTCTTTGTCAGATCAACAAAAAGTATACTTTTTGGTGTACTGCAGAACGTTAGTAATTAGCTTATATGTGCCATGAAATGAAAAATGTTAGAAGTTGCTGACCTAGAGGGCAATATGCTAAGTGAAATGAGACAGAGAAAGACATACTATATGATCTTACCTAAATGTGGAATCTAAAAAGCTGAACTCACAGAAATAGAGAAAAATGGTGGTTACCAGAGTTTTAGAGGTGGAGAATGTGGAGATACTGATCAAAGGGTATAAACTCCTAACTAGAACACAAATAAGTTTGGGCATCTAATGGACAAGATGATGATTATAGTTAATGACACTGTGTTATATGCTTCAGAGCTGCTAAGAGAGGATTTCTTAAATGTTCTCACTGTAAAAAAATAAATTGTAGAAGATATTATCTAACACTATGATGATAATCATTTCATAACATATATGTGTGTCAAATGAGCACACTGTAAGTCTTAAATTTACATTATATAGTAATTAAATCTCAATATTTTAAAAAATAAAATAATACCAGAAAAATCTCCTAAGATCATTTCTACAATTTCACAGAGAAGTATCTGTTTTTCTGTTTGTTTTGTTTTTATAGAAAAAACACAGAGAATAATGATTCATTATATATATAATTCTTATAATTATATAATTCTTTATAGTCTTTGATTTGGACCATGTTCTTGATACCAATAAAAATGCCATAAAAATTGAAAAATTTCAAATACAGAATGGATGAAAGTGTCATATGATTATTACATGTTATTATAAATCATGAAAGTAAGCTTCTATATTAGGACTTGGCAATTTTCTTCATAATTAGCCAGACAATCAATATTTTAAGCTTTGTAAGCCAAAAGGCAATTAAGGATGTAGTTAAGCACTTATTTTAAAATTTAAATGTTACCATTTAAAATATAAAAGTCATTTTTGGCTAATGGGCTGTAAAAATTAAAGGCAACTGAGTACATTTGCCCAAAGAGCTTCAGCCTGCTCAACTCTGTTCTAATGAATGACAAAATTGAGCTTGATGATGAACTTTTAAAAAATTTCAATTCTGTTAAATATGTTAAATATACTACAAATTCTAGTCTTGGTTTTGGATCCTGAGGTTTCATGTCTGTACCTGGATATCAAATGCCATTTGTAATTATACCACTAATGTGTATTTGTCGACACCCTTCTCAACTTTCGTTTTATGTCTAGTTTCTCAAACCAAAAATTTAAAAAGAGAGATACCTTTACTCTTTATTTTCTTTGTTTTCCAAAGAAAAATTTTAGATATTTTTGTTTTATTCTTAGAAAAAATATTCACATTTTGCCATTTCATTTTCAGAGACACCTCTTAATATCTCATAATTATTACCTCATGTTACAGATGTGCATACTGGGGTATGATATGTTAATTACCTTACCCAAAGTCACATAAGCTTTAAGTGGAGAAATTAGGATTCAGACCCAGTCTCTGCTCAGAGATATATATGGTCAAAACTGTAAATACCCCATTTTTAATAGTCAAAGATTATAAAATGAAAAAATTAATCTGGAGATTTAAAATATGCAACAAAAGAATTTAGTTGCTAAAATTAACATTGAAAGTGAGTATATTTTAGAGCCTTATATATGTGAAAAGTCACTAAAATAGAACAGTGTAAAAAATTAAATACTGCCTTCTGTTCACCCAGCTCTTAACGATTTTTAAAAAAATGCTTTTAAAGAAGAGAAGTACAAAGACCATTTTAAGTACTAAATCATTCATTCAAAATATGATAATGCTGTTTTATCATAAAATGTTAAAAATTTTTATTTTCTAGTATATTAAAAACTAGTTTTAAAGAAAATAAAAAATATATTTTCTATGTCATGTCATATATATTGCACATATAGTGTGTATGTGTATATAAGGTATATTTATACACATACCATGACTCCATAACATCTTAGAAAAGCTATTTTCTATTATACAAATTCCATGTATTTGCCAATAAAAATATAAATGATTATAAACTTAATCTACAAGAATATAATTTTTGTGCACTATCCAAATCAAAAAATATTTTCATTTTGTTTTTTTTAAATACATTCATTAACTATTTTAATTATACTTTGTGTCTGTTCTGTCTTTACTGATTTAAAAATTAAATCACTGAAGTAATATAATTCTTAGAGACAAACATATCAAAAATGAGTTTTGTTATGGTTGCTTCATTGTCATAAGATGTAAGCCATTTATTTTTGAATAGAGAACTCTAGCTTACCTTCTTTTGTAGAACACAGTGGAAAATGAATATAAACATTCCTTGCAGAGAATTGAAAATTGTAAAGAGATATGCCATGATGACTGTGCTTTCATTAATATACATGAGTCCAAAGGCCCAGGTCAATCCTAACAGGCAGAGAAGAGCTATTGCACCAATAACCCATGACCTGTAGAGGGAAGAGAAAATTGAGGGTTATCAGATAACTGGTTTTTAATTCACACAATCATATCACATCATATCAAGAAAAGCAACATTGAAAAGTGCTACAGTAAGTTTTATTAATAGAAAATGGAAGACAGGTGGTTTAAGTACTTTAAGATTTTTATGGGCATACAAGTTTTCAAGTTTGAGGAGATATACATGAAAATGTTATGAATACAACAATTCACTTAAACAAAAGCAAATTTTCACTAATAAATTATTCATGTATTTGCAACACATATGTAAATGACATGAAGATGTAATTATGGTGAAAAACAATGAGGAGAAAAAGTCTCTAAAGCTGTGATACTCTTCACTGGTCTCATTGGTATAATAACATTTGTTTAATTGGACTATTTCCATTTGCCCTTCATCTGATACACTTTTACCCCATTTTTCCTCTTTTTTTCATAAAAATGTTAGTGTTTACTGAGAAAAATAGAACTCTTATTAGGAGGAACCAGTATGTGGAATACACGCATGAATTTTCACAGTTCTATTTGTCTGATACCACAGTTGTATAGAACATGTGTGAGATGGGAAAAAGTAGCCCCATTCTAAATCATGATTCACTTTCTTCCAGCCTTTAAATTGCTCTCTCTGTGCCTACATTAGCATGTATGTATCTCCATATTTATATATATTATATCAGAGTAGACTTTGGAAAAATCAGGCAATTGGTAGCTTTGCTGAACAGGAGATTAAAAGGCTCAGGTTTCCTTCATCTCTTTGAAATGTCTGTGAACTGAAGGGAGAAAATGAAGCTGAGAATGGGGATGGAGTGGTATGAACAAAGAAATCTAGAATGGAAGACAAGTTCTCAGTCTCACTCCGTTCCCCAAAGTTTCCTTCAAGCTGCCATTTGCAGTAATAATCAAGGGTGGCAATTGTCTACGTATTTGTGGTTATGTGCTATGTATTTGCTGTCGATATAAAATGAGTATTTGCAATAGATAGGAATCCAATAACTGAACATGGAATCCTTCTCAACTCCTGTCTGAGTATAGAGGAGAAAAGAACTCCAGTCTAGATTGCTACACACTCATGAACCAATCTCTTCTCATTTCCAAGCAGCACAACTTCTTTGAATAGACTACACTAATATTTTTATTTCACCAGACTATTACCCTCTATTTACACTAAGAAAGAACTACTTATGGAGATTAAAACTTTACAAAATGAAGGGGTAAAAAAAGTCATACATGTTTGCCAAAAGCTGAAGCTCTGTTTAATCAAGTTTTCAGAGACAACTACATCTTAAGAAAGATATGGTTCCAAGGTAGTCTAATCTTATTAAAGTCTTATTCAAATAAATCTCAAATGTTTACCTTTCTTCTTTCACAATATGAGCTATTATATTTCAAATTTAAATATCCACTAAATTTAATGTGTCATTTAAACCATTAACATTGTTGAATAAAGAATACCTAAAGGAGGTCTGCAATTGTATGTGCTGTGTTTGCTTATATAATTTAGAAAACATCTTAGACGTTTATATTTTATTCTATAATTTATATCCAGATATGGGAGCTTTCAAGTAAAGCTCTTAGCTTCTTACAAATATTGGAAAAAAGGAAAAATGGGAAGAACTGCCATTAAGTAAGGCAGATTGCTATTTAGATTTAGAAATAAAATGATAGGAGAAAATACTCAAAAATCAGCTATTATCCACTAGAAAACACATTATGGGCTCAAGAGTTAATAATATGAAACTGCAATGAATCCAATTCTACAGCAAAAAAAATAATAATAATGAGTAAGAGCATGAAGAAATAAGTGAAATGGCATCGGGGAAAACGAAAACAAAGGACTCTTCACCAGAAGAACAAACTGAAAGTCTAGCATGCGGGCACCCAAAGTTGCCAATCTTAAGTTATTGTTGTAGGACATGGAACTTTTAAAACGCTCAAATGAAAAAAGCCCCAATATTAACATTTACGTTTATTTGTATTTGATTAAGTACAGACTTGTAACTTTTGTTTCAGAAATTTAGAAAATATAAATATTAGATCATTAATCAAATGTCATGTCAAATTGAAAGAGATAATATCACAAATGTAAGTTTTAATATTTTAGAGAGGCATTTCCCCCTCTGTTTGGATATTTAATACAGGAAGTTAATAATATCAATTGCCATTGGGTAGCTTCATACTCATAGATCATTTTGAAGATATACTATGAAATCACAAAATAACTTTAGATGACTGATGTCCAGCCAAGCAGCAGAAATGAGGACGTACACAGCACGGAGGAGCACATCACAGTGAAAGGAGAAAGCCGTGAAGAGCGAAACAAGTCTGTACCACATGAGCTGCTCTCACTGTGGCACTGAATTCAGGTGATGTCCAATTAAAAGTGGTGAAGCAGAAGTTTTTTGGCAGCACACCTGCAGCATATTTATTCTGCAAAGAAGCTATATCTCTGATTTTTTTCCTGCACAGTTTGCTCTTCTGCCTCAATGTGAATGACAGAAGCTCTAATGATTTTTTCAGTACAGAACTGACAGTTGGTTCATGGGACCACACTGATAAATGAAATTTATCAGCCATTCAGGTCATTCTTACTTGATGAAGGGTCTGTTATCCTCATAGCTAAAGAATGCATAGACATAAAGACAAGAACACCAACATTAGCATTTTATGACAAAGAATTTCATATGAAAAATAGTCTCCTGGTCTGCTAAGGCCTCTGTTACCCACTTCTCTAAGAGGAATCATATCTCTCCCTTTATATCCAGAAGGTAAATACTAAAATGACCATGAGAATTTAAATAACAAAGAATCAATTTTACAAAACTGTAATATCCCTTATGAGACAAAAAAAAAATCCATTTTTTTCATCATGTGCTCATATTACTTGTGACTTGACAGAGACATTTATTTCTTAGAGATCACATTTCTCTAGAGAATGAGAAATCTTATGAGCAATCTGGAAAAGGCTTAGGGGCATACTTAAAATGACAGATTTCATATCACCTAAAGGTATCCTTATTCTGTAATATTAGTAGGTAAGATTACTTAATTATGGACAGTATGCTTCTAAGTAATTTTAACTTGCAAATAATTGACCTGAGTTAAAGCTGAACTTTATAGTCCTTTGACAATAACTGATTCTGACTACTTTCAAATTCTGTTAGTTTCCTGAGAAAAAAAACTGAGTAATCTTTGTAGTAACAGGAGCAACCATGCAGCACTTGTTATCATTTATAGTTCCCAATTTATTTAGTATCGTTCTGATAAAACAAGATCCCAGTGCCATATTAGTAAATATAATTTAAGGGACATTTTGGATCATCTTTTTTACAAGCACAGATGCTGCTCAGTGAATTGTGAGAGAAAAGGAAAGGAGACTGCCCTTTCCCTTACCTCTAGCCAAAGGCAATAGTTTGTGATACGATGTATATATAAATACAAATAAACTTTTAGAAAGGCCCCAACTGTGCTGTATTTTGAATGAAAAGGACTGCTGATGAAAACTTTACTCTCAAGAATGAGGACAGAATAAAGAATGGAGTGACGGCTTGAGATCTGAAGCCAGTTTGCTTGGGGTTTACATCCCAGCTCAGCCACTTACTTACTCGCTCTTTGGTCTAGGTAAAATTTTAACCTGTGGTTTTGTCAGTTTATGCAGCTACAAAACGGTGACAATATAAAGAGCTAAGAACAGCGCCTGACACATGTGTGTTCAGTAGGTATTACATAGTGATTCTATTTTTAAAGCTAGAGAACAGTCACACTGAAAATACAGAATTTCTCCTCCAAAGAATAAAACATCAAATAATAAATGTTGAGTATCTAAATTCATTTGGGGACGTTTCAGGAGTAATAGTATGCAGTAAAATAGACACGTGGAAATAAGTTTGTAAATGGAACAGGCAGTGACTAACTATGCTGTCTAATATGGCAACTACTGGTCACATTATTTAGAGGCAAATCTATTTAAGTGAAATAAAGTTTAAGGCTCAGTTCTTTAGTCACACTAGTCACATTTAAGTGCTCAAAAGCTTCCATAGCTGCCATATTGGGCCATGCTGTGCTAGAACATTTCTGTCCTCCACAGAAAGTTCTATTAGACAGTGCTGGACTAAGACATTATTTTTTAAGCAAGGAAATGAAATTCCAAGATATATAAAAAATAATGCCATGAATGTGTGAAAGATAAAGAGAGAATTGTTTCTAAGAATTGATTATATTTGTAAGAATTAAACAGTTGTGAACTGTACCTTGATAGAAAATCCTGTACTTATATTAACATTGAAAAGCTATAGAACATAATGTGATATTTATTCCACTATATGCATTTTATTGCATCGGTATATCCCATCTGTGATGGCAAGTTTACAATTGGAATGATCTATTCACCTTAATTTGTACAGTACAATGTCAAATAAAGAAAAATACAGAAGTTAGCGTATAGAAATACATGTCAAAATGCTCTACAAAATTGTATTACGGTGTCTAAATGTTTCAAAAAAATAAAATACAGTACTTGACCTGTATTTTATATAGAAGTGAGATGTTTTACCTTTAATGCTAAATATCAAAGAGATATCAGGGTACAATTTAGCAGTTTTCACTGGCTATTGTGTAGATCAGACAGTTGTGTCAGTCAATAAGAAAGATTGCAATTTCATGTCAACTTATAGTTAGATATAGGCTTGGATATAAGTAGTATCCAATGGGATGCGAAAATAAGTGAATTGTGACATTTCGGGGTCTTGCCAATTAAATAATTAAAATTATGCTTCCCTTGGCAACATTTTCCTTCTCTTCTGCTGGGTAAAAGTGACAGTAGAGCCTATAAATTAAAGCTGTTTATTGACATGGAGCTGCCATATTAAACTTAGACCACCTACTTTTAGATTCCTATATAATAAGTTTAAGTCACTATATTTATAATATTTTTACAGTAGGTTAGTCTATGTATAAGTAATTAGTTAATTAATTTTTAATTGATGGTATTGGAATGACACTGGTTAACATATGATACAGGTTTCAGGTGCCCAATTCTACAGCACATCTTTGTACGCTGTATTTTGTGTTCACCACCCCCAAGTCAAGTCTTCATCCATCACCATTTATCCCACCTCTACCTTTGTGTAATAATTAATAAAGCATTTAAATTTATCTTTTAGCTATAAAAATTCCCAGTTTGTATTGAATATACAAAAATTATGCTAATGGCAAAGAACCATTCATTAATATTACTTCCACAATGACATAAATATCAGAAATGGTTCAAAATCTAGAGCTGACTAAATATTATCTATAAAATGTCAGTGTCTCCCATCATTTTGTCAGATATTCTACCTGCTTAAAGAATCTACCTTTAAGTTGTCTTTCTACCGAATCCAGATTAAATTGACTATAATGCTGCTACCAGTTATGCTAGCAAAGCCACACACTCTTATTTTAATTCTAAGAAACCTATCTATAAAGCTAAAAGCTATATAATTTTCATTCTGATTTACCATTACAGGTTGATAGAAACAAAAACTCACTGTAGGATGTATGACTAAATCAATTTTACTGCAGCTTTTTTTAAGATTTTATAAAATATGAACACAAAGGCCTAAAATACTCTTGGCAGATGTTGACACATTGTTACCTCATAATTTATAACAGGTGACTTGTACATACAATTTTGAAGGAAAAAGTAATAAAAACAGGCCTTTTTAAAGTAAATATAGTTTTCTTTTGCCAAACAGTTTATTCTTACTCACATCTATAATTAATTAAGTTTATTTAAAAATTAGTCATATAATTATCTTTACATTTTTAATTGAATTTATTGGGGTAACACTGGTTCACAAAACCATATAGCAGGGGTCGGGAACCTATGGCTCGCGAGCCAGATGTGGCTCTTTTGATGGCTGCATCTGGCTCGCAGACAAATCTTTAATTAAAAAAAATAATAACATTAAAAATATAAAACATCCTCATGTATTACAGTCCATTCATTTCCTACTGCTCATGAACGCTTATGTTCATGGTTGCGGGTGGCTGGAGCCAATCACAGCTGTCCTCCGGGACAACACCAAATTTTTATTGGATAATGCGTAAGGTACACAGGTCATTGTATGGCTCTCATGGAATTACATTTTAAAATATGTGGCATTCATGGCTCTCTCAGCCAAAAAGGTTCCCGACCCCTGCAATATAGGTTTCAAGTGTGCAACTCAAAACATCATCAGCACACTGTATCATGCACCTATCACCCCAAGTAAAGATCTTTCTATCCCCATTTTACCCCCTTTGTCCAATTTCACCCACTCCTCACCTCCCTCTCCCTCTGGCTCCCTCTGTTGTCTGTATGTATATGTGTGTGTGTGAATATGTATGTGTGTGTGTGTGTATAAAATGTTTATGTGTGTGTGTTTAACTAATCCTTTCATATTCTTTCATCCAAACCCCAACCTGCCTCCCCTGTGACAGCTGTCAGTCTGTTTCATATATCTGTGTCTCTGTTTCTATTTTGTTTGTCAGTTTATTTTGTTCATTAGATGCCACATATAATTGAGATCTTCTGGTATTTGTCTTTCTTTGACTGGCTTATTTCACTTAGCATAATAATCTCTAGGTCTATTCAAACTGTTGTAAAAGGTAAGATTTCCTTTTTATTTTATGGCTAAGTAGTATTCCCTTGTGTAAATGTACCATATCTTTTAATCCACTCATCAACTGATGGGCAGTTGAAAATATTATGAACAGCCATATGCCAATAAATTGGACAACCTGGGAAAAATGAATAAATTCCTAGAAACATACACTCTTTCAAAACCGAATCAGCAAGAATCAGAAAACATGAATAGACCAATTACAACTAATGAAATTGAAGCAGTAATCAAAAACCTTTCAGCAAACAAAAGTCTTGGACTACATGACATCACAGGTAAATTCTACCAATCATTCAAAAAAGAACAGACACTTTCCTTTTCAAACTATTCCAAAAAATAAAGAGGAGAAACTTCCAAACTCTTTTTATGAGGCCACCATTATCTTAATTCTACAACTAGATAAAAACACTACAAAGAAAGAAAATTGTAAGGTCAATATCCCTCGTGAATATAGATGCTAAAATCCTCAACAAAATATTAGTAAACTGGATCCAGCAATACATTAAAAATATCATACAAATTTACATTATGATCTCATCTAATCCAAACAAACCATAAAACTAGGTACAATTATTAATTCCACTGTTCAAAGAAAAAATACCATAACCAGATTAGAAATGAGGAAGTAAAACATATAATTATCTTTAAAGTGATCATTAGATTCAAAATTAAAATATTTATGGATCTATATATAGATAATAATTATGCATATATTTATATATTCTATAACAATTAAAAAAAGTGGGTTATGAAAATCTAGGCTCATGGAAGCAAAGCTCAAAATACATCTTCAAGAAGTTGATTTGTTGAGCAAAATATTGTCTTAAAAGTTAATGCTATGTGCCCTGGCCAGTTGGCTCAGTGGTAGAGTTTCTGCCCAGTGTGTGGAACTCAGGTTTGATTTCTGGTCAGGGCATACAGGAGAAGCGACCATCTGTTTCTCCACTACTCCCTCCATCTTTTTCTCTCTCTCTTCCCCTCTAGCAGCCATGGCTTGAATGGTTCAAGTAAAGTTGGCCATGGGGCTGAGGATGGTTCCATGCCTTGCCTCAGGTGCTAAAATAGCTCTGTTGCCATTGCCAAGCAATGGAACAGCGGCCCACACAGGCAAAGTATCTGCTGGTAAGGGCTTGCCAGATGGATCCCGGTCGGGATGTATGCAGGAGTCTGTCTCTGCCTCCCAGCCTCTCATTTAATAAAAAAAGAAAGTTAAGGGAATGATGTAAATACTCACAATATAGTATATCAATATAGATAGATGATTGGATAGAATCAAGTTAATTATAAAATATGCATTCTCTGACTTCAAGAGCTCAAAATAAAATGTTTTATCTATAATATCAAGGAGATAAATTCTTTTAAATGTTTTAAAACTTTCTCTTATTATGTTTTTCTTCTATTATATTTAGATAGTGTATTTTCTTTTTAAATAATGAGATAGAGAAGGTTTGGTTTGAAAAAAGATGAAGTGATAAGAAACATATTTGATCATTTAATCTCCAAGCCAAAAGATCTGGTCATTGATATGTCACAACAGGTAAAGGAAAATGAATGGTTTAGGTAGAATTGTTGATCCCATCAACTTCAAGATTAATACATTCTGAGATCCTCTGTAATTGGAGAGTTAGCCTGGCTGGTGTTGAGTGAAATGTATATTTAATAGCAGGATACAGAGCTGAGCTGTCATAATATATATCCTGATTAGCATACAAATATTTTCAGGTTCAATGTGTAGCTGAATTCACTTTTCCTGGTATAAAGCTAATTATATCAAAAGAATAAAGACCTTTTCCTTATATTTGGTTTGGGTTACCATAGGAATGAAGAAGGTAATGTGGGTGAACCTCTCAAGAAAAAATTACTTTTTATTCTTCAAGGAAAGAGAAAAAGTAATAAATACTTCTGTATCTTTATATTGAGTGGGCTTTTCCTTTTTCCCTCAATCAACAGTAAGGTTCGCAACCTCCTGAGGACTAAAAGGATTCAGTTATTCTTTTTTTTTTTTTTTTTTTTTGGTGAGAGAGACAGATAGATAGGGACAGACAGAAAAGGAGAGAGGTGAGAAGCACCAACTCTTTGTTGTGGCAAATTAGTTGTTCATTGATTGCTTTCTCATATGTACCTTGATGTGGGGGGGCTATAGCAGACTGAGTAACCCCTTGCTCAAGCCAGTGACCTTGGGTTCAAGCTGTTGAGCTGTGCACAAACCAGATAAGCCCATGCTCAAGCCAGTGACCTCGGGGCCTTGAACCTGGGTCCTCTGCTCTATCCACTGCACCACCACCTGGTCAGGTGGATTCTGTTATTCTAAAAGGAGTTAGCAGCAACTCAGTGAATAGATTTCACTTGCAAGTCATCTCGAAGACCTTGCTTTGCCATACTACAAATCTAGGGGTCCCCAGACTTTAACACTGTAAGAGTAAAGATAAGGCTCTTTTAGTATTGCAGTGCTCACAGAAGATATGAAACAATGGAAAGAGGAAGGAAAAAAAGACCCCTTATACTAATACTCTAGCCACAGATTTTAGCAGGCAATGGAGGATAATTTAAATGGAATGTCATTCAAGTTTTAAATGGGTCAGGCATTTACTAACCAGATAGACTGGCAAAGTAGCAACATCTAAGATAGTATTAAGACATTTACTACCCAGTGTTAAGAAATATTTAAGAGATTATTGCTATAAGAGTATTGATTAAAGAAAATCAAAATAATTTATGTTTTCACCACACTATGAGAAAAATGTTTAATCAATTAGTAACATAGTAGAAATCCTGACTGCTTTATATTCCTTTCAAATGTATATTATTGAAACCATACCACCCTAAAATTACATTATTATTTCTAGTCTCTCTCTTTTTCACCACTATAAAAAGATTAAAAGGAAAAGTCATTTAGAATGTAATTTAATATTTTTGAGAAATATATGAATTATGTTTTACTATGGTAATATGTTTAAATCACTGAGTACTAAATATATTAAAATTTTTTATAAAAATATAAAAGTCATAAAATGAATGTAAAATTACAAACAACAAAGAAGATGATTATATTTTAACTCTGGATATTATTGATATTAAATATTACTATTAAAGGCTATCTATATTGCTATGTTTTGTTCATATAAAATTTATTAACAAGAGAATAAAATAAAGCAAATACATTAAATAAATGGCTTAAAATATATTATAAACATGTTCATTCCCATGCTTTAATGTTCTGATAATAATATTGTAGATTTGAGAGCACATACCAATATTAAATTTTTAATCACAGATTTTACACTGCTGATGAATTGAATGTCTAAAATTAGGTAGAATTAGGTATAATAAATCAGTATCAATAAATATAAAATCTTAAGTCAGTTCAACAGATAAAATTTTAATTATATTATCCCGACAACTCAATGTTATTCAAAATTTTATAACTCAATATAATATAGTTAAAGAATTAATTTATACATTAAAAAGGTATCAATTATAAGAATGAATAATGAATTATTATATTGTACATAGACAGCTACAAACTTATTATAATTTAGTATCATCATCTATTATAAAAGTGAGTTGGTGGGTTTCATTAAAATAAAAGTTTAGAGTCTTATGTTGCAAGCACATAACATCACTGTATGAGTATTATATTAATATATAAAAGGAAGCTTATCACAGTGACTAGATGCTTGGGTTTCTGAATTAGCCTGTCTGAGTTTGACTGTCAGCTGAGTGTTTTACTAATTCTGCAACCGTGGGATAATTATTTAACCTCTCTGAGCCTCGAGTTCCTCATCTGTGAAATGGGGAGAAATACAGGACTTTCTTCATAGAGCTCTTGTGTTTATTTTAAAAAACAGCTTGGCATTTTGTATTTCTTTTTTTTTCTTTTTAGTGAAAGAAAGAGAAAGAGAGAGATAGAGAGACAGAAAGGGAAAGAGATGAGAAGCATCAACTCATAATTGTGACACATTAGTTGTTCATTGATTGCTTTCTAATATGTGCCTTGACCAGGGGGCTACAACCAAGCCAGTGACCCCTTGCTCAAGCCAGTGACCTTGGGCTGATGTCTTATCCACTGAACCATTGCGTCGTCAGGCTGCATTTTGTATTTATTTCAAATATATTTTATATTAGTGAGACCATACAATCCTAAAGTTACATGATTAATTTGCATTCTCTTTTCTTTAGCTGCTATAAGAAGATTAAAAGAAAAAGAACTTTCTTTAAAAATAAGCAAATACACAAAAATGTAATAAACAAGGTACTATATAAATATTTATACTATATAAATATTTACACTATATAAATAACATATAAGTACTATATAAATTATTATAATTAATGTTTTATATTGACCTTCTGACTTCAAAAAAGGGACTACAGGGGAAAATACAAACACAGTGTTATATTAGGTTTCTTTTTTACTTTCTTTTTTTGTTTTTTGTTTTTTTATATGTTTCTGAAGTGAGAAGCAGGGAGGCAGAGAGACAGACTACCACATGCGCCCAATGGGGATTCACCTGGCATGCCCACTAGGGGGTGATGATCTGCCCATCTGGGGTATTGCAACTGAAGCCATTCTAGCACCTGAGGCAGAGGTCATGGAGCCATCCTCAGTGCCTGAGCCAACTTGGCTCCAATGGAGCCTTGGCTGCGGGAGGGGAAGAGAGAGAGAGAGAGAAAAGAGGGGGAATGGCGGAGAAGCAGATAGGTGCTTCTCTTGTGTGCCCAGGCCGGGAATTGAACCCGAGACATCCACACACCTGGCTGACACTCTACCACTGAGCCAACTGGCTAGGGCCTTAGGTTTCTTTTTAAGTATTTAAAAAATTCATATACATATATTTTTTTCTCTTTTTTTTTTTTTTCTGAAGCTGGAAACGGGGAGAGACAGTCAGACAGACTCCTGCATGCGCCTGACCAGGATCCACCCGGCACGCCCACCAAGGGCGATGCCCTGCCCCTCCGGGGGGTCGCTCTGCCGAGACCAGAGCCACTCTAGCGCCTGGGGCAGAGGCCAAGGAGCCATCCCCAGCGCCCGGGCCATCTCTGCTCCAATGGAGCCTTGGCTGCAGGAGGGGAAGAGAGAGACAGAGAGGAAGGAGGGGGGCGGAGAAGCAAATGGGCACTTCTCCTATGTGCACCGGCCGGGAATCGAACCTGGGTCCCCCGCACGCCAGGCTGATGCTCTACCACTGAGCCAACCGGCCAGGGCCTAAAAATTCATATATTAAGTATAAGTCCTAAGAGAAAGAGGAAGTCACTGCCTGTCTCTGAAATTATCTTTAATACTTATTGTAAGGTTGGTAGATAATGGGGAAAGGTCAGGCCCGGGAACTTTGGCTGGGAGCACCCACAACCAAGCAGGCCAAAAGAAACTTCCCAGGAACCCGTTGGAAAAAAGTGACTGTCTGCCAGCCAGTGAAATTTCACCACCTCATATTAGCTCAACTACCCTTGGGACCCTTTAAATATCTCCCACGCAGGTCACCACTTGCGACTTCCCTGGCCTCCATCTTTCCTCGGGGCCAGGGAACCTCGCCGGGTGGGATGCACGCTCTGTACTCAATAAAGCCTTTTACTATTCCACACTTCATGGCTCTGACCCCTTCCTTCCTTCTCGGTGGGGAAAAATACCTTACACTTATATTTTAAAAGTCTCAATTTATACATGTTTCATTTTAGGATTTCTTAAAGCTTAGTAAAAGCTATGAATGTATACATTCTCAGTTGAAATGGAGTACATCCAGATTCCTAATGAATATTAAAATAGAAACCCAGATTCTCTGGATTACATGAGAAATCTAAATTTAATTCATAAATACACTATCTCCTCAGTATCAAAAAGCCCAGTAAGTTACTGCAATGTTTCACTAAAGATAATAATTAGACCATAAAGTAAGGGAGGGAAAGGACAAACTCACACAGGAAATGTTCATTAAAATTCACTGTGAGATATATGTTCTAAAATTGAACTTCATTAATATATTTTATTATTTTTTGAAAATGTGAAAACTTGAATAGGAAAGATGAGATAATTGACTGTATGTCTATACAAAGAGAAATTTTTTTCAAGAGTTTTTGTCTTATAATAAAACAAAGCCATGGCTTCAGTCACTAACATTTCAAGATCAGTAGTATCATATATTAGCAATAAATTGACATATTTATTTATTGATATTTATAATTAAAATAACAATGTTTCCTGGCTCACTATCAACAGGCCAATATTTTTTAGAATTACACTGAGTTGCAATTACACTGACTCTTTATAACATATGACTACAGGGCTGATAAACTGTGGTCTTTTCAATGCTGGGAGTTGACATACTTTAAAAAATATATTCTTTAAAGGTTTATTTTTTCAACTTAGAAGATCCACAAACGTTTACGTTAAAAAAATAAGTTAGGAAATTAATAACTTTTTTATGCTTTTGCCAAATGTGCTTTGATAGGTTGAATTGCTGTTATACTCTTTCTCATACCATATGGTATCATCACCTCTCGTTTCAACAATTTTCAACAGAAACATTCATCATATCCCATCTGTGAATAAACACCTTATTCTAAACGGCTTGTGAGAATAACTATAACATTAAAAACCATGACTGAGTATTTAAAACATGTCTGTATTTACTAAAGATTCCAATAAATGAAATCAAGAGAGGCAATGAAACACAATCGGAACCGGACAGCCCTAGCTGACTCACCTCCAAAGTGAATGAAGTAATCTCACTAGCATTTGTTTTGGAGTTGAATGGAACCAAGGAAAAATAGTCTACAGCTCCTAGGTTATCAATTTGTAGGAACCACTAAAGAGAGCTCTGAATTCTTGAATCTATCATTCATATGGAACAGTAAAAGTCCACTGTAAGAAAATCACCCTGCATAGATAGTGAACAAAAGCCAATTAGTTGGACAGTGAGTAGGCCTAATTAATGACTCAAGATCTCTATTTCAAGTTTGTTTTCAATACAGAAGCCCTGTGAGGTAATGTTGTTCCTAATTAAATTTGTTACTACAGTATTAAATGTATCTTAAAATTATGTCAATGAAAAAAATTAAGAAATGTTATAGAAAATTTTGTTTATATATAAAAAGCTCTAAATAGCAAAATAGGAAATCTTAACTCAATCACATTTTAGGCCAAAAGGTAGCCTCAAGAAAGTACTAAGAATCAATAACAAATCAGAATGTATTCTCTCATGAAAATAAAATTAAATTAGAAATCAAAAATAAAATATGCATATATATATATTTATATATCTGCTGCTACATCCCAAAAAGGTCTCCAGCCCCAAAACATTTTACAAATATAATTTTTAATATTCAAGTAACAAATAATTCTTTTCTCATACAGGTTAGGACTAAATAGAAAAGAAGAAAAACAATTTATGAGACTGCTGCAACTTGCCAGGTAAGTATAGATTAAGTGAATGAAAAATAAATTATAATTATATTTTCCTTAAGAACTTAGTAAAAATCCCATATAAGGTGCTAAACAGCAAAATACATTGGTACATAAATATCATGACTAAGATTTATTATATAATGGCAAGAAATTATGTATATTAGAAAAACTTTAACAAGTGATTCTGAAATTTATGTGAACGGATAGTAAGTCCATGAGTGTAATGTAACTTCATAAGAGACACTCAGAATGGAAGGACTTACTTGACCACAAATTAAACATGTTCTGGTAACAATATGGTAATAGTGAAGGAACAAAGTGTACGTCCATGGAACAGATGAGAGGGCACAGAAATAGATATGGGATTGCTTGGCAGCACAATTTTGGGGGAAAAGGACAGATTATTTAGCAAACAATGTTGGAAATATGGCTCATTATACAAAGAAAACAAAATGTCTTCTAAAGAGATTAATGATCTTAATGTAAATTGTAAAATTCTAAGGCAAATAAAATGTAAGAAATAAAAATAAATCAAGGAAAAATAATTTTTCTACTCCTAGTTTAAGAAGCTTTCTGTTACAAGACCTCAAAGGCATATACCAGAGGGAAATGTTATGTTGATTATTTAAATTCATGTATTTCTCTTTAACAAAGAAAATATCAATAGAAACATGACATTTGGGGAGAAGATATAATGCAATGGCAAAAGCATTCAAATTGATTATTAGAAAGTAAAAGAAAAAATACAGAAAAAATAACAGAAAATAAAAACATTTTTAAAAGATAGAAAATCTACTAGAAATAAATGGGAATAATTTTACCAGCAGAGGTCCTGTGAGTATTAACTGAGATGTTGCATATTTGCTCTTTCATTATATTGCATTATGAAATGTACTGAATGAGAGAGATCTTGCAAGTTTAGAAACCATTTCACAGCTAATCAAACATTTGATAAATTGAAAGAATGCAGAAAAATCAGAGAACTGCATCAACAATGACTATTATAGAGAAATTCCATCATTTTTTATTTATATCTTGATAATATATTAATTATCTACTAATGTCAGTTCTTGTGCTGATAAATTTTTATTTTTTATGCTCATGGTTTGTTTTCTTTAATCACATAATTAAAAAGTGTTAAAATATAATTTTAGACTACCAATCTAAGTTCAGAATTGAAAGGAGTTTTGCACATTGAAGTGTCTGATATAAAATAGCAACTTTCCATATTATTTTAGAATGCAGACTCAAATAGCACATTGTATAATAGTGTCAGGGCTTTTGAAGACAGACCTTTTAAAAATACATAATTATATATAGTGGAAAAATTCAGCAACAACTGGCACTCAGCTAAGAGAAAATTAGATTAGGAAATATTCAAGGGTGGATTGAGCAGTTCAAGACACCTAACATACCAATATACTGTCTGCACTTTTTAATTACAAATCCAGTAATTTAATACATAGTCTTTTATGTAAAGTAACAATGACTTAACTTACATGCTTATAAAGATTTTTATATGAAGGAAAAATATTTTATAACAAAGTAACACTTCTGTTCACTCCTAGTAGAATGAGAAAGTTGAAGTCTGAAATGTATTACTTTTTTGTTGTTTTTACTTAAAGTATTCATTGCCTTGGAATTAGGGGAAAATGGTATGTATCCAGAGTAAGTTAAGTTTTTTAGTTCATTTGAATCAATGATGATCTTTTTATTACCTTTAATCATAGAGTGCTTTAGTTTACTGAATTGGAATATAACGCGAGCTATGGTTCTCAGTAAGATCTATGTATCTTGGTATTGTCTAGAATTTGTGGAGAATATGTATGTATCTTAGGCAGTGTGTAAATAGTGCTGTCACCCATCCAGATGACTTTTCCATAGCTACTGGGTAGAACTCTATTGACCAAGCTGATAATTGACTATGAGAAGATAGTAAGTAATGAATTTGGACAACAAAAATGGCTACAGGCTATTCTTTCCATTTATTCTAACAGTTCTTTGTATATTTCTCTCTTTTATATTCACCTTTCTATTTTACTTATTGACTTTATTAGGGTGGCACTACTCAATATAAATATACAGGTTTCAAGTTCCCAATTATACAGCACATCTCTCTACACCATATTGTGTGTTCACCCATCTAAATCAAGTCTTTGTCCATCCCCATTTATTCCCCCTTTCCTTCCTTCACCTCCCCTCTCCTGGCAATCACCACCCTGTTGTCTGTGGCTATGATTTTAGTTTTGTCCTTTTTTGCTCTATCCATCCACCTTTCTCTCTCAGTCCCCCTGCCCCTCCAGATAGCTGTTAGTCTGTTCTTTATGTATGAGTTTGTCTATATTTTGCTCGTTAGTTCATTAGATTCCACATATCAGTAAAATCACATACCTGTCTTTTTCTGACTCGCTGATTTCACTTAGCATAATGACCCCCAGATCCATCCATGCTGTCACAAAAGGTAATTTTCTTCTTTTTTATAGCTGTGTAGTATTCCATTGTGTAAATATACCACAGCATTTTTATACATATATTTACTAGTGGGTATTCGGTCTTTGTATATCTCTTCATCGAAACCAACTTTCCACCATTTTCGTTTTCTCCTAAAAACTCCACCCTGTCCTTTGAATTCACAATTCAACATCAACAAATTCCCCTACATCCTAAAATTTAACCTTGGTCTCTCTGTCACCTTCATGTTCAAAATTAAAATTTCCTCTGCTGATGGTGCTTTCCATGAAGGTTATACTCTGGTATAGGCAATCCTGGGCTATGACAAGATAGGTTCTGTAGGTTTGTTGTTAAGTTGAATTTGTATGTAAGTTGGAACAGTACATTTATCTATCAAATGTAACTTAGACAGATGTTTGTCTTAACATAGTATTTATTTTTTTGTGCATATAAAATTTAAACATTTTCAAACTTGCAGAACTGCTTATCTTGTTTATAACTTGGGGACTGCCAGTATTGATTCTCTTAACAACCTTCAGGAGGTAGAAGTATCATTGACAAGTTACAACTTACCCTTTCTCAAAAATCCAGCTCCCTTGAGGTTCCTGCCATCAGCTTTTATTTTTGTGATCTACTAACATCGCTAGACTTTCTGGTCTTCTGTCTATTTTTCACTATCTATCGCCCCAATTAAGTTCCTCCTTTTCTCCTTGGCCAGCCTAGATCCTATGACCTCTTTCTTACACCCCCTTTCCCCTTTAATGACTTGAAAAAAATGTCCAACAATCCTGGATATGTGAACCTTGTTCAATAATACTACACAACCATGATTACTGAAGACATTCTAAATTCATGACAACAAATTTCTAATGGCACTTAGTAATGTCTGACAAGCTAACTCTACTTCCCTACATATCATATACTCCCCCCCATTCTCTATAACAATTATATCACATATTCCTTCAATTCCAAACCACTTTCTTAGCCAAAACCCCTTAACTGAATATTACCTCTTATTTCCTTAAACAATTAGAAACAATATGACAGTTGTAAATGTATTAGTGTGCTGTCCAGAGCTCACAATCCTTTGTACCGCTCTTGACGTCATTCCTCCAGAGGCTCTAGGCTCAGCTGCTACAGGCTTGTCCCTGTGACATACCAATGATTGTCCTTGAGCACTTGAGCTGCCCTGGCCATGTAGCCACTCAATATCAAAATTAAATCAGATCAAATCAAATCTATACACTGTTCACTCCAAACTTAAATCTCCAGTTTTCACGCTTCCAACTGTCCATTCAACATTTATAATGCAATGTTTGGTAAGATTTTCACAGTTATGTTGCAATTTAACCCCCTTTGACCAACTTAATGTGTTTTTTTTCTAGTTTCCACATTTCAATAATAACTTCTCACCCTTCCAGTAATCCAAGCCAAAATCTTAAGAATTGTACTATGCCCCTTTCTCTTATAGTCTATGTGAAACTAATTAGCAAATTCTGTAAGTTCTATCTTCAAAATATATCCAAAATTTTAGCACTTCTCATTTATTAAGTACATTAATGAATTATTAAAGGCTAAAAATAAAAGTTCATAAATTAAAAATTAAATAAAATATGTAAATTATATGAAACAAATGTTATTTAGTTACAATTATTTTAAATTTCTCCTACTCTTATGAAAATTACAAATTATCATTTTGGGGATAAAAAACTAGTCTTATAAATAGTTTATATTAATTCTGCTGTTGTTTGTTCAATTACTTTAGAAATGTTGGGTTCATAAAAATTTCTGATTTTCAAGCTTTCTCAAAGTCTGTTTGTATTTTATGTAGCATATAAAGAAATCCGAGTCCAAGCAATATACATAGAATGAAGGAGTTGCTAATATTTTTATTATAAAAAAAGTTTTTCTCTTAGGTATTGTTTTAGCCTTTCTCAATCTTAGACTAAAATTGATTCCCCTAAATTTGATATAAACCTGATTATGTTAGGAAAAACTGAAACCATTATTTGATCTCAAGGTATAATGCATAGCAATACAATGTGCCTGTATGGTCATTCTTTAAACTTGTTTTCACAAATGTAGCTCACAATGTACAAAGCACACCGAGTACAGTGATGTATAAAACACCTGGTTCCTAGAAGACTCCATGAGGATTTGAATGCATTAAAAAAAAAAGAAAGAAAAAAGAGATCAACCCTTTTCTATTTAAGAAAACTTAAAACTAGAGCCACAATGAGTTTTGCAACAATACTTGAAGAATACTCAGATTTGTGAATCAATGACTAATATTTATTTTCCAAAGAAGTGATTATTAAATGCTGAAATTAATCAGCAAAGGACTATTACTTTAAAAAAAATCTTAATTTGTGTGAAGCAAATCTAATGATGTCATAACACACAGAGCTCCAAAATGTGTTGTTTGGACTCGATTACATTTCAAATACACCTGGATCATTTAAGATAATGTTACAGCAACTTCCAGTGATGTTTACTCACAGACCAAGGAAAGGGAGGAAGAATGGAGAAAATGAGGTAAAAAAGAGATGATATGCATTTTCAGAATTTTCTTAAATATCATTTTATCATATTACATTGAATAAAATAAATCTGTTAGAGGTTCTCTTTCGAAGAACTGAAATGTTTGTGGTGTGTATGGGCATTGGGAAGTACAACAACAACAAAAAAGATTTGGAAAACACATCTTCAGAAAAGTGTGTTAATCTAAAAATCTTTTTACAAGAGAGGTGGCAGTTTTTCTTTTTTTTCTTTTTATTATATATATATTTTTTCTTAAGTGAGAAAGAATAAGGCAGAGACAGACTCCGGCATGCTCACTGGCTGGGATCCACCCAGAAAGACCCTACCAGGATGATGCTCTGACCATCTGGGGCCATTACTTCATTACTTGGTAACTGAGCTACTTTAGTGCCTAAGGCAAGGCCACGATACCGTCCTCAATGCCTGGGGCCAACTTGCTCCAACAAAGCCATGGCTGTGGGAGGAGAAGAGAGAGATAGAGAGAAAGGAGAGGGGGAGGGGTGAAGAAACAGATGGTCACTTCTCCTGTGTGCCTCACTGGGCACTGGGAATTGAGCCCAGATATCCACATGCTGGGCTGACACTGTACCACTGAGCCAACCAGTCAGGACCAAGTGGCAGTTTGTAAACACACCTCTAAATATTTCAAATAATTTGAAATCTGTGAAACTTTCATTTGCACTTAGATGTTTGATGGTAGAGGTAAACTATAATACAATTGAGGACAGATGTAAGCTATTTTTTTTTTAACTTACATGGCTTATATAAACTATATTGAGCTACTCTTTAAAAATGAAAATTTATATTTTATAATTTTATATTACTAGCTAATATATTGAAAAGAAGAATAAAATACTATAAGTATTTTCCTCAAAACTAATCCAGAAATCTTTGAAGTGGGTGATTATTTTTATTGAAATCAACTCAGAATTAGAACTATTGTTCTCATAAAGGTTCAAACTCATTTAAAGATATTTCTCTGACTACAGTATAAAGATAATATATTTTTAAAAGCAGATGATAGGTATATCAATATATTATAATAATAATATAATAATATAGACTATATTGATATAAAGTAGAAGAATTAAAGCATTAAAGTATTCTTGTGAGATTGTTGCACTTTTCATAATTATATCAATTTGCTTTTCTGCCTTCAAATTTATAGAACCCTACTACCTTTAACTCTATAGTGGACTAATCTACTACTAGTCAAGCTGAATGTAATTCTGACTTAACTATTACTCCCAATATTTATAAACAGTCCTCAAAATATATAAATTTACCTTCTAGAGGAACAGACTAAGTTATTATGGAGACTGGTAAGGTAAAACATCTTCTATTAGTCCCTGAAGCTATTCAGAAGCCTTCGTAGATTTCTTTACATATGGTGGTTATGTAACCAAGTTCACTAAGGACATTTCTTTTTTTTTTTTTCCTTCAGAACAAGCTACAGAACTTGGTATTTATTAATCAAATGAGCACTTTTCTCCTGGAGCCAATTTTTCATAAGAGGATAAGTTCAGCCTTAATAAAAAAAAGTAATATGCCATGCAAATTCTTAATGATACCATATGGTAAACAAAGCCAGTCAAATTTTAATGGAATTTTGATGAGAGGCTGAACAAATTTCATGATAAAAAGCACAAAGAATCAAAGCAGCACTCTGTGGTTAAAAATAATGAAACCTTCCTGTATGGGCACTAAATTCTGTGCTGTATGCTTTACATATAAGATTGCATTTCTTGTAAAACTCTACTAAGTAGATACTATTCTCAATCCAGAGATACTGAGACTGAGTGCCAGGATGTGACTTTCAAGGTCAAAGAATTATTATAAGACTGAATAATAATTCAAACCCAAGTGTGTCTGACACTAAAGTTATTCTTCATCTCTACTGTCTTCCTTTAGCAATTATTGAGTCCAAGGAAGAAAGAAGGAAAGCAAAAGGTGTTTTCTTTTCATTTCTTTCTTTTTTTTTAATGTAATTAATTTTTTTTTTTTTGAGAGAGAGAGGCAAGAGTAAGAGAGACAAGAACATCGAGCTGTTCCAGTATGTGCCCTGACTGGAGAATCGAACAGGCAATCTCTGTACTCTGGGACGACACTCCAACCAACTGAGCTATCTAGCCAGGGCTTTGAAAGGTGTTTTTTTTAAATCATCTGATAATGTGTTTGCTAGCCCACCACTCAAGTAACACTAAATTAATGGAAGAAACCAGAAATAAAAAAAACCAAAACATACATAGGCCAAAATCAGAAGTCTGGAAATAGAAGTCCATCTGTGGGAAAGGGCAAAGCGGAGACAGGAAATGAGAGCCTAGTAGATCCTTGACCCTCCATATAGACACAATTTTCTTTCTTAGCCCTATAAGCCTTTATGATTACTTTTTATTCTTCAATGTACTTGTAATGTTATTAATTATATTTTCCAATAGTGGACCTAGTTGATAACTGAAGAAATTTCCATTTTTCTTTTGCAGGTCAATGTTAAGACTGCTCTAAATGCTGCTCAAGAATTAAAGCTTTATATATCATAACACTTCTGTGATACCATAAGTTAATTTTGTGCTGGTAACAAGTAAGTCATTGTTTTATTCATATTTGGATACATATTTTCAAAAGTAGGTTAGATTTTTGCTATGATTTCTATAGCTCCAATTTCAACTTGTAGGAAATTCAACCAAACGACTCTTTGATCAGGAGCAGAGGCAGGTGCAAAGATCAAAGGGTTGGAATTACTTTATTTCCCCAATTATAATTACCTATTTTGATGAAAAAGAGACAAAGGACAAACAAGCAAACAGCAAGGAAAAATATATTGTTTAATTTTAATCACTTTTTTAGTGAAATTTAAAAACCGACATACCTCATTTCCTCTTTAATTATATTATGTAATTCACTCAATTTGTTTATTTTCCCCCCCAGTGTATAGCATTAGTATAGTAATGAGCAAGCCAAATGAATGTTCTATACTTAACATCAAAATGTGTTTATTATAATGACAGTGAAGTAAATTTGGAATTAAAACGTAATTCAATTATTTTTTTTAAATGATAATTAAATTAGTTACGGTAAATTGGAGTCAGCCAGGCATAGTGTTAGGGAAGAGACCATCAGTAGAAACACAGCAGGGATAAAACATGAAGCCAAAGACTACACATCTAGAACGTCCAGAGGAGCACATTGTTTAAAAAGAGGCTGAAGAAAGAAAGGGGCAACCAGTTCAGGAAGCTTAGTGAGCTGCGGTAGAAGGTCTAGACTTTTGTGTAAGAGTAACAGGAAGCCATTGAAAAGTTTTACCCAAGAGAATTGCATGATAATGTTTAAACAATTCAAGAGATCTCTCTAGCTGATGAAGGCAGGGGCAAAGATCAACATGGGGAAAGAATTTAGGAGACCACTGCAGTGGCTCTGTAGAAGTTGTTGGTGGCCTAAAAGGAACCGGTGGCAGTGAGTTAGGGAGAAGCAAACACATTTTAGGTATAGGGGATTTCTAGGGGTGAAAGAACATATATAATAAAATCAACTGACTTGATAAATGAAGGAATTAAGTTAGAGAGATGACAACTTCTAGAAGGCCTTATATTATATTCTTTTCTCTTAATAAACTAAACAAAGTGTTCTTATTCACTACTTTAAAAAACTATCGAAAGCAAAAGCAAGTAAACATTTTTAACTTTTATGCCTTCTCTCATGTAGTCAAAAAAAGACTTTCCAAATAAGTAATGTTTCTACCTTTAAAATAAATATTCCCGCATCATTCATATCATTTAAAAATCCAAATCCTTGTTCTTGTTAAAATATTTAAATGCTAGATTTTGTGTTTTGCTTAATGTTCAAAATAATTACTCCCTTTCTTAAATTTTTTCCTTTTCAATTATGTCCCACTGATTTCTTTATAAGCACTTCTTAAATAGTTAATATATTTTAAATATAATAAAACATCCTTCAGATTCTAGAAGTTTTAAGAAATGTTTTTTTTTTATTATCTCTCTTCAGTGGTCCCCTCTATACTGTGGTTGACCATCTTTCTTACTTCACAGAGAATAATAGGCAAAAATCCCTCAATTTCCTGCCCTCACCTGGTTCCACTAACATATCTTCATCACACCTATTATTTATTTTGTCTCATCTCAGCAGTAAAGGGTCCTTTTTCCCAGCTTCTGGTAATTCTGGAAGCGTTCTTTATGAAATCTAAAGGAGTGGAATTACTCTACCACTGCTCTGGTTCTCATTCCCTGCAATTCCTCAGATCACAACTGTAACAACAATATTTCAAACCACTCTATTCTTGGTTCTTTCCCATTAATATATCTATATTCATGTTTCTTCCATCTTAAAACCACCTTCTCTCCCCCTTCTAACAAAGTACCCAATTATTGACTTTTTAAAGAGCATCATCAAAGGCTGTTTATATTCCTCTGCTTATTTGATGTTTGAGTATGTTACATTATTATGCTCATTTTAAACAGGGTAGTAAGGTTCAGGAAAGCTAAATAAACTTTCCAAAGTTTCTAAATTATGAAGTAGTTTAGACAGAATTCTAATCAAGATAGTCTTACTTAAGGCTTTACTTGGAAACCTAAAGCTTGGTGCCATCAATGCCACTAAATGTAATTATTTCTTTTTGTATGTTTACTTTTCTAAACTGTAATATCATAAAGATTTGATCCATATTACCTAAAGAAATGCATATGAATAATGAAAGAACAACATGATCTTTTAAAACATGTGAATGCACTAAGTACATGACCTTTTTCTGATTTTAACTTGTTTGAAGACATTACATAATTATCAATGTATTATTTGCTTTTTTTATGGTAGTACTTTAAAAACATAACATAAATAAGTATTACTGGTATATTCTTTTATACTACAGAAAAATAGATACAAAGATATAATTTATACTAAAGTAAGTAAAAAGTACTATATGATAAAGAAAGCATTTTATTCAATTTACCCAACTTCAATTTATCAGGATCATATAGTCCAAGGAATTAACACTACAGTTTAGAAGGGGAGTCTATTTGCACATAAATCAACAATATAATGACTATTATCTCAACTAAGTGATATTAAGACCTAGAAAAAACTGTTACTTGCTATAGATAATTCCTAGTTCATTCCATTTAGATAGATTATTGCTTCACCAAAATTAACCACTTAATGTCAATGCACTTCTGTCACTAAAGTCTTTAATGTATTAAATTAGTTAATTCTGTAAACATTCATTGAGGATCTAATATGGCCAAGGAATTATGATCAGGCTCAATGTAGAAAGATGGAAAATGAGTGACATAGCTGTTCTCTGAGGCAGTTCAAGGAGAATGTCGGTAGCACATGAAAGTCACAGGTGACCTCAGGAAACTTCTGAAAGTACATTTATTTAAATGCAAACATTTAACCAAGTTAACACACTGGCAAATTATATACAGATGCAATTAAATATATAACATATTAATGACTAAATTACATCTCAGCACGACTGTCTTTCTTAAATGTCATAGACTCTAAAAGAAAAAAAAAGATCAATTTTGGGGTTATATTGAGAAACCATATTGCTTTTCAGAAAATATAAATTAGCTTCTTTGTCAGTGTATCTAAAGGAAGTATTACTAGTGTGGAAAGTAAAGTGAATATTTTCATATCTCTGCCTGGCTAGGGTTTTCTGAACATAAACAAGTAGTCTTTGGTTTAAAAGACAAACCTGTAATGTTAAAAGATGACTAACTGAATAAATATGAGACATCTGGAGTGGTTTATTTCCCAGGAGGTAAAATGGTTAACATTTCAAAGGGGGGTGGGGTATAAAACTTGGAGCCATATATTTATATTCCAAAGGATTTACATCTGGAAGTTGAAGTTTCTCTTCCTCACTCAGGAGAAAATGAGGGTGGGCATGTGTATCACAGCTCCCATACAAATGCCCAGATTAATAAATAGGGAGCTCCTCTCTGTGGTCTAGAATCCCCCTTCTGGTACGTAAGAGGTCCCTTTCTGCCTCTCTCCACATTGCTCTGCAGGAGGACATGGAATGTTGGGAACTGATGTTCTTATTGCTCTAAGAAATAATAGTCTACCTGGATACAGAAACTTTGTACTTGCTTTCAGAACAAAATAAATAAATGTATATATTAAAATATTATCATGTTTTAAATCAGAGTTTAGGGAGGTTTCTTTGAAGACAGAACTTCATTATACTCATTTTTAGGAAGATCAGGTTACCTTAATAATCAATAAATTATCTTCTTCAGTCAAGACAACACAGTGATTTTAGCAATTTGTCATAAGATTTCAATACAATTAAAAGTAGGAATAGTTTAGTGTATCAAAGTAAGGCAGCCTAAAAAAAAAAGGAAAAGAAAAATCACTTACTTGATATTATCAAGACAGCCCGATTCAGGTTTCAGAATGGCAGTATGATGAAACATTTTATATAAAGCAATCCCAAGGAAGATTACATTAAGCTGGAATGTAAAAGGTACTGTTATGGAGCGTAACTGGAGTAGAGAAAAAGTAAGTCTATTCAACATAACAGATGAGTTGTCCTGGGAAATTAGCTCTTACTACACTTTTAAAGGAATTGGATCATAGATGATTGCCTAGACTTTAAGTAAAGGCAAGAAGCCAATTTGGGGAATTGGAATACCAATGAGGTACAAAGCACTGTTATGCCAAGTACTCACAAATACTAAAATCAATCTATTTTTGAACCACCAGATCAAAAGGATTATAAAATTCTGGCTAAATTCTAATGTTAAAACAAACTAGGATTAGAGCAGAAGGAACCTCTAACGGGTTTCTTATATTACAGAAGTCAGAGAGAACATATGATTTAAAACAATACAACCCAAAAAGCTCCAGTGTAAATTCCATATACATATATATATATATATATATATATATATATATATTCACACACATATATATATATACCATATTGAAAACCACATGTCAAACTGCCTTTGATTGCCTGATTTGTTCATATATTCCAGAATTTGGGATTGGTGGGACTAGGAAAATCCAATTCTAAGTTCCACAGAAGTTCTCTTAATAATACAGGGTTGTGATCTTTTATCAAATTCTAAGTCTGAAAAATGAAAGTTTAAACAAAAATATTGGGTAGCCAGACAACATGACTTGAACCAAACCCATATGGTGGGAGAATCTGATTTGAATAGACATAAAGCTCTTTATATCTTTATTTTATTTGTTTTTACTTTTCTTATTTTATTTTTCTATTAAAATATGACTGTTTAGTTCCAGGTGACAGCATCATCCCCAATGTATTGGTTGATATGTTTGATTTGTGGCAACTACTAATTTCCCACTACAGATAATTATAAAATGTGTAATACATGTACCACATTACCTTTAGAAAATCTGAAAAATGTCTGAATTTTAAAACACACCTGGCCCAAAGGACTTCAGAAAATGAATTGAAAACCTATACCTGATTCCAAATAAAGACTTTTTTTTTCAAAGAACAGATAACAAGTTTTTATTTTAAATTCTTGTTTGTAACTGATACTAACAATTCTATCTAAATAAAGATTGAGAATTCATATTTGAAATCAAGATATTATGCATCTAAAAAAACCAGAAATAAGTATGACTCCAGAATGTTTGTTTGTGGCATTTTTTCATGAAATTATCTTAAATTTTAAAGTTTTCAAGATTTATATAAGAAAAAAAACAAAACTATAAGGAATAATAAGCTATTTTGCCACTTTTTCAATTTCTGGTTGCATTCATAATTCAAATTATTCAAATAAAGAAGAATGGAAAGCCTGACCAGGCAGTGGAGCAGTGAATAGAGTGTCAGACTGGGACATAGAGGACCCAGGTTCAAAACCCTGAGGTCATCAGCTTGAGCATGGGCTCACCAGCTTGAGCATGGGGTTGCTGGCTTGAGTGTGGTACCATAGACATGACATCATGTTTGCTGGCTTGAGTCCAAGGTCGCTGGCTTCAGCAAGGGGTCTCTCACTCTGCTGCAGCCCCTTGCTCAAGGCACATATGAGAAAGCAATCAATGAACATCTAAGGAGCTACAATGAAGAATTGATACTTCTCATCTTTCTCCCTTCCTGCCTGTTCTTATTTGTCCCTCTCTCTGTCTCTGTCACGAAAGAAAAAAAGAAAGAAAGAAAGAAAGAAAGAAAGAAAGAAAGAAAGAAAGAAAGAAAGAAAAAGATGGAAGGAAGGAAGGGAGGGAAGGAGGGAGGAAGGGAGGGAGAGAGGGAGGGAGGGGAGAAAGAGAGGAAGGAAGGAAGGAAGGAAGGAAGGAAGGAAGGAAGGAAGGAAGGAAGGAAGGAAGGAAGGAAGGAAGGAAGGGGAAAGAAAGAAGAAAGAAAGAAAGAAAGAAAGAAAGAAAGAAAGAAAGAAAGAAAGAAAGAAAGAAAGAAAGAAAGAAAGGATGAAAACATAATAATGATGGCCAAACTTAAAGTCATCACTATTTAAAAACCTATAGAACCAAGGGGATTGTTAGATTAGGGTCCTCAGAAGCCATAGTAGAGCATAAACTTGCAAATACATGTTTTCTTATCCCAATGGTTTTGAACAAGTATTTTACAAATATAAAAGTAGACTATAATGTCTGTCTAACTGCTTTAGTTATGTAGGGTCACCTAAGTACAGGCTTTCCCCAAATTAATCTATGTAAATGAAAAACAGTCAGTACAGGTATAGTGAAAGTTTTATTTCTTGACCTGGAAAACACATAGTTAATTAGGCTCTCTTACCATAATTATCAAGGTCGCTGGTCCTATAAAACTCCAAATGAAGTAGGTGTCAAGTCGGAGCCAACATCTGCAATGAAACACAAGGGAGAGAAGGCATTCAAGGACTGGGTATGGGACATACATCAAGAGTGAGCCAGTGACAGAGAAGAATGTGAGCTGCAAAGCATTCCACTGGGAGACAGGAAATATTACATTGCTTGTTCATTTAAATGCTGAATTACGTGCCCAATTTCTGACAGCACTATTGATGGAGTAAGATAATTACCCCTGGAGGAAGCAGGAAAAATGGCACTGGGCCTATTTGCTAAGGCCTTTTGTCTGTCATAGAAACCTTAAAAAAAAAGAAAAAGAAAGAAAGAAAAAGCCATACACACAGCCATTAAACCGAGTAACTTTAAGCTATCCTTTCCTCTCCAATTATGGTGCTACATAACCTGTCTATCAGCTGTCAGGCAAAGTGACATTTCCCTGTCAAGAAGATCTCAGGAAATTCTGTACAAAGAAGAAATAAATTTGGTATCAGAAGACTGAAGTTTAATTAGGTTGGGCAGCCAACCTTTGAGAGTCTCGAGTCTTAAAAAGTGCATTGTTACTGCTAGTGCTTCTGGGGTTGCAAATGATCCTTAGCATCTCATGAAGTTGATTCATGACCCAAAAGTAAATTATTAATCACTTAATTTCAGTTACATTTAATACTCCCCCAATTCTTAAAGCCTCTGGGAAATTACATTTTCATTTTTTGGGATGACAGGAAGACAAAATGGAAGTGACTACTTATGAGAAAGATTAATGTAAATTTTGAACAAATTACATTTGATGTTAAAAACCATATCTTGAATTATTTGGCATTTTGCTATATCTGAGGCATAATTTAAAACTAAAACATCTCCAGTTAAAGCTATCCAAGAGTGGTTTGCTAAGTGGTTTAAAATTGCACATTTGTAGTATGCAAATATAGTGTGTTTTTTCTAAAAATGTTATTTTAGTCTCAGGAATAATGGAATTCTAGAAAAGCTCTGAAGAAAGGAATTCATAAATATCCATCAATAGAAAAATAAGTAAATAAAATACTTTCAATTCCTATGATGTAATGTTACAAAGCAGTTAAAAGATAGAAGCAAATATTATTAGAATAAATCATAACACATTTAAGTGAAAAAGTAACATGAATAATTTATACCACATACCTTTGAAGCATATATATATATATACACACATACCTAAAGTAATACACTTTTGACAGATATCTATATGTATGTAATTTTTTTAATCAAAAGTGGGAAAAATAACCAAACTCATTTAGTAGTTGCCTCTCACATGAGAATAGGATTAGGAGTGGACTAAAGGGGGTGTAGCCATATGTTTTATTTTAATAATTCCTGAAAGCAATGTGCCAAAATACTAACAGTTTTAACATCTGAGTTATTGAGATAATGATGGTTATGTATTTTTTAAACTTTTCTGTAACTTTAAAATTTATAAAAGGTTCAAAGCTGGATTTTTAGGCAAAAATGTCCAAATTCCCTGAAAAAATCTATTTCAAAACAAAATATGGCTGCCTTCTATTAAGTTAAATATATGTAAACTAATTATAACAAATATAATTTTGAGCTCTAATAAGAACTGACTACAATTTCATGTTTTTATACAGAAAGATAATTTTTATATATTCAAAATAGACATAATAATCCTATTGCAAAAACAAGTACTATTATATTAGAGAAATAATCAATACTTAACCCTTTAGCCATTAGTTTCTTTGAGTAATTGTTTTTCTTTTTTTTTTTTTCAAATAAGTTAAGTTATGATAAAGAAGAGTGTGGTACTTCCAAGAAGTGGAAACAAACCAGAGAACTTAAGGTTGAAATATGAAGACTGTCTTCTAGTTTGTTACCACCCTAATAAAGGTGTGTATGGCCAGAAGGGAGATCAGAGCAGGGAAAATATTCATGGGTCTCTATAAGTTTTCAATAGAGACCAGAGTTTCCCTTCAAGATCAGAACAGTAAAGGAAAAGCATAAAAAAGCATGGACATTATTCCCCATTAGAAAATACACACGTGAATGTTGCTGAAAGTATAACCTGATAAAATAATAATAACACATTTAAGAAGGAATGGCAATAGAACAGCCCCTGTCCTTTGTAGGTCAAACATGTTTTTAGACCTAATCTGGAAACTAAAACACATTTTCAGCAAATGTTTTTTTAAAGGAAAATGTGTCAAGAAAATGGTATTCTGCAGTTTAAAGACTTCTTAAAAAATAATTTTAATTACATGATTACAGTGCCTTGGCCTACGTAGGGGATTTCAAATTATAAATCACATCACAAATGTTTTGCTCAAGTAATGTAAATCTTAATAAAATCATTAAATTTTAGTGTTATAATGCTTTACTTTCTGAAAACAGTCACTGCTTAGCAAATGTGTTATTTGGAAATTAATATGCTTTTGGCATAGTGATCTCTACATGTGAAAGTGAAATCACTTTAGAAGTTATTATTGTTATTCTTTAGGAAAATTCTTCAACATCTATTTGCTACAATAGATTTAAATCCCCTTTGGAATTAAGCAGTGAAAGAAGCAATATGAAACACTTAAAATGTACTGAGTAAATCATCCAGCCCTGATAGCTGCCTGGGCTTGACTATCTTCTAAAAGGCAGTGTGGCAAGGATCCCTTTCCTAATTTGATTGCCATATGGCCACACCTGCTGTTGTTTTTGGCCACATGCTGGCTTTCTCAAAGCTTTCTGTATTTCCTCTCTTTCCCATTAACTACCTTAAAACTTTGCATGATTCTTTCCCTGAGTTCTCTGTGTGGATGTTAAAACAATTGACTCTTGCTTGAAGGTGAAGGAGGTGTATATGACATGTATGTTACATTATACCGGGGTATGTATTACGTGCCTAGGCACATACATCCCACTTCATAGTATACTATAAGCCCAGGCTATTCAATGCCACTTAGATGCGATGCAAAACCACTGATTAAGGCAAGACAAGGCCAGATTAGTAAAACAAACTCTAGAGGAACAATTTATTGCATTAAACACAATAAAATTCAGCTTGCAAATAACAAATAGACCCACTATTTAAGAAATGGATTAATCTGAAAATTGCCTTTATTCAATAAGCAACATTTAATTTGTTAAATAATTAATTTTAATAGGCCATTCTAATTTAATTTTTAAAATATGTCTGTTTCTTTTTAAATAAAATTGTCAATGTGTATGAGCTATAATTTATGTTTATAGTAGTACTGTAACAAAAGAGATGACTTGAAGTTGAAAAAGCAAGTGAATTTTGACCATATTATATGTTTATTTGAAGCAATACTAAAAATATCTTATGATATATCACATATACCTGGAATTCAAAGAAGCACTTGTAATATACCATAAATCTTGAGTTTTTTAAAAAAATTTCTAATATAAAGATGTCATTAAGATTCTTTTTACATCATTTTCCAAATTATAAAAGCACATATACTATTATATATTATGAATTCTTACTGAAGTAACACAAGTTTATTAGTTTAACACTGAAGTAATAAAGCTAATCCACAAAGAAATTGTATTATTCTTTTCCAGACTTATTCTTTTACAAAATATAAGAAACATCATCACAAATTAAATGGCAAAAATGTTGATATCTAGGTCAATCTCTCATAAAAATATCAATTACTAATCCTTACTCAAAATGGAGAATTTCTAAAGTTTGTTCCCTTCTACTAGTAAACTACTCCTATTTTATTATCAGTCATTAATATATGATGATTCATATTATCATAAATGATAATATAAATTATCATATTATCATTTGGTAATGATAATACCAAATGATATTATACAAAAGAAAAATGGTTAGGTCAATTGCCCCATATACATATATAAATGTATCCCAAAAATGTATGTTTACAATTCTTTTAGATACTAGTAACAGGACCAAAATGCAGTTCCCTATTCAAAGTTCTCATGTTTAATGTAGTACCATTAAGATGCTTTGGGACACTGGATTCTCTTGCCTGATTAAAACACTCTCACCAAAGTAGACATTTAAGAATTACCTGTTTTGCTGAAGTAATGTAGATTAACAATGGTATCTGCTTCATTTTTTATAGGACCCTAAATCACAGACTAAACTGTCCTTGGTGAGTATCAAATGTAACCAGTAAACATTTTTGGCTACTATTAGACAATGAAATTAATAAGGCTTAATTATATTAGGTTATGAGAATTTATAAACTAATCTTTTCTTATTTTATGTTTTTTAACAGATGCAGATCTCTATATTAGGACTACAAATATGTGGCAAGATTGAAAGAAAGAAAAAGAGGGAATAAAGAGAATAGGGTTGAGAAAGAATAAAGAGGAAAAGGGATAAATATATACTTCATGAATAATCATTTTAGTTCTAAGCTTAAGCTTATTGCATAATATATCTGTTAATAACTTTTCTTCTTTTTTTTTTTTTTGTATTTTTCTGAAGTTGGAAATGGGGAGGCAGTCAGACAGACTCCCACATGCACCCAACCGGGATCCACCTGGCATGCCCACCAGGGGGCGATGCTCTGCCCATCTGGGGCATTGCTCCTTTGCAACCAGAGCCATTCTAGCGCCTGAGACAGAGGCCATGAAGCCATCCTCAGTGCCCGGGCCAACTTTGCTCCAATGGAGTCTTGGTTGCGGGAGGGAAAGAGAAAGACAGAGAGGAAGGAGAGGGGGAGGGGTGGAGAAGCAGATGGGCGCTTCTCCTGTGTGCCCTGGCCAGGAATTGAACCCGGGACTCCTGTATACCAGGCCGACGCTCTACCACTGAGCCAACCAGCCAGGGCATGTTAATAACATTTTAAATGCCATTTTTATCACAGCACACTCAGGCGTCTAATCTTGAAATACTTTGTGAACAAGTGCATGAACTAGACAAAAGGATGGCAGACTGATGCAGGAACAGAGTGTGATCAGTCGTAGTCAAGACTAGTATTTGTGGTCCAGCTAGTTTTGGATCTTAGAATTCAAAACTAGCTCAAACACAGATTATATTATCTTCATGTTCCCAGTATGTTATTTTATTTATATAAGGGTTTCATTATTTCTCTAGCAAAATACATATTTTTTGGTGTATTCCCCAAAATACGTTTTTATGGTGAACTACAAAGGTAAGAATAGAACTATCTGTTATTAAGACTAAATGTTGGAATCATTCCCATTTTACCATGTTGCTTAAATTAATAGGAGGCAGTAGCATAAGAATTGTAATCCTGCCCTGGCCCGTTGGCTCAGTGGTAGAGTGTAGGCCTGGCGTGCGGGGGACCCGGGTTCGATTACTGGCCAGGGCACATAGGAGAAGCGCCCATTTGCTTCTCCACCTCCCCCTCCTTCCTATCTGTCTCTCTCTTCCCCTCCCGCAGCCAAGACTCCATTGGAGCAAAGATGGCCTGGGCGCTGGGGATGGCTCCTTGGCCTCTGCCCCAGGCACTAGAGTGGCTCTGGTTGTGGCAGAGCGACCCCCCGGAGGGGCAGAGCATCGCTCCCTGATGTGCAGAGCATCGCCCCTGGTGGGCGTGCTGGGTGGATCCCGGTCGGGCGCATGCGGGAGTCTGTCTGACTGTCTCTCCCCGTTTCCAGCTTCAGAAAAATACAAAAAAAAAAAAAAAAAGAATTATAATCCTTGCCCTTATAAATGGATGCTTTAAACACAATTTATTTTAAATTTAATTAAAATTAGCCCTGATTGGGAAGCTCAGTTGGTTAGATAGTTGTCCTAATAAGCCAAGGTTGAGAGTTTGATTCTTGGTTGGGGCATACAGAGAAATCAATCAATGAATGCATAAATAAGAGAAACAACAAAATCAATGTTTCCCTTTTCCTTCCTCTTTCCCTCTATAAAATCAATCAAAGAAAATTTAATTAAAATTAAAACAAATTTTCTGGCCCTGGCCAGCTCATCGGTAGAGCGTCAGCCCAGTGTGTGGAAATTTCAGGTTCGTTTCTGGCCAGGGCACACAGGAGAAGCACCTATCTGCTTTTCCACCCCTCCCCTTCTCCTTTCTCTCTATCTCTCTCTTCCACTCCCGCAGCCAAGGCTCTAATGGAGCAAAGTTGGCCTGGGTGCTGAGGATGGCTCCATGGCCTCTGCCTCAGACACTAGAATGGCTCCAATAGCCATTCTAGTGGACATGCTGGGAGGATCCTGGTAGGGTGCATGCAGGCATCTGTCTGCCTCTCCCTGTCCCCCTCTACACACTTCTCACTTTGGAAAAATTAAAAAAAAAATTAAAACAATTTTGCTAAACATAAAATTTATATTTCTGTATTAGTATTAGCAAAATAATAGTATCAGTAATGATAGTTCTAATTTAATAAATACTTATATATGCCAAAAACTTACTATATATTCTATAAATGCACACCAATGTATATACTCATATATACATACACACATACAGTTTAAATCTTGCAATAGTCTTGCAAGGGACTTGTATAGTAACCATCACATTACAAACAAGAAAATATGACTCAAGGAAACAAGGTGACTTGCCTATAGGCACATGGCTAGTAATTAGTTAAGGCTGAATTTTATGCTAGTCTACCTGCCTGAAAAGTACATGAGGGTTATCATGTTTCTAAATAAATAAGTAAATAAATAAATAAAGATACAAGTTATAAAAAAAGAAAAACTAGTTTTGTTGACAAGTATAAAATCCCAGTGAGTGGATGAGAAAGTTATTTGCTGTATATAAAACAGAGATTGTTAAAACATGTCTCAAACAAAAATATTAGTTTTTTCTAAATACATTGCTCACAAAAATTAGATATTTTATCACTTCTTAGTCATTTAGACATATCCACTAATTTTTGTGAGCTGTATATAAGGTGACCTCAATAAGTTAGTAAAAAATTTAGAATTTGTACTTTTTTATTTTAAATTTTAGTACTTTTTTTATCATCAGTTTCTCGTTGCGCGTTGCGACGTCTTAGTTGTTCATTGATTGCTTTCTCACATGTGCCTTGACCACGGGCCTTCAGCAGACCGAGTAACCCCCTGCTGGAGCCAGGGACCTTGGGTCTAAGCTGGTGAGCTCTTTGCTCAAGCCAGATGAGCCCGCGCTCAAGCTGGCGACCTCGGGGTCTCGAACCTGGGTCCTTCCGCATCCCAGTCCGACGCTCTATCCACTGCGCCACCACCTGGTCAGGCTAAATTTTAGTACTTTTCAACAGTTGTATTATACAGTTGACCGACGGACAATGAGGGGGTTGTAGCATGAATATCTGTGCAGTCAAATTCCTTCTATAACTTTTGATTCCCCCAAAACTTTACCACTTAGTCTACTCTTTGCCAGAAGCCTTACTGATAGCATGAACAGTTAGTTGGTTGACACATAGTTTGTCTGTTATATGTATTATATCCTATATTCCTACAAAATAGTATGCTAGAGAAAAAAGTGTTACTAAAAAATCATAATGAAAAGAAAATACACTTACAGTATTTATTGAAAAAAATCATTTATGATTGGTAGTAGCACAGTGGATAAAGCATCCATCTGGAACTGTGAGGTCGATGGTTCGAAACCCTGGGCTTGCCCTGTTAAGCCATATACAGGAAGCAACTACTGTGAATTGATGCTTCCTGCTTCTCCTCCAACTCTTTCTCTCTTTCTCTTTCCCTTTTCTCTAAAAAATCATAAAATAACAATTTATCTTAGAAAGATTAAAGAAAAAAAATCAGCTTATAAGTAGATCTGCACATTTCAAACCCATATTGTTCAAGGGTAATCTTTTAAGACGTGCAACTCAAAAATTTTCAATATATTTAAGAGTTGTGAAATTATCTCTGTAGCCTAAGGAATATTTTCATAACACCAAAATGAAATCTATACCATTCACAGTTACTCTCCCCTCACCTTGCAACCATTTCATATAAAGAAGATAATACAATATTTAGTCTTTTGTGTCTGAATTCTTTTCATTTAACATAATGTTTTGAAGGTATATTTATTTATTTTGAATTATGTATCAATATTTTTTATCACTTCCAAATAATATTCTATCATATAGCTATACCAATTTTTGTTTATCTTTTTATCAGTTAATGGACATTGAATGTTTCTACTTTTTGACTAATATAAATGCTGCTATGAACACTGTGTACAAGTTTTCAAATGAACCTATGTTTTCATTTTGGGGGTAATTGTTAGTTATATGATAACCATCTTTACATTTTTGAAGATCTGTCCAACTGTTTTACAAAGGAGCTAGCTATATACCATATTACCCTGACACCAGAAATATATGAGGATTATCCTTACTTCATATCCTCATCAACATTTGTTATTATCTTTTTTATTGTAAACTTCGTGTGAATGAAGGCATGACTTAAAAAGATCTCTGGATGTGAGTGTTATCATACTTCTTTGGTTCCAAAAATAATGCAAGTCCAATATTCGACATTTAGGCTACTACCTAAATGCATTTTGTAAACAGTAAGACAGCATTCCTGCTGTTCTCTGATACAGTTCTCATAGGGTTAATTCTTAACACAAAAAATTGTGCTTAACCAATAATTTTTATATATATGATGATAATTTTATGTCTATTCATAGGTCCCTAGATATTGAAATGATGATACAATAAGCCCTCAATCTCTACTGCAGATACACATAAAACATGATTTTGGCCTTTAATAAAATGACATATAAACATACACTTGTAGTTCCCTCACATATATTGAATGACTATCTTGAAATACATGTCAATGAAAAATATTTCCTCATTAGCAGTACTATTTCTCACTAGCCAAGCTAGAGTCAAGACTATTAGGTGATAATATATTAGTAAGGCAGATGAAATGTTGCAAGTAAGACTATTTAACAAGATCATATAACAATGTGCATAGAGAAATATTCCAAATGAATATATATTTTCTGTGAGTCGGTTGCAGTGCTTAGACCTTGTGAAATGGGTTATATAAACCTGTGCATACGACTTAAACAGATACCTATCAAGCTCAATGTTCCTTGGCTAGGCTCTTTCTTGAATAATACTATAATATAGTATTTTTAAAAATCAATAATCTCTCTTCTACCTAAATGACTATGCTACTTAGATAATGAAGTGAAAAGAAAGACATCTTGGGGCTTTTAACCAGCAGAGGAGAGACTACGACTTTTAGAGCTGATCTTAAATTAGTGAAGTAGGGAAAAAAATTTGACTTGATAGATGATTTATAATAATTTTCAGAACATAAAATTTGATTTCAATTATTTTTAAAAGCTTGGCGATGCTTTTAGTACTCAAGGATGTTTGATCCATTATAAATGTTCATGACCTAACTGACATCTTTCAGAAACCCCTTACCAATTTTTGAGCCCATACTTGAACTCTTCAGCTATTCTCTGGGCTTCATTCCATCGTGACATACCCACTTTCTCCTGGAACCCATTTCTAATACTTCACAAGCTCCCCATCAAATTAACCACGGCTCTTTTGGTTATATAGGTTATGAGGCAAGTGCTATAAACTATAAATGTGATTTTTTAAAAAAAGAAAAATTAGCTGTTCAAACTGTTTGCATTTTGTGGTAATATCAAGGTAATTAAAGTTTAACTGAACTGATCATAAAATCAAAGTATTTAGCACTGAATATCCAAATCTGTCCTGTCTGGCTTACTGGAAAGTCAATGCCAGCCTTTATCTTTTGAGAGTATCCTATTTGGTGTTTTCACTAGATAGCCATATATAATGGTGTAAGTGAAACTAAGGGGATATACACAAACAGATAAAAGAGAATGAATGCCAATTATTAACAGTACATTTAGATCTGTGGTCCACTTTTTGGAAGTTTTTTTTAATGACTATACTGGTGTTTTAATCAAATTTTGTAAATTTTTTATTACTGTGACTAAATGTTAGTTTGAGTACATGGTCAGTAATAATGTCAGTACAGATAAAATAATTTCATTAAGCCACATCAGAAAATAATAGTAAAACTCTTACAAGCATTAAAAATTGATGACAAACTAAGCAATTTCTTAAAATCACATTATATATACTTTTGTGTGAGTGCAGGTTTAGTATATAATAATCAATTCAACAGCCCTAATAAAATTTCAGAATAAAACACATCTTAATACATCAGCCAGACAAAATATGATATAGTTACCAATATCTGCATTACAAAATATTTACTTAACCTACAAAAATAATTTTATCTCTTATCACTGATATGGTTTTCTACTTTTTAAAAATGTGAGCTATTACAATTATTAAAAGCTTCAGAGATAAAACCTCATTGTCAGTATAATAAAATATAATTATGTACATTAAGAGGAGAAAAAAGGGAAGTATTATTTGGATTACTGTAATATATATTGAATGGTTTTAGTCTATATGTACTCTAAGTGGTTGAGACTGAGGAGTAAAAATTTAGTAATAATAAATTTCAAAAATAAATGAAATAGACTTCCGTGGTGATAATAATTATTGACCTTATACAGAAAATGGCTGATAATATGTCTGAATTCTTGCTACTTTCAGTTTATTTAAGACTATAAAGTATACATATTTGCATTAAAATTCAGTGTAGCACATCAGAACACAGGCAAAAACCTCCAAAACCTTGAGATAGTAGAGTTACATAAGAAAAAAAAAATTATGTGATGATGAATAAATAGGAAGTAGGAAATGCCATTTGAAAGAAAGAGAAGCTGAAACAACTTAGATAGATTTGATAATAAGGAACAAGATACATATGCAGACATCCTTCAAGTTGTGTAAAAATTCCTTGCTTACATTTTTCTTTGGGAAGAGATTCGATTTAACTCCTGATGGAACATGATCAGCTTGTTTCAGCTTCTCCAGTAAATGAAAATGACTGAATAATGTTTCTTTTTTCAGCACCTGCTTTCTCAATGGGCAGAACCAGCACTGTACTGACATTGGATTGGTTGAATTCCCATAGGGTAGAAGCTAAACATTTTTTTCCCATGTAGAAACAAGTCATTAAATGCTCTACACTCGTCTGTGATAGAATTTTAATGATTTCCCCTATCCTTTTCTTTCCTCTACCCTCCCTTTTCTCTTATCTGTTTTGTTTCTCTTTGTGTTGGGAAAAAAAAAAATCATAATTGCGAAACTGGACTATTATTAAAGCTTGTCTTAAATCAGTGCCTGGGAAATAAATTATCCTCTATTCCCACACAGTAATAATGTCAGTAAATGAGAGCTTCCAGTTATGGTGCAGGAAATTAAAGCAATGATGGCCAAAGCTTTAACAAAGTCACAAGGGACTACACATATTGATTCTAAGAAAAGATAGATTCCTACTATCCAGAAAATGACATCTGTCTTAAAATAAACGACTAAAACACAAAGCAAACAAGTTGAGTCAGTTTCCTAATAGGAAAATCAGCAAATATCCAACAAAAAATATGAATAAAAGCAAATTGGGAACCGCAAAAGAGCAAAATTGAACTACTTACACACAGTATTTGAAGTAGTATAATGTCACAAATAAGTATATTATTCAATTTAATCTCTTAAAGAGGAAATGCATAATGGAAGTTATTGCTAATGGGTTTCTTTCTGGGGTGATGAAAATGTTCTAAAATTAAGTAGCAGTGATGGGTGCATAATTCAGTGACGGTTCTAAAAATAAACGAAATCTGAATTTTTTATTGTATGAATTATATCAACAAAGGTGTTATTTTAAAAAATCCTATGATCTTTATAATACCCCTTCCTTAAAATATCTTTAGAGGGAACACCAGATAATGTTTTTATCTGTTCCTAATCCGTTCCACAGCTGTCAGTGGAATCCACAAAATGTCCCACAATTCACAAAGTTAGATGAAAATATAATTACTATTAGCTACATTTAGACAAATAGCTTTCTATAGCCTGTCACTGACTCAAGAAAAAAATTCAACAGAAGTGAAACGGTCTTCTTTTCATTGTATTGTTGCTGTCTCTGAACCAACATATATTCCATTTTAACTATGCTCCCAATAACTCTGGAGTCCTTTTCTTTTCATTCACTCCTTAAAAATCCTTTCTTGTGAGAAGCGAGCTGCTCTATCACCAGTGTATGCAGGCTGCTGACCGAGGGTGAAAAGTCATAAAATTTGGTTTATTAACTTCTGGACAAAATAATGTTTTCTAACCTTACCCTAGCCTTCACTACTGCTTGGAAATCTTTTTCTTAGTCTAATTGGCTTCTTAACACATTTTCCATAGTGCTCATTTCAAAGCTTTCAAATCTACGCTGTCAACTTGACCTCAGCTGAGCACTCAGCAACAGTCAGCATCTCCTCCTTGATGGAAAGGTTCTTCCACTTCAAAATTGACCTTATCTGCGTGTTCTTTCCTTCACACTCACCTCAGATTTATTAAGGGGTCATTTTACCAATTCAAAAACATCCTAGTTTGGTGAAAATTAACTTGTTTTATCACACATTTGCTGCTATCTAGCTCTGCAATCATAGGCAAAGCAATTAACTTATCTGGTCCTTAAATTTTTTTCATCTGTAAAATGATTGCCTTGGACTTGGTGAATACTATAGACTCTTTCAGTATTAAGTCAAGGTTTTCCTCACCTTATATTCAATCTTAGGCCTCTCTACCCCTCTAGAACCCTCCTTTTCATTCAGCCTATATATATATATTAAAATGAGGCATATGTTCTCTCTAGGAATCTCCTCCTAACAGCTTGATGCTTCTCACTCTAGACAAACTTGGAACTTTTATTTTTTTTTAAATCCTCCTTTATTGTTGTTATCATTTTGAGTTAATACTTTCACTATTTTTTAACCAAACTTCTTCAGGGTACAGATAATACTTGAGGGCTACCTTTCAAACTGACTTATCTTTTTTCACACCTTCCAATTTGGCTTCTGCTTCTAGCACTTTATCAGAATGGTTGTCGCACAGGTCAAACGTTTCTTCCTCAGCACTATCTTATTTGCGTTATCTTTGACATAAAACACTATGGTTTTGAAACATCAGTTTGAAAGTTTCTCCTCACTTTTCCTGACCCCGATCTTGTGGTTCTTTTTTTTTTTTTTTTAAGGCTGTTACCTGTTTTTTTTTTTTCTATTTTTATTTTCAGTTTTTAATGCTCAATCCATGTCCTAAATGTGAGTTTTCATCAGGGATCTATCTTGGTCATTCTTCTAATATTTTCCTATGGAAACTTCCATTCATTCTGAGGTTTGCCAACTGTTATAATAGATGTGGTTTACAAAACTATTTTTCACTGAGCTTCTTCTCAGTTTTCTGGACATCTCACCAATTTAAAGTGATACTAAAAATAAAATATACCATTATACCATGTAGGAAAAAGAGGGAAAAAACACAAACTGCCTAACTTTCTATAGCATTTCTTTTTGTTAATGCCATGATTATCTCTCCAGGGACTAGAACTGACATGTCTGGAGGAAGAGAGGACATTCATGTATGGGATGGCACTGGCCTCTGACGACACAGTTTCTATTATAGCTATTTCTTCATATGACAAATAACTGCTTCTTTTTAATTACTCAAGGTTATGATTTAGATATGGAAAAATGATGCTGTTTGAAAACAGCATCATACTGAGTCTCAGTACTGTTTTTTTTTTCTTTTTACTTCATACCAAGAGTACAACCCTGAGTTGAAATATTCACCTTTGCTTCTCCCATTGCTTTGTTTACTGCAATGAGGTGATATAAAGACCTTAGCTTCCAAAAAATTGGAAGATTTATGTCAGGTAGATTGAAAAAGAGAAAAGGAAGGAAAACATGAACTCACACTTTATCCGTTCCGTAACTTCTGTAGTCTACGGCAGCGGACACAGCCACGATGAGCGCTGGCATACCGTAGCCAACCAGGTAAAAGTACTTTCTTCGTGAATGTTCACTCTCAAACACCTCCACCAGCATGATGTAGAGCTGCACGCCCTCCAGGAACATCCAGGTGAAGGCAGCCAAGAAGAAGAAATGTAAGAGGGCAGCAAAAACCGCACAGGCAATCTAGACAAAAGAACAAATGCTTTGTCAGACAACTACTAAACTAAATATTATCAACAGCTGTAAAATTGAAATAAATAGTTACTAACACTGCAGTAAAAATATAGGCCTGCAAGAGAATAACCTTGATGAGATTCTTTTTTTTATAATATTTTATTTATTGATTTTTAGAGAGAGGGGAGAGAGAAAGAGAGAGAGAGAGAGAGAGAGAGAGAGAGGGAGAAAGGGGAGGAGCAGGAAGCATCAACTCCCATATGTGCCTTGACCAGGCAAGCCCAAGGTTTTGAACTGGCAACCTCCATTTTCCAGGTCGATACTTTATCCCACTGCACCACCATAGGTCAGGCTTGATGAGATTCTTAAAATTCAAATATTAATACCTAATTACCTATAACCTGACATTGAAAACTATAGTTAACATTTTATTAATAATGGTTGATGGATAACAGCATAGCATTATAATATAGAAAGATTATCATTTAGGAAAAAAAAATTCTACAAGCCTAATGATAATAATTGCTGATATTAGTCTAAAGACTTAAAAATAGATCTCACCAATTTATTCTCTAGATCATATAGTCTGTGCACTAATGTATTAATTGTTCATAAAAAAAGACATAATAAAAGCAAGGTGGATAAAAAATTTTAAACTTAATATAATTAAGCATTTTATAATGGATTATTGATTCATTATTATTAATTATAATTTTTCTTCTTTGCCTTATTTCAGAAAGGATCTAAGTTCCCATTGGGAAGTTCACACTACATGGGTATAAAATTAGATCTGGTTAAATTACGTGTTTCAAAAGTGCTTTCTGAAATTTCTGTTACTGCACTGTTAGTCTAGACATACTTGGTCAAAAAAGGCAGTCAATACTTCAAAATACTTTGAACTATTTTCTTTGACATATTTTATGAGGTACTACAAATTTCAGTTGACCCTATATTAATTTTCTTATGCCAGTTCCTGAAATTTTTACTCCTTTGGAGATATCTTCACTTCTTATAAAAAATTCTAACTAAAATCTATAGCTCCCACTAGAAAGGGCAACAAATTTATAGAAATTATCTGATTAGTATGGATTTAATAATGATTATGATCCTTAAGAAATGAGACAAAAGAAGTCCATTTCTTTGGGATAGAGAGGAGACAATGAGTGGGGAGGGAGTCAATGTCAGGGGGCTAGAGAGAAAGCAGAGCCTACTCACTATGTGCGATGCAGAAGAAGACACCTGTCCAGCAATAAGAATGAAGGCAAGTTGGGCTGAGCTGCACTCTACCCAAGGTAGTCATATCAATCATTGTTTTTATGCACTTTGTCAGAAATCAGTTTTGTGCAGTACGCAACATTTGGTGAAATTTACATTACCTTACATAAGTAATATCAGGAAACAAAAATAAGGATAAGGTTTCTCAATGAAAAGAAATAATCAGAACTTGAATTGCTGGTTAAGAAGAAAAGAACATGATTTCTTTCAGAAACATAAAACAATTTTCCATTTTTTGCTTTTGAGGGTTAGAACTTCAACTATTAATTTTTGTTATCAGAAGGCTTTGCTTTTGGGGCAAAAGAAATGTGTACTTTGATTGCTTATTCAAATGTATGTGTTTAAGGGAAAAGCTGTCACATTTGTATATGATAACCAATTAAAAGTATAATCAGCATAATTGTACCCTTTACATCCATTAGTCATGAATGTGTAATCAACAGCACAAATCCAACTGCATTTTTATTGTAAAGTACTCCATACATATGGACACATACCAGAAAACAGCATTGAGTGAATAGATTATTTATTATGCCTTTCTCCTAAAGAAGTTAGTTTTCTTTTCATTTGCAGTTTTAGCCATGAAAACAAACTTTCATTATGTGCTTGAATCTTAAGTAAACAACAAGGGCCTCACAAAAATTATAACTGGGCGTGAAGTCTGTGTAATGTATTAGCTATTATCTGTTATTCATATTTTGTTTGGTTTTACCAGGAACAGTTAGCTAGTACTGTACTTTTTCTTTCTTTTTCTCCCTCCCTCCCTCACTTCCTTTCCTAATATGATTAAATGTAGGTAGTATTAAAGTACAAAGTTGGCACTTAAAGATATAAACAGAACTTGAATAAAGTGTCAAACAAAATTTAGGAAGAGTTATATACTCTAAAAATTACCTACAGTTTAAACTACATTAAAAAATACATCAATTAGTAAAATTTATTTGGCATGCAGTTTTTAATATAATACCAACCATTTTTGAACAAAGTATATTAATTACTTCAAAAAATAGCAATTATATCTGTTAGAAAAGATATTCATCCATTCCCCAAAACACCTTACTTAATTTTCTTTATATTTAGTTCTGTAGCTTTTTAGAAGGGAGAAAACAAATAGAGACATATGTAATTCTTTAGTAAGATAAGTTTATAAACAGAATTTCTGAAGAAATGTTCATTCAAACATCTAAAACATTTGCTGCTTCTTTATGACAATTGGGCTTAAGAAGGGGAAAACAGAATAAGATCTGAAAGTAACAGTCCTAGATCACTGGAAGAGAGGGTACTTTCAAACATCAGTATTTCCAGTATTGAACAGCTGGAAGTGGAATTCCTTATTTATATCAAAGTAAGTTGCTTACTGGCTGGTCAGTTCGGTTGATCCCAATCAGGAAGAGCAGTTCCGCTACAAAAAGGCTGATGCAGAGGTTCTTGTGGATGGTGTTACGGTCACTCTGGAGCCCGCGGAAAAAGCAAAATGTGAAGATGCAAATCAGGAGACAAACAAGGGACAGCAAAATTCCAACCCATGTGATCACATCCAGAAGAAGGTCATGGACCGCATCACTGTGCTGGAAACATAACAGAAAAGCCATAAATTACAATTATTCATAACCAAGTAGAAAGAGTTATGAGGGCCTGAATTATTGAAGTATAATTTTTATAATGCACTAAATATTCTCCATATATAGAATGAATAAGACAGTTATTTGGGTTTCTAGTGAATAGGTAAAATATTATATCTTATCTTTGAGGTATGTATCAGTTTGATATTCAGGGATGTCAATGGTGTTTGTACTTTTCTTAGCTGCATACATTTTCAGAATATAAATAGTTGAAGCAAATCAACTTAATTCTGACCAAAGATTTCAAAAAAAGTTTTATGGTTGTTTTTTTTTTTAAAAAAACCATATCATTTTTAAACTAATTTTTTTGACAATTCCTAGGATGGAAATATTCTATTTAAAAATTAAGCTATATACTTAGCAGAGTGGTATCTCAATAGAAATGCTTTTAGAATCACTGGGAGAGTCTTATAAAAATATGATTCCTCTGCCCTATAAACACTTTATTAGAGTTTCCAAGGCTGATTCAAAGATGTATGTATTTTTATAAAGATCCCCAGGTTATTCTGATGAATAGCTGCATATGCGTACCATTTATTTAGTGAAAGATCTAAAAGAATGAGAATATTTCTGGATTTATATTCATATTGAACGGCTTAAAAAGTCAGAAAGTTTTATTCTTGAAGGGTTTTGCATGAATAGAACCTGTTATAGAGAGATGAAAAATAATCATTCAGAATTACCCAATAACAGCCTAATGACAATAAAGCTAAGAAAAAAGTAAAAGCTCATGAAAACTCCTGTATAAAACTGCATTTTCTGTTTGTTTGATTGTTTGTTTTTGGTCTGTTAAAATATCTGCCATGTTCCTTGGTTTGTCCACTATCTCATTTCTGTCCTTATTCTAAGATTCAAAACCCTATTTTTACCCTATGATAGTTTGCTTCTACTCAAAACCACTTCTGTGAAGCTTTAGAATTTATAGTGGGCCAACACATCAGTGTGTCATGTTGGAGCAGAGTTAAGAAATTATCTATGCCTGTCATTTTCTTTCTTCTTCCTAGTTTTCTTGAGAAGCCCTAAAAACTCAACTTCTATCAGTAGGGGAATGAATAAACAAATAATGGTTCATTTAAAGAATGCTATTCTAAAGAGTAGTAGGAAATCAGAGTTCTGGATATCCATAGTCACAAACATGGATACTTCTCAAAAATCTAATATAGTTTTTGAAAATGAAAAGGGAACTATACAGCACAATACTATGTAAAATATTAAAAGACATATGTAAATGGCATTGTTTTTTATGGAGTATTATACCTAGATATTAAAAATATGAAACATGCATGGAAAAATTGTTAGTAGAAAGCAAAGTGGTGCATTTCTAATTGAGATCTTTTCCAACTGTGTGGATTATAAACATTGATTTTTGACTTAGGATTGGAATCACTACATCTACTTGTAAGCTTTCCCTAAAAATAGATAAATATTCAGGTTTTTTATTTTTATTTGTTTTTATTCAAACTTCAGACTTTTATGTTTTATACAAATTTCATACAAGGATTATTGTGAATGTGAAAATTTTTCTTACAAGTGAGGTACTTCGCTGTTACCTGAATCATCGCACTTCTTATATTGCCAGATATGACTTCACAGTTGTTATTTATAAAAAACAAACAAAAAAACCCACCAAACTCTGCTAGAACACTGTCAATGAAACAGTTTTGAAATATTCCGCATAACTCTAGATACATTTCTCAGAAGGAGCCCAAATTATGAAAGAAAATCACATAAAATTTTACTTTAACTGCTTTGTTCTCCCAGGGATACTACTAAAGTAGTATTGGGTCTCTGATAGCTCAAATTACTTTTACTCTTTGAGAGCAGAGAGTGGTTAATGCTACCTGGTTCTGTGAACAGAGGGCTATTTGCTCTTTTCTTTGACTCAAAGGAAAGATGCTGTGATTGAGTATCAATCACCAACCTTCAGCACAGCAGTCCTCTATAATGGGGAAAATGGCAGGTATAATACATTCTCAAATATCTCCTAAAGAGCTAAAATACTAACAGAAAGAAATAATAAAAGGGGGAAGGGACACAAGAACAAAAAGGAACTCCTGCCTTTGTCTGGGTAGTTGCATTATTACAAATGTATTTACTTTACTCAATGCCTTTATAAGTTCTTCAAAAACCCAATCAGAGTTATTAAGAGAAGCATTAACAGATGTGAAAACATCAGTACAAAAAGTACACACACTCAAAGAAAACAAATGTCTAGTGATTAATTCACCTTTCAGCTATGGTTGTCTAGCTCAGAAAACATCAATACTAACACCTTGTATATACTATACTGTTGATAGCACCACTCTTTGAATACAAACCACAACTAGAATGTCATCAGTAACACGAATGATAAAGAACAATGGAGGCGAATGCCAATAACAGCTGTTAGCATAGCTTTCTTTGTATTATTTTGCCATACTAGAACTCCCAATCCCTTCAAAAGAATGGCCAATTGAATAAAACTAGAAAGTACAGTTATAACAGTGTGATCATGGATCAAGTATTTCTATTTCCAAGGTCCACATTTGTGAGCACCATGTATCTCAATAACCTATTACATGAACTATATATCATTATGTTCTTTAAGATCTTTTTAATCTTATACCTTGTTACTAGATCTCACCATCTTATACTAGGACTGATTCATAAAAAAATGTTTAATAAATACTTGTTTTTGAATAATTGCAATAATCCCACTCAGACCAAATTGCTTTAGAGCTGAACCCTCTAATGTCAATGTAGCTTTGCCATCCATTTTATCTCTAATGTTTAAAAATGTATTGAAGACAGTATGTCCAGAACTGAGCCGCTAATCTTTTCCTGTTTCTCCACTCCCCACTCTCTCAAATTTGCTCTTCCCTCTGTTTCCTCTATTTCAGTAAACTGCAAGTTCATTCTTTGAGGTGTTCTAGCCAAGAAACTTAGGAGTTATATTCATTCCTCACTTTCATACAGTACACTAATCCATCAGGAAATCTTATAGGCCCTTCCTTCTGATCTTGACAGCTTCTCATCACCTCAAATACACCAAATTAGTTTGAGCCACTTGATGTGTTTTTAAAAGTCTCTTAGTTGATCTCTTATTTGACCTTTATGTTCCCCTTCTATATTCACCAGAGCACTCTCATAAAATAAAAAATAATCCCCCAAAACAAAAACTAAGTCAGATAATATAAATCAGCAAACAATATGAAGAATAAAATTTTGAAATGGTTTTCATTTTAATTGCTTAAGTGTTTCCAGATGGAACACAAACTATATGAATTCATTTTGAACACCTCTGGATGTTTTTTTTTTAAATAATATTAGAAGGTTGTACTTTCCAGAGATGGTTTGAGCAATCATCTTATAATAATTATTAACTCTGGGCCAGTAATGATCAAGAATCTGTTTTAGGCCCTGGCCGGTTGGCTCAGTGGTAGAGCGTTGGACTGGCGTGCAGAAGTCCCAGGTTCAATTCCCAGCCAGGGCACACAGGGGAAGCGCCCATCTGCTTCTCCACCCCTCCCCCTCTCCTTCCTCTCTGTCTCTCTCTTCCCCTCCCGCAGCCGAGGCTCCATTGGAGCCAAGATGGCCCGGGCACTGGGGATGGCTCCTTGGCCTCTGCCCCAGGCGCTAGAGTGGCTCTGGTCACAACAGAGCGACGCCCCGGAGGGGCAGAGCATCGCTCCCTGGTGGGCAGAGCGTCGCCCCTGGTGGGCGTGCCGGGTGGATCCTGGCCGGGGGCATGCGGGAGTCTGTCTGACTGTCTCTCCCCGTTTCCAGCTTCAGAAAAATACAAAAAAAAAAAAAAAAAAAGAATCTGTTTTACTTTCTGCATAAAAATATATTATTTAATGTTCAGTAGAATTTGATAAAGCACAATAACATATTTTTAAAATTGTCTCTTAAGTGTATCTTGTTCTGAAATATTTATAATATAACTAAAATGGGATTTGGATTGTTGTTTTTTTGTTTTTGTTTTTGTTTTTGTAAATTTATGAACACTTGCTTTGTTACTAATGTGTCATATAAGCATTAAGGCATTGGTTTGAGCTGTGAATTCCACTGAAGCCAGTCAGGTCACGAAAGGCCTATTTTCTGATAAATGTGGTTTGAACTCTGAAATAAGTTCCTAGCATTGCTCTAAGTCTTGGGAACCATGTCATCAGATACAAAGGTCACCCTGCAAGTGCTTGGGAAAATAAAGGGCTCAATGGTCTAAGGAAATTAGGACTTAGTTTTTAGAACAGGATAAAGGTCAAAGTTGAGTAACAGTAAGAAAAATATGACTACATTTCTTATAACTTTTATAGTGAATTAACCAAAAGAACCCAGCATCAATTTTCAAATTTCTGTCAAATTGGAAAAAAGAAAGCAATCTAAATATTTTCGGGCTTTAATTGCTAAGAGAGAAAGAAACACTGGCAAAGAAAGACACAGAAAGATGTTCATATCCAGTTCTCTAGAATTTAATGAAACTTATTCAACAAATCTTTGGTATCAGAAGTACAGCATAGCACACTCAAAGTTATTGAGATTTTTCTTGCTTTGAAAATTTAAAACAATAAACTCTGATCACATTTGGTGAACCGGTTCTGCAACCACAATGAAGGAAATAGAAAAGGAACTCATTGAAAATGTGGGCATCTTACAACAGCTGGGAATTAAATGCAGAGATAGGTGAGGTAAAAAGGTTGAATCAAGTTGATAAACCAAAACATGTTTAGTGATCAGTCTGGGGTCTTACTTTTAAAGTATCTGGGTTGAGGGACAGAAATAAAACTATGCAGATAGAAAATTCTTTGCAATTCTGAGGTGATTATGATGATGATGATTTTCAAACTGTCAGATTCTAGTAGGAGTGCTTATTTATTTGGTTAGGGTACTCACTTGATCTTATAAAACACTATGGTATGATACTATTATTATCTCCAATTTAAAATTGAAAGAACGGAAGCGCAGAATAAGTAATTTACCCAAGATCATTTAACTAGTACGCAGTAAAGACAGAATTAGTGATAGGGTGACCAACCATAGCAGTAAATTTTGAATGGTAGGAAAGCTTTCCTCTGGACATGAAAACATCTCAGAGATCAGAGATGGGTACAGAACTTTAAAAGAAAAGTACAAAATCCCTATCACAGCCTAAAAAATAGAGGCTGGAAGCAACACTCCTTCAGTGTCAAATGGATATCGTGTCAGTTATCTACTTTCCTTGATGACTACTGCTGTTTTTCCCCTGGTGACTGACATTGGCAATCATGATGTGCAGTTTCCAGTATTGGATCACTCATTGTTACACCACTCTGTTGTGATCTTGAGTTCCCCTTTGATTTTGGATTAACTGTTGTGTTCTGTATCAAGACTTTGTTAATTTAATTCCTAACAGCATGAATACTGTCATGTTTTCTAATAACTCAATTAAACTGAGAATGAGTTTATAATATAATATAAACTCATGATGATACTAAAAAAGAGGATGAAATGTATATTGTTTTAAAGATTCATGGAAGGACATATAAAACTAGGTTAGAGTGATAACCAAAACAAAGTGTTGTGTACAACATGCAGAAATGACTTTGGGATCTGGCATGAGAGAAGGTTGTGTGACTGTGCATACAGAGACTGAATCTCACAAGTCTAGGATGAGATAGGCAAGTTTCTGTAAAACTAAAAGTTTTTATTTTTTATTAAAAAACGTCTTCCCCCCAAAGACGCTAATGCTCAGTTAAGATAAACAGTTGTGAAATAAGCTTGAGTAGATCACAAGAATAAACACACATTATTATTTTGTTTCCTTGATGTCTCTATGCATCTGAGTAAAAAATTTTTTTCTAACTCAGAGGATGCAACTAAAATCTCCTTTGGGAAAAAATAAAGGAGAAATTTTGATACCCAATATTTTGGCTCCTTATATTATAGAGCTGATTTTGTCAGATCTTACTACTAATGATGATTTCTAAAGAACATCAAGTGATGTGTTGAATGATAGCCAAAACTAATGTTCTCCTTAGCTCTTATGGATTTTAATTTTAAAAATGAAATTTCAAATCACCTTCTTTATTTCTATAAATATTTTAATAAAACTTAAAAAGACATAAAGCATAAAAATGTTGATAACCTGGTCATCTATCAAGTAGGTTTTACTCTTCTATCTGCATATTCAACAGTTAGCACAAATGTAAGTTTTGAAATATTCCATTCAGCCTATAAACTTCTTACATAAGAAGAGGAACAGTTCATACCTACTCAATGTCCTGCACACCTTATATACAAGGCTGCTAAAAATGGATGCGATTTGCTTACCTTTGATAATGAGGTTGCATAATGAAATTTTTTGGTCACTTTTCAGTTTCCTCAAAAATGTGCAGAAGTACTTAGCAGCCTTTTTAACTTTCTAGAAATGGGAAGGAGACAATCTCCTGAGACATGTGCCTACAAGACTGCTATTACTGTCTGGCCAAGAAAAATATTAAAATATTGGCCTTCTATAGAATCGCATTTTCAAACTATGAGATGAGAGGAAAATCTCTAATCTTGAAATATATGACAGATAAGAATGAAGAAAAATAATACAGTAAAATAAGTTGATATAATATTTCTTTAAAGCTGTGATGAGCTTTAAACAGGCTATAAGGAACCTGGAAAAAGATGAAATGACTCTACTTGAGATGCATGAAGTTCTGCGTAAGTTCAGCACAAAACTAATACAGAAGAAAATATGACTTATTTGGGGGATTTAAGACTACTTCCAAAATATATCACCACGAAAGAACAGTCAAGTTAAATAGGACTTTCTTATTTCTTTTTTAAAACTGCAGTTTACTTGAAATTCAAGATAGATTTCATAGTGCAAAATTACCTCAGTGCTTTAAAACCACTATCCCTGATAGTATTATACCTTATGGTGACTTTCTTTATTATTGGAAGTGTTTAAAAATGATAAACATTTTGGAAAACAACAGCTTATATGATGAATTCACTGATGCAAAAGAACTGACTGACGAACAGCTAGTCTACCAGAACAAGCTAATAGATACAAGGTGATGGCTATTGTCGGAGAGCTAGGAATTCATTCTTATAAGCCTGAGGCTATGAATTGTCACTGTTAAATTGTTAAGTAGTAATAATATATGTGCATAATTACTTATTACAGATCTTACATGTTATGTAATATATTGCATATATTAAATATACTTTGGTCTGGTAGTGCTATTTTCCAGTTGGCTCTCTAAAAACTTAATCACCTTGACTAGCAGCCAAATACTTCATGCTCTAAAACAACTTCACTAACAGTGGAGAGGACCATAGATCCACTTCTATACTACCTTTTATGACCCAAATATACTCAGCTTCTTAGAATTGGACAGGGCTAGGTTTTTATGGGTGAACATTTCTTCACTATCCTTGAATGCAGTAATTAAATGTGGCGGTTTTGTTAAAAGAAAGTCTGCTAGGAATCATTCAACAAACTTTCTAATTCTCAGACAAAATGAGTAACTTTTTTTACTAAAAGTTTGGTAAATTGATTTAAGAATATTTATCTGGTTCTTAATATGTACCAGGTACTGAATAAAATAGAATGCAAATATAAATATGCATATACATATGTATACATATACACACACTCATCCCATTTTTACTCCATTAGTCCATTTTCATTCTGTTTTCTTAGCTAAAGCAATTTCAGGCAAAATAAAAAGGAATTTTTTATTAGGTTTTCATCTTTCCATTCTCTAGACTAAATTTATTACATTTTGAACAGAATAGAATCTTCCAGATAAAAAAAAAAATCCTGGGAATTACTATCTCACAGGCCTAGAGACTACAAGTAAGAGCCAACGTTAAATTTTACAAAATTAATATCTTAAAATTGGGAAAGTTCCAGGAATTAGACTTTAAAATTATCAAATAACTGACCATAGATGATTCTTAAATAACAAATCTTCTACTGTAATGATACACAAAGTAAATTGGCATTCCTCTGAATTATTTTCAACATAGGGAAAGTGATTTAGTTCAGCCATAGGTTAGTTCACATGCTTTAAAAATATTATTTATATAGGTTGACCTTATTGCCTGTCTTAGAAAGTTATATAAATAAATTTTGGCAAATCTAATTAATTCCTCTAGAGTCCAGTACTTTTCTAGTTTTATCATTTACTAGACATAGTGGAATGAAACAGGCCAGGAAAAAAACAAAACAATCACTGAATATTATCAATCTTAAAAAAAGAGGCAAAATTTTGTGATCTGGAACAAATAGAGTACAGTTAGTAAACACATCAAGTTTGTAACAATTTAGTTCTTACTAAAGCAGAATAAGCAATTGAGGATATTTTTAGAACATTAGGATGAAAAGGTTTTTATTATACTTGTTTCATTTGTTTGCTAGGTTGATTATACTTTCTTAAACATGAGTAAATTGGGTGAGTAGAGTCATTATAGTAAAAATAATTTTAAAAAATTTCAGTTGTTAGTTAATGCTAAAAGCTATCTCACTAATTAAAAAGCAACCCAATCAATGAAAAAGATTATGTATACTTAGTATTGACTTATGATTGTTCTTAGCATTGAATTTGGTGGTGCTGACATTGTGAGAACTCACTTTCTATAACCAACATTTTGAAGAGTTGGGAAGTTCTATGTGGTTATGATAACATCTTGTTGTAAGTCTGTTATTTGACAATTTCATTGTGAAGAAATAGTCTTGCTTTGAAAAGCTAGGCAAAACACTAGCCTAAACTTCTCTTCTTCAAGGAAAGGTTACCTGGATAGAGGTAGATAAATGATTATTCATTATTAAAAATTCAATTAAATATTTTGGCCTTAACAGTTAACTTCCACTTATTAGAAAAAGTTTTAATATTATAATCAAATCAATCAATAAAGAGAACAGGGAGTTCAGATAATTTGGCTAAGAACAAGAGGAAATTATTTAAAGAACAAGAATCAAGATGCTGACTCTCTTGATTTTTTATTTTTCTTTTGACTTTTCTTCATATTATAAACTGGGCAAATAAATCATGATGAAAAAATCTATTGTGATGTTGTGCACTAAATGAGATAGTGTAAGCAGGTATTTAAAAAATGATATTGATTCCTATTATCATTGGCCATGAGGGCCCTTCTGAGGGTTGAAGTCTTCACCCAACCTTTTTAGAATCTTTATAAACTTGATTACTTATTTCTTATAAACTATTTCTTACTATGATTACAGATGCATCTCTAGCTGCTATTTTTAGCCACGCTTACTTACTGAAAATTATATAAAAAAAAAGAAACTCCAACAATTTTAAGAATAAGGACCCAAGCTGTGTGTAAGATTGTAGGTCTTTCTCTACCTAAATATTCCTCTACAACCCAGAAATAAGAACATTAAGCATAATATTGTTATTAATACTAAAGAATTTAATTAAAGAATTTACTAAAAATATGGTGAAACCATAAAAATCCAGCCTTATTTTATTGTATTTCAACCTTGTCACTCTCATTTTTCTTTTTTTTTGCATTTTTCTGAAGCTGGAAACAGGGAGAGAGAGTCAGACAGACTCCTGCATGCGCCCAACCGGGATCCACCCCGCACGCCCACCATGGGGCAACGCTCTGCCCACCAGGGGGCGATGCTCTGCCCATCCTGGGCGTCGCCATGTTGCGACCAGAGCCACTCTAGCGCCTGAGGCAGAGGCCACAGAGCCATCCCCAGCGCCCGGGCCATCTTTGCTCCAATGGAGCCTTGGCTGCGGGAGGGGAAGAAAGAGACAGAGAGGAAGGTGCGGCGGAGGGGTGGAGAAGCAAATGGGCGCTTCTCCTGTGTGCCCTGGCCGGGAATCGAACCCGGGTCCTCCACACGCTAGGCCTACGCTCTACCGCTGAGCCAACCAGCCAGGGCACTCTCATTTTTCTTAATCAGGTATGCCACTTCACCGAGAGCCCATTACCTGACACTCAAGGTCAAGTTAAGGTTATTTCCCACATGTTTCCACATTATTCTCTACTACAAGACATTTCTCACAAGGTACTGACTTTGCTGATTACTAATCTGCATTACTAATTAGCCTTAATTACAAAAAGTTCAATGTTCCTGTAGAATGAAACTTTAAAGAAGTAATCAAATTCAGTAAATCTGATAAGGGGCTTCCTGATACAATGGGAGGTATATTGCTTCTTTTATATCATAGGCCAAATACATTTAACCTGTAACTAATTATGAGAAAACAATCAGAAAGGTTGCAACTGTGGAACATTCTACAGAACAAAGGAGCTGGGCTCTACAAAATGGCATTTTTATGAAAAAATACATGCAGGAGGACTTGTATATTAAGGAAGACAAAAGAGAGGTGGCAACTAAAAGCCACGGGTTTTGCATGGAAAAACAAAGGCTCTAAATGACATTGTTGGAATAACCGGGAAATTTTTGCAGAGATTATATAGTATATGAGAACATTTATTTAATGTTAACTTCCTTGTGTGTTAATAGTACAAAGAAAATATATTTGTTCATAAAACATTTGCTGAAGAATTTAGGAATTAAGTGTTAGAAAGTCAGCAATTTACTTTTAAAAAGTCAAACAATATAGCAACATAATTTTGCACAAACATATACAGAAAAGTGGCAGTGAAATTTGTCAAAAATTTAAGTGAATTCAGATAAAGGGGTATAAAAGTGTTTATTGTGCCACTTTTTCAACTTTTCTATAAAAGTTCTGTAGAAAGAGTGAAGAAAAAAGTAATAATAATTTTGAATGGTTTATTTTTTTTTCCAAATCCATAATTTCAGGTGCTCTCTCTCTCTCTCTCTCTCTAGCTAATTTTGGATATATCTCTTCCTTTCCTAAAATTAAGAAGACATAATACAATCTAGGTCAGCAGTTCTCAACCTGTGGGTCACGACCCCGGCAGGGGTAGAATGACCAAAACACAGGGGTTGCCTAAAGCCATCAGAAATACATATTTTATTTAAAAATGTATTGTATAATAAATATGTATTTTCCGATGGCTTTAGGCGACCCCTGTGTTTTGATCATTCAACCCCCGCCGGGGTCGCGACCCACAGGTTGAGAACCACTGATCTAGGTGCTAGTTCTTCTTCTCAAACATGGATGTAAAGAATATCCTTCACTATATCACTAGATAACTCATAGCAACTTATTGGAAATAAAACGTGTAGGCAATTATTGATCCACTGTAGGATGGTGGAAGTAATATGGTGGCAGTATTCTTCACTTCTTGTTATCTAGTTAAAAGAGCATTGGAGTTGAGGTCTCGTGGCCCTCCAGAAGAGATGGTAGTGGGAAAAAAATTCTCCCATTACACCCATTTCATATTTTGAAATACTTGTCATATGCCCATTACTCACAAGCGATATAAAAGTCTAAAAACTCTCTCTGGAAATGAAAAGATACATGTTTGTATGTGTCTGGTACATGGTGAAGGGGTATGAGCTGGTGAAGAGGTGGTAGTTGTCCTTCTTTCACCAAGTTGAAGGGATATAGAATACCTTGGTAGTCTGGGTAAAAAGTTAAACAACTCTAGAAGATCTTAAACTGTTACAGACTTAGTTTTAGGTATGTAGGACTCCAGAATAAATATGTTAAATGTCTCAGAGAACTTAAATTCAGAATAACTAAAATACATAAAGATAAGCTATCTTGCAAACACGTATTTCCTAGTTTAAAAACTAAATCGCATTTTCAGGAAGTAAATGTATCATTTAGAATCTAGGTATAGGTGAAGTTTCCTTTTTAGTAAATGTATATCAAATTGATAGATGTCCATCTTAATAAATGTTTGTCAAATCAGTAGAAGTAAAACATTAAACATATTACATATGTGTATGACAGGTCACACTGTTCCTCTCTTCAAGTCTGCTGAGATTTGTGACTGCACTGAGCAAAACCACACACAAAATCCTCTGACAACCGACAAAGCCTTCTGTTCTAGACCCTCTCTCTGACTATTCTGCTCACATACTTTCTGCTCACTCCTAATTCAGGGTCAAGTTTTTGTTTTATTTTCTTGGAAGAGTCTTTTCCCAGATAACCACAAGGCTGATTTTCTCACTGCTCTCTGCTGTCAATATTGAGCTTAGAGTCTGGGGGAGGAGGTAGACAATAAAATTTCATACTAGCTAATACATATTTTCAAATTTTAATAAATCTATAAAAGAAATATATTATTATAAAACTATTCATTGAGAAAATTTAAGAATAATCCTCCGTTCTAAAAGGTTGTCAATTTTGTAGTATAAAGTTAATTCAAGATAATTAATATAACCAAATTTTACTTTTTTTTTACTATTTTTTGAAACCATTATATTTTTATGGAATATTCTATATTTGGAGAGTATTCAAGTTGGCAGTTATTTAATCTTTTCCCCTAAATAAGTAGTTTAAAGCACTATACACCAGTTATAATTTTTAATCGCTAACTCCACCTAAATTCCATCACACTATAAATGACAAATTATAAAATTAGCATAAATATTTAGGAATAAAAGTGTACAACTTTTAGCTTCATACACTACACATTTTATTTTTCACTAATAAAATCATTTATTAAGCTCAAAGTAACATTTTTTTTGGACTTTCAAGAATAAAATATTTTCTTTGAAAAATAAATACATTCTTTCATGTACAAATTCAAACCTTGCAATAAAAAAACTACCTCATGTTTTCTTCTGTCCTATAAAGTCTAGCTATAAAATGACACACTGAATCTATGATATAGATTTAAGAATTTTCAAATTGTCACTGTTTTGAATCAATACTAAATTAAGAGAGAAATACAATGATTTTAAATACAAAATCAATGCCTACACTTGGATAGTCATGAAGATGTCGGTGGAGGCAATAAGATATGCTAAGCTGAAAAAAGAGAGACAAGTTTAAGCATCAAACTAAGGAAAGTGAAGCCTTTTAAAGATAATAAAAATCAATGCTAAGTTAAACTGACAGGAATAGGGAGATTCTTTTATATTATTATCTCCCCCAAATTATAATTAGAGTAGAAGAAAAGGCTATAGGTGTTATTGTCAGACCCTTTTCTGAAATATTGATTTATAGAACTTTACAAAACTGTAGAAGAAATGTTAGTCAATTAGTTTGAATCTTATGTTCCTATAAACACAAATACTCTTCCTACCAATGGCATTGACAAAAAGAATTACTGGTAGGAGAAAAATATATACATTTCAATTTTGTATATTTAACTCTCTGTTGAACACAGAGTAATAAACCTGTAGATGATTCCCAATGAGGGAAACTTTATAAAACACTACAGATACTATCTCAGTTTAGGATAAACTCACATTCCCTAAATATCTGTAATGATAACTTTTCTTTCTAAAAGAGAAGACAATCATGTATTTCCTTAGACAACAGCAGTAGAGTGAACTCAGAAGTAATTAACCAGCTGTGTTGCCACCCTGGGGTAGAACCATCTCCTTTCCTTTATTTATCTGTCTGACTTGACCTAGCTATAAGATCTCTCTCATCACCACACTCAAAAATCAGTCTCAACACTTTTCTGCCTTGATAAACTATAAATTCCCTGAAGCCAGGAGCTTGCTTTGCCTTACTCCCCACAGGATTTCATGGGGGTGTGGTAATCTGAAATTTTAAAAGGGGTGAAAAAAAACCCCTTGAGAAGGTGACGCTGGAAAAAAAGACTTGAAGGAAATGAGAAAGTTGGCCCAGTGGCTCTTTGTGGGGGAAAGAGGCAGGAGACTTTCAGGTCTGGTGACAACACACCTGAGGTGTTTGTGTAAAGGCAGTGAGACAAAAGGTGCGACTGAAGCCCAGAGGGCAAGGGGAAGAGTACAGGGGGTTGTCGGCTTACTCTTGACACAATGCTCACTCCCATAAAAACTAAAAAAAAAAAAAAATTGAGATGTGTGTGTTTTGGCTTACACAGTTATCATACTTATGGACTATGTGGGCAAACTAGTTTGGTTGTGTGTGGCAGAAGAATACACAGTACAGTGTACAGTAGAGTATAGTTATGTCCTTTTCCTTTCTCTGTGACTTAGTTGTGTTGTCATGTTCTAGATTATGATTTTACAACTGTGTTAGGATAGGTAAGTGACTTAGGCTAGCGTGTGTTTTGATTTACACCAAAATCCAGGTTATATCACTGTCATAGGAAGAGAACTGTATCATACCCAAAGGACCTTCTGTAGTAGGAAAGGAGGTCAAGAGATGGTAATGCAGCCAGGATTTTGGATTTTGCTTATCTTGAGTTAAGGAGTATTTTAAATTAGATCAAAGGTATGAACTGCCTGATTTGTATTTTAAAAGGGTTACAGAACAGCTTTTTGAGAATGAATCAGAGGAGTGACACAGTCTGACTCACATTTTAAGAGTATCCTTCTAGCCATTATGCTGAGAATAAACTGAAGGGGACAAAGAGGAAAGAAGCGAGACCAATGAAGGGGCTGTGACTAAAAAAATTGGAGGAGAGATGGTAAAGGCTTGAATCTAGGAGGTAGTGACAAAGATGCTGAGAAGTCAGATGCTGGATCTGACAGGACAGGACTGGGTGTGAATATAAGTGGAAAAAAAATCACAGATTTGATTTTGGGCCAAGGCACCTAGAAGGGCATTTCTAAGAAGGAAAGGATTGAGATGAGAGATTAGCAAAAACATAGTAGTTCTAGAATTGTAAAACTTACCCGAACTCTAGGTGGATATATCAAGTCAACAGTTGAGTCTATGAGTCTGTAGTAAAAAAAAAAAAATGGAACTAGAAACCTGGGGATCATGAGATGATGTTTAGAGCCAAATGGCTCTCTGAGGATCACCCAGTGGAAATCTCAGAGATTTCCTGGTCCTGGACTACATTTAGAATTACACCTCAGGCCACAGCAACGATGAGAAGTTCTGGAGATGAGGAGGAACCAGCAAAGGCAGCTAAGAGGGCCCTGCTGCTGAGGAGGGAAAGGAACGAGGGGATGGTGTACCCAAAGCAAAATGAGAAAATGTTTCAGGAATGTGGTAAAAACAAAATCTCCACAAGTTACCTAACTGAACATATCCAACTCATCTTTCGGAGCAGGGTACTTTTTTAAAAAGCTCTCCCTGAGCACTCTTGCTTTAGATTGATGATCCTCCTCTGTGTCCCTACATCACAGCGTTGACCTCGATTATAATACTTATCACAATTATGGCTGCAGCTCCACTCTCTGCCTCTGCCTCCCTCTCACATATGAGTTCATTGAGGGTCAGAAGCGTCACTGTCATGTGGAATCTAGAAATATCTCAGACGGAAGGGGGAAGTTAAGTTTATTGAGGACCTATTGTGTAGCAGGCAACATCGATACCTTACTCAGGTATTCCAAAAATATTAAAAAAGAATGAAGTAGGTGTTGAATGAACAGTAAGGATCACACAGATGACAGATAAGGGCAGTTCAGTACACAGATAGAGCCCTAGTGTGAAGACCTGTGCATCAGGAAGTCACGGTTTAACAGTAACAGCTCGGGATTACTCAGCTAAATCTTCTTGCTCTTTTCCCAAGATTGTCAAGCAAAGTTCTCCAATATAATTTTGTACCTGTTACAGGTTTGCCTGCAGAGGTAAAAAGTGATAACTGCAAACATAAATAACTGTTCCAACTGGCTACTGTATTTCTCACTATGCAGGAATAAATTATCATTCTGTTTCAGACATTAGTCTAAGAAGATTTGGTTACTGTGTTCTATTTCAGACTTCTAGGTATGGTCAGTCTGCTTGCTTTCTGTTTTTCAAGTATCAAAATCATGTTGTGAAATCAAACTGGGGCTGACTTAAGTAATTATAAGAGTATATGATACAAGAAATCCAGGACATAAACACTATGTGACTGAGTGTTATAGGGGAATATAGATTTTTATTTATTACATCTCTTGTTGACAGACAATAATGGTCACAGTTTGGATTCTTGTATAACAGATTGGGTAGAGGTCATTACACAATGAACTAAGCAAAATGATATTTTGTTGCTTCAAATGGGATCTATTTTTTTTATTTGAATTTATTCCCTAAGCTGAAAAATAGGATCCCAGAGCCATACAGACACATTCCAAGTTTAAATCTAACACCTGTTAGTGTAGCCAAATTGCTAAGTTAGATCAATTTGAAATGCTCTGACACAATGTGTTTGTAGACCAAAATCTGAACTGTGCTGACACAGCTAAGGCAATTTACTCTGAAGGTGTAACTGGGCTTGCTTTGGTCTCCCCCTGGGATACTTGTACCATCTTTAAATTCAACAATGTCAAAGAAAATTTTGGATGAAACTATCTGGATCAATGACAACAGGTGATAAAACCTTTGCAATGGTTTTCCCTTTTAAAAATATGTTGGATGGTAATACTTCCTCTATAATTAATGATACAAGGGAGATGAGAATTCACAAGCATATAATTTCTTGTTAGTATATCATCCATCAATCTCTATAACCAAGTTAATCAGCATTTTGTATTTTTATATCCTAAGTATATCTGAAATCTAAATCTTCTTCACACCTACTATGACAGCCAGAGCCATCCTGGAAAAAGACCGATGCAACCAAATTAGTGATGTTTCTTACTTTGGAAATTACCTATTCTATGAATTTTTCTTTAGGACAGTATCTTCTTGAATAAAGAAAACCTATTACAAATTGTTAGAATTTCTCTTTGCATTACTATGTATTGTGTTTAATGACTGCTTTCTCAAGAGTCATTTTGACAGAATTTAAACCCACATATTACTCCATAATCTTCGTATCAGATCTCAGTTCTTACTCTCATCACACTGGCTTCAGTCCTGGGGTCCTATCTTGCCCTGTTCATGAGGTCTGACCTTTATTCATACCATATAAAAGCAGGGAAGACTAAGGGGAAATTTTATAAGTAAACTTTGATTTTATGAACTATGGTGATAATCAAAAAAAAAAAAAAAAAGAAAGAAAGAAAAAGAGTTCTTCGAACCATCTATGAGAATATGGGTTGAACACTACAGAGTCCCCGAATAGAATTACTGTGGAAGTAGAAAAACTCTGAAGTGAGAAGTGAGATTGACTCATAGAGTTAGGACATTTTACAGTTAGTGTTCTGATTGTATGTATTTTTATTTTATGGTTTCTATCTTACCTTAACTTCCACATGTGCCATCAGGACTGCAAAATTGGTTAGGTGGTTACAAGAGCATGTAGTATGTGTCTTATTTGTTGTCAGAAGCCGGCAGCCTTGAGTTGACCAATAACCTGTCATTGTGCGCTTGGAATAGCTCCAAAATGAGCAGTTGGGGTTGAAATTTTCCTCAGACTGCTACCAGGAAAAAAAATCAATAAAACCAATAACTACTTTATGATCACATAAATTAGGTAGACATTCTCTTTACATCAACACAACTTCATACTCTGTTATAATTCTTGTGGAGCTGTCTACCAGTGTTTTCCTATTAGCGGATTCAAGTCTAAAAAAATTGGCTGTAGTCTATTCCCATTTATTAGGGGTGACCTTACTTTTTTGAAATTAATATTTAAAGAATACTAATATTAATGTGTCAGAATCACATCATTTAATTTATTTTTTTAAAAGAGAGGAGGGCAGGTAGTGAGACAGACTGGCATGAGCCCCAATTGGAATCAACCTACCAATCCCTGTCTGGGACCAATGTTCAAATCAATCAAGCTAATTTTAGTGCCTGAAGCTTATGCACTTGGAGCAAATGAGCTATCCTTAGTGCCCAGGCTGACACTCAAACCTATTAGGCCACTGGCTGTGGGAGGGCAAGAGGGAGAGAAAGAGGAGGGGAAGAGGGAGAGGAAGAGAAGCAGATGGTCACTTCTCCTGTGTGCTGTGACCAGGAATTTGAACCCAGGCCGATATGCCAGGCTGATGCTCTAGCCACTGAGCCAATCAGCCAGAGCCACATCATTTAATTTCAAAGTAAAATATATTGCAGAGTAAAGAAGTCAATTTCTCTAAACAATGGACTTCTGAAAGGATGGTCTTTAGAAATCTACGTTCAATTTACAATACAATCTTAGTGTAATACCAAACTATATCCACACACAAAGACATAATTAATTGTAACATCCTATGTGGAGCCATGTCTTGTTCTACTGAACATATTGCTAGCTCTTTTTAATTATGGAGAAACATTTATAAATCTATCTATAAATGTTTTGATCATAAGCATTTAATATTCAAGAAATATTCTTCTTCCTTATTTCAGGAAAAAAAAAACAATATCTCTATGAAATTACAGATTTCACTTGCTATTTATCAAATAATAAGAAAATTAAAAAAAAAACAAATACAATTTGTGTTCATACTATAACAAATATAGATCACTATATTTAGGCTATTAAGCTTAATATGCTATTTCTTACCTTAATATGTTTTACAGTAAACACCACAGGATCAGCCAAATAAACCTTATTACTGAATTCTTTGTTTATTGCTGCTGTAATAACAGGGGAATTGACAATAACAGAATGATTGGTGGACATCGCTTCTGTTCCCAACTTCATGCTGGCGTTCTCCGTGGACAAATAAGGACCCAAGTTGTTATACAGAACAAAGGCCACTCTGATCTCTCCTAAAACAAATGCAATTGTGAATTATAAATCGAGGAGAAATACTGATTACTTTGTGCATTCTACTTAAATTAGATAGTTTTAGTTAGGTTTTCATCAAATCGGTATAATATATATTCATAACAAATGTTAAGCATTCATTTTAAACAAAGTTCCAAGTCATTTATTAGGAAAGGAAAATCAAAAGATGTCGATACAACTGCATATAAGTATTAAAAGAAATGAACCTTAATCCTTATCTCACTCCATACTCAAAACTTAATTCAAGATGGATCACACATAGACATAAAAACAGAATCATTAAGCTTCCAGAACTAAGTATAGAATACTTTTGTGATCTTGGGGAAGGCAAAAATGATTTGGTTAGAATTTCAAAATCACTAATCATAAAAGAAAAAAATGGTAAAGAAATTTTTTTATCAAAACTGAAACTGAAAATTTTTATCTATCAAAATACAGAATTAAGAAAATGAATAGGCAAGCTACAGACTAGAATATATATATGCATATATATATATGTATGACTCATGAATACTTAAAGCATTTCTGCTAATCAACAGCAAAAGAATAAATACCACACTAAAATAGCAAAATACATAAACATACATTTTAGAAAAAATGATGTATAATTGGCTAAGAAACATATGAAACATTAGCAATATCATCAGTAATGAGAAAATAAATATTAAAACCATACTGAGATATCATTTTATATCCACTAGAGTCTCTAAAAAAGACTGTCCATACTAATGTTGATAAGGATTGGAACAATCAGAACTCATAGCCACTACTGGAGGAAATATAAAATGGTTCAAATATTTAAAACACTGGCAATTTCTTATAAAGTTAAACATATATCTACCCTTCCTAAATAAGTAAAAACCTAAATTCACAAAGAAAATAAAAACTTGTATAAGAATGCTTATAGCACCCTTATTCATAATATCACTAAGCTGTAAACAACTTAAAAGCCTATCATCAATAGGAGAATAAATTATATCATATACATATAATGGAACATACTATGCATCAATAAACAAAAAGCTATCAACAAATCGGTCATCATGATTGAATCCAAAAAATACTTAGAGAATACAGACAGAAAGAGATCACACTGTATAATTTCAGTTATATAAAGTCTTAAAACGGGTAAAAGTTATCTGTACAAATAGTAATAAGAAAAAAGTAGTTTCATGAGGTGGAGAGAGGGGGTGAGCAGAATGGAAAGAGGCACAAGGGAATTTCCTGAGTAACAGAAAATTCACATTCTGTAAGATATTACAGGGGATATGTACTACTGTCAAATGTCAAATTCAAGCTAAACACTTCAGGTATGTGAATTATCTCTCTCTCTCTCTCTCTCTCTTTATTAAGTCAGAAGCAAGGAGGCAGAGAAAGACTCCCACATGTGCCCCAACCAAGATCCACCTGGAAAGCCCCCCTATTGGGTGATGCTCTGCCCATCTGGGGTCATTGCTCCATTGCTCAACTGGGCTATTTTAGCACCTGAGGCAGACCATGGAGCCATCCTCAGCATCTGGGGCCAACTTACTCAAACTGAGCTATGGCTGCAGAAGGGGAAAAGAGAGAGAGAGAGAGAGAGAGAGAGAGAGAGAGAAGAAAAAGGAGGAGGGGTGGAGAAGCAGATGGTCACTTCTCCTGTGTGCCCTGACAGGAAATTGAACCTGGGATATCCATGCACTGGGCCAACACTCTACCACTGAGCAAACCAGCCAGGGCTGTGAATTATATTACAATAGCAATAAATACTAAACACCAGGATTCAAAATTTGTACCTGTCTTAAAACTCAGTTACATTCTTTTAAGGTAATTATCTCCATACATCCTTCCATTTTATTTTTTACTTATGACAAGCTCTTTCAGATAATCCTCTGTGAAAGTAATCACCTTTCACATTTTTAAAAAAATCATACTTCATTTCTTAAAAAAAGTCAAGCCTTTTATTAAGAATTCATATTGGTTCAACAAGAGACAGGCACTGCCTTGACTAATACGGTTATTAAGATAAGGAAGTCACAGTCTTTGTCCCTTGAATCTTAAAGTCAGGCGGGAATAAAGACAGAAAAATTTTAATATATTTTTTGAGGAGGGAGAGGTTATCCAATATCTAAACCGTGCTCCCACATTTAGGAAATTCCTAAAATTACAAGGGATTTATAGATACAAAAATTGACATGTACTTGTTTCCCAGCCCGCTTTGCAAAGAGGCTGCTCTGGAATCCTCAGCTAGGTGCAAGAAATCCGATGCACTAGCCTCAGACTTTGCATGAGGATTTAGTGACACAAGGAAGCAGGAGGTGGTGCAGCAGCAACCTCCAAGAGTGGCGCAGTGACTTCTCACAGCACTGACTGTGCAATGGTACAGACTGATACCAGCCTCTTTGCTTTTGCATGTCTTGAGGGGCCTGATTCTCCAGCCCTCTCAGTCTTTCTATCAGGCATGTTTTATCCTTGTAACAATTCAGAAAAAAAAATTGTGATAAAAGCTACATGAAGAAAAGAGACATTCTTAAACTTCCAATCCACGTCTGTTAACAGAGCAACATATTTGTACAGAGCAAAATAGTAATTCATGAAATACTTCTTGGACTCTTACAACACAAAATTTAATTTTAGTTCTTTCCCTCTAGATTTAATATAAACATCTGATATATAGAAAGATAAACTTAAGAACATTTATGTATTTTTATTATTTACTGTAACTTTTATTTAATTGATTTATAATTGGCTGATAATTCATACCAATTTCCACGTGTGGGATGGTGTCATGTTGCCATGTGACCTTGTTTTTCCAGTGCCTTTAGTCACATATAAATGTTACTAATTCTCCACTTCAAAACTAATGCTTAAACATTATCTACACACACACACACACACACTACATTAATTTGATAGATAAAATAAGTGAGCATTAAACATAATAAGACTAATACAGATACATTTCAATCTTTATTAGCTTTGTCTCTGAAAGTTCACATATTTACTTGATATCTCTTTAGTGAGTGCATCCATGTGCCAGGCACGAGGGTTATATTAGTGACCAAATTAGAAAAGGTCCCTGCTCTCATGGAGTTTACTGCCTAGATAGAGTCAGACAATAAGCAGGCAATAATAATATTAATATTAATAACAATATAATTTTATGTAATAGTAAGTGAAAAAGGCAATAAAGAAGCACTGCCATAAAATGGCTAATGGAAAAAGTGATCTATTTTTAGGGAGACGGGAAACCTTCCTAAAGAAGTAAGATTTATACTGAGTAGTGAATGATAAGTAGTTTCTATATAAAGTCTTGTAAAAACTTCACCCCAAGAAAGAAAGAAAAAACAAGTGCAAAACACTGATGCAGGAACACTATTAGTGTGTTCAAGGAACAGAATCAAGACTAGAGTAGGGAACCCTTGTGCAGTGTTGGTAGGCATGGACATTGGTGGGGCCACTATGGAAAGCAGCATGGAGGTCTCTCTAAATTAAAAACAGAACTACCATATGATCCAGCAATTTCACTCCTGAGTATTTACCTGATAAAAACAAAAACACTGACTTGAAAAGATCTATGCACTTGACCTTTATGTTTCCTGAAGCATTATTATATAAGAGCCAAGACATGGAACTAACCTAAGTGTCCATGGTTGGATGAATAGATAAAGAAAATATGAGCTCTGGCAGGCTGACTCAGTGGTAAAGCGTTGGCCCCCTGTGTGTGGATGTCCTGTGTTCAATTGCCTGTCAGAGCACACAGGAGAAGTAACCATCTGCTTCTCCACTCCTCCTCCCCGTTGTCTCTCTCTCTTCCCCACCCACAGGCATGGCTCGATTGGTTCAAGCAAGTTGGCCCTGGGACTGAGGATGGCTCCATGGCCTTGTCTCAGGTTTTAAAAGAGCTTGGTTACAAAGCAACAGCCCCAGATGGGCATAGCATTGGCCCCAGATGGGGGTTGTCAGGTAGAAGCTGTTTAGGACAAATGTGGGAGTCTACTTCTCTGCCTCCCTGCTTCTCACTTAATAAAAATAAAGAAAAGAAAAAAGAAAATGTGATATACAGGGATCGGCAAAAGGTAGTTTTACAGTTGTGGGTATGCAACACAGAGTTAATAAAGCTACAATAATAATCATAACCTGCATGTCTTTTTCCATATGAAGAACAGTAAACCTACTTTTGCTCAACCCTGTATATACACAATAAAACATTATTCAACCATAAGAAGGAAATCTTGCCATTTGTGACAACATGACTGAATCTTGAGAGTATTATGCTAACAAAGACAAATACTGTATGACTTCACTTATATGCAAAATCTTGGAAAAAAAACAACTCATAAGACTGACTGGTGGATCCCAGAGCTGGGGGAGGGAATAGAAAATAATCGGTGAAGGGGCTGAAAAGGCATAATACGGTGATTGTCATTAATAATGCTATATTAAAAATTTTTTTTTATTTTATTTATTCATTTTTAGAGAGGAGAGAGACAGAGGACAGAGAGAGAGAAGGGGGGAGGAGCTGGAAGCATCAACTCCCATATGTGCCTTGACCAGGCAAGCCCAGGGTTTCGAACCGGCGACCTCAGCATTTCCAGGTCGACACATTATCCACTGCACCACCACAGGTCAGGCCAATAATGCTGTATTTGAAAGTTGCTAAGAAAATAAATCTTAAAATTCTCAAAAAAACTGTAACTGCCATATTTCCCCATGTATAAGACGCTCCCAAGTATAAGATGCACCTTAATTCGGGGGCCTGAAATTTGAAAAAAGAAATGTATTACATAAAGTTATTGAACTCAAGTTTAATTCATCATAAAATTCATACAACTCCTCATCATTGTCAAAACTCCCATCCATTAGATTGTCTTCATCTGTGTCTGATGATGAATCACTGCATATATTGCCTCTTCCTCAGTTTCATCTCTGGCATTTGAAATGCCACATTTTTTAAATGACTTGACAATGATCTCAATCTTGATATTATCCCAGGATCTTTTCACCCAGGTATAAACTTCTCCTATAGTTGGTTTCTTCACTCTTCCTCCTGCTGTCAAATTGTCGGCAACAATGAGCATAAAAACTACAGCAAAAAAGCGAGAAATGCAAGTAAAAGAACTACAACCACTTTATAAGATTCATATAGTCTTTACACCCCAACATTTTTGGAAAAGGGTGAATTTTATACATGGGGCAATAAGGCTTGTGGTGAAGGATGTTAACTAGACTTATTGTGTTGCTCATTTAGCAATATATTCAAATATAGAATCATTACACTACACACCTGAAACCAGCACAATGTTATTTGTTATTTGTCTATCATATCTCAACAGAAATAAAGACTGAGACTAGTCTGTCTGGATCACAGAGTACATGCTAAAGACATGTGTGAAATAGGGCACATGAGTCAGGAAGGAAGTAGATCAGGTAATGCATAGTGAGGCTAGTTAAGTCATTTGATTTCATTCTATTCATAACTGTAAGGAAACTGGCAAGATTTATGTTTCAGGAAGAACCTCTTCAACAGGATCTGCTCTTTGGGGGCAAAGTGAACGTAAAGGAACCAGTTAGGAAGCTAATATAGAAACCTGATTTTGTTCTATGTGAAATTTTATTATTGCCTTAAAATTCACATTGTTAAATGAGCAACACAATAAGGATTTATAACTTCAGTCTTAGAAGATTTCAAACTCTTACAGAGAATTTTGTTTGGTTGACAACAAATGTAATTTGTTTCTCTTAAAAACAAAACAAAACAAATAAACAACAACAACAACAAAAAAAAAAACTATTCACCCTGCAGTATAAAACATTAGCTTTGAGTTAGTTGCTACAACTTGAGGTCATCTTCCTATCATTAATAGGTTAAAGAATCTCACTTCTTTGGCAAAACACATATTTTTAAATTAATACTAGTGAAGAATGAGATAAACTTTCTCTATGAGATTACTTATTTATATATTTATGTATTTACTTATTTATGTAATTAATTAATTAGTTAATTAACTCATTTTGTTAAGTGAGAGGCAGAAAGACAGACTCCTGCATGTACCGCAGCCAGGATTCACCTGGCAAGCCTTCTACCAGGGTGATGCTCCGCCCATCTGAGGCTGCTGCTCCGTTGCTCAGCAACCAAGCTATTTAAGCTCCTGAAGCAAGGCCATGGAGCCAACCTCAGTGCCTGGGGCCTACTTTGCTTGAACTATTCAAGCCATGGCTGTGGGAGAGGGAGAGAGAGAAAGAAGGAAGAGGGTTGGAGAAGCAGATGGTCACTTCTCTGTGCCCTAACCGGGAATCAAACCTGGGACTCCCACATGCCAGGCTGACACTCTACCGCTAAGTCGATAGGCCAGGCCCACATATATATATGTAATTTTAATTACATTCAGTGAATTTAACCCATCTCTAAACTGATCTATATTTAGCAGTTCCATGACCCCAAAGCATCTCCTCACATTAAATTTTCTGTATGCTTTATATAAGAAAAGCATAGGAACACCCAAAGATAAGTGAATAAGGAGAAGAATAAACATATAACTTTAAAATTACAGGTAATATTTTATTTAAAAATTTTAGAAACAAAGCTAACAACTCAACAAACAGTTATTCTTTTCAAGAAAAAAGTTAGATCACTTGGATTTGGTTGTTCACTAATTTCTCTCATATTGAACTTTCTGACATTTTTCTGCAACTGAAAATTAACAAAACAATTTCCAAACCTGAAAATGTTGTACAAAAATTAGGATTGCTATATTGTTGGTGCAGGAAATAGAAAGAGGAGGAAAAGCCAGAGAATGAGAATAGTGGAGTAAGAGGAGATAGAGAGTTGATTTGGACATCAGACTTTCAACACATTTAACTCTAAGCCAAGAGCAATGTATTGGTGACAAGTTCAACTCTATCAAGCTTAACAAATACACTCTGACCTACCATTTCGGCCATTTTGCTTTAAGGTATTTGCAGAAAGTTGTATGGTACTTCCATGAACCATGGTTTCTGGAAATTTTAAGTCTTCTAAGTTTCCTTCTGTGCTCAGCCTTGCAACTTCCAACTCTGTTAATGGCAAAGATATATCGGGGCTTATTGAGAAATCTAAGGTAATTTCATAAATCACTGAAATAATTATGAGATCCAAATACCTGTACTGGAACTGATGTTCTATTTGTCATGCTTTATGGTAGTTCCAAGTTTAATTTAGAAAGCATTCTTTTATAATCATAAGTTTTTCCAAATAAAGCAAATAAAAGCAATGAAAATCAGGTAAATAAGAATTCAAATGTATCAGTTAGTGTTAAGGTAAAAGAATTTAAAGTTCAAGCTCAAATCCTTATACTTTATCACCGACAGTTTATTTTCAAAATATTATCTTTGTTTTATGAATTAGATAAAATTACTTTTATAATCTAGAGCTATACTATCATATCAATACTAATCTAGCTTTAAATCTATTAAATTTGAAACAGTTTTATCAAATCTTCTGAAATAAAACAGTCAGCTATATTCTCGGACACAATAAGAACAGATTTACACTCTTTATGAGCCAATAACACAATTATCAAAAATTGTTTTAATCCCTTACTTAAATGACTGATTTCTTTATAGTACATAATTCAGAGATACTCCTATTGTAACTGAAGTAAAAAGCCCTGTATTAGAAGAATAAATTTTTAAATAGTACAGTACACACATATAAGTAAATAAACATGAAAAGCTAAAAAACAAAATTAAATAGACCTCACATAAGTGATCTCAGGCTAAGATATCCAGTATTGGAATGTCTTAAGGAGGATAAAATTCATAATTATGAGGACCCTTTTAAGCCAACAATAGGCAATGTTCCCTTAATTACAGAAAAAAGAATAGAGTATCATTATAATATCGAGGCCACCACAGAGATGTTTTTCTTTTCCCTCTTCTGCTGTACAAAGGTCTGACCCCTCTGTCTAACAAAGGCCACTTACGAATATTGTCTGTGTTCTCCCTGACAATGTCAGTCTTCAAAAGGTTATCAGCCAACACAAAAGCACTTTCCTCCACAGTGTCAAGCAACATGGTAGCTGCACGGAGTTGATCACTTGTAGTCAGGTCTCTCCACGCATTCAAGGCTTGTGGCTGGAGGAGATTATTGACTGTCTCGACCATGGCCTATGAGAGGATGAACAGAATGACAGAGGTCTCTAGTGAACCCACTGAGCTGTCAGAAGTCCAGGTGTACATGCTGCCCAGCAAGCAAGGATCAGTGGCGTGCATGAGTTCAGAATTGTCCCAGCCTCCCCTGTGACATGCCGCAGCAGAAGCATTCATTATTTTGTTCTGTAAAACCCGAGCTGAGACTTTGTAAGACAAGAGGAAAATCTTCTTTGGTTTTGAAGGACAACAAAAATAGCCATGCTTGTTTTTTAGACTCAACAGCAAAGGCTTCAATAAGACTATAAATCACATCTTAAAATTATTTGGCTGGTGAATTGTTGGCAAGTAACTTAAACCAACACTTTTATCATATCACCCACAAAGAATTTTTTTCTATACATCATCTTAAAACTAGATGCTTAATACAGCAAAAATTAAAGGAATTACTACAGCTAGGACAATACAGAAATTTGTTTCATATAAGTTGAGACCTCCCTGAGGAAACCATTTTTTTTTTTTCTTAACCAGCTAGTAGAATGTCAGAATGGGGAAGATATCAAAGCAGACATATGCCCAGGAGCTTTGGAAATATTCTGTGTGGACAGAAACCTTTATATTGTTTACTATTGGGGAGGGGAATAAACAGTTGGAACTTGCTACTTATGGTCCTTAGGTATTTTTCCTTTAAAAAAAATCAGCAGTAGGTATACTCACACACAGAGATAAAGCACCACATTTCACATTGCTCACCCAAAAGAATCATCTCTGTAGTTGTAACATGTATTTCCTGTGGTTAGCTTTATGCTTTAGGTTACAAAGGAAAACAGTTCTCCCTATAAAATCTTCTTAAGGTTTCATTCAAACGTACAGAATTACAAAATAGAAAAAATACATCTGAAGTTTGAATGTGATCATCCTTGAACCCTTTGATTATGAGATAAAGTTGAATACACAGCCAACACAAGCATTTTCTAGGCAGCACATAGGTTTTAAAACAGGCTCCCATTATTGACAAATTGGTAGAGGGATTGGAGAAATAGACACTACATACACTGCAGTGTTTTCTTCTGGCTGGTGTTTTCATAGTAACTAAGTAACAACTGTTAAAAATTCAGCTTCATAATGAAACACCTTGGCTGCAATTAACACCAGTTTCTAAAACTAATTTGCCTTTTGATAAAAGTTGTTTTTCTTGATATTTTTCCCAACTATCCCAAGTTTTGGCCAAAAGTAAATTTCACTGGACTTTTATGTAAAATAGTCCTACTTGGAAAATGAGTACTTTGCATCGTTAAAAAAAAAAATCTCTCGTGAAACTAACAAATGGGCATTTTCACCTGGTGTGCTTAGCTCTGTCATTTGTCAGTTTAAAACGTGATTCAGTGGCCAGACAAAAGCATTTACAGATCACGACAAAATGATCTGCTTTTCAGGAAGATCTTTATAACCAATAAAATAAAGATCCAAACTGAATGACTGTCTTGTGGGAAAATACATAACTTTACCACCACTGGGTTTTTATAAAGACAAGCTTGTCATCATGATATCATCCAGGTTTCAGCTCAAGTGCTCACCTGCTCAAAGAGGTCTTCTATTCCCAGTACGTTTAGGAAGAACTATTTCACTATTAAATCAATTACATGGTTTATTTTCTCTGTATCATTATCATTATTTAATATATTTCATATATTAATTTACCTGAGTGACTGTGTTAGCTCTCTCCCTCAAGAAAAGTCTGGCTTTCAACTAGCCCATGATGTTTTCAGGGAAGAGAGCTTGTCATTTCTGTTTTTCTCTGGTAAATTTTAGCACCTTGAGATACATGCCCATTAAACAGAGAATCTACTTTTACTATCAAATCATTAATGACATTATATACAGTTAAAAAAAAAAAACCCTGAAAGTATCCTCTTCTAATTCTAGAACTTTTTACCATGTTTCCCAAGAAGTCTTATGAGAGAATAAAGTGCACAGATATCACCATTGTCTGGGAGGAAGACAGCCTGAATTAGAGGAAATTAAGAAGACAATCAGACTTCAAAGAGAAAAGCAGAATATTGATATTTTTCCCAACTATCCCAAGTTTTGGCCAAAAGTACATTTCACTGGACTTTTATGTAAAATAGTCTTGGAAAATGAGTACTTTGCATCATTAAAAAAAATCATTAAAAAAAATAACAATATGTTTCAAAATGTTTAAGTGTAACAAAATCTCACTTTCAAAGTAATTCAATGAGGTTTTATTAGATATGTATAATATGTATGATATGTAAAGACTTAGGATATTCATTGTTTGATGAAGAGAAGGAAAATATGGAGTCTGCCCTCAATTTGCCTAGGGTCCAAGGCAGAAGGAAAGCACAAACTAGAGCTATAAACTCACAGCATACAGGACAGAAAGGAACAACTTCTGACTGAAGAGGGTGTTCAAATTTAAGTTAGACAATAAAAGTTTCCTTGATTATGATGAGGAATCCGAGGCTAACAGACATAATAAGCAAGTTGATGATTTTAAAAAAGTTAGAAAATGTATAGGATTTGGGATGAGGAGAATGTATGGCTCATGGAAAGAGTGTTAAAGCGTAAGTACAGTGGCAAAACAGGAGGTAGAAGTCAGATCTTTGAAGATCTTCGGTATGATAAAATCGTGGGCTTTAGTGTGTAGAAAATGTTCAGCCATTAAATATTTGTATGCAAAGGATACATGTTTAGGTTTTAAAAAAATTCCTCTGAAAATGTATCCAAGGATGAATGGAGCATTGATTTATGAAACGAAGAAGAATAACAAAATGGAGAATAAATTCTATATAAGTTTATTATTTTTTAAAAGTTTTTTTTGTTAAAACAAAAACTTGTAAATATGCAATTTATTATTAGGCAGACTATTACAAAGTTAAGAGCAATTATTTCCTATGAGTAGATAAATTTAAATGAATAAATTGCTGACATTCTTTTGAAAACTGACTAGAAATTTTATTTTACTCTTAACATTCGCATTTTTGTTTTATGCTGTGTTCTCCTGAATGAAATATATGTATTTTAACAATATATGCTGCAATCATTTTGCCGAATATTACTGTTTTAGTCATATTAGTATTTTTTATACACAGTTATGTTTAAATATTTTTCTTCATGATTAAATTTCAGCATATGTAGAGAAAGAAAAATAAGTTTTCAGGTCACCTCTGCTCTCATTTCCTGTTTCCTAACTATATTTATATATACAGTTTATATTCAGTTATAATTTGGAAAAATGAAAACAACTTTTCTTTAATTCTTCATTTTTGGCTTCTTGATATGAAGTTTATCAGTTGAGAATAACATACAACAGTACAGATTTAAAATCATTACTGAATAGGGCACATTTATATAATTACTTTTGTTTAAATATTGACTCAAATAAAAAATTTAAAGGTTAAGTGTTAGAAGGGTCCTCAAAACAGTTTTGAACTTGCAGTTTTTTTAATAGAAGTCAAGTTGAGTGACTGTTATTTACACATCTGATCAATAACCATAATGTTCTTTTTTATAATCGCTGTCATTTAATATTATTAAGCTACTAATCTCTGAACTCTCTTTTATATTACAGTGAAGTGTTGGCATTCTCAAGTCTTAATTAAAATTAGACTGTATAACACAATTGACCTTAATATAGTAATAAGAACCTTTAACAATGAAACAAAATGAAACTAAAATTTCATAGAAAACACCTGCCCCTTCAAGAGACCTCATGTTGTTTAAAAATGTATTGTTTCTAGAAAGCTTTAATTGACTTATTTTATAAACCTCATTTAGAGTAACATGATTGAATGCTGCCAAATAAATTTTTATTGTACTACAGGAATTAAATGGAGCTATAAGCTTGACTCAACTTCTTGCTAACTCAACATTCATTCAAAAAATATTAACTAAGTCCCTTCCACTGGAATGCTGAAAGAAAAACATATATTCTTGTAGGAGATGACTCTGCACCAATATAAACGGCAGTTAACTGCAGAGCAAGGGTTAATTAGGGACAGGAGATCTTGGAGGGTGTTGGCCATGGAGAGACACTGGCCTGGGTTACTTGAATGCACGTACACAGGATTCTTGGAGGGATGCCTGCAGGAACCAGATGTCCTTTGTGAGTGATAAGCTCTGGGACTCTGACTCTCCTTGTGTCCTTGTTCATGAAAAGAAACAGTAGACATGCAGGGCTGGAGATGAAACGGAGGGGAAAAAGCCTTGTGTAACTTTCTGGTTTTAACTGCTGAGATATGGTTTTTGGAACTCAATAAATATGTAGAGGTGCAATTTCTCAGGGCTGATTATGCATAAGAGTTTCAGTCTTCTGCCCGATTATTTAAAATCTGGTGTGTCTTTTGCCTTGCGAGTCCGAACCGTGAAAAAATTTGGAACATATTCTTTCTTCCTCAAAATGATGACAATATAGTGAGGCCAAAAAATTCAACAAGTAATTAAGATTCAACACGACAAGACTTATAATAGTGGAAACACGGGGTTCAAGCTCTGTATTGGAAAGGCTCTGTTAAGTATAATTTCAAGCTCAAGATCCACACTGACTTGATAAGCAAAGGATAGAACATGTGCTTATAGGCACAGGTGTGAAAGAGAACAGAAAACTCAGAGGAACTGAAAATTCCTTATGACAGAGCAAAGAGTGCAAAGGGTTCAATGGCTAGATTACTGAGTGAAAGCTAGTTTTCAAAGAGGCTTGTAAACTGGTGTTAAGTAAGATATTTTCAATTGTTCCTAAAGGTAACAAAAAGTCACTGAAAAAATATAAGTAGGGGAGTGATATAAAGTTATAATGGTTAATATTCACTAGGTGCATTCCAGACTCTCATCTGAATGCTTTCTATGCATCAATTCCTTTAATTTTGACAATAAAGCAATGAGGTAGATATGATTATTATCTTTATCTTGCCAGGGGTAACTTTCTGAAGGCCAATTAGGTAACATAAGGCAGAACCAGGGTTCAAATCCATGCATTCTGATTCTGGGGATGGGAAGAAATAGAGAATCCAAAGATATACAGGGATGTGTTGGTTACTTAAAGTCACTTGGTGAGAGAAATAAAAAAGTGTATTGCACAGAATTTGAAAATAGGCACTGAGGTGACACTTAAAATTAGAATAATGGAAGAGGAGAAAATTTCAATTCATTAAAAGGTAGATACTGTAAGCGCATATGTGGGAAGAGGGTGCTGAACACGATGAATTCAGAGTTGCCCATTTTGAATGCAAAGTACTTGAATGGTGCCAATTAGGAAGGTCTAGATATACCTTACAAAGGAGGAAAAATCTTTGTACTACCTTGTTAGGTATTGTGACTGGGCCTGAGAATTAAGCTGACACAAGATAAATTAACAGGACAAAAGCACAAAATTTTTATTTAATATGTTTTATGTCTACACAGGAACTTTCACCAGAAAAACAAACAAACTAAGAAACAAACCAAACCCCCCCTAAGATCTGAAGAAGCAATTTAGACTGAGAGCTTATATTCTTTTTTAAACAAAGAATGATAAATTTGTGCAGTGACAAGATAAAGAAAAAAGGTTTAAGCTTCTAGCAGCAGTAAATTGTGGGAAAGTGACTGAAAGTACATAGGGGAAGATAAGAGTTATTTTAGTGTGTTTGTTTGTAAAGATCCATTTTGGCACTGACTGTCAGTCTCTGGTGAATAAGAATGTTCTTCTCTTGCTGGTACGTGGGAAATTTTATGATCTGCTTTTTAGGTAGAAAGGGGGAAGCCATCTACTATTTTTCAATTGCCGTCATCTCAAAATAATATGTCAAGTCAACATGGCATATTTTGGGGTGGCATATTCTTAACCCCGTCAGTCTGCAGGTTACTCAAATATCTGACATGGGAGTTTAGGCATCATAAATTTAAGTAAGCTCATTAAAGCCATTGATATTTCTGACATTACCCAATAAACTGAGTAGAGAGAGAACTGATGGCCCAGAAACACTAACAATAGGGGAGAAAAATATGGAAAGAATAGTTGATAACTGAGATGAAAAACAAAGTGGCTAGATTAGTGTGGGTATTTTTTTAATGTTTTAATCTTTTTGATAGAGTCTTTATTTTTTAATGTGACACTATTTAACACAATTATACAGGTCTTAGGTAGTCAATTCTATAACACCTCTCTGTACACGATATTGTGTGTTAACCCCCCCAGTCAAGTCTGTGACCATCACCATTTCTCTCCCCTCTACCCTCCTGTGTAGAACAGTGTGGTTTTATAGAAGTCAAAGGAAGAGGGTTTCCATCAGTTTCAAAATAAACTCAAACAGGCCCTGGCCGATTGACTCAGTGGTAGAGCGTCGGCCCGGCATGCAGAAGTCCCGGGTTTGATTCCCAGCCAGGGCACACAGGAGAAGCGCCCATTTGCTTCTCCACCCCTCCCCCTCTCCTTCCTCTCTGTCTCTCTCTTCCTCTCCCGCAGCGGAGGCTCCATTGGAGCAAAAGATGGCCCGGGTGCTGGGGATGGCTCCTTGGCCTCTGCCCCAGGCACTAGAGTGGCTATGGTCGCAACGGAGCGACGCTCCGAAGGGGCAGAGCATCACCCCCTGGTGGGTGTGCCCGGTGGATCCCAGTTGGGCACATGCAGGAGTCTGTCTGACTGTCTCTCCCCGTTTTCAGCTTCAGAAAAATACAAAAACAAAACAAACAAACAAAAAAACTCAAACATCTAAAACACCCTTTTTCTTTAAATAATAATAATGTTAGGTTTCTCTTTTTCTGGGTAACAGGTAGAACGGTTGTAAAATAAAGAGAATAACTACAGAAAAGCAGCTTTTGGAAGATAATCAGTTCAATATTGTGTATCTTTACTGTGAAGTAGTACGTTTAAAATTCAATAAATAGTTCTTTAGCATTTAATTTGTGTCAGCATTGCTTTAGACACTTGGGATATAATTTAAACAAAGCAGAGAAAAAATAAATCCTAGAACTGAACTTTCTGCCAAGGAAATTAAAATGTAGAAGACAGATAGGTAGTAGCCAAGTACCAAGTAAAATAAAGGGGAAAAAAGCATGGTAGGAAGATCCAGAGAGTCAGCGTTTAGGGGTTGGGTTGGGAGGAGGGTCACTTGTGATTTTATGTAGGATAGTCCAGGTGGGCCTCGTTAAAATGATAATTTGGAGAAGACAAACTTGTTGAGGGAGTTAGCCATGCAGATATTTGGAGACAATCCAATCAGAGGGAACAATCAGAATGAAGATTGCCAAGTACCAAGTACATGCATGTTTTTCATGTTCTAAAATCTGAAGGAAGCCCCCTTTGGAGAAATCAGAAAGAAAGCAGTAGGTTGACATTGAACCATGTCAGTTGAGTAGGTGAAGACTGCATATGAAACTAGTTTGCAAGTGAGGATTAGGAATTCAGTTATGGACATAGAAACTTTGAGGTGTTAGACAATAAAATGAAGATGTTGAGAAGTTAGCTGAAATATAAATTTAGGAGTTCAGGAGAGTGGTTTGTGCTGGAAATAATCTTTGAGGGTCACAAGCATAATAGTGGTTTTTAAAATAGTGAGATCACCAAGGGAGGGGATGTACAGTACACAGAGAACAAGAGGATTCAGTACTGAGCCAGAGAGCACTCTTATGTTAAGGGTTTGGGAGAAGAGAAGGAACAAGCAGAGAAGACTGGAAAAAAAGCTTCAAAACTGGAGGAAAACCAAGAGAATGCATTGTCCTGATCAAAGTGAATCAAGGAAGAGGGAGTGATCAACTATGTCAGATGCTTCTGATTGGTCCAATAAGATGGACTGACATCTATTTAGTTTAGTAGCATAATGTCTCAAATGACCTCAACAAATGCAGTTGCAATAAAGTGGTGGGGGCAAAATACTAATGAGGTAAATTAAGGGACACTGAGAGGGATTGGCAATAGTGAGTGTAAACAAGTGTTTTCAGTATTTCTACTACAATGAAAATACCAGCAGCAATGAGATACAAGCCTGGAGTTTCATTTAAATGGTAAATATTTAGAGGTCACTTTGTATGTGCTAAGTATAATTTAAAATGTCTTGAGGATATAGAAACACAGGTGGCATTCTTCCTTCCCAAGGAGCTCAGAGATAGAAAAGTGAAGAGATATAAAAATACAGCTTGATAATTGCTACAAAGAGAGAAAAACTGAGGGTGTTATAAGTTCATGTAAGAGGACATTTATCCAGACTAAGTCAGCCAAAGAATTCTTTCTTAGAATAACTGGCATATACTTATACGGTAGGTGTTTACAGATTCAGTCAAAATGACCGAGATGAAAGGATTGGAAAGGAGAACAAATTTAGAAGTAATTTAAGTTATTATGACCACAAAGGCAGCCACAAGGCTGCAAGTCCTTAGGTGGTTTGGGAACGCAGAATCCAAGAATGGAGGAGATGGTTAAAAGTGTGGGATATCAGCAAAAAAAAAAAAAAAAGTCAAATTCTCAAACACTTAAGTCTAAAATAAGAATAGAAATTTTTTCTTAAGAGAAAAATAGCATAATGAAAAGTCTTTTGAATAGGGTCATGATCAGACTTGCATTTTTCTATATTATTCAGTAATAGGGAGAAGGAATTAACAGAAGAATTAATGTAAGAGGTTTTTTTTGTTTTGTTTTTTTGAGAATCACCTACACAAAGGTTATAGTTGAAGCTATAAGAATGGATATCAGAGAAAAACTAAGCTTGCAAGCAAAATAATCTTGCAAAAATATAATGTCATGTCCCTAAAGGTCTTTAATGACATACAAAATCTGGACTCCATTCCATAGTTTTCCTACCCTTGTATTTTCCTTCAACTGATCACTTGAGAATATTGGGTTTTTTTTCTATTTTCAGAACTCTCTAATCACTCCTCCAGATAGGCACATGGCTGATCTTAATTTTCACCTTACTAGACCATCTTCCCTAAAAAATACAATCTATAACCAGTTGTTCACTTGGACTCACCTGACTCTTTTTTTCTTTGCATAGTATTTCTACCATTATATTGTTTTATTATTTTGATTGATTTACTGTCTATTTCCATCCCAAACTCCAGTCTGCTGAACTAGGATGTGAGCTCTACAAGAACAGAAATACTTTTGATGGAAATTGCATAAAATTTGTATATTGCTTTGGGTAATATGGCCATTTTAACTATATTTTTTCTTTCTATCCATGAACAAGGAATATTTTTCCATTTCATTGTGTCTTTTTCAATTTTCTTTAATAATACTTTGTAATTTTCAGTATATAGATACTTTACATTCTTTGATATGTTTATTCCTAAGTATTTTATTTTTTTTGTTGTTGCAACTGCAAAGGGAATTATTTTTTTGAGTTCTTTTTCTGATGTTTCATTGTTGGTATACAGGAAGGCAATGGACTTTTGTATATTAGTTTTGTATCCTGCGACCTCACTGTATTGGTTTATTATTTCTAATAGACTTTCTGTGGAGTTTTTGGGATTTTTCATATACAGTATCATCTCATCTGCAAAAAGTGAAAGATTTACTTCTTTGTTCCCAATGTGAATACCTTTTATTTCTTTCTCTTGTCTTATTGCTCCGGCTAGAACTTCCAAGACAATGTTGAATAGAAGTGGAGAAAGTGGACAGCCTTGTCTTGTTCCTGATTTTAGGGGGAAAGTTTTCAGCTTTTTACCATTTAGTATGATGTTAGCTGGAGGTTTGTTATAAATGGCCTTTATTATGTTGAGGTATTTTCTCTCTATACTCATTTTGTTGAGTGTTTTAAACATAAGAGGATGTTATATTTTATCAAATGCCTTTTCTGCATCTATTGATAGGACAATACGGTTTTTGTTCTTTGTTTTGTTGATATGGTGTATTGTCTTAATCATTTTACATACGTTGAACCATCCTTGTGTTTCTGAGATGAATCCCACTTGATCATGATGAATAATTTTTTTGATATGTTGTATTCAATTTGCTAGTATTTTGTTTAGGATTTTTGAATCTGTATACATTAGAGATATTGGTCTGTAGTTTTCCTTTCTTTGTGTTGTCCTTACCAGACTTTGGTATGAGAGTTATCTTGGCCTCATAAAATGTGTTTGGAAGTATTGCTTCTTCTTCAATTTTTTGGAAGACTTTGAGAAGGATAGGAACCTAATCTTCTTTGAATGTTTGGTAGAATTCATTAGTATAGCCATCTGGCCCCAGATTTTATTTTTTGGGAGATTTTTTGTAGTTGTTCTTATTTCTTCCCTGCTTATCAGTCTATTTAGGCTTTCTACTTCTTTGTGATTCAGTCTAGGAAGATTCTATTGTTCTAGGAGTTTAGTTCTAGATTGTTGATTTTGTGGCATATAATTTTTCATAGTATTTGCAATAATCTTTTGCATATCTATGATATCTGTGGTAATTTCTCCTCTTTCATTTTGCATTTTCTTTATATGAGTCCTTTCATTTTTTTCCTTAGTGAATTCTCATCAAAATTCCAATGTTATTTTTGAAAAAATTGAACAAAAAATCATCAGGTTTATATGAACCTTAGAAAACCTCAAATAACCAAAATAATCCTAAGGAAAAAAAGGAAGCTGGAGGCATTGCAATACTTGACCTCAAACTATATAACAGAACCACAATAATCAAAACAGCATGTTACTGGCAGAAATAATGACACCCAGACCAGAGGAACAGAATAGAGAACCCAGAAATAAAACCACATATATATGGTCAGATCATCTTTGATAAAGGAGCCAAAAACACACAATGGAGAAAAGAAATCCTCTTCTATAAATGGTACTGGAAAAATTAGAAAGCCACATGCAAAAAAATTAAACTTGCCTGATCAGGTGGTGGCACAGAGGATAGAGTATAGGACTGGGATGCGGAGAACCCAGGTTTGAGACCCAGAGGTCGCCAGCTTGAGCACGGGCTCATCTGGCTTGAGCAAGGAGCTCGCCAGCTTGGACCTAAGGTCACTGGCTCAAGCAAGGGGTTACTTGTTCTGCTGAAGGCCCACAGTTGGGGCACATATGAGAAAGCAATCAATGAAAAACTAAGGTGTCACAATGAAAAATTGATGATTGCTGCTTCTCATCTCTCTTCATTCCTGTCTGTCTGTCCCTATCTATCCCTCTCTCTGACTCTCTCTCTGTCCTTGAAAATAAAAGAATGAAACTTGACTGCAGTTTTTCTCCTGCACAAAAATTAATTCAAAGGATCAAAGACCTCAATATAAGATCTGAAACAATAAATTACATAGAAGAAAACATAGGTACTAAACTCATAAACCTTGGCAGTAGAGAACATTTTATGAATTTGACCCCAAAGGCAAGAGAACTAAAGGCAAAGGTAAATAATGAGAGTACATCAAACTAAGAAGCTTCTGCATAGCAAAAGAAACTGTCAACAAAACAAATAGACAGCCAACTAAATGGGAGATAATATTTTCAAACTACAGTTCTAATAAGGGGCTAATATCCAAAATATATAAAGAACTCAACAACGAACAAGCAAACAATCCAATAAAAAAATGGGAAAAGGACATGAACAGACACTTCTCCCAAGAAGAAATATAAATGACCAACAGATATATGAAAAAATGCTCCTCTTCACTAGCTATTAGAGAAATGCAAATCAAAACTACAATGAGATACCACCTCACACCTGTTATATTAGCTATTATCAACAAGACAGGTAATAACAAGTGCTGGAGAGGCTGTGGAGAAAAAGGAACCCTCATTCACTGTTGGTGGGAATGTAAATTAGTGCAACCATTATGGAAGAAACTTTGGTGGTTCCTCAAAAAATTAAGAATATAACTAACATATGACCCAGCAATCCTTGTACTGGGTATATACTGGGTAAAACTTTAAAACATGGGTACATAAAGACACATGTACCCCCATGTTCATCACAGCATTGTTCACCATGGCCAAGACATGGAAACAGCCTAAATGCCCTTCAATAGAGGATTGGGTAAAGAGGATGTGGTACATATATACAATGGAATACTACTCAGCCATAAGAAATGATGACATAGTATCATTTTTGACAACATGGATGGACCTTGATAACATTATACTGAGTGAAATAAGTAAATCAGAGAAGATATGGAACTGTATAATTCCATACATAGGTGGGACACAAAATTGAGACTCATGGACATAGATGAAAGTACAATGGTTACCAGGGGGAGGGGAAGAAAGTAGAGGGAGGGGTTTAGAGGGAAGGGAAGGGGCTTAAAGAGAAACAAAATATAGGGCGACAGAAGATGATTTCACTTTGGGTGATGGGTATACAGCATAATAGACTGTCTGATGTGGAGATGTTTTTTTTAAATCTATGTACTCTGATTGACCAATGTCACACTATTAAATTTAGTTGTCTAAGTTAATTAATTAAAGAATAAAAAAAGATAAATATGACCTGGGTAGGTCTAAAGTAGAAGAGAGAATGATAGATGAAATCATAAACATAAAGGCAAATCTCTGCAAATAAAAATTGTGTCAAACAGCCTGACCAGGTGGTGGCGCAGTGGATAGAGCATCGGACTGGGATGCTGATGACCCAGGTTCAAGACCCCGAGGTCGCCAGCTTGAGTATGGGCTCATCTGGTTTGAGCAAAGCTCACCAACTTGGACCCAAGGTCACTGGCTCAAGCAAGGGGTGACTCGCTCTGCTAAGGCCTGCAGTCAAGCACATATGAGAAAGCAATCTATGAACAACTAAGGTGTCACAACAAAAAACTGATGATTAATGCTTCTCATCTCTCTCCGTTTCTGTCTGTCTGTCCCTATCTATTCCTCTCTCTGACTCTCTCTCTGTCTCTGTAAAAAAAAAATTGTGTCAAACATAAGAAAAAGAAACAGAAATATTTTTTGTCTTAATTTCTGAATTGCTGTACCAAGAATAGTACTTGAAATGTGTGAGTGATTCAATGACTATTTCTATGCTCTTCTTAAAGTATAGAAGTTAACTACTTTTTAAAGAAAAGTATACTTTTCTGATATTAAAAGGGATAAGCTTGTAGGAAAGTCTGAGCTTATCCTAGAGTAGCCTAAGGAGACATGACAGTTGTAATGTTATGAACGTCTATGTGTATGTATGCAACATGTGATATCCTGGGTAGGATCATAAAACAAAAAAAAAAGACATAGGCAATAACTAAGAAAATCTGAATAAATAATGCACTTTAATAATCCATCAATATTATTGATTAATTGTAAAAATGTACACTGTAATAGTAATTGTGATGAATAAATAAAATTAGTTGATCAGTTGTAATCAATATAAATACTAATGGAAGATAATAATAATTGAGGTAATTGTATGTATAGGGAGCTATATGAGAATTTTCTATACTTTTCAGTCAATATTTTTGTAAATCTAAAATAGTTCCAAAAATAACATCTTTAGTAAAAAAGAAAAAGAAGTAAATGCTTACAAAGAGTTAAAAACTAAAGAAATATATAACTTAACCTGAGTCTATTTATCGAACAACTTTCACCTCACCCAAAAAGAATCAGTTTGAAAATTTGTTGTAGTTCCCTCCAGACTTGTAAATATTTATACATATGCGCACACACATGTGATCACTATAATAATGCTGTTATCTGTTGATTTTTTGCTTGCTTATTTGTTTTGACTTTATATCACACTCTTCTTTCTACATCAATACAAAATTGATCTCATTCTTCCTGTGCCTCAAGAGTATTCCATTATTTGGTGTAGCAGTTTATTCGACTTGTTTTCTACTGATGAAGAGTTATTTGTTTTGTTGATATAAACTGTGATACAAGTCTACCTTGTGATCAGCTCTACACATTTGTTCTTTTCAGCAGTAGAATGGTACCTCACTTACCACAAGCTAATCCCAAAGTTTTTGCTAGGCAAGAAGAACAACACTTTTGTGATTGTATGAAAAGACTTATAAAGAAACATAATAAAAACATCGATGTGAGTAAAAATGTTTTCTCTGGTAGGATATTTAAGAGGCTGCTAACAGTGATTGTTTTGAAGAAGGAGAGCTGAGTGACTGGGAGAGAGGTAAGGTATCAAGTTGCACAACATAACTCGAAGGGGATACCACACAAGTGCATCACAATGTCAGTGGCATGTCCCAGAGTTAGGAACGCAGCTTCTCTACTTTCTGGATTTTAAACCATGTGCCTATATTAGCATTCAAAGGGTTACATTTATTTTTTTTATTTAAATGAGAGGAGGGGAGATAGGGAGACAGATTTCCATATGCCCTGACAAGGATCCACCCAGCAACCCCCATCTATGGCCGATGTTCTGCCCATCTGAGCCCATGCTCGCAACCAAGCTATATTTAGTGCCTGAGGCAGAGGCTCCACAGAGTCATTCCCAGCACCTGGGGCCAATGCACTTGAACCAATTGACCATGGCTGTGGGAGAGGAAGAGGAAGAGAGAGAAAAGGGTAAGAAGGAGAGGGAAGAAGCAGAGATGGTCACTTCTCCTGTGTGCCCTGAACAAGAATCAAATCTGGGATATCTACAAGCTGGGTCAACAACGATCTACCATTGAGCCAACAAGCCAGGGCCAAAACATTACTTTTTAAAAAAAGAAAATACTATCTGAAGATAATTTGAAATGACTTTTTTTTATTCTTTAAACAAAATGATTGACCTCAGACTATAACTAACAGAACAATCTAAACATGATATATATCTGTACTTATGCTTCAAATTTAACCTTACTATTGTCAAATCAATAGTGGATTATTAGGACAAAACTGGATGATGATATCAATATGTGTCATTAAATAAGAAAAAAGGATTTCTGGTTACTTAACTCTCTTACCTTAGATACAGACTCACTGGGCACTATGCCCAGCAGAAAAACTATACCTGATCATGTAGTGTTTTGCTATGAAGAATGACTAGCTCATGGGATATGGTCAGAAGTAGTTGGAGACTTCTGGAAAGTTCTAAAAGAGATGAATATTTTCATTACTTGTCTTTCTCCTTCATCTTGTTCAGAGGTTAGCATGAAGTGATGAGTGGAACGTAAGTAGCTATCTTGTCAGACTGAGAATGGAAGCCCATGTGCTAAAGGTAAGAGTGCAGAAACTCAGATGAAGTCTTGGTTTTTTGATGTGGAGTTTTCATGCTAATCCTGGACTGCCATGTTTGTACTTCTTTTTCTGATTGAGAATGAAGCCCTGGTTTGTTTAAGTTAGTATAGTTTAATTTATGTTACTATCAGCTGTATAAAACTCCTACATTTGATAAGGAAAATTATCAAAATTATTTAGTGGTACAAAAATATCATTTGGTTCCAAGCCATCAGGCAACTACTTTGCTGCAAATTACCCCTGAAATTTTCCATGTCTTTTTTGACCTGTACCAGAAAAGTTAATGTTACTCCCAGACAGTAGGATCTTAAATCTGTTATACCATTTTTAATATCTTTCTCCTTCTGGTTCACTAGGTTGTCATAAAGTTGTTAAAGCAATAGCGATGTAAATTGGTGCATATTCTCTTATTTGCACAGTAATAATATCTATGTATACTCTATGAATTTAAAACTTTTCTGAAGCTAAACTTCTGTTCAGAAAGCAAGGATCATTAGAATAAACTTTAAATAAACAGTTTCATAATTATGTAATCCTTCAGGCTTTGATTAGAAAATTATAAGAGAGAAGAGAATACCACTTGGTAAAAAAGTGAGAAAATACTTTCGTTTTAGATGAAAACATTTTATTTAAAAACAGAAGAGCTTTTTCATAATCCTTACAAAAATACTTCCTGAAGCTTTTTAACACCATGTATATACAAACAGCATCTAGGACATTTCCATTATTTATGGAAAATGTTAAAATAGAAGAGCCAGTCACAAATGACCTTGTAAAGCAGCCATCTCAGCTTGACCTGCAACATCAGCTACAGAAATTTTGAGAGATTCCCAGAATGATTTTTTTGCATGTCAAAGCTGGATTTCCATCATCACCATCTGTCACTGTCCTTTGCAGGTTTTTGAATCATTACATTTACAACCTGATCTGTCCAAATTCTTAAATACCTGTATAATTTACTCTGCTTACATATAGTTCTACAGACTTTTGAGTCAATGATTGCTTTATAACCGCATTTAATGACTCCAACTTATGGAAGAGAATTCTTATAACTTCTTTATCTAGAGAAAGTGACTCTGGATTTGTAGATAGAAGGCCCTTTCCTTGATCTCGATGTCTTTTAGCAATAGGTTCAGGGCACCAGAAACATACAGGGTGCAGATTTATATTTTCTCTCTTACTGACACAAATCAAGTGCAGATTTATCAAGCTGTGAAATATATTAAGTTCACATGGTTTTAACAAAGGGTTACCAAACCCCAAGAACCTGCTGTGATTCAAACTACTTTCAGATGTCCTTTTAATTATATTAAATGAAAGTTTGGGTTGGCTTTGATGCTTATGGGCAAACACTGAAATCTCTCGAAAGAGCTGCTAAAAAGTACTCCCTGTTGCTGTGGTTAATATACTACATTGTATGCACACTGCTAGCCAATTTATTCTAGCCACTTTAACAAGGCTATCCAACCTGACAGGCCACACAGAAGAGTATCGCAAGTCAAGCAAAGCACAAATCATTAGAGGACTCGGAAAGTTGTTTGACATGCACCATGGGGCTCTTTGTCACACAGCCAATTAAGTGACCAAACAAGGAACTCGAAAATACTCATTAATTTTTTCGTAGCAGTATAAATGGGGGTTAGAATTCTTCTTGTCTTATACACTAAAGGCACACAAGTAAAACTGGCATAATTCAATTTGCACATTGTCAAAGGTGCAAGTGGCAACTCTGGTTCACAGAAAATCTGGATTAAAGACAGAAAAATGAAAGGAATTGGTAAAAATGTTTAGATAGTAATACAATTATAGATATCTGGACCTTGGAATTTTTTATATTAATCAAAAGTTGACATTATGCCCTGGTCGGTTGGCTTAGTGTAGAGCGTCAGCCTGGAATGTGGATGTTTTTGATTCAATTCCTGGTCAGGGCACACAGGAGTGATCATGTCCTTCTCCACCCCTTCCCCCTTTTCTCTCTCTATCTTTCTCTCTTCCCCTCCTGCAGCTAAGGCTGGATTGGTTAAGCAAAGTTGGCCTTGGGCGCTGAGTATGACTTTGAGGCCTATGCCTCAGGCGCTTAAAAATGGCTCCATTCCTGAGCAATGGAGCAGATGGGCAGAGCATTGCCACCTAGGGGGCTTGCTGGGTGAATCCTGGTTGGGGCACATGAGAGAGTCTGTCTCTCTGCCTCCTTTCCTCTCACTTAAATTAAAGAAAAAAAGTTGACATTACTATTATCCTTGAAAATCTAGATCAGGGGTCCCCAAACTTTCTACACAGTTCACTGTCCCTCAGACCGTTGGAGGGCCGGACTATATAAAAAAAACAACTGTGAACAAATCCCTATGCACACTGCACATATCTTATTTTAAAGTAAAAAAACAAAACAGGAACAAAAATAATATTTAAAATAACAAGTAAATTTAAATCAACAAACTGACCAGTATTTCAATTGGAACTATGGACCTGCTTTTGGCTAATGAGATGGTCAATGTGCTCCTCTCATTGACCACCAATGAAAGAGGTGCCCTTTCCGGAAGTGCAGCGGGGGCCAGATAAATGGCCTCAGAGGGCCGCATGTAGCCCACGGGCCGTAGTTTGGGGACCCCTGATCTAGAAGAGCAGATTCAGTGGCACTTCATGGCATTTCCTTCTTTGTGGAGACTGAACTTGAATGGACCCCTGAGTTCTATCTTCTCAAGGTCCTCCTCCTTCCTTCAGGTTGCTCTTCGGTCTCTATTGTTGGTTTCTCTTCTTTCCCTACAGCTTTTAATGTGGCAGTGTTCTGGGGTTCAGTCCCAGATTCTTTTCTCTCCTTTCTCTACAGTCACTCACTTGATGACCTCATCTAGAACATCGGTTGTAAATGTCAAACTGAAAAATTACCAAGTGATTATTTCAAGCCTAACATCTCAGCTGAACTTCAAGCTTTTGTATCTAACTGCATATTTAACCTCTATATAGCATATCTAATAGAAATCTCAGAGAGATGGCACAAATAGTGTAATTTTTCTGTCTTTCCCAATAGGTCACAAATTAGACCATCTCAATAAATGGCGATTTCATCCTTCAAGTTGCTCAGGCACAACACTATCTGTCACTGTAACTTGTCTCTTTCTGACACTTTGCATACAATTCCTTAGAAAATCCAGTTTGTCTTGTGGGTGGAGTGCAGAGCACATTCCTAGCAGCTGTGGCTGATGCAATGCTGTGAGAATACTCCAGCTCCCAGAACCCTCCCTCTGGGCATACCCGGGAAGGGAGCTCGCCCGCTATAAGGAAGTGACTTAGCGTCAACCACGCAGCTCCCTGATCTTTTCAGCCATTGGCTATGAAGGACATGCTGTAACACCCTATTGGCTGAACCCATGTATATAAGCTAGCTTACTTCCTGAATAAAGTGGATCTGCGTCACTGAACCTGATCCCCAGGTAGGTCTTTGCATTTCCATCTTCCTCACCCCCGCAGGACTTGTCCACAACTGGCGCCCAACATCGGGCAGGGACCTAACCATCATCCAAGGGACGGGTGAGTGACCCTCTGCAATGGGAAATCTCCCCCACTCTCGAGCCCCGCAGGCTCAAGCCCTGCACACCTTATTGCAGAGTAGGCAAGTTGAAGTTTGAGAAAGGATCCCTGTACTTACTGGGAGATCCTCTCTGGTCTCAATCCCTGGATTAGGGACATGCCTCTCCGGGACCCGGATACTTGGGCCCGAGCTTTCCGGCACGTCTGTTCCGCCGAAGGACGGGCCTTCCCTCAGCCTCCTTCCTGCCCTGCTAGCGATACACACCTGCCTGACCTGTGCCCCTGCTGGGGACCCTCCGTCGGTGCCAAAGATATTGCAGGCTGCCTCTCTCTCTAGGAGCCCCTACTTCCATATTCATCCCCCTCCACTGAGGAGGAAAGTAGTTTAGCCTCCAAGTTCGCTGCTGAGCGCACAGAAACAAAACCAACCAAATTGCTAACTGTGCCATCAGCTCTGCCACTGGAAGAAGCAAAAGTCGCTACTTCCGCATTCCCTGCTGGGGCTCAGTGTCCCACCCCAGCCTCTCAGACACCATTTTCTACCCAAGCTTTAATTCCAACACTTGTTCCTGCTGCAGACCCATGGGCCAGCCTATACGCCCCATGTGTCTTTTTTCTTTCTGTCTGTCTGGCTTGTCTAGTTTTCTGTAAATCTTGCTCTCTCTCTCCCCTGCCCCTCTCTCTGAAATGACGCTGGAAGGACCCAGCCACAGCACAGTGGCGGGGATCACACCCTCTTTTAACGCAAGGGAGAGGTTATGCTTGTGTTTTTTAGCCAATTTGGATCCCAGGATCCCCCCAAGCTGCTTGACAGAGTTTCTTGGGCACACACTAAGAGGTTCAGTCTTCACCCATCCAAAGCCACAGCCCTGGCCTTCTCCACACCGACTACGCCTGAGGGGAGGAGGTCCTCAGCGCTCCAGAAGAAGACCTTCTGGTCGGTGTGTGCACCCCATCACCTGGGGGGATGTGAAGGCTTTGGCAGGGTGGGCCCAGAGAATTGCGCCTGGCGGGCCCCCAGGCCCTGGTGCTCTGTTCTTGCTTATGTGTGCGGTAGTAACCACTGTCTCCCAGACGCAGGCAGCGGCAGCCCGGGACTCGATCCCGGCAGCGCAAACTGGTGTTTTCAGTTCATCTTTGGAGGATGAGGAGAATTGGACCAGAGTTGTGATTCACAGACTCCAGAAGGTAAATGGCAGCAGTTGCTGTAGGAAGATGAACGAAAGCCAGGCTTGCATCACCAAGTGGCCGCTGGAATGGTAGGGAGTGCCTGCTAAGCCACTGGTGGGTTTGCTGACATTTTGAGACATAGAGGTGAGTGCCATCATGCTCTACAGAGCAGAGATGGAAATGCTGACTGCCATTGCCATGTGCTCTTCTTTGGGACAGTGTAAGACCTGCTGGATGGCAGGGATGAGGGGGGTGACTGAGGCCCGAGTGAGCACTGGCTCCTTTGTTGGATGGACTTTCGGATTTTGGACAATGTGAAATACCCTGATGGGGGTGGGGAGTGGCTTTGCTGGAGGCCCTTCCCCTGCCCCGGAAAGCTTTTCCCATAGGCCAAGGACATTTTGTGCTTTGGGCTAAGTGCTCAGAGACTGGTGAAATGTACCTTTGTAATTGTTGAAATTGTATGATTTGTCATGTTGTTGTAATTTGTTTAGTGTGCCTTGCAACCATATGCAGTACACAGCCTGTGGCAAGCCATCCGTTCCATGTTTGGATGCTGGGACCCTTGTGGGAAGGGGGTGTGCATGAACCTACGTCCATTTTTTACAATCAAAATGAAACTGTGTTTAATGGCACCTAGAAGGTCTCTGTAACACAATGGGAGAAAAATGACATCCCAACCCCTTGGAGGAATCCCGTTTTAGACCCCTGTTCTATTTCCTAACTAGTCAAATATTACAGAAGTTTGCCTCATTGTTTAATCCAGCTAGTCTATTAGCATATAGTATAATAGGTATTGTAGTTGTTTTAGTTCTACTAGGGTTCCATTGCATAATGCGTAGCATTCAGAAGCTACAACAATAGCAAGCTGTCATTCATCAAGTCCAATTGGCCTTAATTAAAAGAGAAGGGGGAGATGTGGGTGGAGCACAGAGCACATTCCTAGCAGCTGTGGCTGATGCAATGCTGTGAGAATACTCCAACTACCAGAAGCTTCCTGGGCTTACCCAGGAAGGGAGCTCGCCTGCATTAAGGAAGTAAATTAGTGCCAACCACACAGCTCCCTGATCTTTTCAGCCATTGGCTATGAAGGACACGCTGTAACATCCTATAGGCTGAACCTGTGTATATAAACTAGCTTACTTTCTGAATAAAGTGGATCTGCATCACTGAACCTGGTCCTCGGAGTCTGGTCTTTGTGTCTCTGTCATCCTCACCCCTGGCAGGACTTGTCTACATTGTCTCACTTATAAATAATATCTTGAATGTGAATAATTGTCTCGGCTTCCCACACTCATATTCTAGTTCAAGTGGCCGTTATTTCTAATTCGGTCAAGTTGTTTCAGCTCTTAGTTTTCCTGCTATAAACTACTCTGCACTTTTTTTTTTTTTTCAGACAGAGAGAGAGTCAGAGAGAGGGATAGATAGGGACAGACAGACAGGTACATAGAGATGAGAAGCATAAATCATTAGTTTTTCATTGCGCATTGCAACACCTTAGTTGTTCATTGATTGATTTCTCATATGTGCCTTCAGCAGACTGAGTAACCCCTTGCTCAAGCCAGTGACCTTGGGTCCAAGCTAATGAGCTTTTGCTCAAACCAGATGATCCCATGCTCAAGCTGGCGACCTTGGGGGTCTCAAAACTGTGTCCTCTGCATCCCAGTCCTATGCTATATCCACTGCGCCACTGCCTGGTCAGGCTACTCCCCACTTTTTAAACTTATCAGGTCATGTCATTCCTTGGATCAGAAACCTACAGTGCTTTACACCATCTTTCTGAATAAAACCCAAGGTCCTTGCATAGTGTATCCGATCATGCCACTCCAGAGATTTATGCACTATTACCCCCTTTCCCATCTCTCTGCACTGGCTTCATGGAACACCATATGCAGATTTCCAACTCAGAAACTGTCTTTTTGCTAGAATGCTTTTTCCCCCTGAATATCTGCATAGTTCAGTTCCCCTCCTTTAGAGTTCTGCTCAAATATCATCTGATGTATTTTCTGCTTTTGTAAAAGAGAAGAATTGGCCACTCCAAAATATGTTTCTATAGCATAATAATTATTTTAAGCAAGTAATTTTTAAAAAGCAGCAGACATAGGAGAAGCTCTGAAAACTAAGTAGAAAAGACATTTACATTTATAAAGGAACTCTCCATTTGGAAAAGTAGTCTCTCTGTCTACCAGGAAGACAAGAATGACGAATGACTCAGTCTCTAGAAACTCTTATCAGCGAAGACAGTGCCTTAAATCTATGTAACAACCTACCCTTGTTTACTGTGTTTTTCTTGGTTACTTCCCATAACTGACTCTTCACCCCTTACATCTGTCTACTTTTGTATTTAGCTGAGAATTTTTTTAAGGTGATAATTTCAGCCATTTGGTGAGTTACTCAGTTTTTCTGAATCTCTCCCATGTATACAGGGTATATAATTGTTATTAAACTTTTGTTTTTCTCTTGCTAATCTGTTTTACTTGTGTACTAGACCAGCAAAGAACTAATAAGAGTAGAGAGAAAATTTTCCACTGCTATACTTTCTTGTTTTATCTCCTAAGTATTTATTATCTCATATCCCATATATTTCTTATACTTAGTGTATTGTTTTTATTCTGCCACTAGAAATTTCACCCTAGGAAAGAGAGTAGGGATTTGGTCTGTTATTTGCAATGCCACATTTCCAGGAATGATAAGGTTACTGGGCGCATGTGCTCAACTATTAATTATTGAATATTTTTGTTGTTAACCACATCTGATATTTTTAGTCAAAGACAGATTGTTGCTTAACCAGGCAGTGGCACAGTGGTGCAGTGGATAGAGCATTGCCCTAGGATGCTGAGGACCCGGGTTTGAAACTCCAACGTTGCCAGCTTGAGCGTCAGTTCTTCTGGCTTGAGTGTGGACTCATCTGGCTTGACTGTGAGCTCACCAGCTGGAGTGTGGGCTTGCCAGCTTGAGTGTGGGATCATAAACATGACCCCATGGTCACTGGTTTGAGCCCTAGGTTGCTGGCTTGAGCAAGGGGTCACTGCCTCAGCTGGCGCCCCCCGGTCAAGGCACATACGAGAAAGCAATCAATGAATAACTAAGGTGTCACAACTATGAATTGATGCTACTCAATCTCTTTCTGTCTGTCTGTCAGTCTGTCTGTTTCTCTCTCTCTTAAAAAAAGAAGACAGCAATTGTTTTGGCCCTCCTGGTACTTAGGAGAGAGATCTCTCATGTATAATAAAGATAAAACAAATACAATAAATAAAAATAAAATGAGTCAATTTTAGTTCCAAATTTAAAGGAAGGCTTGTTTGAAATACTTTGTCAGTTAAAAAAAAACCACATAGCCCTTCCGCCTTTAAAAAATAGAAATAAAAGTAAGGAGAAAATAAGTTAGAAAGGAAGGAAACCAGGTGTTCGCATGTTTGTGTGTTCGTGTATGTTAATCTGAATCTACCAGTGTTTTCTGATCAATTCTCACTCTGACTATGCAAGTAATAGCAGGTCCCAAAGAATTAAAGGATGACTCAAAAGATTCACATTGATAAATATATGTACTTCTAATCCTATTAAGCAAGGCAGGCTGCAGACTATCTAGGGAGTACATGCCACTTCTGAAGTTTGGAGGACAAATGTTGAGAAAAACTATAACATATTTTTTTACCTAGAAAAATGTCCTGCCTTCAAAGCAGTGAAAAACAAATGTCAGTAATACTTAATAGTTCCCGCTGAACAACAGAACAGTTCTAACACTACTATTTAAAAGATGGGAACTTGGGGTTGAGAAATGAGAAAAAATGTAAATCTCAGTTCTTGTTACGTATATACAACTGGGACGCAGCTTTTCTTTAGCTGACTGAGACCATCCTCCACTTCCAGATTCTCATGAAAAAACACTGGCTTTTCTTTGGAGTCGTATTATTTTGTTACTGGTTCATGGATTACACTCCCAAATGTCCCCTGACCCCATTTCATGACTAGAGTTACAAACTTCTGCAATTCACTTGTATGAGGATGCTTATAGTCAAAAAGACAGAAAATATGTGTCAAAGATGTGAAGGAACCAAAATCCTCACATATTGCTGGTAGTAGTTAAAATGTGCAACTACTTTAAAAAAGTTTAAAACTTCCTCCTTTAACAAAGAGCTACTATAGTTTCTACTTGTTTATTCTTCTCCCAATATAATACTTTTTTATTCAGTCTCTTTTGAAAAAATAGTACCTCAAAGCAAATTATGTTTGTATTTGATCTTAATATATAGCTGTACCAATAATTACCATATAGCCAATTTGAATTGTCTAAAAATAAATAGAAAAAAAGTTTTACTCTATACTACTCTTGAAATACAGTACAATAAATTAATAAATAGATACTAAATGATATATCCTGACTCTTCTCACCAAATAATAAAGTCAGTTCTGCAATTACAATATTTTAGGAATTAAGAAGATGACCTTGGGAATCAGGAAGAACTAGCTTTGAGGACCCCTCAATTATTATTATATGATCTTATCAAAGTCATTTAATCCTCCCTGTGCCCCATTTTCTCTACACCAAGTAAAAAGTAGCAATAATTATATCATAAAATTGTTGTGACTATTCATTAGGAATTTATGCAAAATATACTACATTTTATGTGACAGTCACACAATCAGGGTCTTATAAATGTATTTAATCTTAATAATGAGGTATTATTGTTAATAATAAAATAATAAATTGGTGTTGAAGAAGCACTGATTACATATCAGAAAAGCAGCATCAGTGCCGTCAGTTCTGCCTGTATGACCTGGGACCAGTCATTTTATGTCTTCAAATCTTGGCTAATTTGCCATCTCTAAGGTTTTTTCTGGTAATATTACTTCATAGTAGCTATGTAATATTACATGTAACACAGCCTTACTTATCTTGTCTGGCACTAAACATAAGACTCTCTTCTTACATAATGGCATATATTATGCTCAAAATATGGTAGCTATGTTGTTTACTATAATACATGTCAATTTCTAATTTTTAGTTTTAGGATTTTACAATGATATAAAGTTACAATTAATTAAAGAAAATAAAATATGTTAAACCCGATACATTTCATCTTTTAAAATTCCTTAAATGCTAAGCATAATGATTTTGAGGAGATACACATACTATTCTAAAATTTAAAGAAGCTACTTTGCAATTGTTTCCATATGGATCAAGTTACCATAGCTGACAGTTGACAGTTCAGATTTCACTGGATTTGGTGAACTAAACAAAAGGTAGGAGGCAAGAAGAAATGGAAGATGGATCTAGCTAATTTATAAAATAGGCACTGTACCACTAAAAAATTAATAGCTAAATGGATTTAGATATCAAAGGCAACACTAGAAAAATATTTGTGTAAATGGAAAACTCATTTTTTAAAGAATCTCATGGTGACTAAACAATTATATATTTTTAAATATAATACATATCGTGTTTCAAGTATATGTCATACCTATTTCAGAGAGAGCTCAAGATAGGCTCTGAACATAAAAAAAATTGGAAATATAAACAAGTCTTTAAAAGTATAATAGACTAAAGATTAAAGTATTATTCACTCTAGAATTTCATAGAATAATAATCTACATAAAAACAAAAAGAAGTGATGCCACGTATTAGTGAGCAGAGCATTTTCACTTCACTAATATTTTGTGTGTATTTGGTGTTATCAAGATGTTTAGTCAATAGCTGAAACATTTACCCATAGCTAGTCAATTATAACACCAGGAAATCAGCCTCTGAATAAACTATGCTATTAATTTTCCATCAGAGATTCAAGTTTGAATGACCATGCATTTCATAGATTTAAATACTGAAAGGCTAATTATCTCCAAGGCCCCATTAAGGGGAAAGCATAGATTGCAATAAAAAACAATCCTAAAATTGCTCAAAAATGATCTATTGCTTTCAGTGTTAAAAATGCTTTCATTTCTCTATTGCACACACTAAGAGGATTGGTCACACATATACAGTACATTAACCGCCCAAAGCTGTGTTCTTTCCTAGAATCTTAGAAAAATAAACCCAAACTTATATACGAAGATTGATGATTTTATTATAAAGTAAAGTATAAAGTAAAAGCTTATCTTCTTAATATCTGTTTGATATCCAAATTACTATTATTTTCCCTTTTAAATGACTCACAAAATATTCTCATTGTGAATAAAGTGATATGGTTTCATTTCTGGACTGTCAATCTGAGAATGAGCATCTCTCCTTATAAATGCAAATGGCCTTCCTCTTTAAAAATGTTATGATATATATACATAAAGAGTGAAGTTTATAGCCACACTACTTCATGGTTTTCCTTCCTTCCTGATGAAGGAGAGATTATACCACCCCAAATTGTTCACTTTGGCTTGTGGATTATTTTGAGTTGAAGGCAGTTAAGACCTAGCAGAGTCAGGAAAAATTTTACTTCTCCCTTAACCACCAAAAATAATTTAGAGAGAGCCTATACCAAAAAGAGAGCTATTACCAGAAATAACGTGTTTTTTTGTTTGTTTGTTTGTTTATCTGAAACACTTGTCTGCATGGCAGTGCAAACATCTGTTTACCAAACATCTGACTTCTCATTCTTAGTGACTTGCCCTCCTCCTCTTTGAAGTCCCAGGCCCATTCTTTTTCTTAGTCCAGGATGGCATATAAACTCAACAGCAGGACTGCTTCGCGTCTCATGTCCTCGAGGGACTCCCGTATATATAGAATTAAAATTCCTTTCTGCTGTGAATCAGTCTGATCACAATTTAATTATTAGACCAGCCAAAGAACCTAGAAGGGAAGAAGGAAAATTTTTTCCACCCCTATACTTACTGCCTGCCTGCCTTCCTTTCTTTTAAAGAGAACTATAAAGCTTGTTCTAGATTTTTTTTTTTTAATATACACAGAACTCATAAATAATGGAATGGTTTTTACCTTGCTTCTAAAACAGACCACAACATGGTACCTGGATAAAAATTACATTTACATTGGGATTAACCTGCTTCCAATATGTTGGAAAGGAAGATAATCACAGCATATGTTGAACATTCTGGTATAAAAGCATGATATTCCAAGTACCCTGGGCTAACCACTAATGACTTTGATTGTCATTTCTGAATGACTTGCTAATCAAATATTAACTGGCCCTTTGTATTAATGAAATACCTTTAATATACTCCTCCATGAAGAAATTAGAGAGTCACATATAACACCCAACTCACCTTTTAGTGATGATCAAAATTCTCACACCCTAAGCCACACCTCCTTCTTACTCTGTGTTTCTCTTGCATGACGAGCACTGGCATTGCCACATACCCTTCTGTATGATTTTTCCATTCCCACCCTTCGTGCCCTCCCTGAAATTCCTTTAGTTCAATAGTTTTTATCATAATTTTTTTTAGATGCCCATGCATTCTATCACCAACAGACAATTCAACAACTTAACACATTTATAAAAACGCGGAAAGTACCTGGACATAGGCTCTGCAAGAGCGCTCTCTTTTCTGAAGCTGAATCCAATAAGACAGCAGATTAAACACAGAATAGAAAAAACAAGTTAGTGACAGAAGAAACCAGAAAAATAAAAGAACACATCTACACAAAACACCTTATTTTGTTGTGCACTACTTTCCAGAAGAGAATGAAAGCTAAGCATCAGCAAAACATAAGCCGTGGCTCGAATAATAGTAGCCGACACCCTTGCAGAACAACCCAAGTGAAAACTGGATGGGGTAAGGCTGTTAATGATGGAAAGAAGTCTTAGAATAAATTTAGTAGAAATTAGTTAAAATCAATATATATCATTCATTTGAAATGATATATTTTACATCTGGCTAGTTATTAATTCATGGGCCAAAAATAAAGATATATAAAGTTAAGTAACTTATGACAAAAATTTGGAATGCGTTTTTCATAGATAGCATGTTGTTTGTGGTTTACAGATTATATAGATAGTTAATATGCAACCACAAATTCTGTGTTCAAACATACAAAAAAAATCTGTGTATCAGGAAAATAGAAATGCCCATTTATTACAACTACTTGATTCTAAGGGACAAATACCAAGACATAAGTAACTTTTCAATAAAAGAACATGAACAATACCCCAATTTATTACTCCTTTTATTTCTTAAAGAATTTCTTTTGACAGCTTTGACCAAATAAAAATGTATACATTTTAGAAACTTCTGTGGGATAAGAGGTCTGTTTTAGTTTGTTTATTGGCATAAATAATGTTTTATTGAGCAAAAAGTTAAGAGCAAGTCATGTTCAGTCAGTCCCAAATATTTTCTGCTTAGTAATAAAATGAATAAGCTCATTTGCCCTGTGTAAATAAATAGCCCCAAAATTTATAAATTCGATTGTGGTTTTCCTACTTTTTCTTATTTTTTTTTTCCCTTCAGGAACCTTGATTGTTGAAGGAGAAAATTACTCAGTTTTAAGAAGCTGTTACTGTGATGCCTTTTGTGTGGCTATCACTCTCCTAACTTCTTCAATGAGCATAGAGCAGTTACTCCACTAAAGAATTAAAGGAAGAATGAGAGCAAGTAAATTGCCAGGGCTGTCACTTGGATCACTGACTCGCATCTTGGTTCTGCAGGACTCTAAACCCTCCAGAATTTCAACATGCAGCCCAACTGAATTATAAGGAGTTGACTTTGCAAATATGATGGGTTATAACTGCCTAAGGGAACAGTGAGAACTACAGGAAATGAGAATAAACCAGCAAGCATGTGAATAACCTTTGCCCTCCCATCTTCTCACCCCACCATGCAAATTAACATATGACAAACCACATTATATAAACAATTTAAAAGAGCCAAATTGGGGGGGGGGAGGATAAAAAGAGAGTATTAAAAAGCTTCAGAAATGGAAATTTGTCCATTATGTAGTTATTTGATATTCAGAGGAGGCAAGCTGATTAGCTGTAGCCAGTTAGAATGTGACATTAATTGCCAGCTTTACCTGATACTGTCAGACATCAGCACCATTTTTAAATAAAGATACAAAGTATTGCTATAACAAGTAATGTTATGGATATGTAACATTAATAGAAATTACTACTTGCAGTACAATTGTGATAACAATAGCTGGCAGCAATATTCATTAATAGCATCCAGTCAGCCTGGGTAGTAACACATTAAAATCACAGCATGCACAGATTACACAGGCAACTGTCAACTATAGTCTACTAGGAGCTTGGTCTGATTTTTATCACGGATTTAAGTAACAAAAATAACTCCTTTATGCTCAGCATAAAAAAAAAACACTTTAATAATAAATTGTATCTAATAGATAAAACTGAATTTATTTTCTAAGGATGAAATTGCACACAAATAATTTATTTGCCAGATAAAAATTAGGCTTTCCAATGTCCTACCATCACTATTTTAATTTTTTTCCATTTTAATGAATGAGAATGCTTAGATCAATTAGACACAAAAGGACTAAATATATATATATATTAAAAGGCCACTCTGCAAAGTCAATTTTCATTCTAAAAGCAAATGTTCACTTAGTGAATTTCATGAAGGGCACTGTTGGTGAAAAATTCTTGCTTTTTAAGTAGTAAGATTATCATGATATTTAAGGCTTTAATATTTAGCTTGAATAACTGATCATCATTACTACACAAAACCTTTCAGGGAAAACAAGTTATTTGATGGTAGCAATTCTAATATCTCTTAACCAAAAGATTATATCTTCATGTGATATTTTATTACATAAATTATATTTCTTATAAATATGTAAAATTTTACATATTTATATAAAGTACTTATATAGCATATAGTTATATCTAACATATATAAAATACTTATATAGGTACACAATGTATACATTTATATTTATAAATATAAATAAAATATATAAACTTCATGTTCGCTGAAATTTAAAGAAATGAAAATTTCATTATTTACAATTCAAATTTGCTGAAATGTAAACCTTATACATTTTCCTGTAGTGATATAAAAATCTTAGCAATTTAAATATCAAAAGGAAATAAAAATTAAAACCTAGTTACCTTCCCCATGAGTTTTTAAATGTAATATTAATTAGATTAAATAATTCATTTAAAAATATCTATAATGAATTGCTAATATCCTTTCTTATTGTGGCTATTTTCCAAATTTCTACAAATTGATTAGACATTTGTTTTATTGTTAATTATTTTAATATAAAAGTTTGAAGAAAAAACAGAAACAAAATAAATCGCATTATTGATCCTGTCAGAGTTTAACACAAAAAACAGAGTAAACACTATGAAAATTAGTATTGTAAATTCAAAATATATAAAGAGATATTATCCTTCCTATTTTTTGGATTAAAAGCCAAATAGGATCATAATTACAATGAAATAGTGAAACAAAATAACTAGGTAACTATTCATGCTCTTTAGAATGATCTGATTTTATTAGCAAGAAATTAACCAAGGAAGTCTCACTGACTTTACTACAACTTTAAAGATATATATTACTAAGGTCTTTACCTTGTTCAAGCTGCGTGCGGCACTATCTTTTCCACCAGGGGTCAAGTTCCGGAGTTGTACGTCTAGGAGGCCTACCAGCTGATCCATGGCCCGAACAGAGTAGGTGATGTCTCCAGCATTCAGATGATTTCTTGTTTGCTCAGCCAGCTCTCTAGCAATGTTGGCAGCTGTCTCTCCAGATTTCAACTGCAATTTTGAAAACAGAATAAGAAGGAAAACCATCTTAAATAAGTAATATTATTGGTCTCTGTGGATATTACTTTGCATAAAACTTGTAATCATTGAGCCAAGACATAGTTATTAAACTCCATCTCATCTGGAATACATTCCCTGAGTTTTCCTGCTAATCCACTTTTTGAAATAGCATCTGACTTGATATTCATATCTTTATGAAGCTACCCCGGAGGAATCTTACTTCAAAAATCTGTTCTTACCTTAATTATACATTGGGGTGGCCAAGTCTATATGCCCTATGATATTTTTCTCTGTGAGTTTCTAAACTGGATCTTGATGAGTTCACATTATGAATCTCCAGTCATATTCTAAATTCTCAAAGGCAAGTACAACTTTTTTATTGTGTCTAATTTAGCACTTAGTATACAATGAATACTCACAGGCTATTAAGCTCTGAAAATTTTATCCTAAATAAAATCTCTACTTTTCAAAGTGGTCTTCATCTCCTTACCTACAAAGTAGAGATTTTGCTCTCTGTTGGGCAGATAAAATGTATTATGTTCACTTTGTTAAAGATAGTGCTGCCCACGTGAGGCCGTCGCCCAGGTGATATTAATGTGTGTTGGAGATCATTGTAACCTGGGGCTTGGTTTTGGGATTAAGCCTTTCCCACCCTTTTTGATGTGGGGTGGTACAATCCAATCATGCCTCAGAGAAGTGACTTTGTATTAGAGACTTCCCTATTTTGTATATTGGATTAGAGGTTGTGAAGCTACAATATAAAATGGGGGCAGAACGAGAGTTTGCCCTCTTGGTTCCTGGGATGATTAGCATGAGAGAGCAGAGGGAGCAGAGCAGAGAGCAGAAAGAGGCCATGTGGCCAGGAGAAGCAGCCAAGATGGCGGAATGCTGAGTGAGATGCCAGTTTGTACAGAGCTTGTATCTGGGATAAGGAAGGAGATGGGGAACTGAGGAGAATAAGGCTGGTGAGCTAGAAATCTTTGATTCTAGGAAACTCGGATAAGTCAGTGGCTTTGTGAGCACTGAATGTGAGTGGGTTTTGGAGCCCAGTGTATGTTTTTACTTGCCCGCCGGGTGCAAGCTAGGATTAAAGACTATGGCCCACCAGTTTGTGGCTCCGTTGTTTCTTTACCGACTGTCCGAATCCAATGCGAACCTGCATAGGCCAGAAGGCTGCTGTGATGGTGGCCCTGGCCCTGCCTCCTGGCTTTATACTCTCCATGTACTAGATAAAAAATTATTGCTATTTCTAACATTTTCCTTTTCTGAAAAAGTATAGAAAATTTTCAAGCATATTCTACAAGAATATAACAAATTGCCATAACTTCAAAGATTTTCAAACTGATAAAGGCTACCCCTTAATCACATGAGCAGATCTGATACCTCTGGGTAATAAAAAGATAGAAATATCTTGCCTTATTATAATTTAAATATATATATATATTATCATTGTCAGTATTTACAAAATATTTTTTTCTTAAATACAGTCCAATACAGAACTAGGAATTATAAACAGAAAGATCTTTTCTTTTTAAGGCGATCTACCTAATGGGTATTTGGAAAGCTATAAATCATACAACTAAAACTCTTAGTCAAGTAGTCTATCATTTTTTTTTTTTCTGAAGCTGGAAATAGGGAGAGACAGTCAGACAGACTCCCGCATGCGCCCAACTGGGATCCACCTGGCACGCCCACCAGGGGCGAAGCTCTGCCCACCAGGGGGCGATGCTCTGCCCCTCCGGGGTGTCGCTCTGCTGTGACCAGAGCCAGTCTAGCGCCTGGGGCAGAGGCCAAGGAGCCATCCCCAGTGCCCGGGCCATCTTTGCTCCAATGGAGCCTTGGCTGCGGGAGGGGAAGAGAGAGACAGAGAGGAAGGGGGGGGTGGAGAAGCAAATGGGCACTTCTCCTTTGTGCCCTGGCCGGGAATCGAACCCGGGTCCCCCGCACGCCAGGCCGACGCTCTACCGTTGAACCAACTGGCCAGGGCTAAGTAGTCTATCATTGTTTACTCTGAGATAGCTCAACAAATGTTTGTAGCAGGACTGAATATTAAATAACAAACAAATTGGAGTGAATGACACATCTAAATTATTAATAATCATATCCTCAAGTACAGAGAAAAGAGCCTAATTTAAAACATTTAAAAAATGTAGTAACAAAATGTTAGCAAGAATTTGTGGAAATCTATTACCCAAAGTAATATATAAATTTAATGCAATTCCCATCAAAATTCCTATGACATTTTTTAAAGAAATGGAACAAAAAATCATAAGATTTATATGGAACTATAAAAAACCCCGAATAGCTAAAGCAATCCTAAGGAAAAAGAATGAAGCTGGGGGCATTACAATACCTGACTTTAAACTATATTATAGGGCCACAATAATCAAAACTGTATGGTACTGGCGGAAAAATAGACACTCAGACCAATGGAACAGAATAGAAAGCCCAGAAATAAAACCACATATATATGGTCAAATAATCTTTGATAAGGGGGCCAACAACGCAAAATGGAGAAAAGAAAGCCTCTTCAACAAATGGTGTTGGGAAAACTGGAAAGCCACATGCAAAAGAATGAAACTCGACTACAGCCTGTCCCCGTGAACTAAAATTAATTCAAAATGGATCAAAGACCTAAATATAAGATCTGAAACAATAAAGTACATAGAAGAAGACATAGGTACTATACTCATGGACCTGGGTTTTAAAGAACATTTTATGAACTTGACTCGAATGGCAAGAGAAGTGAAGGCAAAGATAAATGAATGGGACTACATCAGAATAAAAAGTTTTGCTCAGCAAGAGAAACCGATACCAAAATAAACAGACAGCCAACTAAATGGGAACTGATATTTTCAAACAATAGCTCAGATAAGGGCCTAATATCCAAAATTTACAAAGAACTCATAAAACTCAACAACAAACAAACAAACAATCCAATAAAAAATGGGAAGAGGACATGAACAGACACTTCTCCCAGGAAGAAATACAAATGGCCAACAGATATATGAAAAGATGCTCAGCTTCATTAGTTATTAGAGAAATGCAAATCAAAACTACAATGAGATACCATCTCACCCCTGTTAGATTAGCTATTATCAACAAGACGGGTAATAGCAAGTGTTGGAGAGGCTGCGGAGAAAAAGGAACCCTCATACACTGTTGGTGGGACTGTAAAGTAGTACAACCATTATGGAGGAAAGTATGGTGGTTCCTCAAAAAACTGCAAATAGAACTACCTTATGACCCAGCAATCCCTCTACTGGGTATATACCCCAAAACCTCAGAATCATTGATACGTAAAGACACATGTAGCCCTATGTTCTTTGCAGCACTGTTCACAGTGGCCAAGACATGGAAACAACCAAAAAGCCCTTCAATAGAAGACTGGATAAAGAAGATGTGGCACATATACACTATGGAATACTACTCAGCCATAAGAAATGATGACATCAGATCATTTACAGCAAAATGGTGGGATCTTGATAACATTATACGGAGTGAAATAAGTAAATCAGAAAAAAACAAGAACTACATGATTCCATACATTGGTGGAATATAAAAACGAGACTAAGAGACATGGACAAGAGAGTGGTGGTTACCAGGGGTGGGGGGAGGGAGGACGCAGGAGGGAGGGAGGGAGAGAGTTAGGGGGGAGGGGGATGTGCACAGAGAAAACTAGACAGAGAGTGACGGAGGACAATCTGACTCTGGGTGAGGGGTATGCAACATAATTTAATGACAAGATAACCTAGACATGTTTTCTTTGAATATATGTACCCTGAAATATTAATGTCATCCCATTAACATTAATAAAAATTTATTAAAAAAAAAAGAATTTGTGGAAATGTATATCACCCTCATAAACCATTACTGTATATTGTATAGCTCCATGTAGAACAAATCATCAGTTGAATGTATTTGGTATGTAAAAAGCCTTTTTTCTAAGCAATAGTTTAATTGTGTTTATAGAATAACTATTGTTTTACTTTGTTAATCACTATGTTCTTGTGTAGTTGCTTTATTACCATTGTTGTTTTTGTTATATTATATTGTTAAAATTATGTTTGTTTATTGCCTCATACTACTTTTTCAATGAGAAAATATCTGGGCAGATGGACCAGGGGAGTCTTTTGGTTCACATAAAGGGACCAAGTTTAAAAAAGAAAGTTCAGATCTACTGAACTAAGCCATGCATTTTCTTTATTAACACAGTATTTCCAAAACTAAAGATATAAGCACTAATTTTCATACATCTCAGGGAAAATTATATAAAAAAAATATTTATCAGACAGAGAGAAAAATAAGAAATAATAACACTGGTATTTTCATACTCTAATTCTATTTTGGTTTTTCTGTGTTGATGTACAAGTACAGTTTTTAATATTACTTATTACAATATTGGGATGGATTATGATAAAGTATAATAGAAGGCCTATGTAATTCCTTTATATAAACATTTAAACATTTTGTGTATGTTAAGAAAATAAAAAGTTGAAAATGTAGATGATTAATCAGTAAAAATATAGCCGTTCTCAACATAAAAGATGTTGGTGCTGACAGATAAAAACAGTTAGTAAAATATGAAAACTATTAGTGCATAATCTTGAAAATCATAGCTATGTTTTAGCAGTGAAAGAGTATTTATTTATAAAGAACAAATCAAATTATCTTCACAAAAGTATTCCAAAATTCAATATGCACCAACAAGAACATTGTGGTTAAAACCTAAAATACATACAAGTTATAAAAATGTTTATAAGATAAATATAAAAAGTATGTTTTTAAAGTAAAACAAAAATCAATATAGCTATTCTAACCCCTTCTTCCTCTTATAATTGAAGAAATCATAGTAAAATTACTGTATTTGACAATTCTGTGGATACTTGTTAATCCCTGAGTAGGTAAATCACAGGTCATATAACTTTAGTACCCAGGACACTCACATTCTACCAGTTGGGATTGGGATAGAGCCTGGGGTAAAGGCAGATAATATTAATTCAATAATGTAATTTCATAACAGAAATATATGTGAAGTAGTATGGAAATACAGTACAAGGAAAGAGACACCTGAAAATGGGGTGAGGAGGCAACAGGCAGGTAACGACCAAGTGAAGGCTTAAAAGAAGTTGAAGGTGACCACGTAAGATGGAATACCACTGTGGGCTGGTGCAAAGAATGTTGAGGACGGTGGCTAAAAGGTAAAGTCTAAGAACAGCCATGGTTTGGGAAGACAGGGTATTGTTGGTATAAGGGAAAGAAAAAATACATTTTTGTACCTTCAGAATCCAGTATTGAAACCAACATAGCATAAATTGTGGATGTATGTGATAAATATGTACCATATTTCACCTGTATAAGACACTCCAGTGTATAAGATTAAACTTAATTTGGGGGCCCGAAATTTGAAAAAAAGTATTACAGAATGTTATTGAACTTAAGTTTTATTCATCATGAAGTTCATACAACTAACTCCTCATCACTGTCAAAACTCCCATCCATTCGCTTGTCCTCATCTGTGTCTGATGACGAATCACTGTCTTCAACAATGAGCATAAAAACAAGCGCAAAAAAGCAGGAAATGCAAGTAAAAAAATCTACAACCACTGTATAAGACACACCCAGTTTTTAGACCCAAATTTTCCGAAAAAGAGTCCGTCTTATCCATGAGGAAATACGGTAATATCTCATTTTCTAAAAGTTGAATGAATATCTGTCTTTACCTATAGTTTCAACAATTATTTATTTTGTCTATATGTTCATCTGTTCTTTAACCAAATTTGAACTTCTAACAGCATTGTACTAACCATAATTTCTAACAAGATACAAAGGTGAATACCATGGTTCCCAATAACATAAGAAGTTTACATACCAGCAAGGGAAAGGGCTGTTAATACTTTAATGGCAGAAGAATTTCATTTTAATTTTATGGAATGCACATATAGAATTCCAGTTTAAGGGCATTTTGACCTGAAGTATGAAGTTAGGGAACACTTTAGGAAATGCTTCTCCGAGGAAGACTGTTTAATCTGGGATGGACTACAAAAGAAGAATTCTGGCTGGGATGAGGGTGGGGGCCTCCAAACAGAAAGAACACCTTTTAGAAGGGATGGGCACACTGTAAGGGGTTTAAGCAGCTCAGGAGCTGAGCAAGGAGCAGACGAAGCCCCCCTTTGAAGGATGAAGATTTTGAGAATTGTGCTAAGAGCAAGGTAAGGTAGAAAAGTATCTAAGTAGGAGTGTCCCCAATAGGATCTGTATTTGAAATCAAACTCAGGAGGATGATTCAGGATTCAGGGAGGAATTCAAGGAGGCCTGCTCCGAGGCTGAGGCCCAGCAGGAGAGCTGATGTGGATGAGGGTAGCAGCAGGGAAAAGAGGCCTGGCTTGGGAGAGAGTTAGTTACAGCGCACGGACAGGCCTCCTGTCTGCTTGCGTGTGGAATGGGAAGGAAAGGACAGCACCAAGAGCCACTTCTCAGTGGTGGTGTCCTTAACTGACTCAGTGGTGGTGTCCTTAACTGGGGTCTCCCATAGCCACTGTGACTTCAGCACTCCTGGCTCAGTGACAGGTTGCCTTTCCAGACCAGTTCTTCACTGATCATATTCTTCCCAGCCGCCTTGGGAAGCTACTCTACTGTATTCCTGATGTTCTTATTTGTCTCTCACCACTGTTACCATGGACTGCAGTTATCTCATTTCCATGCAAAAATGTACAAATATCTTTCATCTGCCTCAAGTCTTCTATGCAAAGAGGCAAGATAGAAATCAAGTTATTCTGCATATCCTAGCTTATAGACCTCGTTAACACGTCTATCTCTAACTTTCCTTTTACTAAATGCTACTAAAACTATTTCTCAGAAGTAAGCACATTCACACTGAGAAGTCTTATGAATTTTCTGAGGATTAGTAAATTAATGCTTATATTGAAATGGTGGAATTATAGCTAGGACTTAAATGGGTGAGGGGAAACACTGCAGCTTTAGTTAAGGACAATAATTATGACAGCGATAGATACTATTTACATTTCAAATTCTGACACAAGTAAAAACAATTTTCTTTGAAATAAGCTTGATTCTTTATGAGATTTATTACATCAAACACTAATTGGATACCAAACCAATTCATAAAGGAGTTACTCCTAGTGTTTAAGTATATGGCTACCGTTTCACCAAAAGATTTACCTATTTTGCTATAAATCTGAGTCAGGTAGGTATTTAAACAATGAAAGGTTTTTATCTGACAATGGAAAGAAGATTAAATAAGTTTAAAATTTTGAAAACCCTCCCAAACTCTGATAAAATTAATAAGCAATTTGCTTTCATTTCCTATTAGTTTTATGAGGATGAAAAGAATGAGGAAAGTAAAATCTAGGTGACAAGATTAAACCTAGTACTCCAGGGCAAATAACTGGCTCACTCTATATTGCAAAAGGGCAACAATATTTTTTAGATATGTACATCTTTCATTTAAAATTGCAGGAAGAGCCCTCCTTAAATCTGTCGGTAGCTTATGTACAAACAAAAGAGACACTTCAGTTTCCTAGGAATAGAAAGACTATTTCCCAGTGACAATTCAGGTATTTCTTTTCTGTATAATGCTTGGACCAGGTAATGAAATAGGAGGTATATCTCACTTTATGTATAAATAAATATTCACATATTGAAAAAGCTATTAAAAATTGAAAAAAGACTGGAGAGACTATAAAATGCAACAAATTCTTTAAAGGTATCCAAACTAGAAAATATAAACTCCTTTTTGAAAATCTGAGTCTAGGCCTGACCTGTGGTGGCACAGTGGATAAAGCATCAACCTGGAACTCTGAGGTCGCCAGTTCAAAACCCTGGGCTTGCCTGGTCAAGGCACATATGGGAGTTGAAGCTTCCTGCTCCTCCCCCCCTTCTCTCTCTCTCTCTCTCTCTCTCTCTCTCCTCTAAAAAAATGAATAAATAAATAAAAATAATTAAAAAAAAGAAAATTTGAATCTAAGAAAATATGGAGGTAAAAAAAATGGGGGTAAAAAAAGATCCAGATGAAGTCAGAGACTGAGTTTGGGAGTTTGGTAATCAGTCATTAAGAAAGATGAGAACGTGGCATTTTGCCACCTATGTTTGAGAAAACAGACCTCTGAATTAATTGGTTGGCTTTCCTTTTTTTTTTTTTTTTTTTTGTATTTTTCTGAAGCTGGAAACGGGGAGAGACAGTCAGACAGACTCCCGCATGCGCCCGATTGGGATCCACCTGGCACGCCCACCAGGGCCGAAGCTCTGCCCCTCTGGGGCGTCTCTCTGCCGCGACCAGAGCCACTCTAGCGCCTGGGGCAGAGGCCAAGGAGCCATCCCCAGTGCCCAGGCCATCTTTGCTCCAATGGAGCCTTGGCTGCAGGAGGGGAAGAGAGAGATAGAGAGGAAGGAGGGGGGGTGTGGAGAAGCAAATGGGCACCTCTCCTATGTGCCCTGGCCGGGAATCGAACCCGGGACTTCTGCACGCCAGGCCGACGCTCTACCGCTGAGCCAACCGGCCAGGGCAATTGGTTGGCTTTCAATAAAAACTGAAAAATATTTTTAAAACATGAATATAAAGCTATGTCTATCTTTCTATTCATCCATTTATTTTTTTACCTACCTTTCCTTCTACTTATCCTACTGTCTGACTATCCACCCACCAACTAGTCTTTCTTCTCTTTTCTCCCTCCTTTCCTCTCCCTCCATTGCTGCTGGGGCAAAGATCCCTTTGTGTACAATTTTTGCGTTTCTTTTTCTGCCTCAATTAGGCTTTTTATTTCATCTCATTATGAAAGTATTCTGGCTAGTTTGAGAATAATAAATTTCTTCATGATGTTCTGACTTTCAAAGGCTTACAATTTTTTTTCTAGTGAAATGTAATCTACTCTCTATTACCACACAAAATTTAATCCATAATGTCACCAGTATATAAGTGGCCTGAATTCATTTAAGTCAGAAACTATCAAGCTTATTTGCCTGCTCTCTTGCTCCCGGACTGACTACAGGAAAAAGGTATAACTTATTTCCTAACAACAATGAAAATATAAAGTTTGCTCTTACCAAGTACGTAAGCATCCTGAGCCATTGACTTGCTGTTTGTCTACAAGGCCTGACATATGTGAGTTAACAGTATCAATAATGAAATGAATAATCCCCCCTACAGTATCTTGACAGACAGCAACCCGGGGCTGATCTTTCCTTTAAAGTCCTCAGGAATTTTTTGGAAGTACTACGAAGCCAGAAAGGAGGTGCCTCCCACTCCAGGGTACATTCACCCACAATCCCTTGGAAAGGAAACTAAATACACAGTTTAAAGAAGAGAATGACCTTCTCCTTTCTTTTTTTTCAACTATGCTTTCATTGGGGGTAAAAAGTGTTCCTTCACTTTAAAAGGCTGATGTCCACAGAACTACAGTGGGGACAGGAGGGGAGGAGTGAATTATTAAAGATTCGTACTTCACTTCAATTTTTCAACATGATATAACAAATCCATTAGAGAAAAGGGGGGGGGGAGGCCAGTGCAGAGGACAGGGGAAGGGACAAGGGAAAAGGAGAAGGGGAAAGTGAAGGGAGAAAGGAAAGGAAGGGGCCAGAAAAGATAGATGAGGTATGAGAAGGGGAGGTAAAAGCTGGGACATGCTGGTACTTTCCCTTTGCTGGTTCAAGGCCCCTTTCCACCCTCCTGCATCTGTTCTATGCTTGAGGAAGCACACTTCCATGGACTTATTAAGAGTGCCCCTCAGGCCCTGGCTGGGTAACGCAGTTGGTTAGAGCATCCTACTGACATACCAAGGTTGTGGTTTGGATATACGGTCAGGGCACTTACAAGAATCAACCGAAGAATGCATAAATAAGTAAAACAACAAATCGATGTTTCTTTCCCTCTCTCCCTCCTTCTCTTTCTCTAAACTTAATAAATTAAAAGAAAATGATTGTTTAAATAAAAATAGACTGATCCTCTTCTCTGACTTGGGTTTGGCCAATAGAGAGTTTGGGAAAGGGAAAGAGCAACGGCGTGGAGTGAGGGCAGGGATTTGTTCCCCTCGACCTCTTTCTGAAAAGTTGCTTGAAGCTAGGCTGTGTCCCTTGTCTGTCAGTCACCTTTGTCACAAGGACACCCTCTTCTTATTTTTAACCATTCCTGGGTTCCAGAAACCACAGGCTTGGGGTTGGAAGCAGCTCTGCTCCTGTGACTAGCTCTGGGCTCCCGATCAGTCCCTTGCTGGTGACCTTTGCTCCCCCAGTACCACTGCAAACAACCTTCTTCCAGAGTTCCACCTGTTTGTTGTTGGGATTGCGGTGCTGAGGGAAGAAAGAAGCAAAGGTATGAATTTAGAGGAAGATGCTTCAGGGAAGAGGGAGAAAAAATACAGACAAATAACTCTGTGAACACTGCATACTAATTATCTTTCAGAGGTATGCAATGTTAAAATTTTAAAGTATTGGAGTTCCGTGGTAAAGAAACTTATGCAAATGCCACTTTTATTCAATGAGTGGCATAAATATTTGGAGTTATGAGGGACACAGCAGAGACAGGGGTGGAAAGAAGTGAAGAGAGACTAGATCAGTGAGTATGTGATAGAAAGGCAATCATAATCTATTCCCATTTAGCTAGTGTGGTGGCTAAGCATGATGTCTTAATAAAGGCATACCCAGCTAAAACACCAGCTCCAACGCTGACCTTGGGTTAGGTACATAAGCCAATCTGTTGTGCTTCAAAGCCTCCTGTTGTACTTTTGAATTTTATAGAGTTATAAGTAATCAATCTAAGACATTATTATAAATTTTAATTGCCTAAATTCTATAACCTTGATAAAATTATAATACAGCATGATTTTGTAGACTCTATAGGATTAAACAGAAATGCTCTGAAAGAATGGAACATATTTGTTACAAAACAAAAGCACTCATCCATAAATCAAATGGGCAACAACAGCTGTCTGGTCTTTGCAAGGAATTAGCTCTTTTGTCATAAGATTAGCAGGTCTGCAGAGGAAAGAAAAGAATTAAGCGTCATTAAAGTCACCCAGTAATTTCTGCAATGAAATAGTCCAACCATGTTCAGGAATTGTCGTAAAAACCACTCAGCTCACTAGGTGAATTATTACTGAATTAATATTAACCCTTGGCTAAGTACTACATAGTGAGTATTTTTTAAAAGACACTAATGTAGGAGATAGGCTACTAATCTGTTAATCTGATCACATCCAGCAAGAGTTATTTGCCCTCCGGTCTGAAGCTACATTGTAATAAAATCAAAGGACATAAAAACTATGGCAGGAACAGTGCTGAAATTGGAGAAGCATCATTATGAATAGCAACAAGTATGGAAATGCATATGTAAGAAGGTAACTAGAGTCAATATAGCCACTGTTCTTCCATGATTTAGGATAAATAGATAGTTACGGCTCATCTGCTAAATGATCTACTGGTCAGATATTTATGTATTATTATACAGTATATTATTGAGGATCAGCCTAGTTAAAAGTAAATACAGAAAAGAGCAAATGGCACAGACACGCTTTCAGTAAGGCCATCATTTGTAATATTTCTCAGAAAAAGTCTCTTTCTGAATTCCTTAGCATAGCTAATGTGCCATAGAAGGACTCTTCACTTTGGGAGTGCATAAATCCACACAAATTGCTATAATAAGGATTCATCCCATAGCCCTTCTGGCATAAATGCACATCTGGTCTCTGTTTGTAATGAAATCAATTCAAAGCCCCACAGTGCATTAATAATAAAAATGTTCAACATATTGCAACCAAATAAGCCCTGCAAATTTGAGTCTGCAAAATTCTGTCACACGTGTATACTTTTAACACAGATAAATGATTAGGTTACAGAACATTTATCAAATGGCTTGAGATCCAAAGGTAGACTTTTTTTACTGCAATTATTATTTCCACAGGAAAATCTATATGTATGTAGGCTAGAAGCTTTTGCTTGTTTGATTTATAATATTTCTTGGACTTTTATATCTCTAGTTCACAATACCACAGAAATTTTATAAATACTAAAATGATTATGAGTAATACTGCCTGGCTTAGAAGAAGTTCACAAATTTTCCTTTTAATAACAACAAATTCCAGAATTAGCTCATAGCCTATCAGAGGTTGCCATTTAATCTTAAGTTAAAGAGGGGAGAATTTTTCCACATTAAAAAAACCCCCCACAAAACCTTGACTATTTTGTTTGCAGCAGTGATAATTAACAACAAAGGAACTAGGTTTGACAAACCATCCTTGTCAGTCACATAATTTACCTTCTGTGTTATATGGTTGACCCAAGGAGAAGAACAGTTGCTAAGATCTGGTCCTTGGGGATCCCAAATTCCATCAGGAGCCAGACACAGGTAAGTTGATACTCCTAAAATAATGAGAAAAAGAGGTCTGTTTTAGATATTCAAACCGTGTTCTTACAAGGGCTTTATCTCCATGCTATGCTTCAATGTGAGCAAAGGTAAAAATGACAACATTAAACTGAGACCATGTCTATTATAATGCTATGTCTAGTAACTGGCAAGCCACTGGCCATGGAGAAATGTTGTAAGACAAACAACAACACTGAATATTTTTAAAGTACTTGTTGGCAACTCTGCCAGGTACGGGGAATAATGTCATGAGTGAGATGGATGTGGCGCCTGTTTCCATGGGGCGTATCGCCTGCGTTTTCAGAGGCGAGGGAGCAACTGCATCTTACAGCCATCAGTCTGCAGGTTTCTCAGGAAAACAATGGGGGAAAGGGCATTCACGGTGGAGGAAAAAATATGCTCTTTGGGCAACTTCCAGTGTTTTGAACTAAGATCTACTGGCTAGGGGAGTTGTTTAATGGAGTTGGGAAGGAGGCAAAGCCAGATCATAAACTTCCTTGTCTGTCTTGTGTGGGTGCTGGAAAATCAATGAAGATTATTAAGCAGATGAGAAAAATGAGCTGATTCAGGTTTTAGAAATATAACTGTGGTATGTCAGGTGTCTCACGGAGGCTGAACCGAGGGAGCGATGTGGAGGTTGTGAAGCAGCTATCGCAGTGAATTCCAGAGGGAGATTGTGTGGACCTGAACAGCCGCATAGCAGAAGGGACAGACGGAAGGGAAAAAATAAGACTACAGTTTATGGACAGTCATGTGGGAGGGCTTTGGAAGGCTTCCTTTAAATATCTTCCTTACTTTCATAGAATAATAAAGACTGACTTCTGAGCTTGCAAAGTGGTTGCCAATAAAGTATTTCACTAACCTTCACAACATATGTCAGAAGTCAGGGGGTTGTAATAAATATCAGTGAGGAAGCAACTGAGGGCCAGAGCTAAGGGACAATGCTGAGAGGCTGCAAACTGTGTTCTGATTCCATTACCACTGAAAACCTTAGGACTAAATGCTGTCCCCTTGCATAAATGAAAGATGGACTTCTCAATGGTTTTAAACACTTTGCTGAAAAATAAATTAAACATGCACTTTTGTAAAAACTAATACACCTCTGGCCTTCTCATCAGTTCATATATCATGGAATTCAGAATGACATATCCACATTGGCACTTTTCTAAGAAAAACCTGCTTCCTTAAAGTAACCAAATCAATAACACTCAAAGAAACAGGTACTAAGGATGCTACTCTAGTGACATCTATCATGTAAATGTTTTATTTACATATTTCATGGAATAATGCAAATTTTATTGATTGTATTAAAGAGAGTTTCTCGAATATCAATGTATGTAACAATAAAAAAATCAAACTAGTATGAACAGGGGGCGGAGCAGTGGATGGAGCATGGGCCTGGGATGCAGAGGACCCAGGTTTGAAACCTCAAGGTCACTGGCTTGAGCGCAGGTTCACCAGCTTGAGCATGGAGTCACTGGCTTGAGTGTTGAAACATAGACATGACCCCATAATTGCTGGCTTGAACCCAAAAGTCGCTAGCTTGAGTCTAAGGTCACTGGCTTGAGCAAGGGGTCACTGGCTTGGCTATCGCTTCCCCACCGCAGGTCAAGGCACATATGAGAAAGCAATCAATGAACAACTAAGGTGTTACAACAAAGAATTGATGCTTCTCATCTCTCTCCCTTCCTGCCTGTCTGTCCCTCTCTCTGTCTCTCTCTCCCTAAAACAAACAAACAAACAAACAAAAAACCAAAATCAAACTACTTCTGCTTCATAAATTGTATGTAATAATATGGTTACCATTTGAGGTTACTATGTATCATATCAGTAACAAAGGAGAGGCACAGAGCCATTTAGTTCTTAAGTATCTCTTAGAGAAACTGCAGGGTTGCTCTCTCTTTCACTAAAGAGTTGTCATGCTGAGTGAGTGTGACTTTGTCTCTTACCTGCCTGATCTCTGACAATATTAAGACCCTTTGATTATTATAGGACAGCTATAATGACTGGTGAAAAGAATAGTGAAATTTCCCTTTTGTTAAAATTTAGGTGGTTTCAATGATTGTCTTCTAAATAGAAGTGCTCAATCTCACTTTCTGCAATCAACACCTGAGGCTGGTGACAAACACGAGCACTGGACCCCAGGGTCCCAGGGGTTTCTTTCTGGCTGCTCCACAGAACTGTGTCTCTGGAGTAGTGTGGCCATCAATAGCCGAAGTGTAACTCTACCCAGAGACCACACACCATGGGTGGAAAGTACTGATCTCAACGTATTCCCATCAAATTCTCTCCCAGAATGCATTTGCAAACTCAGAAAATACATGGCTTTAAATCGTCATTCAGCTAAATTCAGAATTTAATTAAATGTGGAGGAGGAAAAGAAAACAAACAAACCAAAGAAAACACACAAAAAACCGGAGAAAAAAATATTAGAAAAGCAAGCCAAAGTAACGACATACCTTTAACTCTTTAGCTCTTTGTAAGACAGACTTACCTATAGTTCCTGCGGGGCAAGGCTGCTTAGCCATCTGTCCTTGACGGGTCTTAAACCACATGATTTCTCGGGCTTCCACAGCCTCACAGCTCTCCTCCTGGGCTGGGATTTGGGATGATGCCGATGGAAGGTGCGTGGTGACGTCATCAGGCACCTCAACAGCTGGAGACGGGGTGCTGGTACTCCGGTTTCTTCTTCCTGATACCGACGGGGTGGTACTCCTGCCTGCGCTCCAAGTCGTGGTCCGAAGGGTGGTACTGGTGGTGGTGCTTCCCATGCCAAGAGGTCCTGTAGTAGAAATTTCTGGAATAAAATTCAAGAGAAAATTCCTACATCGCTTGTTCATAGTAAGACCTCAAAATGTCCTAATACTTTAGACACCGTTTTTCATTAGACAGTTCAGAGTCTTAAACATGGAGATAATAAGCCAACACTAAGGTATCAAAATGGAGTTTAAGTATCAAGACAGTCAGTGACCAATCTAAACAAAGGCTTTTTTACGGTTCTTCTCAACCCAAATCACAGAAAACAAATTACAACACAATCCCACTCCTCAGTAGCCTATGTGTGTGTATGTGCGTGTGTGTGTGCGTGTGTGTGTGTGTGTGTGTGTGTGTGTGTGTGTGTGAAAAGAGAGAGATGAGAAGAAGTAACTCATAGTTGTGGCACTTTTATTGTTCACTGATTGCTTCTCATCCATGCCTTGACTGGAGGTTCAGGCTGAGCCAGTGAGCCTTTGCTCAATCCAGCCACTGTGGGCTCAAGCCAGCAACCTTCAGATCATGGTGATGATCCAAAGCTCAGGCAGGTGACCCTGCGCTCAAGCTAGATGTCAGATTTCAAAGCTGAGACTTCAGCGTCCCAGGTTGACGCTTTATGCACTGTGCCACCGCTGGTCAGGCTTTGATAAGCTTCGTAATGCTCTCTGCCTTTTATATAATTACAGGATTAAAACTTATTCCCCTCTCCTTAGAATTTTTAAAATTGGTATAGAAAGGGAGAAAGCATATACAATATTCTTTTCACATTAAGTATAACATGAGTTTCTAAAGATGCAGCAAATAAGGGAGAGGGAAAAAAAGATTATAAATTAAAGTGTTCATGAACTAAAAAATAAAATGCAATGATAGTCACCTTTACACAAATCAGAGTGGCTTGATGATCTACCCTGGTGTTTTTAGAAACTTTCCCATCTTATCAAAGTTTTCAAACTTGACACTTAATGTAAAGTGAAAGTAGTTTCCAATTAGTTGTGTCCATAAATTACTTTCTAGATAGATTAAAATGGGAACATGTATTTCAGGTTCTACATAAATGTGGTTAGGTTCCTTGAACAGATATTACAGGCTATTAAACCGATAATATTTTCAAAGGAATGTCCAACCCATACTATGGAAGTAATCACTATAGAGACTCATCTTTCTGGGAAAATACATTCATCTTTCCATTAAAGGAATGCAAGAGTATACACATACGAACATCACATTCCTAACTGTAAGACTGGAAAGTAGGACTCTTAACCTCATTTACTGGCAATATGCTTTAGGGTCATTGACTCCAGCCAGATTCAAAGTAGCTCAGATTTAAGGAACTGAAAGAAATCGAGTTTCCTTATTCACTGTCTGCTTTCTTTTACATTTCACCAACTTGACTCTGCTATCCCAGAAGAGGTGCCTCATCCATCACAGTGTATTTGGTCTATGTAAAGTTTCCAAATACAGTATAGAGATGCCAGGGGGAAATAGATATGAAGTTTCTGATCATTAAGTCATTGAAGATGTAGCATTTTCTGAAGTGATGCTATTCGTTATTTGTCTCCTTGCTTGTTCTTCTATTTCCTCCACCTATTCTCAGCTCTCCACTTCTTTTGCTTGTGTTCTCTGTATATGTGAATAATATGCTCATAAATACATTTGTTCAAAGTTCATACAGGAAAGCAGAGTATATTTCCCCCTTTCTTCTTCCAGATATATCATTCATATCCCCCAAGTTGCCAAGACTTATTGATTCTGCCTCACTTCTTTATGTTTCTCTTTCCCTAATCACCATTACTGTTCAGCCTACCATCAATAGGTGAAAATAGCAGTTGACCTTTTTGCTGATGAAAGCAATATTGGAGCAAAATGCCAATACTGGTATTTCAATATCTACTTTTGCAAAATAAAAATTCAGGATTCATAAAATAAATCAGTGGCACTAAGCATTTAACACAATTCAAATATAATATTTAGCAACATATTTTGAAATAAGCGTAATTCAATTCTTAAAATTATATACAGTTAAAATATGATTCTAGTATACATTGTATGCTTATAAAGGTATATAATATGTTTCAAAACATACATATGCAATTAAGAACATTTAAAGGCAGCTTGAAATTTATTAATATTAAATAATATTAAATATAAATAGTATTAAATAATTAAAAATATTATTTGGTTAGATATTAAGTATTAGACTAAAAAGACATGTGTCAGTGGTGCTGTTGCTGGGATAGAAGCTCATAGTCTGTGCAAGTTTTCCAGCTAATGCAAAAATTTAGTTTGATTTCATACTATTTGGTAGAGTAGTTTAGGAAAGAGTTAAATGTTAACTCCAATATTTTATTTTGTCTTCTTTAATTTAAATAATGTCATCTCCCATTTGTACCTTGAAAGGGACCATTTTGAGTAACTTACTTTTTAAGAGAGACTCTAAACTTTTCATTGATAATTAGCTATAGTTTTATTTCAAACAAAACATTTCTATTCTTCTTGGTTTTATTTGATCATGTAAAAAGAGATATTCACAGCAATTAACTATATTAGTTAAATAACCTCATTATCAAGATTTAGGAAGGTTTTTTTTTTTCCTTAAGTGGGGAAGCAGAGAGACAGACACCCGCATATTCTTCAACCAGGATTCACCTGGCAAGCCCTTTATGGGGCAATGCTCTGCTCATCTGGGGCTGTTGCTCCATTGCTCAGCAACCGAGCTACTTCAGTGCTTGAAGGGAGGCCATGGAGCCATCCTTAGTGCCTGGTGCCAACTTGCTCCAATTAAGCCATGGCTGCAGGAGAGGAAGAGAGATAGACAGAGAGAGAGAGAGAAAGGAGAGGGGGAAGGGTGGATAAGCAGATGGTAGCTTCTCCTGTGTGTCCTGAACAGAATCAAAACTGGGACATCCACATGTCAGGCTGATGCTCTACCACTGAACCAAATGGCCAGAGTAGGAAGTTTTTAAACTAGACTAAACTTGATTTTGAAAATAGAAGCTCTGATTTTTAATTATCTTTTTCCTCTTCTTGAGAGTTATATAGGTGCTTAGGAATGCTTTCTAAATAAATGCATTTGTTCAGTTTAAAATTTTAACTAGTATATAATGCTCTGGGACAAAAAGATTTGTTTCAGAACCTTTTTCTGCTTTGATAAAACTGTACCATCTCACAGGTGGTGAGATCTTACAATCTAAGTCTCAATCATACAAATCATAGACAAGGAGTAATGATACATTATTGTTTGCTGTGATTTAATGTTTATCAGTTTTGAATATATCCATATTTTAGCATAGAGTTTATATATATATATCACTATGCAGTATTTAATGATCTAGATTTCAGTTTTGTTTGTTTTTTAAGTGAGAGGAGGGGAGATAGACAGATTCTTGCATGTGCTCTGACTGGGATCCATCAAGCAACCCCCATCTGGGGCAGATGCTCTGCCCATCTAGGGCCAATGCTCATAACTGAACTATCCTTAGCACGTGAGGTGGAGGTGCCAGGAAGCCATTCTCAGCACCCAGGGCCAATGCACTTGAATCAAGCCATGCTGCGGGACAGGGTGGTGGGTTTGGGGTTGGGGGTGGAGAAGCAGATGATTGCTTCTCCTAAATGCCCTGACCTGAATCAAACCCAGGAAGTCACATGTTGGGTTGACGCTCAGGCCAGGACCAATTTCAGGTTTTAAAAGAGTACACTAACACCTCAGTATATATTTATATTTAACAATAGTACCACATAATAAAATTCGAAGTTCTATATTTTTCTCTAAAGTTATGCTAGTCAACAATTCTCCTGCGGTATAAATTGGAATTAGTTACTCCCTAAATTAAAAGTGTTAAATGGTTTTTGTCTGCCCTCTAAACAAAGCCTGGGCTCCTTTTCTTTGTGCCTAAAGCCTTTCATGAGTTAATTCCTCCAGCTCATTTATAATACTTCTTCATCTTTTAACTCCCACTCTTAAACGATACAAAATTATCAGTAGTTTTTGAACTGCACCCTGATCTTTCTGCCTCAGGGCATTGGCGTATGCTTCAGTGTTCCTGTCCATATATCTACCTGGTTAAATTCCTTTTGTAGCCTAGTTTGGATTCCAAGTCCATCAAGGGGCCTTTACAAATTTACCAAGTTGGGGCTATACATTCAGATACATTTTGTTCAATATTATTTCCTGTTAGCCTTGTGTCTGATCAAGAATAAAAGAGCTCTCAGCTAAGATAGATGAATATCAGGGATAGGTCAAGAAAAAAGGGAGGTCCTGGTTGTAAAATTTCACAAAAGAAGGAAAAAGAAGAATAGAAAGAAATAGCAAATGGGGTAGCTAAGCATCCCTACAGAAGGATAGTCTTGAGGAGTTATTTTATAAATGTATTTTACTCTACATTAAGAACACCACCTGACAACTCAGAGACAAAATCAATAGGGAGGATGCTAAGTTCCCTCTTCCCCAAAATGCCTCCATCTTAGAACAACTACTTTTAAATCGACTGAACTCTTATGAAGCAATAACACTGTCAAAAAAGATTTTTAAAAAGCTCAATTTATTGTGAAATACATCGCAAGGACTTCATTTAATACAGACATAATAATATTAAGGCTCAGTATAGAACATATTTCCTTGGAACTGTGCCACAGAGAGATGTCTACAAGCAGGGTCATACCGTTTCTTCTGAGTTTAAGCAGAATAAGAAGTCAATTTTAAAAGCCGTCCTTGATCCCCATCTTTTCCTCTCCACTCACTGCTGTGTAAGACTCCCAAGGGCTCTGTTCACTGCCAGCTTTTGGCAGAGTAAGTACTAGTGATATACAAGTTGTCACCAGTGCCCCAGAAAGAACTTGTCTTATTGCTAGATCCTATAAAAAAAAAAAGATCTAGATTCACTGAAGAATCATAGCAACGCAATTTGGCCGGTCTCCAGCCTATATCATATGCCATGAGAGTTTGTCTTTCTCTATTTTCCAGGAAGGGAGAAGTGATACTTTCTCAGTGTATACTGTTATTGAATCTCACCTGATGATATAGCTAGTAATGAAACTTCATAGTATTAAGTGCCTCATGTGCTTAGTTTTTCAAAGAAATGTTATTGTGTAGAAGAAAAGATGTTTGAGTGACTATTTACATATAAAAACTTACCTGAATTAAGCAATTTTCCTTATTATTTTGTCATTTTGCTTACACAGATTCATAAAACTAAAGAAAACTTTAATTCACATTTCCTCCTCATAATTAACCTTATTTCCTAAGAAAATTTTAGTTATTCTGTCCCCTGAAATATGTTGCCCATGGCTTATTTCATTCTTATATTTTGATTTATTTATTTTTTCCTTCAGTCTGCCTTGAAAAGAATAAATATCATTTTAAATACTGCTACAGATTCGAGTTTGTGGAGTACACTAATTCACAGCAGTAAAAATAACCAATCTTTCTACAGTGCTTTACATTTTGCAATGTTTCTTTTTACCTTTATTATCTTACTGAAGTTTAAAAAAATGTTAACCATGAATTGCTAATTTTACAAATGAGAAAGCATAGGTTTAAATGGTAAATGCATCATAATCGTACATGAAGTATGCAAACCAGTACCCCAGATTCCATATTCTGTGTTTTTCATAATAAGCCACCAGAAGTGGTATTCTGGGGGGCACTAGCCTGATGCCTGGAGCAGCACTCTGCAAGGCACACAGTGGGTGTGGTGATGCCCCGTCTTCCCGCTCGCTCTCTTTGTCGGGAGACAGAAGCCTCAGGCAGTGTAGCTGGGAATGTGCTGCAGTGAGCCTGCAGTTTCTCCAACAGTGATTTTCTGTGTTTTAGCTCATCTGGATAGGGAGCTCCTTAAGGCCAAGGCAGACACTGGACTAGACTCTAGGGAGCAGTGTTAGATTGAAAGACCCCTTCTCTGCTTTTACAGGGCGAAGACAGAGGAAGGTGAGGAACTGAAGCAGAGAGATGAACTAATTTCATCACTAACTAAAGTCACGCAGCCACAGAGCACAAGGCATTATACCATTTCAAAAAGGACTTGCCTAGAAACATTGGAATTTTAAACTGCAATTCCTAAAGATGCCCCTTAATCCCTTTTTAAATTTTGATTTACAATTTTGATAGCTTTGGATCCTGGTTTATCTGTTTCGCTTTTAAATGACTAGTACATGAAATCAGAGGTTTTAATATTGGAAAGGAACCCACTTGGATGGCCTCACAGAACTGCCCGCTAAATTTTCAGAAAACATTTTAAACTGGGTTAGACAAAGCAATTATTATTACACAGTACACTTTAGAAATTTACAATTAAAGAAATGATATCAAAACAAAAGAAAAAATTGATATTCTGAATTATTTCTTTCATTCCATGATAATCTTCAGTAATGCTTTAAAAAGATACTGAAGGAAAGAAAGTAATTCTAATGAGACATTACTATCCTTGAGCATGAAAAATATTTATTATTTGGGATGATGAATGTTTATGGACTTAATTGTTTTCACCCCAAATTCATATATTGAAGCCCTGACCCACATGTGACTATAGTTGGAGATAGGATCTTTAAAAAGCTAATTAAGATTTCAGCCCTGTCCAGATAACTTGTCTGGTTGGAGCATCATCCCAAAGTGCAGAGGTTGCCAGTTTGATCCTGGGTCAGAGCACTTACAGGAACAAATGGAGGTTACTGTCTCTCTCTCTCCTTTACTCTCTCACTGAAATGAATAATGTTAAAAAAAAAATTTCAGAGAGGTCCTAAGGGTGAAGACCTAATCCAATAGGACTTGTGTCCACATAAGAGAGTTCCTAGCAGGGATCCATGCACACAGGGTAAAGGTCATGGGAGGACACCAGGAGAGAGGCCCCAGGGGAATCCAATCCTGCCAGCGCCTTGACCTTGGACTTCTAGCTGCTGGAACTGTGAGAAATAAATTTCTGCTGTTTAAAGCTACCTAGTCTATGGTATTTTATTAGGGCAGGCCTAGCAGACTAATACAGACATCTAAAAAATGTAATATTTAAAACAGACTAACAATTTTAGAATAAAAAATAAGGCAAACTTTACAATAAATGTTTACCTTCTATTCATAAAGTGTATGGACTTTCTTCTGGATTCTCCTTCATTGTTTTTTTTCTTTCCTTTCTAAAATATATACCTTTACAACGTTTTCCCTTTAGAAACTTTTCTTTTGTGTTAACTTTTTCTAACATATAATATTTTGGCTGATTACAGATGCCTTTTTTTCTACCCATCCTCCAAGTATTTATTTAAATCGAAGGTCAATTGTTAAAGAAAACTTCCCAAGGGCCTGATAGAGGAAATAAGAAAACTAAAGCCATCACAATGCTGCAAGCCACTTTTGGCTACTTGTGCCAGGACTCTGGGTAGAAGAAACAAATTCTGTCTGACCCACATGGTTACCAGTTGGGGGCAGCAGATTTGATTACACCTAGTTTTTAAAAAGAAACATTAATATTACTAGTCTCAAGAGGCTCTATGGCCTCTTGAGATAGTAAAAATACCACGTTATCTATCCGTCATATGAAACTATCATTTCTGTAATTTGAGCCATTTATATTTTCAGAGTTTCTCAAAGGATATTGTCCTTATTATAAACAGAGAAAAACTCTCTTCTAATAAACATGAACTTGCAATGGTCTCATCATGTAACTTTATAATCTAAAATGTAGAATTTGGCGGCATCTTATTAAAATCATCTGTGACATATTTGGCTCCCATAATGCCAGGAACTATGTATGCTATTATATGCCATATATATATATATATATATATATATATATATATATATATATATATCATATGCCTTAATTTAGTATTCCTAATAACATTTGGGTAGATACTTTTCATCATTTTGGAGAGGAAAGAAATCAAATTGAAAATTTTTCTCAAGCTTACATAGCTGGCAAGACTGTGTGCTATAGTTAAAATTTATGTAAAATTTATGTAAAATTTAATGACAGAAACACATGTGAAAACTCTTGATGAATTTGGAAATCACTTTGTTCCAAACACTGCTCACAAATACTTTTACTGGTGTTGCCATGGTCCAGACCTGATCGCTACTTATCGACCACTTATGACAGACTAGGGACTATTCTGAGTACTTTATAGTAACTGGGCCATTTAATTCTGACAACAAATCCAAATCCAGGTGCGAAGGTACTATTAACTCTCCTCACTTTAGAGATGGTAAATCGGAAGCACCAAGAGATTCAGTAGTTTTTCAAAGGTTAAAAGTTTATAACAGAGAAATTAACCCAGGTTCTCTTCCAGAGACCCGCACTCTTAACCATGCTAAGTCTCCTGAAATACTGAGCAACTGAACTTGATCCTCAAGCAAGCAGCCTGCCCGCTGCTGATGAGAGGGGAGAAAGGGCATCTTCTTTGGGCTGTTTTTTTTTTTTTTTTCTTTCCAAAGCTGGAAACGGGGAGAGACAGACAGACTCCCGCATGTGCCCGACCGGGATCCACCCGGCATGCCCACCAGGGGGCGACGCTCTGCCCACCAGGGGGTGATGCTCTGCCCCTCCGGGGCGTCGCTCTGTTGCGACCAGAGCCACTCTAGTGCCTGGGGCAGAGGCCAAGGAGCCATCCCCAGCGCCCGGGCCATCTTTGCTCCAATGGAGCCTCGGCTGCGGGAGGGGAAGAGAGAGACAGAGAGGAAGGAGAGGGGGAGGGGTGGAGAAGCAGATGGGCGCTTTTCCTGTGTGCCCTGGCCGGGAATCAAACCCGGGACTTCTGCACGCCAGGCCAACGCTCTACCACTGAGCCAACTGGCCAGGCCTGGGCGCTTTTTTTTTTTTTTTTTTTTTTAATGCCATTTCTAATTCTCCAGAAACCATGATTTAAGATCAGTTTAGAAGACACTGTCCAATCCAGAATACCTAATAAATTGTTCAGTATGTAAGTAGGCAATAAACAATTAGCAAACAATAATGTAAAATCATAGCTGGCTTTTCTCATGACTATATAATATACCAGGAAGTATGCTCATGCTTACATACATGATTCAGGTACCGAGATGTTAAGTGAATTTCCTAACTCCACACAGGCTTAAAGTCATTTTTAAAAAATGTGTCATGTAGCATATATTACTTGCCTATAAGAGAGCTCAGCTCTGATAATTAAAAGATTATTTTATTTCATCCATATTTATTAATCAACTACCGTGTGATAGGCATTGTATTGGGAATAAAATGCTATTCCTTCTGTTAGAAAAGCCTTCTCTAAGAGGCTTAATAAAAGCTAATAAAGAAAACAGAAAATAAAAAGAGGTGGAACGTGCTAATCATATTTATTCATTCAATATACATTTACTGGTGGTTGTTTTACATTACATTTTGTCCTGGAAATCAAGGATTCAGAAATGAGGCAAAGAGTACTGCCTGAAGGAGTTTTTCAAATACTGTATTTTATGAAAGATCCAACATCAATTATTCTATGTACCACTTAGAAAGAAAAGATTGTCAGTGCCAATTAAACTCTGACACATTTTTGATTGTGAGGCACAGTCCAACTTATGAAATATTAAAAAGTGAAATCATGAGAATCTTTGAGTTGATAAATATTGCAATAACAGAAACGTCTCCTTATAACACAATGAGATAATCATTTAAAAGTGATGTGACTTTGGACAAATAACACTTCTCTGTGCTTGAGTTTTTTATTTTTTCCAGTAAATAGACATACAGGCATACCTCAGAGATACTGTGGGTTTAGTTCAGACCGCCAGAATAAAGCAAATATCATAATTAAAATTAAGTCACATAATTGTTTGATTTTCTAGGGATGTAAAAATTTGGTTTATACTGTACTGTAGTATATGAAGTGTGCGTTAGGTCTAAAAGAACAATGTACACATCTTAATTAAAAAAAGACTTTATTGCTAAATAATGTGAACCATCATCTTAGCCTTCAGCAAGTTGTAATATTTTTGATGGCGGAGAACCTTGGGTAACTGTTTGAGGCCAGAGGTCTAGTTTTAGCACTTCAGCTTTTAACATACCTTCTTCACTAAGCTCAATAATTTCTAGCTTTTGTTGTAAAGTGAGAGAGGTGTGACTCTTTCTTTCATTTGAATGGAGAGAGGCCATTGTGAGGTTATTAACTGGCCTGATTTCAATGTTGTGTCTCAGGTTATAGGCAGACCCAAGACCAGGCAGAAAGGTAGGGGAATGGCTGGCTGGTGAAGCAGTCAGAAAACACACATTTATAGAATAAATTTGCTGCCTTTTATGTGCACAGTTCCTGGTGTCCTAAGACAACTATGATAGTAATATCAATGATCTCCATCACTGTAACAAATATAATCATAATGAAAAAGTTTGAAATATGGTGAGAATTACCAAAATGTGACCCAGAGACACAAAGTGAGCAAACGCTGTTAGAAAAGTGCACCAACAGATTGATTTGCTCAATGTAAGGTTGCCACACACTTCCAATTTATGAGAACATTCAATATCTGCATAGTACAGTAAAGGGAAGTATAAGAAAATAAAGTATAGCTATAACAATATATACACCTTTTTGAAGAACATGGCAATATAGATTTAAAGTACTTGGCAAAGTAAATCATGAAAATACTAAATTAATAAGTGTTGACTGTAGATAATAATATTGTTATTTATTCCTTCACTCAACCAAGAATTACTGATGGCTTACTGATGGCTAAGTGCCAAATGTTCCTGTAAGTGATGGGGATACAGAGGTGAACAAAACAATGCCAACAACAAACCCCTGCCTTCATAAAGCTTACATTTTAGTTGAAGAGATAATATATACAATAAACAATTAAAATAAGGCATATAAGATTTTAAAAGTGCTGAGGATAAGAATGAAAAGTCATAATGCAAAGGAAAGTAATAGGCAGTGTTGGGGAAGGGAAACTGCAATTTTTATAGGGTGTCAGACATGGTCTGGTCCGTAAGGTGAGAAGGAAGACCTGTTAGAAGGGGCAAAGTGACAGATATGAATAACAGGAAATTCCAGGGAGTGATGGCCTTTGAATCCGAATACTATGATCCTCATTGGCATATAGTAGGTGCTCAATAGTTGTTGGTTGAAGTGATATTTTCCTTTTTATTTTAATAAGAGACAGAACTTTTCATGTAAATTCTTCTCTATCTCCCTCTCAATTACTGATTTAATTATAATAGAAACAGCCACATACCTATATATTTCAAACAGTTAAGTTTTACACATTTTTCCATGGGACTATTCCTCAGGATTCCTGAATTATAACCAGTAAAGTTAGTTGGTGTTCTCATTACTATAGAATTTCTGTTTAGTGTTAATTTATGGGAATATTAAGTAAACCTGGGTAGTGAAAAATCATGCAAATAAACTGGCTGAATAAATTCAACTGAATTGGATTTTACCGATTTCTTGACAACCAGCAAAACATTCATGGAAGGTAAAGAGTTGAATTGTGTTTGGATTTAGAATAATTTCTTATTCTTAGCTTTGATATTGTAATTTATTCTTCTACTTTTGACATTAATGTTATCTAGTTACTAAAGTTATTGCCTGGTTTTTGCAGTGACATATATTTCATTATTAATGTGTGAACTGTAGTTTACCTATAAAGATAAAGTGATACTGAAATATGGGGGTTATGCATGATTTATTTACAAGTGTGAAGTTAAAATAAATTTTTTAAAAATCATCTTCTGTTTGGAAATGAAATAAAGTGAACAATAAAAAAAGAACTCATAATTTAAGCTCCTGTTTTTTATTTTCCCAGAATGCAATTTTAGTAACTTTGATCCATTGCAGATGCTTGAAATATATTTATTTGCTCATCATTTTTACAAATGTACAGGTTTCTAAGAAACTGAGAAAATATAAGGCCCTATTTCAGGGTAGCTACTGTTGTTTTGTTGTATATAGTTAAAGTCTAGAAAAAAAAATAATAATATTATATTTCTTTTAAAATATCGCTAATATTTCTAAAAAAATCAAAACAGGCCCTGGCTGTTTGGCTCAGTGGTAGAGCGTCGGCCTGGCGTGCGGGGGACCTGGGTTCGATTCCCGGCCAGGGCACATAGGAGAAGCGCCCATTTGCTTCTCCACCCCCCCCCCTCCTTCCTCTCTGTCTCTCTCTTCCCCTCCCGCAGCCAAGGCTCCATTGGAGCAAAGATGGCCCGGGCGCTGGGGATGGCTCCTTGGCCTCTGCCCCAGGCACTAGAGTGGCTCTGGTCGCGGCAGAGCGACGCCCTGGAGGGGCAGAGCATCGCCCCCTGGTGGGCGTGCCGGGTGGATCCCGGTCGGGCGCATGCGGGAGTCTGTCTGACTGTCTCTCCCCATTTCCAGCTTCAGAAAAATACCAAAAAAAAAAAAAAAAAAAAAAAAAAAAAATCAAAACAACTCAACCACTGCTTTTTATCAAATATACTTAAAAATGATAAGAGCAAGAGATCTAGCTAGCTGTTAGAATGGAAATGCAAAGTTGCGTAAAACACAGTCCCTCTCCTCAAAGAGCTTATTGGGTGTGCAGCCTCACTTGATCATGGACTACAGAAACCCAAAGCTTGGCTCTTCACTGTTCCCACCCTCTAACACTGGTGAGGCTACTAAATAATTCACTTTATCAGATGATTTAAAAATACAAAAGAAAGAGAGCTGCATAATTACTTTATAAATTATTATTTCTTAAAATAATATTGATTAATTGATTTGAGAGAGAGAGAAGGCACAGAGAGAGAGAAACATTGATTTTGTTGTTCTACTTATTGATGCATTTATTGGTTATTTCTTGTAGCAAACCATGTTGGGCTATCAAGATAACACTCTAGCCAACTGAGCTACCAGGTCAGGGCTAATTGAACTTAATTTCAAGAAAAACCACAAAATATTTTAATTCTTTCAAGATCACTTAATTGTCAGCATACAGATTATAAATTTGATAGATAAATAATTTTGCCAAAAACACACTTATATTCTACAACAGCAATTTTCAACCTTTTTCCTCTGATGGCACATATAATTTAATTACTAAAATTCTGTGGCACACCAAAGATATATTTTTGCTGATCTGACAAAAATTAGATATACTTTTGATTGATTTATAAAAATATAATAATAATAATAGTGATTTCTTACCCTTTTTGCTTCAAAGTGACTTCTTAATAAATCAGGTGCCTACACTTGTGTATAAGGATTTCTGGTACCAAGAATTAAGCAATCAGATTCAACCTCATTATGTGACATGACCAATAAGATCCAACTCTATTACATAATCTCTATTATTTATGGTTCAAGAAAGGGCATTCACACCAGAAAGCTATCATTGTGTTGGCTTTTGTCATTTTTTTTTTCTTTTTTCATTTTTCTGAAGCTGGAAACAGGGAGAGACAGTCAGACAGACTCCCGCATGCGCCTGACCAGGATCCACCCGGCAAGCCCACCAGGGGCGATGCTCTGCCCACCAGGGGGCGATGCTCTGCCCATCCTGGGCATCGCCATGTTGCGACCAGAGCCACTCTAGCACCTAAGGCAGAGGCCACAGAGCCATCCCCAGCGCCCGGGCCATCTTTGCTCCAATGGAGCCTTGGCTGCGGGAGGGGAAGAGAGAGACAGAGAGGAAAGCGCGGCGGAGGGGTGGAGAAGCAAATGGGCGCTTCTCCTGTGTGCCCTGGCCGGAATCGAACCCGGGTCCTCCGCACGCTAGGCCGACGCTCTACCGCTGAGCCAACCGGCCAGGGCGGCTTTTGTCATTTTTTATTTGGCAATCTAAGGGAAAAGAGGTCAGTGCCTCTGATTAAATAGTCAGGTATTGCAAGTCTGAAAAACTCTTGTGGCACACCAGTTCAAAATTGTTGCTGTATACCTCTTCCTGAGTATAGAAAAACTTGACATTCCACTTTGTTTTCCATGCACATATGCCACCTGACATACATTAAACACTCAATAAAGCATGATGAGTGAGTGAAAATAACTATGCTGTATCTTGAAGAGTATTTTCAGTGTAACTATATATACTACTACATCTCAATTCACTGAAATTTTGATAAAGTTGGATTAAAAATTTAATCACCCACTCCAGATTAAATTTTGTAAGAATATTTAATATATTAGAGTTTTAAATTTTTACTTACACACTATCAATAGTATAATATAACATTTCATTTTGAAATACAGATAAACTCACACAGAAAGTTGGAATTGTACAAATAATCCCTTTCCTCAGTTTCCCTCAATGATAAAAACTTATACAGCTCCAGTATAAGTTCAAAGCCCAGAAATGTTAATTTGACATTAGATTTTATTTGGCTTTCAACATTTTTTTTTTTTTTGCATTTTTCCGAAGCTGGAAATGGGGAGGCAGTCAGACAGACGACAGACTCCCGCATGCACCCGACCGGGATCCACCCGGCATGCCTACCAGGGGGCGATGCTCTGTTGCATCCAGAGCCATTCTAGTGCCTGAGGCAGAGGCCACAGAGCCATCCTCAGCGCCCAGGCCATCTTTGCTCCAATGGAGCCTGGGCTGCGGGAGGAGAAGAGAGAGACAGAAAGGAAGGAGAGGGGGAGGGGTGGAGAAGCAGATGGGTGCTTCTCCTGTGTGCCCTGGCCAGGAATCAAACCCGGAACTCCTGCATGCCAGGCCGACGCTCTACCACTGAGCCAACCGACCGGGGCACACCATTTTTTGAAATATGCATTTCTTTACTCATTTATGTATATAAGCAATTTTATCTTGTGTACAGATTTGTGCGACCATGGCCACATTTAAGATACAGAACTGTTGCCCCCTTACAAAAGAAATGTCTGATGTGGCCACCTCTTTGTATTCATACCCACACCTCCATTCCTATTTCTGTCCCCTGGCAGCTACTTATCTATTATCCATTTTTATAGTTTCCTCTTTTCAAAAACATTATATAAATAAATAAAGCCATGAGCATGAAACCTTTTGATATTGAGACTTTCTTCATGAAGCATAATGCAGCCAGGTAGCTGCAGCTGTTAATAGTCAAGTTATCTCCCTGTGTCATCACATGAATCCTTATGGGTGTGCCATCCCATAATACAGCATCTGCACACTGCTCTGCTCCTTCACCACCCCAACTCAAGTCTTCTATCTGGTGGGACCTTTGAAAATGCAAACCTGATGTTGTGGCTCCTTAAAAGCTCCCAGCTGATCTTATTATAAAAATTTAAAATCCTTGAACATGGCTTAAAAAGCCTAATCCTCACCCTGCTGCCTCTCAAACCTCCACGGAAGGTTCACTGCCTTTGCTCTCTCCCTTCTGACCACTGGATTTATGTGTGTCCCAAAAAGGTTCTTTATCATCTTTGATGATGCAAATGCTTCTTTCTGAAACACTTTTTTTCTCAATCTTCACTCTTTTTCCTTCCACATCTCACTCCCCTTTATGTGGTTAAATCACTAATCTTCTCAATATATGTGATTTATAGTGATTGCAAAGAGAAAATGGGAAAGAATAAGTGAAATTGTTATTCTGGACTACTCATACTTGCATAAAAATATATGTTTGTTATTTTTAGAGAATAATTTAAAATAAAAATGCAAGATTTTATTATTTCTGGGAGTGATCATTTCTTACACCAGTAGTTAGGCAGAGCCGCATGAAGGGATGTCTGCACCTGAGTACAGCTCCTGTACTTTCTAGCTGTAAAATCTGGCAGGTCTCTAAACAAGGATGAGTATTAGTTCCCTATAATATAGACTTATGAATAATAATGCAGTATTGCACATCCAGTACAGTTTCTGGCACTTAATAGGTACTTAATAAATATTGTGTGTACTTGTGAATATATAAGATATAAAAATGGTGCAAACATACAAGAAAGTTATTGGGAGGAAATAAAGAATCTATTTGACTATATCATTTTCATGTCTCTAAAAATTAGGCAGAATGAGTACCACTTACATAAACCACAAATTCTGAATCCTCCTATGAAAGAGAAAGGTACACTTGGTATCTACCATATGCAATTTTATCAGTCAACTCATGTATAACATACCACAGACTATGTTTTACACTATATCTATTAGATCAATAGATTCCAAAAAGAACTAATTATTTGTACATCTTAAAAGAGCTCAAATGGCTAAAAGATTCAATAAAATCATATAACTATTGTTCATTAATATTTGTGCCTCCTTGCTTAACAATGAATTTCTTTACTATTATAACTTTATACTATTACAGTTTCACCACTGAAAGTAATTACCAACACTGTGTGAAAATTAATCTGGTTTGTATTAAGGCAAAGGAAAGATTCATCAAACACTTAAAGGTAAACAGAGGAAGTTTCCCAGAAAGGATCTAGTAAAGAAAATGTATTATAACCAGTTAAATGTAATTTATGTTAGAGAGAGATTCAATACCTATTTTTCTTTTATATGACTCACATTACTTTCAGTTATTGTTATTCCATTTAATCTATTTACAATCATGTATTTTCAATGCAGAAGCTTCACCTATCACTAGCAATGAAGAATAACCCAAGATGGCTTTTCAGTTCCCCAAATCCCTAATCTCCACCCCTTCAAATAGTGTAAAATTCTTAATACAGAATTAGAAAATGAAAGATAGGACTAGGCAAACAAACAGTGATAAAATACAGAAAAAAAGGGCACTTTGATATTAATGCAAATATTCTACACAAATAAAGAAGTAGTGGTGATAGCCTGACCAGGCGGTGGCACTGTGGATAGAGCGTCGGGCTGGGATGCGGAAGAACCCAGGTTCAAGACCCAAAGGTTGCCAGCTTGAGCGCGAGCTCATCTGTTTGAGCAAAAGCTCACACCAGCTTGGACCCAAGATCGCTGGCTTGAGCTAGGGGTTTCTCGGTCTGCTGAAGGCCCATGGTCAAGGCACATATGAGAAAGCAATCAATGAACAACTAAGGTCTCACAATGAAAAACTGATGATTGATGCTTCTCATCTCTCTCTGTTCCTGTCTATCTGTCCCTGTCTATCCCTCTCTCTGACTCTCTCTCTGTCCCTGTAAAAAAAAAAAGAAGTAGTGGTGACAGTCAATATGTGACAGTCATCTGTGGTCACCCCTCTAGTTCCCTGAATGATAACATGTATATTTTCCCAGCAAATTTTTAACATTTGGCCTATTACCTCTTAATATATAGCAACATTTTTTTAAATGCAAAAATAAATAGACAAGATCTTCCCTTTGGCAGACAGATTTTTACATGTCACCCTTGATCCCCACCTGTTGGTATTCACCCATTTGTGTAATACCTTACCCTTCAGAGTGGGCAAGATTTAACCTTGCTTCTACTCTATAGAACGGGGCAGAGGTGGTGGGATGTATGTGACCATGTGTACAACTGACATTATGTATAACCGCAATGTCTGTCCAGTGAGAAGACATTTCCTTATGGCTTTGAAGTAGCAAGCTGCCACTTAGTGAGCTGGCTATATACACAGCCATGGGACAAGGGGCTCAGGACAAGTGCCAGCAAGATCAGGCCCTCAGTTTGACAGCCCGCAAAGTACTGAGTGCTGCCAAAGACCATATACACTTGGAAACAGCATTTTCTCCAGCTGAGCATTCAAATATTAACTCATTGCTCTATGAGTACCAGCCTCATAGAGAACCACTTAAGCTGGGCCTGAATCCTCACCAAATAATATCAGAGATGACAAGTGTGCATATTTTAAGCCACTAAGTTTGGGATAACACCATTACAGAGGATGGGGCAGAAGTAGATTTACAGTTGTTTGTATAGAAATAATACAATAATAAATAATAAAATCTGTGTTTTATGTTCGCTTTTTTTTTTTACAGAGCTAGAGAGAGAGTCAGAGAGAGGGATAGACAGGGACAGACAGACAGGAACGGAGAGATGAGAAGCATCAATCTTAGTTTCTCGTTGCGCATTGTGACACCTTAGTTGTTCATTGATTGCTTTCTCATATGTGCCTTGACCACGGGCCTTCAGCATACCGAGTAACTCCTTGCTCAAGCCAGTGACCTTGGATCCAAGCTGGTGAGCTTTTGCTCAAACCAGATGAGCCCGTATTCAAGCTGGTGACCTCGGCATCTCGAACCTGGTTTCTTCTGCATCCCAATCCGACGCTCTATCCACTGCGCCACCACCTGGTCAGGCCATGTATGCATAATTTTAAAGATGCTTTTGCCCTATCCTATAGACCAGTAGATAATCCACACCTTTTTTTTTCAGTTTGTGAATTTGAATATAAAATTTAGTATATGGTTTGCTTTAATATCTTTATTTAGAGAAGTAATTTCCAAACATGGTACTATTGACATTTTAGGACACACAATTCTTTGTTGTGTGGGTATGGGTGGAAGGCGTTGTCCTGTGCAGTGTAGGATGTCTACCAATATCCTTGGATTTTACACAGTAGATTCTAGTTGTGACAATCAAAAATATCTCTGGCCTGATTGGTGGTGGTGCAGGGGGTAGAGCATCGACCCGGAACCCTGAAGTCCCTGTGAGAAACCCTGAGGTAGCTGGCTGAAGTGTGGGATCACTGACAGGATCCTAAGGTCACTGGCTGAAGTACAAAAGTTGCTGGATTAAAGCCCAAGATTGCTGGCTTGAGCCCACGGTCACTGGCTTGAGCAAGGGGTCATTGGCTTAACTTGAGCTCTCCTGGTCAAGGCACATATGAGAAGCAATCAATGAAAAACTAAAGTGAATCAACTAGAAGTTGATGCTTCTTATTCATTTCTCCTTCTCTTGCTCCCTTTCTGTTTCTCTCTCTCTCTCTCTCTCAAAAATCAACAAAAAATATCTCTAGGTATTGCCAAATGTTCTTTAGGGGAAAATCACCTCTGTGTGAGAACCAGATTTATAGAAATTTCCTTAATTATGTCTACTATGTATTTTTTTCATGACAGGGCTACTGCATGCTGATCAAGGTTTTAGGGCCTGTTAAATATATATTAATCTGAACATGAAATGGCTGGCTGGCTGCTTTTCAATTTGTAAAATGTCTGAAAGCCTGTAAATAAAAGGAAACTGAATGGCTTTCAAAAAAACATATTACGCCTTTTGTGATTTCTAGTGATTCAAATACTTCTAAGACAACTTCTACAAATCATACATTAATATTTAAACATTGGTTTTATTTTGTTGTTTTACTTAAGAAGAACATATAACCCAACTGCATGCTTGAATTGGGTCAAGGATAGGGGCAGGGGAATTGTTAAGAGATAGAGAAATTGTAGTGGCTTCATGCTTTCTGATTACAGAGATCACACTGCATGGAATGAATTCTGCTAGCCTCTTGTTTACTACATTACATCTGCCTTCCAAAGATGTTCAAATGCCTCTAGTGTCCAGTTGCTTTCTGAGTGAGAAATCTGAGAATGAAACGTCTTGCTTCATTGCCACTCCATTCAATGATCATGAAGTTATAGCTTTCACATAAGCACGCCTCATAGATGTGTTCTCAAGTTAAACATCTAAGGAAGGAATCTTAAAAACAAACAAATCTGCTCTCTGAAACTAGTTTGTATCTTTTCCCCTTCCCATTTATTATACAGTTGGGTTCACATCATTAACATGCAAATCATACTGCACTACAGTGCATTTTAAACAAAGGACTGAAAGCAAGGCTTGTAATTCCTATAAGGGTTGACAAAAAGATTTTGCCTTAAGAGCACAGAATGAACTCTGATTGTTTTATGTTTACATTTTTAGACTAAATAATAATTTTAAAAAAGAACAAAGAAAATAAGTACTTTTCCCACCTTGCCCATGAACATTATTTAAGTCAACCTGATTGTAGTGTGAAAAATCTAAATATTCTGTAACCAAGGAAAACTGAAAAAATAGGTTTTTTAAAAAATAATTTTTTTTCTGGAGGACAAAATGTTTTATCTTGTCTGAATTTCTACTTATTTTTTTAAATAAGGTAAACATTGAGGCTAGAAACTGACTTGAGGTGAATTAAATAATAGTCTAATCTAAACCATGGAAAGAAAGAAAAGGTCTAAAATAAAATAACAAACGAGTATAAATTATCTTACAAATTATATATCCTTAGCGTCACTGGTACTACTAAGTATATGATAACATAAACTAGTATGGAAAGAATGGGAAATTAAAAATAGTTTCAGAGAACTCTTTCTTAAGAGAGACAGAGATGGAGAGTTCCTTACCTCCAAGGAGGCCACACAACTAGCAATGTTCACTACATTCCTCTGCTCACATCTCTTCCATGGTTTCCCCCACCTTTATGAGATTCCCATTAAACTCCTTAGCATGTCTACAGCAGATCCTTAATATCCTTGGGCTTTACCTTTCCTCAATAGCCTTAATTATAATCACATCTCATTAACTATTCTCTGATCCAGTTTTTTTTTTTTTATTATCTAAACATACTAGGCTGTTTGAGATCTGGGTGTATCTGTTATGTCTGTTATGTGACAGTACAGCATGATCAGCACTTCATTCTTTTGAACTGCTGGATAACATTCTACTTTTGAATGTACCAAACTGAATTTATTTATTCATCTGTTGATGGGCATTTGGGGTTTTCTTATTTTTTTCTCTGTTATTAATAAACATGGCTATGAACATATTTGTGTACACTTTTTATGTGGACATATGTTTTAACTTTTCTTGGATATATAATACACCAGGAAGTAAAATTGCTGGATTATATGGTAGCTCATTGTTTAACCATATGAGGAACTGTCAGACTGTTTTCCAAAGTGGCCACATTATTCTGTAATCCCACCAGTGGTGTATGAGTGTCTTAATTTCTCCATATCCTTGAAAACACTTAAAGTTATCTGTCTTTTTTATTACAGCCTCTCTAGTGGTAATGAAGTGGTATCTTACTGTAGCTTCATTTGTAATTCCCTGATGGCTAATAATGTTGACCATCTTTGCACGTGCTATGTCTTTGAACATTTCTATGTATTCCTTGAAGAATTGTCTATTCAGATCATTTGACCAATTCTTAATTGGGTTGTTTGATTTTTTTTATAGAGTTGTAAGAATGCTTTATATATTCTGAATTCATGTCTCTTTTCAAGTACATGACTTACAAATAATTTGTCTAATTCTGTGGGCATCTTTTCACTTTCTTGACAGTGTGTTTTGAAGTGTGATTGTTTTTCATTTTGACGGAGTCCAATATATTTTTGGTTTTGCTTGCGCTTTTGGTGCCACATTGAAAAACCCATTGCCTAATCCAAAGTCATAAAGATTTATTCCCATGTTTTCTCCTAACAGTTTTACAGTTTTAGCTTATACATTTCAGTTTATGAGTTAATTTTGTATATGTTATGGGGTATGAGTCTAACTCTATTCATTGGCATGAGGACATTCAAGTGTCCTAAAAGCATTTGTAGGAAATACTACTATTCTTTTCCCATTGAATTGTCTTTTATTTAACTTCTTGTATCTGGTGTACACCTACTTAACATTCAAAGAAACTCAAGTTTTACACAAGCTATCAACAATTATAGAAATGTGTTGTTTTAAATTTCAAATCATTGCAATAAATATCCTAAGAACTGAAATTATGTTTTGTTATTCTTTCATTTTTGAAACTCTCAGTGCCAGCTACATAATAGGCACTTGGTAAATGTTTGGTAAATTGAAGAAGGACCTTTCAGATTGATCTTAGATGACTGACAGTACTCGACTAATAGTATGAATGGAAACCATTTAAATTTAGGTTGCAAAACTACAAAAGTAAGCTGAAGGGATATTTTTCAATATTTTGAATGTCTTGCTAAGAGTTTCAATTGTCTACTAAATTAGTTAGAAACTAAAGCTTCTATTGAGAGTATAAACAGAGAATGAAGTCCGGTTTTAGGAATATTAATTTGACTACAGAATATAAAATGTAAAAGAAGAAAGAAAGAAGATATAGGAAAACAGTTTGGAGATAACAGTAGGGTTAAAAGACAATAGGGTCACAATAGCACTGATAATGAAAAAGGTAGTGTGTATTTTGAAATGTATTCTTATTATTAGTTTGCTATGCAGAGATGTCAAACAGGGAATTAGAAATTCATTACTGGAGATCAAAAAAGTATGTGTTAGATACATAGATTTGGTAATTATTAAAATAAGCTAATGATAGATGGGGCATAGATGAGGGTAATGAGAAAAAAAGGAGGAGAGGAAGAAAGAAAGATATTTCTTGATATTTAAAAGAAAATCAGGATTGAAATTTAAGATTTTCTCAATCCCAGAGGGAAAGAAAAAGATGAAAAAATGAAAGAAGCTAGAGATTCTTGTTGAACGACTGAACTGATGAATTACTGCCATATTTTTAGGACATTTAAAAAATCAAAGACATATTTTATATATTTGCAAACAAAGCAAAACATGCTTATCTGTGGGAATGTATATATTTCAATTGTTACTTTTGTATATCTAAATCACTAGCTAAATTGAAGTTTCCATAACTAACTACAATAAAAATAAGATTTATAGTAAATTTCAAGCAAAGATAAATTTGGGCTATAAGATAAACAAAACACAGTTGTCCCTCGCCATATTGTGGGTCACTTTTCACGGTCTCACTGTATCGCAATAGACAAGGGACCACTGCATAGAGAAAAACATCCTTTCTCTTTATATTTCCACTTAAGGGAAATATTACAAGAAAATTTTACAAAAGAAATCCATATATTTATATAGAGTGCTGTATATTCCTTCTATATATTAGGGAGGAGATGTAAATAATACAAATATGCTGAGTTGGGAATGGTCTATACCATGTAAGTGGTCTATACATTATTGCCACAGAAAGAGATAAGCATATAAGATACACAGATGCATATTATAAGCATTTATATAAAATACTTTTTGAAAAATTTAAAAGTACAATACCCAACATGTAAAAACTGAGTAACCGGCATAGCACTGTCATGGAACATAAATACTAATACATGCTATAAATTATATTTTAAATTTCTGGATTGAGTTATATAGATTTTTTTAAGTAGTCATATTATTGTTCATGTTGTTCTATATGGACTATTTTATGTTCCCTGATTTTGAATTTGTTTTGTTTAGAGAGAGAGAGAGAAAGACAGACAGGAAGGGAGAGAGAAGAGAAGCATCATCAACTCATAGTTGTTTCATTTAGTTGTTCACTGATTGCTTCTCATACATGCCCAGACCAGGGGGCCCTAGCTGAGTCAGTGACCCCTTGCTCAAGCTAGTGACCATATCCTGTGTAAAAGCCAGCCACCCCATGCTCAAGCTGGTAAACCTGCACTCAAGCTGGATGAGTCCACTTTTATGCTGGTGACCTCGGAAATTCAAATCTAAGTCCTCAGCATCCCCGGTCAAGCTCTATAGCACCACCACTAGTCAGGCTATATTCTTTGATTTTATCTGAAACTCCTTTCTTCACTGAGATATAATTTTTTAGTGTATTTATAGATACAACCTTATACAGTAATGTTATCAAGAATAATATTATTTGTCATACCAATATGGTAACTTACTTATATCATGTGTATGATCACTAATTATCCTATATATTGAATCCGAAGAATCTTAAAAAAAAAATCAACCTTATTCATATATAACATTGACATTTCAAGTCAACCTGCATGTTATGAATAAATCTTAGGATATAAAAGTCATCTTAAAAGGTACTCTGCTAAACCCTTTTATGAAATAAGTTCAATTATATTCCTTTTTTTGGAATATGGCCCACATTTGTACAAATATCCTATCATCAAAAACACACAATTGCAACATTTTAATTAGTAACATTTTCCTTAAAGAAGAAAAGGTATAAATTCACATTTATCTGAAAAAAGAAAGCATATATCTATTACTTCTTACAAGTACTCCAAAAGTAATTGATAAAACTCTAAAATAATGGTTATTCAAAGAACATTTAAAAAAAACAAACAAATAATCTTCCGCACTGGAACAACTTCAAATAGCAAACAAAAATCTTTGCTCAGATTTTACCATAAACTCTGGATAAATTTACTAGTTTAAAGTGCTGCTTAAAATATTTTTATAGTATTAATGCACTAATCAAATTGCATTTTACAGCTTCTAGTTTAAGGGACATACACTATCTTATCTAAGATGTCCCTAATCCTCCTCAAAATCAACTTCATTTAAATTTAGATTTTTGGTAATGTCTTGGGAAAATATACTTACTGTACCATTTCGTAAGGGCAACTCTAGTATTTTGGAAGGGCAATTCTAGTAACTATTATAAACAACTGTTTAGACGTATGACGGAATCAAAATAAGGTCTGTCTGATTTATAAGGTAAAACCTTTCTATAAGTTTCTGTTGGTTTAACCTAACTAGTATAAATGCAAATATTCCTTATAGCACATGTGCTTTCCGTTATTTTTAGCTGATGACACAGAATTTGAAGGCCAAGTAAACAAAATTTTCCACATCGTCATCAAAAGAAACTTGAGACCAAGTCAGTAAGTTCCTTATAGAATTTGTACATAATCTCTACACTGCCAATGGTTGACTCTCTGGGAGAACAGCTGAATGTCATGAGCTTCAAAAGAGCATAGAAGTTTTTCCTTTGTCTTGTTTAATTTTATTATTCAACCAGCATGTGGAGAATTGGTGAATGAGACACTCCCTTTAGTCCCTAAAACAGAAATTGCAACAGCCATGAGAAAATAATATTCCCTCAAAGAAGGCTGGAGGGAATGCTCAGCAGAGAGATGCATTTTAGTTCATGTCAGGAAGTGAAAGAGTCTTTGGTCAAAGGGCTGACTGTACAGGGAGTTCCTTAATTATGAGCTTTCAGAAAGCGCACTGGAAAGCTTGGAGGCATTTTAAAATCTGAGTGTTTTCCAGCCTCACCATTGACAGGAAAGAAGAGAATGAAATAGTTTTGGGCCAGTACCAAGAGTATCTAAATTTCTCTTGCCACACAAAACATATATACTGAGGACAGGTTGACTAGCTCCAGAGCCGACAGATCTGATGTCACTGAAGGCTGCAGACAGTCGGGAGGAAGTTCACTGTACTGCTGGCTGTTTGTACAAGTGATGTGACCATGAAAAGCATACAGAAGTGAGAAGGCTGAGATACACCACCATCAAATCTCTTTAAGTTATTGAAGGGCTGTGGTGTTTGCTTTCCCTCATGTAAGCCTAATGAGAAAGAATTCATGGGAGCTTAATGTGTACTACCGTGCTTGGGGGCAGAGCAGAGAAAGACAGACCAAGACACCTTAGGAATCAGCTATAATATACAGTAAAGCCAAAAGCAAGGCTCCGTGAGTTTCTCTGGACCAGAGAAGGGCTAGCCTGGCAGTTTAAAGGGGATTTTTTTTGGAAGTAAAAAGTCGTACTAACAGAAGATTTGCACAACTGGATTCCCAGGGGCAGAAAGAGGAAGTGTTCTTAGCTGGTCATCCAGCTGGAAGAACTTGCGTCATTCACTGTCACATAAAGCACAAACATTACTCAACGTGACCTTGCAGCCCAGCCAGATAGTCATCTTTATCCATTCTAAAGACACTTTTTTATGCCATCAAAACCTATCACATAAGAGCTTTCTTGTGTGCCTTACCTGTCCTCCCCTTGTATTATCACACTTAAACCTTGAGGAGCCAGAGGCCGTCCAGCCAGCTGTGGGCAGCACTGGGGGACAGAGAGGCAAGACCATGAAGCACCCATTCTGCATTGCAAGCTTCCCACCTATTGTTCTGAGGAGAGCGGGAAGTTTAAAGAAATTTTAGTCTAAATGAAGGTCAGAAATTTTGCTACTGTATTGAACTGTCCATTGATTTTTAAATATGGGATTATTGTGAAGCAAAGGGGGCTATTAGGGCAGGAAGGTCTGTAGTGGATTAAAATAAAGCTCTTTCATGATTGGACTCAGAATCCTTATTCAATGTGCCGATTACAGTCTAATTGGTTATACTGGAAGGTTGAATGTTGAATCATAGCCTTCTAAATACACGCTGTTTTAAAACTACCTTTTTGAGGATAGCCCTACAGGCTCCAAGTTGATGGAAGGAAAAAGGCTAATAAAATTTTTGAAGTTATTGAGATCTGAGATCTAGAGGTTTGTTTGCTTGTTTGTCTTTAAATAGCTTTGGATAGGGTGCAATTAGACATGGGGGCTGTTGCTAACTGGTAACATTTATAGTTACTAGTCAAGCAAACATATCTCAGATACAGCTCTGGTCCTGAGGATACTGACTATGAAATTAATGGCCCATGATACTGATGATGTATTAAAATAAAATCACATCCAAAACAACCATTAAAAAATAAAATGTAAATATTAGCACACTAACCAATAATCCTCAATGTGAAATTACTTTTAAAAAACAAAAATATTTTATCAGATTTATTCTTTTTTTAATTAATTTTAATGGGGTGACATTGACAAATCAGGGTACATATGTTCAGAGAAAACATCCCCAGGTCATTTTGACATTTGATTATGCTGCATTCCCATCCAGATTTATTCTTTATTTTCAATAGAAAAGAAAAATTAAATATTTCTTCAAATATAGTCTAGGAGTGCAGTAGATCTGAATGAGAAAAATGGTGACCCCTAGGGGACATTTAGCAATATCTGGAGACATTTTTGGTTTTAACAAATTAAAGGGATATTACTGGTACACAATGGATAGAGGCCAGGGACGCTGTTTGACATCCGAAAATTTATAAGACAGCTCTCTCCACAACAAAGAATTGTCCTGCCCCAAAGGTCAAAATGCCAAATGGGCTCCAGACCAAACTGTCAAGGTTGAGAAACTCTAAAGCAGGCTAGAAGAAAAATAAACGGGCATAAGCATTTTAGGATTAGTTTTTCTGCTATCAAATACTGTATGTGTGTGTGAGAGTGTGTTGTTTCAGGGAGATTTGGCAATCTACCTGTTAGCTGAAGTGACAGCATGTGAGATTTGTAAAAATATGCTTGTACATTAGTAGGACTAGTAAAAACTAATTTGTACTTTGCTTTCTGTGTTGAGTATTTATTCTTTCTGCTTTCCTGGCTTTCTCTCCCTCTTCTTGTGGAAGCATCTCAATTTTGCTATGAGAGACTATCCAGCCTCCTGTACCTTCTAACTTGTGAAATGCCACTCAAAATGCCCTGCTCCTCCCTGGTACAGAGGTGAGTCTGTGAGTCAAGATATGCCAGCCAATCTGCATCGTGGGTGAAGTGATCCAAGGATACAAGAGAGTTACATTAGCCCCTGAAGAAAATGATGACTTCAATTGTTGTTTTTTTCTTGGATAGTTTCAATTTTTCATTGAAAATACTCACTTTATTTTTAAGAGCAAAATTTATTTCACAGTTTATGTTTAGTTTATAACAACTTGATTCAGTGTGCTATAAGTAAAATACTTAACAAATTACACACACTCATATATAAATATAAATAATAACTTCTATATTTTATCCTAATAAGCTAAAAGTCATTAGGTTCTGCATTATTAGATGTTTGGGACATTCTGGATCAAAGTAACAAACATTGACAGTGCATGTCCCCCAAACAGACAACAAAATACAATTAAGTCAAACATTGCATACTATGTTTCTAATCACTGCATTTCATTTAAATAGTTTTATTTTTGATTATTGCATTGTATTTCAATAGTTTCACAATATTACCAGTTTTTCCAACCTGTTCTTTTTATTTGTCTTTGGGGTACAATTCATAGAACTCTCTCAGTTCACATAAATGTATAATACGTTTTTTCTCCGTCAGATTCAAAGAATCTTGCTTGAAAATTCCATTATTTGCTCCAGCTTGTGCTAGTGACCCTAGCTTTATTTGTTGCCTCAGCAGTCTAAAGTTATTCTAACAACAAATAAAAGGGAATAATAGATCAAAAATCTGACCTTTTACAAGCCAGCCTTACTATAGTTTCTGCATGTGTTTCTGGTAGTGACTGTCACAATAAGATCTGAAAGCTTGGCTTTCTGGTGAGCTGAACATGAGTATCTGATACTCTGGGGCTTTGAAATGTTCAAATCAAAAGTAAGATAGGCAAGAGCCAGGATTTTATGTTAGACATGCCAATATTTACTGAGGCCTTTTGTACTGAAGGGTAAACTAGCTAATTTGCAGTCTTGCTCTGATTGGGAACTTGAATGCAGTGGGGAAATCATTATTGGTTTAGAGAAGTTATCTTTAAATATCAATTTCCAGCCTGATCAGGCAGTGGTGCAATGGATAGAGTGTTGGACTAGGATGCAGAGGACCCAGGTTTGAAACCCCGAGGTCTCTGGCTTAAGTGCAGGCTCATCCAGCTTAAGCATAGGCTCACTAGCTTGAGTATGGGGTCACTGGCTTGAGTGTGGGATCATAGACATGACCCCATGGTTCTAGCTTGAGCCCAAAGGTCGCTGGCTTGAAGCCCAAGGTCACTGGCTTGAACTTAAGGTCGCTGGCTTGAGCCCAAGGTTGCTGGCTTTAGCAAGGAGTCACTTGCTCTGCTGTAGCCCCTGCTAGCCCCTGTCCCCTCCCGTTCAATGCACATATGAGAAAGCAATCAGTGAACAACAAAGGTGCCTCAACAAAGAGTTGATGCTTCTCATCTCTCTCCTTCCTGTCTGTCTGTCCCTATCTGTCCTTCTCTCTGACTTGGTCTCTGTCAAAAAAAAAAAAAAAAAGAGATCAATTTCCATTATTTTCTGATTTTCTGCCAACTGACTGATAAATTAGAGTTCATACGTGTCAATCATTCATGAGTTAACTGATTTGAAAAGAAAGTCTAAATGGATTATTTTAAAAATTTAAAACTAAGAATTTTAACTCAGGAGTTTAATTTCTAAGGATAAACATACAGTATATTCCTGTAACGATTCAGCATACACCACCTTTCACTTAAATATATTGAGAATATTTTCAAGGTTTAGATCATAACTTAGCTGCTAGTCATATAAAATATACTCTAAAAGTTTGTCTATTTAAAACCACTTCCCTTTCGCTCTGTTGCAAAGCTAGACAGCATAATCAATGCTGGCCAAACCTTCACATGGATGACTGCAATATAGCATTTCAATCCAAACACCTGTTAGAGCATAATTAAAATATCCTTTAAAAATCAGTCTGTTCTAAAACTATGCCACACAAAAATCGATGTTTATATAGTGATGCTTGTATGATTTCAATTGCTTCACACTGTGCCTTCATGCTGGCAGGGAGGTTTTGTATTTTTTTTCCAGTAATAACCTACTGCCCTGTAGTTACAAAATACCTAAATTCTTCCTATAATTAATGTGATACATTTGTAATACTTATGTTAAATTATGTTTGTAAATAAGGTAAAATCATGTGTACCTATGTGTGTGTTTGTGCATATATTACCACCATCATAAATATCCACTTTATCACACTTCTCTCAAGTCAAGGGACAGGAATTCATGGGAATGAAAGATATGCCAACACAGTGTGCAGTAGAATGTTTCCTTGTTAGTAATGTGTTGATGTTTGTCAGTGAGTTCAGGATATCATGCATATTACAAATGCCAGAACAGAAAATGGTCATACTGGTCATCTCGTCCACCTTGCCCTTCTCAGAGTGGAGTCAGACCATATTTAAGTGGCAAAGCTAAGCTAGACAGCACATACTGGTCTCTGAACTCCAAGCCCTGTGTTCCTTTGCCTATGCCTCTGTTTCCTCAATCTACTAAATCAGAATCGTTTTGGTGATGAAACCTAGGAAGCTGAATTTAGCCTGACTTATAATTTATGCCACCCCGTATTGCCTCCTCCCCCAGAAAAAAAGCTGTTTTGGATGCACTCCCAGGATGAGAACCACTAACCTAGCAGGTGTGTTGTATTGTTGTGGAGTAGTGTTGGAGCAATGCTTCTCAAACCAGCAAACTTCAGAATTGCCTACAGAGCTGTTTAAACACAGATTCCTGGTTACCTACCTCCCAATGATTCTGATTTAGCGAGTCAGGGATAGAGTCCATGAATTTGTAGTGCTTAGGAGCTCCTAAGGGAGGCTAATGCTACCGTCCAGGGATCACACTGTGAATTGAATTGCTATGAAGACTAAGGTCACTAGTGTATGCAGACTCTTGGAGAAGAGGTTGCTCTATGGGTAGTGTTGGTGGAGGTGCTACACAGAACACCAAGGACCACATGTGACGGGACAATAGTAGGGTTTGTTTTACTCAGGGCCACGTTGCTCATTAGCCTATCATAGGGCAGTCGCCTTCTCTTCTAACCCACATTTGACAATGTCAACAAACAACTCTAGTTAACAGTGGGTTAGACCAGTTGATACATGCAAATGCTTGTGCTTTGGCTGCCCTAGACACTGGCTTGTCGCAGTTACAGACCTGCCTCATAGTTTCCACCTCTGATGCAGACTGTATTTTCTTTTGAATGTGACCTTGACAAAAAGAAACTAATCTCTCCTGATTTTCCTGAGATGTTCTTAGTTTTAAAACTCAAACTCTCATGTCACAGTAAGCCCCAAAATATTGGGGAAACCAAGAAGGTTGCCCACTCTTCTTGACCATGTCCCATCGAAAGAAAGTCTAATTTATCTGTCTTGAATCTTGGCTGTACTTAGTGACTATCTTGCCCCAACAGAATGTTTCCAAAGTGATGCTGCACCAATTGTAGGATGAGGTCAGAAAAGGCTGTGTGGTTACTACTGTTCTATTGGAACATTTGCTGTTCTAAGAGATTGGGGACACTCTCATTCAGAAAGCAGATGTCATGCTGAGAGAAGTCAATCCCACATGGAAAAGCCACATGCAGGTGTCTGATTGTCAGTTCCAGGTACGTCTGACATGTAATGAAGCTTCCAGATGATTCCATTCTCAGTCATTCGAACCACCTCTAGTGTTCAAGGCTTCTCAGCAGGAGCCATAAACATCATGAAGCAAAAATAAGCCAATTCTACTATGCCTTGGATGAATGGTTGACCCCAAAATTCATGAGCAGAATAAAATGACAATTTGTGTTACTAAATGTGGGGTGGTTTATTATGCACCAATAGGTAGTCATAATCCCATCTAATTGAAAAGGTTTCAAGCGTACTCCAATTTAGACATGCCTCTGTGAAGACTGCTGTTCAAGCACTCTGCTTCTCAATTGAATTTTATATTTCACCACATTCTTTAAATTAACCCAGTCCAGTAACCCAGTCTTTCAGAATTTTTTTCAAAAGAAAACCTTATAAGCAGTAACTATTCATCAAGCATTACCTTGATCCCATATCTATATTATTTTATGTAATCTTCACAACAGCCTGGAATGCTCTCATTCCCATTTCACAGATGCACAGTTGTCACATTATAAGAACTGAGTTCTAATTCAAATATATATTTCATTACAAATGCTTGCTTTCACCAATCACATTATATTCTTCTTTCCTTGGTCCTTCCTCAGTAATCCTGAAGCTGTTTTTTTTTTTTTAAGTGAAATGACATTCAAAAAAATGAAACAAAACTATATATAATAAACAGCCTGACCAGGTGGTGGCATAGTGGATAGATCATTGGCCTGAGATGCTGAGGGCCCAGGTTCAAAACCCTGAGGTTACTGGCTTGAACACGAGCTCCAAGGCTTGAGTGCAGGGTCTACAGATTGAGCATGAGATCATACCATGACCCCATGGTCACTGGCATGAGCTGAAAGGTCGCTGGCAAGGGGTCACTGGCTCAGTTGAAGCCCACCTTAACCATCAAGGCACATATGAGAAAGCAATCAATGAACAACTAAGGTGCTGCAACTATGAGTTGATGCTTTTTATCTCTCTCCCTTCCTGTCTATCTGTCCTTGTCTCCCCATTCCACAATCAATCAATCAATCAATCAATAAAATAAAAAACAAATGAAAGGACATAATTGCCCTTGTATACCTATCTTATTTCAATATTGTGTCCCTTCAAAGAGGGATCCAACTAGCAAGCCCCTTACAGGGTGATGCTCTGCTCATATGGGGCTACTGCTCTGTTGCTCTGTAACCTAGCTATTTCAGCACCTGAGGTGAAGCCATTGAGCCATCCTCAGTGAACGGGGAGGAGAGAGAGAATGGGGGAGAGGGTTGAGCAGGAGGTGTGGAGAAGCAGATGGTCACTTCTCCTGTGTGCCTTGACTAGGAATTGAACCCGGGACTTCCACATGCTGTGCTGATGCTGTACTGCTGAGCCAACTGGCCAGAGCCTCTGTCACTTTCTATTGTTGAATGCCTTACTTTACATTTGCTGAGACTCAGTTTTATTGTTTGTAATAAAAGAACAATGAGGATAATGATGATAACAACTATCTCAAAATTGTGATCATTACATGATAAAATATAAAGTACCCAGGAGAGTGGTGGCTAAACGACATATACTCAGATGGCAGCTATTAATAACTTGAAGAAACTCTAAGAGGTCCTGTGCTGAAATGAGGCATTTTAGTAACACTCAGGGTAAGTGCCACAGATGGAGTGGTGTGGTTGACAAGACGTGTATGATGTAGGCATGAGCAAAGTGGCCCAGACATTGGCACCAACACACTGTGCTGACTGCCAGCATTACAAGTCTTCTACTCCACCCAGATTCAGGGAGATAAAAAAATTAGCTGGCAGCTGCTATTACCCTATTATCTGCTTGTGGGCAAATTCGTTCATTTTTCCGATCAGCAACGCAAATAATTGTACATTTCACTCCAACTCTGGTAATATGATTTCGGACAATGCCAGAAAATAAAAAGGCATAAGTTTATCTTCATATTGTTAAGAAAAAAAGACAAAAAAAATGGAGAAGAAAAGTGGGACTGTTCTTCAGGTTAGGTGCCCTAAGCTGGAAGCAGAGAAGGAAAGAAGCTGTCCGTACAAGCATGTGAGCACATGCACACACGCTCACCCTACTGAGCTTCTCAGCTTAGAGCTGCATGTTAGAAAGCAGCTGGGAGCTTTTAAAAATACTATGCTCTGCCACCCCGAACCTACTGAATCAAAACACTCCACACGTAATTCTGACGTGTACCCTGTAGTTAGAAGCTTTGTTCCAAAATAATGAACATAGAGATACACCTTAACTTCTATTTTTAAGGTAAAGATAAAGATGTCTACCTTGGAAACTATACATTAACTTTTAGTTCAGTGTTATTAATCTAAAAGCAATGAAAGCCATATTTCTCTATGTCACACAAGCATCAGAGAAAGATAATGTCATTATATTTTTTAACATGAATAATCAGGCACTATACTGCTTTTCTTAAAATTGGTTTCATTGATGAGATAACTGACCCTGTGTAGTGGTTGCCTCTTTAGTAAGAATAATGCCCCTTTACTGCTACATACCTCATGCAGATCATTATCACACATCCATTTTCAGTTATTTCCTAATATTTAATCAGAATTAAACTATGAATAACTTCGAATAGTGTTTGTAATGTTTTTGACATTTGAATTTCTACTTGTCACAGAACTGCAAGAGGTTATTGTTTCTTTTTTCTTTTCTTTTTCTTTCTATTTTTTTTTTATTCAGTGAGAGGAGGGGAGGCAGAGAGACAGACTCCTGCATGTGCCCAGAACAGGATTTGGCAAGCCCACTAGGGGGCGATGCTCTGCCCATTTGGGGCATTGCTCCATTGCTTGGCAACTGAGCTCCTCCATAAAGCCTGAGGAGGAGGCCATGGAGGCATCCTCAGTGCCTGGGGCCAACTCACTTCAATTGAACAATGGCTGCAGGAAGAAAAAGAAAGAGAAAGAGAGAGAGAGAGAGATGCGAGATGGGGAGGGCTGGAGGAGCAGATGGGTGCCTTTTCTGTGTACCCTGACTGGGAATTGAACCTGGGACCTCTACACACTGGAGCGACGCTCTACCACTGAGCCAACTGGCCAGGGCCAGTTATTGTTGTTTCTAGGCCATGATTTCAACTCCTTACAAACTGATGATAGAAAAACAGTTCTGAGAAAGTGTAAAACGAGGTTAACTAAAATCTACTTAATGGTTAGGGTTATTATTAATAATTGTCTTTAATCACTTTCAACATAAAAAATTAGAAAAAACAAAGAACATTTAATACTATTATGACTAGAGTATGAAAAAATTAAATATGGCTACTAGTTTGCCATATTATTTTTACTAATATTTCTATTATTACTGGGTCTGAAAATCATTTCAAGTTCTAAGCATTTAGTTTCCTTTCTGCTTATCTAAATCAAGGTAGAGTAAAACAACATATCCCACAACTTCCAGTGTAAAACAGTTTTAAATGAAATATTTAAAATCTTTATTAATGACCCATCCCCTTAGACATTATCAAATGCCAGCTCTACTATTGCAGGTGGTCCACTAAACATTTGGAAAGTACACAAAAGAATGAGCCCAGAAGTGCTAACGATATATTTCACATAATTTCATACATATATTTCATATAATTAATATATGTATAGGATAATAATTATGAGATCATTCATAATACAGAATTTGTTTCCTTTCACAAATCTTATGTATTGAGTCCTGTCTTATAAATTCTGGTGGTTCCCAATCATATTGTAGCCATACTCTTTTCTTAATTAAACCATGGACATAATGGAATCTATAACCATCACTTCACTTCAGACTTCTCTATATATACTAATAAATATAACAAACAAAATAAGATAAAACAGTCCTGTCTCTAAGGCCATCTTCTTTCCAGATCCAAGGTCAGAAATAAAGGATCTTGGGCTAAATTTTTCCTACAACCTGATTTTGAACAGTCTATTAATGTAGACCACCCTTCACCTCATTTTTTAATAGTTAGTTGGGAAGAAAAAAACACTTTATGATGTGAAATAATATAAAATTCAAATTTACATGTTCATAAAGTTTTATTAGAATGCAGTCACACTCCTTTGTTTACCTATTTTCTATGGCTGCCTCCCAGGTACAACAACAAAACTCAGTAGCTTTGATAGAGTCCTCACAGTCTTCACCCAAAGACTAGCCTATTTACTATCTGGTCCTTTACAATAAACGTTTGCCAACTCCTGCTCCAGATCATTTCATTTACTACCTTTGGGTATGTCACCTCTGCATTCTGCAAGTATCACAATTTCAATATGAAAAAACAATTTGTTATCATTCCTCCCAAACCAACTTATTTTCCTTTCAACAGTGAAAAACCATTTGTGACATGTTTATTTTTTACTATTTATTAAGTTCCAAAGAATCCTGCCTCATCAATATTTCTCACATTTGTCTTTCTCTCTGTCATTATCACTAAACCTAAGTTCTGGGCCCTCATACGGACTATTAATGCAGTTAATTATATCTTTCTCAGCTCTCTACAACATTACGCTCTTCCAATGGCTTCCTCAACTTTCTGCCCCACCACACTTAAAAGAGTTCTTGTAACTCTGCTCTTAGGTATATTATTTCATTATAGTGGATGCAGTTAGCAGTTAGGGTGATAGGAAGTTAAAATATACCCCAAGATATGCAGAAAGGCATGTCAGTCTCATTGTCCTTGATAAAAACCTTCTAGAATGACTTGTTCTTCTTATTCTTTTACTTAAATATGCTCTCCAGGTTTATAAATTCCCCTACAACCTGGCGTATACCTGTGTGCCCAGGAACTTCTCTTATAGAACTTTTTCTACTGTAGAATCCATATATCTAGCATGACCAAGAAATCCTCAAACAAACAATTGCCTAAATTTAACATACTGCTTCAGGCAACTGCGTATCTTTGGTTTCCCAACTCTTTCGGTGTGGTAAAATATGTTGCAGCTCTGAAATTGCATTATTTTACAAAGCTTTTTCCAACTGTCTCTATCCTCTGTCATCAAGGACTCTTTCTTCAATGCTCTCAATGAATCCGGACAAACAGTTCACTTAATTACTCTTATTGATTATATGCTCATTGTCCTTTACTAGACTGTAACCTCTCCAAAATTAGGAACTAAGTTTGTATCCCCAGAGCCCAGCAATGTGGTAAGTAGTCAATAAATATTGGCTGGGAAAAACTAAAGAAATTACATCTATCACCTTTCAGTGACTATTAGGTAAGTATTTTCTTCATTGATAGCTCACAACCCACATAGAACTACTCTAAGTGATTTAAGGTGGGTTATTAAAGTCCCAGTGTGGACCAGTCATGCATTTCATTGGTAATAATAAGTTGCTGATATCCAAAAAACAAAATTTGATCTGTTATGATGTTTCTCAATCACCCTCCCAATTTAAAAGTGAAAAATAATCTTCATTGATAGTCCTTATCGATCTCATTATTCTTTATTAATAGTCAATTCACTCACTAAACAATGTCTTTTACACCAGAACTTTTATTTGTTGAAAAGCAATCTAACATAAAATACTTTTCAAAGTTACTGCAAAGATTTGACTGCTTCTAGAAATATTCTAGAGAATATTCTTCAAAACAAAACATAGTCACTCTTATAAATGTGAGACTTTGGGTCTTATAATTTTATTGTCTCTTTTATGTTTTACTTTACAATAAAAAAGTGGTTTCTAGCTTATTACATAAATGTTGCAGAGATAACATTGCAAATGGTTTCATGTATACCCAGAACTCAGTTTCTTATATTTGTAACATCATACATTACTATGCACAATTGTCGAAACTAACAAAACAATGTTAATAAATTATTGTTAACTAAACTCCAGAGATTATTTGGAGTTCATCAGCCTTTCCCAAATGTCTTTTTTCTGTTCCAGGATCATATCCAGGATAAGGCATTACACTTAGTTGTCATGTTTCTTCAGGTTTCTCTGGACTGTGATACTTTCTTGCACTTTCCTTGTTTTTTAAGATTTTGACAATTTTGAGGAATTCTGTTCAGATATTGTGTAGAATACCTTGTGCTTGTATCATGTTCTTTTCTCAAGATTAGACTGGGAATGTGGGTGTTTGAAAGGTTGAACATGAAGGTGAGGCGTTATTTTGATCACATCGTATCAAGTGTATGTGTTCTTAACACGTTTTATTGATGATGATGTTTGCATTGATCATTTCACCAATGTAGTGTTTCCCAAGTTTTTCTACTGTAAACTTACATTTTACCCCTTCTTCAATATAATATTCTTTGGTAGCAATATACTAAGTGTAATCCACAATGAAGGTATGGGAATTAAGCTTTATGTCTTCGAGGAGGGAGGATTTACACAAATAACTTGGAATTCTTTTCTATAGGAGATTTGTATCTCCTCTACCATTTTTTAATTTTTTTCAATCATTAATTGTATCAGTATGGTCTCATTGATACTTATTTCAAACTGTAGGTTATAATTCAATGTTATATTACTAACCTGTTACACAAATTATTTTAGCTTTGGCCATAGGAGCTCTTTTGGGTTGGTTGCTCTAGTCTTTGACATGTCACTATCTTTTTATTTTTTATGCATTTCCTTACTTTCTGGCCCTATAGAATTCTTCAGGCTTATTAGGTATATTTTTTGCTCCAGCCCGGAATCAGACATTTATCCAAGGAGCTTGGTTTATTTTACTGGATAATTATCTTAGATGTCAGGACTGGGGTGCTGGATGATTTTTTATTTTATTTTATGTTAGCTTCAAATTTGTGAGACAAGTATTGCCCAGTCAACTTTCTGGATAACTTCCATTAATACTCCAACCCTTCTAATGAATATGAATACCAGCATAGTCACATACATATGTATTTCTACCAATAAAGAGGCAATCCATTTCCAGATACTCTGGCTTATAAGTATGCAAAGAGAGAAGATTTCTTAGAATATAAACCAAACTACATCGGCAAATGGTAACTGTAATATAAGAATACTCAAAGATAAATATGCTTTCAATGTCAAGTAATAGATCTCTTAAATATAGACTACAGGAAAAAAGCTATAAAGAAAAACAATGTTCAGAAACCATTATACCTAATACTTCCCAAATCTGGCTTCCTCTTGTTCTGAGTTTTATAAATAAACCTGTCTCTTGGGACAGTGACTGGGGATCCTGGAAAGGATGAATAAATCTCACATATTAGGAACTATGAGTAAACATCAATTTAAGAAATGCAATTCAGGTAAAGCAGAAATGTTTCAGCAGGTGGTTTTTGAGAGTTGGGGGGTGGGAGACAGAGGACACCAACAATCTTTTTCAATGTCTCCAGGAGAGAAATATTCTACCCTTAGAAATGTTCTAGGAGAGAAATTAAAGTAATAATACTTTATAGACAGAAAGTACTTTTTAACTTTTCCAAGTACTTTTATAGCCATTATGCTGTAGCCAAAATAAATTATCTAGTAGCACATAAGAAAATTAGCAAATGATGGGGCAGTAAACACACTGTGATAGCATACCGATGGTTTAGGAGAGAAATATCTGATAATAATATTGTACTTCCTTCAGAAACCAAACTGTGGTAGAATAAAAATATGTTTGGTCTTTATTTCAATTCCTGTCCTAAAGGTCATAAAACCCTTGTATGGATTTTTGTTTGTTTTTGTTGTTGTTTATAGCAAGTCTCTTTCTATACTATATAGAAGTTTATACTCAACAGGTAACTCTGGGTAAGTCCCCTAGACAGGGCTAGTTGAGAGAAAGCCCAAACACATAATTGGTGAGTAGAGATTTTCAAATCTGCTCTCAACCTACTTGGAAAGGAGTGGGCATCTGGGGATTAGATTATAAAACGTTTAAACAAAGACATTCAGAGAGCTTCTGGGTTAGGAATACATAGAGCACATTGAAGTTCTACTGAATCCCACTGTCAACCCCATACAGTGTCTTATAAATCACTTCCGTTTGGCTGTTCCTGACTTGTACTCTTTACAGTAAAGCTGTGATGCTAAGTGGAGCCCTTCCTTGAGTTTTGAGTCGTAGGAATTGTTCTACTGAATTACTAAACCTGAGGTAGGGGAGAGGGAGTCATGGGAGCCTCCTGAATTTGTAGTCAGCTGGGCAGGAGTGTGGCTGCTTAGGCACCTGTTAGTATCTGGTGTCTGAAGTGGGGATTCTTCTTGGTCTGAGCCAAGACTTTGGGGGCTGCTCTTAAACTTTGGGGGCTGCTCTTATTCTGGGAGATAGTGTCACAATGAAATTGAATTGTTGGAAATTTAGTTTTTAGAAAACAAAAACCTTAAAAAAATGACAATATTTATTAGATATAATAACATTTAGTTCCTAAATGCTCTTTAATTCCAGACTTTCATTCTTAGTGTCTTCAATGTAGTAGTAAGAAAAGCAAAGAAAAGCAAAGTTACTAATGCCATTAATTTGAAATTGCAACTGGAAGCTTTTTATTCTTTATTTATTTATTTTTGTTGTTTTGGTGTGTTTTTTTTTTGTGTGTTTTTTTTTGGTATTTTTCTGAAGTGAGAAGCAGGAAGGCAGACAGACAGACTCTTGTATGCACCCAACCAGTATCCACTGGGGAAGCCCACTAGGAGGCAATGCTCTGCCCATCCGGGGCCTTGCTGTGTTGCAACTGGAGTCATTCTAGTGCCTGAGTCAGATGCAATGGAGTCATTCTCAACGCCCGGGGCCAACTTTGCTCCAATGGAGCCTTGGCTGTGGGAGGGGAAGAGAGAGATAGAAAGGAGAAGGGGAAGGGCAGAGAAGCAGATGGGTGCTTCTCCTGTGTGCCCTGGCCAGGAATTGAACCTGGGACTTCCACTCACAAGGCCAATATTAGGCACCAGGTAGCATTCTAAATATGTTTCTAGTAAGAAAAGGAAGTAGCAAACTGAGAGAGAAACACTAGGAATTCATTTTAAGGAAATTAAAAACACTGTGGAGTGGATACAAATTGCTAGCCACTTAGAGAGGAAATGGCACTGTTATGATGCTACAAAATTTTGTTCTCTAAATGGAATTTTAAAACCTTGCATTATTTCAAAGTTGTTGACAACTTCAAGGAAAGCATTTCATAAGTATAAAAGCAAGGAATAATAAGTAATTATGAAGTTCTTGAAAAAACAGCATAAGAAACTGCCTAAAATAGTGGTTCCCAAATGCCAGCCTAAAATATCCATTTCTTTTTTTTTTTTAATTAGAACTCCAAAGAATATTCTTTTTTTTTTTTTTAAATATTTTATTTATTGATTTTTTTTAGAGAGAGAGGAGTGAGAGAGACAGAGAGAGAGAGAAGGGGGAGGAGCAGGAAGCATCAACTCCCATATGTGCCTTGACTGGGCAAGCCCAAGGTTTTGAACCAGCGACCTCAGTGTTCCAGGTCGACGCTTTATCCCACTGCGCCACCACAGGTCAGGCCAAGAATATTCTTTATTCTAAGACTATGACCTTTATTCTCTCCTTCCTCTTTGGAAAATGATTGAAAATATTATTTCTTTTTATGAAATGAAGCCAATAATAGTTTTAACCCTTTGAGTAGTGAGTTTTTTGTTAACCTTTTGAGTGAGGACATACATGAATGTTCATACTACTCAAAGGGTTAAAAATATACATATAATATCCTTTCTTGAAAGAATTAAAAATAGCTGTCGACCTTGTTTTTCTCATCCCTTCTTTATGAATACATATATTTATTTGGTTAAGTTTTAGCAGTACACAAAGTCTTCTTTAGGACAGGTAATCTGAATTGTTAGGGTAGTGTGGGTGAGCTGTGCCTAGGATAATAAATTATATAACAAGAGTGGAACACAGAGCTACATATAAACATCAGGCATTATTTATCACTGAAAAGCAATGCATTTCTCTCACATCTTAAAGTTAGTTAATAAGAGGTAAATCTTAATAAGGGCCGTAGAGGGCTATCTATGCTTATCCTCATTTGTGAAGAAGTGATGTCACAAGAAGGATCTATCACCAATAAAGGTCCTGATAGAAAACTATGAGGGTAAATTGAGAGGATCTCTGTTTGATTTGTTCATTAAAAATCACTGCCACTCTAATGCGAGAAATAAATTCATCATTCAGTTGATATAAGACTGCATGTGTACTGTGTTTATGTTAGAGCAGGCTGTTGTATTTTGTTTGCTTCATCCAGACAGTGAAAACCCCTTGGGGCCATTATTAATTGCATAAATGTTAAGAACTTTATTTTAATGGAAGGGTTTTGCATAAATTCACTTATAAGGTTTTGTAACTTTGGGCAAGGTACTACACTCTCCATGATGCAGCTGTCTTGGCTATAAAATAGGGAGAAACAGTGCCTACTACCTAAAGCTATTGTAAGGGTATAGAAACACTACTTTAACAAGTGCACACTGTTTTGCCCAGCACAGGGCATGTTTAATAAATAGTAGTGACACAAACTGTCAGTAATAAAAGTAACAGTAGAGTCAGAATTAGAGGGATAAAGGGTTACAATTATCCCGATTTTCTACATTTGCTCAATAATGCAAATTTTGTTTCACCACCACAAGCTTCAATAATCTACATCTCAGGGATGGATGTTGGGAAGTGCTTCCCAGGTAATTTTTACACAAGAACTTATGGAGATGACCAAGTCCTTAAATAGAGACTGGTTTACATATTTTCTATATGCTTATATTTCTTGAAGAAATATTAATTGCTTAAGGACATCACGGAATGATGTCCTTGCCCTGGAGAGTAAAGACTGCAGACTTTGTGCTAAATGACAATAGGAGAGGAGATCAAAGAAGCATAAACTGCTGCTAGTGGCTCTCCTGTAGGGAACAAAATAAGTTCCTTTCTTCCACAGCCAGAAGCTGGTGATGTTAAAAGAGGGGAGGTTAGATGTGTTCTTAAAAAGTAAAAAGCTGAGTTTTAAAACAGGAGTCTTTGAGTAAAATCATCTACCTGGTAATTCTATACAGATTTTGAGACTGGACTCATTAAGATTTTTCCATATTTAATTTTACACATTTGAACTAAATGCAATAAACAAATTAAATAAACTAACCATGGCATCTGTACTCCAGAATGGTTTTTATATTATACTATATAATACATCAATATAACATCTATGTTAACTAAGCAGAGTTTAGAGAAACCAAGATAAACACAGTAATATGGCCACCCTCAACTTTGTTATTTTCCATCCTGGAGGCCTCCCAACATGTAAACTTTAACATCTAAATTTTAAATTGCTTTGGAAAAAGTTAGACATTAACAAATATGTATTTTAGGTATGATTTTTTCCTCCATAAACATATACATAACTACATAATCCGTTCTGGACTAACCAAAAGCTATACCATTCTTTTTACTACTTGTATGGCAGAACAAGTCTTCACTGTGGTATGTTGACAATGTCTTTCAAGATTTAAATAGTAAACACATCACATCCATTATGTTCTGCCAATAGCACAAAAACAGTTTTATATGTCATTGGAGAGGTTTATTATGTTTACTATCTCAAAAAAACTTTAATGTATAATTCCTGGAGATTCTAGTCTAAAATTTTTTGAAAGTTCTTCAAAAAAACTCTACCATGTTTACTCTGTAGAAACTGTCCTCTAAAAATGACACTCAAATGCATTGAATCAAGAATCTCAATTTTTTATTCACATGATAGTTACCTAACAAATGCTCCTGAAATAAATACTTAGTCCTTTCTGAACTTTACAACTTTGCTCACTTAAGTTGCTACAGAAGACTTTTGTCATTTCACTACATAACATGACTTTTGGTTAAATCACTATACTACAAAAAAAATAACAATAATATAAAAGAACTTGGACATGAAAGTAATATATGTGATAAAAGTAGTAGATAAAAAGATAAAATTATATCTGTTTTAGAAGAACAGATATGAAGCATTTAATTCAAATTCCTATTATTAAATGATTAAAGATGTCATTCGGCTCACTTTTTAATTGATTTTCATTATTAGGAAATGTGCTCTGTCTAGGGTTACATTAGGCTTTTCCTGTTTGTTACACAGGTGATGCTATCGAAATAGTATATATATTGACAGAATTCTTAGAGTTTCCTTATATATTTAAATTTCCACTTAAATACAATCCTATATAACATGAAAGATAGTTAATGCTGTTACCAAGAAGTAATAGCCCTGTCCTAATAGAGTATCTATTTTGAGTGTAAAATGATGCAAAGAAATTGCTTTCTAGAGAGATCCTAGAGAATGAGTAGTTTTAGGTTTACATTTTATCTGTTATTAACAACACAATTTCCCTGCATAGTCTGAAACTCTGGCCTGGAACAAAATTAGGCAAAGGGATCTAAGATGGAATGGATCTAAGTTTGTTACTAAACTAGGGATCTAAGTTTGTTACTAAACTTAGCTTTATCCCCTCACTAAGAATGGTAATAGTAAAGTCTGATATCAGAACCCATTGTACTCTATATTTCACTGATGGTAGGTATACAGTAAATTGGATAAGAACATTTAAAACGAGGACAAGAAAGTTAATTGTTTAATTTCTCTAGGATTCAGGGTCTATACTTTTAAAATAAAAATAATTAATAATAACTCAAAAGCTGCTGTGAGGACAAAAGGAGATAATAACCATAAGGTGCTTAGCAGAGAGCATGTGGCCCATGGCACGGCCTCAATAAATATTAAGAGAATGTGGACTGACTGCCACAATGAGTTAAAGAATTCTGAGTTAATGAGTTCTAAGTTAAAGAATTCCTCAAATCATTGTTTTTATCAAGATCCATACCGGGAAACTGCGTACCTATTAGGAGTGAAGATTCTTATGTCCACATGAGGAGAAAAAAGGAAAATAATGTTAAAAACCTGCCTGAATATGCTAGATATTATGGCATATAATTCAAATGAATATTTTTCAAGTCAGTCTGTGCTTTGCAAAAGCATTCTGTTTACATGTAATGTGTTTATACCTAAAATACTCATGGCAATGTTTACTGAAATTAGAAAATATTTTAAGCAGTCCTCAAATCAGGGATAAACTAAATGTGTTTGATTATGTTGATTGCATTTTCTCTTTTGTTTGTAAAAAAAATGGAGTTGTAGCTGGCATTTAGATATTCAACAAGTAAAATATTTGTAAGAAAAAATTGGAAATTTAATCTAAAAGACAATTAAAATCAAAGACGTGAAACAGTTGTTACAGAACTGTTCGTAAAGCCGACACATGACTTCCATATAAAATAGACAAAAAGACCACCCGAAATGCTGCAGAGAGAATGTTTAATGAGGTTACACAAAAAGAGTTAAGGTACACCATTTTTTGCTCAATAAAAGGGGAATCCAGTTTTTGAAACACCCCATTAAAGTTTTTCAAAATTTTCACAGAAAAGCAGATTGGGATCGATCCTAACGGTACAAAGAGCTTCAGCACTAAGTGAGGCTGGGGATAAAGACAGCACACAGCACTGAAATGTTTGTGCTTGAAGGAAGCAAATACTTCCTTGGTAACGGAATGCTAAATAATTACTGGATTTAATGTAAAATTTGAGCATCTATGTAAGCAGACTGGAACTTTTTTACAAATAGCTGAAATTCTATGGTAGGCTACTGTGAGAAAAAAAAATTCATACAGAAAAAGGATCAATAGAACTTGAAGCATAAGTAAAAGAAATTGGACAAGTTTAAACTTAATTCTTCTTTTACAACAGTAGTTGAGACATTTCATTAGAAGAAAACTGGTTATTCTTATATCTTCTGTGTATCGCTAAAACCCAAACTTGCTAAATTGCATATACTTCCTATTTATGTGAGTTGGCTCAATTATCATGAATTATTTAAACAGTTTTATAAAGCATTTCTCTAAACATTGTTATGGACCAAGATCTGAATGAGTTTGAATTGTCTTCGCCATCTTCTGTCATGAACTGGACACCTGTCTCCTCAGTAGCATGTCTCAGAAAATCCTGTTTACTTTTGTTATTATGTATTTGGACATAAGAGGATTTCTGGAACAGAGAATAGTTAGAGGATGCTAAATTCAACCTTTTAAAAAGTTTGGTCCTTCAATTAATTTCTTGCATAATACTATTAAAATTATTAACCTATTATTCTCTCATTACTAAAGTACCTTCTAATTAAAAAAAATTAAAAACAGCTCTATGGAGTTAGTGAGGTTTGGGGGGAAAGCTCTCCTCCCCAGGTATTTGTGCTTAGATTGTAAACTGGAATAATATACCTGGAGGACAACCGTCATGAGTATTTTAAAGATGTTACAACATTTTGCTTAATCTTTGATTTAGAAATTCCATTACCTAGGAATTTAGTCTAAGAACACAATTTAGTCTAAGTCTAGATGGGCACAACAAACATAATCACACAATTTGCAATAATATTCACTGCTGTGCTATTTGTAATATGAACTAATTGGAATTATCCTAATTACCCCATAATGAGATTGGTTTAATACATTACCATATACCCATACAAATTAAATAAAATACCAACATGAATAATATTGTAGAAAAGTATTTATACATGTGATCATCTTTTTTCATGAACTGTTTTAATAGCACAGGAGAGAGTGAGAACTGTTAATAAAAAAAAAAATTAAAAAAAGAGAGAGAAAAAAAGATGGGAGACCTGACTACTGGTTATGAGTAGTTTCTTCCTAATTCTCTATATAAGAGACAGTCCATAAAAAATAGGTAAAGGGACATTCCAGGATATTTTTTGCCAGACAAAAAATTAAAATGCAAAGAAATAACTATCAAAACATATAATAGTAATATAAAGGTCTACTGTACACACTAGAAATGTATTTGATGATTGCACCTATCCACATAAATTTAAAAAATAAATTTAACCAGGACAGCTGACTTGCTTTAAGAAAAATATTTTCCTTCTTTTGTACCTGCCCTCATTCATTTTTCTTTCCTAATATTTAATGAGTAGCTACTATATGCCCTTCAGTCCAGATACACAGATGCCCTGTAGGAACAATCAGTTCACTTATTGACTGATGTGTAAAAAAGAAGTGCACAGAGTGTGAAAAGTGTTAAACAGATATAAACGCATACCAGCACAAGAGAAGAGGGAGCTGGTAAGAGAAGGGAAGAGAACACAGTCCAAAAACAGTGAATGGAGTTTGAGTCTGTTGGAATCACACAAACAAAAATTGAGGAGGATTTGCAAAAAAAAAAAGCAAAGACAGTTGAAATGGCATAATGTTCAAACCATGAAACTGCGTTTATTGCCCCTGTTCACTTTCAGCCAGGCTTTTCCCAATAGGTAGAGGGGAAAAAGTAAACATACAGACTTGCACTAATTACTTTTCTGAAACCTCTGACTGGTGCTCTTGTTTTACTGATAGCAATTGCTATAGTAAAACTAGCACAGAAAAAAGTAGAAGGCAAAGATGAAAGAGAAAACACGAATTAATTAGCACAATTTCTTGCAGTTTGGAGAGGCAGAGACTCACATGAATGTAGTACAGGCACAGTCCACTAATAAAATTATTAGTGGATCTTATGCTAGATAGAGTATAATAAGATGTTTAGCTGTTAGAGACAGAAAATGCAACACATTAATGGCTAATTCAAGAGATCATTTCATTTCTCTCTGAAGAGAAAACATTTCCAGTGCTAGTATGAAAGCAGTCATCTTCTACTATGTCCCTCCTTTCTTTAAAACATATAGTGTTCACTTTGTGATCTTACATAATGGCGTACAGAACAGCCAGCCAGTCAGAAAGATAAAAAAGGCAAGAAGATTGCCCCCCTTCTTTCAAGAACAGTTCCTGGAAGTTGCACACACCATCTCTCTTTATATATTATTGGCTAAGACATACCTTAGTTGCAAGGGTAAAATCTCTTTATTCCCTGGAGCCAAGAGTGCAGCTAAATAAGAGGGCTCCAGTACTGCAAAGTAAGTACCAGATACTACCAGATCCTGGTGGACATCTGGCTGTCACTGCTACTTGGATCTATAAATTTATATTGAAAAATTTAGAAATTACATCAATTTGAACCAATTGCTAAGAGCGAAAAACATTAAAAATGTTTACAGCATGAAAAATATATCTGTCTCCATTTCTCTGCCTCTGTCCTACACTCCCTTCTTGCCTGGACCCACATTTTGAAATGGTTAATCCCCTGGTGTTCTGCATTGCCTTTGCCATTTGAGTCACTCAGTGTTTGTATAGATGAGGTAATAATCCCAAGACTTCTAAGTTTCTCCCTTTCTTTTCTTACATGTGTTTCCTCATAACCTACTACTGAAGGCAATTTGTAATAGCCCTTATAGAGCCAAAGCTAGGACACCTGTTTGCAATCTCCAATGTATAAACTACATCTTCTGGGTAGACTGTACGCATTCATGACTAGAAGCCTCTATTTAGATGATCTTTTTGAGAAAATTATCCTGAAGTCATCAGCTATTCAAAACAGCAAATGAAACAGCTTCATACAAAGAACAAATTGCTTTCAAATAGAGTTTATATATGTAGATCTATCTCCTAATTTTAGGAGTGTGACAAAACTGATGGATTTCATTCATCTGGAATCGACACATTAAGTGAAGTACTAGTCTACTTTTTTTTTTTTTTTTTTTTTTTTTTAAGACCAAGAGCACCTGAGATGATGGTTCTTTGGCCAGATGCTTTTTCCCCCCCATGGGACGATGACTCATAGTCGCAGATGTTTTTGTGTCTGTGTAACTAAATGCAAAAAAGCTATCTCACTGGCCTGTTCAATCATCCAGTTATCTAAATCTAAACTCTGAAAGCACCAAAGCAGAATTATGAAGATTTTATAGCCCTTAGGGATATCCCTTTAGTTGTTCCAAAAGCAAATATCTTAGATTAAAAAATACATTAGACGAGAACAGAACATAAAATTGATTATACATTTAGCTATGTAGGAAAATCCACAGGAAACAAAGAGAGAAACCAGAGGGTGTAAAAAAAAAATTCTTACAGCCAATATATGATTTTCTTAGTCACCTGCAAACATTTACCTCAGTTCCCTTATGTGAGTAATATTTTAACCTATATAATTCATTTTCATATTTCTCTGTAGTAGATTGCTTTTGGTATTAAAAGGTTTAGATTGTATAGAGTTTTATTCACTAGTGCCTTTTTAATGTCTCCGTATTATGAAAATGAAATTCTGTCATACATAGACAAACAGATTTAAGTTAGGCTTTGGGAGTTTGCCATTTTATAAAATTTTCCCTTAGGAGTTTCAGCTAATTAAACAAATGATTGCAAAATACACACAGTGTCAACTTTGCTGGCTCCTACTATATAGACAACTAAAGCCAAATTTTGCTGGCCTCTTCCCTATTCTCCTCCCCCCTCCCGCAAGTATGTACTACAATAACAATGTGTACAAGGATAAGAGTAAAGTTCAGGCAGTAAGGAACACAAAACTTTCAAAAGAATACCAGGCAGGTATAATTATTTTATTTTACTATTCATACAGGTATTCAGCAATGGAAATTATTATTTTTCATAATAAATAATTTATGTTACTCTATCCAATAATACAAAAAAAATCTATTCTAGCCCTGGCCGGTTGGCTCAGCGGTAGAGCGTCGGCCTAGCGTGCGGAGGACCCGGGTTCGATTCCCGGCCAGGGCACATAGGAGAAGCGCCCATTTGCTTCTCCACCCCTCCGCCGCGCTTTCCTCTCTGTCTCTCTCTTCCCCTCCTGCAGCCAAGGCTCCATTGGAGCAAAGATGGCCCGGGCGCTGGGCATGGCTCTGTGGCCTCTGCCTCAGGCGCTAGAGTGGCTCTGGTTGCAATATGGCGACGCCCAGGATGGGCAGAGCATCGCCCCCTGGGGGGCAGAGCACCGCCCCTGGTGGGCGTGCCGGGTGGATCCCGGTCGGGCGCATGCGGGAGTCTGTCTGACTGTCTCTCCCTGTTTCCAGCTTCAGAAAAATGAAGAAAAAAAAACAAAAAAAAAAAAAAAAAGAAAAAAAAAATCTATTCTATAATTTTGAAATTATCTCATGGGTGTGTTCAATTTTGTCTTAAGAGAAAATCTATTCTTCTTGTGTGAAATATTCTTTGAAACAAATCTGTTTTGTTTTCTTTAACTCCCTTTTCTCTTTTTTCATTCCCCAAATTTCTGTCAACTATTTGGGGCAAACATCAAGTTTGGGGTCAATTACAATTAGTGGGTAGATAAAAAGGTATGGCAAACAGAAAATTCAAAAAGAACTTCCTCAAGAATATAGGCTATTGTAATTTTGACTTGAAAATCACTTGAGAATATTTCTAAAGCCTGAGGCTATATATGGAAATTTAAGGAACTAAATAATTTATATGCAAATACATAAGTGAGCCTCCAGCTTGTTGGAAAGGTGTGATGGAGATCAACAATTTTCAGCTGTGCCTAAGGGTTATCATGCTGTGAGTTTCCAATGTTTACAGTTTGAACTCAGATTTTGATTGTCATGGTGTTTTTGTTTAAGCAAAATAAGAGAAGAAAAGGAGAGGGGGCCTAATGCAGAAAAGGCAAGAGATAAAGAAAGAAAAGAGAAAAAGGAGGCTAGCTAACAGTTTGTCTTTTATGGGAACGTGGAAGGCCTGACTTTAAAAATCTATCCAATGTGAATTTTTAGTGAACACTGATAATCTACATCCAGAGTTTAGTTATGACTCCCCTTGAGAACAGGGGAAGCTCAGGAAGAAAATCTTTGATAGACTTTAAACAGAATGGAGAAGGGAGGAAAAAAAATTCTAAAAGACACAATCTAAAACAAAAACAAAACCAACCAACCAACCCAAGAGGCAGACTTTCCTCTGAGTACCCTATTTAGATAGACCCCCCAGAAGGAGCACCAATTCAACACTTTCCTTCTGAATCCAGAGGCAAACTTGTGAACATTGGCTGTGTCCAAAATTAGTTAGCTTATTCTTTAAGGAAAAACATATCATTTTAGAAGGAGCAGCAAGAAAACTAAACAAATAAAAAACAAGAAAACACTTTTTCAATAACTGTCCAAAGCTCTTAGCACAGTAACTAGTAACAAACATTGGAAAAGAGAAAAACAAAAATAGAGGAGTTCAGTGGTGTCTGACCAGTTAAAGGCACAGTACATAGACATGAACATGCTAATGGATTTAGGAGATTGAACTCAGATTTACATTCACAAAAGAGAACACTCGAAATGTGTTATTGCCAGTAATAAACTGTTAAAGCTTTTCTTTTCTTACATGCAAATGGGATTTTGAATCACTTAATGTGTATTTATGAAAATTAAATGACACAAGCTTGTTAATGGTTCATTCCTTAAATAAAAAAGGTAGCATCATGCCATTACATGAAACCCTGGATTTGCCATTTTTTATCAGACTATTCATGTCTTATCTCCAAAACTTAAAACTAAATCAAAATAACCCACCTATTAAAAAGAAAAGAACGTCACAAATTATGACAATTAAAAAGAAAAATATTACCATGTAAATTCATTATTTTCCTGTTAATTAAGTCAAGAATCACAACAGAACTATAAAATCTGTAGTTATACAAAAAAATAAAAAAACATTGGTAGCAACACACATTTCAAAACTACTAATTTTAAATACTCTAATACACACTGTAAAGCCAGTAGCCACAGCAACCATCACAGGCACCTGGCCCGTGCAGGTTCTCATTTGATTCAGATAGATCATAATGAAACAACAACAGAGTCATGGACTGGTGGAACATTTTCTTTATTTCTAGCCTCGTTCTCGGCAAGCTAATAAAAACAAACACACGTGCACCAAAACCCAGTCCCACATTCTCCAGTACCACAACCAGGAGAATCTTTTCCGAGGTTTTCTAGAGTCAAAGGCCCCACTGGCCCCACTCAGTCACCTTTGCACGCCTCCATCTTCGCTGCCTGCCCCTCTCTGCAATGGAATGGCCTCTTCCAAAATGGCCTCCTAGCTCCTCTTTTTAAAACTTTTAGGCACAAAAATCCCTCCTCCAGCACACATTAGCATAACCAAGCCGCTTCCCAAGCATGAAGGTAATTAACCATATCACCTGGGCAGCGGGCACTCACATGGACAGCACCATTTTTAACAATAAAAGTGAGCAAAACCAGAAAATACAGATTTTACAAACTTGTTTGCCCAATACACACCCTCTTCTTTTCTTCCTCATTGCACCATTCCACCCTGCCTACCAATTATTTTAAACAGAAAATCACTCTATTGATACAACTCTTTATATGATTTGGAAGATTGCTTTTGTGTTAGTTTTAGTAGTATTCAACTCCGATTTCTTAAAAGATCATTTTTATCTGCTCTAGGCACTTAAACACACAACTGAATGAGAGTGAAGTTATACAAAGAGCGTTTAATCTTTCATCAAATTGAAACAATCCCCTTATCTCCTCCACAATAAAACATAACAAAGGGGAAAAAATCATACAAATGGGCATCCTCAGACCATTTCTTAAAGCTAAAATGCACAGCCCCCCTTTTTTTAACTTTCTATTAGAAAAGTTACAGTTTGCATGTAATAAAACTTCATTCATTACTACAATAAAGTTGGCGGTTCTTCAATTTTTCTACTGTAACATGTTAGACACTACTGTATAGTTATATATATTAGATAATTATATCTATATTTAACTACATTAAATGGGTTCCTACAGGCTTCCCCAAAGTGCATGACTTTGTCATGTGAACTATTTTGAGTTGAAGGCAATCAAGACCCTGTGGGCACAGGGGCAATCTGCCCCTCCCCTAACTCCCCAGAAGAATCTAAATTGGCAGTCTTGCCCACAATAAGACTTATTACCAGAAATAACCTCTTATGACCTATCTCTATGGCAGGGCAAACCTCTAATTACCTAACATCTGCTCTTCTTATCACCCTACAAATTACCTTTTATCCCTCTGCAGCTTCAGGGCTCTCATCTCATTCCTTAACTGGAAGGTCATATCTACTTCTTTTTACCTTTCTATCTCTGAACATTTCATGTATTGAGAGTTTCTGACTCACATACGTGAAATTCCTCTATGTACGTATGTAATTAAATTTGATTATTTTCTCTTGTTAATCTGTTTCACATCTATTTAATTATTAGATCAGCTGAAAGAAACCAGAAGGATAGAAAAAAATGTTTCCTCCTTCATAAAAGTAACTCAGTTACAATGTTTATGTATAGTTCTAATTTACTTCACATAAAGAAATTTGAAGTTTCAGCATAGAGAAGAATGGTCTTGAATTTAGATACTTGACAATCTTACATTAAATAAAATCCTAAATAATGCAATTGCTTAACTACCATGAGAAATTCTATAAAAAATTCCTGTTTATTTCTGTTTCCCTTTTACATAGTAGCTTCATATTTGTCTTGGTAATTTTAAACCACAGTAAGCACACCCTTAAAATAGCTCTGTATTTTTCAGAAACTAAAAGACACATTTTCTTGATTTTTAAATTTGATATTTATTTTTATGCAAAATGAGATGGTCAAAGTGGTTCATGAACATTTCTTCTTTTTCCCCTTGTGATAGAATCCAGCAAGTGTAATTATGAGTAAATATTATCACAGTGTGATATAAATTTAGCCATAGATTGGGTTTTGGGTAATGTGACTAAAAATAATAAGAGTTTGATGAGAAACAACAACAACAAAAATCTCTATCAATAACAACAAAGAACACAGTTCTAAAACTTACTCCTAACTACATATAAACATCATGACAAATGATATTCACTTCATTTCATTTAACTTTGAAATAATAATGCAATGCCTTTCCCCAACCTCTGCCTCTGGGAAACAAGTCTTATTTACTGGTAACAACGTGTGATCCTTTTCCTAGAAGGCTATAATAATTGCTTTTTTTTTTTTTTTTTTTGTATTTTTCTGAAGTTGGAAATGGGGAGGCAGTCAGACAGACTTCTGCATGCGCCCGACCAGGATCCACCCACACACCCACCAGGGGGCGATGCTCTGCACATCTGTGGCATCACTCTGTGGCAACCAGAGCCATTCTAGCGCCTGAGGCAGAGGCCACAGAGCCATCCTCAGCGCCTAGGCCAACTTTGCTCCAATGGAGCCTTGGCTGAGGGAGGGGAAGAGAGAGACAGAGAGGAAGGAGAGGGGGAAGGGTGGAGAAGCAGATGGGTGCTTCTCCTGTGTGCCCTTGACCAGGAATCGAACCTGAGACTCCTGCACACCAGGCCGATGCTCTACCACTGAGCCAACTGGCCAGGGCAATAATTGTTATTTTTTAAAGTTGTTTTCTAAGAGATACTCGTATTTCTCTATTGTTATCATATCATTTACTGACTAAACACCAGGCTGCTGTTTAGAATTGTTTTCAGAGTCTTAGCTCTAGCCCTTAATAGCTGCATAACTCTTGATGAGCTAGCTACCTCATCTTCTCTAGGCCTCAGCTTCCTATGTCTATAATGAGGATAACGATACCTCCTTTCCAAATTTTCATAGGAATTAGAAATAACCAATATGAAGCACTGAACAGTGTATCAGGCTTAAAGTTGCCATTCAGCCAGTGGTGATCTTTCATGTTCTTATTTAATTTGCTGATGACATATCTAGCCATATTCCGCGAGTCTTGAATTTCACTTTTTCTTTCATTATTTAGTATTACTCCTACAGTTGCAGTTGGATAGAAGCTCAGTTAAAGTCATATTTTAAATTACATGTTTATAAAGGCAAGATTTCATATGACAGAATAAATGGAAATCACTTACCAATTTCTTTCCTAATCGAGAACATTTTAAAAAATTTAACAGAAGTAAATTGTTTTATGATAAATACAGTCATTTGGAAATGAAATGTTAATAAGTGCTATAATAAGTGTTCATGAATAATATTGTTATTCAAGGAAAAATATTAGCATAAAGGAAGACATTTCAGTTTTACATCTTTCTTGATTTGAAATTCTGGGTACTTCAAATTTACATAGTTTTGTTTTTTGGGTTTTTTTTGTATTTTTCTGAAGTTGGAAACAGGGAGGCAGTCAGACAGACTCCCGCATGCGCCCGACTGGGATCCACCTGGCATGCCCAACAGGGGCGATGCTCTGCCCATCTGGGGTGTTGCTCTGTTGCAACCAGAGCCATTCTAGTGCCTGAGGCAGAGGTCACAGAGCCATCCTCAGCACCTGGGCCAACTTTGCTCCAATGGAGCCTTGGCTGCAGGAGGGGAAGAGAGAGAGACAGAGAGGAAGGAGAGGGGGAGGAGTAGAGAATCAGATGGGCACTTCTCCTGTGTGCCCTGGCCAGGAATCGAACCTGGGACTCCTGCACACCAGGCTGATGCTCTATCACTGAGCCAACCAGCCAGGGCCAAATTCACATAGTTTTAGAAATGCATAATGTCCTGACTATCACACATTCAAATTTGATTGGTAAAAATGACAAGAGACTATGAAGTTTCATATCAATCATTTAATACTATCTACTCTAAATCACAGGGTAAAAAAAAATACTAGTGGATTTTATAAAGGAAACAATGCACTTAAATTGTTTCCAGTTGGTTTCTCCTACTCTAATGGCTCCAAGGTTTCAACTATTTATATTACAAATTTTATCCAATAGTACACAAAAATGAGTTTATATAGTTTGTTAGGAACATAGCTATAAAATATTTTTTTCAGTCATCATAGAATTTTGGAGCTTTAATGTAAAGAAAAGTTTTTCTACTTTAGAAAATGAAAAGATTTAGTTGCTTATGTGAAAAATATAAAGGGAATAAACTCAGTAAAAGTGTGAATTCTGAAAAATTGACAGAAGCCCCCACCCTCTTATCCACAATTTTGCTTCTCATGGTATGTATCAATTACCAGCAGTCAACCACAGACCCAAAATATTAGGTGGCAAATTTCAGAAATAAACTCTTCATATATGTGCCATTCTGAATAGCATGATGAAATTTTTGTGCTATCCTATGAAGTCCCACCCAGGAAGTAAAGTATCCCTTTGTTCAGTGTATCTGTGCTGTATGTACTACCCACCCCTTAGTCATTTAATAGTTCTCTAGGTTATCAGGTCAACTGTCTTAGTATCACAGTGGTTGTGTTCAATTAACCCTTATTTTATTTAATAATGGCTCCAAAGCACTAGTGGTGGTAATTTGGATATGCCAAAGAGTAGTTATAAAGGACTCCCTTTGAGTGAAAAGTTGAAAGTTCTCAGCTTAATAAAAACAAAAAGAAAAACAAATTTTGGCCCTGGCCGGTTGGTTCACTGGTAGAGCATCAACTCGGTGTGCAGATGTCCTGGGTTCGATTCCCAGTCAGGGCACACAGAAGAAGCACCACCCATGTGATTCTTCCTCCTTCCCCCTCTCCTTTCTCTCTGTCTCACTCTTTCCCTCTTGCAGCCAAGGCTCCATTGGTGCAAAGTTGGCCCGGGCACTGAGGATGGTTCATGGCCTCTGCCTCAGGTACTAGAATGGCTCCAGTTGCAATGGAGCAATGCCACAGATGGGCAGAGTAATACCCCCCTAGTAGGCTTGCTGGGTGGGTCCCAGTTGGGTGCATGCGGGAGTCTCTCTGTCTGTCTCCCTGCTTCCCACTTAAGGAAAAAAACAAAACAAAACAAATTTTATGCTAAGGTTGCTGAATTCTATGGTAAGAATGAAAGTTCTATCCATGAAATTGCCTAATTTATGAATTAAACTACCATAGGTATATATGCATAAGGAAAAACATAGTATATACAGAATTTGGTACCATCTGCCATTTCAGATGTCCACTGGGGGTCTTAGAATGTATCTCCCCAATGATAAGGGGGCAGGGATTATAGTATGTCATTTTTTTCCTTCTGATTAGCTATTCTTCAATCATTTTCTGCCAATAAATCTGATTATTATTTCTAAATCCCCAGCTGTTTAATGGATCTGATTTAATAATGCTTCTAATTATACCCAAGAGGGAAAAGAGAGTTGCTTGTATTTTAGAATTATACTATTTCTACTCAATTAAAAGCCATGTGCATTTTGTTGTTCCATGGCTGAAAATAAAACCTAACTTCAAAAGTTTCTATTAAATTTAACACTTATTAAATAACTAGAGTTCAAGGTAACATTTGTAAATGTCATTACTTATAGCCTTTTCATCGTGATGGCACATATTCAGAATAAAATGAAATTAGACCATGGGTTTTCTCCATGTTGTTATTTATTACAAATTTATAAATTACTGTTATACTATTTTCCATCATGTGCTATTTCATTGAATATTTTTTCAAAAAACACATTTCTTTTAAAACATTAAAAATATTTTAAGGTATGGCTGACCAGGTAATGGTATAGTGGATAGAGTGTCAGACTGGGATGTAGAGGACCCAAGTTCAAAACCTCTAGGTCGCCAGCTTGAGCACGGGGTCATCTGGCTTGAGTGTGGGGATGCTAGCTTGAGAGAGGGATCATAGACATGACTCCATGGTTGCTGGCTTGAGCCCCAAAGGTCGCTGGCTTGAAGCTCAAGGTCTCTAGCTTGAGCCTAAGGTTGTTGGCTTGAGTAAGGGGTTATTCATTCTGCTATAGTCCCCCGGTCAAGGCACACATGAAAAAGCAATCAGTGAACAATTAAGATGTTGCAACAAAAAATTGATACTTCTCATCTCTCTCCCTTCCTGTCTATCCCTGTCTGTCCCTCTTTCTCACTCTCTCTGTCTCTGTCAAAAATAAATAAATTTTTAAGGTACATTTTCTTGAATTTGTTTTTGTTCCTTACCAAGGTTTAAGCCCAATTTCAGTGTGTATGATAACATTAGTTACTCATTAATATGGTCTTTAAAGACCATAAATATAGCTGGAAACAAACAGGCAAAGTGTTTACCTTTGCACGTTTTTAATGTAGTATGAAGAAAGTGCCCTTGCAAAAATTATGCTAGCTTTTCTCTGCATAGCAATTCAGTATAGCCCATCTTCTTCCTACTACTATACAACATACTATATGCTTCTATTCTCAATTCAGTCTTGGCATAGCCAGCAAAAATAAAATGAATTTGAGGATAATAATACAAATAAATGTCTATTTTAAAAATTATTTTCCAATAGAGATGGTCTTTAACAGTTTTTATTTTGCCCACAAAAACAGTGAAGACCTTGTCTGTACATAACAAGAGATGTAGTATGTGGCTCTTCATAACCTGATGGCCATAAAAGTGAGACAAACAATAATTCTGGAATAGTGAAGTGATTGTAAAATCAGATTTTCCAACAAGGTTCCAAATGATCAAGCTAGATTTTTTTCATGTGCTAAATCCAATGAAGCTGTGAGAAAAATAAACGCAACCCAATAGGGAAAGGAGAGTAAATTATCGGAGGTCTCTGCCTTGGTTCCAGTATGGTGGTTTAGAATAGGCACTGAGTTGTCAGCGATCTAGTGCTTGATCTGGCTCAGGCTCTCCTATGTGAAGCTTACTCTGCAGGTTTCAGAATTTGTTGCTAGCCTACTGAGGCTTAATGCCAACTCCCCTTGGATTCTAGTTACACTTGCCTAAGGATTCAGACCTGTAAAAGCCAGCAGTCTTGATCAATTCATTTGGAAGCCTGGATCCCTAACATGTCTCAGCCAGAGTCACTCTAAGTCACATTTGTATGAGTTTTCACTAAAGGGACCTTAATATTATTTGTATTCATGGTTAAAAGATCATCTTCTATAACATGAGGACTTTAATGAGCATTTCAGTCATTCAAGTCCATGGGATATTCTATACACTAGGTTGTCTATTGACCACTATATCTATAGAGAGAAGAAATCAGAGACAGCTATGTCTATGCCAATTACAAATGTGTCAATGTAGAAGGACTTTGTAAATCTATTCTTTCACACTACCAGAGCTATTTAATTGTTCAGGATATTAGTAATAAACTCCCTGTGCGCCCTTTTAAACATCTATAGGGTTGAAGCTGAGCATGGCTGTTCCCCCTATGTAGTCCCTCACACCATGGTCATGGATCTTGTCTGAGAACTATGAAAGAAAGGGGAATAACAGTGCAGCTGAGGTTTTACTGAAGACAAAGGAACTGAGTCACCAGATAACATCAGGAAAAACATCACTGAATGGCACATACTCTTCTCTACCCCCTGGCTTGCCTGCGAGCCTGCTTGCTTGCCCACGGACAGAGTTTCGCTTGAGCAATAGGGATTAGCTATGAAAACCACACCACACTCAATGGCGTGCAGAGCTTTTGCCAACCTGCTGCCATCGGTGCTTCCCCAAAGGTAAGTAATAAAGGCTATCTGCTCTATTTGTTCCTCCTTGTGGTTTCTTTGGGATCACACAAGAACACCAGATCGATTTTCTGGGTCTGGCTCTCCTGTGTTACATCTAACCCTTATTTCTCTTCGATGACATTTTTTTCAGTTCTATAACATATCACCTCCAAAATGAATGGCTTCTTTAAGTTTATAGCTGCAACAAAGAAATAAATAATCTTCTGCCATCTCATTTCTGGTGTGAGTGATACCATCCATCATACTGAAAGGTAAAATTTGTGGAAGCCTGTAGGTTTGTAACATCATGATATATGCAGAACCTTCTTTCTGGTCGCTTCAGCCTTTCAAATGATAAGACAATCATAACAATATTATTGGTACTAATGCAGATTCAGTATCATACCATCCAACTTTATTATCATTTTGCTAATATTTGCCTGCCTGCATTATTCAGATAAACTATTCTGGAAGGTACAGTAGTTCTATTGAGTGCAAATCTGTCTTTGAGATTTCTTTTCCCAAAGAATGGGTCTTATTTATCCCAATCCTAGGGTCCTCATTAGATAGCAGTTGAGATATCTCTAACAGGAACGTTTTCAGATCATAATTTCACAATTGGGAGTCTTCACAGTAACTGAAGCACTCTCTAATAGCGACCTTGAAACTAGACACAGTGAAGTTCTGACTGTATGTTCTTAAGTGCAGAGAAAAGGGCCAGAAAGTTCTAAAGATGCTGGTAGGGAACATTAATTCTGAAAGCCTACAATGTACTAGAACTCTGGCCCTTTTTGTATTTCCCTTGGCTCCTTTTTCCTGAATCTTTGCTTCTTTTTATTTTCACTATCTCTCTTGTATGTATATTGCTGATAGTGCCCCAGTTGAATATATACTTGATTATGTTGTCCAGTGGAAGAGGTTTTTTTTTAATTGTGTTAAAATACACATAAGATGAAATTTACTTTAAAAAAATTTAAATATACACTCCAGTATTGTTAAATATATGTACATTGTTGTACAGCAGATCTCTAGGAAGTTTTGTTTTCTTCCCAAGAGAACTGTCACTTAACCAAAATCAAACTTAAGTTCTATAGTAAAGGAAACTAAAGAACTTCATTATTATTTTAAACAGATATGTCCATTAATATATGAAATTTTATATCATATGTAATTCACGTTTTCCCTCTTTTCAAATTTCATCAATATAAACAAATCGTCTTGTGTGCTAAAATCCCAAAAGGGGATATCAAGTTAATTCCGTGTGTTTACAAAAGGGGCTAGTATTAGGAGAAGGAAGTTTACAGTAAAAGTGACATGAATGGACCATTCATTTGTATGGCCACTAATTCCATAGGGCAACTGATCATAAATTAAGTGCCTGACATTTAGTAATAGATGATTATATCTGACATAATGAAGTTATAATGGAAGGCATTCACATACTGTTTGACTATTAAGTGCCCATTTATTGTCCCTGCACCAGGTGTGATAGTGATAGGCTATACAAATCATCCAGAAGAAATGTCAAAATAGGTTCCTTTGCTGATAAAGCACCACACATGTTTATTAATATAGCAGCTTGTCTTAGAACTGGCCCATCTGCTCATTTAAACACAACCTTGTCCTATAAATATTTTAAAGTTAAGAGCATGGCCACTAGATATAGTTTTAGCATAATAGGAATGCAAAGGGAAAAGAAAAAAAAAGAAAATAACTAGAGTTTAAATAAAATATTATGCTCTTTCTTTTACCTTAGACATGTTTAACAGAAGACTGGGCATTTGCTTTAAATTAGTGCTGCACGAGTGAGTGTAGGCCTTAGGAAATGGTCCAGGCTCCAGCTGTTGCTGGTTCCAGGTGGAAACTGGCAAATTTCACCAATGTTTTGAAAGTACACATTTCAATAAAGTGCAAAATGAGGTATTCAATTAAGAAGTTCTCCAGAGTAATAGTTCACATGCATTTAAACTCATCAGAAAGTATTTTAGCAGGGTAGATTTAACAAAGAAAAATAATACCACACACTTTTTGGGAGAGAAGATTTTAAAACTGAAGATTTGCTTCTAAAAACCCATTTCAACACCACATCGTATGTAACAGGCAGAAACAATAGAAGTGAAACTTATGTGCTTGCTCTCTTTTCTATTTAATTTATTTATTTATTTATTTTTACTTGAAGAAATCAGAAATACAAAGCTAACACATTTTCCAGCTGGCATTCTGGGTTTTATGTGCTTGCAGGGCAGTCTGTGTTCTGTCTTCAAGAATAGTTTTATCTAACAAACAAGTATGTCCCAAGGTGCCCTTCTGAAATGAGCACATATGAAGCGAAGAAGTACAATTGTTTAAAATAGTGAAGCAAAGGAAAGGCAAAGGCCATTTGGTGACCTGGGGTAGTTTTCACTTTATGGCCTTAGTTTTATTTATTCATTCATTAACACCTAAATAAAGTCTGGCAGGCACACCTTTCAGGTTCTAGAAAAGAACTTCATCAAACTCACTATCACACAAATCCACTAGTCATACCTTTCTAAATAAATTACATCTTGAAATAACTAGCCACCTGGTCACAAAAGGGCTGATTCAATTACCTGTAACAGGCTAGAGGTCTCAGATACCCCTGCAATTATTTTGTATATTTCCTATAGACTGAAAGGAAAGATTTTCCAGTCACATTTCAAGTTATATTATTTACAAAGAATTAACAATGGATCGTTTTTAGTTTTAACATGAATTACTCATCATTCAGAACAGTTTCAATGTGTACCCAAATTATCCAAATTAGAAATTAAGAAATTATCTTTATTTCAACATACCCAACCAATCACTAAGCCTTCTTTATGCTTTACCTGCTGTGTTTATGGCATCACGCCTTTATTCCCATTGCTACTGTCTTTTACTCTACTTTCTCAAAAAACCCTTTCTTGAAATAACCTACTAATTCTCTCCACTCTCAATCCATACTAAACATGAAAGTCAGTCAACAAATGCAGGAGTTGTACTAATGCCTTCTGTGCCTGAAGTCCTTGCCCTTTGTAGTTTCCCCAAATCTACAAGATACTTAGAATTACTAGGACTAGTAAAAGGATCAGTTATAACACAAATGCTTTAGTGAGTTTTTCTTTCTTCTTCTTCTTCTTCTTTTTTTTTTTTTTTACAAGAGAGAGACAAACAGGAAGGGAGAGAGATGAGAAGCATCAACTTGTAGTTGTGGCACTTTAGTTGTTCATTGATTGCTTTCTCATATGTGTCTTGACCGGGGAGCTTCAGCTGCGCCAGTGACCCCTTCCTCAAGCCAGTGATCTTGGGTCTCAAGCCAGTGACCATGGAGTTATGGCTATGATCTAAAGCTCATCCAAGTGACCCCATGCTCAATCTGGTGAGCCTGCATTGAAGCAGAAAACTCCAGGTTTCAAGTCTGGGATCTCAGTGTCCCAGGTGGACACTCTATCCATCTGGTCACGTTTAGTTAGTTTCTTTTTCTTCCTAGCTGACACCACACCAATTGTCGGCACAGGAGCAATGCAGACTAATCTACTCAATAAATCAACAGCTTTAAAATCACTGGCCATGTCTAAAACTATTCTGTTTTAACAGGATTGATATTCAGTATGCACAGTATGAGAATTTGATCCTTATGGATTCAGGAAACACAGTCTTTTCTTTGGTTATCTGTGAGCAGCCAATGCTCTTCTCCCCTGCAGGGCCTGTAACTCCAGGGCACGAATTGGAATCCAGGCCTGTGCTCTCTCAGGGTTTGCTTCTAAAGGGCTTAGCACTGAGTCCCACAGCAAGCTGGGTGCGCTTATTTCCAAATTCTTCTGCTACTTCTGGATCCAAGATGAAAAGTCACACAAAACTGGGAGGCCAGTAATGTGGAAAATGAAAGGGAAAGAAGGAAAGATAATCTTCAGAGAATTTAAGAAGGGAAAAAGAATGCCCTCTTGTATATAAAATTTTAAAGAAAGTCCACATCAGTATGATCGGATATACCTCCCTCTCAGTCATTCTCCATTCTACCTGTAGCTACAGTCATCATTTAAAAATCAAAATAAGATTGTAAATTACTTTGCGTAAAAACCCTTCAGGGATCCCCACAGCTCTTAAAACCCCAACTGTTTTCATGGCCCACAAGGCTCACAAATATCCTTTGCTTGATCAAACTCTATTAGACTCTTGAAACTTCTCTTAGGCCCATCTGTGCGGCTCCTTATAAAATCCTGTTAAGGCAGTTAAACAGAACCCCCCGTCTTGATATGTGATAGTCCTCCTTACCTGATCTGGCTTCTCACCTTCCACCATGCCCTGGTGGTGTCTGATCACCCTGCCCTGACTGCAACCAGAAGCCCCTTCACTCCTGCTTTAGCCATTTTCTATCCAGTGACCCCCTCCTCCAATACACTATATATACACACTCATGCTCTGTTCCTTGGCTATAAATTACCACTTATCCATGCTATATTCGGAGATGATGCTTATTCTATACTATGGGCTCTTTGAAAATATATTCCTAACACTTTGACTACTACTGTCCAGCTCTGTTTTTTCTTTGAAAAGGCCCTATATAATCTGAGTCCATCTTAAGTACTCCGCCTATGTCCCCAATACCCAACCATCCTCATTATGTTCCAGAAATTATCAGATCCACTTATTTAGTTCTTGTTGATTTATAGTTTCTTTCCCTTGTCTAGAGTGCTGCTTCATGTGGACATAAGTCTTGACAGACTTGGAAACTTCACAATTCCAGGTCTGGCACCTATGAGGACCTAATCATTATTTGCTAAGTGAACAATTGAATTGGAACACTAGGACTTTTCTACTTTAGGGTCTTTGAGTACACTATCATTCAAATTAATTCATGGCCATCTCACCTTTATTCTCTACAGTTAAGCTCAATAGTTACCTCCCTAGAGTGATTTTCTTTAATCTTCTACCTTACATATCTTCTTTATACCTCAAATCATAACCTCTTCATAATCTTGATTGTTTAATTCATAAATGATCTATTGTTTACCTCCGCCATAACAGGGTAAAGTCCATGAGGAAAAACATCTTTTCTCTCTTGTACCTCACAGTATTGCTAGTCACCTGTAGAGTGCATGGCAAATAGTAGTAACTCACTATAGTAGAGTCGCATTAAAGTAAATTTTCTCTTATTTAGGTGAGAGAACGGGAGATAGTGAGGCAGACTCCCACATGCATTCTGACCAGTATCTACCTGGCAACCTGTCTGGGGGCTGATGCTGGAGTACCAAACTATTTTTAGCACCTGAGGCTGATGCTCTGACCAACTGTGCTATCCTCAGCACTTGGGGCCATGCTTGAACCAATCATGCCACTGGGTGCAGGAAGAGGAAGAGAAGGGAGAAAGGGTGGGGAAAGTAGCAGATGGTCTCTTCTCCTGTGTGTCCTGACCAGGAATCAGACCCAGGATGCCCATACACCAGGCCAACACTCTATCCATTGAGCCGCTGGCCAGGCCCATAAAAATTTATTTTTTATTTTTTATTTTTTTAATTTTTTTTTTTTTTTGTATTTTTCTGAAGCTGGAAACAGGGAGAGACAGTCAGACAGACTCCCGCATGCGCCCGACCAGGATCCAACCGGCACGCCCACCAGGGGCAACGCTCTGCCCACCAGGGGGCGATGCTCTGCCCCTCCGGGGCGTCGCTCTGCCGAGACCAGAGCCACTCTAGCACCTGGGGCAGAGGCCAAGGAGCCATCCCCAGCGCCCGGGCCATCTTTGCTCCAATGGAGCCTTGGCTGCGGAAGGGGACGAGAGAGACAGAGAGGAAGGAGGGGGTGGGGGTGGAGAAGCAAATGGGCGCTTCTCCTATGTGCCCTGGCCGGGAATGGAACCCGGGTCCCCCGCACGCCAGGCCAACGCTCTACCGCTGAGCCAACCGGCCAGGGCCCAGGCCCATAAAAATTAATTTGACTTATATTCAACTATATACATTCAAAGAGATTTTGAGGGGAAGATTCCACTTTCCATTTTACTCAATGAACATATGATTGAAGAAGTAGAGATAATGTTCTCTGTTTTATGTCTCCCTACACTTATCTGAACACCCAAGACAGATTTTGGAACTCTGTGTTCACATTTCTGATATTAAAGAATGAACAACTGACTATTAAACATACAATATTTTATGGATATTTCAGAGAATTTTTTCAAGGTGGAATTTGTCATTTGCATTGTTTAGCCTTTGCCACTAGTTTCAGAATCTAAACCATAACATGAACTGCATAGGAAATATTAGCTGAAAAATGAATGAAAGTTAGTTTTTCAGAAAAGCACAGAGAAAAGCTGATGTATAGTTTTATTATTTAATACATTATTTTTACATATACAGTTATTTTTTAAAATATAAAACCATTACATAATTGAACCAATAGGATTTAGGAGGGTAAGAACATGGCAGTCCTCCCTTGAGGACTTAAATTTTTTAAGACTTTATTTATTCATTTTAGAGTGGGGAGAGAGAGTAGAAAGGAGCAGGAAGCATCAAGTCTCATATGGTCCTTGACAGGGCAAGCCCAGGATTTCGAGCTGGTGACCTCAGAGTTCCAGGTCGACACTTTGTCCACTGAACCACATATGTCAGGCTGAAGACTTAATTTCTTAATCTTACCATGTATGAGCTTTACTGAGTTTTAGAGCAATAAAGTATTACTGCTAAATGATATTAAATAATATTTATAGAGCATTCTGTAAGAGATAGAGTCCTTTTACGTATAATATTTCATTTATTTATTTACTTACTTACTTATTTTCTTTTTATGTGAGAGGAGGGGAGATAGCAAAGCAGACTCTCACATGAACCCTGACCAGGATCCATCTAGAAACCCCATCTTGGGCTGATGCTCGAGTACCAAACTATCTGAGTGCCTGAGGCCGATGTGCTCCAGTGGAGCTATTCTCAGCATGCAGGGTCATGCTGGAAACCAATCAAGCCACGATGAAGATGGATGTTGCACCTGTAACAGTTCCAACCCCTACTGTCCAGGTATAAAAATAAACACAGAAAAAAGAGATCTTTTTCTAATCTCAGGCAACTGATTCTAAGAGTAAAATACATGAAAATTTTAAAAACTTTACCAGCTATAATTTTTATGATAACCTATCTTCTAAATCTATGTCCAGTAAGATTTATTATATCAACAAAGACAGTCCTAAGTGCAGTGCACCCACGTACAGCAAGGAACTGGAACCTTGCAGCGGTGGGTATTCAGTAGGTGGATATGAGGGTGACTGTTATGTGGAAGTCAAGGTCAATTCCTTCTTCACCCCATTCTAGGCTTTGGTGGTGGCAGACAGGTGGTGGCAGTCAACATAACTATTAGCCAGCTGTCTGCTCCAGGCAGTAAGGTAATTAATTTTTTTTATACAGGTAAAATTAGTTTCTAGTAATTATATAAATAACAGCACTTTGGGGAGAAAAAATATTTTATCACAAATAAAGTGTAATACATTAATTTATAAAATATTGTCAGAATACCTGATGTCATGTTAACAGTATGGTTATTCATATTCAAGACAAATAAGATGACCTCTTTTAAGACAAAAAGTAAGACATTTGATTTTAGGTACCTTTGTAAGACAAATGTTAACACATTTTACAAAAATATTAAAAGGTTAAAGGGCAGCAGTAGAACAATTCTATGTTACAAAAGAAGACAATAGACAGCAGAAATTTATTTGTCACTGGGCAATAAACAGCATTAAGTATTCAAACTCCTTGTGTCATATTATATTCTTAAGATAAATAATGAAGAATTTTTCTTATACTATACTACGGGTAGTCAGATTTCCCCATCCCTTATTGATAATACATTTCATTACTAATTACTTGTTTTAATGTGTAGTTTTAGAAATTAAATTCCTTTTGTGTAGGTGAAAAACTGTCATAAGCAGATTTTATAGATGCCTGAGTTCAAATCTTGGCTCTAATACTTAATACTTGTTTGACCCTTGGAAGTTAAAAAAACCTCTGTCTCAGTTTTTTTTTTTTTGCCCACAAAATTACAATAATAATACTACTCACTTCGTAAAATTTGATAAATTAATGGACTAATAATCCATGTTAAGTGTTTAGAATGGAGTAAGCAGATGCTAATATTTAGTGTTTATAGCAGGTCTACTCAAAAAAGTGTTATCTATTGAAACATCCTGAAGAAAATTATGATAGGCTCTCTTCAGAAACTGGGAGAAAGGGTTATATATAGACAATTTTTAGTTCAAACAGATGATTTAAAGTTATTAATTTGCTTAATAAACTTTAGCTATTATTATTACTGACATGCAAGTATCTCACGGTAAAAAAAAAAGTTGTGACATTTAAAAGTACAAATTATTTTCTCTCTGAAAAGACAAAGTAGCTGCACTACCATTATTTGAATAAGACTAAAAGCTGAAGACAAAAAGAAGTCTAACCTGGATTAGCAATATTGGGAGTGGGCACAGGGAGATGGGGAAGGGGAGAAATGTTCATTTCAGGGAATATAACTCTGGTCATAGCTAGCTGCTTAGAAACATCTTAATTCCTGTGACTTCTCTTGCCTTGAGCAACAGTTCCATGGAGAAACCACCATATTTAAGTGAAAAACCATTCTCGTTGGATCTGCCATCAAGCCACATTGCTTCTGAAGGAGAATGTTTGAATCGCAACAGTATCAAGCCTGTAATTTAAGAACTTTGAACACTGAGAATGTCATTACAGCAGCCAATGGGAAGTAGAATTCAAATTCTATCTCCCTACTCATTCAGGCCCACTGAGAGACCACCAAGATAAGCTAAGAATCTAAGATGAAAAGCTACCAGATCACACTACTCTTTATAATATTTATTCTCAATATATGCATTAAATACTAAAAAGAACCTGCAGGAGTGTGATAAATTATTTTAAAAGATAAATGTTGGGTTTTAAACAATAACACATATCTGTAAACTCTGTTATCATTTGCAAAATCTTCATACGTATTCCAAAGAATATTGAATAAAATTTATATTTTATCATTAAGTTTATAATTTAATTTCAATTAAACTTAATGCAATTCAGTTATTACTATATAGTATTACTTCTATATGCTTGATGCTAGAAATATAATGATGAACAATAAGTCTGAATGAAAAAGTGATAGCAATCTTGGTGAGATTTAATTAGACTACGTATAAAATATTTCTCCTGTGACTGACACATGCTACATACTTAACAAATGAGAGTGGTGTTTACAATTTAAATTAAAAAGCTATACTCTCTTCTATCTCATAGTTGTTCACATTGTACTTTAAACGTAGCAAAAATGTTTGTCATTTACAAGTGTAGAGAAGGGGTGTTTATTTAACATTGTCAAAGCACTCTGTTATAGGCACAAAATTTTATTCCTTTGGGGTAAGAGTGGCTAAAGCTAGGGAATTATGTTCTACCATATAATGTCTGCTAACCAGATAAGTTAGGAAAACACCACAATGAATGGTAAGGAACAGGCCTGGAAACTCCTCCATAAGAATGCCAGATGCCTTGTTCCTATTTTATTTTAATCAATTTCAAATGTTTTTACATTTTGTTAGATAATATCGTATGCTAATGTCTCTAATTTGTGATGCTAAATCTTTGGCTATAGTCTATTTTTAATATAGATACACCAGACAGGACCATCTGTTTATTTTAACTTTAAAAAATATTTTCAGTGTGTGGATTTGCTGAATAGAATTCAATTAGTACATGAAACTTAATGTTTGGCATTATTCTATTTCATTGATAACGTGCGAACTTAACCATGTTTATATTACTCAGTTTATTATTTTTAAAAGAAGTAAAATGATAAATGCAGTTTTTCAAATGTTTCCAAATATTTTAGATGTTTTTCTGAGTACAAATGGTAACTATCAACAATTAGAAAATGCACAGATTATATTCAGTATTAGACTTCTGGTTAAATATGACTCTACTTAAGAAAGATTATACAAAATATTATACAAATTAAAGACAATGCTGTACTCATCAGCTTTGTTATCAGGGGTTTACCATATTGAAAGGTGAAGAAAGAGTATCTGGTAACAGTCAAATTTTTTATGTAGCAGAACATAATAGCATCCTTAGTAATATAAATGGAGAACATTTTTCGGAAGTTAATCTTTTGTTGGCTATTAATGAGAATTTATCTATCTTGAATTGCTAGTGATGTTAAGAATTACTAGGTTGGGTCCTGTAATTGATCACTAAGGCTGCCACCAAATTGTATAGGAAAACAATCAAACAAAATAAAGCCCCCCCAAAAAAAACTTACAAGGGAAGGGAATGCCTCAAATAGTCTATTTGATTGTCAAATAATATAAGCCTCTGTTTTGGATTCTGATTCAGCTTCCAATACAAAGTCTCCCCAGCTATCTTCACTGAGTAACTCTGACTATAATATAACATAGTCAAGATTAGAATATTTTTCATGTGAATAGTTAGGAGACAAAATCATGGTTGGGGAAAAAAGGATAGTTGGTGAGGTCACATGACTTCCAGAATTATAACTCTTAAAATCTCTCAAAGTCTCTTTTTGTGTTTATTTATAAATCTTCTACAAAATACCGAAGTACTCTTTCATTGCCCATTAAAATATATAAAATTGGAAATTATGTCTGAAAAGCATATAGGACTTATTTGCCTACAAAAATTTATAATCAATGCCATTAAATTAACTACAAAATTATGTTATTTTCATAATGCAAGGTTTAAAAATAAGTGCTTCTAGATCAAAATTTATTTTTTTAAAGTCTTGATGAATGAGACATATGGCACTAAAAATTATTATAGTGGTGATTGCTGACACATGATCTTACTTTTATTAAATAGTTTATAGTGAGGACTGTGACTGTTTTTCTATTTATAGTGGCAGCTTTGGTTAATTACCTTATAATGTATTGTGACATTAATGCACTAGTAAACTATTAGAATTTACACCCCTATTGGGTAATAAAATCTGTAAATTGAAGAATGTATACAAAGACACCACAGGCATAAATTATGTGACCGAATGCAGGTATGATCACATTAGATTTAAAGAACACAATCTCTCAAGTTTCCTCATTGGTGGGTAAGTGCCACTGAACTGATATATTCTGGCTATTTTGAAATGCAGATTACAACCTTTTATTCAAGGCTATAGGGTAACGTGCTGTTACATTTTCCATATGGTTACTAAATGCATGTTGGACACAATTAAAATGCACAAAACCAAAAAAAAATTATATTATGAGAAGAAAATGCATCAAATTCACAAAATATTTCCCCTAAAAAATAAGCAAAACTGAAATAAATCTAGAGAATTGAAAGGGTAGAATGGTGACATGTGAATTAAAACCAAAAAATGTTTCATATGTGTATACAACTTGAGGGAGAAAAAAAAAAAAAGGGCAGGGGATGAAATTGTTATATCTATATATTTGTATTTCTATATGTTTTGGGGCAACAATTATATAGTTATTTTTCAAAACATGGTTTTAAAAAACAATTTCAATGTCAGCAACAGTTAAATCATGTCTCAAATTCGCAGAGCACAATTTTTTTCAAAAATAATGATCAAGTAATCCAAAATATTTTAGATGAGAACAGCAAGAATAATAAAATATCTGGAGCAATCTGATGTGTTACTGTATATTACATAGTTCACATTATATTTTGAAAAGTTCCCTGTGCTAACACTGATAGCATTCTTAAATGTTATTGTTTTGTATGGCTAGCTTGATGAATATCAAAAATTAAGTATGGTTTTCCTATAAAAAATAGTCAAGTCTATAAAACATACTAGGAATTAATCTATAAAGCAATAATTCCTAAAATATTAGCATGCAAGTAGACAAGAAAGGAAGTATAGTGAGCTATAGGTCAATGTGGGAAGGGGAATACCTTGATACATCTTTCATATTCACAATATGTATAAAATTATAGCAGAAAATAGAAAAAGAAAAGCTAAAATGGTTAGCTAATGTTAATTTTCTCGTACTTCAGAGGATAGCGCCATATATCTTACAGAAGATTACTGAAGATAAAATTCTGAATTATTTAAAGAAACTAATTTATTGTATTATATTAATTCCAATAACCTATAACATAAAAGGAAGTTCTTTCTCTGTCCTTATAAATACACAAATAGATAAAGCTATATATAAATAGATAGTTTATAGCATAATTAAAAATAATACAGGATGAAGGGTGATAGTTAAAATTAAAAAGAAATACTTTATGGTTCCAAAGTAATGGTATTATGCCAACTCTATCCCACTTTCAATATTTTTTAGAAATAAACTATTAGATTTCAGAAAAAAGTATATGGTTGTTTGCAATGCTATTTTGGTAATTTATACAAAACTCTTTAATTAAAAAAGTTTGTTTTGTGTTTTTTTTTAACGGTAGGACTATGGCACATGAGCTAGTGACTGTAGCTACAATTGCTTTAACCACGGAGCAGTTTAGGAGTGGCTCTAGGTCCATGTAAGTCAAGAAACAATATGAGAACTAGAATTTATCAAGACAATCTTTCTAAGGTCAGACAGTTCTGTCTGGCTCTGCAGCCAATTAATTTCTTCCCATATGCTACCAAAATGAACTCAAAAGTACACAGTAATAGCCCCATGGTGTCTAGGACCTACCAGATGCCAGGATTTGTTCTATATTACCCTTAATTTTCACAAGTCACTGTGAATTTCTTATTTCTGATCTTCTGTGTAGTAACTGAAGAAACTAAAAATTAGAAAGTTCTAGAACTCCCAGTCTAAGTTTATTAGCACTAAATCTTTTCATTTTATCAGTCACTTTTTTACTTATTTTATTCTAAATTTATTTTACTCTTTATTTGCCTAACTATGGTAGTTTGGAATGGCTCAAATTCCTCTCTTACTTGTATTCATGGTCTTTTGATTATAAAACAGAGTGTATTTCTGCTCTTTGAGGTCTAGGGTTGGCTGACTTGCTTTGGCCAATGGGGCACAGCAAACATGACACAAGCAGAGTCATAAAAAATATTTGAAATTTGGGACATGCCTACATATTGCTGGAAATCATATCACCATAGGAATATACAGGTGCTAGGCTACTGGATAATGAGAGTCACATTGCCATCACCCCAGATGACATCAAATTGACTACCTACACATGTGAGTTCCCTCCCTTGCAAAACCAGCCTGCCAACTAACTGCAGAACGTCCAAGTCAGCCCACGTTACTTTACCAACTCTGAGGACTACAGTAAATGTGTCTTGTTTAATGCCCCTAATTTTTAGAGTGGATTATTACCCATCCTACCCAAGACCTTAAGAGTATTCTTCTCAAATTATATTGACATCATGTCTGAAACACTGAATTATATTAAGGTCACCAACTTGCATAAATAGGCTTTCATCTTTTATAGAAAAAAACATAGAGCTGAGAATGAATGTATCCAAAAACAATGCTTCGATTTAAAATCCATTTATTCCACATGATGAAGGATTATGTCATAAACATCTAAGCTGTTAATCAATATAGAAACCTTAGAGGCATTTCTGCTCTTTTCCATCTTCTGTTCAGTTAACTGACACGTCTCTTCAAATTATTTCTCAGACCCTGCCATTGCTACTGACACACTCCTAATTTTTCAGTTCCTTCACCTGGATTACAGAAACTTCCTCTCTCTGCCAATCACTCATCATTTACAATAACTTCGCAGATATTTTTTTCTCATATCAAGAACTAATAATGTTAAGATGCAGCATCCCACTGACTTAAGAAAAACAATTTTTTAATTGAAAATATTTCATCCTTTTCTTCCAGGATAAAATACAAACTCCTTGGCATGTGTGATACAGAATCTTTCACAATTTGCCCGCCTACACCTTTCCAGGTTACTCCTCTAGAACGGTTCCTATTTTACTGTGCACATAGCATATTTCCTTAAAAACCTCACAACTTTCACTTATCTATGTTTTGGTTCATTCTGCTTCCCTCTTTGTGGGACTCCCTAATATCGCTTCTCCCTTTTCTACCTGAAAACTGAGGATGCACCCTTCAGAATCTAGCTTGTCACCTTTAATTTCAGCTACTTAAAAGAGCCAGGCACAGAGCAGTGGCTGAAGGAGAAACAACAAATATGGTGCTCTCTGGCCTCAAGGATCTTACTGAAGAGAAGAGGAAGCAAGTGAACTGAAAAATAAAATACAATGTCGTAGGTGTAAAAATTGAGGCAAGCACAGGGGGCAATTGGAGGACAGAGACATGCACTTGCACTTAGCTCCTCCCTGCTACAGAGTCACTGAAAGCTTAACAGGAACTAAAGACAAAGAAGAGCCTTTGGAACACTGGTAGAAACTTAATGGGTAGAAAACAAAAGGTAAGAGGCTCCTGGCAGAAGAAATAGCATATACAGAAAACATGCTCCTAAAAGTCAAACATAATGACTTAAAACCGAAAATAACCTTAGGATACTTGCTATTTATACAATTAAAAGACTGGTCTATATTGCATGAGCTTTGTATATCATAAAACATTTGAAAAATTATTAGTAAGTATTCCTTAAAACCAGAAAGACAAATCCTGAATTTAGATTATGTAATTATGTTATTTTAACTTTTATTTTGTATGACTAGTTTCTTAAAAAAAACCTCTAAACAGGTGGTATCCATTTAAAACATGTAATTTTAATTTATATACTTTCAAACTAAATATTAATATTAATACAACTTATTAAAAGAATAATAAAATATCAATTTGTAAGGAAATAAATCTATCGTAACTTATATCAAGTCACTTTAATTTATAAAATTAGGATAATAGAAGAAAGTGCCGATTAAAAAAAGTAATGGCTATCTGGTAATCTCTAAATTTAGGTTGGTTCTCAACTAGGCTTTCACTAGTTGAATCATTATGTATCCCTATTTCTTATTTTGCTTTATAAGCATTTCTCAGAAAAATATTTCACATATTAAGTTTATAAATAACACTTATTCTGTCATCAGATTTCTTATGCACCATTTCCCCCAGCTTTTTAAACAGACACTGCATTGTAAAATACATATTTATAATCATCAGTAATAATTAATTGCCTTCATCACATAGTAAATACAGTTCCTTTTTCTTAGGTTAAAAAACAAACAAACTCACCTCTTACAGGGGGTCTTTCTAGCTCCGAGTCCAGGTGGATTGGCGGAGAGATGTAAGATACCTGTCCATGATGAGCCTGCCCTGTGAACCCAAAAATAATGTTAAAAAAATGGAGTTATATCTTTTTATTTCTGTTTTTGTTTTATGATGTCACACTTTCTGCCTTAACACTGAATTAATAGCCATTATAGAGTGTAGACAGATTTATCTAAGCACAAAATCATCATCCAAACATCAACCAATTAAATCAGACCTTATAAAATTCAATTTTTTTATTGCTCTTGTTAAATTACAATTTTACTGTAGAGTGACACTTAAAAATACAATTAAAATAATTTAAGAAATGGGAAAACTAAAAAAAAAGACATACAAAATACAAGACTTAATTTTTAATTGTTAAACAGACATTAAATACTCTATAACGCTCAGAAATTTTTCTTATACACTGTTAATTTCTTCATTGCAGATAAGTAATAAACAAGGTGTAAACTGGCATTCATGTCAGATAACTCTGTGAGTAGCACTTATTTAGATAACTTTATAACCCTAATTAATTTTAATTTTTATTATTTACTTACGTTATTTAATAGAATACTACACCTGCCTGCTTATTGTAAAATAACCACAGTATAAAAAGCAGGCAGATGAATTGATTCTCTCTTCCTTACAAAATATTCTGCTAACTCACATACATATTTGTAATATACCTTCTGTCTTATGAATTAAATTATTAATGTTGATTAGAAGGCTAAGATGCAGATTTAAAAAACTGGTAGCTTAAAAACAAGACTTTTCTAATTCTCAGAGCAGCTATAGTTGGTATAGTGATGATCCTGTAAGCAGAGTCAGTTCAATTTCTAAAGCTACTTTATATAGAAAAGGTTTGGGGAGAAGTAGAGAACCCACCACTTTCTTTCTATAATGGAAATATGCAGTTATATTTTACACATTTACTATAGCAATTTAGAGGGTTGTTAATCTCTTTCCCTAAACAAGGGAAGTTAATGACACATAGACTATGATAACAGTTAGAGTAACCTTCCCGTTTCAAGTAATATTCGACTTGTAATAAACTCTGCTGATTCCTCTTATGAGGCACATTTCAAATAATTAATATGGCTCCCTGTTGATAGTAGCGGCTGTTGCTCCCAGCATTTTTCTAGCTAACAGTAGACACAGTGGAGCTGCTATAATATACAGAGCCCCTCATAATGGTAAGTAAGAATACTGTGCATTCACTGGCCATGTTTCAGTGGAACACTAAATGCACTATTATAAAGGGAATAAGACAGTGATTGTGCACTGTTAGCAGTCCATGTGTAATATAGCTTATTAAAAACTTCAGTTTATCTTAATTGTAATAATAATCTGATGTTTACCTATGTTGCATATTTAGTTGCAAAAATATTTTTTGTTTTTAAGTTCCTCTGTCATTACAAATGAATTGGCTTGAATTGTATTGATCACGTAAAGGAAAATAAAAATCTTTCACTTTGTATGGATTCAACATAACCTCATCATATAAAATAATATTGATTTCATGTCTAATCAAGGAACATGACTTTGGCCACAAATAATAATAACTGCCATGCACTCATACATAAATCATCTACTTTTATGCAACCAATGTCACGATGAGAATTTAAAAGTAAGGTTCCAAGTTAATATTTTTATATGTAAGAAACAAGGGAAGGAGATGAAGCAACTTGCTCAAGCACATGGAACTGGTAAATGGCAAGGCCAGAGATCTAAAGTTTTTTCATCCATAGCGTAATATCTTTCTCAAAGAACATGAGAAATAATGTATAGATTTCGGTGATTAAATTCTGATGAGTACAGCTTTTGAAACTTGTTCAGCCCTACATTCAGGTTGAAGTAAAGTGTTTCTTTGAATGTCACATTAGCCTCTGGTCTTGGAGTAAGCATCTCACTTCAAAAGTGCTAAACATGGATACTTTAGGCAGCATGAGATCATAGTGTGTATGTCCCTAAAGGGAATGAGGGTATCAAAATGCCAGAAGCAAGGAATGGGAATTATTGATAATCAAGTCTTGAACTTAGGCTGTCATAATTTTTATCCTCTCTCCAAGGAGAAATCTAGCAAACTCCAGGAGATGAGGTGAGTCAGGGAAAGCCACCATAGTAGGAAGTGACTGAAACTATAAGATTTAAAAGAAGGACAGAAATGTAGTCATGAATTTCAAACTAGTGATTGTGATTTCTGATCTACTGAATAAAAACTAGAAATTATGCTGGCTGCTGAAGATTGACCGCCTTAATCAAATTCTTGAAAAGATTTCCACTTCATTTTAGATTAGTGATACACATTTATCTCCAAAAAAAACACATAAAGGTAATAAAGCTAATCTGTGGTGGACTAAGGCAATAATTCTCAGGGAAATAATCATTCTTCACAAGAAAAGCCTATTGAAACATAGGGAAGGGTTGTGCATAAAAGAAACACCCGTACTTCAGCCTCCTTGTTAGAAATTACTGCAAATAATAGTAATGAACCCAGTTACAACAAAAAATGACTTTCATACACGTTTCTCGTAGACTTTATGGTGAATAATATTTTAATTTTTAATAAAAAATGAGATCAGTTTAAAAAAGAGTTTAGGGTGGTAAAAAAAAACATGGCAAAAGCATATTATTTTTCAAGATTTGGCTAGAATACTCGGAATGTACTTGTTCTCTCATTAATCACATTTCTCCCAATGATCTACACTTTTACAGCAGCTTTGTATATCTAAATATGTGATATCTTGCTTCTATTTCTGTCCTTATTTTTCCAAATTAAAAAGGTACCTATTTTTCCTCCTGAATTTTACTTTCATTTTTTGATATTTTGATTAGAATTAAATCAATTCTATGAATTAATTTGAAAAATAAACATTTAAGATATTTTGTCTTCACCTTTTAAGGGGATCTTTGTTTGAATTGCCTTTTAATATTTATATTTAGGAGTAAATTATTTTTAAAGTTCTCCATACCTGTTATGAAATATAATTTTACTTTATCAGTATATTATTTTCCCATTTTCTTGACAACTTTTATTGAAAGTTTTTGATGGTTATTGTTAAAATTATTAGGTCTTAATTTTGATCTTTCTGTCTCCTTAGAGCTAAACACATTAACAATAACATTTTAATTATTTTTGGAGATTTGTTTTTTTCTTACACAAAATATATTCCCAGGTTAAGATTCATCTATATATTCTTATATTTAGTTCTTTTGTGATGCATTACTTAAATTTTAAAGACTGATTTTATAGATGTAATTTAGGAGACAGAGTTTCCTGGTGCTGCTATTCACCTGTCATTTTACATTCAGTTTCTCCATATTATTACAAAAGCATAAACAATGCTTAATGATAGATTCATAAAATATTTACAAAAATTTAAAAGGGAGGAGAAAAATAAAAGCTTCTTAGTTTATGCTAAAGGGTACAAGAGAACATGGCAATAGAAAAATGGGTGAGTAGCTCATGGATTAGTTTTTTCTGGGTGTGTGATAGAGATAGAGACAGAGACAGAGAGAGGGACAGATAAGGACAGACATACCAGAAGGGAGAGAGATAAGAACCACCAATTCTTCGTTGCAGCTCCTTAGTTGTTCATTGATTGCTTTCTCACATGTGCCTTGACCAGTAGGCTCCAGCCAGTGACCCTTTGCTCAAGTGACCCCTTGCTCAAGCCAGTGACCTTGGGTTCAAACCAGCGACCATGGGGCCATGTCTATGATCCCACACTGAAGTCAGTAAACTAGGGGTTTTGAACCTGGGTCCTCCACATCCACATCCAATGCTCTATCCCTTGGACCACTACCTAGTCAGGCTGGATTAGTTTTTATTTAAGTTTAGCTTATGTAAGTGACATATTTGCACAGGGGTCAAATATATGTATGTATATATGTGATATATCTACATTGGTATGTAATTTACATATCATACAATTCAGCCATTTTAACTATATAATTTAATGGTTTTTAGTCTATTAATAAATTTGTACAACCACCACCACAATCAATTTGAGGATATTTTTATCACCACAAAATAAACAAACAAACAACAAACAAACAAACAAACAAAAAACCCTAAGCTCATTGGTAGTCACTCACCATTTTCTCTGAACCCACTCCAGTTCTGGGCAACCACTCATCTACTTTCCATCTCTACAAAGACTTGCCTATTCTAGACATTTCATATAAATAGAATTTTATAAATATATGACTATATATTTGTGAACGGATTCCTTTACTCAAAACAATATTGCAAAGCTCATAATTTGGTAGCACAAATGAGTACTTCATTTCCTTTTGTTGCTAAATAATATTCTGTTCTACAGACATACTGTATTTATGTATCTATTCATCCATTGGTGGATATTAGATATCATTTCCATTTTTTGACTATTCTGAATAGTCAAATATTCTAAGGCTTCTCTGAACTTTCATGTACAAGTCTTTGTGTGAACATATGTTTGCATTGTTCTTGAACCACTTAGGAGTGAAATTGCTGAGTCATATTGTACCTTCATGCATAAACTTTTAAGAAACTTCAATCTGCTTTCCAAGGAAGGTGTACCATTTTACTTTTCATTAGGAGTGATGAGGGTTCCAATATCATATGGATGTTTTCCAGGTTTTTGTTTTGTTTTGTTTTGTTTTGTTAAAGAGGATTGTGTAGTTAAATCAGGGTTGATCAGATTTTGAGACAATTAGTATTAAGACAACTGTGAAATTTGTGAAAGGAACAATCTCCCCAAATGACTATAGAAAGATAAAGCGTTTGGGTCAGACGGTGTATAGTTAGTTCATTCACATTGAGAGAGAAGGAGGAAAATGAAATGATCTAGCCCTCCTCAAAATAAGAACAGATCACATTCTGAAATGACAGTGCACGAACTATAGTGCCAGACATGCCAAAGATATAGAAACTGTAAGGGTGCAGGTCAATAGAATCAGTACCACAACAAAAACCCAAAGGCCATTATGAATTTTGGAAAGCCATTATTTTTCTATTTTCAATCTCTTTTTCAGCTTTCATTTAATTCCTGTTTCATTGAGGAATCATGTGCAGTTTCTACTAACCTTCAAATACAGAAGACTGGACCAGCAGTAAGTGCAAGGAACAGCTTTTCCTCCTTTTTTCTGCTGTCAGTACTTTACTTGCACATCAGAACACAGAAATAGAGTTTTAGAACCACAGAACTTGGAGGGAGATATATATTTGATAGTTTATAATCCCAAACCTACATTTCAGAATGAGGAAACTCTCTTGAGAAATTGGTGACATTCAAAAGTCAAATTGGGAGGTGGCCGTCAACCGTGAAGTCCGAGAACACTAAGAAAGGCATTGCTTTTCAGTCAGCTGGCAGAAAACTGCCCATAACCCTCACCCTCTCTTACCTCTGGAGCCTTCCTTAGGAAGCCTTAATTTTCAAGATGTGTGGGGCATGATCTTTCAGCTGTGCTGAGACATTAAAAGGGTTTAGAGCTACTTATTTATAAAAATATGTACTTTCTTTCCTCTATTAGACTTCGTCTATACACTAAAGTCAGTTTAGCTTAACAGGTAAGATCGTGCCTGGGAAACATAGCAGCTTGTATTGGGATCTAGACTCTGCCACTTTTTAGCCATATAACAATTAGCTATATAAATTAGTTGCTAAAGCCAGCAACTATCAAGCTGTTTAACTTTTATGTGCCTCAGTTTTCTCATTTATATAATGGGGATTATAATAGCACTGACTTCAAGGGGATGTTTTGAAGAATAAACAAATTTACACATATGTAGTAATTAGAACAGTGCTTGGTACAAAGTAAAGGACTTAGAATTTTTAGCCATTATTATAAATTATTTAATTCATTAATTCATTAGTCAATATTACTTGAGTGCCTAATACATGACAGTTGCCTTTACAGTTGGTTAACGTACATCACACAACAAAATCAACGATGATTATATAGGGGGAGACAATAAGTAAGCAATTAACAAAATAAATACATCAATAGTATTGTATGTACAGGTGTCAAGGGCAATGGAAACAAATTAGAACAGGCTAAAGGGGATCTGGAATAGGAGAGGCAGGGACAGGTTGCAATTTTAATTAGGGTGATCACAAAAGGCCTCACTTATTTTCTATCAGCTGCACTGAAGAGTTCAAGAGAAGACAAGAAATAATGTCTGACTTTTAAAAGATACTAAAAAGATAAAAGTAAAGATAAAGATGCAAGCTAAATTTAATAACTAAAAGTAGAAAAAGAAATTTTACTGGTATAAGATGCTTTTTTCTTACAAACTTATTTCAAATTTTATACATATACATAGGTTTTCACCATGACCAATAAATAAGGCATAAAAAAGGAGAATGTAATTGGGAGAATGAACAAAACTTTTTTCATAAAGTAAAAAAAAAAAAATTACTACCACAAAATACATATTAGTTTCTTCAGTTACACTTCAAATTCCCCTCATTTTCTATATAGTTGTAGCTTGTAAACAAGTGTAACAATTTAAATCCCCCTGGCAGATTTTATGCCTTTGTTTTGTTCGTTTGCTTTTGAATTTCACCTTCTGATCTTGATTATACTCTCTAAAGTTATGACATTTTTCCTCCCTTTACAAAAATAAAATAGATCTCAGATTTTTGCTCCTGAGGTTTTAAATAATATTATCATTTTCTTTTTACTATCTTTAGTATGATCGCAAGTTTTACCTCTACACCTCTCGGCCCTACTACAATAACAATTTCATTTGGAATGTGGGGATCTATACTAAACTACATTTATGAATGGCATATGGAATTTTTCAAAGTTCTTCTAATACTCTGAAAGTACCTAAGCCTCCTCAAAAAAAAAAAGTTTATTTTTCTTTGTGAAAATAATCTTAGCTGATAAAAAATACCAGAGGTCAATGAGTTGTTTGTGCTGATGGAAAATTGGGCATATCTAGCATGATAACATGTTGTCTTTTTTTGTCTTCAAATCCCAGTCTATCTAAAATCATCTAGCATTAATAAATTTAGCTTTCAGGTAAAGATGTAAACAGCAATTAAAGGAAATCATTAAAGAAAAGATTTATAAACTGGTCAATTTGATACTCATGTTTTCTCTCTAGTTTCCTTTCCCCCCTTCATCTTACTATTCGTACTTATTTTCAGTGAAGCTAGTAAAATATGAGGTAGCAGAGAAACAACTACATGCTTGACTTTTTGAAGATATGAAGTCATGGATGGAGGAGCAAAGGTCACTGATGGGCTTTTCGCTAGTGCATAGTACTTGTGACACAGAAAGAAAGAGTAAAATGAAACTAAAGTAACTTTCTTGTGGGGTATGTTTATTTCAATCAGTAAATATTTCTTTGGTAGCCACTCCCGCTCTTTGGTCACGATTAACAAAACCATATGAGCAAGATAATATAATCCCTCCACTGAGAGATTTCAGTGTAGATGCAGGGTTAAGTGATTAGCGATTATGATATGAACCTTGATAGAGATGACAGAGATGAGCACAATAGTATCTAACTGAGATAAGAGGTGTGAGGCAACACTTGAGGAAGCTATGGTTGAGGGAATGGCAAGTGATAGTGTAATAAAAAATTATGGCTGGCGTGGACAGCAAAAGGAACATTATAAGTGAAGGACTACAGATCAGATGACTAAGAGGAAGAGGACAGGAAAACACTAGCTGAATTTGGGCAAAATGATAATTAAAAAAAAAATTTTAAGAAATTTTAATTTCTTCTTCTTCCAAGTAAGAGGAGGGGAGATAGACAGACTCCCTCATGTGTCCCAACTGAGATCCACCTGGCATCCTCTATCTAGGGCTGATGCTTTACTCATCTGAAGTTATGCTCACAAATAAGCTATTTTTAGCACCTGAGGTAGAGAGCTTCATGAAGCCATTCTCAGCACCCAGGGCCAACATGCTCAAATCAATGAAGCCATGGCTGCAGGAGAAGAAAAGAGAGAGAGAAGAGGAAGAGGTAAAAAAAAAAAAAAACAAAAAAAAAAAACAGATGGTTGCTTGTGTGTCCTGATCAGGAATCAAACCCGGGACATCTACACACTGGACTGACACTTTACCACTGAGCAAACCTGCCAGGGCCCAAAATTAAAAGTTTGAAAAATGTACAAAAAGGAAAAAATAAAAATACATGTGAAGGGGAAAACACTTTAAAATATGCTACTTTGGCCTATTGATTACTTTGAGAAAGAACAAGTGCAAGAAGGACCCTCGGAACTCCATTATCCCTCTGAAAGTGGGAAATAATTCCCCATGTGAAAGGTACCAGGAGGGTAGGAGGCCATCCTATCAACAAAGGTAGGAAATTCAGGGCCAAGAAATCCATGCAAACAAACCTTGTTCCTTTTTCCCTCATTTGCTTTCCCAAGTCCAACTCCCTTGTCTTGCCAGTTCTTCACAAATTTATGGTTTCTTTGTCTGAAAGGTATAAAAGCTCCTGCTATGTTCACTTCTTTGAGTTCCATTATTTAATAGGGTTCCTGTATATTAATATCAAATTTGCTTTTCTTCTGTTAATCTATATCAATTTAATTATTAGATCAGCCACAGAACCTAGGAGAGGGGAAGGAAAAATTTTCCGCCCCTACACACGCCTATCATCAGTTTCATCAATTGTCAATTCAGGGCCTATATTGTTTAATTTCCTTTCGCCCTGGCCTCTTTCCCCATCCCAGAAGATGTTGAAGCAAAACCCAGACACCGTGTAATTTCAATTATAAATTATTTGAATATGTATCTATAAAATAAAAGCATTATTTAAAATACAATCAATATACCATTGTGATACTTAAAAAGAATGAAGACACATTATGAAAAATGAATTTAATGTAAAATTTAATAAAACAATCGTCAGGAAGTAATCAACAGAAATTAATTTGTTCAGCCTGCAAAATATCACATTGGTCCTAGTGTTGAAATTTTGTTGTATGAAGGAATTCTTTATATTTATGGTGAAATTCAGGTGCTGACAAATATAGAGAGAAATAAATTTATAAAACCATACAAATGCTTTTTCTTTCTTTCACAAGCATAAAAAATAGACTTAGTAGTTAAATGACAAACACTGGATTTTGGAAGCATCACTTCTTAATTATTTCATGAAGTTTCTTAAAACTTGCTATTGTAGCAAGCACTGCACCAATAAATTAGAAGCCATATATATATTCCTGAATTATTATTCTTCCCTGAATTTCTACTTTTTTTTATAATCCTTCTAAAATAAACAGAAATGAACACATCAGAAAACTGAAGATCACACCAATAAAAATGGCTATTTTCTAGGAGCCTAATCTTAGGAAATACCATGTGAGGTAATATTATTTTCCATTTAAAAAATTAAATAACTAAAGCTATTTTCAAGATTATACAATAGGGTGTGTGGAAATCAGGTTTAAAGTCCAGAAATCAGGTTCTTACTATATAGCTCGCTGCCCCCACATTCTACAAATATATCCACAGGGGTGGGGAGACAAGGCAAAGATATTATAATTTCTGAAACTTTGGCCATTTTTAATTCTCTGTTTCCAGTCTACCTAAAATTACTAAAAGACTAAATCAAAGAAAAATCAGGATTCTAAAATTACTTTTCTCAGACAATGTATAAAATGTTACATTCTACAAGAGGTTAAGTATATGAGCTTCCTCCTGGCATAGGGTTCAGTAATACAGATCTTGAATTATTTTGATTTCTAAAAGCTGGAATAAAGACCTTTGAAGTGGAACCCCACACAAGCATTCACATCTTTCCTATTCTTTTTGAAAAAGATTTTACTGAGTTTATGGGGTGAAACTGGTTAACAAAACTAAATAAGAGTCAGGTGTGTGATCCTATAATAGTATACATCATCTGTATATTATACTGCACATTCACCAGCCCAAGTCCACTCTTCCTCCATCACCATCTATCCCCTTTATCCTCCTCTACCTCTCCTCATACTGTGTCTATGATTTTTTTTTGCTTAATCCCTTCACTTTTTTTTATTATTCTTATTCTTTATCACCACTGTACTGTACCCACTGGCATACAGTGGAGTAAGAAAATACTTTACTATTGAATCAGTTAATATTAAGGCCTATTTATTTATTTATTTTAGTGAGAGGGACAGACAGAAACAGACAGGAAGAAATAGAGATGGGAAGGTAACATTATTTTCCATTTAAAATATTCTTTGTTGCAGCAACTTAGTTGTTCACTGATTGCTTTTTCATACGTGCTATCATGGCAGTGGGAGGGGGAACTCCAGTAGAGTGAGTGACCCCTTGCTCAAGCCAGCAACCTTGGGCTTCAAGACAGTGACCTTTGGGCTCAAGCCAGCGACAATAGGGTATGTCTATGATCCCACGCTCAAGAAAGTGACCCCGTGCTCAAGCTGGTGAGCCTGTGCTCAAGAAAGTGACCTCGGGTTTTGAATATGGGTCCTCTGCTGTGCCCCAGGCCTATGCTCTATCCACTGCACCACTGCCTGGTTAGGCAAGGCCTATTCTATTGAGGGTGTGAGCTTCACGGTGGGGAGCTGTGAAAAGCTGGATTAGAAATATCAAATATGGGTAAAAATGACAACCTAATCAACAGAACTATGATATTGGCATGAACACAGAGGATCAATGATTCCAGTTGGTCAATTAACACATAGGACATATAAGAGTCTATTCCTAAGCCTTCTTTCTCTGCCAGAGCAAGTCTGGTATAGGAATAAAAGATATTTCAAATATTTTGCCTACAATTTATGGTAGTTGTCATAGATTAATGGTTCCCCAAAGATGTCTACCTTTTAATCCTCAGAATCCATGAATATGTTATTTCACATATAATAAGGGACTTTGCAGATGTGATTAAGGTTGAGATGGGGGGATGATGTTATCTAATCACAGGAGTTCTTAGAAGTCAAAAAGGAAAGCAGAAAAGTCCTTCATCGTGATACAATGTAAGAAAGACTAGATAAGCCATCGCTGGCTTTGGAGACGGGGAAGAACCAAGGAACTGGGGTTTATTCTAGAAGCTAAAAAAGACCAGGATCCTTCCCAGTCTTGAAGAACTGATTTTAGCTTGATGAGACCCATGTTGAAGTTCTGTTCTAAAGAAATGTAAGAGAATAAATTTGTATTAAGCTTTAAATTTGTAGTAATTTGATCCAGCAGAGATAGAAAACTAATACACATCTTAATAACTGGTATTTATTTTAATTCTAAAAAAATCCTGTTCTTATTAACTGTAACAATTATTTGAAGACATAATACATATACATGGTATATATTCCACCTGGACAAAATGATAACACTAACTAACCTGATGACCTCCCACAGGCAATTTCTCTTCCAGTATCCTGCATATGTCTTTCTGGAGTTATTCTATGCTCTCACAACTGTCTCTCTCTCCCTCTTTCTCTCTCTCTCAAATATATACTTATTTATTTAAATTGTTGCCATATTAAAACACATGAATATTCTATATTTTGTAAAGCCTGCTCTTAAAGATAATTTAGACCTTCAACTGCTTAACCATACCGTTTTAATATATTTAGTTCCCTGTATTGCAATATTAAGATTGTAGCATGTCCTAAAAGGTTACCAATAGCATAGATAACACAATATTTTAAAATTAAAATTAGAATATTTCACAGGGCAATGTAATAATTTAATGATTGCAACTAACTGATAGGAATAAAACACAAATATATATATATATATATATATATATATATATATATATATATATATATATATATATATTGAGATGACTAATTTGACAAAATATCAGAGATGCAGTAGTTCATTTAGAAATAAGCTAGCTCAACTTAATTTAGAAGGAGTAAATAGGCCCAGAGAAGATGTGGTACACACTTACAGTCACTTTCTAGTTCAGGGAAGGGGCAGACATAAGACAATATTGATACTTACATAAATCCTAGTAATGTGTTCTCTCCTCTATACTATTCTGTCTCTTTATCTTTTAAAAACATTATTATTAAGATTTCATTTTTTGGCCCTGGCCGGTTGGCTCAGTGGTAGAGCGTCGGCCTGGTGTGCAGAAGCCCTGGGTTCGATTCCTGGCCAGGGCACACAGGAGAAGTGCCCATCGTCTTCTCCACCCCTCAACCTCTCCTTTCTCTCTGTCTTTCTCTTCCCCTCCCGCAGCCAAGGCTCCATTGGAGCAAAGTTGGCCCGGGCGCTGAGGATGGCTCCATGGCCTCTGCCTCAAGCGCTAGAATGGCTCTGGTTGCAACGGAGCAACGCCCCAGATGGGCAGAGCATCGCCCCCTGGTGGGCGTGCCGGGTGGATCCCGGTCGGGCGCATGCGGGAGTCTGTCTGACTGCCTCCCCATTTCCAACTTCAGAAAAATACAAAAAAAAAAATTTCATTTTTTTAGAGCAGTTGAAAACTCACAGCAAAACTAACAGGGAAGGTACAGAAATTTCGCATATATCCCCCTACACCTGTAACAGGAATAGGTATTATCAGCATCCCCATCACAATGGTACACATGCTACACTTGATGAACCTCATACGATGAACATCATAATCACTATAGTATTGAGTTTCATTCTGGATATGTTATTCTGTCAGTTTGGACAAATGTATAATGGCATGCATTTTTGTTATGGTATAATACAGAGTGTTTCCACTGCCCTAAAATTCTCTGTGCTCCACCTATTCATCTTTTCCTTTTAACATTTTTTTATGACAGAAAATGTAGAAATTGTAGACACTTGGGTGGATAACAAAATAGGTCGAGGTATGCTGTATAAAAGTAAAGCTTAGAGTCAATTCATTTTATTGAAATTATATAGGCCACAGAGTTACTATGAGAATAAAGTTAATAGTGAAATGATGATTATTAGTATCTAGTATAAAATTAAGTTTTATTAAACATGAATTTCTTTACTCTTCCTACTCCTTTAGTAAATATTTCTATTTGGGTTATTTCATGGTATTTCTGACATCTTATCAATCAGTAAACAAAAACCATAAGTTATAAAAATAACTTTTTTAAAGTTTATTATTACATAATTTTTAGAAAGACAAAGTTAAGACAATAATTTTGGATTGACTTGGAATCAGTCTTTGCCATGATTTCTGACAGTCAGAATTGTGCAGTGAAATATTAAAATAAAGATAAGCTTTGTTATTGATTCAAACTTTGTTATATATCAGCTACAATTATTATAATTATTTAGATATTTCATGGTGATTAAACAAGGTAACAGTTATTCTGTGAAAGATTTTGATAATGAATTACATATGATCTTTCTAATGATATATCTTTATTCAAGAATGAGTCATTCTAAAATTGTAAATTTTTAAAATAAATTAATTAATGTTAGTTTTATACTAGTTATTGATCCTGGGGCTTGCAGAGACAGACCAATATATGTCAGAAAGAAAGGAATTGTGAATGAGCTTTCATTAACTCCTTCTATTACTTTTTTAATCATCAAAATAATAGTTAATGAGTGCCTACCAGGCAAATGGTACCAGGAATAATATAATAAACTATCAACTTTTGGAACTTATAATCAGTGATATAAAATTATGTACTTCAACTGGAAGATACATTTGCTAAGGTAAAGAGAGTTCATAAGAATGCAGACTTGTGTAGCCACTGTGAAAATAGCATGGGTTCTCCTCAAAAAATTAAAAGTAGAACTGCCTATTGACCCAGCTATTCCACTTTTAGAAATATATCCTAAGAATCCCAAAACACTAATTCAAAAGAAGATATGCACCCCCATGTTTATTGCAGCATTGTTTAAAAGAGACAAAATCTAGAAACAGCCCAAGTGTCCATCAGTGGACAAGTGGATAAAAAAGCTGTGGTGGCCATGGACAGTTGGTTCAGTGGTAGAGCACTGGCCCAGTGTTGGATGTCCTGGGTTTGATTTCCAATCAGGGAACACAGGAGAAACATTCATCTGCTTCTCCAACCCCCTCTCACTGCTCTCTCTCTCTCTCTCTCTCTCTCTCTCTTCTCCTTCTGCAGCCATGGCTCGCTTGGAGTGTGTTGGCCCTGGGCACTGAGGATGGCTTCTTGATCTCTGCCTCAGATGCTAGGAAGAGTTCAGTTGCTGAGCAATGGAGCAATGTCCCAGATGGGCAGAACATTCTATCCAGTGGGCTTACTGGATGAATCCCGGTTCGGGCACATGCAGTAACCTGTCTCTGCCTGCCTTCCTCTCACTGAATTAAAAAAATAAATAATAAAAAAATAAATAAAAACAACTGTGGTACATATACACAATGGAATACCACATGACCATGTAAAAGAAGGAAATTTTACCTTTTGCGATGGCATGAAAGGACCTGGAAATTATTATGCTAAATGAAATAAGCCAGGCAGAGAAATACATATATCATATGATCTCACTTATATATGGAATCTAATGAACAAAGTGATCTGAGAAACATAATAGAGGCAGAGGTGGGGTCACAGGGAGCAGAGGGGTAGCTGTCAGAGGGAAGGCAGATGAGGGGATGAGATCAGAAAAGGTGAAGGGATTAGCAAAATTATATATACATAACACATAGATACAGATAACAGGACAGAGGAAAGGGGGGGAGGGAGTTAAAGGGAGTGTAATGGGGGGTGCATCATTGGGGGTTAAAGGTGTTATATTGAGTTGGATACCTGAATCCATGTTAAGATAATACATTTAAAAATTTTAATAATAATAATAATAAAAGAAAGTGCAATAAACATGTGATCCACAATAGGTGTTGAATACTTAATATTTTTGCTTATAAGAAAGACAAAAATAACCTTGATAACTGAGAAGTAAAATTTCCCTGAGTGACTCAGGAAAGGCTGGCAGAGGAACAAACACAAGGCGGAAGCTGTGACTCCGTAAGGCTGAGGTTCTCTATTATGTTCACTCTGTTAATTCACTTGTGATATTTGGAAATATGATTCACAGATTATAAAGTACTTTTGAAGAGACAGAAAAAGATGAGTTATTGTCCATGACATTTTACTTATGACAAAAATTATATAAGGGCAGGGTATATGGATTTCTTGAATCCATATTTAATCTATAATTCAATTTATCTATTAAAATAGGTAAGTTCATATTTTTTAACCTTTTTCAATATGCAGCCTACATATCAGATTCCAAGAAAACCAAAGGGTGAAATAGATTTTATACTCATTTTTCCCTCATGAAAACTTGTATAATATTTAAAATTTATGTTCCTTAGCAATTGTGTACCACATGGAAAAAAATGTGAATAGCAAGTATGTGTGGATTGGAAACATAACAACCATTGTGTTTGTCTTCTTTGTCATGCTAGGACTCATTAAGATACCTTAGGCATTGCAACAACTCCATTGATTTCTGGTGAAAATTCATATTAATGATATAAAAAAATTAACATGGATGTTAAAATCGCTATATTTCAAATTATAAACAAGGCAAATAATAAAACTTTGGGAAAATTTCTGTTAAAAATGGAAACACATTCATTTGACAGCTATGCTAACTCTCTCAGCCTGTTCATTTCTAGTAGACAACATTCACAGGTTTTTTTTTATCATCTCTATCAAATAAAACATATGCCAATTTCCCCCAAATATTTTAACCTAATTTATGTATGTAAAACAGATCTTTTATTTTTTTTATTTTTCTGACAGAAAGAGAGAAACAGAGAGAGGGACAGGTAGAGACAGACAAGAAGGGAGAGAGATGAGAAGCATCAATTCTTTGCTGCAGCACCTTAGCTGTTCATTGATTGCTTTCTCATATGTGCCTTGACCAGGGTTGGGTGGGCTACAGCAGATCAATTGATCTCTTGCTCAAGTCAGTGACCTTAGGTTCAAGCTGGTGAGCTGTGTACAAACCAGATGAGTCCCCCGCTCAAGCTGGTGACCTCAGAGTTTTGAACCTGGGTCCTCTGTGTCCCAGTCCGATGCTCTATCCACTGAGCAACTGCCGGATTAGGCTTTAAAATAGATCTTTTTTTAAAAAGTAGTCTTCTAATATGCTTTTATAAATTTTATTTTTTCACAATAATATAATTATTAAATAGGTGACAGTTAACATTGTTGTGATGAACTAAAAATCTTGGGTAAACTGCCATAATATTTCTATAATTTATCTGTATTTAACAGAACTGAAAATAGTGGATGCCATAAAAGAAAGATTAAAATTATGTGTTTAGGAGAAAGGGTTATGGTGCCTGAAAAGTGATATCAGAATTACTTCAAAGAACTAGCAGGTGAAAATTTGCCTGGAAGAGCACAGGAGCAAGCAGCAAGAGGAAAAGTATAGACCAGAGTATTCACAACAAAGAGGTTTGTTCCCTGGAGTACATACAGAGCCAGGAAGCTGGCCTGCTGCGCTTATGTTTTTAAAGTTCTGCTTCAAAGACTATCCTGGCATGCTAAGAAAAACATGTTAAATTTTCTTCTTCTCCCTGCTGACAGATCAGAAAACATCCTGTAACACTAACTCAGTCTAGAAATGGGAAAGCGTGTTAAAGACACCTGAAACAAAGTTCATAGGTAGACAGCAAGAAAATGCTTACACTTTTTCCTAAGCCCCCACTCCCAAAGAAGGGTCTAGGATGTGAAAAGTAGCAGCATGGATTTGACCGAAAAATGTCCTCAATAAAGCAGTGTGACAATATGGATCTCAAAGTTAAAGCTACTCATTGTGGGTTATTCTCAAATAGAGCTCATCAGGTATTTCCCCTCTCAACTCACGAGACAGTAAATCTTAGAGCAGAATCATAGTCAACTAAATGTATCTCAACTGACTTCAGAGAACAATCGGAAAATTCCAATATAGTCCTTATAGGTCCAGTGTGCAAAGAAGTTTTTTATCTGTATAATGATATAGTTAGACACGATAATAAAGGATCAGAGGAAGTTTTTATAAAAGTAGATACTGTATATGGTTTGTTTGTGATGTTAGCTGTTCTTTTAAAGAAAAGCAGGAAGACATTTTCCCCACAATTAGGTCAGAATTTCTCCTTTCTTTTCATCTACGTGATCTCTGAGAGGATCTCTCAAGAAGACAGCCCAGCAGGACCTGCCAGCATGCTCATTTCATTCACAGAGATCAATCTATGGCCTAACGACCATAACGAGAAAACCCCATGGAAAGGTATTGCATACATAGGCTTACAAATGTCGAATCAGAATGACCAAAGCATAATAAAACCAGATTGGCACACAGAGAAAAAAAAGGCTATGCATATTATCCCAGGATGATGGCCAGGAATTTTACCACCTAATTCTTTTCAATAAACTCTAAAATATATTATCTTATAGAATGAAATTGCCATTTGTGAAATTCTGACAACTTCCCTCTGTGTGCTAAAAGCATGTCAGATGAAAAATCTGATCTCTTTTTGCAAATTGTTCATTTTTGACAGATTTATTCAACTTTTATGTTTGCAGTCTTAATCAAAGAAATTTGAACAAGAATTCAGCACTACACTCAAAGAATAGGAAGCACTATTAGTATAATTTGGAGGTACTAGGCATTTATATTATAGTTATCTATAAAAAGTGAAAATTATCATAGAAGTAAAAATATTTATAAAGAAACAGTATAGAGTTTGACTGATTTTAAGATACTGGATATTAGATTATAATAGAAATATATTTCTCATAGTATTGTCATGTTATTTGATAGCTTTATGTTTTTCTCTTTAAGGGACAGAAATATTATTTTCATATTTCTAAAAAAGACATCCTGTTTCTTTATTGCAACTTACTGTATGATTAAATGGATCTCTTGGATCCGATTATATCTCAATTTTGGTAAAAATTTCGCATATTACAGTCTTACTTTTTCTCTCCAGACTTCAAGAAAACAGCATCTGATAAGAGATATTTCAGCTGTCTCAAGTGAGAGTAAAGTGTTCATTTTTCTTCATAAAGGATTTTATTTTAAGATTTCTATTTGGGGAAATAGCAAAAAGGCAATTAACATGATTCCATGTTTATGAAAAAGCAAAATACCTTTTGTATGGCCAGTAGCTGCGGCCACCATCACAGCCGCCTGGCCGGTGCAGGTGCAGGTTTAATTCCACAGACGGCAGTAACAGAGCCAAGACCTGGTGGGCCATTTTCCTTTCTCCTAGACTTGTACCCGCCAATTAGTAAAAACAAACACATGGGCACCAAAACCCATTCTTCACATTTTTTTCCCTAGAATCAAAGGCCTCACCAGCCTCACTCAGTCCCCTGTGCATGCCTCCATGTTGGCTGCCTCCTCTTCTCTGAACACGTGGCCTCTCTCCTGGAACAACGTGGTCTCCTCCCCAAAAATAGCCTCCTAGCTCCTTCTTTTAAAACTTTTCTGTGGGAAAGCTCTTCCCCAGCACACATTAGCATAACCAAGCACCTTCCCAAGCAGGAAGATAATTAATATTATCACCTGAGCAATGGCCATTTTTAACAATAAGAGTGAGCAAAACCAGAAAATACAGATCACAAACTTATTTGCTCAACACCTCTACTAATGTAAATTTAGACTATCTTTTGCTGCATAGAATAATGTCTATTTCCTTTTTCAGCATTCTTTTGCATCTAGATACTTATACCATTTAATTTTCATCTTGCTCAGTTTAAATACATTGGGTAGGGCTGACCCACTCCAGTGTCTTCTAAAATATGAGATGTGAGTTCATCACCCAGCTTTGCCCACTCAGTGGTTCTATTAAATATATCAGAAGACACAGTCAGATTCTTCCCTGGAACTTGCTAGTGCTAATAAGAGAAGGGGCATTTCTTTTATAAGAACTTGACCTCCATGATAAATATAGCCTTGAAGATGCCAGTGGTCATCTGTTGCCATGTGGAAGAAGTATAGCTGAAAAGGGGGTCAATTAGAGGAAACAGAATTTAGGGACTAAATGAGATAAGAGCCCTGGTAACAGAATCTGAATATGTACCTTCTTTTTTAGGTCTGAAGCAAGTCTCACTCATTGGATGTCCCTTTAACTGAAACACTCAATTGCTTCTCTTCGCTTTAGCTGATTTGAGTCAGGCTTTTCTTTAAAACAAAAGCATCTTGACTAACACTGTATGTGCAGACATGTGCATGTTGTGTGGATTGTAGAAATATTTTCTCCCTTTAATAAGTACACACTATAAGAGAAAGGTAATCACTTCAGCTTTTTCTTTTCCCTTGACTATTCAAAAACTTATGAACATGGTTTCAATTCAATTAATTCAGCCACATACAACTCAAACTAATGCATTTTAATATATTACTTTTCTGAATGGGAATATTTGGAGAGCTAATGTATGATTCATTTTAAATTACTCATTATCAATTACTCAAATGCTTATAAAGTAGCAATCAAGCGGAGATACTTTATAAAATTTGGACAGCATGTTACAAATAAAAATGAGGAAAAAGCTGCTAAATTACTTCATATGATAGCAAAGGAGAAACCCTCATGTATATTATTTTACATATATTCAAGGTCATGAAGTCATTAAATCATTAAATAGCATAATCATTTCTGGAAATTATTAATGCCAAAATCCAAGATGTTTAAAGTACTGTTATATCTTTCTATTATTATTATTATTATTATTATTATTAATTTCAGAGAAGAGAGTAAGAGAGAGAGAAGGGGGGAGGAGCAGGAAGCATCAACTCCCATATGTGCCTAGACCAGGCAAGCCCAGGGTTTTGAACCAGTGACCTCAGTGTTCCAGGTTGAGGCTTTATCCTCTGCACCACCACAGGTCAGGCCTGAAGTACTGTTATATCTTGATAGTGCTTTTTAGGAGAAATTAGATATGACTCAGGAACTTTAACACATCCTACTATGAGGATTTGTTGCTTATATTAAATGGAAAAACTAGACTTCTCAGGTATCCTCCTACCATATATAAGGGACAATTGATGCCTATACCATGAGGCATCATAATATATTTTTTTCTTTTTGTATTTCACTGCCACAGGATTTGAAATAAAGTAGTCCAAAGTACTACTTGTAATAAGAAGCTATGGTTTCAATAAAGAAATGCTGGGGTGTTTTTTTTCATTTTATTCTACTACTCAACTTTTACTTTCATGAAATTAATGTGAGATTCTAGTAAAGAAAAGAAGGCTAGACACTAAATAGAATTTAAATCTACTCTTAATTAAAAATCTGTTCCATATGAGGATATTCATAAATAACTGCTATTAAAATTTCACATCAAGTGCTGATGGTGTATATTCAAATAGCCTTGAGATTCTAAATGCTTGATATTCCCAGAAATGTTATATCACATTAAAAAACCATAGACACCTATCAGAAGTCATAATCTATACCCTACAATTTAGTAGTGGCTTTACTAAGTATTAATCACTGACTTCATTTCACAAATAAGCATATTCTCAAGTAGATTCTTATGCAGAAGAGCACAAGCATTTACCAATAGAAGCAAAACCAGAGAAGCAATGTCAAACACTAATGGGCTCAATCATCTGCCACCGAACATGTGAGGTGACACTGTGCTAACTTCATGGAAGGTTTGAGGCTAGTGGACTTTCTTAGCGATTTTTCAACATAATCAAATTTCAGCATTAACTGCAATGAGCACACTCATCAATATAAACCAAGTATAAAGGAGGAGATCAGTATTAGAACTGGTTGAAGAAATTAAACTGGTCACTAGAAAAAAGCAATCTGACTTATTTGCCATAAAGGAAAAAAATAAATTGCTGCTCCAGAGTATTGTCATAATATTATCTTGAAAATAGTATACACAAGGAGAGATTATTTTGATGAAATCTTCCTTAGAGTTATGCTTGATGACCTGCAATTGGCTCTGATATTGAGAGTGCTTTAGAGGAGTTCAGTCCAAATCTAACTGTTCCTGACAACCCTTTATGAGAAATTACATTATAAGAAAAGTCACCAAAGATGTCTGAACAAGTATCTGCAGTTATATTTTGCGATAATTTCAGGATAATTTATTGATGTTGGTAGGTTAAATGAAACAATGTACAGGGTTCCTATTTCTATCTTGAACCTCTGCCACCATCAACCCAGCTCTGAGCCAATTATTTTCAGTACACAGATGGCCAGATATTGAGTTCTGACCACAACTGCATCTACCTATCCCAGTTTGGGTTGGAAACTTCAAGGATAACTATATGTTACTCTGCTTCTTATCAAGGAACAGCCAAAGGATGGTGCACAAAAGTTGAATCCTCGAACAGACCTATGAAAATTATTAGCTAACAGATTTCGCCAGGTTTTCTCAGTGTTCAAAGTGTCTCTTAATATTCCCAAATAGCAATCATTCCTGCTGAATCTCACGCTGATAGCTCAGGCCCTGCCTCAACTGTATTAAGAAAATCTTATACACACATACATACATACCTACATACATACATACATATGTGTGTGTATAATTTCCTGTTACTGTTTCACTACTCTGCTTACTGTTACTAGATCATTAAGGTTAGTCTCTACTGGACCTTATAAGGATGAGTTGAGACAGGTTTCGCTAATTAAATCAAAGTTACATATTCAACAACACATGAGCTTCAGTGATGAGGCACTTTAGTGCTATGGTTAAGAACACAGGTTTCAGAGATGCAAGATCTGTGTGTAATAAATGCAGTTACGTCACTGATGGATTTTGTGGCTTGGTTATATTAACCTCTCAGTGTCAGTTTCTTCATATGTAAAAAATAAACAAACACAATCCCATGGATTGTCATTGGTGAGGGTTTTGTTTTTTATAAAAATCCTATATATGAAGCAAAGTGCCAGCCACATAATGAGCACCTTGGAATTGAGCTACTGTCATATCATTGTTTGCATCACCACTCTTACACTTGTTTCTTCTGATGCAAATGAGATAATACCAACAACAGTTAATCAAATCCCTGAGCCGTGGGGTATTTCAGCCTGGTGATCAGGAGACAGTATTTATAGATGATTAACTATAGCCTAGGATCAAAGCACTGTCTTTAACAGGAACACTGGGTGAGCTGGTTGGCCTCTTGGAAGTTTCCCTTCCCCATCTGTAACACAGGGGTAGTGATAGATAATTCACAGAGCAGGTGTCAGGCAATGACAACCTGCCAGCCAAGTCTGGACCAAGCCCTGATTTTGCGTGGCCTGTGATCTAAGAATTGTTGCTCTATTTGAATTTTTTAAATTCATTCTTATTGATTTTAGAAAGAGATAAAGGGAGATTGATAGAGAGATAAATAGACAGATTAGATAGATAGATAGATAGATAGATAGATAGATAGATGATAGATAGATAGATAATAGGTAGATAGAAAGAAACTGATTTGTTCCACTCATTTATGCATTCATTGGTTGATTCTTGTGTGTGCTCTGACTGGGAATAGAACCTACATATTGGGGAAACTCTCTAACCAACTGAGCTACCCAACCAGGGGATTTATTTTTAAAAGCTCAGAAAATAAAAAGAAATAGAATAAGGAGAAGGAGAAAAGGAGGACAGGGATGAGGACGAGGAGCGTCAGAAACAGCACCATATGTAGCCGTCAACTTAATATATTTACTATCTGGTCCTTTACAGAAAAAGTTTGCTGATCCCTGCCTTTGAAGTACTGTGAATATTAATGGAGCCAATATTTGAAATATGCTAAGCAGAGAACTTGGCATAATTGTAGTTATTATTCTTGCTACTAACCTTCTAAGCTACATTTAAATGTCACCGGAAAGGAAGCAGTAATTCTTCTTGTGCCAAATTTAACTGCTGATGTGGAAATATCTGGTGCTCTAAATTCATTAGAAAGAACCTTCCAACAGCCTTTCTTCCTTTCCTGGTTAAAAAAATATGTTAAATAAGGCAGAGGTGGATGTATGATGTTATCTTTGCCAGAAAATTTTTGGCAAAAATAGTTTAGATCATCTTGTTTCATGTAGCTACATTTATGAGAAATTAGTTCTATCTCAAAGATCACTATTCAGGCACATATATACACATAAATACATAAACACACACAGAAACTACCAGGGGTACTGCTTTGTGTGTACCTACTGTTTGCCTAATTTTATCATAAGGAACAGTCACATAATAAAGGACTCAGAAATAATAAAAGTTTCCAGTGTGATTTGGTATGAACTTAGCTCTGAGAAATTTCTGAACCTAGCAATGTTGATTGTTTCTCTTGGTATTTTATTGGTAATCACTACATACAACATAAGACAAGAGTGGGAGTTAGTTGCTTCAGAAAACGCATGCCCCTGATTTTGTCCATAAGCTACAAAAGTAAAAATGAAACAGAGTATGAATAATAAAGGTTGAGATATATTTATTAGTCTAAACATTGTTTGATCATTCTAAACCTTTCACTTGCCGAATGTAATAGAAGGCTATGCCTTCCAATATTAATTGATGGCTGTTTCAGTGACTTTTCCAAAGACACAAATCAAATCAAGTCCACAGCGGTAAATAAGTAATAAAGTAGTTAACCAAAATGACAATACCATTAATGACATGGTTCTTTTTTTTAATTTTTTGTATTTTTTTTTTGTATTTTTCTGAATGGAAACGGGGAGGCAGTCAGACAGACTCCCGCATGCACCAGACCTGCATCCACCTGGTACGCCCACCAGGGGGCGATGCTCTGCCCATGTGGGGCATCGCTCTGTTGCAACCAGAGCCACTCTAGCACCTGAGGCAGAGGCCACAGAGCCATCCTCAGCTCTCGGGCCAACTCTGCTCCAATTCCAATGGAGCCTCGGCTGCAGGAGGGGAAGAGAGAGACAGAGAGGAAGGAGAGGGGGAGGGGTGGAGAAGCAGATGGGTGCTTCTCCTGTGTGCCCCGGCCGGGAATCGGACCCGGGACTCCTGCACGCCAGGCTGACACTCTACCACTGAGCCAACCGGCCAGGGCCATGACATGGTTCTTGATATGCAAGTTGAACATGTAGGAGAAAACTAACCCATCCTTTAAAAGTAGAGAATTCATATACATGATAATTCAATTTAATCTAAATAGGAATATGTATTTTCGGGTTTTTCCTCATGTAAGGCCAGTAGCCGTGGCTACCACCACAGCCGCCTGGCCTGTGCAGGTTCCCATTTAATTCTGACAGACGGTAATGTATCAACAGAGCCAATAACTGGTGGGCCATCCTTTATTCCTGCTCACACCTGGCGGGCGAGAAGATACACACAGCGGAAAAACACTTCCCTTTCCATCCAGGGCTCCCAAAGCCACTGATTTTCTCCGGTTTCTCCTAGAATCAAAGGCCCCACCAGTCTCAGTAGGGCTCCAAAGCCCCTCAGCTCTGGTTCCCCATCTGCACACTTTCTCTTTCCCTGCCCACACAGCTTCTTCCTCAGCACTCTGCATCCACTCTGCTCTCCCTCTACAAACATGGCTTATTTCTCTGCCTCTTCTTCTTCTCTCTCTCTTTTCAAAACTTTGTGGTGCAAAAACCTCTCCTCCTGCAAACATTAGCAAAACAATAGCCCTTCCCAAGCAGGAAGGCAATCTGCAATTTCACAGACCACATACAGCTGGCACTGCCCAGCCCCAATGCAAACTATAAGTGAGCAAACATAAAAATCATATTTTACAAACTTATTTGACCAACAGAAGAGCTATTAAGAAATCTTTTTCACTTCTTGGTGAAGCAAGGAAGTGTTGTGCTTGCGAAGCAATGCCACCCTGAGAGAAGATGAAGGCTAGGAATGATGAACTTGAAAAATTCTAAAGAAAAGGGGAAAACAACCCTACCACAAAACCATATTCTTCAATTGCAAAATCCAAACTATAGAAGCAGTGCTTTTGAAATCAGTTCCTATTATGTTAAAATGAGATCTATTGATGTTTAAACTATTCTAAAGGAAAGTTTAAAAATACATCTGGTAAATAACTAACAATATTGTGTAAAAACGAACACTGTAACAAATATAAGAAAAACAGAGGTATTTAGATTTAGCATGAAAAACTGAGATAAAATAGAAATCAGTAAGGTTGTTTTCAAAGTCATAATATATTTAATCAAGTATTATTAGAACAGACATCTTTATTAATTCATCAACAGATATTTATTAAACTCACATAAGTGTTAAATCAGTAATTCTCTAGCCCCATACTCTTCAGAATCACCTTCAAAGCATTTTCAAATATCTTAAGAGCTCTGACTTCAGCTTCCTGTTTGATCCCTATATTTTCAATCTAGAGAAACAGCCTTTCTGACTAAGCCAGGAACTACTCTCATGAGGAGGCACAGCTCTGAATGAGAGGAGGAAGTTCTTCAGATGTGCTGGGGTGGATAAAACTGAGTCTCCCTATTAGAAAAGTATGATAAGAATTCAAAATGATTATGGCTTAGAACCTGCTGTAAAGATTTCATTCTAGTAGGAGAAACAGAAATGTATCCAAAAAACAAGTTTTCAGTGTATTCAGTATCACAGCAGTTACAAAAAACAAAACCAAAAACTAAAAACCAAAAGAAGCTTCTCAGTTTAAAAGAAACCATCACAGAAGAAACAAGCTGGGTCTTAAGTAAAGTGACAATTGGGCCCTGTTGACACCTATTTTCAGACTTCCTGTTCTTCTCAAACATCTCAGTTTGAATGCTAAATGACATGATCATGCCAATCTTTAAGGGTACATTGGAGTTTGCTCCTGAGTGAGGAGAGAGAGGCAGCGTTAAGGTAGCAGCAGGTGCAGAGTTTCATTTGCATGAAAGAGCACAGGAACCACAACAGTGCATTGTGTTGGAGTACATACTGCAAGGAGTAAGAAGTGGGGTGTGAGATAAGAAAAGAAGCAGGATCAGATTACAGTCATATTTTCCGACAGAGTTGCAGAACAATCTGTTTAGGGAGTGAAATTTAAAGAATAATAATCCTTTACAAAATGGAGTAGTTCATTTGGGTTTCTCTCTGAAATAGGCACACTTCTAAGAGACAGTGGAAGCCTCATATACTTGAAGTAATTCCCATGAAAAGGGTAGTTGATAAGCTGGAAAAGTGAATATTTCTCTTCGTGTGTGTGTGTGTGTGTGTGTGTGTGTGTGTGTGTATGTGTGTGTGTATATATTATATATATATTTCTTTATGTGTGTATAAATATATATATATTTAATGTGAATAGCTGAAAATTATTCATCTGCAGATGGTGGTTGATAAGCTGGAAAAGTGATTATTTTCTTTATGTATTTATATATTTATGTTGTTACTTTCCAGATTTGCATACTATATGTATTCTCTAGTCATAGTTAAATGGAGATGAGTTCAAATAATCTCGTCGAGGTCACATATGAACCGAAAGGAATGAAACTTAAGAATTCTAATCAGTACTTGTTGTCTAATCATTCCTGAGCTATTCATTTTAATATCTGGGATGAGCTCAAAAAGGGCTTTTTATTTTATATTAGAAAATAGCTATTATCATTTCTATAAGACATACAGAAAGATAGAAAGAATAGCTCTTCAATTTCTCCTCAGTGGCCTGACATAAAACTATTCATGTAAAATGCCTTTATTGCACAAGAATTGTTTGAGTTGCTTAGGCATGAAAAGAGGTTAGGAGATAAGTTATTCATATGGAAGTCATTTTCATGTCAATATGTGACTTTCTTTAGAAAATCTGCAGTTAAGACTCATGCTCAAAATGGTCATTAGTTCACACGCAAACATGACAGAAAACTGAAGGAGCCATCACCTACTGGTTTACCTCATTTAGACTCTAGGACCTACAAATGAGCAAGTGCCTCTTACAACTCTGCTACCCTATTCTTTAAGTCAGTCAATCATCGCCAAGTACATTTGAGTTCCTCTTCACTAAGAATATCTCCACAGGCAAGTGAACAATCACTTGTCTTTCTTTTCCAGGAACCTCAATAACAGGAAGCTTTTATTTTTCTCAAATTGGAAGAAATAGACAACTAGAAATGAATCACAGCTATTGAATTAGCATTATCTCAAACTGAATTCATGAGAAAACATCACAATCATTATTTAGGAAGAGACAGGTGTTCTCTTTATAGATTAATTGGTCTTAAAAACCAACCAATTTAATCTTTTCAGAAAGCATTACAGGCAGAAATTTCCTTCCTGTTTTGAATATGTTAGTAAAGGATATCACAGAGGTCTAAACTCCTACAATGCGAAAAAGTACTAAAGACGGCACGTTTTAATAATTCATCCCCTTACATCTTTACCTTGTGAGGACAAAATGACCCACTAGCAAATGTTCAGGTCACAGTGATCCTTCCATAATCACTGGTAAATAAGTTTATAAGTAGATGAAATAGCGAAATGACATTTTGGGTATTGTCAACTAAGTTAGGTCACATGTTTAAGACTCTTACAACTACAAAAATTAATATGATTTATCTGTTCTTTCAAAGCAATATCACCTTATCAACTATAACTATGTCTCCAAAATAGGTTATAGCATCATGGAGATTGCACCTAGCATCCTTTTTGTAAGACAGATTTGCCATAATTCAGTGTACTGATCATTATATAATATATTAAGGATTTATTCTACTTTTCCTAGCTTTTTGATGGACTCAAAATATTTTTACTTAAGTTTAAATCAATATTTTCTGTTTTAGGAATTATAGGTTGGGGCAAAATTAGGTTTACAATACTGAGCATGCAAAAGAGTTTATTGTTGTATTATTATATGTTAATTATTGCATTACTTTCCATACTGACAACTGTAAATCCACTTTTGCACCACCTGTATATAAAATGCATCTTTATCAATAGCATAAATTTAGGTGAAATTAAGACTGTACATTGTTTATGCTGCAGACTATATGTTAAGGTCGTATTTCTCATGATAAGTTTCATAGGGTTTTATCATAAAAGCAATAAGAAGTCAAGAAAATAAACCATAGAATTCAAATTATTTTGTGTTTTGAAAGTATCTGGTAGCTGTGTGGAGAACAGGCTGAGCCTGGGGATGCTGAGGAGGAGTCTGCTGAGACTAGAGGCTGGGAGTTAGTTAGTTGCTGCAAGAGAATAAGCCAGTGATGCTGGGAACCTGGTCCAATAGTTTTCCTGCTTTTCTGGCTTCAAATACTTAAAGGAAAACACAAGTATCAGAAACAGTGACTACACAACAATTGTTCTCAACAAGTGAAACTTTGGAGGGTAAAAAGGTATCAGAATATGATGTGTATTCAGATGATTATGACATCATAATCTCCCCAATACTCCAATAGTGAATCGAAGGGTTGAACTAAAACAATGACATTCAGGTGTAAGGGGGATTCAGGATCATGTAATTTAAAAAATCTAGTATCACCAGAACTTTAAGAGAATGGATACAAGTGGGATATTTTAATGTGTCTGCACTGTTCTAGCTTCTGGTTTTGCTTATTTTAAGTAATATGATAAATTCATTAATTCAGTGCTGTCTGAGTAATTTATGATTGCATAAATAAATGTACAGCCAACTGCTGTCACAGGAATTGTGTCATATTCCCAAATATTAAATGAGAACTATAAATGTTAATAAAATATATTTGTCTTAAGTTATGGCCCTTAGTTTCCCATAATGTCATAGTAGAAATAATCTGTTTATTTTCATACCAGGATTTAAATATGAAATATATAGGACAGGACAAAACTCACAAGTATAATGATAATCTGGAGTGACAATGAAAAGTAAAAAGTTAAAATGACTTAGCTTTGCTATAGAAAATTGCAGAAATGATCTCTCCATAATGATTAAAATGCATCTTAAATATTTTAGTGCTTAAACAGTGTCAATGAAAAATTTAGTTATTCAAAATGACTCATTTTCTGAGGGATGCAAACTGAAAAGTTTCATTCTGTTTTTAATAGCAGGTGCTGATAAAAGGGCATGGTTCATTCATACATTTGCACTTCATGTTGCCCATGCCAGTTCTGATTATGCAACATGTTTTCAGTGTCCTTTTGGCACCGTTAGCACTGAGTTACATAATGCATGTTCTATTGTATAAACATATTTTGGCAAAAGTAAAAATAATTAAAAATTACTGTAATGACACCTGACTGGGAATGAAAACACCTCATTCTTTAGCAAATTCTTTGAAAGTAGATTATCAGTCATTTATGTTATAAAGGACCAATTAAGTACTTAAGGTTCAAACTTGTCAATTAAAAGAAAGCTTAGTATACTACTACTTGGCAATAATACAGAAGCATAATTAGAAAATCTAAGCAAACAGTAATACATTTTAACTTCTAAAGAAAAGACAAAGCTTAAAACGGGTAAGATTATTGTATATGATTTTCCATATATTTGGTAAATCTTTAGAAAAAATGATTGTGGAATCTGAGACTTTCCTTTAGCAAGTCACAGAGCAATTATTTTACTCAGCACATTAGGTAATGATTAGTCAGTGTTTTTAGTGTGTCATATAAAGCCCTTATAGAACATTTATTTTCTCAGAGAGTTTCCTTTGTTAATAAAGACCTATTTTTACACATATTTTTTCTTGTATCCTTGAGTAAAAGGTGATTCAAAAATAAATAAGTTCAACTAAATAAATACATGCTTTCCATTCCAATAATAGGTATAATCTAAAATTTAAGGTACAATTACCTTTAAAAACTTTATGAAAATAAGTGAAAGATAATGTCTAGATAAATAACACTAATGTATGTATTTATATCATAAATGTATTAGTTTCTAATATTGTGGCTCTGTAAGGCCAGTAACCGCAGCCACCATCACAGCCACCTGGCCCATGCAGGTTTGCATTTGATTTGGACAGATGGTAATGAAACAATGGAGCCAAGAACTGGTGGGCCATTAGCTTTAATCCTAGCTCACATCTGGCAGGTGAAAAATATACACAGTAGGAAAACCCTTCTTTGTCCTTTCAGGGCTCCCAAAGCCACTGACTTATCTGAGTTTTCCTAGAATCAAAGGCCCCATCAACCTTATTCACTTCTGTTCCCCATCTCCTTCTCTCTGTACAAACTGGCTTCTCCCTCAGCACTCCGCCATCTTGGCTGCCTCTCCTCTGCAATGCTGATGGCAGAATCTGAGCTAGAGATCCCCTGGTCTGCCTTATTTTATAATATAGAAATTAAAGCCTTTAAGCCAATTTACAAATAAGGAAGTCTCTGATACAAAGCCACTTATCTGAGGCATAAATGGGATTCCTCATAAGAGTATACCACCCCACATTATGCAACAGTTAAGGATGTGGGGAAAAGCTTTGTTTTGAGAAGATCTTAGTGTTAGAAGGATGTTGAAAAGATTTTAGTATTAAAAGTGTGGGAAAGGCTTAGTCTTAAAACTAAGCTTTAGGCTATGTGGACCTTGCCTGCTTACTTACAGCCTGTCTCCCACACCCAATGCAAATATAAGCGAGCAAACATATAATATATTATACATCATATTTACAAACTCATTTGACCAACAGGCTCCCATTAAATTTATGGAAATGTTTCCTATTCTCTCCTTTAATTTAAAAGTGAGAAACTGATTTCATTTAAAGTTCTATAATTTGATTAAATTTAGGTTTTAAAATATAGATTGCACAGATATATAATATAAAATAGAGGAGGCATAGTTTGATATTTCACATAAAGAAGTCATACTTTGAAAAGCTCTAGTTGGTTTTCTTAACCATAAACTCAACACGAATCAATAGAAGTATAAGAACACTTAAACTTCAAATACATTCTCAGTCTTTATTAAATTAGCTTAGTATTCTGAACAAAGTCAGATGTAGAATGAAACCCTGGCTCTTAAGCACAAGTAGTTTAAGCTTTGTAACACCCAGTGTCTTTACCTGTAAAATGGGAAAAATAAAACCACATAGTTCATTGGAAAAGCTCAATAAATTTTAGTGGTTACTGTTGATGACAGTCACATCACCTCTCCACTGGCCACATTATAACTTTATGTTGTTCACAGTTTTGAGAATGGAAGGAGAACAGGAAATAAGGAGTCTGAGAACCATGTCATAAAAGATATGTGGCTGAAAACTAAGGATGCTCAGACTATAGGAAGACTGAAAAAGGCCAATCATTAAATATGTGATGAGCTATATTATATTGAAAGGGAAGTTGATTTATTGCATCATGCTCTAAAGGAAAGAAAAAAAAATTAACTGGGTAAAATGTACAGAGAAAAATATTGATTCAGTGTAAGGAAGAACTTATTACACTGGAACAATAGAATCAATTCTCAACTGTACAATCCATTCTCCCAAAATGGAACCCATATCACACAAAGCAGAAAGAATAGACATCTGTACAGAAATTACAGCAAGTACTTCTGTATAGGGAAAAATGCAGGATAGAATAACACCTATAATTTTCCCCACTCTAATATTTGATAACTCATATATAATCTGTGTCATATTATCACTTTGAAAAAGATATCCTAACTGTCAAAATTGCAGCCAGATATCAGGTTATGTAGCATTTATTTTTAGCATCATTACTTTCTTCACATTATTCTATCTATTATTTTTCTTAGTTTTCTCAGTTTTAAGTTATGTGCTTTTAATCTATTTTACATACCAATGTAAGCCTTTTTTCTGGACTTTTTGAAAACTACTTTCCTAAATACAGCTTGATTGTGGGGGTAAATTTATGACTGCATTTGCCAAAATTTACAGAAGCCCACATTAAAATAGGTGAATTTTACTATATATAATTTATACTTTAATTTTAATATTTCAAAGAATATAGTGCTAAATATAATCTGGCAAAATATTAATTCAAATTTATTATAATATGTGCTTATGCTATTTTTAGCCATCACTTTTATATTTACTAGATGCTGGAACATTTAAAAAAATAATATGAGAATAATTGGACAATTTTACTCAATTCTAAGTATGTCCAAAACCACCTGGATAGTGTATGCAATTAGTAGAAAACAATAGTTCATCTTACCTGACATTTCAATTAAAGAGAAATGATACCTTCCATTGTGATGTTAATGAGTTATTCACAAGTTTTGTCATTTACAGGATAAAGCAGCAACCCTTGCCTTTTTCCTTGCCTCTAACACCCTCCCAGGGCATATCTAGTCCAGAAAATGGTTAATACATTTATTTTAATTAATTAATTTCTCTGCCAGATTTCTCTTTATTTTTTATGTACTGATGAATGCCATAAGGATTAGCAATTCACTTTTTTCTGTGAGCAGTTTTCTTTTCCCTTTAGTACTGAAGAAACTCTTTGGGTACCACATGATAACTTCCATTCTATCTTTCAGAGAGCTGAATGGTCTCAAAGTCAAATACCACTATGAACTGAGAAATTATGTTAGAATAAATGTGTGAAAGCATAATGGGCAAACATACAAATATTTTTCAGATCAAAAACTCATTTATAGTAAAAAAAAATCCTATTAGGTCTTAAGTTCACTTGTGGGAAGAAACCACTATTTTTAAATTCAGTGTTTATTCTTAACAATACAATATTCTTTCCAGACAGGTTATTTGCTTAAAAAGTAAAAAAAAAAAAAAAACAAAAAAACAAAAAAAAAACAACAACCAAAAACAGAAGCTGTAGGAAATGTAGTACTTTGTTGGCACTGGCAAAAGTAAATAAGGCAAGGCTACCTTACCAAATATTTTACATTTCCTTTCATTGTCATGGTTCCTCATGCCTTTTAATTTTCATTATTTTATAAAAGTTTTCCCCATACTTTTCCTATTTGGTTTATTCATTTAAAGTCTGTGTCACACTGGACTGCATTCATTTGGACAGGAGTCCTATTTTATATATGTTGAATCCATACCTAGCCCGCCCAATAACCTCACTCAAAAAGAATGCATGAATCTATGAATTAACATTTTAACTATAGGAAGAAGAAAAAAAGAATGATTGACCAAATACTAAAAACTGTGTACCAATCACAATCTCAAACCTTACACATTTCTAATAAGGAGAAATTGGCCTTTTTGAAAACAATAGCCAAAACAACATTGAGTGAATTTCTGTTAGCAAGAATGTAGCTATGTGTCAGTGGAAACACAAACTAACATTCCACAGATAAAGTTGTAAATATTATCCAGCTTGTATATAAAACTAAAGTATACAGACTTCAAATTTACAAGGTAAAACTTCTGTTGTCCAATTATATAACATTACACATCTTGTATCATTGAGTCATAGTGTCAGGAGATCTGTTTATTTTTCTGAATTATTTTTGGATGGTCCAAAAATATTATAGGCTTAGCATGCCAGAGGAAAGAGCAATTCCCTTTTAAGGGAGTAATTTTTTAAAAATTCCATTTTTAAATCTCCGCTGTTTCTTCATAACCAAGGATTTGCTCTGAAACTGTTAGACTGAATTAATGCTAGCAAAAGAGGTGTCAGTTAAACCATTAAGAACACTCATGCACTATGTGAAGGATAAAGTCACTGCCTTATAACCAGTTAATATAAGAAATCTCTGATAATGCTAGTACTAACACAGCACTAATGAGATTCTACTTGGTTAAAGAAAGAGAAAAAGAGAGAAAATTATTTGAGTTTGTCAGATACTTTGGCAGCAGAGATCCTGGAACAGACTATGACTTCTGGTTTCTACTATAAATCAGTCATAATATCAGTCAGTATGCAGTCAAGACTTGACATGTACTCAGTTATGTTCCAAACCATTATTTTCTTTCCACTTTAGGAGTTGACAATAATTCTGAAATGTGTTTAGACCTTAAGAACACTGCTTCCTACTTCATACGAAAAGGTGTCAAATCACAGGTTTGTTGACACAAATTTTGCATTATTTTAGAAATGATCAAAAACAATGGAAGGAGGAGAACCTTGCTGAGAAATAACTGACTGAAGTAAAATGTCTTAAAATTATATTTTATAAAAAAGCATGATTTGTCTTTACCCTGTGGTTCCTAACCACTTGCTCATGTTCTCTGTAGGAAGAATGAAGTATAAATATTCTTCCATAAATTCTTTTTCAGGTATTTGAAGACACCTCTTGATTTAGCTCCTAAACCTCCTTATTTATTGATCTATTAATAGTATCTATCTATCTATCATTTATCACCTACCTACCTACCTATCAAGCCAGTTATGTATTTTTAGCACATGTATGTTACTTATGATGTTCCAATCATTGTTTTAAGTAGTTTAAAAATATTAACTCACCAATATTATTTTAAACAAACCTGACATGCAGGTACTATTTCAATTGCCATTTTTTAAAATTAATTTTAATGGGTGGCATTGATAAATCAGGGTACATATGTTCAGATAAAACATCTCCAGGTTATTTTGACACTTGATTATGTTGCATACCCCTCACCTAAAGTCCAGTTGTCTTCAGTCACCTTCTATCTGGTTTTCTTTGTGCCCCTCCTCTCTCCCCAATCCCTCCCTCTCCTTACTTCTCCCCCCCCATACCGCCAATGGCAACCATCACACTGTTGTCCATGTCTCTGAGTCTCATTGTTATCTCCCATCTATGTATGGAATCATATAGTTCTTAGTTTTTTTTTTCTGATATACTTATTTCACTCAGTATAATGATATCAAAGTCCATCTATGTTCTTGTAAATGATCTGATGTCATCATTTCTTATGGCTGAGTAGTATTCCATAGTATATATGTACCAAAGCTTTTTTTTTTTTTTTGTATTTTTCTGAAGCTGGAAACGGGGAGAGACAGTCAGACAGACTCCCGCATGTGCCCGACCGGGATCCACCCGGCACGCTCACCAGGGGCGACGCTCTGCCCACCAGGGGGCGATGCTCTGCCCCTCCGGGGCGTCGCTCTGCCGCGACCAGAGCCACTCTAGTGCCTGGGGCAGAGGCCAAGGAGCCATCCCCAGCGCTCGGGCCATCTTTGCTCCAATGGAGCCTTGGTTGCAGGAGGGGAAGAGAGAGACAGAGAGGAAGGAGGGGGGGTGGAGAAGCAAATGGGTGCTTCTCCTATATGCCCTGGCCGGGAATCGAACCCGGGTCCCCCGCACGCCAGGCTGATGCTCTACCGCCGAGCCAACCAGCCAGGGCCATACCAAAGCTTTTTAATCCACTCGTCCACTGACGGACACTGGAGCTATTTGTTTCCAGATCTTCGCTATTGTGAACAATGCTGCCATAAACATGGGGGTGCATTTCTCCTTTTGGAACAGTGCTATGGTGTTCTTAGGGTATATTCCTAAAAGTGGGATATCTGGGTCAAAAGGCAGTTCGATTTTTAATTTTTTGAGGAATCTCTATACTGTTTTCCACAGTGGCTGCACCAGTCTGCATTCCCACCAGCAGTGCAGGACGGTTGCTTTACAATTGCCATTTTAAAGGTGAGGATACTGAGGCAAACAGAAGCCTAGTAATTTGCCCAAAGTTACACAACCAGTAAGTGGAGGAGCCATTTTCAAACCAAGTCAATCAGATTTCATAGCACTCAATTACATATCCTGATATCTTAACCTTTCACCAAATAAATCATAGTTCCCAGAATATACAATTTGGGTACCTTTCTTTATTGTACACACTCTTACATATTGACATTGTTCAGAAAAGCTGGTGCCAAGAAGTTCTGAACTAACTCTTTAGAAAATTGACCAAATTGGAATAACATTGAACTTACTCCTTTATCATTCTCCTCCCCCCCATCAACATATTTTAAGATTTCGTTCATCTTTCCCACCCCATATCCCAAATGGTCAATACAAATTTTATCTGTAGCCCTGGCCAGTTAGCTCAGTCTGTTAAAAGAGCTGTCCCAAACCAACAAGGTTGTGTGTGCCAGTCAGGGCACACACGAGAAGCAGCCAATGAGTATACAACTTGAGTGGAACAAAAAATAAATGCTTCCCTCCCCACTCCCCTCTCTCCCTTCCTCGCTCTGTTCCTCTGAAAGTAAAATAGAAATTAAGCCCCAGCTGGATAGCTCTGGTGACCAGTTAGACGGTGTCCTTCCTAAACCAGAGGATGCTGGTTGGATTCCCCAGTCAGAGCACACACAGGAGCAGCTCGATGTTTCTGTCTCTTTCTCCCTGTGTCTCTAAAAAAACCACCAAAAAACAAAAACAAAAAATAATTCTTTCCCCAAATCCTGTAAATTTACAAAGATAGGAACTGACTATGTTTGGGTCACTGCGTTACAAGTTTATCCTGCAGTGACCGACAAAGAGAGAGTTATCTAATATGTATTTGATGGCTGAAAATAACTAAAGGGTTATTTCTTGTTTTTTTGTTTAGTTTTTTTGTTCTGTTTTGTTTTTTACATGACCAACTCTCTAGCAAGTTTCTCATTTTTGCAATTATATAATAAACAAACCAACCTAAACAGAGGACTTCACATTTATCTTATCTATGTTAAATTTCATCTTTATTACTTTAGATTGGACTGTCCAAAACCATTTAATTCTGGGTTTTATCATCTGGCCTATTAGTAAGTTCCATCTCAGCAATTTGTCATCGAACAGTGCAAATTGTCACTTCTTCTATACCTTCATCAAAGTTATTGATTAAAAATATTGAGTAGGAAAGTGACAATTACAAAGCTTGTTAAATGCCCAGAAGACCACCTTCTTCTAGGCTGACTTCATGCAGTATAATAAATCAACATACTACTTTAATCTCATTTGGTAATTCAAGCCACTTATGAAGACATTACCTTATATTAGGTTAACTCATATAAAATTTGTGATTCTGTACATCAAAACTTAAATATTGATAATTTTATGTAATTTAACCTAATTTAATCTAATCTACATTAGTTCATCTTGAGTGTCGTATAAGAGTTTGCAAAATATTTCATTTAAATAAAACGAAACCCATGACTAACAAAATTTTTGCAAGATTTATTGGTTAACATAATTTTACAGTTTTCAGATGCCCAATTCTGCAACAACACATCTTTGTATACCATATTCTAAACTAATCTCTTTTTAAAATATCTCCTATAACTTTTCTTGGCTAATGACATTTGGTGTTTCCCACTCATATGAGACTCATCTGTTATTTATAAACAAGAAAAATAATATTTCTTCCTCATTAAAAGTAACCTCTTGAGGCTTATGAGAACTGAGCATATCTTAATTGGCTTGGCCCAGATGTAGAGAAACTGTTGATGGTATGTGGCAAAAGAATAAAGTAACATCACCTACCACCATCCAAATGAAACCCGAATATGAGTTATACTAGTATTCCCTAGGTTACTAATTTCAAGAAATGTAAGTTTAACCTATTTGGCCCACAGGCAAAATTAATGCCATATTAAAAGTACTCTGATATAAGCCTTTTCATATCACTGTATCAAATACTATATGACACACTAATGCACAGCCAACAGAAGTGAATTTTCTGATAACACCAGATCTAGTCAATGGAGCCTGGGAATACTTTCTTTTTCTCTCTTTTTTTTTTTTTTTAAATCAAAATCCAGAGTTCTTAAGTGGGCTTATGAGACAACAAAGTCACTTATAATTAGAGGAAACTATCAGCAGTGATTATGGGATTCCTTCCAATTATGGATTTCCTCGTACTTGAATTGAGACATCTTTGGCTCTAAAATGAAGCAGACTAACACACTCGCCTATGTCTGTCAATATTTCTGGGCTGGAAAGCTCATGTAATTCCAGCATTCTTGGTAAGCTGTCTGACTGTTTTACTGGCAGTGTTCTTTTTCAATCAGAGTGAATTTATTATTAAGATGATTGTTTATATTTATCAATCTTCCATTTCTACTCATATAGTAATTTTATATGGGGTGGGGGACAAAACAGAGAAATTACAGACTGTTCTCGATATGTGAATAAGATTATCTGTACTATTTAAAAAAAATAAAAAAAACCCCAAAGGATTCTAACATGATTTTTCTTGTAACTTGAGCATTTTACCCATTTGTTTAAGGCTTATTATGTTTATCTGTGGATGACTACTGTAATATTTTTAGCACTACTTAGGAAAACTCATCACTTGAAGCCTTGCTCAATATTGCTAATTTACTTCTTCATTACCATAAGCATGCTGCTAAGACACACTGCTGTCATAAAATTTTTTAAATGAATAAACAAAATCATGTAATAAAAACAATGATACAGCTGCTCATTGTTTACAGAGCTCAACAAATAATGGCCAAGTACTACGTACTGAATAAGTGAATATTATTCCTTCTCATTAATGAGAAAGGAGAAAAATCTAGTAAAGGCTGTGCATGTCAGAATAAGAGGGAGCTCACATATTTAGGATGCAGGCAGCGATGTGCCTCTGCCTATAGTACCCATCAGTACTCTGCCAAATGATAACTACATCCTCCTCCTCCCATTTCAAGCAGTATAATCGGTCTACTTTAATGCTAAAAAGAATAGCTTTTGAATTAAAAAAAATTAATTCTATCACATAATCATTCTAACTCACTTTAGATACTGAGTACAGAGATGGACACAAATTCAGGAAGTATTTGTTAATAGAGTGATCATGTAAAATGTTTAGCCTTATACATAAAAATAATTCAGAAAATGTAAAAAAGTCTTCAAGTTATCTCAGAGAAAATATACTTAGAATCTAAAAATAGATAATCATGATGGGTATTAGTGAAATACCATCCATCTTTTAAATTTTTCTTTAACTTACAGTTTAGAAATGCAAAAAACACCAAGGCCTGTGAGCCTTTTACAACATTTTATTGCTTCACTATTTCATATATTTTAAGTAGGGAACCAGAGCAGTATTGCTTTACATCCTAATTGCAATAGAGTACACTCTAAATAAATAAATTAAATTTCATATAACCAGAATGAATATTGTATTTTCAGCTCTAAATTGAGGAAAGAGTGGGTGTAAAATTAAAAAAAAAAATCTTTGGAACAATTAACTTCTACTCACCCTAGTCATGAACACAAATATTTATAGGAATAGCTCTAATAATACATATAAACAAAGAGGTGAAGAAAAATTGAACATCAAGATTTCATTAAAAAGTAATTTTGTTAAGTGAGACAGTATTTTCACACACCATTTTAATTTACAAATTAAAAAGCTATAAATTTGAGCCACTTTTAAACATAGTCGAGTATTTAATGCAACAGGTTTACATTTGAAAACACGCTTTTAAATTTTACAGTCTTATCAGGTCAATGCCGCCAGATGTTTCTGTCTGAAGAGAGGAAAGTGAGAGCAGCAGGGGGCTGGACCAAAGAAGGGTTATACATCAGCCGGATTCAGGATGACACATTCTCCGCATTTACTCAGATCTCCGCGGGCACAGCCCAGTGCCATTCATGCTGGCCTTGAATAGCCAGAATAAATTAACACAGAAAGTTTCTGTGAATGATTGAACTCAGACAGCAACACAGCATCCCAAAACAGCCCTTCATCTGCCCACATTTAGGAAAGTCAGTGGGAATGGACCGTAGGAGGAATCATCATGTACTGTGGCCTATGTCGTAGTAGACCTGGAAAATTAGGAATAAGCGGAAAATGTAGAATTCCACCTACTCTCACTTTTGAGTATGAAACACACATTTCCCTTAAAAATATGTACTGAAACTGTCAACTTAAAATCAGCTCAAAGTCTAGAATTATATGCCATGATCATGGCTTTTCAGCATTTGCCATATTCCCCCTTTAATCTATATACAGACAGCAAATATTTACTTATGGTGTTTCCACTATAAAGACTGCTATCTTAAGGACAAATGCTGATGAACTATTTCAGCAGTTCCTCCTTCTTCAAAGACTTGTATGTCAACATAGAGCTCCATGTTTTATAGGACATACTCGAGCTCACTCCATGCTCCCTGGAGCTTTAGCACAAGGGAATGCCCCCCCCCCCTTTTTTTCTTTTCTTTCTTTTTTTTTTTTTTTTTTGTATTTTTCTGAAGTTGGAAATGGGGAGGCAGTCAGACAGACTCCCCGCATGTGCCCGACCGGGATCCACCTGGCATGCCTACCAGGGGGGGATGCTCTGCCCATGTGGGGTGTTGCTCTGTTGCAACCAGAGCCATTCTAGCACCTGAGGCAGAGGCCGCAGAGCCATCCTCAGTGCCCGGACCAACTTTGCTTCAATGGAGCCTTGGCTGCAGGAGGGGAGGAGAGAGAGAGAGAGGAAGGAGAGGGGGAGGGGTGAAGGAGCAGATGGGCGCTTCTCCTGTGTGCCCTGGCCGGGAAGCGAACCCGGTACTCCTGCATGCCAGACCGACGCTCTACCACTGAGCCAACCAGCCAGGGCCTAGGAATGCCCTTGTTGATCAAGCTATCCAAAAGAAAATTATTTGGAGCAACCATGACAGATTGAGTAATTCAGTCTCATACTATTCATCACCAGAATGTTGCAGCCCTGTCTAAACAGTTTAAACTTTCTTGGGAAGCAGCACGGCAGATTGGGAAATCCTGTCCAAGGGGTCCTATACTACAATCTGCCCCTTCATTTGGAGTTAATCCTCAAGAACCCATACCAGGACAACTTTAGCAAATGGATGTTACTCATTTACCTTCATTTGGCAAACAGTCCTATGTCCACATTACAGTGGATACATATTCTGGATTTATAGTAACCTCTGTCAGAACAGGAGAGGCTGCTAAGCATGTTATAGCTCATTGTCTGTATGCATTGTTCTATTGGATTGTTTAAACTGGTTAAACTGACACTGTTCCTGCATATGGAGAAAAAGCATTTACTGTATTTTGTCATTCTTACAATCTTTAAGTCAAAGTATTATTAAAGTGTACCCAGCAAATATTTTAAGGTCAATTTAAAAAAATTTAAAAGGGGGGAATCATATCCTGGAACTCCTACTGGTCTACCATATCATGCTTTTTACTTAAAAAAAAATTTAAATTTCTTTTGAATGCTGATGAACAGGAGATGCCAAATCTTTTTCTCCTGCAAACTACTACCTTCTTTATTTGATCCAGCTAATAACACTGTTTTGTCTTTTTCCAAAAGCTCCAGATATATGGAAAAGATTTATATAGGTGGATGGGGATCCTCAAACCCCTCAGTGAGATCTTCTGAGCATGGCCTTTAAGATACCGAGAGGCAGAAAAAGCCCAACAGAGATCAGGGGAGCTACCAGCTTTTAGGATATGTCCTTAAAGGCTCCAATACCCCAAAGGGGTCTCATAGGATGCCATCTGGGTTCTACTTCAATAGTGGAAAGGAAGGTCATTGAGCTAAAGCCTGCCAGACTTACATGCCTCTGCTGTGAGGAAACAGGGACACTGGAAGGTAGGCTTCTCCCTCGCTCCTCTAAGAGAGGGTTCAGTCTCTTTCAGCCCTGCTCCAGCCATCTATGACCTAACCTTGCCCAGAATGCTGGGGTTTGCCACTGAAGGCTGAAGGTGCCCAGGGCCGTTGGCCCCATCTACGACACTGTGGATGAGCCTAAGGTATTTCTTCCAAGAAGCAGGTAAACTGATCTCATTTCCACAAGGGCCACTTAACTATATCTTGCCTGAATAGTCAGGTATTTTATTCTTCCCTCGAAGATCTCTGTTGTGGGTGTTGATAGTCCTATTTTCTGTTGCTTTGTTTAATATATAGTGTTTCCTTTATTCCTCCTACCTCAATGTCCCACTCATATTTCAGGCTGGGACCTATTCCTAATTTAGAGCTCTCTTTCCCCCTTTTGCCAATTTCTATTATGAATCTACCTTTGCCAACCAGCTTAGTGTATCCCAAGGTTCTCTTTACCATGCCACAGTCGCAGAGCTCCAGGGAAAAACAAACTGGTCTCATCTCTCTAGGCAGAGGAGAACAGAAGCTCCATATCCACGCATGCTGCAGATGGCTTTTCCAGTCTACCTGAATCATTACCAGCTAGAAGCAACTGTCATTTGGACCTGGACGTGAGCTGCAAAGTATAGAATTGTGACGACAATTCCAGTGCCATGCGGACTTTTCCTGGATGTGGACTTTTTCTGGACTCCTGCTCTTTGTGACAGCTCCTATCAGACTGAACTGAGGTTGGGTTGCATTTTTCAGGAATTTGGCATGGTGTTGGAGCCAATTTGGACTTGGTGAACATGTTAAGGACACTACTCTTTTATGAATTCTTGCTGTATTGGCCAAGAGTTTGCTTAAAGGCTTTAATCACTGTAAAAAAAAAATAGAAGACTGGATAAAGAAGATGTGACACATATACACCATAGTATACTATTCAGCCATAAGAAATGATGACATTGGATCAATTACAACAAAATGGTGGTATCTTGATAATATTATACGGAGTGAAATAAGTAAATCAGAAAAAAAACAAGAACTGCAGGATTCCATACATTGGTGGGACATAAAAACGAGACTAAGAGACATGGACAAGAGTGTGGTGGTTACGAGGGGCGGGGGGGGGGAGGGAAGGAGGGAGAGGGGTAGGGGGTAGGGGAGGGGCACAAAGAAAACTAGATAGAGGGTGACAGAGGACAATATGCCTTTGGGTGATGGGTATGCAACAGAATTTAATGACAAGATAACCTAGACATGTTTTCTTTGAATATATGTACCCTGATTTATTGATGTCACCCCATTAAAATAAAAATTTATTTATAAAAAAAATATGTAAGTCCAAGGTACTGCTCATTGTGGGGATGAGATTGTACAGGTTACTCACTGCCTTCCCTTAACTATTGTGACAAGTCTAGTTTATTTTCTTGCCCATTGTTTACTTTTTTGTTGTTGTTTGTTTTCCCAACACGTGAACAGACTACGAGCGGCTACAAAGCCCTGCATGGTTGCCTAGCCTCACTGCTCCTTGCATCGTGTTAATTTGTTCCGGCTATTGAAGGTGAAGATGAATGGCACGTTGCTTTGCCAGGAGCAGCCTGGGAGGGGACATGCCCACCCTGTATCATGCTGCTGTTCTTTTCTGTCAACCACACAGGTAGTAATTCTATGAGGACATTTAATAAAAGAAAGTGATGCATTTCGCTGCTAGCTCAGCATTAAGCCAGAAAGGGGGCAGTTAGTTTATATATCACCACAGACTCTTAAGGCATTAAGACAATATTCATGCTAAGATATCAATTCTATTTTAAAAAAATAGAAAATTTAGAGCACTGATTATTTTACACATTCAAAATTACCTCTAAAAAGTACTATTCCAGAGCCTGACTTCACATCCTGAATCAGTATCTGAGGGCTGTGATTTGATCTGATGAGGGAAAGAGACAGAAAATCTGCATTTTTACGTGTTCCCTGGGTGATTTATGATCCTCTTTGCAGTAGTCATTGGATGGGAGATTGGGAAACATCACTTAAAGACAATCAACAAAACTAGTCCCAGAAATTTAAAAAGAAAAGAAAAACCGGTTTAATGCTTTAAATACACTCTGCAGTATATTCAAACCTAGTTGGAATTAGGAATTATGGCCTATACTGTAATTCTCAATTTAGCAGCTTTTTACAAATAAATAACTGGGATTTATCCCCTGAGTTTCTCATTCAGTCTGGAATGGGGCCTGAGAATTTGGATTCCTAACAAGTTCTTGTTGGACCACACTTAAGATCTATTACCCTATATAACTTAGGAATCAGTTATCTATAATTAATTTGCACATTTTGTTTTATTATGTAAATAAATATTAAAAGAGGCTTCTAATTTACTAAAATATTTTAACCCACTTATCACTAGAACAAAATCATTTGCCTCCCAAAATAATTACAAAATATTCTAATAAAACATTCTAATATTTTCTTACAAACGTTTTTAAATATCATTACACCATGAAAATGACCTTTCTCTCCTATTAGAAATGCTCACTAAATATCTCATTTTAATGACTAATAGTCAATGTTCAAAACATACTTCCGTATTCCTTCCTAGATAATATAAGCATGAACATAAAAAGGGTATATTTGTATAAATAAAAAAATAATACTGAATGTTACAGATGGGCATATTTACCTATTTTATTATCAAAGTAAAAGTAAAACTAATTAAATTCATCTCTGATTAGAATTGTTGACTCTCTTTTCATTCAAATTCAATCTTGGTATATTTAAATTTATGCATTTCTTCTTACGGTTTTCCCTTTTCAATTCATCTCTGTACAAACAACTGGTAAAAACTGATGGTTTGAACAGTTGAAAGTGAAAGTTGATAGAGAGGACCACACACCTCAATAATGTAATGGGACGTTAGAACTCTACTGCTCCCAGAAATTAGGGGACGTTTTAGAGCTTCATATTCATTTGGAAATATCCGCTAATTTCTGGGAGCAGTGTGTCCAGTAAGTCTCTGGAGTGAGAGAGGAGGCCAATCTATTATTCTGTATGCCCCTAGGAGAGTATATCTTGTGCTACACACTGTAAAGTCCTGTAATGAAAGGGGAGAAGCAGAGGCACTAGGAATAATACTTTTAAGAATTACAAATATTTCTTCCTTAACAAAGAAAAATACCCTAGAAATAAAGTCAGGCTCCTCTCTTACAGTTTTGTTCTCTCAATAAACTTTGCCGTTTCCTTATTTAAGTGTCCTAGGTACAGGGCGGTGCTAATTACTTAGATGGGTAATTCCCCTAAACACAATACCAGCATAGAATTCTAAATTGATTATCGGCACTCTACTCATAAGAAATACCAGGTTATTTTTCAGAACATTATTTTTCTGTTTCAAGGATTGAACACAGTCACTACAGAAATTTTGTAAAACCCAGGAAAACTCAAATTTGAACCATTCAGAAATTAACTACTATTAAAACTTTGGATCATATGCTTGTTAAAATATGTACTTCATATAAGAAAAATGGCCTATCTCACATAAATCTTAAAAAAACATTTTATAGAAATTTTAAAACATGACCAAAACTAGAGAAAATGAATAATGATCTAAATTCCAAATCATTTAAACATGCTTCTAAAATATCAACATGTAACATTATTCTATACCAGACAATTGTTTAAGTTATATTGTTGAGTAATTAAATTATACTGTTACATAATAAAAATATTGTAAAATTATACCTTGTTAAGTTGCTTTATACTATGTATGATATATGTCACAATAATATATAGTCCTATCTCTATATTCTATGGGAATATATATATATATATATATATATATATATATATATATATATATATTTATTTTGTATTTTTCTGAAGCTGGAAACGGGGAGAGACAGTCAGACAGACTCCCGCATGCGCCGGACCGGGATCCACCCAGCACGCCCACCAAGGGCGAAGCTCTGCCCACCAGGGGGCGATGACTCTGCCCCTCTGGGGCGTTGCTCTGTCGCGCCTGGGGCAGAGGCCAAGGAGCCATCCCCAGCGGCTGGGCCATCTTTGCTCCAATGGAGCCTCAGCTGCAGGAGGGGAAGAGAGAGACAGAGAGGAAGGAGAGGGGGAGGGGTGGAAAAGCAGATGGGCGCTTCTCCTGTGTGCCCTGGCTGGGAATCGAACCCGGGACTTCTGCACACCAGGCCGACGCTCTACCACTGAGCCAACCGGCCAGGGCCTGGGAATATATTTTTTAAAACTCACAATGTTTTATAAATTAGTTAAGGAGTTTGAAAAAATAAATGTGATTATTTAAATTTTACTTTAAAATATAACTTTAGATTCTAACTCCAGTATACAATTCAACTTCACTATATGATTTTTAATAATCCTCATGTGAATTCTGTCCTGAAATTCAATATTTTCTGACATATATCTATTTTCATTGGCTTATCTTTTGCAGTAGTAAGTCTGAGAACCAAACTTCATTCAAACATGTCTTTTTGTTCACTGTTAGGTTTTAAAATTTTAGCTTTTCCATGCTTGAACCTGTGTCATGGTATTTCAAATTCTTAACTCTGGAACATGGTAGGCCAAGTCATTAGCCCTGTTCATCTACTGAAGAGCTTTGCCATGCATGTCTCTGAAAACTTAAAAATTACAGTTATACTAAATGCTGTCATAAGAATTTGGAATGTATGACAAGTCACTATATTCACAATCAATGGAAAATTCAGTGAAGATGATATAATAAATGATTTTTAAGCAAATAAATTGTTAAGAATTGCTTAGTATGCACAGTAGCTGAAATATAGGATAGTTACTATTACAGGTTGCATGCAATCAATGAAATTTCAGGATGAAATTTTCCTTTCCTGGGCCTGGCCGGTTGGTTTAGTGGTATAGCATCAGCCCGGTATGTGTATGTCCCAGGTTTGATTCTCAGTCTGGGCACACAGAAGAAGAAACCATCTTCTTCTCCATCCTCCTTCTTGCCTCTGCCTCTCTCTCTCTCTCTCTCTCCCTCCCCCCCTCCTGAAGCCATGGCTATATTGGAGCAAGTCGGCCCAGGGTGCTAAGAATAGCTCCATGTCCTCCGCCTTAGGGACCAGGAAGAGATCAGCTGCTGAGTGGAGCAATGCCTAGATGGTCAGAGCATTGCCCCCTAGTGGGCTTGCCTGGTTGATGATCCTGGTTGGGGTACATGCAGGAGACTGTCTCTGCCTCCCCTCCTCTCACTGCATAAACAAAACAAAACAAAACAAACAAAAAAAACCTTCTATTTTCTTACAAGAAAGAGATTCTTTTATTAAGAATTTCATGATTTCATAAAAAGAGTTATAGGAGTTAAAAGTTGTTGCTGCTTTGTGAAGTGGAAACAATGACTGATTTGAGTTATTAAAGCTAGCTTGTGGCCAATAATATGTATATTACTAGATTTTTTGTGTGTGTGTGACAGAGACAGAGAGAAAGGAAGGGAGAGAGATGACTTTGTTGTGGCTCCTTAGTTGTTCATTGATTGCTTTCTCATATGTGCCTTGATGGGGGTGAGTGTGAAAGGGGGAGGCGGGTTATAGTAGAGCAAGTGACCTTGGGCTCAATCCAGCAACCTTGGGCTTCAAGCCAGTGACCTTTCGGTTCAAGCCAGCAACCATGGGGTCATGTCTACTGAGGAGCCACTCTGCCACCTCACCCGCAGGTATTGTAAAGTACCAAAAGCTACAGAATTAATATTAATATTTTGGGAGGCTTGAAGAACATTTTATTAATTTGGGATAAGGTGTGCAGAGAAATTATGAGAAATAGTCCCTGTACTGTGTGACTGGCATGACCAGGATGGCCCTTGGCATTGTATTGTAAATGCAATGGGAAGGAAAACATGGATTCCCAGACATTCCACCACGCCTGTGGGGAAAAGGGTGAATGGCTAGCCAGGTACAGGGAGAGAAAAACCAAAATAAACCTTTTCTCATAGCAATGAACTATTTGCAGGCATTTGTCCCCACAGAAACTACCTTTCCTATGTAAATGCATGTGATTAACACGTGTAACTCTGGACAGAGAGATGGCAGATAAACACTAGATAATATAGGAATGCCTTTTAATATGTAAAGAGACATCTTTCTACCATTGTGTTAACTTGTAAATTTTGTTTTCTCCAAAATAATGTATGGCTTGCAAATTGAACGTGGTCCTATCATGTTAAAGGACATATGACTATAACCAATAGTGGTAAGGGGCTCCTAATTACAATTTTTGCTTCTGTACTTCTTACTTACAAAACTATAAAAACTAAGTAGAACAAAGGGCCAGCGCACTCTCCCTCAGACCTCTGTTGGAGTTGCCGCCGCTTGGCCACGCTAGACAATAAAGCATTGATGTGTAATCGACGGACTTTGTTCTCGTCTTCAATGGTTCAGGTCCCTCCGGATTAGGCTTAACATCTACAATTCCACACTCAAGCCAGCGATCCGTACTCAAACTGGTGAGCCTGTGCTCAAACTGGCAACCTTGGGGTTTCGAGCCTAGGTCCTCTGCATCCCAGGCTGACACTCTATCCACTGCACCACTGCCTTTTCAGGCAGGAAATTCTATTATAAGATCTCTTATTACTTCATAGATACCAGTACTTGATTTGGTATATTTCTTTCTATGGGATAACTGACCATATAATTCCCTTTAGCTTGCACACTGATCAGAATTTTAAAATCTCTGGTGCCAGTGCAGGTAGTTGCCCACTCATAGATTCTGTTTTGGCTGCTTATTATTCATAAACTGTGCTCTGTCTTCCTTCCCTACCCCAACCTATGTCCTTTCACCGACCGAGAAGCAGTTCGGCAGGGTCCACTATTATGTTATTATAAACACTGCTATAGTGAATGGCCTTGTACAAGTTTCTCCAGACACAAGTATGAGTGTTTCTCAAGGGAGGAGGCTAGGAGTTGGATTTACTAATATATAAGGTACGACAATTATGGAGACATAAGTTTTAGTAGATAAAGCCAGGTTGCTGTTCAAAGTGGTCTAACAATTCATATTCCAACCAGCAATGTATAGGCATTACCAACTTTGTCCTTAATTTTATTTTTAATCACTTGAAGTAAATAATTAAATAAATTTAGAAAATAATTTCTAAAATTAATTAAAACATGTGTTCTTTTATAAATGTTCCTCTGGAAAAAAAGGAAAACTCATTCATTACTTATTCATTTAGTTTTAGGAAAAAAAAATATTTCCCTTTTGTTCCACTCCTCTCTTACTATTTTCTCTTATTTCTTCAATTTACTTTTTCACTATTTTGCTAATCTTGCTCATGAAAAAAACATAAAAATATTGTTAGCAATGTAGCTGAATTAAGAAAATGGAAATAAGGCCCTGGCTGGTTGGCTCAGCAGTAGAGAGTCAGCCAGGAGTGTGGAAGTCCCAGGTTAGATTCCCAGTCAGGGCACACAGGAGAAGCGCTCATCTGCTTCTCCACCCTTCCCCTTCTCCTTTCTCTCTAACTCTCTCTTCCCCTCCCACAGCCAAGGTTCTGTTGGAGCAAAGTTGGTTTGGTTGCTGAAGATGGCTCCATGGCTTCCACCTCAGGTGCTAGAATGGCTCCTATTGAATAGAGCAATGCCCCAGAGGGGCAGAGATCGCCCCCTAGTGACCATGCCCGGTGGATCCTGGTCAGGTCCATCTGTCTGCCTCCCCACTTTTCACTTCAAAGAAATACAAAAAAAAAAAAAAAGAAAGAAAACGAAAATACATTTTCAGTAGAACTAATCTAATAAACTGTCAGCCTTCAAGTCTAAAGTCTTTCAAATTGCTCAGAAGTTCTGAAAAGTATCTAAGTCATTTAAATTGGTTTCTTTAATCATTTCCAAGAAAACATACACACACACACACACACACACACACACACACACACACACACATGCTGCACCAAAGCCATTTCCCATTATATCACATTCTATTGTATGGTTGTGTATGTTATGATTTTTTCCATTGTACTTATAAATTATTTCATCCTCATGATTGAGAGTCAAATCAACCTGAGATTCTTTGAAGCCCACACCTACATTTATGAACTGGGTTTCTCTGAGCAGGTGATTACATTTTTGAGTAATTAGTTTATTTTCTTTTTTTTTTTTTTTCATTTTTTATTTATTTATTTATTTTTATTTATTCATTTTTAGAGAGGAGAGAGAGAGGGAGAGACAGAGAGGGACAGAGAGAGAAGGGGGGGAGGAGCAGGAAGCATCAACTCCCATATGTGCCTTGACCAGGCAAGCCCAGGGTTTTGAACCGGTGACCTCAGCATTTCCAGGTCGACACTTTATCCACTGCGCCATCACAGGTCAGGCCTTAGTTTATTTTCTTAAGTGAAAAGGGGGGAGATAGTGAGACAGACTTTCACATGCAACCGAACTGGGATCTACCTGGCAACCCCAACTGGTGCCAATGCTTGAATCAATTGAGCTATTTTTAGTGCCTGAGGCTGACATGCTGGGATCAATTCAGCTATTCTCAGCTCCTGAGACAATGCTCAAACCAACTGAGCCACTGGCTTTGAGAGGGGAAGATGGAGAGAAGGGGAAGCAGGAAGCAGAGAGAAGTGGATGGTTGCTTCTCATGTGTCCTGACTGGGAATCGAACCTGGGACATACATATACTGGGCTAATGCTCTATGCATTGAGCCACTGGCCAGAACTCAGTCTTAGTTTTTCATCTATACCTCACAGCATTTTTAAAAGGCTAATGATGAGTGTGTTCATATACCTGGAACACTCTGAAGAGGATGGTGGGAGCTCTGCAACAATAGTTACTGAGTGTTCGTTCTTCCTGTAGCTGAAGATGGATGCTTGCATCTGCTACTCTGGCTTTCCTGCCTTACTTATGACTTATGACTGCCTTCCCATGTCTGCTCTTGCTTCTTAGCACCTATATGCATTTAATCACCGATGGAGTTAACATGATAGAGTAGCAAGTCAGATGAGGATTGTAACTGCGACTTTGGACTTTGTATATGACATGTGAGTTATTTACCTTCTGTTGTCCTCAATTTCTTTATCTGGAAATGATAATATTTTTTTAAAGAGCATGATTAAATTTGATGTACTATGTAAACGACAAAAAACAGACGACATACAATTAATAGCAGGTGTATGACTACTATTTTTGGACAACCCCCTTTCTGTTTCTTCTTATTTGTTTTCACTATTCTGTTCGCTCTGTGAGGATCAATGTCTGGACTGATCATAGTTGTAACCATGGACTGTAACAGAGTGCTTAGCCACAGCTATACTTAAAGGCATGTTTCCTGAGTAAAGCAAGCAAAGCAATTAAGGGCAGAAAGGAGGAAGGGAGAAGAAAGAAAGATCATGTCCATGACACAGTGGCTATAGAAATAATAAATTAAAGAAAGAGAGAATCAATCAATCAATGGCTTCTGACTTCAGCCCAGTTTTGTCTTCCTGCCTCTGTTTTCTACAAGAGGTCTGCTTTTGTACTTGAATTTCACTTTCCATCTTTGGCTTTTTCCTAGTTAGTCTAATTTTCAGGCTTGTCCTCCAAACACCATTACTACTTGTGCCCCTCAGTAAGCTTCTATTTAAAATATAACAGTCTAATTTTTTTTGCTTAATATATAAGTATATATGCTATATAGTAAAATTATCATAGATATGAAAAGTTTAATGTCTTAAAAATCACAGTCTATTTTAAATTTTTATAGGTATCTTGTTTCTAAGAGTCATTTCCATTTTTCTCAAAGTAAATGTTTTTCAAATCTGACTTCTTAAAAAACTTATAGCATAAAAGATAAAAGTCAAAAAATTGACAAATACCTAACACTTCGCTTGCATTTGTATATTTTTGCTAAAATTGTTTTTCTAACATTCCTTTTAACAACCTAAATTTTAAGGCTAATATATTTCAGTTAAAAGATGCTTCAGACAGAGAACATTGAATGATTTTAATTTATACCTTTATAGGAGTAAATAGATGCCAAAAGTTTAGACATGAATTTTTACCTTTTAAGGGCATAAAGAGAAATAAACAGAATTCTTTTTTGTTGTTGTTTGTGGCAGAGACAGAGAGAGTCCGAGAGAGGGACAGATAAGGACAGACAGACAAGAAAGGAGAGAGATGAGAAACATCAATTCTTCGTTGCGGCTCCTTACTTGTTCATTGATTGCTTTCTCATATGTGCCTTGACTGTGGGGCTACAGCAGAGTGAGTGACCCCTTGCTTGAACCAGTGACCTTGGGCTCAGGCTGGTGAGCCTTGCTCAAACCAGATGAGCCCATGCTCAAGCTGGTTACTTTGGGGTCTCAAACCTGGGTCCTCCACATCCCAGTCAGATGCTCTATCCACTGCACTGCTGCCTGGCCAGGCTAAACAGAATTATTATTAGGCAAAAAAGAAAAAGAAAGAAAAGAAAAAGAGAGAGAGAGAGAGAGAGAGAAAGAAAGAAAGAAAGAAAGAAAGAAAGAAAGAAAGAAAGAAAGAAAGAAAGAAAGAAAGAAAGAAAGAAAGAAAAAAAGAAAGAAAGGAGGGAGGGAGGGAGGGAGGGAGGGGGAGGAAGGAAGGAAGGAAGGAAGGAAGGAAGGAAGGAAGGAAGGAAGGAAGGAAGGAAGGAAGGAAGGAAGGAAGGAAAATAAATGTTCCATTTGTTTTTAAGGATATCTGACATATTTCATCCCATAAAATTATACAGCACAGTAGCTATTCCCTGTCATTGTATATCTCAAATTATTTATTCATTAATTATTATTATCTGAGGATTTTGCTTTCTGCTGAATAGTAGTTACTAATAGAGACATACCTTTGTGCTTTATACTTTTGATTGTCATCCTATTCTAAGGTACTTGAATACTTTTAAAAATTTTAAAACACAGAGACAAAGCAAATCTTACACTGCACTATATATTAAAGTCAATTCTCACTTATTTCTGCTAATGTAGGTAGAAGTAGAGTATTCTAAAGTGAACCTCCTGGATAATCAGAAATCTCATTTTAGTCCCCTTTCAGAGGTGCTAATAACGAGCAGCAGAACTATTCCAGTTCCACCTGCCTGCCCTCTGGTGGATGTGCTGATGAGCAGTGACATAGCTACAGGAAGGACCGTGGTGTGAGTGGGAAGCTTAGTCACAAGTAACTCATCTTTTTATGACTGAGCCTTACATATAAAAATGATTTATATTCCTTTTCTAATAATTATAGATGTATCAGGGACATCAATCTGTAGGGTAAAAAAATGAATAAGTTTTTAACATTTGTGAAGCTTTTTATCCCTTGCATCTTGTCTCATTTATTAGGAAGGTCACCTAGATGTTAGATTGATGCTAACGCTGGCCTCAGCTGTAAAAGTCAGGTCCAACTTGGCTTTGTACATACAGGACTGTGATTTTTGATATTCAGAGCCTGACCTGAAAAGTAGAAGGTGCCATTCAGGATAAGTTTAACCTTCAACTATAAAGAAAGAAAAATACAAGAAAGGTACAAAAAAAAAAAATAAGAGAATTTAGCTGATGGCACATGGCATGAAATAGCTATTGCAAAATTTGCTAGTTTTGGCTCTTTCCCTGAAAAATCACCACAGCAATGCCCTTCAGGCAGCAGCTGTCACTTCAGGTAAGGAAGAAACAAGAACTGGAGAGACAGAGAGGGGGCCTCTCTGCAGACAGGAAACAGGTGATGCATAAAAATACAGACCAGGATGAAACCAGCAACAAGTAGCTGACTATTTTTTCTTTTTGTAAAGTTCACTCCGCTACTTAGATATAAATTAAACTTTGGAGACAATGTGGCGTCTCAAGAGGAACTGCGAAGCAATCAACCTGTAGGCTGAGGACTAGTTTGATTTAGAACCCCGCTACTTTCTCGCTCTATTTGTGTGGAGGGTGCACATTTAACTAAACTGTTCAGGAAGCAAATTCAGCTACCTATTAAACACGTGACAGTTTCAAAATGTTCAAGATGCTCCGCCTAGCACTCACATTACTCAGCTGTCAAAGTAAAGGGCTCAGATATATGATGTGAAAATTACATTTTAACGAGGTGTCATATGTGTTTAAAGTTTTTATTCATCACTACATAGCCACAGCTTTTACTGAAGACACAAATTCACTTAATTAGCATATTATAAGGACAGAAGGTTCACCTTACCTGCATTGCTTACCTCTTTTGTGTAGGCTTTCTCTTGCTGTTTTGGAATCTACTATTTTCAGCACATATAAGAATGTTACAGTTTCATAATCTCAAATGCTTTTCACAAAAACGTGTTTTGTGTATGGGAAGTAGAAGGACAGGCACAGGACATGTCTTTTTCATTGGGTCGTTTATATTTATTGTTTGAGATATTTCACTAAGTCTCAACAAATAGTCTTGGTCTCTTGAAGCTGGACTTCTCTGCCTATTCTTATTATCAACTTGAGCCTATGCCTACACCCTTAAGTAGAAAATACTGGGAAATATTTGTATGTTTTACAGGAAAAGTTTAGAATGTTCTGTAGAGAGTTTTGAAGTTAACTGGAAAAGTCAAAGAGAATACTTCACGTCTCACTGCTATTTATTAGTGAATAATGAATAATGAACTTGGCACAAGGTAGTTTGGGAGAAAGAACTTAATAGTGAAAGTCAATCAGACAACACAAGTCTCTAATAATAGCTGAAGGCAAGTAAGAACTACTTGATTCTTTCACAGTGAATAGATGAAGATATAAGGTACTGTTTTAGAATCATGACACCAATCTGAGAATAACTCAAATAACCTGTGAAATAGCCAAGTATTATATGAAAGTGTTTAATATATGTCTTACGAAAGATAGCCAATTGAAGGCAATGATGAATGTATAATTTATACTGTATTTTATAAGAAAGGAAAAAGGCTCACTTAAAAGTCTTTTGAAGAAAACTCTAGATCTGATATTTCTAGATTTGGTGCTTTGTTCAGAAAAAAATAGAGGGAGCACTTTCTCATTTGTTTCATAATCAGGTGCCAAGGCTTACAAGCATGTATAATACCGGTGTCCAAAACTGATTCACCTGTTCTGCACACAAAACGTATTTGCAACAGAACACAACCTTTACTCATTTCTGACTACGATACACTTTTCATTTTCTCCAAGTTGAAGAAATCCCTGCATTTTGCCACCTGAAAAATCTGACGATGTCTGAATATAAAATTTATTGAACGGTTGCTCACTTTCTTTCTTATTATAAAACTCCTGGCTTTAATTTCTTCTAATTTTTTTTGAAAAAAAAGTACATTAGGTCTAAAGGTGGTTTGACATTTCTCATTACCACCTACTGAACTTCCTTAGGTTACCAAAGGTCAGCACAATCTGAGTAAAGAATGGAAGAAGTTATGTGTGAGTGGTATGGTGGGGAATAATCCTCTAGAGCAGTGGTCCCCAACCTTTTTTGGGCCACGGACCGGTTTAATGTCAGAAAATATTTTCATGGACCGGCCTTTAGGGTGGGATGGATAAATGTATCACGTGACTGAGACAAGTGTCAAGAGTGAGTCTTAGACAGATATAACAGAGGGAATCTGGTCATTTTTTAAATATAAAACATCATTCAGACAAATATAAATAAAACAGAAATAATATAAGTTATTTATTCTTTCTCTGCGGACTGGTACCAAATGGCCCATGGACTGGTACCGGTCCACGGCCTGGGGGTTGGGGACCACTGCTCTAGATTATATGTAAGTGTGGGAAAACATTAAAGAAATATCTAATCTTAATGAAACAAAATAGAGGGCTAATTCTCCCATTGCCATAATATACTGAATAAAAAGGTTATTAAACATTTGCATATATAACTTATTTATTTCCTAAAATACTCAACACATCCTGACAAATCACCTACAATTTATCAGGTACTGACTCAGGATTTGTAAATAATAATGACTAAAGCAATATCAATATGATTACTTCAATGTGAATCAATGTCTCATTAGTTCCTGAACAAAGCTTTTTGTAAACTGAAAATTTTTCACACTGGTATATTCTTGAACATGTGAGATCTAACTATTAAAAATAGTCTTTACAAAATTTGCAAATATAAACTACTTGAATTGCAATATCAAACAAGTTCTGATTCATTTTCCCACTAAATTCTAGCTGGAAAACTTCAAAGAAAATGCATTTACCATAATGTAGAATAAGTAAAGAAAGTATAATGTTCTGAAAATGTTTTTAGAGAAAAGTGAGAACACACTTTAGACTTTTTTGTACAATAAGCCCATTAAAAAACTTCTCAGGAGAAAGTTCACTTATAGCAACAATGAACATCTGAAATACAAGGTTTAAAAATGAAATTAAAATTAATTTTCTTATATAGCTGTTGTTGAAAAATATCATTTTCACAAATTTACCACTTCCCCAACGTTTTCTCTTGAAAAGAATACAGAAACAGAAATGTCATATAACTGAACCAACCTTATAAAAGACAGGCCAATGAGCAGTTTGAGAATGGGTGTTGGGGAAAATAAGGAACTGAAATTAAATGACTTCTGACACTACTGGGTAGAATCGTTCTGAGAAGCTAAGTTTTTCATTATATTCTCCCTTAAAGTTGACCATTTCAGAATTTAAAATCGACTCTTGTTATAAATATTACCACATCTAAAAGATACAATATTTTAGAATGTAACTCTATGGTAATTTCCTGAAAGAACTACAAATTAGATTTGCATCTGGAATGTCTGGCACATGGGGGTACTGAGATCACTTCTATCCAATGAATGAGTCTAGACACACAGCATCAGGAAGCATACTTTCCATCACTAGTATCACAGAAGGAAGCAGGAATCTAAAGTTGAGTTGCACTTTAATAGCTGGGAGATATATATATATATATATATATATATATATATATATATATATATAGTGACAGAGACAGAGAGAGGGACAGATAGGGACAGACAGATGGGAAGGGAGAGAGATGAGAAGCATCAAGTCTTTGTTGCGGCTCCCATTCTCCTTAGTTGTTCATTGATTTCTTTCTCTTATGTGCCTTGACTGGGGTGAGGGCTACAGCAGAGCAAGTGACCACTTGCTCAATCAAGCCAGTGACCTTGGGCTCAAGCCAATGAATGACCATGGAGTCCTGTCTATAATTCCAGTTCAAGCCAGCAATTTCATGCTCTAGTGAGCCTGCACTCAAGCCAGCAACCTTGGGTTATCGAACCTTGGTCCTCTATGTCCCAGTCTGACACTCAATCCACTGCGCCACCACCTGGTCAGGCTAGCAGGGATATTTCTGAGTAAGTTATATGTGATATAGTAACTTAGTTTGCTCACTTAGGAAATATGGATAATAATGGTTTTTGTAGGGTTGATATGTACCTATTAGATCAAGGTTTTGTGTTACATGTATCATCTCATTAAAATCTTACAATAATTATCTGAGCTGGCTGTTAGTTTTTTTTAATTTTATAGTTGAGGACACCAACACCAAGAGGCTGAGCAACCTGCCCACAAACAGTAGAGACAGAATTCAACCGAAGTCTTTCAGATTCCCAAGCTCATTTCAGGAGCAGTATGATACCTATGTACTCTTTACAGCAGGATTTTTATACAGATAAGAAAAACATATTTTCCCCTTAACTTCCAACACCTAGATCATTTAAAGTTATATTCAGTAGAAGTAAAAGACAGATACCCCTTTACAAAAAGTGTACATTTTCACTGATTAGAACATACTTAAAATCAGAGTAAAAACACTCAACCAGCTTCTAACAGATGGAAACAGCAAATAGTTTAGATCTACAGACTTAGAGTTATTTCTTGACCCCAGAATATTTATAGTAAGTTGGTTTCCATACACAGACACGTAAGAAGATCCATGATAAGAATTCACTAAAAGCAATTTCTTTGAAAAATGTCAATGCAATTTACTAAGGAAGCACACCCAGCTGAAACTATTGGTGCAAAAAAAGATGAATACCCTCTATTAATGCTAATTGAAATTCTCATATCCACACATACCAAGCATAAAATTTACTTCCCATACTTATTCTTCCTACCTAGAAACTGCAGCATAATTTCATACCAAAGTACTAGCTTTTAAATTTGAGCATTTGTGTATGATAATATTTTTTCTTACGAGTGTATTTACAAATTTAACAATAGTGAAAACTCACACTTTGTAAAACAGAGCTCTTTCTTCATTGTTGTTTAAAAAGCATTAAAGCCCAATGCCCTGGCTTAAGTTAGGAATTCATTTCAAAAGCTGAACTTTATCATTCCTCAATATTTTCCACTTTGATAGTATCTTTAAACAAACATGTACACTAATATCTATGGGCAAAATGCTTCATATTTGAACTCCCACATGTAAACAAACAAAGAAAATTTAATGAGTTGTATAATTTTCCTTATGTCCAAAATTACATATTTGTTATATATATATATACACACACACACACACACACACACACACACACACATTTAAGTTTACTTATATATGTTAGAAATATATTTTTGATAATTTTCTAAGTACTCTTCAACGATAATTTATAAAAAATAAGCTAAGAATTTGTCTCCAGCCTGACCTGTGGTGGTGCAGTGGATAAAGCATGGACCTGGAATACTGAGGTTGCTAGTATGAAACCCTGGGCTGCCTGGTTAGGCACATATGAGAAGCCACTATGACAAGTTGATACTTTCTGCTCCCTCCTCTCTCTGTTTCTTTCATCTCTCTAAAAATCAATAAATAAAAACTTAAAAAAACAAAGTTTGTCTCTGTTCATCAAAATAAAACCTGAAATACTAATTAGTATTAATCTACACATTGTTCTAAATAAAAATAATGCATAATCTTTTCAATAAATAAAATGTGAAATATGTTACTGCCCCATATTCACCGATTAAATTCAAAAAAATGATTACTTATTATTTATTATTTCTCTGGAGTCAGAAAGTTATTTCTTGTTCCAAATTAGAAGTCAAAAACTGATAAGAAACTCAACAGAGTTTTTGTTGTCAAAATATAAATTGTGTTTAAGAATATCACAGCTCTGAAAGAACTGTCTTCTCAGAATACTCTAGCTGGTTGATTCTTGCTTAGATTTTAATATTGACGGGTACATTAGATTGAGAAACCTTACCTATACAGAGGTGAGTCAGATAGGCTAGGAGTTTCTGGAGGAAAGAGTAGAGAACTTGTTTTTTGCTGCTCTTGCATAGTTATGTTTCTCCTTCCACAGAAGGCAATTCAACATAGAAACAGCATTGCTGGCCATGAAAAGAATTACTGTCATTCTGACTTAAGCCTCTCAGGGAATAGAGAAAATGCTACCTAATTTTGCATTCCATCCATCCGTTCATTCACTCATTCTTTCATCAAAGAGTTATTCAGTATTTTATATATGCCACATATTACACTAGAATATGAAGTATATAAGAAGTCAGAAATAATGGTCTGCTTAAAATATAATAAAAGAATGTGTAAGATGAGGTTGTTGTCCATATGGAACTAGAATCTAGCTATATAAGAAAATGTGTATAAAATGAACTAAGAGAGAAAGCAGGATAGCTTGATAGTAGAATCATTGAAAAATCCATAGAGAAAATAAAAAATATTAACATGTGACCACTGAAATAAAAAGATACTAAACTTAGAATTGCTATATTACTATCAAAATTCAGATACCTGTTCCTTAGTTTTCCATTATTCTTTATCATGAGGAATAATATTGTTAGTTTAAAATAATTTAGCTTCTAAATTAATATAATTTGGCTCAGTTGTGTAATATTTTTGAAAAAAGTAATTTATGAAAAGGAATCAGTATATCCTAGCATTTTTTTTTTCTGAAGTGAGAAGTGGGGAGGCAGAAAGACAGACTCCGGACCTGGATCCACCTGGCATGTCCACCAGGGGGCAATGCTCTGTCCATCTGGGGCGGTTGCTCTGTTGCAACCAGAGCCATTCTAGCGCCTGAGGCAGAGCCCATGGAGCCATCCTCAGCACCTGGGCCAATTTTGTTTCACTGGAGCCTTGGCTGCAGGAGGAGAAGAGAGAGACAGAGAGAAAGGAGAGGTGGAAGGGTGGAGAAGCAGATGGGCACCTCTCCTGTGTTGCCTGACTGGGAATCAAACCGAGATATCTCCATGCCGGGTTCATATTATACCACTGAACCAACTGGCCAGGACTATCCTAGCATTTAAAGGCACTCTTAAAGGAAGGAAATTAAAGATTATCTCAAGTTTATTTTGCATTGTTTTTGCATTGTTTTTTTCAAAAATGGATTTTTTTTTTTTGGTATTTATTAGTTACAAACATTTTTCTACATGTATCAGTTAGTTGGACTCAGACAAATGTATACTCAAACTGACAATATTTCCAATAGAAATTGTCATATATATATGATCTTTATGAGGTGAATATATTACTGTAGGACTCCTGAAGCATTAACACAAGCCACATCTTTGATGTTTTCCAAGTGGAGAACATTTCTGAAGGCAAGTCAAAATTAATTAGATGGGGTAGCATTCTATCTTAGCAAAGATTTTGTGTAGTAAATTACACCACACAAAAAATTAATCAGTATTGGCCTGTAATCAAAATGCTCTTCAGAGAAGGGCTAAAGATCGGAGACAAGTCCTGGCCAGTTGGCACAGTGGTAGAGTGTTGGCCAGGCGAATGGATGTCCTGGGTTTGATTCCCAGTCAGGGCACACAGAGGAAGTGGCCATCTGCTCCTTCACCCCTCCCCCCCTCTCCCTTCTTTCTCTCTCTTCTCCTCCTCTCCTGCAGTCATGACTCAATTAGAGCGAGTGGCCCTGGCTGCTGAGGATGGCTTCATAGACTCCACCTCAAGTGCTAAAATAATAGCTCTAGTTGCAATGCTCTAGTGGGCTTGCCAGTGGATCCCGGTGGAGGTGCATGTGGGAGTCTGTCCCTCTGCCTCTCCTCCTTTCACCAAACAAACAAACAAACACATAAAAAATCAGGGGACTGCTATTCAGAGGTGAAAGAGTCAGTTTCTTATATTTTTATAGCTGAATGTGGTTAATAGCAACACTTGTTTAGATGGAAAGACAATGAACCATTTTTAGGTACATGGGCCAGAAAAAAGACCACAAAGGCAGTCTAATCAAAATGTACAATAAACTTAGTAAAAGCAAACTGTAAATATTTCCAGCTACAGAACCATCAAAAGTCAAACTTACCTGATCTACTATCCAGAGGTCCGAAATCCAGAGAATATTTCACGACGTGATAGTTATTCCACACGTAAAGAAGGTTGTCTCTAGGATTGTAATCCACAGCTGCTATGTACTGGTATGAATTGGGAAAAGGTACATCCACCACACTATCCTTACTTTGGTCAGTGTTGTAAATGTAGTCAATCTTATTCCCTGTGGCCTCATTGTCATCATCCTCATATACAGATTTGACCACATACAGAATCCCACAAATCATAAATGCGTTGGAAGCTGACCTTTTATCATATGCAGTATCCCATGTCCCTTCAATCCGTAGGGTGTAAGGGTTCAATTGACTAATGACAATTTTACCATTGTTTTGTTCTGTTGCATAGATGACCCATAGCCCATTCTCATCCACCGCCAGGTCTATGTCAGATTTGCCTCCCCATCGGTAAGGGGAGGTATCATGGTAATTGGCATTTGCTATGATGGCCTCTCCACTCTTTATCCTAGTCCGTAAATCAAACTTTACTATGTTCCGGGTACGCTCTTTGTTGAAGAACAAAGCTCCATCATACACTACAAATCCTGTGCCATCCACCCTGTGAGGGAGCTTGTAGGTTGTAGTTGGCCTTCCAGCGATGAAATCATCCTTGGATGAATATTCGGTCAGGGTATCAGTTCTGTAAGGGGTCCAGGGCATATAATAAATCTTGTCAGAAGCCTGCAGAGGGTCTTTGCACCATGCCCCAGATTGGTGGTCAGACTCAAACAAATGTTCACTCTGGTATACTCCTTTTAGTAGTCCAGGACAAAGAAAAACTGTTGGAAGGGAAAGAGTTAAAGTAAAAAATATGTTAATATTAATACTTTGTCATATATTCTTACTTTTTAACAACTGGAATGCAACTCTAACAAGACACCCACCACCACTTAATTATTTTGCTGGATTCTTCTGAGAACACAATGTAGTTATAAGCATTAATTTTAACTTTTGTTTAAACACATTTCAGTTTTCTTTGCTGAAAAACATTTGGCCTCTTTATGAGTCACCGTGCTTTCCTTTGGTTTTTACCTTTGTACACATGTATAACAATAATTTTGGATATATATCTACAATGCGATGTATGTCTATGTATTTTATAGACATAGCAAATGCAAATGTTTATACGTGATATTTTTAGGTATCTTATTTTAAAATTTAAAAAAATACTGTTGTTGCTCTGATGATATTAGCTATTCAATACTAATCTTTAAGAAATGTATAGAAATCCAATAGTAATTAAATATAATAACAAAGGAAAAGAGCCCTGCAATACAGGCCACTGGATCTTCTAGCCCAAAAGCTCGAGGCTGCTATATAGCACACGCAGAGCATGCAACCCACACGATTAAAAATGAGTGATGGATGAACACTGGGAGGAAAAGGAGAAAGGAAGAAAAAGAAAGGAAAGAAGGAATAAAGAAAGAAGAAAAGGTGAAAGGTTACAGAGAAGAACCCAAGATTTAGATTTTAATCAGTTAAGAAGGTCCTGTTAAATAGAGTAGTACTGGAACTTAAAAACATGTACCTTTCACTGTTACATGAGAAGAACATTAAAAACAAGATTACTTGCTGTAATATTTTGCTGCTCATACTTCAGACTGAAAATGGGCAAGAATTATCTGATTCAAGTGATTTTTAGTATGACTCAGTAGCGCCTTGTGTCAGTGGTGGTAAGAAAGCATGGCTGATTGGTCTGCAATGAAGGGGTTATAAAGCAATGTTTCCCAGAGGGTGGTCCTCAAAACACCTATTTCAGGTGGTATATAACTAGAAGTTACACGGTAAGAAAAAAAAAAGGGGTCTTTGCCATATATAAATCTATATTATGTTAAATAGCATTGTGGCAGAGATTCTAATAGCTTAGGGATATTGGAGAATCCCCAAAGCAGAGGTAGGGAGGATTTGGGAACTAATTTGATCGTGGAACCCTTTCTACAGAGCCGCTTTGTAGTGGAATGTTCTGAACCTGCTATGGGAAACACTGCTCTAGTATTTTTGCAAAGCAAACACACTGAAAAATAATCATGCAGTCTACTGTTATATTTGAAATGATCACAAGTGTACTGGGTGGGTGTATCAGAAATTCACCAGGCGTTGGATGTTTACCCATACTTTAATAATTCATGACAAAAGTATTATTTTCTTGATATTAGTAATTAGCTCTTTAGCAGAAACTATAAGCCTAGATCCAATAGAAACAGTCCAAGATAAAACTCAGCTCAGATTTGGAGGTTATTAAAAAAGAAAGTACATTATTAAAGTGCCCAAAGTTTTATTTTTGGAGAAAAGTTGGAAAGAAAAGTTGACCATCAAACTCTTCCATAGCAAGGATAGAGTGCCATATTCAATTTATATTAAATAATAAGACTGATGATTAGAAGAATTTCTCAAGATTCTAATATGATGGCTATAATTATAAAGGATGGGCAGGCATAGCTATCAAAATTGTATATAAACTTTATGATAGTTAATAATCAGCTCTTGGTTACTAAAGTAATTAATCTTAAGGTGTTTTAAGAAAACAATATCCCCTTTCCCCCAATCGTTAAAAAAAAAAAGAAATAAACAGGGGAAACAACACCAGAGCTAAGAAAAGTTAGTATAGAAATAATAACAAATCTAAAGCAATCACTATCACCATCTACTAGATTTCTAACTACTTATTTGAAAAATAAAGAGGAATAAAATATATTATTAAAAAATTTACACTATTAAACTGTTTTTGGACAAAAGAATCAAACCAGCACTGGTCAGTACAACAGATTAAAATGAAGTTGAGCAGCAGAAGTAGTAAATAAATTTTCATAAAATAGATAAGAATTAATAACAAAATTATTTTAACTAAATGTTAAACTGTTAAATAACTTAGCCTATAAATAGTATATAATTTATGAAAGGTATTTAATTACCTTTTTGTTCCACTTCTATTGGAGAGAGAGAAGTAAAGAGAGAGAAAGGAGAAAAGAGAATAGATTAATGGTACGATATTGGCCAAGCACTTTTATTCACCTCTTCCAAACTGAAAGTAAATAATTTATTTCACTCATACTTGCTTTATTGAACATTATATGTTTTGTACAAACCCATTCTTAGAGCAAAATTATTTTTTATAAAAACAATCATATTATAACCTCAAAAAACTGTACAAACTTGGAAAAAATAAGGCTGAAGTTAATCAAGCTGAGATTGAATAAACATATCTATTTCAGTTATAGAAATAGGAAATACAATAGTTATAGTAAGAATGCTGATATTTCCATTTGAAAGGCAGGTTGGTAATATACACAAAAGCTCTCAAATTTTTTGGCTAGTCTCATTTTTTAAATACTAAAGTTTATACCACTGTTTACCATAATAGTCCTGCATTTTATGCAACTCAAGAATGAATCTCTTTAGAAGAAATGACTCTGTGACTCATATCTTATGGCTTAATATTTTCCATGGCCTATCAGTCTTATGAGAAATGTACCTCATGAGTCTACCCATTAACAGGAATGCTCTCACCCTGAAAAATGGATTTAGAATCTTTATTGAAGAAACTTTCTTCCTCCCACTCATCAATAGTTTAGAAAAAGACTGCCTTTCAGAAAAATCTGTATTAAAAGGTTGATATAAATAAGTCACCAGCTCTGGTCTTTTTCTGAAATTCTTAACTAAGTTTTTCAACATACTATATTTTAAGAATAAAGTGCGATCCTCAAACACGTATTGGTTACATATCTTTCAAGTTAGATTCCATTATTATTTTTCAGGTACCGGGAAACCAAAATATTTATGAAACTCATCAAGTAGCATCTTAATTATCCTATAAATCTTAGTCTCATCAGAAATTATTTGGCTAGATCACAACAAGAAAAAAGGGACCAATGAAACATAGAGAAGAGTCAGGAAACAGTGAATTCAGATCAAACTTAAAAAGTACAGATTGCAAGTAATGTAAGTGAAGGTAATTTCAGAAAAGGAATAAATTGAGATATTATGCACAATAAATAAAGTTAAAACTCCAGAAAAGTTTCAAAACAAGGGAGAAATATTGTTTTCAGTAATTATACTTGGATGAAATGTTTATGCTTTGACCTAAGCTCATATTCTTCAATACTATCAAAATTATAATCATTTCTCTTCATTGACTTTTTGAAACTTTAATATCATAATCATATATATATCAAGTTCTTATCTCACTAACATACAAATCTTATTTTTAACAGTATTTCTAAGACTCTTAAACTATTATACTGTTATAATTTATCATCCTCAATTAATCTTTACTGAGTAACTGCAGTGCTCTCTGGACTATAAGTAAAAAATTTTACCTAAGAGATATACTTCATGTTATGACTAGAATACTAAGAATACAAGCCAATTTCAGACTGACTACTAGAAGAAGCATCAGTAAGCACTTTACACAATTACTTAACTAATAGTCTCAAAAGCTTGGACTTGAGGCCCATAACAATGAGGTGGAGGCTGGCAGTGGGAAGTCATATTGACATTGACATTTTCAAAGACTACCTTGCAAAGAAATTTCCAGAACTAATTTACTTCTTTACACTAGCTCTACATAGGTATTCTTTTGAGAATTATAAAGGAAGGTATTTCTATTCTAAAATATAAAATGTATACTTACACAACTTCAGTCTTATTTCACATAAAATTCTTCTGTGATCTCATAGTTAAAGGCTAATACCCTACCTTCTTGGTGACTAATATTTCTGTCTTCAAAAATGCTTAATGAGGAAAATAAACTATGTGATAAAAGGTATTGATAATGTATTTTAATCTATAAATACTGTGTGATACTTTAATAGACTATTTTTAATCTTTAAAGAACTTTTACCTTTATTTTCTCAATTGCCATTAGGTAAAATTTTGCTTTTTAATCTCTGATACTGGCCTAATTTCAGATATATTGGCATAAATTGCCTCTGTTACTTGCTGGCTACGCAAATTTAAGATTTATTAGGCAGCTCTACTTTAGGGAAAATTATTATGGTCTTGCCTATGTCATGACTGGTTGTAGTTCATTTATCATTTATTTGCTATTTTTGAGACAGAAGTAAAACAATCCCATAATTAAAGTTGAAATAAGTACACAAATCATACTCCCACAATGAAAATTGGCAAGGCAAGTATAATTTGTCATAGAAAAGCTTAGTACCATTTAGGATTAGCCAATCATTTGTCCATCATCTAGTTCTGATTCTAGAATACTTCCCTCCATTGAGACAAAGTGCATGGATACACAAAACAAGCTTATCACTGTATCCTTTTAAACCTCATAGTGCATGGCACATGATAAATTATCAGTAAACAGCTACTGAATTAATGCATAATATAAATAAAAATGATTAATTCTGCTTCTCGATATTTTAAGTATGTAGTAAAAAGAAAAAAGTGGTAAAATAGAATCTGGATTTACTGTATCAAATCATATGCGCGATGCATAATCTGTATAATATCTTTAAATAGTTCAATAAACAAGGAGGGAAGTAAAATGTACAAACAGTTCATATTCCTAACTCATTAAGTGTAAAACTTGAGTAAAAAAGCAAAGGAAATACAGGGAAAAAAAAGGATGGATGGTCTTGAGAGTTAGTTTGGCAAGAAAAATTTGTTGCTATGAAATAGCCTATGATGATCTAAATATAAATGCTGAAAATACTCCCTTGTCTCCTCTCTGTAATAAGGTCATAAATAAATGAATTGTACGATGACAATCATGTTAGGCTTTCTTCAGGACCTCCTGTCTTCTTGCTTGGTCCAATATCCTGAATACCAACATTATAGCTGTCATTATTTATTTCCAAACCTCTTTGGAACTAGTTTCTCTTCTTTTCTCTCTTCACTTTGATTCCCCAAACTATTTTTATTGTCTATTTAACCTCTGCAAATATATTTATATATTTCCTTAAAGCGATTTTATTGTTGTCCTTTGTCAAACTTAATGTCACAAGCCATATCCTGTGGTTAGAGTAAATGACAAATTCAAACTAAGGGTAATTTTACTTTGTATAAAAGGACATAATGGGGAAAAATGGCTAGTGTAATTTCCCTTCATTCTCAACAGTTCATAAAAAAGGTACACTATATAGTCATTTTACTCTTTAGAAAATAAGATGTTGTTAGTTCTATCCATATCTACAACATATGTAATACTTTTCAATTGCTTTTGTTAATTAGAAAAGGTATGGATGAGAGAGCATATGCGTGCACTGCCAAGCTTTTTAAAATTGCATTGAGAATTAAGGACAAATAAATTTGTGTGCGCCAAAAATTGTTAGTGCCATAACTAAGAACTATGAAATTGTATTTAATTCTAAAGCAGCTTAAATTTTCTTTTAAACTGTAAGTCATAAAAACATTTTCTATCTATAGTTTAAATTTTGAAAAGAGGAGAGTGTTATAATCCAATGATACCTCTATATTTCTGTAGTATACAAATAAAAAGCCACTTATGGGGAACATAAGATGACTATCAGGTATTAAATAATTTATAAAACAAGAATTTTTTTCACTGAAATATTGCAGCATTTTAAGTATTATTATTATTATTTTATTTCATTGGCTTAGACTGTTAAAATATATTTGGGTACACTTATCCCAGGGCAGCTGGGCAAAGAGGGAGATGGCAGAAAGAAAAACTAGTTAAGCAATGAACAAAATCATTCTTGGATAAAAATTTTCTGTAAGAGGATAATCAGAAGTGCATAATAATACTTTATACTTGTACAGCAGTTCATAATTTAAAAAATATTTCACATGAGTCACTTGCTTTAATTCTGCAAACACTGTGCTGTTATATTTATTACTTCTATGTCAGGGATCAGTGTAACAAAATTCAAAAGGTTAAAGGATTTAACCGAGATCAACACTAGTAGGTGGCAGAGTCCCATCACTGGTCTATCACACACTGGTTCTCACAACACATAAACCCAGTAAAATACAGTGTGTTTGTAAAGTCATGGTGCACATTTGACCAGTCACAGGAAAGCAACAAAAGGTGATAGAAATGTGAAATATGCACAAAATAAAAGGAAAACCCTCCCAGTTTCTGTAGGATGATGTGGCAGCATGTGCACATGCACAGATGATGACATAACACCGTGCACACAGTGGAGCAGCCCATGGCCATGCCAGTCGAGATGTGGACGGTACAGAGGAAAGTTCAGTGTGTTCTGTGGCTCACTAAATTCGAATCCATGACCAAAGTGCAACATGAATATCAGCACATTTATAACGAAGCGCCACGACATAGGAATAACGTTACTCGGTGGGATAAGCAGTTGAAGGAAACTGGCAGTTTGGTGGAAAAACCCCATTCTGGTAGGCCATCAGTCAGTGACGAGTCTGTAGAGGCTATACGGGATAGCTACCTAAGGAGCCCTAAAAAAATCTGTGCTTGAGTAAACATAGAACTGCACTGAATAGGTATGAAACTGGGAGAGTTTTCCTTTTATTTGGTGCAGATTTCACATTTCTATCATCTTTTGTTGCTTTCCTGTGACCGGTCAAAAGTGCATCATGACTTTACGGACACACTGTACAAGTTTGAGGCATTCTTGCTCTCATTTCCTTTTTGTCACTGGATCTACGTAGAAGTGCACATTAGAGGAGGTAAGTAACATACATGAATCTCCTTGTGGGCAGGCACTCTGTCTGTTATAAGAACATTTGTTAAGCATGTACAATATGCCAACTATTGCTCTAAAGTTTTACATGCGATACTATTTAGTTATCTTACAGCAACTTTATGAGGTAGATACTGTCATTATCTTTATGTTTCAAATGAGGTAGCAGGTACAAAGATGCATGGCTCTTTGGTTCATAATTGGTAGAGTTGGAATTCAAATCCATGTTTTGATCTCATTCATATTGCATCTCCAGTGCCCAGCACATAGAAATAATTTAATTAATATTTCTTATGGCTCCAGGCAATGATGAATTTCATTGTAGCATTTTCAAAGAAAGAGACTGAATGTCACTTTTCAGTGTTATCAACCCTGAGACTAGTGATGCAATGTATCCCTCCAGAGAAGATAAAATAATAGAAAAAAATGGGTTACTAATTTATTTGCCAAGGATACAAGATATTTCTTATCATCAGAACAAACTTGTGCTGAATACCTCATGTCTTATTAATTCTTATTGTTCTGAAATACAGAAAATTCTCTTATTCTACTTCACATCCACCAAGAAAATACAGAAGCACTTCAATAAATAGAAATTAAAAAAAATTCTGAAGTTTATTATTTTTTTTGTATACTGCATATCAAAAACTCTGACAGACATCTGTCTCTTTCAGTAAATGCAATGTTAATCCTTTATATAATAAAAGATGAGGGTAATCGCTGCAGCTCAGCTTCTAAATTTTATTTTTCAAATAATACCTGTGCATCAGTGAATAAAAGTGCCGCTTAAGCACCTTGTATTATAACGGCTTTATATAATGTGTTTCCAAAATTAACATCTCCTAATGAATTCCATCTTATAGTATATAGATTGAAATGTCAATAATTCATAAAATGCTTTCATTAGCATTCTAATTTAAACACTTAAATACAGTATCTACAGATGCTGCAGAAACTGAGATTGCCTTTCCTTTTGTGTTAAAACTCTTGATCCAATTGATAAACCTGTAAAATCTTCCAAACTGTTAATTTAGCTTTTTAAAAGGAAATAATGCTATTAGTAGAGTCTTTTGAGAATCTATTGATAACAGTTCTAGTGAAAATAATATTTTAAGTTATTATTGGTAAGAATTAAAATCAACATTACATTTTGTTCAAGGACATACTTTCTATACTGATATATCATCAGTATGCAACAACCACATGGCTAAAGAAAAAACAAAGAGAAAGTCCCCTCAGAGTGTATAAGACTATATAGATTAGAACTATTGAATAGGTTTATTATGTTCAAAGCCCTCATGCTGGTAATACAGAGACAATAATAAATCATAGTATCTAAATGTTACTCAACATACAGTTCCACTTGTGGATTATTTTATTTAATTCTCAAAATCTTTGTGGATTTAATGCAATTATTATGAATATGTCACAGAGGAAAAACTGATCTCTGCCTGAAGAATGCTTACAGACTAATAATTGGTGATTTTCAGTAAAGCTTTTACCAATGCTAATCAATTCTTAAATGCTTTCAAAGGAACCTGTGGAAAGATATTAAAAACAGACAAGAATAGAAGTGAATAGATAAAAGAAGGGGGAATGTTAAAAGCTGAAGCTAGAAACACAAACTTCTTGTGGAAAACATTGCCCATTCAGGATCTATACATCTATACACCCACTTCTGGATAACTAACAAAGTAAATATTTTAAGTGAACCTAGATCTAATCTCAGATATTTAGTAAACACTTTTTTTTTTTTTTTTTGTATTTTTCTGAAGCTGGAAACGGGGAGAGACAGTCAGACAGACTCCCGCATGCGCCCGACAGGGATCCACCCGGCACGCCCACCAGGGGCGACGCTCTGCCCACCAGGGGGCGATGCTCTGCCCACCAGGGGGCAATGCTCTGCCCCTCCGGGGCGTCACTCTGCCGTGACCAGAGCCACTCTAGCGCCTGGGGCAGAGGCCAAGGAGCCATCCCCAGCGCCCGGGCCATCTTTGCTCCAATGGAGCCTTGGCTGTGGGAGGGGAAGAGAGAGACAGAGAGGAAGGGAGGGGGGATGGAGAAGCAAATGGGCGCTTCTCCTATGTGCCCTGCCTGGGAATCGAACCCGGGTCCCCCCGCACGCCAGGCCGACACTCTACCGCTGAGCCAACCGGCCAGGGCCAGTAAACACTTTATAAGTGATATTCTGAGGGTTTTGGTCCTGAAATATTTTTAAGTGTCATTTAGTCTCAACTGATAGTTTTACAAACAAGAAAAAATAAAGCCAGAGAATTAAGATATTAACCACAAATAGCCCTGGCCAGTTGGGTCAGTGGATCAAGCATTGGCCCAGCATATGAACATCCTGGGCTGGATTCCTGGTCAGGGCACACAAGAGAATTAATCATCTGCTTCTCCTCCCTCTTTTTCCTCCCCTTCTTTTCTCTCTCTTCCCCTTTTGCAGTCAGAGAGAGACTTGATTGGTCTGAGTGTCAGATCCAGGTGCTGAGGGTAGCTCGGTTGATTTGAGCATTGGCCCCAGACTGGGGTTGTCGGGAAAATAACTTTCAGGGTGCATGCAGTAGTTTGCCTCTCTATCTCCACTCCTCCCACTTAAAAAAAAGAAAGATATTAACTATGAATCACAGTTTTTTTTAACCTCAATAGAATTAAAGACAAATTGTTAAGTATGTGATTATTTTTAATTCATTTAATTTTTTATATTGTGATGGCAAGGATGGTTATCCTAATTTTACTCATGAAAAAAACTAGAAGAAGAAAGAAGTCAAGTTACTTTTACTTCTGGCTAAATATTGTTCCTTCAGTCACTTGCCAGAGTTCTTCAGATCCTGTTAAATTAATCTTGGAATTGAAGTTTTTATTATCACTTGGAAAAAAAAAGGAACAACAAAACCTACAGAGACATAATAGAACTCCTAACATTCTGAAGAACAGACTAGGACTCTAAGAAGCCACTCGGTAGAAGTCTTCCAAATTCCCCAACCCACTCAGGACTTGATTTTTACTAGCCAAAACACAGAATATTTTTTGTATTTCATAATAATATGGTTAACAATAACAAGGTTAATAACACAAATGTGATTTCTACAACTGTAAATAAAAACAAAATTAATTTTAGAATTTTTATTATTTATTTATTTATTTACTTATTTATTTATTTATTTATTTTTTACAGAGACAGAGAGTGAGTCAGAGGGATAGACAAGAACAGACAGGAACGGAGAGATGAGAAGCATCAATCATCAGTTTCTCATTGCGCATTGCAACACCTTAGTTGTTCATTGACTGCTTTCTCATATGTGCCTTGACCGCGGGCCTTCAGCAGACCGAGTAACCCCTTGCTGGAGCCAGCAACCTTGGGTCCAAGCTGGTAAGCTTTGCTCAAACCAGATGAGCCTGCGCTCAAGCTGGCGACCTCGGGGTCTTGAACCTGGGTCCTTCCGCATCCCAGTCTGATGCTCTATCCACTGTGCCACCACCTGGTCAGGCTAATTTTAGAATTTATTGGTAGAAAATACACAACTGAATCTCTTGAAAAGTGGATTTAAGATTCTTACTCATTTAGTTTTTGGTCTTTGTTAAAATGAGATGTGAGTACCAATTCATCTGAGTAAATTCCAAAAGTTGTAATTTCTTTAATTTTATGCTTAACACATCCTATATGCTAACCATATTCTTCACTATGCTTTATTCATTGTAATGGCATAAACTCTTCACCTGTACTCGTCAATGTTTGCTCACATGGTTTTCCCAATTCAGCACCCCTCACGCCTCTTATTTCCTAGTTAAGTCAAACTCTACCTTTTGGTTTTAAGTCATTCCTTCATGAACACTACTGCATGTACTAGCCATATTGAGTAAGTGTAATTTCAACATAGTTTATGGGGGAGTTTTCAATAATGTTTCAGTTCAGGGATTTGCAGCAAACTTTATCTGCTAAAGAGTGAATCATAAATAATTTTGGTTGTGTGTCACAGTTGTGGTTTCTTTTGTTTATTTGTTTTTAGGGCTATAATAAATGTAGAAGATATTATTAGCTCAAGAGACAGTACAACAACAAACCAGTGGATGTTTATCCCATAGCCATAGTTTGCCAATATCTAGTCTAGTACATTAGTTTATACTGTCGCTTGGCCCTTGATATTTTTACCTTCTCCTTGTCCTTCTGGATGTACTTGGAGGTTCTTGAAGGCAAAGAACTCTGTCATTCACCCAGGCATCGTCAGGCTCTAACCCAATTTCTTATTGTAACTGCTGGTCAATACATGTAGGCACTGACGTGCTTTTAAAATCACTGACAAATGCTCCAAATATGAACTTAGTATGTTTTATTAAATGATGTGGAAAAAGGAGAAGACAAATATTACCAGTGGTAAAGGATGGTTTTTACTTTCAGTGGGTTATCTCATAAAACCCTTCTGAGGCAATACTTATATCTCTATGGAGTCCATTATTTCTCTCACTATCTACTTATACTCGGCACTCAAAATATTTATTCTAGCCCTGGCCGGTTGGCTCAGCGGTAGAGCATCGGCCTGGCATGCGGGGGACCCTGGTTCGATTCCTGGCCAGGGCACATAGGAGAAGCTCCCATTTGCTTCTCCCTCCCCCACCCCCTCCTTCCTCTCTGTCTCTCTCTTCCCCTCCCGCAGCCAAGGCTCCATTGGAGCAAGGATGGCCCGGGCGCTGGGGATGGCTCTTTGGCCTCTGCCCCAGGTGCTAGAGTGGCTCTGGTCGCGGCAGAGTGACGCCCCGGAGGGGCAGAGCATCGCCCCCTGGTGGGCAGAGTGTCGCCCCCTGGTGGGCGTGCCTGGTGGATCCCGGTAGGGCGCATGCGGGAGTCTGTCTGACTGTCTCTCCCCGTTTCCAGCTTCAGAAAAATACAATATATATATATATTTATTCTACAATCAACTGCAAAGAAAGATTTTGCAATTTCTGTGGTATTCCTAAATGATACTGAAACAAGTTATTTTTAGTCTTGCTTATTTAGCATTTACACTGTGTCAGTCCAATTGATGAATATCTATTATTTTATTTAATATTCACAACAACCCTGATGAGATTATTGTTATTACTACACAGATGAGGAGACTGGTGCAGAGCGCATATAACTAGCACTCAGTAGAGCTGGTTTTTGAACTTCTGAATCTACACTCTTAAACTCTTGGCTATGCTCTCTAGCAAACAAGAAGATGACGACAAAAATAATTAGAATAATTAGTATTAATTAGGTGCTTACTACTTATCCTTCTCACCAAGAAAAAAAGTAACAAAACAGTAGATCCAAAGGTATGATGTTTTTACAGGAAATCTCAGGTTGTAGATTTTGGCTGTAAATTTTGAAGGGCAGTTGCATATTTTAGATTTCTCCGGTTCACATTTTCTTTCTTTCTTATTTTTTTTATTTTTCTCAAGTTGGAAACGGGGAGGCAGTCAGACAGACTCCCGCATGCGCCCGACCGGTATCCACGCAGCATACCCACCAGGGGGCGATGCTCTGCCCATCTGGGGAATCGCTCTGCCACAATCAGAGCCATTCTAGCGCCTGAGGCAGAGGCCACAGAGCCATCCTCAGCGCCTGGGCAAACCTTGCTCAAATGGAGCTTCGGCTGTGGGAGGGGAAGAGAGAGACAAAGAGGAAGGAGAGGGGGAGGGGTGGAAAAGCAGATGGGCACTTCTCCTGTGTGCCCTGGCCGGGAATCAAACCCGGGACTCCCGCACGCCAGGCCGATATTCTACCACTGAACCAACCAGCCAGGCCAGGTTCACATTTTCTAACCATAAACAATGGCATCTTAACCACCAAATCTTCTCAACATCAATTTTATTGTTATACATGCAGCATGGATTCATCAGACCACTGTGGTGTTCTATGCTCTACTGTGCCTACCAATTTTTGAGAGGAAGGGAGATATCTGATAGAAAATTATATCTCCTTAGCAACAAAAATCAAAATCAAATGCTTACACCATGAAAGAATGAACAGATCATAAAATTCTGTTGTATGGCAGTCCTATGAGTATGGGTTTTCCTTCTTGAACTTAAACACATTTGCTTTTACCACCGTAAAACTGACATCTTAATACCATGTCTAAGTTAAGTTTAAGCATTCAGGGGGAATCAGCAGTCTTTCATGAATCTTCAGCTTAGTAAACTTTACATTGTCTATTTGAATTCGGGGCCATTACATTCTTGCAAAGTGTTAACTGCTCTGCACATATTATCATCCTGTCACTGAACAGTCTGTTTTATAGATAATGTAGCATTTCACCATGGCATCAGTAGATTAAAACGTCTACTACCAGAAAAAGTATGTGAAAATAGAACAAGCTCACTTTGCTACAAGCTAATTCAATAAATCTGTCTAGTTCACTGACGTTTACTTTCATCTAAAATTGGTACATGTTTATCTTGTGAACTTCAAGAAAGCAGAGAAATAGGTTATTTTTCAAGGCAGCCATGCTATGTTGTTAACCTTAATAAATGGCAGATTAATAGGTCCAGATTTATATTACTGATGTGCACTTGGGAATATTTAGAAAGGGTCAGTGAGGGGTATGTTAAGACTTTAGAAGATTTTATCTATTGTTTCTTGAGCTACACACTCTACTACAGAGTGAAAGGGAAGATAGCATAAGTTAATTATTTGGATTTTGGGATGTTAGTTTGATGTCATTCTTAAATTTACCACTAAAAAATAGGTGATTAACAAACATTGCTTATTTCCAGTTGAAAAAATAAAAACAAAATAAAGCAAATTTAGTCCTATAGGTGATTCTTAAGCTGACAACTGAGGAAAAATCAAAATGCTTGAAGATACTGAGTACTTCTTTGGATAGTACTGTAGAAAAAATTAATTTTATACACTAGAGATAAGCAAACTCTTCCTTTTTCCAGTCTCTTATGTCCCACAGAAAACTGGTTGTGGTTTGGGCTTATGTAACCCATCCCCTAGAGCCATTCTGATCAACTGGATAAGCATGCAATATTTAGAATAGATGCTCACATAAAATTTAACCTGCTCTCTTCCAGTTTTACGTGACAGTCACTTTATCCTTAGTTAAAACAATACAATGGAAAAAAATGCTGAGGTTTACTAAACCATATCATGCCTACAGCATAAAATACTATAACTTTAACATACCTACTACAAGTACAAAGCATCTCTTTGTAGATATATGCCAAAATTTATATTAAAATACTTTTGATTTTAGTTCTGAAAAGCTATGTACAAATGAATGCTTTGCTTTCGCTTTTTTACATGCTGTTTTTTTGTTTTGTTTTGTTTTGTTTTTGTATTTTTCCAAAGCTAGAAACGGGGAGGCAGTCAGACAGACTCCAGCATGCGCCCGACCAGGATCCACCCAGCACGCCCACCAGGGGGGATGCTCTGCCCATCCGGCACGCCCACCAGGGGGGATGCTCTGCCCATCCGGGGGGTTGCTCTGTTGCAATCAGAGCCAATCTAGCACCTGAGGCAGAGGCCACAGAGCCATCCTCAGAGCCCGGGCAAACTTTGCTCCAATGGAGCCTTGGCTGCGGGAGGGGAAGAGAGAGACAGAGAGGAAGGAGAGGGGGAGGGTGGAGAAGCAGATGGGCGCTTCTCCTGTGTGCCCTGGCCGGGAATCGAACCCGGAACTCCTGCACACCAGGCTGACGTTCTACCACTGAGCCAATTGGCCAGAGCCTACATGCTGTTTTCTTACACTTAGGCCTGGCCTGTGGTGGCACAGTGGATAAAGCATCGACTGGAAACATTGAGGTCACTGGTTCAAAATCCTGGGCTTGCCTTGTCAAGGAACAAATGGGAGTTGATGCTTCCTGCTCTTACCCCCTTCTCTTTCTCTCTCTTCTCTCTCTAAAAATGAAAAAATAAAATCTTAAAATATTCCCTTTCTGCACAAGAAAAAACAAACTGGTTCTAGGGCCACTCTCTTGAAATGATACATAATGATTCTCCTTAACCTGTGCCCTTGCACAACCACTCATCATTTAATAGTGACTTTCACAATCTCCAATACATTCATCTAAAGCTGGGTGAAATCTTACTCTTCTATGAAGTTTTCAACAACTTAGTATGGGACCCACAGTTTTCTGGAAAGATTGCTTTTGAAAGACAAGCTTTCAGAAGAAAGTTTTGTTATAACTGGAAAGTTACTTTGGAAAATCTGGAGCAAGACATTCCTCCAATTAGTATGTTAACAATATATTAAGTCATTAGTACAATGCCAGAAAGGAGCAGATTCTCTATAATATCAGCCAACTGTTTCAAACATGTAAATCTTTTTTCTTTTCTTTTTTTCAAGAGGAGGGGAGGCAGAGAGATAGGCTCCTGCATGTGCCTGGACTGGATCCACTCGCAAGCCCCTTACAGGGAGATGCCCATCTGGGGCAGTTGTTCTGTTGCTCAGCAACCAAGCTATTTCAATGCTTAAGGTAAGGCCATGGAGCCATCCTCAGCACCTGGGGCTAACTTGTTTGAACCGTTGAAGCTTTGGCTGAGGGAGGGGAAGAGTAACAATGAGAGAGAGAAAAAGAAAGAGAATGAGGAAGAGGGAGGGCAAGGAGTGGAGAAGCAAATGGTCACTTCTCCTGTGTATTTGACCAGCACTGGAACCCGGGACATCCACATGACGGCTGATGTTCTACCACTAAAGTGGCCAGGGACGACATAAAATATTATTTCACCAACAAGATTACAGATTATCTCGAAGAAGGTAGATTATATGTTAAATGTTAAAAGAGATGGTAAGATGACTAAATTTTATCAAACCAGATTTTCAAAAGGCTATGTAATCTTTTCATAACACTAAATAATAAAATAATAGTAGGTAATTAGTTATAGATTGATGATGCCTGCTGACATTTTCAATCACAAACTGGAAACACAATCCAAAGGTTCCTATATGTATAGTGTCCTGATCTGGGATCCCCAGAAAATAGAGGCTGGGACAAGAAATTTGATGTGGGTTATTTATTTGGGAGGTGAGCCCGAAAAAAAAGTATGAAAGAACAGGGAAAGAGGCAGAAAAAGGGAAAAATGCCACAACATGTGTTATTATTGAAGTTGCCATTGTCGGCAAGGAGGAAAAAATTCTGCCCAGATCCCTGGGAAATAAAAACTGAGGTAATGGTGCCTGGACTCTTCCTTCCTAGTTGTTAAGGGCAGTCTCCATGGGCTCACCCTCCTGAACAAAAGCAGACGGTTGGTCTTGGGGAAAGCCTTGTTGCAGAATGCTAAAAGATAAATAGGAGCAATTGGAGAATTGGGTAAACAAGTAGGTCTGATTGTCCTGAAAATAATTTACTTCAGGTCTGGGTAAAGTCAGAATTGAGCCTACTATGTGTGTGTCAAAGGCATCTGTTAACAGCTTGTGTGTGTGTGTATACACACATGTAAACAAAACAGCACCTAGACCTTAAATGTTAACTTCTATTTTCTTATAAAGCCAACTTTTACGTTTACTTAGCAGCCTATTTTAGCAGCTGCCAAAGATTTTGTTAATCTCCCAGCTTTTTACACGGCAGTGTTTTTCACTCTCTTCAATAATTTTTTTTTTATTACTGCTATATGTCTAAAATTTACACATTCCACAGAACTCCTGCTGAAGACATAGAAAGAGGAGAAAGAGAACCTTTTGTGGCTGTCCTGTCTATTCCTATGTCACTCCTGGGAAAGGGAAAGGAGGAAGATGAATCACTGCAATCATGTATCCTGAGTTCACAGGCAGCTAAGACCCAGCTGATGAGTAGGGCTTCAGCAGAAGTGGTAATTCTGTTCTCCTACATTATTTTATGCTATGATAGCATTCATTAAATTTAGCCCTACTTGGATAGTCCTTCCTATTTGATAAAAAAAATGTGTTTAGATAGACCTTCATCACAAAAAAAATTACTAAAATACCTCCTACAAAAAAATTGCTCATTTTTTATGTTTTTATTTTCCAGCCTTTTAAAATACATCATAGAAAGGTATTTTAAGAAAAATGCTTGTTACTCAGTATAGTTAAAAGGAGTCCAGGATATTTGAATAAAAAATATGAAAAAAATGAGGCATGCTTAAAATTTCAACTCATATATTTTCATTTACTAACTTACAAATAGAAAAACGAGCTCTTGCAACATTTAAGATTCTGAGAACATAATTTAAACCTAAAACTAGATCAGGGTCAATGAATCTACCACAGTAAATTAGCAAGCCATCTGAAATATTTATAAGTAATTTAAAGGCAAAAGAAGGTACGCTTTCATGAACAGTAGATACACAATATATACTCTACAACTTATTGACCTAATAAACATAATGATTAAAAACTAATTTCTAACCCTGGCTGGGTAGCTCATTTGGTTAGAGGGTTGTCCCTAACTGCCAAGGTTGTAGATTTCATTCCAGACAGGTCACATATAAGAACTGACCAATGAATGCATAAATACGTGAAACAACAGATCAATATATCTCTCTCTGTTCCTCCTAGCTCTTTAAAATCAATTGAAAAAACTAATTTCTAGATAGAGAAAGAATCTACAGGGTAAAAAATGAACACTCAGTGTTCATCATACAAACATAATTGGCAACAAAATGTTTTCTTGAAGGAAATGAGCATAAATGACCATTAAAGACTGGCATAATTAATGTAAAATGACAGTATGCTTATTAATGTAAAAGTAGCTCCATAATGAAGATAGTGATCTAGTAATATACAATCCTATTTACATAGTCAAATATTGATAACATCTCATCATTACATGTATATATAATTAGTTTTTAATGAGTGGGGAACTTGGCAATGGCTATACCATCAGTCTTTATCATCACATTACCTGGGTGTGGTGCAACTAAGATACATACCCAAGTTTAACTTACAGATAATCTTGAAAGCATATGAGAGTCATTTTTGTCAAAAGGGAAGATTTTAATTTTTAAAATTAGATATTTCAATGCAAAAACACAGAACATAAGTGTCTATGTAGAGAGCTACATCCAGAGACAGAAGGCAACAGAATCTCAGTGAAGAATCAGACATCACCTGCCTCGTGCAGATGGCAGCCATCTCTTGAATTAAATAGTGACAAGTATGCTCACATCGTGTTACCAGTTATGTAATTGTGTGGACCATAAAGAGGACCTGAACATACCTCCCTAAAATATGGAGCCTTGATAGAACACATATTGTTTTTAAAATTTTTAAATAATTTTATTTTTTTATTGGGGCGACATCAATAAATCAGGATACATATATTCGAAGATAACATGTCCAGGTTATCTTGTCATTCAATTATGTTGCATACCCATCACCCAAAGTCAGATTGTCCTCTGTCACCTTCTATCTAGTTTTCTTTGTGCCCCTCCCCCTCCCCCTTTCCCTCTCCCTCTCCCCACTCCCCCAGTAACCACCACACTCTTATCAATGTCTCTTAGTCTCACTTTTATGTCCCACCTACGTATGGAATAATGTAGTTCCTGGTTTTTTCTGATTTACTTATTTCACTTCGTATAATGTAGAACACATATTTTAATCTGAAGGTCTAAGAGAAATAGAAGTTGCAGGAAGGATGCTTTGACCACTTTCTTCTCCCTTGAAGCAGGTCATGAACCCCCTTGTGAGAGGTGTCCTTTATGTTCCCTGAAGCGTCTTTACTCTGAAAACACAGGGATGCTGAGAGGAATCTGAGAAGTGGCCTAAGGTTTCTTCAGTTACTCCCCTTAACTCATTCCTTTTTGTCCAATCATGTTTTTCCATAACTTTCAACTCCACATCAAACCTAGATTAACCATGTCATTGGGTCTTCATTTCCTCTCCTGTGTCACATAATAATTTATATGAAATTTTCTTGATTTCTACTTGTTAATGTTTTTGTCATTCCAGTGCACAGGGCCTGAGCTAGAGAACATAGGAGGGTAGCAAAAAATAAATAAATGTTTCCTTTTCTACAACCATAGGTAAAAACGTGTGGTAACTGGGATATACAGTAGTGAATTACATATTTAAAATTTTAAATTCCATTTAAGTGAGTGCTTTCTACATACTTGGCATTGTATCTGGCACTTTACATACAACTTCTCATTTATTCATGGTGTAATTATCTTCATATTGTAGATGAGGGAGCTGAGGCTCAGCAAAGCGCCTGGTCTAAGGACACACAGTGCACAAGCAACAAAGCATGGAATTTCAATCCAGATTTGTAAAATTCCAAAACCTATATGCTACACAACATGGTATACTGCTGTTTGTGGCTATAACATATTATGTAATGAAATGCCAATGTAAAGTATAATTTTCTTTGCAACGATTCCCAAAAATTTCAAATATGTTTTTCATGGATACTATTCAAAGTCAGTGGTATTCTAACTGACTTACTAAAACAGTGGCATCTACACTACAATAATACAATCTCTGTTTGTATTATTATAGAAAAATCTTTAAGACATATGTTTCAAGGTAGCACTGTTGGGGGTCATAGCACCTCCTGTTACTGTTTGGATCCTAACTTCAGTAATGAACAGAAACAACGGAAAGAAGCACTAGCAATCATTGCACATTCTTTTTGTAGGAGAACATTGCAAACTAAATGTCATTTTTAAGGAGTGCAGTGAAATATATTCTTCTGCTAAACTTCTCACGGGCAAAGAATATTTGGTGCACTTTCTGTGATGCTGACTGTAGTTCTACAATATATGCTTTGAGAGAAAAGCAATCCCTAAGGTAATAAGAGGCTGTATTCAAAAAATTATGTGTCTAATTAGGTCACTGAAATTGGAGATTAGTCTTCCCTTTGACATAATGTCCACCTGTTGGTAATTTTCTTGGACAGCCCACAAAACTCTATATAATTCATGTTATTCCACAAATTCTTCACAGATGGGCTGTCAAATTTTGATCAATGTGCAAAATTTATTGTTAATACAACTTAGAAGCATCTGCTGGATGGAATGGAAAACTGTGTGGAGGCATGATTTAACATGTGGGGTATGATTTCTCAAAGTACTGACAATGCCAAAAAAACCCCAAATATACACACACAAAAACCCCAAATCAGTTATATGCACTTGAAATGTATGAACTTTGCTTGACAAGTCTATAAATACAGTAGGTCATCAAATAGTTATGCTGAGAGGGAAACAAATTAAGAGAATATATAGTGCTATATATGTGAAATGAAATTAAATGCACTCAATAGCATCACCAAGGATCTTGTATTTAGATATGTTTTAAGTATACACTTATAAACATGCGAATTTAAGACCACTGATATATATATACTCTATCCAAAATATCCTTACTCAGTATGCAGCTGACCCTTGAACAACACATATTTCAACTATTCAGGTTTATTTATATACAAAATTTCAATAAATACTATAAATGATTTCCTCTTTTTTATAATTTTAATATCATTTTATTTAACTTTTTTATAAGAATATAGTGTTTAATGTATGAAACACTCAAAACATGTGTTAATAGACTTTATGTTAATAGATTGTTTATTGGTAAGGTTTTCCGCTAAATAGTAGGTTAATGTAAGTTAAGTTTTTTGGGGGGGGGTCAAAAAATGAAAAAGGTGACATTTTAACTATAATCAATTTTTATTTAGAACAAAAATATAAGTAGAAACATCTTGTGTTTCTTTGAATTTTTAGAGTTTTCTATTCCTACTTTCAAATGAATGCATCTAAAATTTTCTAAATTTTCAACTTTAAATTTTTTCATTAAAAAGCATGTAACATCTTGAGTTAAAACAACCAGTTACTTAGTAAAAAAAAATACTACCTTTAAATACTTAAGAATATTCAAAGCTTTCTTGCTAATGATATAGAAAGAAAAATAAAACAGCAACTGCAATTAAGGAAAGGAATTTGAAAGGTAAGATTTATGACTTTGATATATTACTTTACTTAGAATGAGACAGTTTATTATGACTCTAAATTCCTCTACAACCAAAATGACACTTATTACTGGCACAGCGACCACTTTATCCCAGTGCCAGTGGAAATTCACATGATATTTTTCATGAATAAATACAAAAATGTCAGCAACACTAAACAAAAGGGAGATGGCAAGTTTGGAAATAAGCCAATAACTCTGTGCCAAACGACCCACGAAACTTGAATTTCAGAAGGGAATGTCTAAAATTTTGGTAAGATGAAAGCAGCATTTTGAAGGAAATTTAGTTAAATATAGCCACAAAGGAAAGGAAAGAATAAAAGTGAGACAGGATGATCCACACTGAGCATGAACTAAATACAAGCAGTGACATGGTGAGTTGAACCCTCTACAAAGCTTGTAATGGGGTCCTGTTAGGCTTGCAGCAGGTTTGCTAGCACATATGGACCTATTATCGGGGGGTCTCTGAACAATGGATGGTTTTACATACCACGGACTACATGCTGGGATACATCTGAAAAGAGGTAAGTACATGAAACTCTGGGGTTTTTGTTTCTTTTTCATCATTCTTCTTCATGTTTTAAAAAGATTTCAGTACATGTATACATGCTAAAAAGTAGTGCTAAGATCTCATTAGACAACTAAAAAAGTTTACACACTTGAAAAATTTAAACTAACACAGCCTTAAGGAAACCAAGGTCTAGCAAACACCTTTAAAATTAGTTGAGTAGATAGTAATATTAACACATTAAAAACATATCAACAAACTGCTATTAGTTTTTTTTAGTCAAAGCTCACACTCTGTAGTTTACATTTCTTTGCTAGTATTAATAAAAGGGCATGCCCCATGGAAATGTTTACTTATTGGCAAGTGGAGAGACAGACTATAGTACATATTTTTCAATCAATCTTGGATTTGCTGTGATATCAAATAACAAAGCCTGGGCAAACTTGACCTTCTTTAGCAATTACAGTTTTCATGTGCTCATTGAAATCCTTCAACCAGTAATAGTGTTTCTCCATGAAGCATTGTTAATTAGATTTTAATTAGTTCTTCTAGAGAGCAAAGGTCCTGCTCAAATAAAGAGTACTCTGTTTAGCACTTTTGAAGCAAATGATTCTGAGCCTACAATGACAACTATCCACCTCCTAGAGTGCAGATACTATTCTTCATATTTTCTCCATCCTGGCTTCTAAACAAACCTTTTTATGTAAAAAGAGAAATGGTTAAAATAAACATGAAAGCAAACAACAAAAGAAATATATCGTAAAGGAGCACCACATAGCCTGGGAGAAGACGGGATACAGTAGTGACAGGGTTTTGTCTTTTTTTAGCACCCATTTCCTCTGTTATCTGCCTCTGAGGCACTGCCCAGCAAGACCATCCTAATTTGCTCTCCCTAACAATAGAAATAACAGTCTTGATGTCTATCTCTTTTATAAATTGGTCTACTTTTTCTAAAACTATACTCTATCTTTCCAATACTGGGCATTTTAACTTCAAATGCAGAAAGTTATTCTCAGATGTTGGATGGATGAACAGAACCCTTCATTAATACACAGTTTTACCTGGGCAGATGTTTACTACCACAAGCTGTTTATGGAGAAAGAATTAAATACTGCGTTCTCAGCATAACCCTTTTACCTCTCAGGCTTAGTAACTGAAAGAAACTTCTGTATTTATTCAACAACTTATAGTTCCCAAAAGCACTTTCTCACTACGGTTGTTACTGGATCATGCTTCTTAGTGAAGACGAGGGTAATGAAAAACCATGACCAAGATTTAGTTGGCATTTGATTTGTGGAAGCTATATTTTAATAAATAAATTTATTTAATTCCCACAACAGTTTTATAAGGTAGATACTACAGTGGTTCTCATGTTACTGATGCAGAAACTGAGGTGTAAAGAACTTGAGGAGATTACTCAAGAATCCAAAGTCACTATAACAAAACTACTTCACAAATAAAATAACAAAACAAAACACAAAGGAAAGTTGTAGAAAAACAAGAAGACAGACAAATGCCTTTTGTACAAATGGAAGAGACATATGTTTAGAGAAACATATTAATGATGTCAAGTGAGGGCTCCTGCAAGATTCCAGAAAGAATGAAGTGATGGTGCATAAGCACCCCAAAATAACAATGGAATCACAAGTTATATCAAATTAAAGCCACTTTATTTTGTAGCTAGAAAAATCAAGAAAAGCAGGAATACAGATTTTACTGAACTCCAAATTGTTTTGACAAAGTTTGTGCTAATATATAAATGGACAGATTGTAGAAATTAAAAAAAAATTAATAGTGATGGTTCATTTCAGACAAATCAAAGCTGTACCCAACGAGCTGGATACAACTTATAACTATACCCAGAGAGATTCCCAGGTAAGATAGAGTTGGACAATGATTTCTAGTGGCTTTCAGCAAACCCCTATCCTTATGAAAGTAAAATCTACAATTCACACAAAACTAGTGGCTTTAATAAAAAAAAAGTCAGATATTTTCACAATTCTAAACTTTTTCATTGGCACTTTCATACAAACAATTCTCAAAATGTCCAGTTCCTTCCTCAATGCTAGCATATGGTATGGTGTAGTGACTCAGGAGTTCAAACCTCAGGTCTCTACTGACTAGTTATATGATGTTGGGTTTAAATAAAATTTGCTCACACAGTTTTGAGAATTAAATTAGGCTTCAGATAAACTGGCTCAATTAGTCCATAGATATTATTTTTTTTTCCTGGCCCAACCTCTTTTCTGATCTCCCAACTATTATCACTATTGATCACTGAGTAATTCACCAGCACCTCAAACTCAATGTTTAAGACTTACTTCTAATACGATACAACTAAACTTTATACAAAAACATTTCTTGGTTTTATTGATAGGACTCCTATAATTACTTATCTAGCCCACAAGAAATATATATAGTCTTATTATCTGAGCACAGATCGGAACTTTCTTATCAGAGTATAACTTCTTATAAGCATGATTTTTTTCATAATATTTTCAAGGTAAGCAATTTTCAAGTATTTCCTGAATAAGCGAAGTAGCTTATTTTATTCTAAAATTCAATATATTCAACATACTTATTACTATATACATAATTCCATGTATTTTGGTAACTGATTGTTATGTGTTTAGGAACCACTGAGCATGAGGTTAAGAGATAAGAGCCAAAACAAACAAAATACAATGTTAGAAATAAAAATCCTATTTGGTTTTCTATGTTCACTCTTTTAAATCTTCCATTTCCCATTCTACAAAGAGTAATTAAAAAAAAAAAGTCAAAACCTGCTTTAAGCCTTTCAAAAAGCTTCTTACATTTCTTTGGAGTACATTTGGTTTTCAACTTATACCGCCCCTTGTTTCTCCATCATTTATACTTAGATTTTTCATTTTTTAATTGAATTTATTGTAGTGACACTAGTTAACAAAATTATACAGGTTTCATGTGCACAATTCTACAATATATCACCTGTGTGTTCACCACCCCAAGGCACATCTCCTCCATCCATACCCTCCTCCCCTGCCCTTTACCCCATCTCCCTGCAACTATACCACACTGTTGTCCTTGTATAGAAGTTTTTTCTATTTTTTTATTTTGTGTTCAATCCTGGCAACCCCCTTTCTAGCCCTCCCCTTCCCCTTACAGCTGTCAGCTTGCTCTCTGTGTGTCTGTCTCTATTTTGCTTGTTAGTTCATTTGTTCATTAGATTCCACATATGTCCTTCTCAGCTGGTTTATTTCACTCTCTGTTTCCATCCATGCTGTCAAAAAAGAGTAAGACTTCCATCTCTTTTACGGCCATAGAGTATTCCATTGTATAAATGTACTATAGCTTTTTTATCCACTCATCTACTGATGGGTACATAGACTGTTTCTAAATCTTGACAATTGTAAATAACACTTCAAGGAACATAAGGGTGCATATATTCTTTCAAATCAGTATTTGGGGTTTCTTTGGATATATTCCTAGTAGTGGGATTACTGGGTCAAAATGCATTTCCATTTTTAATTTTTTGAGTAAACCCCATACAGATTTCGACCAATAGTATATAAGGGTTCCCTTTTCTCCACATCCTCACCAGCATTTCTTGTTTATTGATGATGGCCATACTGACTGGTGTGAGGTGATGTCTCATTGTGGTTTCAATTTGCCTTTCTCTGATGATTAATGACATTGAGCATCTTTTCTTATGTCTACTGGCCACCTCTATTTCCTCTTTGGAGAAGTGTCTACTAAGAACCTTTGCTTATCTTTTAATTGGAATGTTATTATTTATTTGTTTATTTATTATTTTTTTGGAGTTGCGTTTTAAACGTTCGCTGTAAATTTTGGATATGAAACCCTTATCAGATGTATCAGTAAATATATTCCCCATTCAGTGTGTTGTCTTTTCATTTTGTTGATGGTTTCCTTTGTTGTGCAAAACTTTTTAAATTAAATGTAGCTTCTTTTGTTTATTTTTTCTTTTGTTTCCCTTGTTTAAGTAGATATATCAGAACAAAATTATTGCTAAAGAAATGTCTGAGATTTTGCTATTTTTATATTTAGGAGTCTAACATTTAAGTCTTTAATCCATTTTGAAATATTTTTATATATAGTTTAAGAAGGTAATATAGGCCCTGGTTGGTTGGCTCAGTGGTAGAGCATTGGCCCAATGTGTGAATGTCCCAGGTTCTGTCAATTCTTGATTATAAAACTTCTCTTCGGAGTGACGTCACGGAAATGGCGCCGTGAGCAGTGCGTCCGACAGCTCTCCCCTAAATCACAACAAATTTATCAACTAGAAACAGAAAAATTTATCCTCGGAGCATTCCGGAGTTCCACACAAACTGATAGCGAAAGGACTGTTATCACTTGAATCTGAGAGACGAGGGTGTGGAGGAATCTACCACAGGGACATTCTTTCAAACCGCAAGGAAGTGCGCCTGTGGTGAGTCAGCCCATATACTTGGGAACTGCGAGCCGCCGCGAGCCCCTGCGAGCCGCTGCCGCGAGCCGCCGCTAGCAGCCGCGCGTGCGCCTGGTCCGGTTGAGCACCGCTGACGTTCCCAGCGGCCCGCACACTGCGAGTGGGGGTCGCCGGCCACCGGTGCCCGGAGCACCCCATTCGCGCACGTGCCTTGGGCATTCCACGCGCCCAGGGCGCCCTGCTGGCCCGCACACCCAGGGGGCTCCATTATCCTGCGCCTGGTGCGGTCCAGCCGCCAGCGGCGGGGCGAGCGGGAGAGGCTTCGGAGATTCTCTCCGTGGGCGGGGCACCTCACCCAGCCATTCAAGCTAACAATCAAGCGTTGGGGGAGGGGCGCGCGCAGGCAGCCTAAAATACCTTTGGAAGCACAGCTGCGACCCAATCACTGAAATTAGCTTAACCCATAAAATCTGCGCACCCTCGGTTCTAATTGATAAGATCTCTCTCAGTTCAGCGATCCAAGACAAGAGGCGTGATATTTTTTAGTGCCTCTCGCTAAAGGGGCGGGGGCAACTTCTGATTGATAGAGCCTCCATATTCAGGGATAAATGCTAACAAGAAGGACTTGGCAGATAATAAGGTCTATACTACACTAGTCGTAAGCAGAGACTAGTGCCTCTTCTTCCCTGCAAAAACAGGCTACAAAGTGTGGAAAGCCTGGGTTGAGAGGTCCAACTAAATGATAGGCGCTGAACAGTCACCTTGACAACAATTGACTCCCACCCCCGCCTGATTACACTGGAGGCCCTGACTGTCAGAGCCTTTCCCAAAGCCTTGCACTGAGTGGGGATAGAGTGGGGATTTCCCAGCTCTTCGAGCCTCTTACTCCCCAGGCAGAAGCAGTTGCAGCCTTATAGCTGGATCACCAGGCTGCTAATTCAGAAAGGGGGGACTAGGAGAGAGAATCCAGGAAAGCAAACTCTCTCATCGTTGGACCCTGCAAACGCCAACAAGCCTTTACTTCCAGCAAGACTAAAGCCAATTATATGACATTGCCATAGAATCCCATCAACTGCAAATCCCTACCTAAGTGTGACACAGGGGCAGAGCCTGGGGTACAGAGTCACCGACCAGGAAGAGGGAGAGAAAAGAAAAAGGAAGAAGTTAACCTCTCAAAATCAAGAAAAACCCAGAGACTTTACAACTTGATCCACTAATTTTTTTTTTGTTGTTGTTGTTTGTTTCTTCTATCTTTTTGCCTTTATTTCCTCCACCTCGGTCCTTCTATTCTTTGCCCATCTTATGCTTCCCCTTTCTTGAACTACACTACCCATGAGTGTTGCATTTTATTTTTCTTCTTCATCCTCACCCTCCTTTAAGGTTATACTCCAAAACACTTAACTCTCACTCTCTCCTCTTTTTTTTTTTTTTTTGTCTTGCTTTATTTTGTTTTTTTCTCTTCCTATTTTATTTCTTCCTTCTTTTTTCTCTTTTTCTTATTTTTTCCTTTCTATTCGTTTTTTCTTTTCTCATTTTACTTCCCTCCCATATAATCCTCAATCACGAACAAATTAGTTAATTTGGGACTCAAGGCTTTTTTTTGGCTTTATTTCTCTTTTTTGCTTTTGTTTTTATTTTTTCTTTCTTGTTTGTTTATTTTTGTGGCATTTTGGGTCCTCCCAACCCAAGGTCTCCATTGTATTTAGTCTTTGCTCCACTTAATACAACAGATTTTTACTTATTATTTTTATTTTTTCTTCTTTATTATTCTTTTTTGGTCCTTTTTTCTGGTTCCCTTTTATCCCTCTCATTATATCTCTTAGTTGACCATCACTTACAAGCAAATCATCTTATGCTTGTCTAAGATTTTCTTCCTTTTTTTTTTTTTTTTTTTTTTGCATTTAGTAGGTCCCTACTCCCTTTTTTTTGCCCCTTGAACTCTTCACCCCAAATCAGGCCCTCCATTATAGGCACGATATTTCCCTGAGGAGGGGAGAGGAGGGAAAGAGAAGAAAGAAAAAAAGGGGGAAATAATAAATTATTACTGTTTTTTTTTTGTGGGGTGTTTTACCTTTTTTTTTTTTTTTTTTTTTTTTTTACTTTTTACTCTTTATTAATTCCAATTAGTGCTATCAATAAGACCACCCTCAGATGCCGATAAGAAAGAGGAAATCGAATATTATGGATACAAAAGAAAGAGAGGTAACACAAATAGATGTGGAAAAATCTATGGAGAAAAGACTTAACATATTGGAAGCCTTGGAGCTAAATGACAGAGAATTTAAAATAGCAATCTTAAAAATACTCAGAGATATACAAGAAAACACAGAAAGGCAATATAGGGAGATCAGAAAACAACTCAATGAACACAAAGAATATATTACCAAGGAAATTGAAACTATAAAAACAAATCAAACAGAAATGAAAAACTTTAATTCACGAGCTGAAAAACGAGGTAACAAGCTTAGCTAACAGAACAGCCCAGTTTGAAGATAGGATTAGTGAAATAGAAGACAAACAACTTGAGGCACAACAGAGAGAAGAAGAAAGAGACTCAAAAATAATAAAAAACGAGAAAGCCCTACAGGAATTGTCTGACTCCATCAAAAAGAATAACATAAGAATAATAGGTATATCAGAGGGAGAAGAGAAAGAAAATGGAATGGAGAATATACTCAAACAAATAATAGACGAGAACTTCCCAAGCCTGTGGAAGGAACTAGAGCCTCAAATTCAAGAAGCAAACAGAACACCAAGTTTTCTTAACCCCAACAAACCCACTCCAAGGCACATCATAATAAAGATGACACAAACCAATGACAAAGAAAAAATTCTCAAGGCAACCAGGGAAAAGAAGAGTACAACATATAAAGGAAGGCCTATTAGATTATCATCAGATTTCTCAGCAGAAACTCTACAAGCTAGAAGAGAGTGGACCCCAATATTTAAAGCCCTGAAAGAGAGGAACTTTCAGCCAAAAATACTATACCCATCAAAGCTATCCTTCAAGTATGAAGGAGATATAAAAACATTCACAAATACAGAAAAGATGAGAGAATTTATCAACAGAAAGCCCCCACTCCAGGAAATACTAAAGGGGGTTTTCCAACCAGATTCAAAGAACAAAAGAAAACAACACCACAAGTAACAGCTCCACCAAGAACACAATAAAACCAAACTTAAACTGTGACAACAAAGGAAAAAAAGAGGGGAGAGGATGGAGATTAACAGCAGCAAAGGATGATGAAGTGCAGAAATACTTATAAGATAGGGTACTACAATGAATATGGTAGGTACCCTTTTCATTACTTAATGGTAACCACCCTTAAAAAAACCACCACAAAAACACTTGACTTAAAAAAGGTAGCAACAGAGGAAAGAAGTATGGAACACAAACAAACAAAAACAAATGATAGAAAAACAAAAGAGAAGAATCAGACTAGATACAAAACTAACAGAAAGCAATTTATAAAATGGCAGTAGGGAACCCACAAGTGTCAATAATTACACTAAATGTAAATGGATTAAACTTACCAATAAAAAGACACAGAGTAGCAGAATGGATTAAAAAAGAAAATCCAACTATATGCTGCCTACAAGAAACACATTTAAGCAACAAGGATAAAAACAAATTCAAAGTGAAAGGCTGGAAAACAATACTCCAAGCAAATAACACCCAAAAAAAAGCAGGCGTAGCAATACTCATATCTAATAATGCTGACTACAAGACAGAAAAAGTACTCAGAGACAAAAATGGTCATTTCATAATGATTAAGGGGAAGTTGAATCAAGAAGACATAACAATCCTTAATATATATGCACCAAACCAAGGAGCACCAAAATATATAAGACAGCTACTTATTGACCTTAAAACAAAAACTAACAAAAATACAATCATACTTGGAGACCTCAATACACCGCTGACGGCTCTAGATTGGTCATCCAAACAGAGAATCAATAAAGATATAGTGGCCTTAAACGAAATACTAGAACACCTGGATATGATAGACATCTGCAGGACACTTCATCCCAAAGCAACAGAGTATACATTTTTCTCTAGTGTACATGGATCATTCTCAAGAATTGACCATATGTTGGGCCACAAAGACAATATCAGCAAATTTAGAAAAATTGAAATTGTACCAAGCATATTTTCTGATCATAAAGCCTTGAAACTAGAATTCAACTGCAAAAAAGAGGGGGAAAAACCCACAAAAATGTGGAAACTAAACAACATACTTCTAAAAAATGAATGGGTCAAAGAAGAAATAAGCGCAGAAATCAAAAGATATATACAGACAAATGAAAATGAAAATACGACATATCAGAATCTCTGGGATGCAGCAAAAGCAGTAATAAGAGGAAAGTTCATATCACTTCAGGCCTACATGAACAAACAAGAGAGAGCCGAAGTAAACCACTTAACTTCACACCTTAAGGAACTAGAAAAAGAAGAACAAAGACAACCCAAAACCAGCCGAAGAAAGGAGATAATAAAAATCAGAGCAGAAATAAATGAAATAGAGAACAGAAAAACTATAGAAAAAATCAATAAAACAAGGAGCTGGTTCTTTGAAAAGATCAACAAAATTGACAAACCCTTGGCAAGACTCACCAAGGAAAAAAGACACAGGACTCAAATAAATAAAATCCAAAATGAAAGAGGAGAGATCACCACAGACATCATAGATATACAAAGAATTATTGTAGAATACTATGAAAAATTATATGCCACCAAATACAACAATCTAGAAGAAATGGATAAATTCCTAGAACAATACAACCTTCCTAGACTAAGTCATGAAGAAGCAGAAAGCCTAAACAGACCAATCAGCAGGGAGGAAATAGAAAAAACTATTAAAAATCTCCCCAAAAATAAAAGTCCAGGCCCAGACGGTTATACTAGTGAATTCTATCAAACATTCAAAGAAGACTTGGTTCCTATTCTACTGAAAGTCTTCCAAAAAATTGAAGAAGAAGCAATACTTCCAAACACATTTTATGAGGCCAACATAACCCTCATACCAAAACCTGGCAAGGATGGCACAAAGAAAGAAAACTACAGACCAATATCTCTAATGAATACAGATGCTAAAATACTAAACAAAATACTGGCAAACCGAATACAACAACACATTAAAAAAATAATACATCATGATCAAGTGGGATTCATCCCAGAATCTCAAGGATGGTTCAACATACGCAAAACGGTTAACGTAATACACCATATCAATAAAACAAAGAACAAAAACCACATGATCTTATCAATAGATGCAGAAAAGGCTTTTGATAAAATACAACACAATTTTATGTTTAAGACTCTCAACAAAATGGGTATAGAAGGAAAATATCTCAACATGATAAAGGCCATATATGATAAACCATCAGCCAACATCCTATTAAACGGCATAAAACTGAGGACTTTCTACCTTAAATCAGGAACAAGACAGGGTTGTCCACTCTCTCCACTCTTATTCAACGTGGTGCTAGAAGTTCTGGCCAGAGCAATCAGACAAGACAAAGAAATAAAAGGCATCCATATCGGAAAAGAAGAAGTAAAGCTATCACTTTTTGCTGATGATATGATCCTATACATCGAAAACCCGAAGGACTCCACAAAAAGATTATTAGAAACAATAAACCAATACAGTAAGGTCGCAGGATACAAAATTAACATACAAAAGTCCATAGCCTTTCTATATGCCAACAATGAAATATTAGAAAACGAACTCAAAAAAATAATCCCCTTCACAATTGCAACAAAAAAAATAAAATACCTAGGAATAAACATAACAAAGAACGTAAAGGACCTATATAATGAAAATTACAAAGCATTGTTAAGGGAAATCGAAAAAGATACAATGAGATGGAAAAATATTCCTTGTTCTTGGATAGGAAGAATAAATATAATCAAAATGGCCATATTACCCAAAGCAATATACAAATTTAATACAATTCCCATCAAAATCCCTATGAGATTTTTTAAAGAAATGGAACAAAAAATCATCAGATTTATATGGAACTATAAAAAACCCCGAATAGCCAAAAGAATCCTAAGGAAAAAGAATGAAGCTGGGGGCATTACAATACCTGACTTTAAACTATATTATAGGGCCACGATAATCAAAACAGCATGGTATTGGCAAAAAAATAGACACTCAGACCAATGGAACAGAATAGAAAGCCCAGAAATAAAACCACATATATATGGTCAAATAATCTTTGATAAAGGGGCCAACAACGGAAAATGGAGAAAAGAAAGCCTCTTCAACAAATGGTGTTGGGAAAACTGGAAAGCCACATGCAAAAGAATGAAACTCGACTACAGCCTGTCCCCGTGTACTAAAATTAATTCAAAATGGATCAAAGACCTAAATATAAGACCTGAAACAATAAAGTACATAGAAGAAGACATAGGTACTAAAATCATGGACCTGGGTTTTAAAGAACATTTTATGAACTTGACTCCAATGGCAAGAGAAGTGAAGGCAAAGATAAATGAATGGGACTACATCAGAATTAAAAGTTTTTGCTCAGCAAGAGAAACTGATATCAAAATAAACAGACAGCCAACTATATGGGAACTGATATTTTCAAACGACAGCTCAGATAAGGGCCTAATATCCAAAATTTACAAAGAACTCATAAAACTCAACAACAAACAAACAAACAATCCAATAAAAAAATGGGAAGAGGACATGAACAGACACTTCTCCCAGGAAGAGATACAAATGGCCAACAGATATATGAAAAGATGCTTAGCTTCATTAGTTATTAGAGAAATGCAAATCAAAACTACAATGAGATACCACCTCACTCCTGTTAGATTAGCTATTATCAACAAGACGGGTAATAGCAAATGTTGGAGAGGCTGTGGAGAAAAAGGAACCCTCATTCACTGTTGGTGGGACTGTAAAGTAGTACAACCATTATGGAGGAAAGTATGGTGGTTCCTCAAAAAACTGCAAATAGAACTACCTTATCACCCAGCAATCCCTCTACTGGGTATATACCCCAAAACCTCAGAAACATTGATATGTGAAGACACATGTAGCCCCATGTTCATTGCAGCACTGTTCACAGTGGCCAAGACATGGAAACAACCAAAAAGCCCTTCAATAGAAGACTGGATAAAGAAGATGTGGCACATATACACTATGGAATACTACTCAGACATAAGAAATGATGACATCGGATCATTTACAGCAAAATGGTGGGATCTTGATAACATTATAAGGAGTGAAATAAGTAAATCAGAAAAAAACAAGGACTACATGATTCCATACATTGGTGGAACATAAAAATGAGACCGAGAGACATGGACAAGAGTGTGGTGGTTACCAAGGGTGGGGGGGGGGGAGGGAGGACATGGGAGGGAGGGAGGGAGAGAGTTAGGGGGAGGGGGAGGGGCACAGAGAACTAGATAGAGGGTGACGGAGGACAATCTGACTTTGGGCGAGGGGTTTGCAACATAATTTGATGACAAAATAACCTAGACATGTTTTCTTTGAATATATGTACCCTGATTTATTAATGTCATCCCATTACCATTAATAAAAATTTATTAAAAAAAAAAAAAAAACTTCTCTTCGGCTTTTCTGCAATTGGTTATTCAGGATGATTGTTCTATAATTTAACTGTAATTCCAGTTTGGTTCTGGGAGGAGGTAAATGCTCATTACATTATACCATAGTGCCATCTCAAAATCACTTTTGAAGAACTCAGCCTTTTTCCTTCACCTGATCTTTTTGTTTGTAACACTGAAGGAATCCTTTTCAGTGTGCAGCTATATTCAGAGTTATTACAAAGACTGAGGAGGTCATATTTGAAAGTGCTCAAGATTTCTTTATATGAAAGATGTTACTAAATATAAAGTATTATTACAATTTTTGACAGGATTATATTCTGAATAGAAATGTATAGATGGGAGTACTGAGAGAGGAGTCATGCTAATTGTTTAAGTAAGATGCTGAAGCCTCAGATAAACTAATTTAAGCCAAAGCTCCAGCGTTAAAAGAAAGTATCATAATTTTAACTGGATTAAATAATGCTACCCATTGCATAAGTACAATCTGCCATTTACATAAGATAAAATTTTAAAGTGGATTTTCTGGAAGCCTATATAATATGCAATTATTTCAGTTTATAAGCAGGAGCTGGAATCAAAGACTATGATACACAGTGACTTAGGAGAGAATTACATACCAAAATGGTTCTCTAAAATCATACATTTCAAAACTCACATAGTACTAAAAGTTCTGTGATAATTTATTTACTATATAATTAGTGAAAATTTAAAAATCAGTATTTGAGAATGCCATAAGAACTTGAATGACTATCATAAGAACTTAGATTCTCACAAGAAACCTTTCATTTTTTTTTTTTTAACCTCAGCTTTTCAGCAATGCCTAGCATAAAGTACTGGAGATTAATAAATGTGTTTTGAATGAATCATAAAGTTTACAAGCATTAATACTACATAAGTTAATATAGCCAGGTAAATTTTGATACTAATGACAAAGGAAACCAACAGAGAAAACTAAGATGAGTAACATTCTCATCTGTGGCTTCTTCTAATTCCTAATAGTACCTACTTTGTGGGTTGTCAAAGAAGGTACTGGCTTAAGTTTAAAGACACAGAGTTCACGACACAGCAAAGTTCCCTAAGCTTAACCGAAGACCAGCTCCTGGAGACTCAGAAATGGACAGAAATCCAGGTGACAGTGTTTCTTTAGAAATTACTAGCCCAGCTCATGAAAACTATTATGAGGTTAACTCTTGTAGAATTCAGAAATGGACAGAAATCCAGTTCTTTATTACAAAAAAACTCTACCGCTTATACTTATGATAGGCAGCTTGATGTTGCATTGAACTTTTAGATGTTCTACCTATTTTTATCAGTTTTCAAATAGTATCAAATATGTTTGATTTAAAAACATTATTGAGGTCAGTTTTTTAATCCATATCACCACCATTGTTTGTACTTTAAAACCTTCATTTAGACTCATTTTGAATATTTCCCTCTATAGCTACATACTTTGGTACATGATATATCTTTATTTATTTTACACATCTAGCAGTTTAATAGTTATTTGTGCATTTCTATTATCTCACCTGTTTAGTAATAATGTTTTTAAAAACAAGGTATTTAGTTTTCAAGTAATCATTTAATCAATACAACTAAGTATCTACTATATTCTGGACAATGTAAGACTTAATAGAATATATACAAAGACAAAGAATACATGATTCCTGATCAAATATAACTTGAGGAATATATCACCTACTGTTCATATGGAAGGCACTTAATAAATATCTGAGAATGTACATGTGAAAACATGCAGTGGTTGGGATTATAAAATATAGCATCTGTTGCAATTATAATTAAAATATAAGCTATCTGGACTTCAAGTATACTGAATAATTAATTTACTAAAATATCATCTAGATTCATAATAATAATGCTAAAAATAAGAAATAAAATAGATCATTAAAATGACATTTAATCTAACATTTCTTAAGGGAGGAAAATTAAAATGAGTTATCAACTGCAAGTAGCAATCAACTCCTAGGCAGCTATGTCTTAGAAATCATACTACTTTCTGGAACGGGATATCCCTACTGACTTTTCAGATTGCAGTCATATATAGATGCTAAAATGATAAATTCAGTCAAGAAATTCTACCTTATGCATATATACAATGAAATATGACTCAACCATAAAAAGAGTGAAATCTTGCCATTTGCAACAACATGGATGAACCTAGAGTGCATTATGCTGAGAGGAATATATCAGACAGAGAGAGAGACAAATAAATAATTTCACTTATATGTGGAATCTAAAAAACAAAAGAAACAGACTCAGAGACAAAGAGAACATTTTGACAATTGTCAGATGGGAAGGGGTTTGGAGAATGAGAAAAATGGTGAAGGGATTAAGAAGTACAAATTAGTTATTAAATAGTCGTGGGATATAAAATACAGCATAGAGAATACAGTCAATAATATTATAATAACTATTTATGATATCAGATGAGTACTAGATTTATCAGGGTGATCATTTAATAAGTTATATAAATGTCTAATTACTGGGTTGTACACTTGAAACTAATATAATATTGTATATCAATTAATTGAAAAAAATATAAATATTTTTAAAATTTCTACCCTAAAATTTTTACCACCTAATGCATATGTTTTGTTAGAGACTTTCTTTCTAATACTCTTTGTCATACACATAGTTAATACTTATGTATGATATATTTAATGACTTTTTGCTACACTAGAAAGAAAACAATATAAAGGCAGGAAAATGAGATGATTATATAATAGATGTCTAGATTACAAATAAATATATAAGAAAAGATACATTGTTTTGAAGTAATTAACACCTGCTTGGTTAAGAAGTAATTATGAGAATTATATAAGTTATACTCTTTTTGTTCAATTTTTGAAGAAGAATACTATAGCTTATCATAAGCAGGTTAAAAAATAAATGTATCATACACAAGACCTACAGACATGATTAAAATTTTTAGCATTAGGAGACTATTAGAAATTATTAGCCATCTTGACAATAATTTGGACTTCCTAATATTCTCCTAAGTAGATTTGCATTATATCTGTTACATACTACTGTAATCTTTACCAAATTTCACAAGATGCTATTTAATATCAACCTGAAGGAAGCTGACACTACTGGCCCTTCCTTGCCAAATATTGGAAAATCTAATTAAATAGACATTTGACTTCAAGAAGGCAATGTTAAAAACTAAATAAACTTTATCCTTTTAACCTTATTGACTGACCAGCGTAACATGAAAACATCAATACCTCATTCACATCGAGAACTCATGCTGGATGAACTCTGTCTCTGTCAAGGATATGATTACTAATGGAGGTGGTGGAGCCAGACTTAAAATCAAATTACTCTGATGTGACAGCTTAATCTCAGACTTAACATAATCTTTATCACTTTGAAACTTCTTAGTGATTTAATAAAACTGATGTTAAGGATCTAACATTATAAACTTTAGGCATGCCAGTTAGAATTCTGGCATGTTTTATCTTGTTTGTCTAAAACACACATAAAAAAAATAGAATAAATTTTGGTTAGAGATAAATTTATTTATTTCCTTTGAAGCTGTAGAAAAGTGAACATGATAGTTTAAAGGTTGCTTAATATGGGAAACCAAACAAACAGTGGGTAATAGTGAGTTAAAATTATGATAACAGAATAGCATAAACAAAAGGATACCTTTTCTGTCATTATTCTAATTACTGCTTTTCTTTTCACAAAAGTGAAGATCATTAAGTCTTACAATATTAAGAATGAAAAATATTTTTAAAATCCTGAATTTTTTAAGCACTTTTCATTTGTGGATTTTGACATTTTTTCCTGAGCTCTAAATTACTTTTAAACAGGAAAGCATTAAAAAAGATAAAATCATACAATAGTTTGGAGATAGAAAGGGATGCTAAGGATTAAAATAATTGGAGCATTATAATTTGTAAGGTAAGAACTCACATTTTAGTGGGACTCTTGAATCCATGTAAACACCATAAATTAAAAAATAGTAAAAATTAAAAAAAAAAGAACTCACATTTTTCCATATAACTAGTCAAGTATTTAACTAGTCAGAATACATTGAAACTATCTACTACTTCTGTTGAAAGATTAGGATCATTGAACTCTTCAAAGTATAAGAAATTTAACTACTTTTTTGTAACGTCTGATTCAGTTGCGAAGGGGTTCTTCAAATTTTAAATAAGTGTTGACAGTATAGATATGAGAGAGAGAGGCAACAACTGAATGACTAATGTTCAGTTAGAAGGTTAAAAAAAACCCTCAACAATCAGTACTTGTAATTGTATAGTTCTTTATACGGAGTTTGAGAAAGAGAAGGAAGCACTAAAAGAAGTGCAGCGAAGAGAGTAAGAAAAGATTGCCAAAATGAAATAAAAAAGAGCTCTGGCCTGGTACTCAGTTGATTAGCATGGTTCTGATATACCTAGGTTGTGGGTTAGACCCAAAGAATGCATAAATAAGTAGAATAGATGTTTATCTCTCTCCCTCTTTCTCTCTCTAAAATCAATAAATAAAAATGTGAAAAAAAGAAATAATAAAACAGGTGCAATTAGAGAGATATATATGTAAAAAGTAACATTTTTCACAAAATGCAGAGGATGTGCTTAGTAAAGAATGAGAGGGTAAATGGTCACATCTACACAGAAATACTGAAGAATGAGTTTTGTGAAAATAAATTTGATCAGCAGAAAGTTTCAGATGATTTTTGGTTAAATATTATCAATAAATTTGTGGAGCCAAAAGGCAGACTGTAAAAAAGGAGACACTAAATGCTTAAAGGATAGAATTAAGATAAAAAAACAAAATTTCAGCCTTGCTGCCACTACAGAAATCAATATGTGTAACAGTGCCTCTTTTTGTGAGTAGTCCAAAGTTTCCTTGATTAAATGAGCTATATTACCTGTGAAAAATGTTATGATACTTCCAATGTATATTAAATAAAAACTCTCCAAATCAAGTGACTGTGCAGATACTAAAACACATTTTCCTCAAAAGTTGGCAATGGCTAAGAATTGTCAGTCCTTCTGGCGAAGAATTAAAGGTATAGGTTCAACTCCATTCAGTTTTACTCTGCAGCTTGAACCACTAATTCTAGTAAGCAAACAGGTCCCCCAGTGTCAAGTGGCAAGTGTCCCAGTGCTGTTTGAAAAGATGAAGCAAATGATTCTTAGTAGATCAACCAGATAATCTTACCAGGAAAGGTGTAAACATCATTCACCTTGTCACATACAGAGCAAAATTAAAAAATAATTCCTATTAATAGGAGAATGAGTCAATATACCACCTGTGTGTATATCAACTCATTAGGAATTACAAAGCCCTTGAAATAAATAAATAAAGTTATACGAGTTAATATCTGAAATTCACAAGATATCAAAATGAGAAAGCAAGACGTGTGTATAATATGACCAACTTTGATTTCGTAAATACACGCACACACAAATCTATGTTCATGCCAAGGTCTCTGAAAAACATGAGTCAGAGAGAACTGAAGAATATCCACTACAGTGTGTGTGTCTGTGGTTTGTGTGTGCAACAGCATGCATGTGTGTATAAAGCCTATCATTATAAAATCACACTTTGTGTATGTATACACAAAGTAACGTCTAAATGAATGGTCTTGACCAAGTAGTTAGTTGAATTTACCTCCAGTGGTAAAGTCAGGTAAACTTTACCTTCATCTTCATACATATTTCTGTAGTATTTTTATTTGATTATAAATCATTCACTCATGTGAACCAGAAAAAAAGTATTGTTGTTTTTTTATACAAGAATATGTCAAATGGCTTGGTTTTAACTAAATTCATCCGTCTGAAATCAGCCATGGACTGTCTGTCCATTTTCTCTTAGAGATTTATATAAGCATTCTGCAATCATTGATAGTTGATGATCAAGTATACTTCTTCGTTAAACAACAGAGCTTTACCTATATTCTGTACAGAATTGTACTTCTTTTTTTTTTCTTTTTCAAGTGAGAGAAGTAGAGATAGAAAGACAGATGCCCACATGAACCCCTACTGGGATCCATCCAGCAAACCCCCCATCTGGGGCCATGCTTGCAACCGAGCTATTTTTAGCACCTGAGGTGGAGTCTCCAGAGAGCTATCCTCAGCACCTGGGCTGATGCATTCAAACCAATTTAGCCATGGCTGTAAGTGGAGAAGAAAGAAAGAGAGAGAGAGAGAGAGAGAGAGAGAGAGAGAGAGAGAGAGAGAGAGAGAAGGTGGGGAAAGGGCAGAGAAGCAGATGGTTACTTCTCCTGTGTACTCTGACTGGGTGACTGGGAATCAAACCCAGGACATCCACACAGCAGTCTGATGCTCTACCACTGATCCACCTGGCCAGGGAATAAATTGTATATTTTTAAAAGATTTTATTTATTGATTTTATAGAGAGAGGGGAGGGGAGGACAAAAAGTTTCAACTCGTTGTTGTTTTACTTTAGTTGTTCATTGATTGCTTGTTGTATGTGCCTTGACCAGGAATACCCAGGGCCTCAAATCAGCAACCTCAGCACTATAGATCAATGTTTTATTCACTGTTCCACCACATGTCAGGCCTAAATTGTGCTTGTTAAAATACAAATTTTACTTAACTAAGCCTGAGGCAGGCTGATTAAGTATCCCTCGACTATTCATGCCCTAATCTCCAGAACATAGTGAATGCTTTACCTCTCATAACAAAAGCAATTTTTATAGATGCCATTAAATGAAAGATTTTTGATGATCTTGAATCATCCAGATGGGACTAATCTAATCCAAAGATCTTTAAGAAAGGAAGACAAGTAAGACAATGTCAGACAGGCAATGTGAGGACAGAAATAGAAGTTGGAGTAATGTCATCTCATCTGAAGATGGAAGGATGGGCCACAAGCCATAGAATGCAGGTGGGTTTTTGGAAGATGGAAAAGACAAGGACACAGATTCTTCCTTGAAGCCTCCAAAAAGAAGGCAGCCCTGCCAACGTCCTAATTTTTGGCTTTAAACCTCTATACTTGTAACTTGTGTCATCTGAGGCCATCATGTCTGTGGTAATTTGATAATAAGAAAATTCAGTTCTGGGCAAGAGTTAGAGAATAAGTGATAATGATCACTCCACTCATCGACTGTAGTTTTTCTCCTTCCTTGTTCAAACACTAGGTTCCTAACAGTGATCCTGATATCCTAATAAAATTTATTTTGAAGTCAAGCTAAATTCAGCACACATGGACTCTGCCTTTTAAGCACCAGGCAAGAGGGCAGTAGAAGATTTTGCAAGTGATAGGTGGTTAGCCTTGTCAATTCTCAGACAATAAGATATTTTCCCCTGCTTTCATTAGCAGAATAAGAATGAGAAAATTCAAACACGTAAAAGGGACTGTATTTCTATCCCCTTTCTCCCTCTCGCCACTCATCTAACTAAGCCTGGGAACTTGAAAAAAACTAAGGACTTAATTTGTATCTTTGTGTCCCTTATTTTGCTGAGAGAACGAAATGGTATTGTTTACAAAGCACTTCGCACAATGTTTAGCACTTAGTACTTGTTCAGAGAACATTACTGTTTGAAAAAAAGCTCACATTTTTCTCTAGCAATTTCTCTTTCTTGATTTCGATAAAGAGGAATAAAATCAAGTAGAAGATTTATAATCTATTTTTATTAAACATCCTAAGATATTCTTTTTCAATCAGTTATTTCCTGGGACATAAGCTTCAAAGTCACTCTAGTTGCCTCTCCAATCAGAGAATGAGCTTCCAAATGTTTAATGGTTAATTTGCATCAAATCATTACCTAGCAACCATCACTAATATAAAATTAGATCTGAGTTTCTATAAAAAGTCTATAATCTACTAAAACAATACTGATCAATGTCAGAATTTTAACTAAAAAAAAAAACCACATCCAGGGTATTTCAAGAGCTTAAATATGAAGTGTAGAGTATTATTTATAGCTTGGTATTCAGAATTTTATGATTTAGTGTTTTCACCAATAAGCTAAATAGTCTGAGTCATAATATACAGAAAACAATGAAATAATAATAGCAATCTTTTATCAAGCACTAACTGTGCTAGAACCTATTTTATTTCTGTAGTGTGTTGCTTATTTGAATAGTCAAAAATTTTTGAAGTACATTCATTGAAGAAATAAATTAATCATATTTAAAAAGGATTATTCACTTGGCTATTTCTAGTAAACAATGAGTCTCTTAATATTATTATGTATGAAGGAGGGAAAAAGGTCCTGGCTTCCCACTACATAGCCCCCCCCCCCCAAAAAAAAGGCTCTGATAGGTTGGACCCTCTCAGCTCTGGATCGTCAACACTTTTAGAATCAATGATAATAAGAAGTTTAAAGAACAGCTCCTACTGTGTTCAAGTTACTGCCTGAGGATAAATCATGTATTTCAATATTTTAGAAAATATCATCTGATACCACCAAGGAGAACCAGCTAGTAAAAATCAAGTAATATAACTCATCATAAACTCTTTAAATATTTTTTTTAATTTTTTCAAATTTTACAGAAAGAGTAAGGGAGAGAGACACACAGTGAGAGAGCAACACTGATTTGTTGTTCCACTTCTTCATGCCATCATTGGTTGATTCTAGTATGTGCTCTGACTGGGGATGCAATCTGCAGCATTGGTACGTTTGACAATGCTCTAACCAACTGAGCTACCCAGCCAGAGCCATAACCTCTTGAAGTTAGTATAAAATCAGTCCTAATCATAAGTGTAAATTAACATTGAGAAATGACAGGGATTGCTAAATCCTAAAGACCCAGAATAGCATTGTTTCTTGATTTACACTTATCACTCATTGTTATAAAGAATAACAGATGCCATCTGTTGCAGAGCAGTGATTCATAATTTATGAGACGAAAGGTTGTATTGAACCCATTGAATATCAGCATTAACAAATATATAATAAGGTGAAATAAGAAATTCTTAAAGCTTTGCCTCAATAATAACGCCAATAACATTCTTTTACTGGGCTGGCATTATTCTTGAAGTTAAGCTTGGTGAGTCTGGATAAATAGCTCTTGGTGAGTAACAGATAAGGATAAAACCACAATACTATTATAAAAAATACTTTCTGTTAAACTCTGCTATACATAAGTAACTGGCTACAAGTTCTCTTAGTGCCTCAGCAATCATAATGAATTCAGGAGAAAAAAAAATCTGAGCACCTTCTTGTAAAAATAAATGCATTCTGTTTCCAACAAATTTGAATAAAATCATTCTTCAGAGGCTTTCCTGTTATCTTGATTAACTTAACATAGATGAGTTCTCTAAGAAGTAAGAGGAATAAAGGAGAGAGAGAAAGAAAAATCATAATACAGCAAACGGTATCTTCGGCCTTTTAGAAGAGATTCATTCTTCTTTCCATAATCCCATAAGTTTTATTTTTTTAAACTGCAAACAGTTTTGAAATCTGAAAAATCAGTGTTACTGGGTCCTGTACTTATTTCAATATACTCTAAAAATTGATATCAGCAGAGATTTGCTACAGAAATATGAATGTATGTAGCAAGGCTTCCAACAACAAATGGTTAGTATGCAGTGAACATAAAAGAAAACTGCATATTCCACCTTCTCTAAAAAGGTTCACTTACTAGCAAATTCAAGATTGGCAAATTGAGAACTCATTAATGAGAAAGGCCATGAAGCTTAAAATCTAGCTATACATGCAAAAAGATTGCTCTTTCAAAATATTGAGATAGTTATTATTTTTGATATCTCAATATTCCTTCATTAATTGCATTAATTATAGGACATATTGAAGGTAAACAAAGACCAAATAATCAAGCAGTCACATTAAGATCATATTTGGATTCTGTATTTTTTTCTGGAAGAATATGAATTAAAATGAGAAACAGGGAATGAATGCCAAATTTCAATTTAAAAGAATATACTAGTATCGTTTATATTTTTGATAGTAAGTCTTTTTTTTTTTCATCTTCTTCTTTTCCAAGTGAGAGGAGGAGAGATAGAGAGACAGACTCCTGTATGCACCCCCACCGGGATCCACCCAACAGCTCCCCATCTGGGGCTGATGCTCTGTCCATCTGGAGCCAGGCTCACAACCAAGCTATTTTTAGCTTCTAAAGTGGAGGCTCTTCCATCCTCCGCTCCTGAGGCCAGTGTGCTTGAACCAACTGAGTCATGGCTGTGGGAGGGAAAGAGACAGAAAGAGAGGAGAAGCAGATGGTTGTTTCTCCTGTGTGTCCTTACCAGGAATTGACCTCAGGGCATTCACAAGCTGGGCTGATGCTCTACAAATGAGCCAATAGACGAGGGTCTATGAGTATGTCTTAATCACCCTTTTTATATCCAGACAACAGAAAAATTACTTTAAAATTTAAAGAAACAGAGTAGCATGATGAAAATACAATTCAACCAGCCATTAAGAAAGAGTCAATGGTTTTAACTATATGCATAATCATTAACTATTTCATTTATTGTTGAGTCTCAGATTCTTTACCTAAAAAAAAAAAAAAGCAAACAAAAAAGAAACCCTAAAAGATAGGTTTCTTCCTCTGTTGATGCCTAAAGACACTTTGTGAATACTCATGAAGTACAGGTTCAATGAAAAAAAAAAGGACATGGTCAGGGTCTACCTGGAAACATTTGAGGAGATTGGCACCTTTTCTGTTGCTATCTATGAGGAAAGAAATGGGTTAGAGGTGAATAAACTAGTACTAAAAGTTAACATCAACAGGAAAGTAAAATATACAACGCCCAAACTCCATGGCAAATTTGGATGTGATTCATGCAATTGCCAGTACTAGTATGTCAAGTCCAAAAAAGGATGCAGATCAGGAAATATTAGGGATAACAGAGCCCATAGAAACACAGTGAGTGGAGTGTGGCTTTAGATAATTTGCCTGATATGTCTTAGTGTAACTCAGTGTTAAGTAGTGCAACCCTTTAAGATATGTCTGGTTTAAGCACTAATGTCTTTGTAACTAGCTCTGAAAAAAACACAAAATCCAGAAGTGATCTGAAATTTTTTTAAAATATAAAGAATTAAGAAAAAAGTCTTATCTGTAAAAATATATCATAGTCAAGGACACTAGAGAATGCTATAACTTTATTATGCATAGGGCTCCTCAAATCTTGAGATAAATTAATAGCACTACAGTGTGTCCATAAAGTCATGGTGCACTTTTAACCAGTCACAGGAAAGCAACAAAAGACGATAGAAATGTGAAATCTGCACCAAATAAAAGGAAAACTCTCCCAGTTTCATACCTATTCAGTGCAGTTCGATGTGGGCTCACACACAGATTTTTTAGGGCTTCTTAGGTGGCTATCACATATAGCCTCTACAGACTCGTCACTGACTGATGGCCTACCAGAACAGGTTTTCTCCACCAAACTGCCGGTTTCCTTCAACTGCTTATCCCACCGAGTAATATTATTCCTATGTGGTGGCACTTTTTTATAAACACGCAGATATTCACGTTGCACTTTGGTCACGGATTCGAATTTAGCAAGCCACAGAACACACTGAACTTGCCTCTGTACCGTCCACATCTCCACTGGCATGGCCGTGGGCTGCTCCGCTGCATACATGGTGTTATGTCCTCACCTGCACATGCGCACATGCTGCCACATTATCCTACAAAAACTGGGAGTATTTTCTTTTATTTAGTGATTTCACATTTCTATCATCTTTTGTTGCTTTCCTGTGATCAGTCAAAAGTGCACCAGGACTTTATGGACACACTGTATATAATTCCAGGCCCCAGTGTGCAATAGCACTGATTGTCAAAATACTTCAAAAATGGGTAAAATTCAAGAGACATATTTCAATGGATAGAATATACTGAGTGTTGCTAATATGAATGTCATTGTACAAAACTTTTTATGTTTATTTAATATTAATTTTCATGGAAACTGTGAATTAATTATCTTCTCTATTTTTTTAAAATGCAGGGACATTTACAGAGCAATAAAACAACTTTACTATATATAATACAGCTAGGAACTGGCAAAGTCAGAACTCATATTCTAATATTGTCAATCTTTTTTTAATTTTTTTAAATTTCATTTATTCATTTTAGAGAGGAGAAGGAGAGACAGAAAGAGAGAGAGAGAGAGAGAGAGGAGAGACAGAGAGAGAGGAGGGGGGGAGGAGCTGGAAGCTTCAACTCCCATATGTGCCTTGACCAGGCAAGCGCAGGGTTTCAAACCGACGACCTCAGCATTTACAGGTCAATGCTTTATCCACTGCGCCACCACAGGTCAGGCTTAATATTGTCACTCTTAACTGCTATGTTACCCATTCTCAAAGGCAAAGAAAGGGAAAATGTGGTCGCACCCGACAGAGGGCCTAAGTAATAATCTGAACTATATCACTGTCACAGAGACATACTTAGAAACAGCTACTTCTTTTTTCTCCATATCATGTACTATTCTATTCTGCATTGCTCTATTTTGTAATTACGACAAATATAAAACAAAACAGCACAAACTTAGTGGTTTCAAACAATACAAATTGTCAAAAATCCAAAATAAATTTGAAAGAGTTGGCAGAGTTGCGCTCATTCTGGAGGCTCTAGGGGAAAATGCATTCTCTTGCTCTTCTCAGCTTCGTAGAGACCACCTGTATTCCAAAGCCAGTGGCTCCTTCTTCCACTGTCAAAACCCATGACTCCAACCTCAGCTTCTGTTGCCCTATCTCTTCTCTCCAACATTAACCCTCTTGCCTCCTTGTTACAAGGATATGTGTGATTAGATTGGGTCTATCTGGATATCCTGAATAATCTCCCCAGTTCAAAACCCTTAATTTAATCCAATTGGCAGATTCACTTTGCCATTTAAAGTAACATATTCATAGGTTCTAGGAATTAGGATATAAATTTCTCTAGGGGAATCATTATTGTGTTTGGCATATAAGTATTTAATAGTGTAAAAGACTTTGGACTGTATAGGAAGGTTTGGGGGAAAAAAAAACTTGGAACAATTAAAACTTTTTATAACATTCACAGAAATTGTCATGTCTTACCATTGGAAAAATTCCTCAAAAATAAAACAAAAATGTTAAAATTTATATAAATGTTTCCCTTTACAAATTATTCATTTTCATGAGGTATTACTATGTTAAATATTTAAATAAAGTACTTTCTATGAAAATTGATTATTTTTTCCTTTCATAGTATTTTGATTTTATATCTATTTAGTAAAATTTTGTCTGGTTAAGTAACTCTTTAGAACTAGTACATCATGAATGTTTGCTATGAAGTCTTTTAACAAAAACATTTGGGGGAAAAAAAAAATCCTAACCTTCACATGTTTTCACAACTTCTCTTTCCATATGCAATATATTTTAAATATAAAACATTATATTTCTTATCTTTTTAAATTCCACCTGCTTATGTTATTCAATTTGAGTACCTTATAAAAATTTCTTGAACTATGTTTAAGTGCATAACTTCAAAATCTTATTATTTCAAATAAAGCAAATGAGTATGCATAAGCTGATACCTCAAACTTTATTTATACCTATAAATAACATTTTCTTTCTAAACCTAATGTTTTCTTAACTATTGCAATCCAATTCATCTTGTTTCCTTACATTTAGCATCTAAGCATACATTTACAAATTATTAATTTATTATAAATATATAAATCTTATTTAGGTTTGATGTCATTTGATATTTGGTTTAGTTGATATATGCTTCCCTTTATGCTACTGTAGTATTACGCAATATTTTCTACAGTGTGTATTTAAAACGGAATGTCAGTGTATTCAATTTCATTCCCCGAGTATAGTGTGATTCTTAATAAATCTTAGAAACTTAAAAGAAATTGCTGTTTTTTTATCAATAGTATCAATAGCATTAATTGTTAGTTCATATCTTTCCAAGTAAATTTCCCCCACTGTAACTGGGCTGCAGTCATGCGGATTTTCCCTCAGATATTAAAACAGGCCAACCTCTCTTCAAACTCAGGGTCTTTGTAGCTGACAATCTCTATGTTTTGATATTTTTTCCCTCAGGCTGTTTGCCTGACTTTCATATTCTCACTCTTTACATCTCAAATATCCTCTTATGAATGGTCTTTCATCACCTTACATAAGCTGACCTTTTCATAACTCTTGATGCCATACAATCATGTTTATTTTCTTCTTGCATTCTGTCATTGATAAATATATTTATTGGTTCATGTGTTTATTATTTACCTCAGCCACAAAAACCGCCAGTTCCATAGAGCCAAAATCTATTTTCCTCAAATACTTAACATAGTGAATGACCCACACAGAGTAGGCACTGATAAATTTCTACTGGAAGAATTATTGTTGGTACAAAAAGTTATTGCTATCTTTTGAAATTATATATATATAATTTTATATATATAAATTTTATATATATAATATAATTTAGAGTGCTTTTACATCTATTAGCATTGGTTAGATCTAAACTTTAGAATAAGACTTGTAAACTGAAGTATCTTCAGAAGCCAAGAGTCATTTTAAATGGTTATAGTGCACCCAGGATAAACACAGTCAGTGCTAGAAAATAAAGCAAAAAGAAAATGACCAAGCCAATTTAAAAGAGGCAGTGCCTACTCATCTCTAGTCTACTACTGCCTAAAAAAAAAGCATGCTGAGTGTTGACTTCATGTGAAATCTGACATTTTAGTTGTCAGAGAGGCCAAAGGAATTCCTCTGCACACTGAATCTGGCCCACAGCCACGAACCTGCAGTTCTTGCTCTAAAATCCACTCAGGTGTCACACGTAGGTTCTTTGCCAGCCCATTCTCCTTCCATAGAAACAACCCTTCGATCCTAGATTGCATGCAGTCGTGATGGTCCAACCCAGATTATTACAGGAATTAGATTAGATATATGATTTTTGGAACTGATTCATTGGAAAACAGGGTCCTTAAGAGACTGTCTGACATTTCTTGTTCTCAAGCACGGGATCTCATTTTTTTGGACCTGTTTTGCATCTTTCTTTCCATGGATTCTGGAACTACTACTCTGTATCCTCCTCAAAAATGTTTCTTCTTGTAACTTAAACTAGTCAAAATTGGTTTTTAAAGATTTCCAAACATGTCTTATTAATATATCAGTAACTCACATTCAGAAAGTTCACTGCCTCTGTACTCCACACTGCAATGCCTATCAGGTCCCAGAGGAATCAGCATACAGGAGGTCCATGATTGCTACCCTGTGCTTTGTATTTTATACAGACACCAAACTGTTTTGATTTTACATTTACCAGTTTCTGATCCTACTTTGTCTTGTCTGCTAAAACTGATTGCCCTACTCACTAAAGTCTATATATTCTTTAAGATTCAGCTCCAGGGTCATCGTTAGAAAGCACTGCCTGAAGATACGACCCTCTACCCCATATACACATTCACTGCGGGATGGGCATGCCCTCTCTGTAAACTGCTACTATGAACTGCTCCATTGCTTTGCTGAACTAGTAACATTGTAACTGAGATTTTGATCCCCATTTATCCTAGCTTTCTACCCTAATATTTAGCATAGTTCTTGATCTATAATAGATGTTGAGCGATAGAAGGAAGATAAAAATGAGAGATATTGAAAGTAAATAATATAACGTCGTTGGGAATACTTTCCACGAACATATGAAACAGCTAGACAAAGGTATTAGGGAGTTTAGAAGGAGAAATCTCCAAGACAATATAGTCTACCTATCCTTCCTGGATTTTTAAATGATGACAGCAATTTTTATGAATATATATTTTGGGAATACAAAGTTTAAATACTAAGTAATCATTGATCCTTTTGCAAAAGCTTTATGGACAATCTGGTGCAAGAGACTGTGAAGTAGAGAGAAACTATGTATTTGACAGAGAAAGAAAGTGGTATGAGAGAAAAGGAGAAAAAGAGAAAGAAATATTGTTGCTTTTGTTATAGCATTTTAGAAAGAAGAATTTAGATAACTGGCACTCCTTATATAAAAGGAGTAATATTTAAGGGCCAATACTTGCTATGTTTAATGGAGGCATTGGAAGACTTTGAAAAACAAATTGAGTGCTAGTAGCATTGAGGGATATAATCTCAATCACCAAGCAATTTGAAAAACTAATACTCATATAATCTATAGTTTTACCATAGTTCTTCCCTTTGATAAGGTATTGTTTGTAGACAAGAATTCTTATATTTATTATTTTAGTAATGAATTTAATATTTCTGGAGCTATTTTAACTAAATTTCATTTTTTCTTTTAATCATTCAATATATATATGTGTTTAATTTTTTTCAATACATCAGAAACTGAAATAGGTATTGAGGCATATTGTAAATCAGATTATTTCTTGACATTTCTATGATATTTTAAAAATTAAACATATGGGCTCATTTCAGCACAATGAGTTTTTAAATATGTGATTACTTATTTATAGAGTAGGAACCAAAGTGTGCGTATATTGAAATATGCATTCATTGAACATTAGTTGCCAAAATGTAGTTATTTATAATTAAATAGTTAAAGACTCTTGTCTGTTTAAATGCTAAAAGTGTAATGCATTTTTCTTATAGTTAAAAAACTAATTTAAAAGACTATATAAGTATTTGTAAATATTAATTTTCTAATAATACTTATTTTACATATCTTTCCATAAAGACAGCCAGCCACCTACATAACTCTTCAGATGGCTAATGTAATTGGAGAGAAAGTCTATAAATGCTTTAACATAATAAGATATTTTAAATCTAATGCTCATTTCTTGGGGCTCTCAAAATTGCATGCTCCCCCCTCCTTTCCTGAAGAAAACCCACCATGACAGAAGGTTGTTAGAATAAGTAATATGTGCTTTGTATTTCTGAAAGGAAGAAACAAAAGACTGAAGAAAAAGCTAGAGTATGAGAGAAGACAAGCACTTTTTGAGTTTAATGTGCGTGAAATTGTATGCCTTGGAAGAAAGACAAATTGTCAGAAGGATAAAAAGATCCTTTGCTCAGAAATACTCTGTGTAGGTGGTTATTTGTTTTATTGCTTTGTCCCTAAAGCAAGTCATCCCTGCATACTGACTAAATGAGGAAGCTCTACTTAAAGATGCCAGAATTTCAAACCCAAATCACACCAGAAGGGATGGCAGCGGGAGGACGAGGAAGGAGGATAGGAGAGCAAAAATGTGGCATTGGTAAACACTAAGGTTTTACCTCTGGAATAAGGGGGCCATCTCCTGGGGAAAAATACTGCTAAGGAGAAATATCAAATCTCAAAGAAAATGTAAAGGCTATAATAAGTCACTCTGGAACTAAGGTGTGACAGGAACAGAGAAAAGTATTGATTCATCTGTCCTAAATTTGGTCACAAATAGGATATCTGTGAACCGAAATAAGAAAATAAGGACAGGAGGAAAAAATTAAGACAAGAAAGGTCAACTAGATGATTCAGAAAAATTAAGTACAAGACACTCAAAGAGGTGGCCTCACTAAATTGTTTATAATCACTATTTTGTTATTTTATTTCCTATCAATATCTTTTCTAAAATGTCATACTGATTACTTAGTAAATTAAATAATGTCTCACAACTAGAGTGTACATCCGAAATTAATATAAAACTGTATGTTGACTGCAACTGAAAAAAAATGGCTTCAATTAAAAAAAAGTCATATATTTGTTTGATTCAGTCTAAGATTCCTCTAAAGCTGTCATTGTTAAATTATGTACCTATTCACTGACTTTTAAAAATCTGTTTAAAAAATATGCAAGCTTATTTATCATCAGTACTTTTATTTTTCCTGTGTAATACAAACCATTTGTTTAATTTTTCTTTGTTACCTCAATATGCTTAAATATCATTAATGCTGATGTTTTCCTACATAATTTAGTGTTTTCTTTATTTCCATTTTTTTCTGTATTTTTCTATGGAAAAATATCACCTTCAAAATCAATATTACCATGGAAACACAGGCTAAGGGGTTGTAGAAAGAAAGACCAAAAAAAAAATTATATTATCCATATGCCACTATTAAGAAAACATTTATACATTCTAACTACATCACTATATACACTGAAGTTTGTTGTCTTAAATTAAAAAATGAAATTGGATATTACTGAATTACATAAGAAATATAAATTATTCTTTGTTTATTCAGTTCAATTAGAATTTTTTTTCAAAAATTAATATAGTCTAATAATGCAATAGGGATATTTTAACAAACATAATAAGTACAAGGATTTTATTTTATGATAGAGGTAACTGAAATGTCTTAATTCACTACTTTGCTAAGTGTCATTCTTAACAGTGGGTAGCATTTTTATGGAACAAACTAGTATCTGCCATAAAGCTTTATCAGGTGTTTGGGGGAAAAAAGTTTGCAGTGATTTAACTGCTGGAAGATAGACATACAAACCTCTTAAAAGCATATAGCGAAAGAACAAAGAAAAAGGGCCTGGCTCTGGAAGCACTTGCTTTCACCATGTGCTATTGTTTCCTAATGAAAATAACTCATGTAAATAGAAAGAAAAAAATCGATGAGGAGAACTATTGCTGGGTCCTTAAGAACAGGTACTGATGACAATTCAAATCTTAGCTCTGTCATTTTCTAGCTATTCTACACTTTCCAAGAGACATTTACTTATCCAACGAGGCCTCAGTTTCCTCTCCATGAAAATGATGATCCCTCTAACAGTGAGGATATTGTGAGAATGAAATAAAATAATGTATGTAAATGGTTAACTCGTGTTGTAAATGACATATAGTGTCAATAAATAATAGCTATTATTAGTCAGTGGATCATTTCAACATTGGAAAAATGTATTTGTTTCATGTTAGAGACAAGAAAAGGAGCTTAGCTTGATCAAAATAATAATTGATTACAGTTCAGGGAAGGTCTATATGGTGAGATCCAGAAATTTTTCATAGCTTACTTGAACTAAAAGACTCAGGCTGTCTGTTAAGTAACCAGATCATATTCTAAAAACAGATTTCCTGATCTCTGGTCATCTTTCTACTGAACCAACCTACCTTTTAAATGAGTCCCTACAGTTAATTTGAATGTTTATACTTTATTTGCTTTTTTAAAACAAGTTGAATTTACTGTAGAAATGACCAATTATACTTTAAATTAAAACATACTAAAGATAATTTAGACAAAGCAATCACGCTACTCCATATAAATTAAACTGGTTTATAAATGGCCAAGGGGGTTATACCTAAGTTAATTTCCTTATTTAATAAAAAAAAATCAGATACATGTTTTAATATAATAGAAACACAATCCTAAAACAATCAGTAAATATTCAGGATTACCAGAAACCTGCAAATATAAGACACTGAGGTATCAAATTGTCCATCTCTGGAAATACATAAAAGAGAAAGAAGTAAATCATTATCCTTTTATGCTAACATGATCAAGTTCTTAATTCTACTTAAATAAGTAGATTCTTCAGAATGAGTTTGGCAGAAGACTGAATAGAGTACTTATCCACAAAAAAATTCTGAAGAAATACAGAAAATTGAAGAGACAGCTGTAAAATTCTTTAACTTTTAAATATTGTGAAAAAAGACCTATAATTTGACTTTCCTACTTCAGCTTATTTCAAAATATGACTGTAAGGTTCCTAAGACTGTCATTAAAAATGAGGTTTACCTATATATTAGTGTATATTTTTATAAAAATGCCTTAAGAAATAGCTATTCTATATTTTCCACAAAGATCTCATCATGAAATCCAAATATAACTGTCACAGTTCCAAAATGGACTTCAAATATTGTTTTTTTAAAACTATTACAAATTAACAATAAACGGTCAGTACGAGCTCACATTTTCATAGAAAGGTCCCTGAGATAACAAATATAAGAAACTTAACCTCAGTTAAGATTTCAATCAAACCTACACACTTATGTTTTTTTTTTATAACAAAGAATATTGGCTTTATAAACTTCCGTAATCAAGTGCACCAGAAATAAAGCAAAAATAAGTTTTTCTCTTGATTGCTTTCATTGTTATTTTTAAATCTCAGTTCATTTCTTGCTGGTCTCATTACTCACTTATAGCTCGTGAGGAACGTGCTGCTTTTTCAATAAGCAGAAACGAGGGAAGCCCATAGCCATCTCCTGGCATAATCATTTTGCTAATCCCCAGATACTTTGCTGCTTCTTCTCAGATGTCAGAGAAGTTGGAACTTTGGTTTTATTTTATGATCTCAGGTGTTTTATACCTCTGGGGTAAGCTGAATATTTAATAGGAGAATACAGGATTTCCTGAGTGAGCTTTACTAAGGAACCTCATGAATAATGGACTAGATAGCTTAAAAATATTTTTATTTGAGATGGTGACATTTCCCTTGGGTAAAGAAGTCAGAAAATGTTTCATTTTTGACTGTTTGATTCTTCATTATTCCTGAGGAAAAAAAAAATAAGTTGTTGGTATATTCTAGATCTGAAATAAAGGTTGCAGCAAAGACCTACTTCTTGTGGCTGTTAAAAGATACATGTAAAAAGAGTGCTTTAATTCATGTAATCCTTGTATTTTATTTTCTGCTCCCTCTTGAGAAATATATTTTTATTTCTGAAATAAGGACAACACACATTCAAAACTAAAAAAAAAAAACCCTAAAATTACCGTTTTTTCCCCATATAATTTATGTAATCATTTCTATGTTTTTATAGAGAATTGTCACTGCATGCAAAACAAAACTTAGTGTTTATTTGTACAGGGAAATTATAAGAATATACATACTGTAAGGGACACATTCATACTGCACTTCCAGGTATTTGTAGGTTCCCGGACACGGGTCTGGAAAGACATCAGGACCTGCCACAACTGCACACTGGGTCCTGTTATTGCACCTGAAATCCAAAGATAAGAAAAGAAGAGATAATACGCTTACGCAAAGTTAAGTCATTATTAACATCAATACTAGATTTATTTTGGTTCCTGTTACACATATTTAAATGAGGTTTTTATCAATTTAAGATTTTAGACTTATTAAGGGAATTCTGTCGTATACTTTAAAATAATATAGACATGAAAATCAATACATTCAGTTTACTTGTATCAATTCATTTAATATTTGATTGAACACAGCAGGATTTTGAGTTGGAATTAATTAGTGGCTAAGCAAAGCTCCCTGGTACATAGGATATTGCCAATGTACAGGCAGGTAAGGAGAACTACTTAGTAAGAAAGATTTCATTATAAAATAAAATTAAGAAAATATAACCATAGTTTTATTAGAAAGATATAAAGTAAATTCATTGATTATTATGAAAATTAATTTAAAGGCAATAAAAATATAGTTGTAAAAAGCTTTTTGCCAAACCTAAAAAATAATAAGTTAATATTTAAATATATATAAAATTAATATACAAATTTACATAATAAACCCATGAGTAAAACCATTTTTAAGAATTAATACTTCACAACTTTTCTAACACTTAACACTTGTCTTGTTGATAATAATCATTTTAACAGGTGTGATGTGGTATCTATAGATAATTTTGATTTTCCTTCCCTTAACAGCTAGTGAAGAGGAGACAAATAAACCCTCATTCAGTGCTGGTAGGGATTTAAACTGGCATAGCCACTATGTCAAATAGTATGGAGGTTCCTCAGAAAATTAATAATAGAGTTACCATATGACCCAGCAATACTTCTTCTGGGTATCTACCCAAAAAACTTGAAGACATTTATTTGCAAATATAAATTCACGCCATATATTCTTTTCTTTATTATTCACAGTGGCCAAGACATAGAAACAACCAAAGTGTCCTTCAGCAGATAATTGAAAAGAAGATGTGGTACATATACACAATAAAATACTACTCAGCCATAAGAAAAGATAAAACAATGCCATTTGAGACAACATAGATGTACTTTGAGAATATCAAGCTAAACAGAGTAAGTCAGACAGAAAAAGTAAAGAACTATATGATTTCACACATATGAGAGATAGAAAACTGGAAGCAGCAAATAAAAATCGAAAAACAACAAACAAAAGCTCATAGACGCAGACAACAGTATGGTGGCCATCACCATGTGGTGATGGGAAGAGACATGACTTTGGATGTCAACATATAAAGTAATCTGGTATTCTACAGATGATGTATTATAGAATTATACACCTGAAACCTATATAATTTTATTAACCAATGTAACCTTAATAAATTTAATTTGAAAATAAATAAAAGGGTGATTCTCATTTTCTTGTGTTCACCTGAATGAGAGTAAGATTACAGATTGCCATTCACAAATGTCAATATCCTAGAATTTAAAATAACTTTAAATGCCCAAAGAGAATAATCAAACATTACTATTGACACAAATGCAAACTAGAAGTCTTTTGTGGCAACAGGGCTAAACAGAACTGGGCTAACCTAATTTAATCATGGGTAAATACATGTAAAAAAAAATCCTACTCTGAAAAAGACACCCACTTCAGAGTGGCATAGTAGATTCAATAATTCATCAATTCGTAAAGATTTCTGTCGATAAATAATGATTCATCCCACCCAAAATATTGGCATTAAGAGTACAGGATGAGACACTCAAGTTATCTTCTGTTTATGTTGTTTATTCTTCTCAGAAATATTATATCTCAGGGCTAGATTTTTGTGTTACTTTCTTAAATAGATGTTTCATTCTCTGAAATAACCTATATTCCTATTTTCTGCTAGCATACTGCTAGAGTAGGGAGCATTTAGGGTAGAACTCATTTTGATTTAGAGTAAAATGCTTTGTGTTTACTCAAGGCTACGATTCATCAGGCTTAATGAAGATTTTATTTAGTCCCTAAATTCAAATTGATTCTTTAGTGAATGTCTTAAGTGTAAAAATATATATATTCTATGTTATCAGTAAAATACTAATAAAAGCCAATATTTTATACACACCTTGCAATTTTGCATTACACTTAATCCTGAGGGTTAAGCATAGTCTAAGGTTCTTTTGTATAGATTTAATGTCTGAGAATGACTATCAGAAATTAACCTGTACAATAACATTAATGTACATGTGGTTGTCCTCATACATGCACTGAAAACAGGTAGCTTGACATTTTGGTGTATCCCAAGTTTTGAAAAGCTAGTAGTATATTACATAAAAAAAAAACACAAAAAAAACAACAACACTTGAAGTCATCTCAAATTAAAAGGTATTTTTCTTTTGCAGTTAAAGTAATATAAGTTTTACATCACACCTTGAAAAATAAACTCATTAATTTATCTGAGGATTTTATACAATATACAGCTATATAGACTCAGTTATTTCTATAATTATTAAAGAAAATTAGCTATTATCAGGAACACATTTGAAGTAGCAATGACAACAGTTCAAGAACACACAATTAAATTTGATGATATTTAAATATTCTGTAAATATAATATCATTGTTAATCTCTAGTGTTTGGATTATAGTTATTTTACTTCTTATGATCAACCATTTTCTCCTAATTACTAATTACAGATATATTAATAAAATAATAAAATTTATTTAGAAAATGTGTCCTTTCTTGTAATTTTTAGATATAACTGTTTAATTACAAATCATTTATTATTTAAGCAATCAATGTTTAATATCAACAAATCAGATTACTATCCATTTATAAGTAGGGCATAAAGGTTAAAATTTATAATTATGAATGTGGTTATTTCATGGATACTGTCTTGAATAAAGAAAATTGAATATTTTCAAGGGTTTAATTTGGTATAGACTGAATTTAAATATACAATGTAGACACTATACACATCCATCCATCCATCCAATTATTTAAACATGTGCCTCAACAAATTTACATATTATTTACATTTTAAAAATACTAATGATTTATGTATACATAAGAAAATTAAATGAGCAAACATTTATTATAAATGAGACAATGTTGTGAGTCCTAGTTATCTTTTTTTTTTTGTATTCTTCTGAAGTTGGAAACGGGAAGGCAGTCAGACAGACTCCCGCATGCGCAGGACCGGGATCCACCTGGCACATCCACCAGGGGACGATGCTCTGCCCATCTGGGGCATCGCTCGCAACCAGAGCCATTCTAGCACCTGAGGCAGAGGCCACAGAGCCATCCTCAGTGCCCAGGCCAACTTTGCTCCAATGGAGCCTTGGCTGCAGGAGAAGAAGAGAGAGAGAGAGGAAGGAGGGGGGGGGGTGGAGAAGCAGATGGGTGCTTCTCCTGTGTGCCCTGGCCAGGAATCGAACCCGGGACTCCTGCACGCCAGGCTGACACTCTACCACTGAGCCAACCAGCCAGGGCCGAGTCCTAGTTATCTTAATGTTAACCAATGAATCAAGAAAGGCTTGTAGCCTGATCAGGTGGTGGCACAATGGATAGAGCATCAGCCTAAGGCACAGAGGACCCGGTTCAAAACCAGGAGATTGCCAGTTTGAATACAGGCTCATCCACTTTGAGCACAGGTTCATCAGCTTCAGTGTGGGGTCATAGACCCTACCCCGTGGTCACTGGCTTGCACCCAAAGGTGACTAGATTGAGCAAGGGGTCATTGGCTCAGCTAGAGTCCACTGGTCAAGGCACATATGAGAAAGCAGTCAATGAACAAGAAAGGTGCAACAACTAGGAGTTGATGTTTCTCATCTCTCTCATCTGTCTATCTCTGTCCCTCTCTCTCTCTCTCTCTCTCTCTCTCTCTCTCTCTCTTGCTAAAAAAGAAAGCCTGATATGATGGTGTATGGGATGAGGAACGTAAACCAAAACATGCTATACCAATAAATATTGCAGTAATCGTTATCGTTGTTTTACAGAAAACAAAATTGCTTTACAATAATCACTTTTCAAAACAATTTAGTACTCTATTACTATTTCTATGTCAAATACTTTTTTATAAACTAAGATCCTGAAAAAACAAAAACAAAAAAGAGACCTGTGGTGGTGCAGTGGATAGGGGGAGGAGTGGAGAGGTAGATGGGCGCTTCTCCTGTGTGCTCTGGCCGGGAATCGAACCCGGGAATCCTGCACACCAGGCCAATGACTCTGACGGGTCTACCATATCATGCTTTTTACTTAAAAAAAAAATTTACATTTCTTTTGAATGCTGATGAACAGGAGACACCAAATCTTTTTCGCCTGCAAACTACTACCTTCTTTATTAGATCTAGCTAATAACACTGTTCTGTCTTTTTTCCAAATAGCTCCAGATATATGGAAAAGATTTATATAGGTGGAAGGGGATCCTCAAACCCCTCAGCGAGATCTTCTGAGAATGGCTTTTAAGATACCTAGAGGCAGAAAAAGCCCAATAGAGATCAGGGGAACTACCAGCTTTTAGGATACACCCTTAAAGGCTCCAACACCCCAAAGGGTCTCATAGGATGCCATCTGGGTCCTGCTTCAATAGTGGAAAGGAAGGTCATTGAGCTAAAGCCTGCCAGGCTTACATGCCTCTGCTGTGAGGAAACAGGGACACTGGAAGGTGGGCTTCCCCCTCGCTCCTCTAAGGGAGGGTTCAGTCTCTTCCAGCCCTGCTCCAGCCACCTATGACCTAACCTTGCCCAGAAAGCTGGGGTTTGCCACTGAAGGCTGAAGGTGCCCAGGGCCATCGGCCCCATCTACGACACTGTGGACGAGCCTAGGGTATTTCTTCCAAGAAGCAGGTAAACTGATCTCATTTGCACAAGGGCCACTTAACTATATTTTGCCTGAATAGTCAGGTTTTTTATTCTTCCCTCAAAGATCTCTGTTGTGGGTGTTGATAGTCCTATTTTCTGCTGCTTTGCTTAATATATAGTATTTCCTTTATCCCTCCTATCTCAATGCCCCACTCATATTTCAGGCTGAGACCTACTCTTAATTTAGAGCTCTCTTTCCCCCTTTTGCTAACTTCTATTATGAATTTACCTTTGCCACCCAGCTTAGTGTATCCCAAGGTTCTCTCTACCAGGCCACAGTCACAGAGCTCCAGGGAAAAGCAACCTGGTCTCAACTCTCCAGGCAGAGGAGAACAGAAGTTCCATATCCACGCATGCTGCAAATGGCTTTTTCCAGTCTGCCTGAATCATTACCAGCTAGAAGCAGCGGTCATTGGGACTTGGACATGAGCTGCAAAGTATAGAATGGTGACAACAATTCCAGTGCCATGCGGACTTTTCCTGTGGGGAACTTTCCTGGACTCCTGCTCCCTGTGACAGCTCCTAACAGACTGAACTGTGGTTGGGTCGCATTTTTCAGGGATTTGGCATGGTGATGGGGCCAACTTGGACTTGGGGAACATGTTAAGGACACTACTCATTCATGGATTCTTGCTGTATTGGCCAAGAGTTTGCTTAAAGGCTGTTAATCACTGTAAAAAAAATAGAGGACTGGATGAAGAAGATGGGGCACATATACACCATGGTATATTATTCAACTAGGAGAAAGGGTGACATCGGATCACTTATAGCGGAATGGTGGAGTCTTGATAGCATTGTGCGGGGTGAAATAAGCGAATCAGAAAAAAACAAGAACTGCAGGATTCCATACATTGGTGGGACATAAAAGCGAGACTAAGAGGCATGAACAGGAGTGTGGTGGCTATGGGGGGTGGGGGGAGGGAAGGAGGGAGAGGGGGAGGGGGAGGGGTACAGAGAGAACTGGATGGAGGGTGGCGGAGGACGATCTCTCTTCGGGTGATGGGTATGCAACAGAACTAAATGACAAGATAACCTGGAAATGTTTTCTTTGAATGTATGTACCCTGATTTATTGATGTCACCCCATTAAAATAAAAATTTATTTATAAAAAAAAGAAAGAAAATAAAGAGAGAGACAAAATTATACATATCAACATTGTAATAAACTAAAATTAAATAAAATAAAAAATATATATATAAAACAAAACAAAAAAAAAGAAAGATAAACAATCTCTGGAATATTATTGCTGTATAAGATACATTATAAATTGATTATTTAAAGGTTAGTAACAGTTTTTAAACAGGAGTTTAAAGGTTGGTCCTTTTTCTTTATGGTTTCAATTGTGAGTCAAAATAAAATTATCTTTAGTATTAAAGATTATTGAACAAGCTACACCAATCAGACAATTATATTAAAGTTGCCAAAAGTAAATTCTCTCAAAAATAATATAGATGAGACCCTTCCTGGAAGCTCAGTTAAAGTGTTATTCCTATATGACAAGGTTGCAGATTCGGTCCCAGGTCAGAGCACATACAAGAATCAACCAATGAATGCTAAACAAGTAGAACAAGCCTGACCTGTAGTGGCGCAGTGAATGAAGCGTCGACCTGGAAATGCTGAGGTTGCCAGTTCAAAGCCTTGGGCTTGCCTAGTCAAGGCACATATGCAAGTTGATGCTTCCTGCTCCTCCCCCCTTCCCTCACTCTCTCTTTCTCTCTCTCTCTCTCTCTCTTCTCTAAAATGAATAAATATATATATATAAATAAGTAGAACAATATGATCTCTCTCTCCCTTCCTCTCTCTAAAATCAATCAATAAAAATTAAAATATATAAATGATAAAGTAAAACAAAATGAATGCTTTCATGAGCTTTAAACTGATATTTACTTTTACTATAAATTAAAGGGGAATTTGAATATCCCTGATATTAAGACACTTTTTATCAATCCACAATATAGGATGGAGAAAGACTGTAATACAATGGTCAAATGCATCATAATTAATAGTCACAGAGAAAAATCTCATAATCTTATAGAAGAATTAAGAATAACTGACATTGATAAGTGTTTCTATATTTTCATCAGAATCATTATGAAATAAAAACTTTTCTACCTCAACAATTGACAATTTGCGAATAAAGTATAAGCTGTAATATGATAAATACCAGATAGAATTCTCAGAGAAATCTCTAAGAGCTCAGTCTTCACATACATTACATGAGGGCTAGTTATATTAACTACCTCCCAAAGTTAATATGCTCACAAAAATGCACTAGAAAAAGATGTAAATTATCAATAAATATCCTAACTATACATTTTGTTGTTGTAGTTATAATTTTGTCATTATTAATATTAATTATGTTTCATCATGGGTTAACAACAATTTATTCTAGATAGACCAAGTCTTTGAGAGAAATTTACAATACAGAAGTGATGCACAGAAAATCTCACAAATTATTTTGAGTGTAGAAACAGAAAAAGCAGATTCACATTAAAAACAAACAAACCACAAGCCATATAATTAGCTGTATGCAAATTACTTTATCTGGGATACCCTAAAATAAATCCAAGATTTATAGTAACAATGTCCTATATATTTGTGTAAGCCCTAAAACTTAGAAGGTGTGTCCACAAATAATTTAATACTTGTTTCTTCTTTTCTGAGATGAATATTACTACTGTCAACTTTATAGAGAAGGTAATAGATATGGAGATATTAAATAACTTTTCAGAATCTCAGTAATGAAATAATAGTCACTGGACTCCAGAACAGTGACCTGAAAGCCACATTACTGTTGTCTTGCGAGAGCATGAGTCATACATTTTATGGTCACTCTGGGAAACTGATTTAATTCATTCTGGTAGATTCTCAGGAGTACTGTGATGATCTGATGAGGTAAAGACCAGCTGTGAAATATCTAAGTGGCCCAGGATTCATTCAATCATTGTGTGGATCAGACATTCCAAGCAGGTTCTGAATTTAAAGTAACATTACGTAGCCAGGTCCTCTCAATCCAAATTGGCATACACCAATCGGAAAGATCAATCTCTGAACATAAGGTGAAAGGAGTTAATGAATATTTATTTATACATAGATTGTTCTAAAAGAAAAAAAAATAGAAAACATGCCAAACATGCCATTTTAATTCAAACCACATATATACTGCCCAATTAAGTATAGTTGCCATCTATCAATCAAGTCTATTTAATAAATGTTAATGTGTTGAATGTTATTATTAGCAGTAATGTTAAAGCAATATTGTTTAACAAAAATAGATGTCTTAGGATGACTGCCAGGGAAGAGACACATAATCACAGGATTAGTAATAGAATTCAGAATCATTTGCTGCTAACATATTCCTTCCAATATGGCTCATAGCAGTAAGAACAAAATTAGTTAAATATGATAATGAAAAAGTAATCTCTGGGTAAAAAGTTCCTCTATTTGCCACAACATACAGCTGTATATATTAACAATGATATTGCTGGGTTTACAAACTATTCAGGTAAATTCTTATACAGAAACAATGGGTCTTTGTCCCATTAAATTCAATAAAGTAACATATTTTAACTTCCATTATCCAGATAAAAATTAGCAGGCTTTATCTCATGTTTGGTTATAACATTTATAGATAAAGCATATAAAAGCTTTAAACAGAACTCTATTTTAACTCTATTTTAAAACATTCTCACATAATAGACATATAAGGATGGTTCCACAGCTCTGGTTATCAAAAATGGTAACATTAAAATAATTTAACTGTCTGGCCTGTGGTGGTGCAGTGGATAAAAAGCCTAGACCTCGAATGCTGAGGTCGCCAGTTCGAAACCCTGGGTTTGCCTGGTCAGGACACATATAGGAGTTGATGCTTCCTGCTCTTCCCCCCTCTTTTGCTCTCTTCCTCTCTCTCTCTAAAAATGAATAAAATAAAAAAAGAGTTAAAAAATAATTTAACTAAAAAATGCTGTATTTATGTAATAAGAGTATAATTCACAGGGATTCACTGTTAATAAAACCCCTTCAATAACATATTCATATTAGAAGTCATCCCTGTAAATGTCAAGAAACATATAAATTGATGTTTCAGCCATGTAAATATATAAAACTTCATTGAAAATAACTGGAATGATGAGATATAGAGAAACAAAGGTGACATGTTTTTTTGTGAGCAAAATTAGGCACATGGATTAACATTAGCACTTATCACATGACATTTATACAAAAGCATGTGTGATGAGAAAACACACATACACATAGATAGTATCACCAAGTAGTTCACAGGATCTAACATGACAAAACAGAGTTTGAATAATATAAGAATCAGACACTATGCCCTGGCTGGTTGACTTACTGGTAGAGCATCAGCCCGGCTAGAGCACGAGCCCGACATGTATAAGTCCTGGGTTCAATCCCTGTCCAGGGCACAGAGGAGAAGCACCCATCTGCTTCTCCACCATTCCCTCCTTCCTTCCTCTTTATCTCTCTCTTTTCTTCCCGGAGCCAAGGCTCCATTGGAGCAAAGTTGACCCAGGCACTGAGGATGGTTCTGTAGCCTCCGCCTCAGGCGCTAGAATGTCTCAGGTTGCAACAGAGCAACACCCCAGATGGGCAGAGCATCACCCCCTGAGGGATTTGCCGAGTGGATCTTATTAGGGCGCATGTGGGAGTCTGTCTCTCTGCCTTCCTGCTTCTCACTTCAGAAAAAAAAAAAAAAAGAATCAGGCACTATGATCTAACAAGCAAATGTTTTCAAGATATCTACTGATGCAAAGGAAAAAAAAAAAGGCACCACCATCACAATACATTGATGTATAAAATCTGAAAAAAGTTTAAGTCATCCAAGTAACTAGAAGTTTCTCATTCTCAAGAAAATGTGTAGCAATAGAAAGCATAAATTAATGTGTAAATAAGAACAGCATCTTGCTCAATGTCAATCAAAAGAACAATCCTCTTTTCCTCCACAGGACAATACAGTACTTTTCTTATCTTCTACTTCATGCCACTCTGAGACCTGCTGTCTTTATTGAGGACTTAGCCTGGAAAGGATAAGGCAACTATCTCATGGTATAATATGAATATATACATCATAGAGGAATCTAGATCTCAAATGGTGAAAAACAAAACAAAACAGAACAAAAATAACATTAAGTGCTCAGAGAAAAAAAACCTCATCATCCCTAATTTTTTTTAAATGCTCTCATTTTTATATTGTAGCTATTTATCTTGAAAGATTGCCAGTGTTGTCACAAGTGGCCTTTAAGAAGAGCTACAGAAGTGATAAGAACTCATTATTTGTTATTCTAAATCATAAACTAAAACTGTTGTAGGATCTTATATTATGACAATGCATGTAAGAAAATTCTACAATTCACAGATGATTCTCTAGAATCATCTCAAGTCATTTGTTTTCTATGTCATCTCACAAACATTACTTTACATTAGAGAAAGGTAATTTGGCACAATCAAGTAAAAACTTGACCAGTTGGCTAAAGGATCTTTCCAATAGACCAAGGTCGCAGGTTTTAGGCCAGGTCAGGGCACATAACAAGAGTCAAACACTGAATGCATAAGTGGAAAAACAAATTGTTGTTTGTCTTTCTCTTTCTCTCCTTCCCTTTCTCTCCCTCTTAAAAAAATCAATAAAGTAAGAAACTAGGGTACTGTATTAGTTTTCTTGTTTCTTCTGAAACAAAATACCACCATCTTTGTGGCTTAAAACAATGCAATTATACTGTTTTAGAGGTTTGGAAGTAGAAGTCCAACATGAGTCTTATATGGCTAAAAGCAAGGCATTGTCTCCATATGGGGGATCTGGGCAGAATGTTTTCTTGTTTTTTTACAGCTTTTAGAGGCTGTATTCCCCTTCCATAATTTGTGGCCCCAAATCACATCACCTTTTCGAACTCTGATTCTTATGTGGCATCACCTCTGTTCTTGATCTGCCTCTTAAAAAAATCCTTGTGATTACATTTAAGGCCCCCTTCCATAACCCAAGATAATCTACCCACCTCAGGGGCCTTAACTTCATCGCGTATGTAAAATTCCTTTAGGTAGATAAAGCAACATTCCCAGGCTATAGGGATTAAAATGCCAATGTTATTGGGTGGGGGCATTATTCAGTCTAGCACAAGTACTTAAGTAAAAAGACATATTGAAAACTGTGCCTCCTACATTGGTCACTTAAAAAAAATCTTACAGAGTAAGATGCATGTCATTGCAGTGGAGCATGGCCAAGGTTTTTAATGATTCCATCATACACAGTTTTATTTATTAAAAGGATGTGCAGACCACCACTTACAAATAAATGTTTTGAGCATCATGTGGCCAAAAGACATTATATATTTGTTTTGTTTGGTAACAAAAAGTCTCAGCTTTATAATTTGTAGTTTTTAATTTGTAATTTTTGAAATAAGAGCTTATTCCTAGAATTCCCCAAAATAAGTTAATAGTATTCTGAAAATATAAGAATATGTTTGAAAATGTAGGTAAGCTTACAAAACAAACAAACAAATAAACAATTTCCAAATATTCCACACAATTTCTGGGTAATATTTTATAAAATAAATATTTGTAATTATTGTTAACACCCATAGAATATTCAAGGAGCCCATTTTTAAAATAAAATAATTAGCTCTGTCAGGCACATAAATAAAACTCATAGAAGCATGTGTCCAAAATAAATGGAAGTGTGCTTTTAAAATGAAAATGTTCACAAACATTGCCTGACATAGCATTTCGGTCCTGAGTTCTATGTCAGTCATTTCTAAGTTGTAATCTTCTAGTCATAGTGGAATGCTATCAAAAAAGCCATCTAGAGTTATAAAAAAACTTTTCATTTAAAAAATAACTGGAATCGCAAACTGGTATTAGTTTAGCCGCAGCATATCAGAGCTAAACATTTTTTATTTGCATGTACGGTTAGCCAAATAAATCAGAGTGTTTCTCTGTATTAATTATCTGAAAGTGCAGCAAAAGGAGGTATTGCTTGCTTTCTCTTAAGTAAAAAGGAGCGGTATTGTGTATAAATATATTTTACATGTGTGTATTTTTATTCTGTGAAGATAACTTCTATTTTGCTGAGAGTTAATTAGGATATTAATATGAGGATCTTTTTTTCTAGGACTACTCGTTTACTTAAGTCAGAGAGAGATTTAATTCTAAATACTTCGTGAGATTGCTGCAAAGCAGTCTTTTTTTTCCCTGAGCTACAAAAATATCCTGTCTGCATGACATGTTAAGATGAAGGATGTCATATTGAGTCATTTAGTTTTTGAGGGTTTTCTGTTTGTTTGTTGTTTGTTTTGGTCAATTTGTAGTATTTAAAAATCAAGCCACTTATGTATGAGAAAAGTAAAAAGAAATCAAATCAAATCATGAGAAAGAGTATCCAAAGGAAAAGGGAATTTTACTAATGTTGGCTGCAGAAATAAGTTAACATCAAAGTCCATAAAGGAAACAGCATGAAAAGAACTGGGAAAAAATGCCTTTGGCTTCCTCATATTTGCTTTTAATAAAGTTCTAAATGAAAGCAAACTGATAAATCTCTGTGTTTCTGTGTATATGCTCACATGCACATGCCCACACATAAGTATACGCAAACTTTTAGTCTTCAAAAGCAGGAATAATACACAGCAGAAAGAAATAAACTTGTGTACCGAACTCTGTCCTTATACATAGATTTTTGGAAGAAGCACAGTGTCTTCAGATCCCATAAATATAATTTCAGTTGCCTTCATGCTTTGTAAGTATAATGTAACACACAAGGTGCTCATAAGGAACTATGAAGGAAAGTCCATGAGTGCCAATGATTGAAGACCAATAATTCTCATGGGAGCTGACACCAGAGCTTGTTGGGCCAGCTCTATTGAACAAAGTCCATTCAAGACTTCAGAAGGAGACTCAAGCATATATCCTATCTACTTTGATTTATGGTATCACCAGAAAGCAATATATACAAGAGAAATTGAGAAGATATTAACTTTGTATAATTTATCTATAAAAATAGCAAATACAAAATAAGGTGGCCTAAAAGGTTTGTATCATTTCACATATTAAAAATTGGAAGATGGGTTCATTCAAGTTAGTAAATTAAGTTGGTTCACAACATCATGGTATTGATTTGTAATCCACATAATTCTCTGGACTTTGTCCTATGGTCCTAAAATGGCCACTACAATTGCACATGTTACACAAATAAAATAAAATCCAGAAACTGTAAAGTTCCTATCCTATGTCTCATTTTAAGAATAAGGTTATTCTACAGCCATGGTCAGTTGGCTCAGTGGTAGAGTGTTGATACTGTGTGTGGCAGTCCCAGCTTTGATTCCTGGTCAGGGTACACAGGAGAAGCAACCATCTGCTTCTCCCCCTCACCCTTCCCCTTTCTCTCTCTCTGTCTCTCTCTCTTTCTCTCCCCTACGTGCAGCTAAGACTCAAATGGTTTGAGCAAGTTGGTCCCAGATGTTGAAGATGGTTTCATGGCTTTGTCTCAGATGCTGAAATATCTCAGGGTGTGAGCACTCAATAAATGTTCTTACTGAATTATAGATGTCATGACTGCTATTAAAATATAGTAAAGAAGTAAATTATTAAAAAGTTAAAAAGAAAACAAATAAAAGAAACCAAGTTTAAAGGTAACCAAGTAAAACATTCTATATCAAAACCATATTGTATAACTTTCAATAAATCAGGTTCAATGTAGAAATGTTACTGAATATAAAGAAGCCACTTAGCACTCAACATTTCACTTTTCTTCCTTCACATTGTGTTGCCATCAACTAAAATTATAAATGTACAGTTATCTTTATATCACTAGCCCATTAGATTTTATTTATGAACAGCTTAATTAATCAGAGTAAAAACTAAACATGACATACCAGGCTCTTCATAAGAAGCCTCTAGTTTCAGATTAAATTAAGTCTCTGGTGAGTCTAGAATGGAAAGTACAAAATGTAAATATCTGAAAGTGAGTTTGTAAGCTATAAATGCTTTTGTTTATATTTTGTAGATAAACATGGAAAAATTAAGTAATTTCCTCAAGGCTGCACTAACAATAAGGACCATGGGTAAAGAAGTAAATTCTCTCTGTTCCTGATTCAAGGTATTTCTACTTCTGTTGTCTTTGCAATAATTGAAAAAAATTAGATTATTAGGTAATATGTGATATTATTAAGCCTTGTAATCTTTTGTATCACAAGACCTGTTTTTTGAGTAGTGAACAATGACTTGTCCATTTAATTGGCATGTACTAAAAGTCTATCATATGTCTTGTGCTAAGAAGACAAAGAAGGATTAGATAGATTAGACACAGAACATGCTTTAAAGAGCCAGAAATCTATTAGAGGAGACAGATACACAAACAGATTACTAAATATGATATATTAAGTGCAAATGATAGATGTATGTATGCAGAAGTAATATGAAAATGCACAAAAGAGTCCATGTTATAGGCTGAATTTTATCTCTCCAAAAGTTACATGTAAGTGCTAAACTCAGTACTTCAGAATGTGACCTTATTTGGGACTAGTCTTGTTGCAAATGTACTTCGGTAAAATGAGGTCAGACTAGGATAGTGAGGGCCCTTATCCACTACGCTGAGTGTCCTTACCAGAAGAGGGAAATTTGAACACAGATCTAGAGAAACACAGGGAGAACACAATATTATGACAGAGGCAGAGATTAGAGTGATACACTACAAGGCAACCAGTACCAAGGACTCAGGGCCACCACCAGAATCCTGGAAGAGGCAGGAAGGATTCTGTTCAGAGTCTCATAGGTGGCACATCCTTGCTGATATCTTAGCACTTTTGGCTTTCAGAACTTTGAGAGAATATATATGTTGTTTTGTTAGGCAGTTCTAGTAAATTAACATGCTTACCTAACCTAGACAAAATAGGGCATATCAGAACAGGTTTCCTGGACAAGGTGACATCAGAATTGAGTGTTAAGATATGAATACCAGTGCCTTGGTAAAATTAACAAAAGAATAGAAAAGACATTTCAGTCAGAAAAAATAGAGAGAGAAGGAATTCAAACCAATCTAGAAGCCATCTGGTGCTATTGGAGTAGAAGGCAGAGGTTAACAAGAGGGAAGGTTAAAAAGGTGAACAGAGGCTCTAATAAAGAGCTTTTTGCATAACACATTAATAAGTGATGGTAGCCAACATAAATTAATTGCTTCCTCTGTGTTCCACACTGTGCGAAGTGCTTTATGTACATTATCCTGTGTAATCTTCACAGAGATCCTAAGGGGGCTATGAACATGTATAAGTGAGAAAACCAAGGCTTACAGCAGTTATGTGATTTATGTAAAGGTTATCTGGCTAGTTATTAAATGAGTCTGGACTTGATCTATTTGGTGAAGTGGAATCATGGAATGTGTTATAAGCAAGGAAGTAATAAGCTCCCATTGCTTTTGATTTGGGTTAATTTTCCATTTCTGTAGAAAATGAACCTGCAGCATACTGACGTAAAGGCATAGGGATCTCATAACAAAGATGGAGAAAATGAGTAAATTCAAGAAATATTTGAGGCAATGAAATTGGAAGGTCTCGATCATTAGCTAGAATGTCAAAGATTTAAAGGAGGACTGACTCTAGCTTTAGAAATTAAATGGCTTGGGGTACAACCCACAAAGACAGAGAATACAAGAGGGGACAAAAGTTACAGTGAACCTATTAGGAAAATGACAAAGGAAGAATTGTTTGTGCATCGGTGGCATACAGTAGGATTTCTTAATAACTGCTGGTAACTGTTCAGAGTCCTTCACCAAACATGGTCCTCCACTATCCTGTGCTACACTGTGCTGGAATGTGGCATGGGAGCAAACAGCAGCATTCATTTTTTTTTTTTTTAATTCAGTGAGGAGAGAGGAGGCAGAGACAGGGATCCACCTGGCAAGCCTACTAGGGGGCAATGCTCTGCCCATTGCTCTGTTGCTAAGCAACTGAGCTCTTCTTAGCACCTGAGGGGAAGGCCATGAAGCCATCATTCAGTATCCGGGGCCAACTTGCTCCTATTGAGCCATGGCTGCAGGAAAGGAGAGAGAGAGAGAAAGAAAGAGGGGTAGGGTTAGAGAAGCAGCTGGGCACTTCTCCTGTGTGCTCTGACCAAGAATTGAACCCAGGACATCCACATGCTTGGCCAACACTACCACTGAGCCAAGTGGCCAGGGTGACAGCAGTATTCTGTTCAACTGACTCCCGGTCTCTTGCTTTCCAATGTTTATTGTTATCCCCCAAATATTAAGGTATGAACCTAAATCTAAGATGTCAAAATAAGTAAATTGTATTCTTTCTTTGATTCTAATATATAGTCTGAAACATTTAGCCATTTCCTTTATGATATAGAAAATTTATATAATCAATTTTTTTTTTTTTTTGTATTTTTCTGAGGCTGGAAACGGGGAGAGAGTCAGACAGACTCCCGCATGCGCCCGACCGGGATCCACCAGGAACGCCCACCAGGGGCGATGCTCTGCCCACCAGGGGGCGATGCTCTGCCCCTTCGAGGCGTCGCTCTGCCGCGACCAAAGCCACTCTAGCGCCTGGGGCAGAGGCCAAGGAGCCATTCCCAGCGCCTGGGCCATCTTTGCTCCAATGGAGCTTTGGCTGCGGGAGGGGAAGAAAGAGACAGAGAGGAAGGGGGTGGGGTGGAGAAGCAAATGGGCGCTTCTCCTATGTGCCCTGGCCGGGAATTGATCCCAGGTTCCCCGCACGCCAGGCCGACGCTCTACCGCTGAGCCAAATGGCCAGGGCCAACTACTTTCAGTTTTTAAGATAATTTTTTTTTTTTTTTTTTTTACAGAGAGAGAGAAAGAGTCAGAGAGAGGGATAGATAGGGACAGACAGGAATGGAGAGAGACAAGAGCATCAATCATTAGCTTTTCGTTGCGACACCTTAGTTGTTCATTGATTGCTTTCTCATATGTGCCTTGACCATGGGGCTACAGCAGACTGAGTGAGTGACCCCTTGCTCAAGCCAGCAACCTTGGGTCCAAGCTGGTGTGCTTTCCTCAAACCAGATGAACCCGCGCTCAAACTGGCGACCTCAGGTCTCAAACCTGGGTCCTCTGCATCGCAGTCTGATGCTTTATCCACTGCACCACCACCTGGTCAGGCAAGATAATTTTATTAATGTTTTAAAAAATAAAAATTTTGTTTAAAATGAATTTGAGAGAAATTTAAAAATATTTATTAAGCGAAAGAAGAAGTGGTAATTGGATTAAGTATTTATTTTTGAACCATTTTTTCTAATAAAGTTTGCATAAACACATTAAAAATACCTTCTTTAATATCCTCTAACAGAAATGGAACATGTATAAGAGAAAACAATTTGTATTCTATGTTTTGACAAGTACATTAAGAATGACCCTTAATACAGATACATTTATCATAATATTGCAGAATATTGGATTTTTTTTTGAAATACCAACATATATATGAATGTAAAGCTATGTAATTAGGGAAAATTTTTTGTAATACTTAATGATAGGATATATTTATATATGCTTTTACAAATTTATGTTCATCATATTTTTTATTAGTCTGGAAGATAAAGAAAACTATTATTGTGAAATCAAAACAGAAAAATTTTTGGATTGATTGATTAAATAAAGTAGATGGCTCTTATTCCAAATTAGGCCCATTGTAGCACAACTTATTTATTTGTTTATTGCCTATGAGGCATTCTTACTACAATGATAGAGTTGAATGGTTGCAACATATCTCATCCGTCTAAAAAGGCCTAAAATATTAACTGTCTGGTCTTTTGTTGTTGTTGTTGTTGTTGTTGTTGTATTTTTCTGAAGCTGGAAACGGGGAGAGACAGACAGACTCCCGCATGTGCTGGACCGGGATCCACCCGGCACACCCACTAGGGGGCGACGCTCTGCCCACCAGGGGACGATGCTCTGCCCCTCCGGGGGTCGCTCTGTTGTGACCAGAGCCACTCTAGCACCTGGGGCAGAGGCCAAGGAGCCATCCCCAGTGCCCGGGCCAGGAGGGGAAAAGAGAGACAGAGAGGAAGGAGAGAGGGAGGGGTGGAGAAGCAGATGGGCGTGTCTCCTGTGTGACTGGCCGGGAATCGAACCCAGGACTTCTGCACGCAAGGCCAACGCTCTACCACTGAGCCAAACGGCCAGGGCAACTGTCTGGTCTTTTAAATAAATGTGTGCTAACCTCTCACCCAAATACATACATACCTTACATACATCATCACTATATTATTTTAAATATGATTTTGCAGAAGAATGTCTGGATACATAATGTATAAGCTCTTATAAGATTTTTTCCTTTTATGCTTCTCTGATCCTACAGTGTTTATATTTGTTATAATTGTAACCCCCATTTATTGTTATTAAATAGCATTTTTCATATATTGTCTGTAAGTAGAATGCTTAATTAATATATTAATCAATTACCAAACTCTTGCTATGAGTAAAAGAAGTAAGTACTAATGATATAAAAGTAAGCAATGTCCTTCACAATCCAGAGATAGAATCACAGATAATGTAAATCAACACATGAATTGAATGCACATAAGATGATGTAGTCAGGCCTGAACTGAGGGAAACTCAACTATATTGAGGACTCTTGATTGCAAGGAGCTCAAGTTTAACTTGAAATGACTTACAGACAGAGAAATTACTCTTTAAAGTCCCAGGTTTAATTGACTTCAGATCTCTCTTCATCCAGATTCTCAATTGATGCAATCAGAAATCTGTCTGCCTCCGATTCTCCTGTCCTTTGTGTTAGCATATATTGTAAGGTCTTAGCAAAGATGTCCCCAGCAGCACAAAGCTTATGTGCTTGACTTTTCAATCTCAGTTTTGGGTGACCAACAATTTTGTTTTTAATGTTTTCAGCAGAAATGGCAAGTGTGGATATTATTGACTTCTCTTGAATTGCATGCTCAGAACCAGTCACTGACCAGGTGCTTTATGAACAAATAGATGTGGACTACATTCAGTTCACCTGAACAGCTATGCTGGGGAAACTTTTCCATAATGCACTAATTTTAAATACTAGGATTTTCTCCAGGAGTCTTCTCTGAGATATTTTATGCTAAAAAGAATGTAACCTTTGTCTTTGGTGATGTAAATTGAAAAAATTATTTTATGGGAAAAGACTACACTAACTGTAACTTTTGGTAAAATTTTGATTTCTCATTTCATTTATATCCTAATATTTAGTTATTTTAAGAATTTGAAACTTCCATCAAAGCTTCTGGTATTTTTTATATTGCTGGTAATAAATTTTTTTTTAATGAATATGACTTTTTATTTAAAAAAATTATATTTGAACTTGGTTTTAGTATCAGCACTTGTCCCAGATTGAGGTTATGGTTAGTAGCAACCAAGGCCTTCATTTTTCTGTAGATTGATTGATTCATTCAAAAAGGCTTTTAATCAATGATGTCTTTATACTGGCCACTATGGTATACCATAAAATGGCATATTAGATGCCTGCATGAGTTAAGTTGCTAAATAGAGTTTATTTTAGTTTCCCTCTTATGGAACTCAAAGTATGTAGTTGGCTTGAATTTAATTTAACTAAAACAAATATAATGTCATTATAGCTTTAGATTTTTGAGTAAAAACATGTATTTTCTTTGAATTGTTGATATTTTAGAACATTTAAAATATATTTTATTCACTGATAAAAAAGAAAAACTACGTGTTTCCTTGTCAATGTTGAAATCATGACTGGTGATCTGTTTGGTTTTCTCCAATGTCTTTTCATGCATTTTTTAAATCACATGTTTTTGATGTTAAAGCATTAAATGGTCACTTTATTGCCAAAAGGGCATTCATTGTTTCAGGGAGGCATATTTTTCATTATTCAGCAGACATACTAAATTTACCAAAATTCCTCAGTGTACTCCTTCGGTGCCATCACTTATATAGAAAATTGTAAGTAGCATCTTAAAATGTCTTTAAGAGATTAATATAAAAATCAAATACCATATGATTTTATTTTTATGTGGAATTAAAAAAATAACATAAAAGGAGAACAGAAACAGACTCGTAGATACAGAGAACATTTTGTTGGTTGTTAGATGAAAGGGAATTTAGGGGATGAGTAAAATGGTGAAGGGAAGAAGAGGTAAAAATTGGTAGTTACAGAATATTCATGGGGTTGTTAAATACAGAAAAGTAAACATAGTCAATAATATTGTAATAGCTATGTGTGGTGTCAGATGGATAATAGATTTAGTGTGGTGAACATTTTGTACATTCTATAAATGTCTAATTATAAGGTTGTACACCTGAAACTAATATAACATAGTATGTCAACTGTAATTGAAAAATTATTTATAAAAATATTAATATGAATTATTTGCTTAGTTTTCAATATATGAGGTTAAAATTAAATGTGACTATCGCTGAGTGAAAAATGAAAACTTAAAATAAAATTACATGAATTAGTTGAAACATACAAAAATATATTCTTTTAAACACTTTTTTTTTATTGCTGCATGCAGTGAATCCAAAAGGTCCTTGAAGATTAGGATATTATAACAATACTAATTTCCTCAATTTTGGAATCTAAATTTAAAAACCAATGTTACAAGTGACTATATAAATGAGTTATTTGGTTCCTAGGCAAAATGAAAGTCAAGAAAACATTTTAAAACTATATTTTTTAATTTAATTTACTGTGGTATTATTGGTTAATAAAATTATATATAGATTTTAAGAGTACAATTCTATTTTTGCCATACCATTTTTTTAAATTTTGTCATGTTGAGATATAGTAGGTATATGCTACGTTCCTAGAGAGGGTGTCCACTGATGTAAAGAAAGCCAGTGCAATATTTAGAGAGTTGAAACAATGAATTTTCTAACGTTATCTACTTCCTCCCAATGCACATGATATCATTCTTGCTAGTGAACTACTTCTTTATATCCATTTTGGAATTTTGGATTCAGTTAGCCATTGCAAAACTTAATTTTTATCCCCTGCTCTTTTCCTTCTTTGGAATCATCCATTGCCTTTCTAAGTAGGCGTGCTATATTTATGGTAGTCTCCTAGTATTCTTGCCCCTTATAAAAGCATCAAACACATCCTTTAGTTTGCATACACTTGCCAAATGTCTGAGCTTATGATACTTTTATTTCTAAAATGTGTTTACTTGTCAAGTGGATTCAGATGCTTGAAATATGGTAACCCAGGGAAAGCATATGTGTTTTTCCCCTTTGCTCCTGTCCATTCTGGACTCTCCTTTTCATCATTTTAATGTAACTGGCTTCCAGCTAAGAAACCATAAGAGCAGCTTTCCTTCAAGCTGATGCAAATATCACTGTGTAATTAGACCATAGGGAATGTTGCAGAAGGGAACAGCCACCTTCTTCCCCATCTTCAGGGACAATCATCTCTGCAGCACACTCAAACTCCATACCCCTCCATAGCTAAATTCACTGACATACATGCACACCTTAGGTCAATAAATGCTTATTCATAAATAAATGCTTATTGCATATGCCACAGAATCATGTATGGCCAAAACAAAACAAAAAAACCCAAAATTCCAAAATAACAAAAACAAACATATGGGCATATTAAAAAAGAAAATATAAAAAATTATAAAAATATAAAGGCTAGTATTCATTGTCTATTTAAATAAAAACTGTGGTGAAAACATTATGACTATAATTTACTATTTAAATTTTAGCAATATAGCATTACAAAAAATATATAATTGAAAATCTTATGCCAAGATAAGAGTGTTAATAATATGACTATATAATGAATCTGGTAAAATTTTTCAAAGTCTTATGATGTGTATCTATTAAATACACTTTTTTCTTAATGTTACTGAGTACATATTAGTAATAATTACAATTCACTTTTGAAAAAAAAACAAGTATTTTAGAGAGATTCAATCAATTTATTTTTCTATTTTTCTGAAGTGAGAAGCCAAGAGGCAGAGAGACAGACTCCCACATGCTCACTATGGGATGATACTCTTCCTGTCTGGAGCATTGCTCCATTGCAACCAGAGCCATTTTAGCACCCGAGGCAGAGACCATGGAACCATCTTCAGCACCCAGGCCAACTTAGTTCCAGTAGAGCCTTTGCTGCAGGAGGGGAAGAAAGAGATAGAAAGAAAGGAAAGGGAAAAGGGTGGAGAAGCAGATAGGGTGCTTCTCCCGTGTGCCCTGGCCAGAAATTGAACCCGGGACTTCTACATGCCAGGCCAACACTCTACCATAGAGCCAACCATCCAGGGCTCAACCGATTTTGATTATAGGTTCTCAGATAGTAATTTATTTTGCTGATTGTAACACTTAATAAATTTTTATTGCATACCCTGATAATATATATAAAATAAACATTTACTATTGTTCAAGAGAAAAAATAAAAAGTCTTTCTTTTGTTTGGTAGATTTAGTTGCTGTAAATTGTTTCTCCACTTTCATATTGCTAGTTGTTTATAATATATATTATTGTTACCTGAGTGCAATACTCTTCTAATCAAACAATAGTTTGTAGCTGTACCTCTGACTGTCCTGAAAAAGGACACAGTGAATCCTAGGCAACGTTGGTTCAGAAAATCTTTGTCACCTCTACTGGAACAAGAATCAGAGTTCCCTCTAAAATATGAAGGCTCACCATAACAGAAAAGAAAACCGAGATGTGTACTCAAATCCATAAACACACAGACACATGTAAATCAACACCTTGCAGAGGTCATAACTGACATAGGAGCTGTAGCATAGGGGCTTTTCTTTTCCTGACTTGGCTTCTGACAGGTTGACTAGACTTGGAATTGATACATTATTTTTTTCACCTACAAAATATAGACTGAACTCTCTCTATAACTTTCATTTAAAACAAAAGCTGTAAAATGAAAAGATAACCAATCTTTATGATTACTCAGAAAAACTTTTGTGTTTCTCTAACTTCTAAAATAAATGATAGAGATGTGACAAAAGGCTGCACCCTATTATAAAGTAAATAAATAAAGTATAAATCTAGCACAATTGATTGAGGATCTCAAGATAATAAGTATACAGGAAGGTAAAGCAAAGTTCCACCTATAAATTTATTGAAGACTAAATGCAATAATAAAGACCAAAAAGCCTTAATTTTTTTTATTTGACAAATTTAGATGTCACTGTTACTAAGGATGAATTATTTTAGACATAGATCTTATTAATAAAATACTAACTACTAGAGGGATGCATATTTTGTTATATTATAAAAATTTATAAACTTAATTTCTTTTAGAATTTTATAAGAATTTATTGGAGAAAAACAGAGAAAACATCTAGAAGCAAGATCTCAACAGATTGAGATAAATGCTCCCAAACTTGGTTTTCTCATTAATAAATAAGTGATGAGAGCTCCATTTATAACCATCAAAAATAATGAAATGGTGCTATACTTCTAGCATGCACTTCCAAAATTTATTTTAACTGCAAATACCTTATTGCAGAGCAATATATACAGTAATATTCCATTTTCTTATATGTAGTAAATATATGTAGCAATAAAATGTTACTGTTAAAGGCAGTTACTTCTAAGGAGTCAGATTTATTGTTGGAGAACATTATTTCTATAAATTAAAGAAGACTTTGAAAGAGAGAAAAATTGTGTATAGAATACTAGAAAGGGATAACTGAAGTCATAGGAAACTGTATTATTATATTCCTAGTACTATTAAGGTATAAAACCATATAAAAATAATCACCATCCATTAGAACTCAATTTTCTCTTGAATAAAATTGGAACACCATGCCCTGGCTGCATAACTCGATTGGTTAGAGCATCCTCCCTCCCAATGAGTAGAGGTTACAGGTTCAATTCCTGGTCAGGGCATATATGGGAACATTTAAATATTTCTGTCTGTCTCTCTCATTCTCTTTCGCTTCCTCTCTTTTCTCTGAAATCAAATAATACATCTAAAAAATAAAACTAGAACAATATTTAAATGACTACATTAAATAAGTAAAGTCTTGATAGATAGCTCAGTTGGTTACAGCATCCTCAGATACACCAAGGTTGCAGGTTCAAGCACTGCTGAGGGCATACACAAGAATCAACCAATAAATGCATATATAAGTAGAACAAGAAATTGATGTTTCCTTCCCTCTCTAAAATATCAATTAGTAAATAAAATTTTAAATGAGAAGTTGTTGAAATGATATATATGTCTGGCATATAACAGCTACTAAACAAATGCTAATTTACTTATTTTCCTCCCATGTTCATTACTGAAAATAAATTATGTTTCTTTTTCTGGACTATTTTTCCTGACTAATTATAAAACAGAAATGTAATTTATTAAACATTTAGTTTCACATACTTGAAAGAAGAATATTCAGCAAAGGAAAATACCATTTTTTTAAAGCTAAAAAATAAAAAAAAACTAATACCAATGATATCTGTGATGAAGAACAACCATGGAGACAAATCTTCAACTTGATTAACTTTGTAACCTAGAAAATAATGTGTCTCATTCCAATACAGTTGCACAGAAAATCACTCATTAAGTGTTGTCTTCAACTGATAAATAATGCAAAATTTATTTCTCAACTCTTAAACACTACTCACTAGAACACTAGATTAAGTATAAAAAAACTTGTGCTCTGTGAAAAACATGTCAAGAGAGTAAGAAGACAGTTCACAAGCTGAAAAAAATTTTTGCAAAAGAAACATCTGATAAACTGTTATCTAAAATATAGGGTGAGGTAAAAGTAGGATTACAGTTGCTCATATGGACAATAATATAGTAAACAGTACAAGAATAAACTCTGGTGTATTCACAGCTTTAAACCTGCCTTTGCCCCACCTTGCATACAAAAAACTCTTAAAACTCAACAATAAGAAAACTAGCAACATGATTGATAAATGAGCAAAGACCTTATGGGACACCTCACCAAAGAAGATATATTATGTAAATAAGAACATGAAAAGATGATTGACATTATATGTTATCAGAAAAATAAAAATTAATATAACAAGAGACCACAACACACCTACTCAAAGAGCCAAAATCTGGACCACTGACAATAAGTGCTGACAAGGATGTGGAGCTACAGGAACTCCTCATACATTGCTAATAAAAACATAAAATTGTACAGCCACTTTGGAAGACAATTTGCTGGTTTCTCATACACTAAACATACTACCATCATAGAATCCAATAATTTCATTCTTTGGTATTTATCCAAAGGAGTTAAAAACATATCTACATTTAAACCTGCATGAAGATTTAGAAGCTTTATTCATAATTAGACACTTAAACACAAAGAAGATGGCTTTCAGTAAATGAATAAACTGTATGCATTCATACAATGGAATATTACTGAGTCATAAAAATAAGTGAGTTAACAAACCATCAAAAAACTGGGAAGAATCTTAAATGCATATTACTAAACATAGGAAAACAATCTATAAACACTACAGTGTGTATGATTACAACTAGATTACATTTGAATCTAAAATGATGGAGATCGTTGGTTGCTGAGGGCAGATAAAATATTCTGGATGATATTAATGATGGATATATCTCATTATAGTTTTGCCAACACTCATAGAATGTACACCAAAAAGGAACCTGAAGCTCATTATGAACTTTGGGTTATATGATATATCAATCAATGTGATTTCCTTGGTTAAAAAAAAAAAGCATCATTCTGGTAAATAATGTTGATAATGGGAAAAGTTATACCATAGTAGGGCAGGGGTATAAAAGAAATCTTTGTAACACTAAATTTTATTGTAAATTTAAGATTGCTTTAAAAATAAAATGTTAAAGAGTTTTTGAAAGATTTTTCTATTAATCCAAAACACTGAGTAGCTGAAGAAAATTAAATGGACCCTTTTCTCTCAAACTCTGGTTAATTCACACACACACACACACACAAAAAAATATCATAGAAAAACAAAGCATTTTTGTTTGAAAAGAAAAATAAAGAGCCCATCCATGTAGAATTCAAGAACAACAATGAGACCTGTTGACCAAATTGTGTAAAAATGACTTTTTAAAAATTCTCTTTTTTTCTAAGTACTAACTGTTGGAAGTCAATAAAATTTTCTTAATAAAAGGTGTTTCATACAAATGAAAGAATACATATCAAGTGTCTAATTACTCTAATATATGTCAAGATATGGGCCAGGGATCACCATCACTGATAGATAAATTAATAAAAAGCAGTATTCAGCCCTGGCCGGTTGGCTCAGCGGTAGAGCGTCGGCCTAGCATGCGGAGGACCCGGGTTCGATTCCTGGCCAGGGCACACAGGAGAAGCGCCCATTTGCTTCTCCACCCCTCCGCCGCGCTTTCCTCTCTGTCTCTCTCTTCCCCTCCTGCAGCCAAGGCTCCATTGGAGCAAAGATGGCCCGGGCACTGGGGAAGTGGCCTCTGCCTCAGGCGCTAGAGTGGCTCTGGTCGCAACATGGTGACGCCCAGGATGGGCAGAGCATCGCCCCCTGGTGGGCAGAGCATCACCCCTGGTGGGCGTGCTGGGTGGATCCCGGTCAGGCACATGTGAGAGTCTGTCTTACTGTCTCTCCCTCTTTCCAGCTTCAGAAAAATGAGAAAAAAAAAGCAGTATTCACACTCTTAGAGTTATTACATGGAAAAGAGTTAGTCGTGAACAACTAAATCAAAAAGGATGATGAAAATGTGTCACATCTATAAAGGCACATGAGAAATAGAGTGAACAAAGATTTGTTGACAAAAATCCCACATAATCAGACTGTCAGCCCTGAAAACACAATTATGATAAGTATGTATACAGGAATCTTCTGTGAGGTGTTATTAATCTGCTTAGTTTTAGTCCACAGAGGGCAAAGGTAGCCTCCAATGGATGTTGTCAGGGGCAAAGTGACCTGTTATGTAATTTACTCTCAAAAGATAACATCTTAAAAACATTGATTTAGTATTTAATTATTTTTCCTTGCCTTTTTTCTATTCAAAACAAAGACATATCTAATTATTACCTCTTTCCATATTCTGTTTCTTGAACAGCCATAGCTAGTGGCAACAGCATGATCTAATTTGCTTATTTGGTTACAGCAGTTTAAATGGTTCTAAGTAGTCAGTTGCTAAAAGTAAATAGAGGTGTTAACTGTGCTGACCATTTCTTGCTTAGAGAGGTAAGAATATTATTTCTGAAACACTCCCTAGATTCCAGCTGTCAGCAGGAATATCAAAATTAATTTATTCAGACAATTCCATTCTCCCTTATAGGAGTATCACTTAGTCTCTATGAAATGCAGATGGTTTCAATTGTTTTTTCATGTAATCTGTAACATGAGGACTATGAAGCAATCTAAATAGATACCAAAAAATGTTCCAGAGGAAAGTAAAGTAAATATTAATTAGAACTTAATATATGATATATAATTTAAGTTTAAAATTATCGTTATGAACACATAATTCTGAATGAGAAATACATAGATTCATTCTCTCTAACTTAACCCACTGTTGAGACTATAGTTTAAAAATTCTCTTTAATGATATTTTATGATCTCTGTTGCTTCAGTTTATATTCGACTTGCTTCAGTTGAGTCTTAATACAGATATTTTATTTTATCAATTGAGTTAAATAATTTCCTAAGTGCTCAGTCCTATTTTGGATAATAAACCCACTTTCCAGAGATAATTTAATTTATATTCACCCTTTACTACTTTGAGTTGCAAATATAACTCTTAAAATGTCCTTTCTGGGATCTCACAAGGATGTTAGTTTCCACAGCCAATTTCAAAACACAGCATAACCATTAATCCTACTTTTCAAAATAGTTTTTCCTTTTTCCTACTTTTTAAAAAGTCAGTGTGATCATTTTATTAAGACATTAAATTATTCACATAATATATTGAACATCATTCCAAAGTCTTAACTTCTTCTTAAGAAAGTTGTAGAGACCTAAGGCCTCAACAACCTAAGATCTTTTCATAATCATCACAACATACTCTATCAGCTTTGAAGAGGTGGTTTTCTACCATAAAATGGTAGAAAATAATAGGTATGAAATTAGAATATAAAGACACTTTTGCTTGGCATTTCCTCTACTTTTTGTGTGTGTGTGTGACAGAGACAGAGAGACAGAAACAGAGAGAGGGACAGTTAGGGACAGTCAGGAAGGGAGAGAGATGAGAAACATCAATTCTTTGTTGTGGCACCTTAGTTGTTCATTGATTGCTTTCTCATATGTGCCTTGGCCAGGGGGCCACAGCAGAGCAAGTGATCCCTTGCTCAGGCCAGCGACCTTGAGCTTCAAGCCAGTAACCTTGCGCTAAAGCCAGTGACTATGGGTTCATGTCTATGATTCTACGCTCAAGCTGGTGAGCCCATTCTCAAACTGGCAACCTCTGGGTTTTGTACCTACGTCCTCTGTGTTCCAGTCCGACGCTCTATCCACTGCACCACCACTTGGTCATGCTCACCTACTCCTAAAATGACAGTATACAAATAAAAAATTGTCTCATTTTTGTCATTGGTCGCTGGTCTACTTTCAATAACCAGGTTTCATTCTGGGACGTGAAATTCCTATATGACTGACTGGTTTAGGACATACTGTCAACTGCACAGGCCACTAAGCCTATGATACCTTATGCTCAAAAAGAACTACTTTACATAATACACATAAGGCATGAGAAATAAGAGCAGGTTAAGTGAGGAGAGATTAGGAAGAAACTAAATTTACATACTAAAGTTTTTAAGAATAAATTCATTGAATTGAGTGAAAGCCAAAATATTATTATTTAAGATTTGTCTTGGCCATTATCAGCTCATTTATTCCAGATGAATAAACATATGAGTGGCATTATCTCTCTATAGGGTAGGAATAACCAAACTAAGCCTATCCTATTTAACTTAGAGTAATTTTAAGCTTAAATAAAACACTATGAATATAGAATACTTTATAAACTGAAATGCAGACTATAAACATTAGTATTAAATATTTGTAGTAGGAGTAATAATATACTAGTAGATTAAAACACAGTGTACATTGGTTGCTATAAAAAGAAAGTAAACTTAATTTATAAAAAGTTTGTATGCCAAACCACTATGAAGTATACAATATTCGCATTACCACTTGGCTAGCTAGCAGAGAAAAACAACTCATGAAATTTCTATTGTCAAGAAGTCATATAGGGTATACTTTACAGTGTCTGGTTTCTTTCACTCAAGAGTTGTCCATTTTTTGACATATATCAGTAGGTTGTTCTTCTTTTTGGTGAGTAATCTCATATTTCAGGAATATATCATAGTTTGTGTATCTTTTTCTTATGATTGAACCTTTAGGCCAATGGTTCTCAAACTTTTTGAAGTCGGGGCACATTTAAAATCCTACAAATATTGTAGGCTCACTATATACAAATTTCTGAGAAATATGTTATAATAATTAAGTCAAATATTAAAGAAAAAATATAAAGTCCAAGAGTGCTTTTATGGTAATTAAACAAAATAAATATGACAAAATTAAAAATATTCTGACATTAAAAAACATTTTTATGTTATATTTTTTGAGTTATGCTTTTTAGAATTCATATAAAAGAGGGGTTAAAAAATAAAAAAATACAAAAAGTTATCTTTATATATATATATAGATACATTCTTAGTAAGATTTAGTAAATTTGGCAAGTCTCAGCCCAAATGTAATATGTTTTTTATTCTTGTGTTTATGAGAAACATGAGCCTGATGTGTCCTAGTGATTTCTTCAATGTTTGGGCATATATTTGACAGGCAAACTCTCATTTCTTCATCAATAAATTGAAGAATTCTTCTCTTTTTATTTTTAATTGTGTTGAGTACAGAAAACCTTCAGCATACATACAGTCTTAACTTGACACCAAACAAAGGATAGAAGAAACTTGCCTCCAGCCTTTCTGGAGAACATGGGGGGTAGTGTAAACAATCCAGCACCACAGCTTAACAGCCTTTTTTTTTTTTTTTTTTCATTTTTCTGAAGCTGGAAACGGGGAGAGACAGTCAGACAGACTCCCGCATGCGCCCAACCGGGATCCACCCGGCACGCCCACCAGGGGCGACGCTCTGCCCACCAGGGGGCGATGCTCTGCCCATCCTGGGGGTTGCCATATTGCGACCAGAGCCACTCTAGCGCCTGAGGCAGAGGCCACAGAGCCATCCCCAGCGCCCGGGCCATCTCTGCTCCAATGGAGCCTTGGCTGCGGGAGGGGAAGAGAGAGACAGAGAGGAAAGCGCGGCGGAGGGGTGGAGAAGCAAATGGGCGCTTCTCCTGTGTGCCCTGGCCGGGAATCGAACCCGGGTCCCCCGCACGCCAGGCCGACGCTCTACCGCTGAGCCAACCGGCCAGGGCATTTAACAGCCTTTTAAAACCTAATTAGGCAAGTGAGGTGGGGGGTTGGGCAGACTGTCAATTTACATACAATTCCCCACACCCCTGGCGCCCCAAAATCTAAACTCCAAAAACCCTGTTGGTTTTTTGGTCCCCAACAGGCACATATTTCTCTGGAATACCATAGGGAGCACCTGGACATCTTCCAGGGCACACCAGTGCATCCTGGCGCACACTCTGAGAACCACTGCTCTAGGCTATTTCCTGTTTTAGGCTATCATTATTAAAGCTTGTATGAACATCCTATTGCAAGTATTTTTATGGCTATATTGTTTCCTAAAGTTGATGTATCTTAATTTTTTTTTTAATTTAGAGAGAGGCAGGGAGACTGGCAGAGCATTGAGCTGTTCTTGTACGTGCCCTGACCAGGGATTAAACTGGTAACCTATGTGCTTTGGGATGATGCTTCAACTGACTGAGCTGTCTGGCTAGGGCTTGATATTTGTTAATTTTTATTTGAAACTGACAGCTTCCAGCCTGACAATTTCTGCCAATAAATTGTATTATGTGGTCTATTTATATTCAATGCAATTACTGTAATATTTAGATTTAATTCTACTCTCAGTGTGTTCCAACTGTTTAATTTTGTTTAACTCAATCTGTATTCTCTTTCCCTCTTTCTTTTTTCTGCCTTAATTTGGACATGGGTTAATCTAGTATTTTTACTATTCCATTTTATCTTCTCTACAGCCTTTTTATTTGTGCCTGTACAAGTTGCTAGGGCTGCTGTAACCAAGTTCCACAAACTGGGTGGCTTAACAACAGAAATCGTCTCACAGTTTCAGATGATAGAAATTTCAAGATTAAGATATCAGTTCTTTCTGAGAATCATGAAGGTGACCTGTTTTAAGCCTGTCTTCTGGCTTCTAATGTTTTGCTGACAATCTTTCCTGTCCTTGGCTTGGTGAACCATCACCCTGATCTCTGCCTTCATCCTGACATGGCATTCTCCCTGTGTGCATGTCTATGTCCAAATTCCCTCTCTTCTGTAACACCAGTCATATTGAATTAGGGTTCCACTCCACAGCCGAATGACTTCATCTTAACTCATTACACCTGCAATGATGTTATTTCCAAACAAGGTCACATACTCAAATGCAGAGGGTTAGGACTTAAATGTAGGAATTTGCTAAAGAAGACAGAATTGAACCCATACAATGACTCTCTGTATTGACTTCAGTTACTGCTCAAAATATTGCTACATTTATCTTTAACTTATCACAGTCTACTTTCAAAAAATATTCTATTAGTACATAAGAAAGATAAAAACCTTACAACAGCACATTTCAAATTATCACACTTGCATCTTTTGTGCTATGTTTTACTTCTATACATGATACAAGAATAATTATAATGGTATTATTTTCCTTTTATTTTTGATGACAGTGACAGAGAGACAGCGAGAAGGACAGATAAGAACAGACAGACAAGAAAGGAGAGAGATCAGAACCATCAATTCTTCCTTGTGGCTCCTTAGTCATCTTAGTTGTTCATTGATTGCTTTCTCATATATGCCTTGACCAGGGTGGCTCAAGCCAGTGACCTTGGGTTTCAAGCCAGTGACTTTAGGCTCAAGCTAGCAACCACAGGGTCATGTTTATGATCCCATTCTCAATCCAGTGACCCCACACTCCAGCTGGAGAGCCACGGATCTAGCTGGATGAGCCTGCACTCAATGCAGTAACCTCAGATTTCAAATCTGGGTCCTCTGGATCCCAGTCCACTGTGCAATTGCCTGGTCAGGCACTATTATTTTCCTTAATAAGAGAAATGTCTTTTACAAAGTTAATAATATATATAATTTGTATATACTTATTAAATAAAAAATTTATGTATATATTATACATTTAACATAAATATTTCTATACATGTCAATATATTGTCACATGTATTTCACACACACACACATATATATATGTGTGTATATATATATAGACATATATTTACTTGAGGTGTCCTTCACCTTAAAAATAAACAGATACATACACATTTGGTATCACTTCCCTGAAATCTAAAAAAAAATTTACAGCATATCTGAAGTAAAGGTATTTTAGGGAAAAACTTGGCTCTTTTTTTTTTTTTTTTTTTTTTTTTTTTTTTTACAGAGACAGAGAGAGAGTCAGACAGGGACAGACAGGAATGGAGAAATGAGAAGCATCAATCATTAGTTTTTCTTGTGCATTGCAACACCTTAGTTGTTCATTGATTGCTTTCTCATATGTGCCATGACCACGGGTCTTCAGCAGACCGAGTAACCCCTTGCTTGAGCCAGTGACCTTGGGTCCAAGCTAGTGAACTTTTGCTCAAACCAGATGAGCCCACGCTCAAGCTGGCGACCCCGGAGTCTCGAACCTGGGTCCTCGGCATCGTAGTCCGATGCTCTATCCACTGCGCCACCACCTCGTCAGGCAAAACTTGGCTATTTTAATGGAGAAAAATGTCTTCATTTAAACTTCTCTTTGAGTACTATGTTTTGGGTATTAATTCTAGGTTGCAGATCTATGTTTTAGAAATTTAAAGATGTTACTGTGTTATATCATGACTTCCATGGCACATGATGAGACATTGGTCATCATTCATATCACTCAACTATATAATGTGCCCATTGCTTTCAAGAGTTTTCTCTTTGACTTTCAATATTATAACAGTGGGGACCTTTTTTTTTTTCATTTTCTGTTGCATGAGGTTTTAGAACTGTCCCTATATATTTCTGCATCACTGATTCCAAATCTGAAATCCACTTTTTGGTGCATGCACTAGTTTTTATGCAATTTTAATTTCTTTTTGTTACAGTTAATGGCATGCATTGGTTTTTAAATTGGAGTTAAAGGGCAACAACTCTTGGATTGAACATAATCACAAAGCAATTAATGTTTTACAAACATAACTTTTACATAATTGTAGTTGTATTTAAATGTAAAAAATTATTATCTGAAAAAAACACCCTCTTATTTTGTTTTAAGATTGAATCATGGCTTCTTCCAGTAGGTGTAAATGTAAGAATAGTCCTGACACCTTCTGATATATATGTGGCTGTTACACACTTCAACGTCAAAGGTACAATATTTCATCAATTGTGACACATGCATATATTGCCTATTTTCAAGTTCCCCTTGGCGATCAAGACAAAAATTGGGCTCCTCATATTGTGTGTCATAATTGTGAAGAAATGTTTCATGACTGGAAAAAAAGAAAATGCAAAGGAATGCCTTTTGGTATTCCCATGGTTTGGCGTGAATGTAAGGACCACTTCAGTCACTGTTATTTCTGTCTGATCCATACAAAGGGCATTGGCAAGAAAAAACAGCATATGATCACATATGCTAATATTGCTTCAGCAATACGACCTATCCCACACTATGAGACACTCCTGGTTCCAGTTTTCAATGGTTTTATTTCTTCCAAAGATGAAGAAAGTGAACATGGTGATCAACTGTATTTTGATAAGATGCATGATGAAATGGTTGTAGAATCTGAAGGGTCTTCTTCTGATGCCAAGCAATCCTTAACCCCTCAGCAGTTTAGCCAACCTGAATTGAATGACTTAGTAAGAGATTTGGGCCTATCAAAGAAAGCAGCTGAGTTTTTAGCCTCCAGGCTTCAAGAAAAGAATGTATTTCACCAGTCAGCTACTGTATCCCATTTCAGGAATCGTGAACAAATTTTTGTGGACTTCTTTTCTGAAGACAAACACTTTGTTTACTGTCATGATATCAGTAGTCTTCTCAGCCAGCTAGGTGTTACCACTTACAGTCCAACATAATGGCAGCTATTTCTTGACAGCTCTAAACGGAGTCTGAAATATGTTCTCCTATACAACGGTAATGTTTATGCTGCAGTTCCAATTGGTTATTCAACTCATCTGTGAAAAGATTATAATGACATAAAAACTGTCCTTAACTTTCTGAAGTATAACTGGATCATTTGTGTGGATTTAAAATGGTAAATTTCTTGCTAAGAAAACAGAGAGGTTTCACAAAGTATCCTTGCTTTCTGTGTTTGTGGGATAATCAAGCTCGGGAGAAACACTGGACACAGAAGGAGTGGCCGAAACGTGAAGGGATGCAAAATATTGTTAATGAACTTGTAGTTAATCAAGACAGGATCTATTTCCCTCCACTTCACATCAAACTTGGCTTAATGAAGCAGACTGTTCAAGCTTTGAATAGAGAAAGTGAATGCTTTCAACATATTATTTCTGCTTTCTCTGCCTTGTCTTTCAAGAAGATAAAAGCAGGTGTATCCGATGGTCCTCAAATTTGAACCCTCATACATGACTAAGAATTTGCCTGGAAGATAAATAAGGAGGAGAAAGAAGCATGGCAGTCTTTTGTGGTAATTACAAAGAACTTCCTTGGCAACAAAAAAGTAGAAAACTATGAACTTCTGGTTCAAAGGATGCTGTTGGCTTTCTGCAACATTGGATGTAACATGAGCATTAAGATTCACTTCCTGAACAGTCACCTTGATAAATTTCCCAAAAATCTTGGAGCTGGTAGTGATGAGCAGACTACTGCTGGAGCATCAAATGAGATTGTCTTCAACAAGTACACAAATGCAAGAACTACAAACACAAATTTTTGCCTGAATAGAATTTAAATATGTTTTATGCAAATTTTATGATTAAAATAAGTGTTTTTTTTCCCCTTTGATATACTTTAATGTATTTTTATTATTTTCTATTTCTGCAGGCATAAATAAAAGAACATTTTCATTCTCTTTGTTTCTTTTCTGGCCATTGTTATGTTTAGATTTATTTCATAATTTTTTTTAATAAATTTTTATTCATGTTAATGGGATGACATTTATATTTCAGGGTACATATATTCAAAGAAAACATGTCTAGGTTATCTTGTCATTAAATTATGTTGCATACCCCTCACCCAGAGTCAGATTGTCCTCCGTCACCCTCTGTCTAGTTTTCTCTGTGCCCCTCCCCCTCCCCCTAACTCTCTCCCTCCCTCCCTCCTGCGTCCTCCCTCCCCCCACCCCTGGTAACCACCACTCTCTTGTCCATGTCTCTTAGTCTCGTTTTTATATTCCACCAATGTATGGAATCATGTAGTTCTTGTTTTTTTCTGATTTACTTATTTCACTCCGTATGATGTTATCAAGATCCCACCATTTTGCTGTAAATGATCTGATGTCATCATTTCTTATGGCTGAGTAGTATTCCATAGTGTATATGTGCCAAATCTTCTTTATCCAGTCTTCTATTGAAGGGCTTTTTGGTTGTTTCCATGTCTTGGCCACTGTGAACAGTGCTGCAATGAACATAGGGCTACATGTGTCTTTACATATCAATGATTCTGAGGTTTTGGGGTATATACCCAGTAGAGGGATTGCTGGGTCATAAGGTAGTTCTATTTGCAGTTTTTTGAGGAACCACCATACTTTCCTCCATAATGGTTGTACTACTTTACATTCCCACCAACAGTGTATGAGGGTTCCTTTTTCTCCGCAGCCTCTCCAACACTTGCTATTACCCGTCTTGTTGATAATAGCTAATCTAACAGGGGTGAGGTGGTATCTCATTGTAGTTTTGATTTGCATTTCTCTAATAACTAATGAAGCTGAGCATCTTTTCATATATCTGTTGGCCATTTGTATTTCTTCCTGGGAGAAGTGTCTGTTCATGTCCTCTTCCCATTTTTTTATTGGATTGTTTGTTTGTTTGTTGTTGAGTTTTATGAGTTCTTTGTAAATTTTGGATATTAGGCCCTTATCTGAGCTATTGTTTGAAAATATCAGTTCCCATTTAGTTGGCTGTCAGTTTATTTTGGTATCGGTTTCTCTTGCTGAGCAAAAACTTTTAATTCTGATGTAGTCCCATTCATTTATCTTTGCCTTCACTTCTCTTGCCATTGGAGTCAAGTTCATAAAATGTTCTTTAAAACCCAGGTCCATGAGTTTAGTACCTATGTCTTCATCTATGTACTTTATTGTTTCAGATCTTATATTTAGGTCTTTGATCCATTTTGAATTAATTTTAGTACACGGGGACAGGCTGTAGTCGAGTTTCATTCTTTTGCATGTGGCTTTCCAGTTTTCCCAACACCATTTGTTGAAGAGGCTTTCTTTTCTCCATTTTGCGTTGTTGGCCCCCTTATCAACGATTATTTGACCATATATATGTGGTTTTATTTCTGGGCTTTCTATTCTGTTCCATTGGTCTGACTGTCTATTTTTCTGCCAGTACCATACAGTTTTGATTATTGTGGCCCTATAATATAGTTTAAAGTCAGGTATTGTAATGCCCCCAGCTTCATTCTTTTTCCTTAGGATTGCTTTAGCTATTCGGGGTTTTTTATAGTTCCATATAAATCTTATGATTTTTTGTTCCATTTCTTTAAAAAAATGTCATAGGAATTTTGATGGGAATTGCATTCAATTTATATATTACTTTGGGTAATATGGCCATTTTAATTATATTTATTCTTCCTATCCAAGAACAAGGAATATTTTTCCATCTCATTGTGTCTTTTTCTATTTCTCTTAGCAATGTCTTGTAGTTTTCGTTATATAGGTCCTTTACATTCTTTGTTATGTTTATTCCTAGGTATTTTATTTTTTTTGTTGCAATCGTGAAGGGGATTATTTTATTGAGTTCGTTTTCTAATATTTCATTGTTGGCATATAGAAAGGCTATGGACTTTTGTATGTTGATTTTGTATCCTGCGACCTTACTGTATTGGTTTATTGTTTCTAATAATCTTTTTGTGGAGTCCTTTGGGTTTTCGATGTATAGGATCATATCATCAGCAAAAAGTGATACCTTTACTTCTTCTTTTCCGATATGGATGCCTTTTATTTCTTTGTCTTGTCTGATTGCTCTGGCCAGAACTTCTAGCACCATGTTAAATAAGAGTGGAGAGAGTGGACAACCCTGTCTTGTTCCTGATTTAAGGTGGAAAGTCCTCAGTTTTACGCCGTTTAATATGATGTTGGCTGATGGTTTATCATATATGGCCTTTATCATGTTGAGATATTTTCCTTCTATACCCATTTTGTTGAGAGTCTTAAACATAAAATTGTGTTGTATTTTATCGAAAGCCTTTTCTGCGTCTATTGATAAGATCATGTGGTTTTTGTTCTTTGTTTTGTTGATATGGTGTATTATGTTAACCGTTTTACGTATGTTGAACCATCCTTGAGATTCTGGGATGAATTCCACTTGATCATGATGTATTATTTTTTTAATATATTGTTGTATTCGATTTGCCAGTATTTTGTTTAGTATTTTAGCATCTGTATTCATTAGAGATATTGGTCTGTAGTTTTCTTTCTTTGTGCCATCCTTGCCTGGTTTTGGTATGAGGGTTATGTTGGCCTCATAAAATGTGTTTGGAAGTATTGCTTCTTCTTCAATTTTTTGGAAGACTTTGAGTAGAATAGGAACCAAGTCTTCTTTGAATGTTTGATAGAATTCACTAGTATAACCATCTGGGCCTGGACTTTTATTTTTGGGGAGGTTTTTAATAGTTTTTTCTATTTCCTCCCTGCTGATTGGTCTGTTTAGGTTTTCTGCTTCTTCATGACTCAGTTTAGGAAGGTTGTATTGTTCTAGGAATTTATCCATTTCTTCTAGATTGTTGTATTTGGTGGCATATAGTTTTTCATAGTATTCTACAATAATTCTTTGTATATCTATGATGTCTGTGGTGATTTCTCCTCTTTCATTTTGGATTTTATTTATTTGAGTCCTGTGTCTTTTTTCCTTGGTGAGTCTTGCCAAGGGTTTGTCGATTTTGTTGATCTTTTCAAAGAACCAGCTCCTTGTTTTATTGATTTTTTCTATAGTCTTTCTGTTCTCTATTTCGTTTATTTCTGCTCTGATTTTTATTATCTCCTTTCTTCGACTGGTTTTGGGTTGTCTTTGTTCTTCTTTTTCTAGCTCCTTAAGGTGTGAAGTTAAGTGGTTTACTTCGGCTCTCTCTTGTTTGTTCATATAGGCCTGAAGTGATATGAACTTTCCTCTTATTACTGCTTTTGCTGCATCCCAGAGATTCTGATATGTCGTATTTTCATTTTCATTTGTCTGTATATATCTTTTGATTTCTGCACTTATTTCTTCTTTGACCCATTCATTTTTTAGAAGTATGTTGTTTAGTTTCCACATTTTTGTGGGTTTTTCCCCCTCTTTTTTGCAGTTGAATTCCAGTTTCAAGGCTTTATGATCAGAAAATATGCTTGGTACAATTTCAATTTTTCTAAATTTGCTGATATTGTCTTTGTGGCCCAACATATGGTCAATTCTTGAGAATGTTCCATGTACACTAGAGAAAAATGTATACTCTGTTGCTTTGGGATGAAGTGTCCTGTAGATGTCTATCATATCCAGGTATTGTAGTATTTCATTTAAGGCCACTATATCTTTATTGATTCTCTGTTTGGATGACCGATCTAGAGCCGTCAGCGGTGTATTGAGGTCTCCAAGTATGATTGTATTTTTGTCAGTTTTTGTTTTAAGGTCAATAAGTAGCTGTCTTATATATTTTGGTGCTCCTTGGTTTGGTGCATATATATTAAGGATTGTTATGTCTTCTTGATTCAGTGTCCCCTTAATCATTATGAAATGACCATTTTTGTCTCTGAGTACTTTTGTTGTCTTGTAGTCAGCATTATCAGATATGAGTATTGCTACACCTGCTTTTTTTTGGGTGTTGTTTGCTTGGAGTATTGTTTTCCAGCCTTTCACTTTGAATTTGTTTTTATCCTTGTTGCTTAGATGAGTTTCTTGTAGGCAGCATACAGTTGGATTTTCTTTTTTAATCCATTCTGCTATTCTGTGTCTTTTTATTGGTAAGTTTAATCCATTTACATTTAGTGTAATTATTGACACTTGTGGGTTCCCTGTTGCCATTTTATAAATTGCTTTCTGTTAGTTTTGTAACTTGTTTGATTCTTCTCTTTTGTTTTTCTATCATTTGTTTTTGTTTGTTTGTATTCCATACTTCTTTCTTCTGTTGCTACCTTTTTTAAGTCAAGTGTTTTTGTGGTGGTTTTTTCAAGGGTGGTTACCATTAAGTAATGAAAAGGGTACCTACCATATTCATTGTAGTACCCTTTCTTATGAGTATTTCTGCGCTTCATCGTCCTTTGCTACTGTTAATCTTCATCCTTTCTCCCCCTTTTTTTCTTGTGTTGTCACAGTTTAAGTTTGGTTTTATTGTTTTCTTGGTGGAGCTGTTACTTGTGGTTTTGTTTTCTTTTGTTCTTTGAATCTGGTTGGAAAACCCCCTTTAGTATTTCCTGGAGTGGGGGCTTTCTGATGATAAATTCTCTCATCTTTTCTGTATTTGTGAATATTTTTATATCTCCTTTGTACTTGAAGGATAGCTTTGATGGGTATAGTATTCTTGGCTGAAAGTTTCTCTCTTTCAGGGCTTTGAATATTGGGGTCCACTCTCTTCTAGCTTGTAGAGTTTCTGCTGAGAAGTCTGATGATAATCTAATAGGTCTTCCTTTATATGTTGTATTCTTCTTTTCCCTGGCTGCCTTGAGAATTTTTTCTTTGTCATTGGTTTGTGTCATCTTCATTATGATGTGCCTTGGAGTGGGTTTGTTGGGGTTAAGAAAACTCGGTGTTCTGTTTGCTTCTTGAATTTGAGGCTTTAGTTCTTTCCACAGGCTTGGGAAGTTCCCATCTGTTATTTGTTTGAGTATATTCTCCATTCCATAAAATAAGTGTTTTAATATGTTCTATTTCAAAATTGTAGACAAATTCTGATGCAATCATCTTTTAGTGTATTAGTGTATTTACTGTATTATATAAATTATTATATTTTCACAAAGATGATGCCGAAGAAGACATTCTACTTCATTATGTTAAACTAAACTTTGAAAATTTTACAATAAGATGACAACCTAAAATCTTGAATTGCAAAAAAAATTTTAGCTTACAGAGAAAAACTAATGTCAGATTTGAGATCAGCACACTCGAATTAGGTAAAAACAAGTGTTTTTGTGGATGCAACAAAATTTTTTTTACCCAGTGTTATACCTAGAGATATTTTTCTTTGTATTGATGTTGCTTAAAGTTCTCTGGCTTTTTGATCTATGGGTCAATGTTTTTCATGAATTTTATAAAATTATTAACTATCTTTCAAGTATCTCTTCTCTCCTTTCTCTTTTTTTACTAAAACTCCAATTAAACACAGCCCCATAGAAATCAGTTACTCTGTTATAGTTCTCCCTGTGTTTCAAGTTAGAAATTTCTATTGTCCTGTCTTTGTCCCAGTTCACTAATATTTCCTTTCATGTTAGGTTACTGATAAGCCCATGAGAAAAATTATTTATCTCAATGCAGTATTTTTCATTATTACCATTTACATTTTTTTTCATAATTTCTATCTGAAATTAGCCATCTATGCACACATGCTGTCCACCTTTTCAAATAAATCAATTAATATATTTATTGGAGGTATTTCAAATTCTGATAATTGTAATATCTTGGATCTGGGTCTATTGATTCCTTTCTCTCTTGGCAAAGGAGCACATTTTCCTGCCTCTTTGTGTATTGTGCATTTTTTGATTGAGTGTGAAGGTTGTGTTTAAAAAAATAATAAGGCCTGAGGTAAGTAAGATGTACACACAGGAAAAAATACATTCTGTTAGAACTGGTTGTTAGCATCATTGAGTCAAACTAGTTTAGGCAGGTGGTATAAGCTAAACTACGTCACCTGTAAATTCATGTTAAAGTCTGAACTCCTAGTACCTCAGAATAGGATTGTGGTTGAAGATAGTGTCTTGAAACATTTAATTAAGCTTGTGTGAATTCATTAATGTGGGTCCTAATATAATATTACTGGCATCTTTATAAGAAGAGGAAATCTGTGCACAGACACACACAGAGGGAAGATCTTGTGAAGACAGAGTCAAGACAGTCAGTGATGGGCCAGAGAAAAAGGCCTCAGAATAAACCAACTCTGATGATACTTTTTTTAAAAAATTGATTTTACAGAGAGGAAGGGAAAGAAAGAGTGAAGGAGAAATCAATTTGTTGTTCTACTTATTTATGCATTCATTATAAATACCCTGACCTGGGATTGAACCCACAACCTTAGTGTTGCAGAACAATGCTCTAACAAGCTGAACAGCCCAGCCAGAGCCCATGTTTGGTTCTTGAATAGAGCACCCTAAGCCCTGAACCCTTGAATTCAGTAACACTGGTACTAGTGCAAGGGTCCAGGGTGCCTGCAGGGTTTCTCTCAGTTCTGATCTAAACTCTCAGTGCACTGCTAGTGCCCTCTCCTGCTCGTTCTTCAGACTTCAATCAACCGGATCTCTGCATCTGTATCTCAGGAGACTTTCCTGTCAACTGTCCTCATCCCTCCCCCAGTGGAAAACAGACATTGACTCACTTGGTGAAGAGTACCTGCAGGGCTTCTACGTGTTCTCATTGCCCTCAATGGTGAGCAGGCTGCATGGCAAGTCTCAATGCTCTTATCCCTTCCCTTACCACACCTGCAACTCAGTGTTAAGTACAGCCTCCCGCCAATGCGCCTGAGATGAGGTTGGGGCAGATTGCCTCTGTCACTTGTTCAATGTAAGGCTCAGAATGCAAAAGCACTTCTCTTCGTTCTCATTCTTAACGCTGACTACCAGAATCAGTGTGCCTTTTCCTCCTGAGTACACTTCTCAGTTCTTACCCTCACCCCAATCTTTCTCAGGAGCTTGCAGTGAAGCCCCATGGATAGAAGATGGGGCGTGAGTAAAGATCCCCCTCATTGCTAGGGCTCCTAGGGATTCTGAATACCCATACCAGCCTACAGTCAGCATTTAAAAAATTAAAGTTCAGCTGTTTTATTTTTACTGCATCTGTAGTGGCTTCATCTTCCCACAGTTCACAAATGAAAGCAGCTGTGGGTCTGGTGCATCCCAGGAAAGGCTTGTCAAAGTTTAGATCTTAATGTCTGCAACTGCTCTGGCCTACCTCTTTGATGAGCTAAAATAGCTGATTTCGTAGAGAATTCAGTTTATTTTATTATTAGGTAGGGAGAGATAGTGTCTTGCAACATGGTACATTCTAAACAGAAACAGCAGACCCATCATGTTTGTTTTAATTGCTCTTTCTTATTTTCCTATTTCTTTATCCATTCATTTCATTTCATTCTTTATGCCTGTGTTTTCTTTGTTAATTGAATTGTATTGGAGTGACACTAGTTAACAAAATTATACAGATTTCAGGTGCCCAGTTCTACAACACATCTGTCAACCCGTCAAGTCTTTATCCACCTTCATTCATCCCCTCCATACCTTCCTCCACCTCTCAACACACTGTATGCCTACATGTTTTGATGATTCAATAGCCTCTATGTAGATTAAAGTTTTCATTATTTTTGGCCCTGGCCGGTTGGCTCAGTGGTAGAGCATCGGTCTGGCGTGCAGAAGTCCCGGGTTCGATTCCCGGCCAGGGCACACAGGAGAAGTGCCCATCTGCTTCTCCACCCCTCCCCCTCTCCTTCCTCTCTGTCTCTCTCTTCCCCTCCTGCAGCAGAGGCTCCACTGGAGCAAAAATGGCCCGGGCACTGGGGATGGCTCCTTGGCCTCTGCCCCAGGCGCTAGAGTGGCTCTGGTCGCAACAGAGCCATGCCCAGAGGGGCAGAGCATCGCCCCCTGGTGGGCAAAGCGTCGCCCCCTGGTGGGCGTGCCAGGTGGATCCTGGTCAGGCGCATGCGGGAGTCTGTCTGACTGTCTCTCCCCATTTCCAGCTTCGGAAAAATACAAAAAAAAAAGTTTTCATTATTTTTATAGCTACAAATTATCAAATGTTTAATAAGAAGGTACACTGATAAGGGCATTACACATATTGTGCCACTTAATTTTCAGAATAACTCTGCAATGAAAATATTTTAATGGTGCCCCTTTCCAGGTAAAATGGGTGTTAAGTAACTTGGGCAAGGTCACAGAGTTTGGGAGGGATAAATTAAGCCCAGGAGATTTAGTGTTATAAGGAGCTACTGACTAGTATATTGTTTTAACTTCCTAGTACACTAATACTTTTTGTTCTGTGCCCTTAGAACTTAGAATATGTGAAACATTTGCTTCTAGAGGACTATAACTCAGAAGTGATTTGCAATTGGCATTAATATTAGAATTTTGTACCCTTTTTTTTTCTTTATGAAAAGAAACATGGAAAAGGTAGAATGAATTTAGGACTATGTGTGAAATAAAGATTCAGTTTAAGTGTGAGTCCTTCCAAAACCCATTTTAAAACCCAAACTACAACATAGGTCCAGTTTTATTAAGTTATTACTTCAGGATTAAAGGAATAAGAAAAACTAGTTTATGAAGGCCCAGCTCTAAAACTTACTACGTGTTTGAGAACACATGTAATTAATTGACCATCCAAAGTGCAGTACATCTTTTTGTTATATGGAATAATACCTATAATCTCCACAGGGTTACTGCAAGAAACAAGTAAGATAATATATTTGAAGGCACATGTGAAAACCTGTAAATGACTTCTAAAATGTAAGATATTAACACCAATGTTATTACTGGGAAGCTCCAAACTTTAAAGCTATCAAGGTTATATCCTAAAAAAAGAAATGAGCCTATTAAATTGCCAATAGCATGGACTCGTATATAGAACATCAATACCAACCACATATGGGAGATCAACAGAGGTGAAAAACATTCTGGAAACCCACGAAGGTCATTTACCTCAGCCAATCATTACAATGTATTGATCATTTATATTTACACCCTTAAGGAAAGCAGTAAGAACTATGTGCAATTATGCTTAGAAAGAGAAAATAAATACAAGAACAAAAAAGTTGTTTGGGGGTAATGAGGCTCTGAAATGAGAGGGCATAATTAGCTTTCTGGTATAAAACATCAAGGACCAGTATCTAAGTTAGACTGGGACACAAGTTCATTTTTATCATGGGCTTAACCAGCATGACAGCAGACTGTACATCTAAAGGCTAAAGAAAGACTCTTCCTAAGCTTCCAGACAGGGGAAGAAAAAATTAAAATGGAAAGAGCAACACAGAGGGCAGTACTCTCATTGATTTTTAAACAATATATGCTTTGATGATGACTATCGCTTCCTTTTATTGACTTAAAAGAACAAGCTAATACTGAAGCAGATTTTACAGACTCAGTAACGTTCTCATTCTTACTGTGACTTTCATGATATATACAGACATTTTATTTAACATGAAAAACTGGTCAGGGCCTTAAAATTTCTAGTACACACACAAAATGTTGTTTTCTGAACAATAATTTTAAAAATGGGAAACATTTCCTAGTATCATTATTTATAATAAAATAATGCGTATAGGTATAGTCAAATACAAATGAGAGAAGCAATAATCTAAATCAAGAGTTAAATGTGTTCTTACTATTAGCAATTATTTTTGAGTGGGTGTGTGTGTTGTAAGAAGTTGTCTAGATATTTTGCTACATAGTTACTTTATGGACACCTCATTGATATACCTATATAAATAATTATTTTTAAGTAAAATAATACTTGTTAAATTGTTCTTTTTGAAACTGATTTCGGCTTTTTTAAGGTAACAAATGTTACGTTTTAGCAATTGATTTCTAATTTTAATTATTTTTTTCTTCCTCTAAATAGTTATTCTAGTCAACATAGGTTTAATAACCATTTTCTATATGCCCAATATATGGTTCTATTTTATAATTTTTATTTCAGCACTGCATAGGATGCAGGGACTACGAAAGACAATAAACAAGAGAAAGCAGTTAAAAATCCTTCCAATGGTCTACCTCAGCATTTCCCAAACATTGATCTACAGAACACCAGTCTCATCAGATACTAACAGATAGTCCATGAGAACGGATTCATGGTCAAAAGCTTTTTTAAAATGCTGTCATAATCAACATTAAATATGTTTCTTCATTGCATAACTTCTCAAAGCACTAATGTACACTGTAAATCTATAAGAGGTGATACAGTATGCAGCCAAAATTTATTTGACCTTAGAAACTTTTTATTATTTTTTCCCAGAACACTCATTAATATCTGCCTGGATATGACTATTGCACAAAACTGCATTTAGAAAGTGCTGATGTGGGTAAGTCAGGATTAGGGAGATGCTACTAGAAACACCGAGACATGTACAAATTCACTAAGTATGGCAAAGAAACAACTACAACAAGAAAACTTCCAAGAGTGCTATAAAAGAGTACAAAAGAGAAGTGCTAGTCAAAGTAATTGCCAAGTTATTTGTAGCTTGACATGTGGGAAAATAACGGAATTACCAATTTAACTTGAGACACTGATAGGTATGCCTGCCATCCATTACTTCATTTGTTTAATTGTGTAATAAATATTCATTTAAAATTCAGAACTAGTTAGGCCATCAACATGGCTGGTGAAGAGAAAGTTTTCCTATTTCATTCATATTGAACTATGATAAGTCTAAAAGATAATGTAAGTAGACATCTTTCAGGATACCTGTCCACCTCCTCTCTGAGAACTACTACCATCAACACTCCTGACCATAAAAGGATACCATATTTACACAGGCACTTTGCACATATTCATACATCTACCACATGACCAAGATTTACAACCTTGCCCAAGCACTCCTTCCTGTTTGGGTAGCTGGCCTTGGTAGGTTTGTCAAATTGCAGATGTACAAACAGAATTTCTATGGGACGTTTTGGGCCATTTGCACACATTTGCTGTAAAATATATTTAACACTGAGTAAATCAGAGTGATAAAAAGAGAGAGGATTATAAAGAAATGAAGGAAAACAGAGAGAGTGAGAGGAAGGGGAAAACATACAGCTTTCTGGGTCCCTGATATCTGTACTATTCTTTATTCCAGGGCATTATAAAGTCAGCTGACAAAACAATATTTTTCCAAAAAAGAATGATTTTTCAATCAAGCTATTCCTTACTAAAATCTTATTACTTTCAGTAAAAAGACATACGACCAATACAGAAATGTTATACATATCATTTCATATATGCAGTTGTAATAATGTCAGTAGTAAATAAATTACTTCATCTTTTAAGTAATACTATATTCATTTAAAAGGTTAAAGTATGACTAGATATGTATAAACATACTATAATAATTTAATGGCCCATTCATTTCAGGAAACTGGGATAAAATACTATTGTAGTCACTATAGTACATTAAGATCTATAAAAAGTATAATATCCTTGAAGTACTAGAGTAATACTTCACATTTAAACATGGTGGAAATGCAAAATACAAAGAAGAAGAGATCTGTCATGTTGCTCTCACTCTGGGGTGTTAAAATGGTAGTACTGGGAGGCATTCACCCAAAGATTGGCATGAATTCTGTCAACAACTTAGCATAGTAATTGATGCCGAATTCAGAATGTTTAGACAGAACTGATTAGAATTAGTCTCTACAGAATATCATGCCAACACATGGATACAATTAGGACACATGTTCAGTGCAAATGACTCTGATCCTGGCAGTCTATTGAGTTTTGGATGGATCCAAGTTACTTGGATTCTTTTTAAAATGAAGGAAATATAGTAGTATTTCAGATATTAGTATTTGATGGCACTGCATAATGATGGAAGATGTATATTGTTAAAGTACAAACAGAAGTTTTCAATGTAATAATAAGGGCAGAAATAACTAATCTCACCAGGTTGCCATGAAGACACAAACAATTCCACTCAGTTCTAATAGTATCAGCATCAGCTGTTTATGAATGTGCAAGTTTCCTTTCAGAAATGAAAATGAATCTTTTCTATATCTACAGCGACTTGAACTCAAAGGAGTTTCTAAAGTCTCTATCTGCAAATGGTACATTTCACTCATTGGCACCTTACTAAAGCCTCGCTCTTTCAGAATTAGGCAAGTATGAGAGCAAGGAAGGTCTCAAGTTCCTTAGGCTCAGAGGCTGGCATACAGGCAAGGGGGTGTTTGCTTTACTGGAAAAGGTCATGTAAACAAAATAGTTACCACTAACATGCATTTGTAGCACTTATTTTGGGTGTTTTATATACTATCAAAAAGAGCAATATTCAATTTTGTTTTTAACATTCTCAAACAGGACTGTCCCGAAGTTATATTTTGAAGTAGGAAAAGTTGAGTTTTGGGAAAGCAGTCCTGAACCTTTTTTACAGCTGTCTCTTTGAGAAGTGAACACTGTAACTTAAACTCTTATTCTTCAATTATAATTAAATTAAAGTTATCATCATTGAGGTGCATAATTGCTAAATGAAATTACTTAATGAAGCCAGCCATGAGTAGACCGTATTATAAATACTCATTATTCCTCAAGAATGCCTGTGTTTTAAAGCAACACTTTATCAAAGAATTCAAAACATGCATTATTTTCATCCTAGTAATCATGAATTCACTGTGGTAGTAGTTGGAGGTTGTGACAGTAGGGCTTATTAGATTGGCCATGCAGGGCAATTGTTAAGGACAGAAAGAGTCTGGGATCAGGCTGCTTCAATTTGTATCCTGGCTTTACTACTTCATACCTGTGTGATTATTGGCCAACTTATTTAACCTCTGTGTCAGATTTCTCAAATTGTAATAAGAGACAATAATAGTACTTATTATTTGGCTGTTATGAAATTAAGTAAATTAATAGCAAGCCTAGCACATAACATAAGATGGTTATATTACATATAGGCTGCTATTATTATTTTCATTATTATTATGCTGTGAGCCTCTTCCTACCATGCTATCAAGTTAACTACACAAAGAGCTACCATGTAATACGCACTGATTTGGTCCAAGAGTTACCATTAGCTAGGTTCGCTCCCTAGGTATACATACCCTTGTTTCTGTTTCAGCCCTATGATCTCCTGTCCTAAACAGTCCAAAAATAAGGTCAAGTAAGAATGGAAAATTTTAGTAGAATAGTAGAATTACAATGCCTCTTGATACATGGGAAAAATTAAAAAAAAGTATTATTATTAATCAGGAGCAATAAAAAGATTAAAATAATAAACCACCGTAATATAGTATATCAATATTGAGGGTGGTAAATCAAAAACAAATACAATTGTGTACTATTTTGCCAGATATGTTGTAGGGTGAAAAGTATTTCAACTTCCATTTAATTTTTACATAAACTATCTATTTGTATTTTCATTCCCATTTTAAAGATTAAGATAGTAAAAACTGGAAAGATTAAATAAATGTAATTTCACTGATAAATATTGTTATTTAGATATTATTTAAATAAGGTCTGTATCACTTTAAAGTTTGTGTTCTTTCATTAGCCCTAAACTACTTCCCCAGTTTGCTTTCATAAAGTTATAATAGAGAATAGAATTAGAATGTGAGTAACTTATAAGCATATATTAGGAAACATAATCTTAGACCTGAAATAAAATTTTTAATTAACAGCTAATTATTTTGCTGTTCTTGATCACTCTTGAGGAAGAAGAAATTTTACTACTTCAACCTTGCCACAAGGTGGACAGTACAAAGAGTATACTATAACATATAATCAGATAAGAAAAAACATTACTTTTACCAAATTTGTAGAGATCATAAGTACTATAAATTGAGACCAACTTAGTTTTTACATAGCTTTGTGTTTTTAGAAATATGCTGAATTTTGAATTATATGAAAGCAAGAATACTTAATGGTAAGTGTTTTATTCCAAATCAATAGATATTTAGAGAAAAGAAAATGGACTTAAAGACACACAAGGCAAAAGATATTCTGCATAAAACATTCATTTAATTACTATCACAATATTTCTGAGTAAAATGAGTCATTAAATCATGGAAAAAATAAATTAGTTCTTTCTTTAGATTAAAAAAATTATTTAATACCTCTACACATAGTTTTCTCACTTGATATGTAAAATAAAATGTCCTGCAAACATATATCTAACTGTAAAATCCTGAAAAAAGACACAACTTAATGGCATTTAATTTACTCTTCAAATACTTAGAGTTTTGCTTGATAGTTACACATGTGCAGAAACACTTGATCTTTATTCTATGGTACACAGAAACAGAGCAAAACAAAATACTGTCAATTCATGCAATCATTTCTCCTTATGTATTTACTGTTAACAATTAGTTTTAAAGATATAACTAAAAAAGCCCATATTCACAATTTGATTTAGCTTTATTCCTCCTTCAAATCCCTTATAACATCTCTGAGAAATCTTGCTTACCACACCCCTGCTGAAAGATGTGCTGTACAAGTGGGATCTCCTATCATTCTAAATGGACCGCATTCAAACAAGTTCTTAGGTTTGTATTATTCATCTTGATACATCTGCTCAAACTCTCTTAAAACTATAAGGTCTGTGAAAGGACAAATGATCTATATTCAAATTGTAAGATACTCAAATAAAAAATGAGAAACATCTAAGCAGAAAAAATTAGCACAAAGTACTTAAAGTTTATAAACTAAGTACATTTACATTTTGTTTATCCATTCATGAATTTTTATCAAGGACTCTTCCAAATACCCTACTTAAATAGCAACCTGGCCTACCTGTGCCCCAAACCTATAATATGTCTGGTTTGTTCACTGCTTTATTTACTATTTTAAATTATATCAAATACCATAGAAATGATTATCAAATGGATGACTTGTTGAAAAACAATGCCTTAATATAATTATATATCAGGTTCAAAGTTCGGATGGCATTGTTTCATTTTCCCCATTTTATTTTCAACATGTAAAGTTCATTTGGGTCCATATCACAACCCAGGCCATTTTTCAGAGTAATTTCTATTTTTCTGCTTCAAAGATAGTAAGTTATGCACACTTCAGAAAAAGTTGCAAAAGCATAGAATATCAATAAACTTTTATTTTTTTTTACTTTTTTTTAACCTTTATTCATTTTTAGAGAGAAGAGAGAGAGAGTGAGAGAGAGAAAGAAGTTGGTGAAGAGTAGGAAGCATCAACTCCCTTATGCGCCTTGACCAGTGATCTTAGCATTCCAGGATGACGCTTTATCCACCGAGCCTTTATCCACACGTCTGGCTGTAAACTATTTTTTAATCGTTTTTCATTCTGGGATGAAAGGACTGGATACTGAGCAGCTAGTTTTAGATTGAACAGCTAATTTTCTCAATTTTTGCTTAATTCTTCCTGCGAAGAATGGCATCATCCTAACTACTATATGGTATGGACGAACTAGCCATTGAGGAGGAGAAGGGTGTAGAGCACTACAGTTAAAAATAATTCTACACTGCTTTAATTTCAATTAGAACTCCTTTGCATATATATGAGCAGTATGACTTTGGAAAACATTTAAAAATTTTCTCTGGTCCAGTTTTTAAATGGAAGCAAAATATTTTATCCACACAAAGTAAACACCAGAATGCCTGGCACACAGAAAATATTTAGTAAATGCTAACTATTCTTTTTATTTTCCATTATCATCACTGCATTATTATTTTCATTATTATTTTCCTGCCACATACATTTTTAAAAATCCTAAATGATAAGACTAAATTTGTGACCAAAACCTGAGAGGAAATGGGAGGTAATTATGAGAATGCTACGATATGGAACCCAATGCAAACATTATATGGACATTGTTTCAATCTAACAGTCATAATACCAATATTAATAATGGTTTGGATCAGTATTTTTTATTGTAACAGAATATTCCCAATCTGATTATAGAAGAATGTATAGAAATTTATTAAACAAAATAAACACATTTGGCTTACTAAATCAAGTCAATGCTTGTATAATAACTTTTCTTTAATAAACAACTTTTCTGGCAATATTTAAAAGATGCACAGTGCAAACATTTTCTTTGTTTTGTACACATGACTCAAACTTTCTTCTGTAAACTCTCAGAAAATGTTGAAAGCAACCCTGTTTTGATATAAATATCTCGGCAACAGCCACAGACATGAAGGTAGCCTCTTGATGAATAATTACTGTGTTTTAATTATCTGCCTAAAATTTTGCTTACAAGTACAGACGCATATGAAAACAGCAATTTCTTCTACCCTTAGTCTTCATTTGAATAAATTCTGTAGGTAAAGAGTGGCTTTTTCCTCTTTTAAAGCAGGAAGAAGAAAGTACAACAGGTTTTTTCCTTAAATTTCAAATTTCACACCAAAAATTAAAACTGTACCAAAACACACACACACAAACTGCCTTGTTGTACTCAACTTAATTAGTTCTGTTGTCCTGGTGGTGACAGTAAGTACAATACAAGGAAATTAGCTGTTTAAAAGAATTAAGTAAGTATTACAAAGCAAGAAACAAAACAAACCAGTAGTGTTGGTTATACTGGGAACAGTTAATATACAAAGACTTTTTTTTTATTAATGTTAGGATCATACTGTATTTTTAAAAGTTGAGAGAACAAGGGAACGTATTAACATATATGATAACATCCCAATATAGAACATTTTTTAAAAATCGAACAAATCAAAATTTAATAAAATTTCCTTTTCTATTCAGATTTTACTAATTTACCATGAAATATACTCTCACAATTATAAACACTAAGAACTCTCCAGTAAAACAACAGTTTCGTGAGATCTGCTGGGAAGAGAAAGGGTGCAGTATATTTCTTAGAAATTATCAGTTATTACTATTTGTTTGTCATTACTCTTCTTGTTTAAATATCAGACAAAAATTTAATCTGGGATAATTTCATTGCATACTTTAGTCTTTCATTGACCCGTTATCAAATAAACTACACAATAGAGAAGAAATACAGTTGAACAAAAAATATTCTTAAAATCATAATAATTTTAGATATGAACTATCCAAAAAGAAGTATAGGTAAGGTATTCCATTAGCTATACTATACACAAAAGGAAAAATTAAGTTTGTTAAACTGTTTCCTTGTCCACTACTGCGGAGAGATGAAGGGAAGAGGGAAAGAGCGAGTAAGAGATATTGAGTAGACTGAAGTACTTGAGTTTCTCTGTGAGTCTGGCTTATTAAATATATTTTTATTTTATTTACACCTTAAAAAGATCTGGTACTAGCAATCCTTTAGACCTTTAGATGGGGTTAGTTTTAGGCTTTCTGCAATATCAGTTTAAAACTGAAATTTCTCAGATCTGATCAATTAGTACTCATTCATCTACTTTCCAGCTCCCCAAATTACCTACCTGTTGTCTCCCTTATTTTGCATGCCATTGTTGCAAATTATATATCTTAGAATTTTTTTTTTGGTTTGGGAAACTTTTTATTTCTCCTTCAAATTTTTTTTAATTTTAATGGGGTGACATTGATAAATCAGGATACATATGTTCAGAGAAAACATCTCCAGATTATTTTGACATTTGATTATGTTGCATACCCCTAACCCAAAGTCAAATTGTATTCTGTCACCTTCTATTTTGTTTTCTTTATGCCCCTCCCTTCCGCCTACTCCCTCCCTCTCCCCCCACCTAACCATCACATTCTTGTCCATGTCTCTGAGTCTCATTTTTATGTCCCATTTATGTATGGAATCATATAGTTCTTAGTTTTTTCTAATTTACTTATTTCACTCCATATAATGTTATCAAGGTCCATCCATGTTATTATCCAATGTCATCATTTTATGGCTGAGTAGTATTCCATAGTATATATGTACCAAAGCTTTTTAATCCACTTGTCCACTGACGGACACTTGGGCTGTTTCCAGCTCTTTGCTATTATAAACAACACTGCAATAAATATGGAGGTGCATTTTTTTTTTGAATCAGTGATTTATTATTCTTAGAATATATTCCTAAAAGTGGTATAGCTGGGTCAAAAGGCAGTTCCATTTTTAATTTTTTGAGGAATCTCCATACTGTTTTCCACAGTGGCTGCACCAGTCTGCATTCCCACCAGCGGTGCAGGAAAGTTCCCTTTTCTCCACATCCTCTCCAGCACTTATTCTGTGTTGTTTTGTTGATGAGTGCTATTCTGACTGGTGTGAGGTGATATCTCATTGTGGTTTTAATTTGCATTTCTTTAATGATTAGTGATGTTGAGCATTTTTTCATATGCCTATTGGCCATCTGTCCTCTTTGGAGAAGTGTCTATTCATTTCTTTTGCTCATTTTTTGATTGGATTGCTTGTCTTCCTGGTGTTAAGTTTTACAAATTCTTTATAAATTTTGGTTATTAATCCCTTATGAGACGTGTTGTCAAATATGTTCTCCCATCTTTTTTAATGTAATTTTAGTTTGTGTTTAATAAGGGAAAAAATTTAGTTGTATGAGTTAAATATCACATTTTTCGGGAAGTGCTCATTTGTACACATACATTTTCAGTATTGTTAAGAAAGTCCCCAACTTTTTTTGAAGAAAAAAGCGTAAAGCCAGCCGTATACATATGCTGGCCATATATAGTGAGCCAGCCATATATACAGGGGTCCTTGGGTTGAAACACAGTTTCTTTCCTACGACAGCGATGTAACCCAAATTTTGGTGTCAAAACACACCCTAGCTAACACAAACAGAACACTTGTGCTTTCAACAGTCCAAAATGACATAGGTAAGTGTACTTGGTGGATGCCAACTCCCTCACTCGTAGGCCACATTACTGCATATTCTTCTGTCGCGCCCAACCAAACTAGTTCATCCACATAGTAAGTATGACATTAATGGTGTAAGCCAAATCTGTCATGTCTTATTTTCTTTAAGTTTTTATGGGAATGAGCATTGTAAACTTGAAATGTAGTATGTTGAGACTGTCATAACCCAAGGACCTCCTGTATATACTTATATGTACACACATCTATATGTATATACAAACATAAATGCATTTATAGTAATATATGTATGCATTTCTAAAAATGTAGAGGAAAATATCCTAAATTACTTAAAAACATATTTTAATTGTTTTTCACCTATAACTTTATTCTGCTGTACTCTTTCTACGGGTAAAAACTCCAAAAGAAACTCAATGTAGGTGAACTTTTAATTATTTGCTCATACAAAGAAATTTTTGCTTAGTCTGCAGTACCCTCCAAAAATTAAATTTCACTACTCCAGAATGTAAAGTCTTTTTGGTAGGACATGTCACTTTAAAAGGAGTTGACACAGTTTGAGTAAAGAAGCAAAGAAATATAATGAGCTAAGTATCAGCCTCAAGAACTTTCAAGTGTGAACTGCAGTGACTACAGTGGCTCTGTCTGAATGGCAACCTGGTGGCCAGAAAGCAGCAATAAGCCACCTTGTGAGTTTCAATTATAAGCCAGGACGACTTAGAATACCAGGGGAAATCTGAATCAAAGATATCAAAAGTTGCTATAAACCCAAAAGTATGTGACATAAAATTACATATTCTGCAAAAACCAGGATATAAAAACTACTAACAAGAAAGAATGTTTCAAATGTGGATATCAAGTAGCACAGAAATTTCTTTAAATAATAATTTCTATATCTCCAAAAAAAATTATTTCTTGCCATTGATTTCTAGGAAAAAAATGTACTTGGATTTATTTGTTTATGAAAGATTACAATAAAAAGAACAGGTAGAAAGAACAAAGGAGATTTGTGAGGAAGAGAATGTATATATTGATATTTAATTAGTAGTAACAACACAACAGAAAAAAAAACAAATTGGCTTTTTTTGTGAGTTTAGACCTAATAATGGTCCCAAGGAAAAGTGGAATGTGATTTTCAATATAAAAACAATACAATGAAAGAAGAAAAAAAAAAGAATAGTATTATAATAAAACATTGCAAAGCCTACAAGGTGGTTGGTAGATTGCAAAGATAACCAAAGGCTTTTCTTACCACTGTATAAATAATCAGTTTGCAAATGGAATCGCCCGACTACTCCCATAAAATGAAGGAGTGCCTTTCTCCATAAATTGTTTCTTGCATTAGCCATATGACTTACTTTGGTTAATGGTTAAAAGAAAAAAAAGGGGGGGGGCAGTTGAGCAGAGATTGAAAAGTGCTTGCACTTCAGGCCTTGATCTTGCAGCAGTTTGGAACCTTGAGATCACCTTACAAAAAAGCCTGTGAATCAGAGATCAAGGAAAGCTCAGACAAGCAGTTCCATTGGATCCCTCCAAATCTCCCAACAAAATGAATCACTCTGCAAACTGCTGCAGATATGGGTTGAGGCCATTCTAGGCCATCCAACTCCAGCCTAACAGGCCCAGGTCAGATCAGAACCACAAAACTGACCAACAGAATTAGGCCTTTGATAAATATTTATTGTTTTAAGACCCCCAAGTTTTGGAGTGATTTGTAAAATAGAAACAATCGATAAAGTAATTTTATGCACTGTCTTAGTTTGATTAAAATTTAGAGGAATAAAAAAATAACTATTAAAAATAATAAAATAGTTTCTATTAAAAACATAAAATAGCCTGACCTGTGGTGGCACAGTGGATAAAGATGTCGACCTGGAAATGCTGAGGTTGCCAGTTCGAAACCCTGGGCTTGCCTGGTCAAGGCACATATGGGAGTTGATGCTTCCAGCTCCTCCCCTTCCTCTCTCTCTGTCTCCCCCCCCCTCTCTGTCTCTTCCTCTGCTCTCTAAAATGAATAAATAAAAATAAAAATTAAAAAAAAACATAAAACAGATTTCTTCACATTTACTCTGTTTCATATCTCTGGGCTTCTGCTAAAGCAAAATCTTCTTACTTGGCTAACTTTTCCAAAGTAGAATATTTCTCAAGAAGGTTCCTTCAATTTGAAGACTGAGCTAAAAGTGTCTTTCTGGATTCCAATAGAAACTTAGTAACACCTCAAAATTCAATGTCTTATAATTTAAGCTGAAATCATCAGTTGATATGACTTTTTCCCTCATTAGACTTTAAACTCTTCAAAGTCAGAAAGATGCCCTATTGTCATTAAAGCACTAATACTTCATGTTCTGTATTAAATATTTTTAAATAGCAGATAGTGAATTTACATCATGAAGCTGAATTTACTAGTAAATTATTAAATTTGGCTGATACAGAACCGTCAGAGAAACCCTAGGTTGGTAATGGAAGTAAATGAATAGTTAGGATTTATAATAAGTTAACAGAGAAGAAGTTGAGGCTTTTGCCAAGGAAAGGAAATATTAAGGATGTGTTCAGAATTCTAGCTACATCAATATGACTCACAGTTCAAGAAATAAAAAGTAGAGCTGCTGATCAGGAAACACTAAAGTGACATGAGTCAGGGTCACGTGTTGTTTGAATTCTTTGCTGTGTCTTACTTGACCATTTTATACATGGAACAGCTTTTAAGAAAATGTTTCTTTCTCACTGAGCAGCAAAGATGCTTGCCTTACACAAAGCACTCACAATAATTTTGAGGAGAAATCAAGAGTTGGAAAAATCAGTCAGTGATCGCTGAGAATAATGAGAGTAATTAAAGTCCTAAAAAGAAAGTGTTCATGAAATAGCTTTAGAGAAAATAAGTGCTTTTGGGTTATGAAGCTTAAAAAAATGTAAATACTGCAATGGAGAGAAAGGCTAAAGTGGAAAAAGATGAAAATAATTAAAATATAAATGCACTCAATAATAACCAAAAATTCTAAGACCAGCATTTGTCATAAATAACATATATATCAAAATTGATAGCCATCATATTAAATAAAAATGTTCTATTTTTTATATATAAGGTTATATTTTAAAAATAGAGAAAATATCATTCTAAGGAACAATGCAGACCATCTGCATTTTGTGCTCAAATCCCTTATGAATCAAAACTAATTAATCCTATGAAAACACCACTGTGAGTCTAGATTTTTAGAAAATATAATATACAAAAAAATACTCATTGTATCATAAAAACAAGATTTTATTTTAGGACAAATTCAGAAATTACAGTATCATGTTTAAGTATTGCAAATCTATGTGTATGAATTATTTTTTTCTTCCAATTCTGGATACCAAAATAAGTGAATATAATTTATATATAACATAAATAAATAAAAGCAACAGTCACTCTATAGTATGAAGAACAGAACTGAAAGTCAGTGTTATAAATCCAGTTAGTATTAGAAACTCGAGCTTCTCTTCCAATTTCAGGTATCAATTAAAATGATAAAGGAAATCTTTGTCCACATAGGAGGTTGTAGTCAATGTTTGAATAGAGACCACTTTCCAACTAGCAAAATAGCACTGTTTAAAAAAAGAATTTTTAACCAATCAAGCTGTTATTGAAAAAGAAGCTTTCTCTTGTAGTCTTTGTGTTGCTTAAAATTCTACAAAGCTTTTAAGGACAACAAAATTTAAATTCCTTTCTGTTGATTACTGAAGTGAAAAACAATCCCTGATAGTGATAAAATTGTTTTGCCCACTGAACTATTCAATAGCTTTTACTCTCAAAATAAAAATTATGCATGGCCTTAAATTATACTTTAAAATGTTAATTGTATGAGTTTTAGGCATCGACTGCTTAAAAAACATTTCTAATAATGTTTTTGTTTGCAACATATCCTAAGTCACAGTTATTAAGAAACTACTAATCGTACTGATCAAATAAGTTATTCAAATCCACGCTTTCTTTTCCTACAATTTATATTGTCAAACTTTAAAAAATAAAAAAAAATATCTGTACCATTTTCACTCAATGTTTAATTTCCTCAAAATTATAAATGTGGTCTTCACTATATTTTAATATCTTTCCTGTGATTCAATGAAATACCGAGTTTTGTTGAAGCATGTTCTCAGATGACTCTCCGAGGTACACATCTCCTACCCATTATTTCCTATAGAGAAAGTTTGTTCCTTATATCAAGGTGTTTCTAAAGGATTTTGAATGGAACTCTGCCTTAATTGCAAGTAGTAATGAGTAAAAAATCAGACTGATAAATTTCAATATATATATTCAATTATAAAACCCCCTGAAACATCTTTCAATGTAAGCCACAACTTTACACACACACACACACACACACCTCACTAAAGTCTATGGAAATCTTTCCATTAACACTGCTATTACCTTAGCTTGAGCCTTCATAATTTATTATCTCTACTATAATTTTCCAAAATGTGTTACTCTCAATTAGGGTCCCATAAAAGAAAGAAGCTATAATCTCCAAAGACATTCACTGTCTGTACAGAGCTAGCTTCTCCCTTATACATTTAGTAATGGTACTACCAATGAATCATGGTTGGGAAAATTGCCAAAGACTCACTCAGTTTACAATAGGGTTTAATTTTCTCACAGACCAGTTGAGAGATTCTAATAAAATATTAGACCTACTGAAATTCAAGAGTGTCATACAAAATTGGATGGGTGGCAGTGGACAGGAAGAAAAAAAGTAGATGGTTCTGTTGTCAATCATGTGTACAAAATTCTATATGACATGCTCCCATCTGAGAGGTTCAGTTGCATATAAACACACTAAATTTGCTAAGTAGTTCTATTAATAATAATTATAGTAATAATAACACAAATAATAAACCTATTTAGCTTTATCTAAATTATCATATCTAAATCATACCTCATTGTACAATCCCTTTTCACATACACTCAATAGACATCCCCCCAGTGTTATGCTGAAAAAACTTTGAAATTCTACTTTCTCACATTGTTTCCCTCCAACATAGTAACTATAGTCTGGCCATAAAAATCATTAAAAAATTAAGAAAAAAGCCTGTTCCAGTTATATTTTCTTGCTTAAAATTATTTTACAGCTTCCTATGACCTAGAGAATAAGATTTAAAAATGTATCCTCTAATCTGTTATTATAAAACATAATTCATTCCCTCTTTCTCTATCAGAGCCTGCTGCCACTGTTTCATATCTCTCTCTCTTTCTCTCTCTCTCTCTCTCTCTCGTCCTTTCCCTCTCTATCTCTCTCTCTCTCACACACACACATACTCATGAGCAAGCTCAAACAGAATATACAAATTCTTTCTCATATATGTATTCTTTTTTCTCTTTCAATGTAACTAATCAACAAAACTCTATCATATTTTAAAATTTAATTTAAAGAGTATCACTTTTTCAAAGCTTTACCTTAACATCACAAGGCCGTTCCCTTCTTCGTTCCCTTAGAGCCTTGTACTGCATTCTAGTTTAGCACATAATTGATTAAATATTTTTAGTTGCTCTCGACTCTCTCTAGATGGTGAACCCCTGAGGGGCAGGGCATATACTCTATTAATCTTTTGATACTTAATGTTCAAGATAACTTAATAATTATTATAAACAAATACAGCAATCATAATTCAAAATAATGATAGATATCCTAAAATCTTCATCCTTAGACATACTTCAAATTAATATCAGTTTTTGTTTTCTTTCAAGCTATAATTATTTCATCATTCTCTAACAAATGAATAGCTTTCTTTCATTACAAAAAGTTCTTCATAAAAGTATCTAAATTCTGAGATTGCTTTTAGAAAATTTCCTATTTTGGTTCTAATGGAAAAGAAGGACAATACATTCTTTCTTGTTTCACATCTTTCACATATTTTTATGCCTCTTATGTTCCAGGCACTGTTTTAAACACTGACATCTCACAATGAGCTAAAAATACTCAGCTCCTACCCTCACAGAGCTGATATTTTAACTGAGTGAGGCTAAAAGAAAATTTAAAAATATTACATTATAATAAATGGTAATCATGTCTGAAAAAATAAATCAGATGGAGAGAGAATGAGTGTGTCCGATGGACAGGGATGGTGACTGCTCTTTTAGATGGAGAGGTCAAGGAAGGATTTTTGACAAGGTGAGTTTTCAGCAGAGATTAAAAAGAGTGAGCTTCATTCCAGATCCATATGTCCTTTCTTGGCACCCTGCATTTTCTTTCTCACAGATTTACTTTAATTCTCTTAGCAATAGGGTGATTACTAAACTAAAGGGTGCTTTAAATCTAGTGTGGCTTGTTGAGACTTACAGAAACTGGCCTTGATATTTTAGTCATCAGAATCCTGGTTCATTGCTCACATCCTGCAGTGAAAGTATTTGCAGTAGAAATGAATGGAGTTCTGAATAAGAAGTGACCTTAAGCATCAGCTGCCTCATGGCAGACAACAGCAGTTGCTTAACAAGATCAATCATTTTCTAAACTGCATGCTATAAAGTTTGGAAAGAGATCCTTCTGAAGTTTGCCACTTAGGATGAATTCAGTTTTGTTTTTGTTTTGTTTGGTTGTTTTTTGACATTCTTCTCAATGTAAGCATGCATAAAGCTATTAGTGAGAGTATCTTAATGCAACCTTTGAGACTTCCAATGACAACTTTCAATTCTGTACAGGCTGGTGACTGAAATATTACATATATAGTTAACAGTACTACCTTTTTAGTTTGTAATATTTTCTTGAGCTCTCAATATTTTATTTTCTTTCTAAAAACCTCCTTTTTTTCAACTTTGCTCAAAATTAAGCACGTGAGAAATAAACTAGTTACCCATTAATTATTTCTGCCAATAAGTGTTGAACAAATTCACACTGATAATTTTGATGCATGCCATTTAGAAATTTAACACATGCCTCTTCTTTGCAGTTGGAAACCTGTACTCAATAGCATTGCTTTGCAGTGTTTCTATCACATTTTATTTTTGTATATCATATATTCCCCTATTTGAAATGAAGTTTATGTCTCATTTAATAATGTACTAATATGATTCCAATGAATCGAATACTGCAGCATGGAAGCCGGACCCACCCTTGATCAATTTTTTAACCTTACAACAACTTTAGAAAGCAACTGTGAAAATTTTCGAAAGAACACAGTATTTTATACCTAGGCCATAAATATATCATTCTTTGTGTAAATATTCAAAAAAAGAAAAAATAGAAAAGAGAAATAAAAATGATGCTCTCATTTAAGTCAGCTTCAAAGCTTCCCCACACTAAAATAAAGAACAATAACAAAAGAACATATTCAAAGCCTTAAGCAACATGTAGTGGAATTTAGAGAGTGAGGGAAACATGGCAGGAGACGAGGTCAGATAGGAGTTGGGGATTCATATCCTATTGAGCCTTGAAGGTCATGGTAAGGCACCATATATGATTATTTAAATTTAAGAGCTAACATTTTCCTTTAACATTGCTAAATTAATTCAACTCTATGAGGGTAGGGACTTGGTATCAATTAAATATAGATATCTTTCATAGCCATTTAAGATGATGAAAAAAAATTTCTTTATTGAGATTTAAAGAAGCTTGAGTATTGCTTCTTCTTCTCTTTCTCCCTGAAGTAGACAGATGCTCTTAGTCATGCCCTAGGGGTTACAACTACTAAAACCTAATATAGACTGCCAATCTTCTGTTCAAATTGGCTAGACTAAAGTGGCAGACACACCATTTCAGACATCACAGAAATAACTGTAAATAATTTAGCAGTGCTCAGAATAGTGAAATCTATAAATGGCCCTTTATTCTGCATACTAGGTTGCAAAAGCATAATTCCATCACCTTTTTGCAGAGAGAAACATAATCCATTTTCTCAATAATAAGAAAAAAGTGACTTTTGTATTTACGGGGTATTTTTAATACTTTTTTTTTAAATTCTATTTCAAACTGTGTTACTGTATCTGCCAAAGATAATAAGCATCTTATAAGTGAACTCCTTTCTTTCCTTCCTTCCTCCCTTTCCTTCCTTCGAAAGAGACAGGAACATCAAGGTGCTCCTGTATGTGCTCTGACTGGGCAATCGAACCGGCAACCTCTGCACTCTGGGATGATGCTCCAAGCAACTGAGCTATGTGGCCATGACTTCATTTTTATTGATATTTAGAGAGACAGTGTAAAGCCAGTAGCCACAGCCACCATCACAGCCACCTGGCCCATGTAGGTTCGCATTTAATTTGGACAGATGGTAAGGAATTAACAGATCCAAGAACTGATGGTCCATTTTCCTTTATTCTAGACTCGTACCAGCCAATGAGTAAAAAACAAACACACGAGCACTAAAACCCATTCTTTCCATTTTTTTTTCCTAGAATCAAAGGCTTCATCATCCTCATTCACCTCTGTGCACATCTCTTTCTCCTGCACAGACTGGCTTCTCCTTCAGCATTCCACCATTTTCGCTGCCTCCTCTCCTCCATGTAGCCTCTCTGACCTGCTACAACATGGGCTCCTCTTTTCTACAAGAATGTGGTCACTCTCTTTCAAAATGGCCTCCTAGATCCACCTTTTAAAACTATTTGGCATGAAAGTTCCTCCTCCAACACACATTAGCATAACCAAGCCCCTTCACAAGCAAGAAGGGCAATTAGCTGATCATATGAGAGCATCACCACCTGAGAGCAGTGGCCATCTTTAACAGAGTGAACATAAAATAACTTATCGGCCCAACAGACAGAAAGAGGAAAAAAGAGAGAAGGGAGGGGAAAGGGAAGCATACATATGTTGTTCCACTCAGCTTTGCATTCTTTGGTTGCTTCTTACATATACTCTGACCGGGGATCACACCTGCAACCTTGTTGTTTTGGGACAATGCTCTTAACTGACTGAGCTAACCAGCTGGGGCCAAGTGCAGCTCTTTAGAAACTAGTTAAATGTCTCTTCATATTTGGGGTTGATTCAATAAATAAGTAAAGGTGTATATTTTAGGACAAAACACAGGGGTGACTGCTATTACTTTCACCATCAAGCTTCTGGTAAGTCTGACTATTGTTTTTAGTTTTAAATGAATCACTTAGCAGACTATATCACCTGGACACTCTTTAGAGGTACAGCAAGCAGGCTTTCTATCAGTAAATGCTTCATTTGATAAGATTCACAATAATCTCATGGCTAAACGATAGAATGATATCAAAATCTTGCTAAGTTTTGAGCTGTATCTGCTTTCATTTCTAAAATACTCATTGTATGCTTAAATTGGCTACATTTCAATCTGACTAGAATAAAGGGATTCTTTTTCTTTCTTTGTGTGATTTAGCGGGAACATTTTCCAACAGGAAAATAAAGCAAATGCTAGTCCATATTTTCCACTTTTATTCTCTTCAAATGATCAAATTTCCATTTTGTAATGTACTAAGTGAATAGAAAACGTATGTATTGTTTCCACTAAAACACTAGGGTATGGATGAATTACTGATTACTAAGATTCCATTCCATTAAATTTATGCATAAAAAATTAAAATATAATTTAATATATAATCAATTCATTCATGCACATGGTATTAATTCAAAATGTAAGAAAGATATTCATTGAAGAAATGTTTCCCTTCAGGTTCCAACTCACCTTCCTGGAGGTACTTGCTTTGATGGCTTGTTAATATGTAGCTTTTGAATGGTTTTTTACCACCAAATTAAATTTATAATAGTCACTATGGTACAGGAAGCTAGCTATTTAACAAAAACAATGTTCTCCATCCCAAAGTAATGTGGGGAGTGGCCAGATACATTAACTATAGACCAGCAGAGACCTGTATCTGGCAAGGCTATGTGATTAGTTCTTGCCATTGGATCATGACTGAAGGCAATGAATGATCATTCCAGGCCAGGGATTTTCGGCATTGTTAGGGTTCCTCTGCATCTAGTCTATTTACCCTGTCTTGCCAGCTGGACACAGGGGACTCTTAGGCACTAGGGAAAATAAGAATCACAATTTGGATATAGCCTGGGTTTCTTGCTGACCATGTGGAGGAAAAGCAAATGCTAAAGCATCATCTCGGAAGTCTTATATGAATAGGGGGTGCACATCTCTCTGTTAAGCCACTGAAATTTTGGGCTTTATTTATGAGAGCATCAAGCATCTGCTAATACAGAGCAGTACTTTATATGTAGACATTTTGACATAATGGACTTGAGAGAAACAGCAACAATAAAAAGGAATATCTACCCTGTGCCTAAAAATATTAAAAGATTTTGATAATTTAAGTAAAAGGTTGTTACTTTTTGCTGAAATCGCTAATGCTGATAATATGCAAACAAACATTCATCTCACTACCTCTTTGGTATTTATTTATTTATTTATTTATTTTGTTCTAAACTCTTTCTCTTTCAATGTAATAACTTAATGTTCTGTTTTTCATGGTTAAAATGTACTTTTCTTTCTTTTTTCTTTCCACTGAAAAGCAGTTAACATGTTAGAAGAGTAAAGTAAACATCTATATGTTTGCCTATTTTTTTTTTTTTTGCTAAAAATTATGAAAAAAATATGAGGTGCACTAGTTGCTTGACTATCTGGTATCATTTCCAGAGGACATCTCTTTAACAAATACTCAGACTAAGGTTAATCCTCTGAACTGTCAGATCATTTACACCACTGTAACATTAAGCTGTATTTCCCAAAGGTTGAAACTAATGTTTGCTCCTCCATCATATTCTTTAAAGATCAGTCCTGATATAAGAAGGTGACCTATCATGTCTAAATTTCAAATTACATATGTTCTACACTGTAGTTTGCTGACCTACCCCTGGGCAGTTTTTGGTAATATAAGCCATTAGGGATGAAGAAACAATGCATTACTCAAATAAGTCTAAAATTAAGAATGGGTTGTAGAAACATGACCCTCTCAAAGAGAAGAACTAGGTTAGAGAGACAATAAAGCTATATATTAAATTTTTGCATCATATATTCTCTGGCATTAAAAGTGAAACAGGCTTCTTCTATAAGAGGCACACATATCACTTTTCTTAGTTTAACATGAAATGCTTATAAAATATAATTAAGTCTATTACTTAGTTTTCACCCATATGTTCTGGGGTTAGTCTTGAATCTCTTGGTATACCCTTATGATCTTGACATAATTTTTAACATAGCTTATATTCATTTTCAAAAGTGTCTCCGTTTAGACAAAAAACATACCATATCATATATATGACACATCTTTGGTACCTATTATACATATATTTGTGTCATTTCAATTTTTTTTTGTGGAGAAAGTTTATTAAAGATAGCAAAAGTAACCATGAATAATTTTATTCTCTATATTAATATCAATCACTCACAGACCATTTTTAGGATTCAGATCAGAAGCTGGAGGGTTCTAATTTGATATATTTGTTATCACAATGTTACACATTTAAAAATAACATGGGGCATGCCCAAGGGAAAGAAGGATTAAGACATAACAATATTAGGTGAAGCTGAGTTGTAAAATCACAGTTGTACCCAAAATACTGAAAAGGAAATTCAGGAGGGAGAATTCTAAAATACGAAGTACAGAGAAACTGAACTAAATAGCAACAGTTAAAAAGTGAAATAATACTTCAAAAATGAATTCCACATATTTTGGGTGTTTTTTTTTCTTTACTTTTAAAAAAGAATCATGTTTACTTCTTTAATTTTAAGTGCTAGGCTATTAAATATTAATAGCCATGAAAATTAATCAGGCACATTCTTACTCATAAGTGACTTTATGAAACCTAATAAAAGTAATAAAATAGTCTTTAGAGTGTAGTCCAAAATAGTAGATACAGCATATTATACTTCCTTATTAATTATGTATTTGAACATGTCTGCAGAGTAAGAATTTATAATTTTAGAAGGTAAAGAATAACACACGAGTGGAGGCTTCTCTGGGAATACTGATGAGCAATTTTAATTAATCTCACCATTAAACAAATTGGAACTCATATCTGTTTTCATGTAAAATTGGCAAACAGACTAACCAATAAGAAAATTGTTGACAATGATTTTCTTGCCTCATCCCTGCTGTGACTTCCTCTATACACTTAATAGCTTCACAGTTGATAAGGCTTATCTACATAAACACAAACAAATAAGCATTAGCACATATTCTAACAGAATGCTAAACTGTAAAAAGCAAAAGGAGGCACTTATAACACACACATAGACACACACACAGATGATGAATGCTTTCACCTTAATCTTAAGTAAGATGTTTCAAAGAAGTTCACTGCTAGTCAGTGAAGTAGTAATTTTCTAAAAAAGATAATAATCTTACTTCAAGAACAACTGCCACATGACTGAGCTGAAAATAATGCCACTAATAATAAATACCCCTAGTTATATATTTAATCTATGCCATATCTTGATGCTGTCAAATATCAATGATTTGGACTATACTCAAATAATAATATAAATAAAAGGTACAGCAAATTCCATATACCTATGACCTTGTAGTGCTTCCCAAAAAAGACTTAATTCCATTAAAGGAAAACAGACACAGGTTTAAAGGTAAAATTAAAGAATGCAAATTTCATCTTCTCCTCACTTTTATTATCTCCTATACACATACGGTTAAATAATCAAAAAGGCCAGGAAAATAGCCAAATAAACAAAAGAATAGCTAAGTAACAAATCCGAGATGTTTGGCTCTGAGTAAATACGTTTTACTTGGAAATTTATAAACAATTATATTTCCGTATTTTTCGAATATGAAAATCAATGATAATGTGTCCTGCCTCATTTGATTTAATTAGGCAACATCTCAAATTACTAAGTGAAGGTGTACCATTTCTAATGACGTCATGTCTGTGGAAAAACAATTTCTAATAAGCCTATAATTTGTTATTTTACTATCTGGCTCTGACCAAATTTAATTATACCAACCTAGCTTTTATGTAATCCAGTACATGTTCCAAAGTTAAACCCTGATGATCTTTAACCTCTCCTTCTAAAACCACCACCCAAACCGGCTTGGGATAGAGTGCATGCTATGATTTTTAAAGTAAACTGAAACAAACTCTGATATTGTTTGTTCTGTGAACTTGAGGTTGTTCTTCTAATTAAGATCCCTGAATGATTATAATAAATTTTAGTAAAAGATGAAATAGAGTTCCACTCGTTGATTTGAAGTAATCACCATCTATGGTAATTCATACTTGAATCCCCTGGGATTCTAATACCAATAAAATACAAGCTAGATCTCCCCTGTAGGCACCATTTGTTTGATACACACAGTGTATTTTTTAAGTGATTCCAACCTAAGAATTTAGGAGATTTTCATTAAAAATCTGGCCTCTTTTTAACAATAAAATTTTATTTAAAGAGTTCTAGGCCTGACCTGTGGTGGCGCAGTGGATAAAGTGTCGACCTGGAAATACTGAGGTCGCCGGTTCGAAACCTTGGGCTTGCCTGGTCAAGGCACATATGGGAGTTGATGCTTCCTGCTCCTCCCCCCTTCTCTCTCTCTCCCTCTCTCTCTCCTTTCTAAAATGAATAAAAAATAAAAAATAATAAAATAAAAAATAAAGAGTTCTAACTGTCTCTGGCTAGACCTCCAACAAGGCAAATTCTCTAGGCAGTGCACATATCTTTAGTTTTTGTTTCAGAGTTCTCTCTATCACCCTTAAGCCACCCAAGCTTACCTTTGTATCCCGATACATATATAGATAATCAAACAAACATCAATTGAATATGTTTGCAAAATGCTGTTTCCTGTTGCATTTATAATTTTCCTCAATGTTTGGTTGACAGCTTTGAAATTTATTCCTCTATTTATTAATGCCAACTGTACTTAGGTACTTAGATTTTTTTTTCTGTTTTTCTTTTTTTTTTCTATATACTTTTGAAATAACCTATAGCATTCCATCATAAGTTAATAGGAACAATGCTGATGCTGTTAACTTGATCAATGGAAGAATTAATAGCATTGTTAGGCGGGTTGCCTATTGTGTTCAAGGACACCATGATGGCTGGATAAGAAGGATCAAGACTGGAAGTACAAAGAGACAAGATCAAAAGGCAAAGCTGTGTGTGTCAATGTGGGAGGCTGGCTGCAGGCGAGCGAAGGAGGGAGATTGGTCCAGCTTTGTAGACCTTATGGATATCATTCCCTTATCACATAGGCTGTTCAGTATCAGCTTCTATTTTCCTAAAACAGAAGCGTGGGATTTATGATTCCTGGCACAGTAGCATATGTGAAAGAATCTTTAGCCAGAGTTTATCTCTGCAGCCAATCTGAGTCTGCTAGGCTATAAGCCTGGACTTACTCACCATCAGCTTTCAATACTCAATTCCCCTAAATAAGCTTTTAAGAAGTGCCTACTTCCAATAGAGAAATTCTGGCTATTGGTCGAATATTTGAAAAGTAAAACTTGCATGTTTTGCATCAAAGTAATTTTATTGGCAAAACAAAACAAACAGCCTTTGGTTTTTTCTCATACATCTAGTCTGAAATCAAGAAATCTTGAACTACCCATAATGTAATCATGTCCCTAACCTGTATGCAGAACTACTTGTATTTCAGTGTTTATATAGAATAGGAATGATTGAGAGTGCATATCCTTGTATTTATGATGATCGACTTAAGTGGAGTTGCCAGGTGCTTCTGGGAAGCAGCATCACATTATCTATTTAATTTTGTTGCAGACACATATTCGCTATTGACATTTCTTAGGAAACATCAAGCTTGCATAAAATTAACCATGTTTACTCAAAAAATGAAAAAAAAGATTATTTACTTCTTGAGGATCCAAATTCTGTGAAAAGTACTTTGTTATTTCCTGTGGAAATGAAAGTCATCATAAGTCAACTCTAAATGTGGAAAAACCCAAAATAGTTAACTTTCGATTTCCATTTTAGTACAAGGTAGATTCTTCCTATAATAAAAGGTTTTTTTAAATTTTTTGGCAGATTAATAGACTTTACGTGTTTATAATATAAATTGTAGTTATTGTCTTTATTCAGACTGAAGTGAAAAACAATTTGAAGTGTTTGGTTACTGCTAAAAGCACTATATGTATTTTTTTCCTGTTACAATGAATCAAACCATTTACTATGCAACATCTAAAAACAGTTCATTTAGTATCTGTGTTAACAAACAAGACATATTAGGACTGTATAAAAACTATAGCAATTCCTTTTATAGTAGAACATATGGAATTGTTTTATTGAGTTTTTAAAAGTACAGTATGAACTAGAGGAAAGGGAAAAAGAATTGTTTGAGATTTTAGATTGTTCTAAAGGCCTGTTTTTGCTAACTTATAATACACAATTTTAAACATTTAAACAAAATCTCAGCATGAGATTCACGAGTTATTTTGTTCCAAGAGCAAAATGTGTTGGCGTTTCTTTTTTTTTTTTTTTTTTTTTTTACCTTTTATGAACATTTTACTTCAGAGCAATTAGATCACTGACTAAAAAGTTTAAAAATAATTTCAAAAGTGGCGGTGACTATGAAGCTTGGCCTGTGTCCCACATGCAGTTTCATTCATTAGCTTGATCTCAGCCAGAGGTGAGGATCAGAAGCTAACATAGGAGGCACCCAGGCCTCAGGTCAGAAGCAGGAGCGCACACTCACGGAGGGGCATCAGCCCATGACTTCACAGACCAGTGATAGAAACAGAAGAAGAATTTACAAAGGCCTCAGACACAATCTAAAATTTGAATTCAAATTCAATACCAATCACCTCTTCTTTTATACAGGCTCTCCAATTAAATAACAGGGCGCAGCCTGACCAGTTGGTGGCGCAGTGGATAGAGCGTCGGACTGGGATGCGGAAGGACCCAGGTTCGAGACCCTGAGGTCACCAGCTTGAGCGCGGGCTCATCTGGCTTGAGCAAAGAGCTCACCATTTTGGACCCAAGGTCGCTGGCTCCAGCATGGAGTTACTCGGTCTGCTGAAGGCCCACGGTCAAGGCACATGTGAGAAAGCAATCAATGAACAACTAAGAAGTCGCAACGCGCAACGAGAAACTGATGATTGATGCTTCTCATCTCTCTCCGTTCCTGTCTGTCTGTCCCTGTCTATCTCTGCCTCTGTAAAAAAAAATAAATAAATAAAAAATACCCCAGACTCCTTAAAAAAAAATAAAATAAAATAACAGGGCGCATAGAGCTCTAAGAGTGGCGAGACTGAAACAGAAAAAACGTACTGGTTTTTTTGTTTCTTGTTGTTTTTTGTTTGTTTGTTTTATTACAAAAAATGAAACACTACCATTTGTCTTCTTTGCTTGGTTATGTTTGGTGTCTGTGGAGGGAGGTGGTGCTGAAGAAGCTTCATAGATCCTCAGATTCTTTGTAATTGGTATTGTTATTTCTAGTAAAGCGCAGGTCAGTTTAAGAAACACACACTAAGTACTGAAATGCCTTTGAAGTAGGGAATGGATAGTTTTGCTTAAATCCCCATCATCTATTTATCATGTTTTCTGTCAAAAATATGCAGAGTTAGTTCCCTTTGGTGAAATTCTTCCCACACTTTCAGGATGTGTTAGCCTTGGTATTAGAACCATTTTTAGCCATTGGTAACATTAAATTGAATGCCAGATGTCAGAAAAAAAGGGGGGTAACTAAGAAGAATAGAAGCAAGATGAGTTTTCCAAAGGGCTGCTATTGTCCTTTGTTCACTGTTGCTTCATAAAAATACTCTGAACGCTGAGAGATGAGTGTTTTATCCCCAAATCTGTGGGTATAGGGAAGAGTGCCTACTTAAATAATTTTGGGTTTAGTCTTATTGGAGGAGGCTCTTCGCTAGTAAAGGGGAATTCTGATCCTTTTAGGCTGTGTGATCCCAATGCCTAGAAAGTGTCTAGCTGTACTAGAAATTCACATATATCAATATATGTGAAAAGAGTCCTTAAGTTTTCTTACAAGACACCTTCTTATCATTTTCACCAGTAGCAAATTTTGTATTTAAACCCTTCCCCCTGAATTTTAATAGTTTCTATTCCACAAGTTAGCCTGCTGGGTTTAAAAATGCAGCTGGTTTCCCACTGTGTTGGTTATTTCATTAAGAGGAAAATGTTTGAGTGATGGCATTGCCTATAAGCTCTCCTAAAATTCTCTCTGTTAATTACTAATGTAAACAATGTGTGGGCAACTAACTGTTCCTTATATGATATGTCAAGATGTTTTCAATAATTCTGGCAGAATGAAATGATACTGGTAACCTTCTTCTCTAAAGATCAATAAAGATTAGTGTCTAACATATCTTACTTTAAAAAGGCCTAAAGTTCTAGAATGTAAAGAAGTAAAAGTTCCTAAATCAAAAGCAAACAAACAAAAACAAAAACACTTTGGTTTTAAAAGTAAACTGCATGTGATATAAGGATTTTCCCAGAACCAAAATTCTTTACCCAAAAGTGATAAGATAAAAATAAGTAGAGAAAAAAAATAACCAGACTGAAAACATCATAACATATTTCTTTAGAATATGAAGCTGCCTGACCAGGCAGTGGCACAGTGGATAGAATGTCGGACTGGGATACAGAGGACCCAGGTTCAAGACCCCGAGGTCGTCAGCTAGAGCACAGGGTTGTCGGCTTGCATGTGAGATCATACACATGACTGCTTGGTCACTGGCTTGAGCCCAAAGGTCACTGGCTTGAGCAAGGGGTCACTCACTCTGCAGTAGCCCCCCAGGTCAAGGTACATATTAGAGAGTGGTCAATGAACAACCTGGGAACCACAACAATGGATTGATGCTTATCTCTCTCCCTTCCTGTCTGTCTGTCCCTCTCTGTCCTTCTCTCTGTCTCTGTCACAAAAAAAAGATATGAAGCTGATATATTGCTAAAGACATGACGGAGGGAAATTCTAAGATAGGAATTCTTTAAACATTTCTCTTTTGACTTAAATATCAATATCCAGGAACATGCCTCTTATTCAACAATAGTGAATAATATAAATATATATATATTTATATATTTATTTATATTTATATATATATATTTATATATATATTTCTAGTCATAATAATAACCACTTTAGCACTGTGGTGATTTACATGTCAAAAAAAGATTCTCTTCTAAGTCATTCAGAGTGCCAATGTGCCTAGGGCACATGGCTTGCATTTCAAACCAAAGTTTGCTGCAAAGATTTCAAAGCACATTCTTGAACCTACAAGATGAGGCAAAAGTATCTGAAGAGTATGAGGTGGTTTTAAAGTATCTTCTTAAAACTAAAACAATTTTGGAACTCCAAGAACATCTTTTTCTTTAAAAAGTCTACACGACGACTGTTGACTACCCCATTTCCAATTTGTTTCCTCTTATAACTAAGAAATTTTATTTTTCAATTGTAAGGTCCAACATTTTAAACTAGGTTTTTATAAAAATCTTACCAATTAATGAAAGATATCCTTTTATCTCATAATTATAGATACATATGCCAGTAATTCTGCTTTTAAAATAATGCAGTGATAAAAATTGATTTATATAGTTAAATTTAAAATAAAGGCACAGAGTCATATTTAGCCTTAGATTAATCATTCTAACTGTATAAACATCATTATTTTCAGCAGTAAAATAATTGTGCATATTTTATTGTCCTGACATACAAACATTTTTTGAAATAAAAAATAAAAAAATGAATAAGTGGAAACATATTCCTCTACTTCTTAACAAATGAAAGAAAAAGCAATGGAAATCTTGCATTGATGGCAAAACCATCAAAACAACATGTATTTCAATTATTTTGTACCACAAGAAACTGGTACGATGGACTGAAAAAATTTAGGGCATAAGATTTAGGTTGCAACTTCTTTTTGCCTTCTGTTGTTCACATCCTTTTATAATTCAACAATACCCCTTATATATGTTATTCTACTACATAACATCAATAATTATTGTTTTTTTCCTTATATGCACTAATGTATAACATTGTAGGGACACATTATGTACTGTAAGGCCAGAGGCTGACGCCGCCATCATGCAGGTTCTCATTGAATTTGGGCAGAAGGTAATGAAACAATAGAGCCAAGAACTGGTGGACCATTTCCTTTCTTTCTAGCCTTGCACTTGGCAAGTAAGTAAAACAAACACACAGATATCAAAACCCATTCATACACTCTCCAGTACCACAACCAGGAGAATCTTTTCCAAGTTTTTCTAGAACCAAAGGCCCCACTAGTCTCAGTCATCCCCATCTGCACGCCTCCATCTTGGCTGCCTGCTCTCTCTGCAACCACGTGGCTTCTCTGCCCTGCAACAATATGGTCTCTTCTTTTTAAAACTTTTCAGCGTGAAAATTTCTCCTCTAGCACACATTAGCATAACCAAGCCCCTTCCCAAGCCTGAAGGTAATTAACTGTATCACCTGGGTGATGGCCACTCACGTGGCCATTTTTAATAATGAAAGTGAGCAAAACCAGAAAATACTGATTTTACAAACTTATTTGCCCAACATGTACCTTAGCTGAAATGCATTTTTCTGTAATTTTCAGGAAGCCCTTATTCTATTCTAATATCCATGTGGGCTTTTACTGCTTTTATTAATTTATGCTTTTCCACTTCTATGATTTTTAGTGACAGAATACACTACCAGTAATGCTTATTGCTACAGTTGTAGTATTTTTTAAAGTTCCAACAGAGAACTTCTATTGGAGGAAATAACAATGTAAGGTCATTTGGAGGACTCTATTCTTTTTATAAAGCCAAACTTGGAAGGTAATTCAGAATCCTTTATCTCCTCAGGCAAGGATGATCTACTTGAATTCCTTAGAAAGGTAAAAGGCCTTTTATTATGACAAATTTTACTCAGACTAATTTATAGAGAAGTACTTTTTGTGACCCTAATTTCTAAAATACTTACAAAGAAATAATCTCACTGTCTAATAAGTTATAAATGGTGAAATTTAGTCATTAGTAATTTTATAATATACAATGATGAAAAGACAAATATTTGTGGGTTTGGAGGAGAAATATAATAAAAATTAGTATTGAGATAAAGTTAGAATTGTGCAGGTATAATGTATATCAGAAACTTACATATAACATATATCACATGTAACAGAAACCTTCAAGCATGTAGCCAGGTTTGGTGGGCTTTAGAGATATAAATCTAAAACTGAAACAGCCTGACCTGTGGTGGCGCAGTGGATAAAGCATCAACCTGGAAACGCTGAGGTCGCCGGTTCGGAACCCTGGGTTTGCCTGGTCAAGGCACATATGGGAGTTGATGCTTCCTGCTCCTCCCCCCTTCTCTCTCTCTCTCTCTCTCTCTCTCTCTCTCTCTCCTCTCTATAATGAATAAATAAAATCTTTAAGAAAAAAAATATTTAAAACTGAAACAAAAACTACTATTATCATGAAAAAAAGTCAATATTACTAAATTAAAGATGATAAATTATCATTTTTAATAAGAAGTTCACATTGGTAGAGGACTATCGTAAATCTTTCACATAAAATTAGTATACTACATTTGATAAGTAAATTCAAATATCCAGGAGCATATTAATTCAAAACTATAAAGAATTTTAAGTGACAAGATTCTGTTCAGTTCAATATTACCTATTCACCTTCAAAATCATAATCATCTAGTTTCCTCTTTCTGGGACAACCATCTCTTCTTCTTGTCCTTTTTATACCTTTTGAGGTATCTTATTTTTTTTATATTGCAATATTCCTGTGAACTTACATTCTCCTACAAGTATTATTACCTCAATACACTAACAACCCCCAAGAAACAGCCCCAAATGTTTATTCTCATATGGTTGCTAGTACTAATAGTTATGGATTTTTAGAAAGATCTTGAGTCTTTCAAGCCAAAACATTCATATTTACATTGAAACCAGCCCAGTATGCATGGAAAAATATATTTTACTTTTTAGAATTTGTTAAAACTGGTTAAAAATAAATATGATTTATACATAGCCCTGCTAAACATGCAATAAAGTAAATAGCTAATTTTATAGAAACCAGTGTCAATTAATACATTCCTTTCATAATAAAAGATATGAGGGTAATAATTATTCCCTAAGAACTTAAGAAATAATATTTTTCTTAAACTATTCAGATCAATACATCATAGGGAGATTCAAAATGTATTAAACAGAATGACTTATTAGTTATACTTTATTTGGTAATATTCTTAATAATGAAACAAATCAATTAAACTTATATCTAGTAGAATATGTATGGATGCAAATTTAGCGATGTTTTCAGTATAATTGAGTTCTTGTAGGAAATAAAAATATAAATTAAATCAGACTACAAACAAGAATAAACTGATCTAATAGTAAAACGAAGTTATTACGGAGTGATACAAATAAAGATCCACTTTCATTTTATAATATATTAGTAAAAACTTTGTGAAATTTATGCTGTCCATAATCTCATTATATAAAGCACTGCCAATTTTAAAGCATTCTGTTAGTTATTCAGTTTGACAAAGGCTGAAATAATATATTTCCTCATTTACAAGTATTTCAAAATTCTCATTGTTTTATTTAATTTCTAACTCATGAGCTCTCTTTGTTCCAAAGTTAGTATATTGTGATATCAAATTTCTTTTATTTCCATATAACATAAAAATTTCAACTTATTTCCAATTATTCCTGGTAAGTTCACCTTTAAGGAAGTATCTGTATAAGTAATTCTATCCCCATGAACTCCAAATGTTAAAAATAATAACAAAATCTGATTACATATATATTTTTTAGTAAACAGTTCATCACAAGTATTTGAGTGTTACTGTGAGAAAACTTATTATAAGGCAGAAAAATAATGCCAGATAATTTTTCACTTTTTTTTTCTTTCATTTTTCTGAAGCTGGAAACGGGGAGGCAGTCAGACGGACTCCCGCATGCACTGGACCAGGATCCACCCGGCACGCCCACCAGGGGGCGATGCTCTGCCCCTCTGGGGCGTCACTCTGTTGCATCCAGAGCCACTCTAGCGCCTAAGGCAGAGGCCACAGAGCCATCCCCAGCGCCCGGGCCATCTTTGCTCCAGTGGAGCCTCGCTGTGGGAGGGGAAGAGAGAGACAGAGAGGAAGGAGAGGGGGAGGGGTGGAGAAGCAGATGGGCGCCTCTCCTGTGTGCCCTGGCCGGGAATTGAACCTGAGACTCCTGCACGCCAGGCCGACGCTCTACCGCTGAGCCAACCGGCCAGGGCCAATGCCAGATAATTTAATAAGTTTCACACTAAGTTCTCATATTTGCATGTGAAAATGATAAACTGACCACTAACACATATTCATGGGGATAAATGCATAGGCACACAAATGGCCACATAAATATATTCTTTTCAGTAATAGTTACTGGTTCATACTTGTTTCCTAGGTCAGCTACATTTCTTAAAAACAGTACACATTTTTGACACAGCTCACAAGCCAGTAGATTAAAGTAGTTATCAGGGATTTGGGATCTGGACTAATTCAAGGGTAGTCAACCTTTTTATACCTACCGCCAACTTTCGTATCTCTGTTAGTAGTAAAATGTTCTATTCGCCCACCAGTTCCACAGTAATGGTGATTTATAAAGTAGGGAAGTAACTTTACTTTATAAAATTTATAAAGCAGAGTTACAGCAAGTTAAAGCATATAGTAATAATTACTCACCAAGTACTTTATGTCAAATTTTCGCTAAGTTTGGCAGAATAAATCTTTATAAAACAACTTACTATGGTTAAATCTATTTTTTTATACTTTGGTTGCTCTGCTATCACCCACCATGAAAGCTGTAACACCCACTAGTGGGAGGTAGGGACCAGGTTGACTACCACTGGTCTAATTGCAGCTTTGCCAATCACTGTGTTACTTTAAACTTTCTTTAGTTCCTTATCAGTGAAGTAAGAATGACAACAGTATCCACTTCACAGGAGTGAGGGAAAAATTCATTGAGCTAATTCCTACAAAGTGCTTATAATGTTGTCTGGCTCACAGGAAGTTCTCAATAAATATTGCTAATATATGGTTATAGCTGGAAATATTTAGTAATACAATCAGCTGTTCTATCAAAGCTTGCTTTCCTAAGAATCATTACTTTATTCAAAACACTTTATAAACAAAATTGATTCAAAAAAAGAGGTTTCAGATTCAGAATAATATTAAACTGTTTATATAAAAAATTTCAATAATAAAATTTGTGTAGGGCTATAATTGAATATTGATAAAACTTGAGCCAAATCAATGTTGTTGAATGTTTGCACAAGAGGAAATAAGTTTTTTTATCTTACCATCATAATAATGATGAGAGAAAGAAGTATTCAACTATTCTTAAAACTTAATCATTTAATTACCTTTGCTATAATAAACAAAGCTCCAAATCTCTCAAATAAGGTATATGTTTGGTTAAAATAATCAGCAAGTAAATGTCTCAGTGCTTTAAAGTTCTCATTGATTCAGTGTAAGTAATAACACAATGTATTTTATTAGTGTTATGGGGAGGATTCAGTAAAATAATGAAAGGTATATATATATATCATATATAGAAAGAGACAGGTAGGGAGAGAGATGAGAAGCATCAACTTGTAGTTGCATCACTTTAGTTTTTCACTGATTGCTTCTCCTACGTACCTGGGGGTGGGAGGGGAAGGGTAACTCCAGCTGACCTAGTAACACCCGGCTCAAGCCAGGAATGTTTGGGCTTGACCCAGCAACCATAGGATTGTTTCGATTATCCCAGGTTCAAGCCAGCAACTCCATGCTCAAGCTCGTGAGCCTGTGCTCAAGCCAGTGACCTCGAGGTTTGGAACCTGGGACATCAGCGTCCCAGGTGACACTCTATTCACTGAGCTACCACCAGCCAGGTGAAGGGTATATTTTTTACCAGAGTATATGGCAAATAAAAAGCACACAATAAATGTTAACAAGTATTATTAACAATAAGAATTGATTATGTTCCCTATCTATTCAAGTATATTATATCCTGGATATAAAAACTCCAGCTAATAGAAAACTGTCTAAATAATCTGAAGGCAAGAAAAGGGCAGTTTCCTAAAGATGAAGATAAATGACTGCATTGATCAATTTAGTAAACTTGGTTTCATGGCTCCATGAAATGTTTACTAACTGCACATACTCATAACCAGCCCAGATCACGGCACAAGACAATGCCCCTCTTTCGGGACCCTCAGCCCGACCCTGGTTCTCCTCGCCACCTCCAAGGAAAACTACCGCCTGACTACTAATGTCAGAGACTGAACCTGAGCTTTCTAAAACACCAAGTTTCTTTTTTTTTTTTTAATGTTTACTTTATTGATTTCAAAGAGAGAAAAAGGGAAAGAGAAAGGAACATTAATTCATTCTGTATGTGCCCTGACGAGAGACGGTACTGGCAACCTCTGTGCTTCAGGATGATGCTCTAACCAACTGAGCTATCCCATCAGCGCCCAAGTTTTTAATATTTACAAATCAGGTAATCTACACTTCTGCGGTCTTTTGAGAAAGTAGATCCGATAACACGGGGCATTTGTTCCCTTCAAGCTGAAGCAGGAGCCCCTGTCCCTTTGGGAGGGTGTGGCTTCTCCAGGCCCTCTGGGCTCAACTCCTTTGTCAACTTGCTAGCTTGTAACACTTCCCTTTTCCCATCTCTAGTTCCCAAATTCAATGTCTTCTTAATGCCAATCACCTCAAACCGTTTTTGTACAAGGTGAGGTTAGATATACAAATCAATAAATCAAAAAGGAAAAACAAATTAAAACTTTACTCTCGTTTAACCAACAGATTGAATTATATAAAATGTGCATGAATTTTCATCTTTCATTCACTTTTTCTCATGTACTAATAAAAGAAGACTTTCCTGTAACAAAAATTATACTTAGCGTCTTAAAAGAATTAAAAATAGTAAAAAGAAAAATCCTAGACTTTGTACTTTAAAAAAGCAGGCATGTTTGTGCTATGATATAGTAAGTGAGTGATTTTAGGTAAATTTCTTAAACTTCAGGTAACTAACTTAGTCTCCTCACCAGTAAAATGGAAAATAAAAGGCAGTCAAAACACTTTTGAGACCTACTCACAAAACCACCCAAGAAATCTTTAAAATTATTATAATCATAGAAAACTGAAGTATTTATTCAAAATATCTGCTCAATATTATTATAACTTATTTCCTGCCAAAGTCCAGTGATATCCAATTAATCAGTGATAGAATGGATATTCATAATCTACTTACTTCTTTTCCATTTGAATTTAAGCTATACTCAAGATAATTACCTCAAATATTTTCATCCAATATTGTCTAATTTTCAAAAATTGTTTATCTTTCCTTTCTCAGTAATATCTTATAAATATTTTTTACAAGATGTCAAGTTCTGCAGACTGACCACAGAGTGTAAAATTATCTAAATAGCTGGAGGTGAAAAACACAACTAAGGTGATCTTTGCTAAAAGTGAAAAAAAAAGGGCATGTTTTAAAAATCAAATGTGAATCAAAACAAATTCCAGGTAAATCTATCAGATTAATTCTACCAGTATTTAAATCCCTTTAGGTCTATTTTGCTTAGTTTGTTTGGCATGCATTTACTAAATTCACTGGAGTTACCACTAACATTGATAAATTAATAAGAACTCAAAATGTAAAGAATATCTAAAACTAATACAACATACCAAACTTCTCACTCTGCCTTTACAACATTGCCTTTGAAAGAGAAAAAAAATTAAAATTGACCCTGGCTGGTTGGCTCAGTGGTAGAGCGTGGGCCCGACCTATGGAAGTCCCCAGTTTGATTCCGGGTCAGAGCACACTGGAGAAGCAACCATCTGCTTCTCTACCCCACCCCCTCCCCTTCTCTCTTTCTCTCTCTCTCTCTCTCCTCTCTCTCTCTCTCTCTCTCTCTCTCTCCTCCTACCATAGCCATGGCTTGAATGGCTCGAGCAATTTGGCATTGCTGAGGATGGCTCCCTGACCTGTTGTCAGGCATTGAAATAGCTTGGTTGCAGAGCAACAGTACAGTGAACCCAGATGAGCAGAGCATTGCCCTATAGGGGACTTGCCAGGTGGATCGCAGTCAGGGTGCATGAGGGAGTCTGTCTCTTCCTCCCCACCTCTCACTTATTAAAATAAAATAAAGAAAGAAAGAAAATTACAAACAATTATCTTTTAAGATGAAAAACATTTTTTTCAGTATATACTTATATATTTACGTCTTCCAACATTTTTGTGTTTAGAATAATATGGCAAGGCTTCTACCTCTCCTTGCTCCATACTATTTATCTATGCAATAGTTACCATTTAAAAATAAGCCACTCAGCCTGTCCTGTGGTGGCACAGTGGATAAAGCGTCGACCTGGAAATGCCGAGGTCACCGGTTCGAAACCCTGGGCTTGACTGGTCAAGGCACATATGGGAGTTGATGCTTCCAGCTCCTCCCCCCTTCTCTCTCTCTGTCTCTCCTTTCTCTCTCTCCCTCTGTCTCTCCCTCTCCTCTCTAAAATGAATAAATTTAAAAAAAAACTTAAAAATAAGCCACTCAAAATATGTGTAGTTTTCATCATTGTATTTTTAAGCAGGATTTTATCATTTTTATGAGATTAATGACCTGAATCTCTGAACAAAAATGATATCAATTTTTAGATCCCAATGATCTAATTCTCATTCAGTCTTAAAAATAATTCACTCATGGAAAAAGATCAGATAAACTTATAACACATAGGATGAATATTATGCCATGGAAAAATAATGAGAATAAAACATAAATGATTAATTTCAGCTAATAAATAAAAATTTAAGAAAATAATAATCACTTCTCCTACTTTTTCTCATGACCTTTTTCACTCTTAAAATTATGATTCCCAAATTTTAATCCATTTATGTGAGTTGTATCTATTGATATGTGCCATGTTAAAAATTAAAACTGAGCAACATTTTAAAGTTCATTTTTGCTACTTCCTTGTTCCCTGCTAAGATGCCAGCAGTTTTACCCACCCTTGCTTTTATACCATCCATGCTTATAACCAATACAATGAAAAGGCAAAGGATATGTCAGTATCAGTATGTGAATAGTTTTCATTTCTTCATTTATTTTTAAATTCATTTATTGATCATAGAGAGAGATGAAGAGAGAGAGAGAGAGACAGAAACATCAATTTGTTTCTATATGTGCCCTGACCAGGGATTGTTATGAAAATAGTTTTAACCTTCAAATAGCAATTCCTGGAGGGGACTCGGGGAATTCGACTTCCTATAAATGAAGATTCAAGAATAGCTACATGAGGAGTCAATACTTCCCAGGGCCAATATAATACCCTTTAGCATTTACCCACAGTTATTCTGAAATATCTGAATCATTTATTAAATTTTTAAATTTAGAATTACACATATTTAACATAATTTCATTAAAAATTTAAGAAATAGCAAGGAGGACTAGGAAGCATTTTAGCAGGATGTTATTAAAATATATTCGCAGAATCGCAATGGGCCATATAATATTAGGAGATAAGAGATACATGCCTTCCAGACAGGTACTCTCCTGTTTTTTCATAATCTCTACATTCAGATTTTGGGAATGGGAGTTATCACACTTTCTTCCTTCATTTCTGTTTTTATTTTTAATGTGTGTGTGTGTGTGTGTGTGTGTGTGTGTGTGTGTGTGTGTGTCAGAGATAGAGAATGAGACAGAGAGAGGGACAGATGGGGACAGACAAACAGGAAGGGAGAGAGATGAGAAGTATCAATTCTTCATTGCTACTGCTTAGTCTCCTTAGTTGTTCATTGATTGCTTTCTCATTTGTGGCTTGACCAGGGGCTACAGTAGAGTGAGTGACCCTTTGCTCAAGCCAGCGACTTTGGGCTCCAAGCCAGAAACTTTTGGGCTCAAGCCAGCAACCATGGGGTCATGTCTATGATCCCACGCTCAAGCCAGGGACGCCATAATCAAGCCAGATGAGCCCGCGCTCAAGCTGAGAACCTCGGGATTTTGAACCTGGTCCTCTGCTTCCCAGTCCAACACTGCACCACTGCCTGGTCAGGCTGTTTGTTTTTGTTTTTATTTTATTTTATTTTTAATTAACATGCACACAACAGTAATCCTTAAGGCACTGAGTTAGAGAATATAATTTCCATGCCTATATGTTCTTTTCACTACAAAAACATGGATTCAGTGGAAAAGTCCCTGATATGAGGAATTGTTTTTGATCTGATATATTCATAAGAGCAATACAAGATATAATGTAATGACTCTGTCAAAGGAGCCAAGGAGAAAATTCACATTGAAAAACTCATGTACATACACACAGTTATTGCAGAACATTTACTCAGCGATGTACGTACAAAAATTGCCAGTGGCATGTCTTCCTCTTAACTTCACCAGGAATGAATACAACAGAAACCAAGATCTTTTGTAAGCTGTAAAATCCCCTGCAGTGGTATTGATATAAACTGAAATATAACTTTTTCAGAATGTGAGAAACAATTCTCTCTCGTCCACTTTTTTTTTCATGTCCCTGATGTGACTATGACACATAAAAATGTAATATTGTTAAAATACTGCTAAAACAAGTTGGAGCACTCACTTACATAGAAAAAAATAACACCAACTTTAAACATTTAACATTTCTACTTGATTGAAAACACTCCAGATGGTATTTTTTAAAGGTCAAATTCATGATCTTGGGCTCTAAGAGAATTCAAACTGTAGGCAACATATAGGATGAGACAAAACAGGTTTACTATTGTCAATCCACAAAACACAAAGTTTATTCCTATATTACTATTTATTAATTATTTATTATTTTCCCCAAGAACAACTGTATACCTGCTTTTGTCCCATCCTGTTATTTCCCTACATGCCTCCAGAAATAACTGCTAATATTTCTTTGATATTGTCCCCCCACCAAAAACCCCAAAATAAATTTTACTTGATTTCAAATATTCATTGTTTAGCTTACAAAATAATGCACTGAAGATAGACATTTGACAGAAAACAGATTAGTCACTGGGTTGGAAAGAAGACGGAGCTTAACAGTAATAGGCAAGGTGGTGATTGAAATACTCTAAAACTGATTTATGGTGATGATTCTACCACTTGTTAAATTTACTAAAAATATTATTATATGCTTGAAATGGGTGAATTATTTGGTGTATAAAAATGCTTCAATACAGTTATATAAAAAATAAATGCATTGAATGAGAGAAGCCTGACAAAAGAAAGCATATACTATATGAATCCATTTATTTAATTTACAAAATGTGCAAAACGACGTTAGGGGATTAAAAGTCAGAACAGGCAATACTTGGGAGGGTGAGCATATCACTGGTACAGGGCTGTCTGAAGTACTGTTAATGGTTCTGTGTCTTCATCTGGTTGTTAGCTGGATGAGCTCGGTAAAAAGGCATTGAAAAAAAAGGCATTGAGTTGTATACCTATGAGACGCACAATTTTCCTGTTGTACTCATATACATATTTATATGTGCATTCACAAATGTCTTTTTTTAATTTGAAAGATATATGCAATTCTATGTGAAGTAAGACTGTTATATCACATATTTTAAAAGGCGAAAGATTTATACGATCTGAAGAGAAATCAGAGCTTGTATATACATATTTTAAATGAGTCATCAAAAACTGTCATAAGGATACCGTAATAAATGATATTCAAACTCCCCAGTTTATGTCCCATTTAAGAGAGAGATTTCAGAAGAGTTTTTATTGGCAAAAGAATCATTGCATCATGCTAGTTTATCATTGGATTATCAAGTGTTCTTAGGAGCATGTGCAACAGATCTTCGCAGACAATTTGGAGGAATAGTTAGGGGTGGGAGGTAGGCCTCAAACAGTGGCACATTTGGAAAAAGACCTTAGAGAGATTGAACAGTGCACAGCAGAACACCAGTACCTGTGAAGCCATGCTAGAAAAGGATGGGTGAAGGGTAATTGAGGGTGAAGGGAGGCTGCTCTGTTGCATTCTTTTTGGGTGTTAATCCACTTAGGTATCTAATGTCACTTTGGTTTCTTCTGGTTCCACTAATGCTGTCATCCCTTAATAACCAGCTTAATACTTCCTCTCCACAAACACTTCCAAATATTTAGCTAAAAGAGTGTTCCTTTTTTTAAAAAAAAAAAACTATTTAAAAAGTGTAAATGAGATAAAAATAAAATACCGAGCAAAAAATATTAGCTGTTTGTTTTTTACTGGCCAAAAAATACTATTCTTTTGGAGGCAGGAATCATGTCTGATTTATTTATCCACCAAACTCTAGAGCAGCTGTCATGGTGAACTAAATATCATGGACTTTCAAGTGTTAGTGGACTTAAAAATAGAAACATTTCCATTAATACCTGAAGATAACATGAAACCTCAGCTACATTCAAAATGCAAAATTTCTGCAGTTCCCAGTTGCCAACAGTCATTTTCACATTTTAGATTCCAAAGTTATGTGTACTATTTTTTAAAACCCTCTGAGGTATGTAAACATAACATAAAAATAAATACAAATCATTCGGTTAATAGAGTTAAGAAAGTTTTTAAGTGACATGACAAAATCGGAGAGCGTAGTTTTTTCATTCATTTACACATTATACAAAAAAGTTAGTTTTAAGGTAAGATGAGCAGAAAGTCTAGCCTCTAGTAACCTACAACTGACTTTTAACTTGGCAACTGACTAAAACGTAGTAATATACATTTATGAATATTTAGATGCAATAAAGATGGGTGTCGATGATAATGATTGAGATCAGGAGTTCTGAAATGGATACGTGAGTGTGTTCTGACATTTTAACGTCTTCCAGTAGGGTAATGGAGAAAAGGTAAGGCACAGGAAACTGAGAGGGGGCAGAGCGGCAGGGGAACACACTTGAAATTGAGAACAGGAGGTGCAATCTGAAAGGCAGTGAGAGAACGGGCCTCTCTCGAGCAGCATCAGGGGGCATAGTTTTACTAGGGAAAAATGTACAAATAAAATGTCACATAATTTTCCATCCAAGTCCCCAGTTTTTCACATTGAACTAAACTGCTAGTATACAATTTTATTCGTGTATTTGTTCAACGTGCATGCAAACATCTGCATATTCTAAAAATGTCTCACGTCTGCCCTTGCCTGGACATCTAATTTATGAGGCTGAAACAAGTTATGAAGTCTTTTTTAACAAGTTTATGCAAGAATACACAATTATTTTTTTATAAATAATCTAGAGAAGTGCTTTTAAAATGTTTAAACCCCAATACAGTATATTTCTAAAAGTTTAAATGAAAGAAAACGCCAGTTAATCTCTTTTACAAAAGATGTTTTTCATTACGATTTTACTTCAAATGCATTAAAATGTCCAGATCATAATTAGTAATTATTAGCATCATTTAACTTTCTGTCATTGGCATGCCTGTGAAAGTTCATTATAAAGCAGCTTAAGTGGATACTGTGATTCCATCTCTTGGGAGCTTGCAAGATGGAACCTGATATCTCCTCTCCAACAGTCAAAAGCATTTATTTTGCACAAGGGTAAATATAGTATATTTAATAGTCCAAACACAAGCAAAGAACTTGCCTCCACGGAGAATTAACCATAGTTATTTCACCTAAGTGACAATTCTTATTGAGAAACCACCAGGAGGGCTTCCACAAGTGATTTACTCAGGGTACTTAAGGCAATTTTACTCTGCAGATTTGTCACTTTATAGATGCATCCCATATAATTCAGTAGCTCCAGAGGATTTTTTTTGCAATAATTATAAGATTAAGGACTTATTTCAAGAGCCATAAATAATATCAATGAAAGGATTAAAACAATTTCAATGAAAATCATATAGAGATCAAAGAGCTAGTGAAGTTAATGCTTCTGCTACATTTTAAATGAAAAGCTAATCATAGAGAAGCAGAATTTCCTCTTCAACCCACACCCCAAATGGATTTTAAAGTTTGGTGGTCTGACAGAAACAAAGAAAGTAACCCTTCTTTACCACTCATGGAAAACTCCTGAAAGAACTTTACAACATCTACATGCCACAACATGATTAGACTTCTTTGAGGCACAACATCTGAGAATTTAACCATAATTGGTATATGTCAAATATATAACAATGAGAGAGATATACAAGAACCAAATGCAACCAAATTAAGATAAAATAGTATCCTTAATTAAAATATTTATTATAAGCACTCACCTTGCAATGAGCCAGTATTTTGGAAATAAAAATACAGAAGCCGTCAAATTGGCCCAGTGAGACCACTATCCTTCAAGCATATCTCACAAGCTTTGATTATCAAATTTCTGGCATGTTATAATTTCTTTCATTAATTGATAAAAACAGCAATGTATATAAATAAGATATTGACTAAACCATTAATCACATACAAACATACACAGAATTTTAAGTATATCAGGAAGATGAAAGGTTAAAAATAAGGTAGGTTTTCTTAAGCACAAGAAAGGTAATCCTTGAAACCTATTGTTTTTGCTTTTATACTTCAGTTTGTTTATTTTTACATAAGCTATAATTTCCCTCACAGTTTAAAAATATCCTTAAACAATAGAAGAAAAAAATGCCTACAAAAACAAATTGAATAAAAAGATTCACTAAATAAAACAATTGATTATTTAAAAATCACTTTGAAACCAAGTATTCTGAATGACTTCCTCTCTGATTTCTGAGAAATCACAGTAATAGTAAACTAATTTTAAAATATATTTAATATTTAGCTAATTTATCAAGAAATTAACATAATAAAGCCTTCTATAGCTTGGATCTCTATTGACCTATCTCATTAGAGATGAAGATCTTTTTCTAATCCAGTGATATTTATATTATTTTAATATGATAACCCTTTAGAAAGCTTAAATGTATTAAATTATTTAACTTACATACTAGTCATTAAAATAATATTTTTTTCATTGTTTCCAAAGCCAAATAATTTTTAATCAATAGTCTTTTATTACAATGTATCTTAATTAATGACTATTAAAATTGCCTATTAATTTTATTTTTATTCTCCCTCCACTGATAGAAAAATAATTGTTAACAGTAAGGTGAGTTTTTTGTAATTTCTGAAGACAATTACAAAATTTTGCTTTTGGTAACTGAAAACTAAACTTAATTTTTCATCTAATGAACCGAGTTCTAGAGAACATACAGTTAACTATGAAACTTAAGAAATAGACTAATAAATTTAAATAATTTCCAAATGTCATTTGCAATTCTAATACTGTTATCTCAGTAACATGGAAAATACTTTGATATTGAAATAGTAATTCAATTTTCCTAAAATAACACGACTTTTTATGCTCTTACCTATGCTGAATATGTCACACAGATGCATGTTGAGAGCTTATATTAAATGCACACACAAAAAAGAATATTAGTAGTATCATACCTTTGAGACATAATCTTATAGGCATCTGGCAGATAGCATCGTATATTCTCCATCTGAGCAGGGTCAGAATCACAGATTTTGTCATCAGTCCTCCCATAGTTGGCACTTTCAATCATGATGACATCTGTTCCTGGACAGCGGAGCTCTATGGGGTAGCTCTCACAGGAGAGCTCTCTGCGGACCACAGCCATGGGTATTGGGGCGCGGCTGAAAGCTATGGGAGGGAAGGAGGAGGGAAAACAAATAAGTCCTCTTCATTACATACAAGGGAAAGTGTGTTTGTTTTTCTGGTGTTTGGGGTAAACTAATACCAAAGGATAAGTCTGATGCAATTAATAATTTTAATTCAAATATAATATCTCTTACTTCACTAATTTCACCAGTGCTTTTTACTCTAAAAATAACAATGATTTCTTCAAAACCTTTCTAATAGTTCTCTTCTTACACATCGAAAAAAAAGCACCCTGAATTCTCTAAAAATGTGGCTGCTATGTGAAGTGAAGACTATATAGAAATATCCAATAGGCTGAGTAAAATTCTCGGAGAAGCCTCAGGGTAACTGTGTATGCATGTTGTATTTTTTATGGAAATCATGACTAAAATATTGCACTATTTTTAGTTTTATATATATATATATATGTGTATATATATATAGACACCCACATACATACATACATATAGTTATATATAGTTATTTAAATAAAGTAACCTATTTTAATTTTTAGCCTATTTCAATTTTAAAACACAATTATATAGTTTTAAGTAATGATTAACATAATCTATACCTTGTGAGTCAATAATAAAAGTAATGACTGTTCTTTATTTAAGAAAGTAAAATGGGTATGAATTTTTTTTTCTTTTAGCTTCCTCTCCTTACTTTTTTCCAAAAGTCAAGAAATAACCAGGTAACAATGGTGTAACTTTCTGATTAGACTTTCCACAGAAAAACAAATAGGTGTTAGATGTTTCTTCCCATCCCTCTTTTTATTTTACTCAGATTGTATCACAGTACACATATTGTTTCATACCTTAATTTATTGTATTAACTAATTAAACAATATATGGAAATGTTTTCATTTTTATATTGTGTCCCTCATGTTTAATCACTGAATTATATATAAATATAAAACATTAGTAAATTAATCTTAAATTGATGAACATATAGGAATATCTCAGTGTTTTGTGTAACACCAGAAAGAAATATTAACATATTGTATACCATGATTGTAATGTTTTGAAAAAAATATAATTATCCAAATATATTTAATGATATATCTCTATAGATGAAATTGCTTGATGAAAGGGGAAATATATTTCAAGTTTGGTAAATATCAACTAGATGTCTAAACATTTAATAAAAAATGCTTTATTTTCATAATAAAATCTTTATTAACTCTTCATATCTCTTATGTTTCTTTGTTTTACCTTTTTTATTCATTTTAGAGAGGGGAAGGAGAGGGGAGAGATTCAGAGAGAGAAGGGGGTTAGGAGCAGGAAGCATCAACTCCCATATGTGCTTTGACCAGGCAAGCCCAGGATTCCTAACCAGCAACCTCAGTGTTCCAGGTCAATGCTTTATCCACTGGGCCACCACAGGTCAGGCAAAATGTGCATTTCTACATTTCTATTATTTCTAAAATAAAATACCCTGCCCTGGCAGGATAGCTTGGTTGGTTAGAGCATCGTCTCAAAGTGCAGAAGTTGTCAGTTCCATCCCTGGTCAGGGCATGTACAGGAACAGACTGGCATTCCTCTTTCTCCCTCTCTCTCTCTCTCCCCTCTTCCTCTTGCTAAAAATCAATAAAGATTTAAATAAAATAAAATAAAATATTCTGTTTACCTATCATTCAGAAATTAAATGACTTTTAAAAAGATTTCTTGATTTTAAAGAGAGAAATATGGGAGGGAGAAAGGCAGAGAGAGAAAGAAAGAGAGAGAGAGAGATCAATTTTTTCTTTCACTTATTTCTGCACTCATTGGTTGATTCTTGTATGAGCCCTGACTGTGGATCAAACCCGCAAACTTGGTGTATGGAGACAGTCCTTAACCAACTGACCTACCCGGCCATGGTTCTAGATGATTGTTTAAAAATAAAATACCCTTTTTTAATATTGTGAGTCTATTTTCATGGATAAAGACATTTTCATTAATGGACTGAGTATTTTAATTAGTATAATTTACTGAATAATAAAACTTCTAATTTGTGAATGCAGTTGCATGATTTTGCTCAGTTTCAATGGAATCATAGAGATTTGTTTATTATTAATAAAAAGAAGTCTTTGAAATCAAAAATTTCCAGAATGTTTATATCAATATTTGAGTATTTGCTATAAAACAATTTGCTTCCTAGCTTTGATATAAACATTATTAATTATCACACTGAAACTACTTCCAACCATTGAACTGACCTGGCTACATTTTGTTTACTTAAACAATTAAGTTAAGGAGAAAAAAAGGTTAATTTAACAACAACAAAAAAAGAAAGCAAATAAGCAAATTATACTATCAAAGCACTTTTTTTTACAATAAGGACAATTTGGTTGAATAAAACTCGTCAATTTGTCAAAATGTGTACATAAACATATATTTAATTTGGGTCTTTAATTGTTAAAAATATAATTTAGAATCAGACACTAGACAGTTACAAAGTCAACTAGAATGTGAATTTCAAAAAATTTCCAGTTATTTCTTTTGGCCCTAGAAGTAGCCTTCAAAAATTATTTATATGGCAAACTTTTCAAAGAATTAGAGTTAATTTGTCCATGCTTTCTACCATTTAACATATAATTGTATTTGTATCAGTAACCCAGTGATAAATTGCAGTGGTAAATGATGGATGCTTTGTGTAAAGGAATGCATTACTGGAAACTATAACATTATCTAATTACCTATTTAAATTACTTTTAATTATATTACCAAATGCTTTAGTCTGGAAGCAAAATCGAATGAAAACAATATGTTTCAGTTTTGCTTTGTTTTACCATTCAGTTATCATGGAGAAACCTGTTTATGAAGAAAAAAAAAGAGTAAGATATGGAAAATGTCAACCTTCAACGGAGGATAGCCAGTGAAATAGTCTATTGTATACTGTACTAGGGCAATATTTCACTGGGCAAATTGAAATGGCAATGGATAAATAATGTGGGGCAAAGAACACATATTCTTGAGCTTCTTCTCACTTTTATTTTATGAGCTAATCTGTTAATAACAAGGAAGAGGGTCATCTATTAGGTACGTACACACATATTAGCTGAATAAATTTAAAAAGCTTAAGATGTGAAATCTGCTAGCCTTTGACAGAATGCTACATTTTGTTAACTACCCACAACCAAGGGCCAAAGAGGACATGGATTGGCTAAGTGGGCCAGAACCTCATGAAGCGCCCAAGTTCAACAGTAAACTTGTCTAAAGAAAAGTGCTTCTCATCAGGGATTAAACAAGAGCTCTGTGTTCTTGTTCACTTGTTTCAGTATAAATCACTTTCTTTCCTTCCTCCTTTTCTCAGACCTCAGCACTCTGCTGTTGAAACTCTTGTTTTGTTTTTCTCTCTCTTTCCTACTTTTAAGCTTGCTTAGAGAAGGTTCACTCAAAATGGAAAATCCTGGTAAATTGTGGATAATAACTAAAGATACCAGTTTAGGGCTTGAGTGGAGGTGGGGACAGCAAGCTAAAAATTGGTGACTAAAGTCGAATGATTCTTCTTGTATCCCTATGAAACAGCGTCAGAGACTTGCTAGGATAATGTCAGGACATTTGAGGGGAGTTTTCGAAGAAGGGACTGTTCCTTGAGGTACAGGATTTTAGAAAAAAATATATCAGTAAGAATAAATAAAAGACTAAAGACAAACTAAGAAGCAAGCAGCCAGTTATTTGGTTGAGAGCATAACCCAGTATAATTAATTAAGTTTTAAACATGTTGAATTAAAGGTATCAGTATAACATTCAGAAATGTTCAAACATCAGCTGGATTCATGAGTCTAGAATTCATACACTCAATATAGGCTAAAATCATGACAATAATGTAAAGTATCACAGGAAGTGCCTATAAAGTAGAAGACAATGAATGAAACTGGAATATCAGTGGCCATGAAAGAAATGTTGAAGTAGCATACTATTTAGTCACAGGACATATGTATTTATGTAACATAGAGAAGGGCACACTGTAAATCTATCTATTCAAGGAAGATTTTGACTAAATAGACAAACCCACCAGCCATTGCTTTGAGGGGAAGGTACTTAAATAGTCATAGAACAATTGAATCAAACACATATATATGAAGCCACCAATGCCTTGTTCAACTCTGGTTTATCCATGGATTATTCTACATACTCAAGGATTCACTCAAAAAATAATTGCTGTAGTTTAATCTCCATTTACAAGGAATAAATCTCTAGCCTGCCTTATATATTTGTTTGCTGTGAATATCAAAACATTAGCAAAAGAGCCTGAATTTTTATTTATTTTTCATTTATCTTTATACTTTGTTTATTCCAAATTGTATTTAGTCAAATAAAATTAAATCCACTACAGAATTAAAATTGTTAAGGCATGAATAAGAAAATGCATATTAGGTTATTTTGAGCATTAAAGACAAGATGTTTGATTATATGGGTAATGACAGAACATTTTTTTTCTCTGTTTAGGAACAAACAAAAAAAAACCAACAACATAATTTGAGGAATGGTTGAACATGAGGGTAAAAGAGAAGATTCCAAGGATGACTGCCAGGTTTCTTGCATAAGCAAGCAAATGGATAAACAAAATCTGAATGGAAGTTGAATACAGGTAAAAAACTCAGAAAAACGATTTTTTTTCCTTCAGCATATTTTTAATCTATTGTGTTTACATAGATTCAAGTGTTCCATCAAATACATCTCCCTCCCCCCACCCTAGTTCCCGTTGATACCCCCTTTGCCCCCTCCCCCCAATTCCTTCCCCCCTTGCCTCCAGGATTTGCTGTCCTACTCTCTTTATCTCTGTGTTATATATATATATAATTATATATATATAATTTCACTAATCCCTTTCCCTTCTCTGATCCCATCCTCTCATCCCCTTCCCCTCTGACCACTTTCCCTCTGGTCTCTGTGACCCTGCCTTTGCCTCTATTCTGTTCCTTAGTTCACATTGTTCATTAGATTCCTCATATGAGTGAGGTCATATGATATTTTTCTTTCTCTGCCTGGCTTATTTCACTTAGCATAATAGTCTCCAGGTCCACCATGTTGTCACAAAGGTAAGGTTTCCTTCTTTTTCACGGCCACGTAGTATTCCATTGTGTATATGTACCACTGCTTTTTAATCTACTGAAAGACACTTGGGCTGTTTCCAGATCATGGCTATTGTAAACAATGCTGTAATAAACATGAGGGTGCATTTCTTCTTTTGAATCAGTGATTTGATATTCTTATGATATATTCCTAAAAGTGGGATGGCTGGGTCAAAAGGCAGTTCCATTTTTAATTTTGGGGGAATCTCCATACTGTTTTCCACAGTGGCTGTTCCAGTCTGCATTCCCACCAGCAGTGCAGGAGGGTTCCCTTTTCTCCACATCCTCGCCAACACTTACTCTGTGTTTGTTTTTTTTTAATGGGGTGACATCAATAAATCAGGATACATATATTCAAAGATAACAAGTCCAGGTTATCTTGTCGTTCAATTATGTTGCATACCCACCACCCAAAGTCAGATTGTCCTCTGTCACCTTCTATCTTGAGAAAACCGATTTTTAACATTTAAAACCAGAGCAGTAGATAAAGTAACCGAGGAAGGGAGTATGGATTTTCTCAAGTAGGTCCATTAGGCAGTTTTACAATATGTCCATAGTTCTTGGACAGTCCTCCATTTTTATTCCCTTCCCCTTTGAATGTGGCCTTTACTCAGTGGTGGGATTCAAGTAATTTAACAACTAGTTCTCTGCCCTAATGATCTTTCTAAGTATAAAAAACCAATATAACAAAAGATAGTTTATTATTTCACGCATTTAATACATAAATAAAAAAGGTACACCAAACTAAATTATGTTATATAAAATATTTTAAAATATTAATGAAAAAATATTAAATGATACCTGACAAAAAATAAAACTGTTACTTAAAATATTTTCATATTGCTTCTTGACTGGCATTCTCATTTGCATTTTTTTTTACCTATGATGGAATCAATATTACTACGGGCGTTTAGAATACGCTGTTGCACAGATGAACATAAAAAAGAGTAAGGAGTGTAAACGTGTGCTTTCCATATTGGGTAGTTGCCCAGGCGACCAAATTAGAGAGAATCTTAATTACAAGTGCCATTTAAACAACTGGTTCACCAAACTCAACAAAAAATTAGGTATCGGTTCTGTCGAATCTGTGGAAATCGGCTGAATCCCACCACTGCCTTTACTTAGTGATTCACTTCTAATGGACATAGTGTTGTAGAAATGAGAGTGTGTGATTTCCAAGAGTAGTTCATTAACAAGACATTGCATCTTCAGCTTCTCTTTTAGATCACACATTGTGCAAAGCCAGTCATCGTATCTTTTGTTTGTTTGTTTAATTGTTTTTATTTAAACATTTTTCCAAAGATTTTATTTATTGATTTTAGATAAAGCAGAGAAAGCGGTGAGGCAGCGGGAAGCATCAATTCAAAGTAGTTGCTTCTTCTATGTGCCTTGACCAGGCAATCTGGGGTTTAAATCTGACAACCTCAGCATTACAGGTCAATGCTTTATCCACTGCACCACCAAAGGTCAGGCAGTCAGCATATCTTGAAAACACTCATACCCCATGGTAAGATCTAGGCAAGGAACTGATCCTTCTCTTGAAAGCTGCCAAGAACTTGCAAGGCAGGCAAGTGAGATACCTTGGAAGTTGATTCTACAACCACCAAAAAGCCTTCCCTTGGACAACCGATCCAGATTGACTAGCCAAACAATGACCAGATCCCTAAGCTAAAGAAGCTTCAGAGGATAATAATTTGTATTTTTTTAATTTTTTTTTTCATTTTTTTTCATTTATTCATTTTTAGAGAGGAGAGAGAGAGGGTGAGAGACAGAGAGAGAGAGAGAGAGAGGAGAGAGAGAGACAGAGAGAGAGAAGGGGGAGGAGCTGGAAGCATCAACTCCCATATGTGCCTTGACCAGGCAAGCCCAGGGTTTCGAACCAGCGACCTCAGCATTTCCAGGTCGATGCTTTATCCACTGCACCACCACAGGTCAGGCAATTTGTATTTTTTTAAGCCAGTAAGTTTTGGGCAATACATTACTAATATGCATAGCCCTGAACCAAGCCTAAAAAATGTTTAGAATGAACTTTGAATCAGTTGGACAGATGTTTGACAAGTACTAAATCAATAAAAGAAAAATATTATGTATTACCCACACAGTTGGCCTATTATGACCCCATCAATTTGCCATCATTTAGGCCACTAGTTAAAGTATAAACACACACACACATATATATATATATATTTTATTAAAAATTAAAATATATAAAATTTGTATTTTATTTATTATTTAATATATATGTATATATTAAACATATGAGAAATAATTTTTGTGTATATATATGAAACTGATTATTAATAAGTGTTAAAAACATTTTTTTTTCTTCACTGATCATAAGAAGAAATAAAGGCTCTTTTGAAAAGTTTAGAATGAAAAGAAAATAGATCTGGTTCCCCATAAAAAAGAAGCATTTAAACTACTTGTAAGTCAAGGCTAATGATTTTAAAGAAGTTTCTTAATTATGGAAAGGGGCACTTAGGTATCTAGAAATGGGTCACTTTGTACTAATTGTGAATGCGTTTTTAAAATACTTCATTACTTAAATGCTGCCAAAAAGTAAATATTCTCAATTTTAAGTTTGAGCAGAGCTTATAACATAATTTTCTTAAATATGTGTATTTCTCAGTGACATCTTAAGTACCAACACATTTATACAAGTTTATAAAAAGATGCTGAGAAAACCTAGTCCAAATATCTGGCAGTAAAAATCACATTGGAACCTCAATGAACTATCAACCTATCTGAATTTCAACAAGTCTAATTCAACAAAGAATACATAAAATTTAAATGATATTTTCAAATTTAATCAAGTGTAACACAGTGACAAATGAAACTGAAAAAGGCAATTACATTCCGAAGTTAAAAAAAAAAATTAGAATTCTAAAAATATAGGGGGAAAAAGATCTAATGAAGGGAATATCATAAGTACAATTATTGCTGAGGTGTCCTTTTGACTTACAAAGCAAAAGCATGAAAGTAACATTATTTGTCATTTTTGAGGATACACATACACATACAAGGTGGTGGCCTTCAAGTGAAATTGTCAATACAGAAAATTTTGCTAAAATATGTAGCAAGTGTTTGAATAAATGAATTCATATCTACTTGTCATAACTTCTCAACATTTAATAAAATTGTATTACACACTGTCTTTCAATTATATTCATGAGGCATGAAATTTCTATAACTGTTTCAAATATCACATATCACAATTATCCCAATGTTTTCCTAAATGTCAATAACTTCAAACTGGCATTCATACTATTCTTAAAAGTAAAAATTATAATTGCAAAATAAACAAGAATCCAGTTAATAAAAACAATTATACAATTCAAAAGAAATAAAAAATATATGCCAATTTAATGCATCTTGATCAACTACAATGTGGCTGCTGGGAGATGGTAAACATAAGACAAAGACATTGCTACTGGCATAAGAACAGGCATACAGATCAATGGAACAGAACAGAGAACCCAGAAAGAGACCCATGCCTTTATGGTCAATTGATATTTGACAAAGGAAGTAAAAGCATACAATGGAATAAAGACAGTCTCTTTAACAAATGGTGTTGGGAAAATTGAACATGTACCTGCAAGAAGATGAAACTAAATCACCAACTTTCACTATTCACAAAAATAAACTTAAAATGGATAAAAGATTTAAATGTAAGCCGTGAAACCATAAACATCTTGGAAGAAAACATAGGCAGTAAACTCTCCAATACCTCTTGCAGCAATATAATTGCTGATTTATCTCTATGGGCAAGTGAAATAAAAGACAGGATGAACAAATGGGACTGTATCAAGCTAAAAAGCTTTGCACAGCTAAAGACAATATGAACAAAGTTAAAAGGCAAAGCACATAATGGGAGAATATATTTGACAATAAGTCTGATATGGGGTTACTAACCAAAATTTATAAAGAACTTCTAAAACTCAACACCAGAAAGGTAAACAACCCAATCAAAAAATGGGCAAAAGAACTGGATAGACACTTCTCCAAAGAGGACATACAGATGGCCAACAGGCATATGAAAAAATGTACAACCTCACTAATCATTAGAGAAATACAAATTAAAACCAGAATGAGATACTACCTCACAGTAGTCAGAATGGTGCTCATTAACAAAACAACACATAATAAGTGCTGGCAAGGATGTGGAGAAAAGGGAACCCTCCTGCACTGCTGGTGGGAATGTAGACTGGTGTAGCCACTGTGGAAAACAGTATGGAGATTCCTCAAAAAATTAAAAATAGAAATGACTTTTGACCCAGTTATCCTACTTTTAGGAATATATCCTAAGAATACCAAACCACTGATTCAAAAGAAGAAATGCACCCCCATGTTTATTGTAGTATTGTTCACAACAGCCAAAATCTGGAAACAGCCCAAGTGTCCATCAGTGGACAAGTAGATTAAAAAGCAGTGATACATATACATAGTGGAATACTACATGGCCGTGAAAAAGAAGGAAATCTTACCTTTTGCAAAACATGGGTGGACCTGGAGACTATTATGCTAAGTTAAATAAGCCAGGCAGAGTAAGAGAAATATCATATGACCTTACTCATATAAGGAAGTTAATGAACAATGTGAACTGAGGAATGAAATAGAGGTAGAGGCGTGGTCAAAGAGACCAGAGGGAAAGTGGTCAGAAGGAATGGAAGGGAAAGGATGGGATCAGAGAAGGGAAAGAGATTAGTGAAATTATATATACATAACACAGCGTTATAGAGAGCAGGACAACAAATCCTGGAGGGAAGGGGGGAGGGCTTTGGGGGGAAGGGTCATAGGGAGTATCAAGGGGAACACGGGGGTGGGGGGAGGGAGATATATTCAGTGGAATCTATCTATATATTCAGTGGAATTCAAGATATATACACTTGAATCTATGTAAGCACAATAAATTAAAATCAATAAAAAAAAAAAAAGACATGGACATTGTTTAAATTATTGCTCCATGTTGGGGATTATCTCAGGCCTAGGATAGTACTATACAGAAAGGGATTCTAAAATTGTCTGAAGAGCCTTCAGAGTTACCACATATTTTCAAGAAAATGATAAAAAATTAATGAGTGATGGTTATTATTGTGTGTCAACTAGACTGGACTAAGAGTTGCCCAGGTAGATTGTAACATAGTATTTCTGGTTACGTCTATGAGGGTATCTCTGAAAAAATTAGTATTTGATTCAGGAGACTAATAAAGATCAACCTTACCAATTTGGGTGGGCATTATCCAATCTGTTGAGGGTCCAAATAGAATAAAGAGGCAGAGGAAGCATAAGGTCGTCTATGCTTGATCTGGGATCTCTGCCTTCTCCTGTCTTCTAACATTGGTGCTCTTTTTTCTCTGGCCACTGAACTCAGACCGGGACTTAAACCACTGGCCCTGCTGGTTCTCAAGCTTTGTGTTTTGGGGTTGGAACTACAGTTCCAACTGACTTTCCTGTGTCTCTCTCTGACTTGCAAACTGCAAATTGTGAAGCTTTGCAGCTTCCATAACTGTATATGCCAAGTCCTCATAATAAATCTATTCATATATATATAATATATAATTGTGATATGTAAAATATGACATATTTTAGAAGTTTTATCTCTCGTGAATATAAATGGAAAACAATCTGAAGAATCCTGACTAAAAATGTGTGTGGCAAACTTCCAAAAGCCAAGAAATGATATCCATAATTATTGAAACCAAAAATTATAAGGTAATGACAAGATAATATAGGTGAAATTTTGGAGCAGGGGAGGACAGATGGACATCTGACCCTCTAAGCATCTCCATGGGACTAGAGAAGCTTGTATGTAGTTGGAAAGTGAACACAAATACCTATGCAAGGTTTTAAAACATAATAAAGCACAAGGAATTATGTGGAACAGATTAGAAGAGTAAGGAAATGATAAACGTGTTTGGGTGGTCAAGAAAGATTTCTTGAAGGAAGCAAACTTAAACTGGCTTTTAAAAATGAAATATTTGAATATTTCATTTTTCCAGACAGAAATTATGAGCAAAGGACAAAAATTATGAGCAAAGAAGGATATATTCAGAATACTGAGTGAAATTCTGAAGATATCTGCACTCCCATGCTCATTACAACATTATTCTCAATAATCAAAACATGAAAACAACCAAAGTATCCACAGTGAGTAAATGGATAGAAGATGTGGTCCATAGTATATACAATAGAATATTATTCAGTCATGTGGAAAAAGAAATATGTCATTTGTGACAACACAGACAGATCTTGATGGCATTATAAGTGAAATAAGTCAGACAAAGAAAGACAAATGCTATATGATATAACATATGTGGAATAAAAAAAAAGTCAAACTCACAGAAACAATAAGTGGAATAGAAAATGCTGAGGAAAGAAGGTATAGGGAACTGGGGAGATGATAGTCAAAGAGTACAAAACATTCAATTGAAAGATAAATAAATTCTGAGGATCTTATGTATACTATGGTGATTATGGTTAACAATATTGTATTATATAGTTGAAAGTGGCTTAGAGAGGTCATAAATGTCCTTACCCCACATAAATGGCAATTTTGTGAACTGATAGTGGTATTAACTAACCCTTCTGTAGTAATCATTTCACAATCTGTGGGTTTTAAATCACTTTAAATTTCAATAAAATAATTATATCTCAGTAGAGTGGAGAAAAGAAAGTATATTCAGTAGAGAATCAGGAGCAGATGGGAGACAACTAAACAGTAGTTAAATTGAAAAGAGACTGAGAATCAGATTCAGAATATAGTATCAATTATATAGAACAGTGGTGATAACATTATCACAGAACATAATGATACTGTCTTTATAAAAGTAATATTTTGAGAGCATTAGCCAATAGATTATTAAAACAGATTAGACTGAAGGATAACAGATTCTAGGAACTATTGAGGAAGACATCGTGATAAGCTATTTAGGGTGATATGACCATGGTAAGTGCTAACATTCATCAGGTGCTTCCCATGTGCTGATGCTCAAAAGGTACCATTTTAATTCAAACTCTAAACAATATTACATTGAAAATATTTTCATCCCCATTTAATACACCAGGAAACTGCAGCTGAATAAAAAATGGTAAGAATGGGAGGCTTGAACAAGAAAGTCATGGAGGTGAGAGATAAGAGGGCAAAGATTCTCCATGTGTGTCACACAGAGAAAACAAGAGAAGGAGACTTGTTTCAGAAAATACATAGGAAATTATGGTGAAAATCACACTAATAATTAATGATCTAATGTTCAGTGAAATGAAGTCTAATTCCTGAACATAAAATGTTAAATATTCCATTTATTGTGTTTGACAAGGTTTTTATTTATCAGCACAAAACAACATACTATTACTGAGAATTTTAAGAATTCCTTTTTGAGCACATTTATATTATACCAGAAAATTTAATATGAGGGTTGCCTTTGTGTAAAAATCTCCTGCATAGTATGGAAAATCACTAATTTATAAATAAGGAAGTAATTTCAAATGTAGTCAAGATTTGCATTATATAAATATATTATTTTCTATTTGAGAATCAATGAGTTTAAAGTTTATGTTATTCTTACCATAAAACCAAGAAAATTCATAATCATTCAAAATTGACAGAAGAAACAAATAGGAAATTTAATGAAGGATAAACATAAGTTTTGAATAAATAGTATCTATTCATATTCTTTCCCTCCTTTTCCTTCTCTCTCTCACACACACAATTAATTGGAAAGAATAAAAACCTTTCAGTAGCCTGTAATTATTTTTTTGTTTTGTTTTCTTTTATCTTTAAGCAAAGTAATGTTAAGACAATTTTAATTCAGCAGCATGGTTCTTCTACAGAAGAGAGAAATATGGTAATAATAACCTCTTTGGCAATACCTTCAACATTTAAAAACATAAAACAGTGTCTATGCATCTTTAACTCACAAGCTTTAAAAGTTTTGAACTGCGGCTACAAACTTCACCTGTGATTAGAATAATAGGCTTACCCATAGAGAGGCTGGGCAAATCTGTATCTCCATGTTGTCATGTCTAAGTTTTTGTTCATCTGTTTGTAGCAGCTAAAGTTAACATTCCATATACATTCCAGTAGAATGTATATGTTAGAAATCAGTTTGTAAATTAACTATGCTGCTTAAAAAAATAAAATGCTTATTTTTTATTTTATTCCCAGTGAAAACTTTTAGTAGCAACCTTTTAAAAAATTCTTTTTTTTATTGATTTGAGAGGGGGTGGGAAACATCAATTTGTTGTTCTACTTAGCTGTAAATTCTTTGGTTGCTTCTTGTATGTACCCTATCTGGGGATTGAACCTGCAACATGAGCATATCAGGAAAAGACTCCGAACAACTGAGCCACCTTGCTAGCGCTAATTAGCAACATTTTTAACCCAATTTTCATTAAGAAGTTGACTCACACTAAAACCTAAATGTAAAATCTGGATTTAAAGACAGTGAATCTCTATTCAGTAATATTGGTAAAGTGAGGAATGTATTAACTAAGCCAATCTCTCAGCCTCTAAAAGTCCAGAAATAATGCCTGACAAGGCAGTGGTGTAGTGGATAGAGCATCGAACTGGGACACAGAGGACCCATGTTTGAAACCCCAAGGTCACCAGCTTGAGCACTGGCTCATCAGGCTTGAGCATGGGCTCGCCAGTTTGAGTGTGGGCTCACCGGCTTGAGTGCAGGGTTGCTGGCTTGAGTGTAGGATCATAGACACAATACCAGGGTCACTGGCTTGAGCCCAAAGGTCGCTGGCCCAAGGTCTCTGGCTTGAGCAAGGGGTACTTACTCTGCTATAACTCCCCCCCCATAAAGGTACATACGAGAAAGCAATCAATGAACAACTAAGGAGCTGCAATGAAGAATTGATGGTTCTAATCTCTCTCCCTTCCTGTCTGTCGTTATCTGTCACTCTCTTTGTCTCTTTCTCTGTCTCTGTCACACAAAAAAAAGTCCAGATATTTGCCAACTAGTCAAAAAGTGAAATAAAAAGAGTGGGCAGCTAGTATTTTTGTTTGTTTTGTTTTTTAAGAAAGAGGGGGAAGACAAAGAAAGAGAAAAACAGGGAGAGAGAGAGAGGGAAGAAGAGAGTGAGAAGCATCAACTCATAGTTTCTCTCCTTTAGTTGTACATTCACTGCTTCTTTTAAGTGACTTGACCAGGGATAGGACCTCAGGCTCAAGTTGAGCCAGCATCATCTTGCTCAAACCAGAGACCTTTGGGCTAAGGCCAATGACCTGGGCTTTTCATGCCAGCAACCTTTGGGTTCAAACGGGTGGCCTTTGGGATTAAGTGGACAATCCCCTGCTCAAGCCAGTGAACTCACATTCAAGCCAACAAGTATGAGCTCATGTTCATGACTTCCGGGTTTTGAACCAGTGACCTCAGCTTTCTAGGTTGATGCATTATCCACTGGGTCCCCACTGGTCAGGCAGACAGTTAGATCTCTCTCTCTCTCTTTTTGTATTTTTCTGAAGCTGGAAATGGGGAGAGACAGTCAGACAGACTCCCGCATGCGCCCGACCGGGATCCACCTGGCACGCCCACCAGGGGTGACGCTCTGCCCACCAGGGGGCGATGCTCTGCCCCTCCAGGGCGTTGCTCTGCTGCGACCAGAGCCACTCTAGCGCCTGGGGCAGAGGTCAAGGAGCCATCCCCAGCGCCCGGGCCATCTTTGCTCCAATGGAGCCTTGGCTGCTGGAGGGGAAGAGACAGACAGAGAGGAAGGAGGGGGGGGTGGAGAAGCAAATGGGCGCTTCTCCTATGTGCCCTGGCTGGGAATCGAACCCGGGTCCCCCGCACGCCAGGCCGACGCTCTACCGCTGAGCCAACCAGCCAGGGCTCTCTCTCTCTCTCTTTTAATAAACAGTGAGGTCTATTTTTTCTCCAAAGCAGAAAAAAAAATCAAAATGTCAAAAAAATCTAAAACAAAATGGAACTATAAATCCTAGGGGGTAAGAGGACAGTATACATTGGATAATTCAGTATACTAGTAAAGATGTTTAGAGTGACAGCTAAATCTGTTAGTCTAGTATGGAAGTGAACTCTCACTTCTCCCCAGCTTTAAGAGGAAGCCTCCAGAAGTATTTTAAAAGAATATTTTCATCTCATCTCTAACAACAATAGAAACAACAAATACATTCTGAAAGGCAGAAAATCAGCTCCCACACTTAAGTTTCCAAAGCCTTATGAACTGACTTCCAAAATTATTTTTTTTAAAAAATTATAGGAAACAGGTGATAAAGACTATATACCAAGGATTATTATCCATGTAAGAAAACAGTCATGAAATGGCATAGAGCATGCATAGCACTCAATTATATTTCTCCCATTCCACCACAAAATATATGATTGAGGTTAGTAAAACACATTATCCCACCTAAAATAAAAATTAATAGGGAGTGTTTATATAATACCTTTTCCAGGGCCACACAGCAAGTTTCTTAAAAAAGATTAAAATCAATGTTCCAAATATCCACCTGAATGTGTCCTCCAATCATTAAACAAATTGCAAAATAAAAACATTTTGGGGGGTGACAGAGACAGAGGGACAGAGAGAGGGACAGATAGAAACAGACAGACAGAAAGGGAGAGCAATGAGAAGCATCAATTCTTCCTTGAAGCTCCTTAGTTGTTCATTGATTGCTTTCTCCTATGTGCCTTGACCAGAGGGGCTACAGCAGAGCAAGTGACCCCTTGCTCAAGCCAGCAACATTAGGCTTCAAGCCAGTGACCTTAGGGTTCAAGCCAGTAACCATGGGGTCATATCTATGATCCCATGCTCAAGCCAGCAACCTCATGCTCAAGCTGGTGAGCCTGCACTCAAACTGGATGATCCTATGCTCAAGCTGCCGACCTCAGGGTTTTGAACCTGGATTCTCCACATCCCAGTCCAACTGTGTCACTGGCTGGTCAGGCTAAAAACTAATTTTCAAAGTGGAGTTTGAGAAATACATATGCTGACATGCCTGAATGATCAAAACCAGTCCTTCACAACAGTGACTAAGTTCATTAATTCATTCAACAAATAAAACATGAGCACTAGGGAAAGCTCTAGACACTTCTGAGTTATGGATATTGACACAGATCAGTTTTGCCACCTTGAAGCTGCCTTTTTGGGATAATAATTTTAAGCTGTTTCTTAAGAAACAAAAGACACAGGAAGAAATTTTGACCCTCCCCCCTTACCTGGCCAACTTCAGACAGAGATATTAGTATTTTCACCTTGGCTTAATTTGAGTTAAGTATGATAAATAGGAGGGCTTCAGGCAGGAGTGTCCTGGCTAGACACCCAGGGTGTCCCATTGTTACTGAATTGCCTACCAAGAAGTTGCCTGCTCCCTCAACATCATGTAAATGCCCATTCTCACTTCTGAAATCTAATACCAAGCATCTTTTCCTCTTTGTCCAAAATGTCAAATATATCCAGTGTTGCTTCACTATCTTTAGAATTCCCATGCTTATGTGAATTCCTAATGCACACATATTAAAAACTTGATCTTCTTCTGTCAATCTGTCTCCATTAATTTGATTAGCTTAGCTAGAGAAACTTCAGTGGTGCAAAAAAAGTATTAAATTTTTTAGCCCCCCCCCCATAGCATTCAATTGCCAATAAAACATTGCTTCATGACCTTATGGAATTTACAATAAAATGAGAATGAGGTCAACATTAAAGACAATTAAATATACAAACAATTAATAACCTCAAAGAGTAAGAACTATGATGAAAAACAAAACAAAATATAATACCATAAATAACAGTATTTGATGAAATGCCAGCTTGGATAATGTGTCTGTTTCTGGTTTAACCCAGAAGGCTGGAGGTGTCAAAAATGATTTTATAAGAGTATTTTTAAACTACTAAAACACAAATTTAAAATCTCATAATGCTCTATGTTATTCAAAATGAATTATCTTATTAGGGTCTTGGTCAAACTCTTAGTAGAGGAAGATGAAAATGTAGTGTTACAGACATTTACTTGAATAAATAAGTTGTTGAAGGAGAGAGCAGAAAGCATAATTATATTCACAAATGGCTTTCAGTGATTCATATAAAAATAGGATAAATGAAAAGAAAAATTACATTATTTTTCCCATTTCAATCAAACCATACCACTTTGCAAGAATATTTTTAAAATGCAATAAAAAATGCTGACATTTGTAAAAGGATTTGCAGATCTTTGATTTAATTGGCATAAAATGTAATAAATTTTCTTGAGAAAGTAGCCATAAAACAATGTGTCACTACCCATAAGTGTTACATCTCCCATTATCTTTTCTCTTCTCTTCCTTTCTCTCTATGAGGGTTGCACTCCAAAACCCTTAACTCTCTCTCTCTCTCTCTCCTTTCTTTTTTCTTCTTTTAGTGGTTCCCTCTTTTTTTCTCTCTCTCTCTTTCTTTTCTCCTTCTATATTAGTTTCTTCCTTTCTCCTTTACATCTCCTCTCATTCAAACCTCAATAACAAACAAATTATCTTATCTGGGACTCAAACCTATGTTTGTGGCATTTTGGGGGGTTTTTACTTCACCTTTTTAACTCACTAGCGGTGCTCTCATCCCTGGCTCTCCATATTATCTAGTTCTTGTTCCACTAAATACAATAGTAAGTTTTTAATTTGTCCCACCATTTTTCCATTTTCCTCTTATTCCTCTCATCATAACTCTTAGAAAACCAACACCTAAAAGCAAATCATTTTATTCTTGACCCAAATTTTTTCCTTATTTGCTTTTTGTGGGTCCATACGCTCTTTTTTTTTTTTTTCCTTTTTTTTTTTTTTTTTTTTTCTTTCCTTTCTCTCTTTTTTGCCCCTTTATTACTTTTCCCCAATTCAGGCCCTCCATCACAGGCATTGTTTGTTATAACTCACAGTCCACCACAAGATTTTCTCAAGAAAGAGGGGAGAGGAGAGGAGAGGAAAAAAAGAGGGGGGGAATAATTTCCTTTTTTAAAAAATTTTTATTTTATTTTATTTTTCTTTATTTCATTATTAATTTTTTTAAAAAAAAACAACTCTTTTCGATTTGTTATTTTTTTATTTTTTTAACTTTTTATTCTTTATTAAATCTCATTAATACTATCAACAAAACCACCCTCAGATGCCATTAAGGAAGAGAAAATCGAATATCATGGATACAAAAGAAAGAGAGGTAACACAGCTAGATGAGGAAAAATCTATGGAGAAAAAATTTAATATATTGGAAACCTTGGAGCTAAATGACAGAGAATTCAAGATAGAAATCCTAAAAATCCTCCGAGATATACAAGAAAACACAGAAAGGCAATATAGGGAGCTCAGAAAACAACTCCATGAACACAAAGAATATATGTCCAAGGAAATTGAAACTATAAAAACAAATCAAACAGAGATGAAAAACTCAATTCACGAGCTGAAAAACGAAGTAACAAGCTTAGCTAATAGAACAGGTCAGATAGAAGAGAGGATTAGTGAAATAGAAGACAAGCAACTTGAGGCACAACAGAGAGAAGAAGAAAGAGACTCAAAAATTAAAAAAAATGAGATAACCCTACAAGAATTATCTGACTCCATCAAAGAGAATAACATAAGAATAATAGGTATATCAGAGGGAGAAGAGAGAGAAAATGGAATGGAGAACATACTTAAACAAATAATTGATGAGAACTTCCCAAGCCTGTGGAAAGAACTAAAGCCTCAAGTTCAAGATGCAAACAGAACTCCAAGTTTTCTTAACCCCAACAAACCTACTCCAAGGCATATCATAATTAAATTGACACAAACCAACAGCAAAGAAAAAATTCTCAAGGCAGCCAGGGAAAAGAAGAATACAACATATAAAGGAAGGCCCATTAGATTATCATCAGATTTCTCAGCAGAAACTCTACAAGCTAGAAGAGAGTGGACCCCAATATTTAAAGTCCTGAAAGAGAGGAACTTTCAGCCACGAATACTATACCCATCAAAGCTATCCTTCAAATACGAAGGAGAAATAAAAACATTCACAGATACAGAAAAGATGAGGGAATTTATCATCAGAAAACCCCCACTCCAGGAATTACTAAAGGGGGTTCTCCAATCAGATACAAAGAACAAAAAAAAACAGAGCCACAAGTAAAAGCTCCAAGAAGAACACAATAAAACCAAATTTAAACTGTGACAACAACAAAAAGAAAGAGGGGGAGAAGACGGAGATTAACAGTAGCAAAGGACGATGGAGTGCAAAAGTACTCACAAAATAGTTCGCTACAATGAACGGGGTAGGGACCCTTTTCATTACTCAAAGGTAACCACCATTGAAAAAACCACCACAGAAGCACATGAGATAAAAAAGATAGCAACAGAGGAAAGATGTATGGAATACAACCAAATAAAAACAAAAGATAGAAAAACGAAAGAGAAGGATCAAACAAGACACAAAACTAACAGAAAGCAAGATATAAAATGGCAATAGGGAACTCACAAGTATCAATAATTACACTAAATGTAAATGGATTAAACTCACCAATAAAAAGGCACAGAGTAGCAGAATGGATTAAAAAAGAAAATCCAACTGTATGCTGCCTACAAGAAACTCATCTAAGTAACAAGGATAAAAACAAATTCAAAGTGAAAGGCTGGAAAACAATACTCCAAGCAAATAACATCCAAAAAAAAGCAGGTGTAGCAATACTCATATCGGATAATGCTGACTACAAGACAGGAAAAGTACTTAGAGACAAAAATGGCCATTTCATAATGGCTAAGGGGACACTGAATCAAGAAGACATGACAATTCTTAATATATATGCACCAAACCAAGGAGCACCAAAATATATAAGACAGCTACTTATTGATCTTAAAACAAAAACTGACAAAAATACAATCATACTTGGAGACCTCAATACACCGCTGACGGCTCTAGATCGGTCATCCTAACAGAGAATCAACAAAGACATAGTGGCCTTAAACAAAACACTAGAGCACCTGGATATGATAGACATCTACAGGACATTTCATCCCAAAGTGACTGAGTATACATTTTTCTCCAGTGTACATAGATCATTCTCAAGAATTGACCATATGTTGGGCCACAAAAACAATATCAGCAAATTCAGAAAAATTGAAGTTGTACCAAGCATATTTTCTGATCATAAAGCCTTGAAACTAGAATTCAACTGCAAAAAAGAGGAAAAAAATCCCACAAAAATGTGGAAACTAAACAACATACTTTTAAAAAATGAATGGGTCAAAGAAGAAATAAGTGCAGAGATCAAAAGATATATACAGACAAATGAAAATGAAAATACGACATATCAGAATCTCTGGGATGCAGCAAAAGCAGTAATAAGAGGAAAGTTCATATCACTTCAGGCCTATATGAACAAACAAGAGAGAGCCGAAGTAAACCACTTAACTTCACACCTTAAGGAACTAGAAAAAGAAGAACAAAGACAACCCAAAACCAGCCGAAGAAAGGAGATAATAAAAATCAGAGCAGAAATAAATGAAATAGAGAACAGAAAAACTATAGAAAAAATCAGTAAAACAAGGAGCTGGTTCTTTGAAAAGATCAACAAAATTGACAAACCCTTGGCAAGACTCACCAAGGAAAAAAGGCACAGGACTCAAATAAATAAAATCCAAAATGAAAGAGGAGAGATCACCACAGACATCATAGATATACAAAGAATTATTGTAGAATACTATGAAAAATTATATGCCACCAAATACAACAATCTAGAAGAAATGGATAAATTCCTAGAACAATACAACCTTCCTAGACTGAGTCATGAAGAAGCAGAAAGCCTAAACAGACCAATCAGCAGGGAGGAAATAGAAAAAACTATTAAAAATCTCCCCAAAAATAAAAGTCCAGGCCCAGACAGTTATACTAGTGAATTCTATCAAACATTCAAAGAAGACTTGGTTCCTATTCTACTCAAAGTCTTCCAAAAAATTGAAGAAGAAGCAATACTTCCAAACACATTTTATGAGGCCAACATAACCCTCATACCAAAACTGGCAAGGATGGCACAAAGAAAGAAAACTACAGACCAATATCTCTAATGAATACAGATGCTAAAATACTAAACAAAATACTGGCAAACCGAATACAACAACATATTAAAAAAATAATACATCATGATCAAGTGGGATTCATCCCAGAATCTCAAGGATGGTTCAACATACGCAAAACGGTTAACGTAATACACCATATCAACAAAACAAAGAACAAAAACCACATGATCTTATCAATAGATGCAGAAAAGGCTTTTGATAAAATACAACACAATTTTATGTTTAAGACTCTCAACAAAATGGGTATAGAAGGAAAATATCTCAACATGATAAAGGCCATATATGATAAACCATCAGCTAACATCATATTAAATGGCACTAAACTGAAGGCTTTCCCCCTTAAATCAGGAACAAGACAGGGTTGTCCACTCTCTCCACTCTTATTTAATGTGGTACTAGAGGTTCTAGCCAGAGCAATCAGACAAGACAAAGAAATAAAAGGCATCCATATCGGAAAAGAAGAAGTAAAGGTATCACTTTTTGCAGATGATATGATCCTATACATCGAAAACCCCAAAGAATCCACAAAAAGACTACTAGAAACAATAAGCCAATACAGTAAGGTCACAGGATACAAAATTAACATACAGAAGTCAATAGCCTTTCTATATGCCAACAATGAAACAACTGAGAAGGAACTCAAAAGAATAATCCCCTTCACGATTGCAACAAAAAAAATAAAATACTTAGGAATAAACATAACAAAGAATGTAAAGGACTTATATAATGAAAACTATAAACCATTGTTAAGGGAAATCGAAAAAGATATAATGAGATGGAAGAATATACCTTGTTCTTGGCTAGGAAGAATAAATATAATCAAGATGGCTATATTACCCAAAGCAATATACAAATTTAATGCAATTCCCATCAAAATTCCAATGACATTTTTTAAAGAAATAGAGCAAAAAATCATCAGATTTATATGGAACTATAAAAAACCCCGAATAGCCAAAGCAATCCTAAAGAAAAAGAATGAAGCTGGGGGCATAACAATACCTGACTTCAAACTCTATTATAGGGCCACGACAATCAAAACAGCATGGTATTGGCAGAAAAATAGACACTCAGACCAATGGAACAGAATAGAAAGTCCAGAAATAAAACCACATATATATAGTCAAATAATTTTTGATAAAGGGGCCAACAACACACAATGGAGAAAAGAAAGCCTCTTCAATAAATGGTGCTGGGAAAACTGGAAAGCCACATGCAAAAGAATGAAACTGGACTACAGTTTCTCCCCCTGTACAAAAATTAACTCAAAATGGATCAAAGATCTAAACATAAGACCTGAAACAATTAAGTACATAGAAGAAGACATAGGTACTCAACTCATGGACCTGGGTTTTAAAGAGCATTTTATGAATCTGACTCCAATGGCAAGAGAAGTGAAGGCAAAAATTAATGAATGGGACTACATCAGACTAAGAAGTTTTTGCTCAGCAAGGGAAACTGATAACAAAATAAACAGAAAGCCAACTAAATGGGAAATGATATTTTCAAACAACAGCTCAGATAAGGGCCTAATATCCAAAATATACAAAGAACTCATAAAACTCAACAACAAACAAACAAACAATCCAATAAAAAAATGGGAAGAGGATATGAATAGACACTTCTCCCAGGAAGAAATACAAATGGCCAACAGATATATGAAAAGATGCTCATCTTCTTTAGCTATTAGAGAAATGCAAATCAAAACGGCAATGAGATACCACCTCACACCTGTTCGATTAGCTGTTATTAGCAAGTCAGGTAATAGCAAATGTTGGAGAGGCTGTGGAGAAAAAGGAACCCTCATCCACTGTTGGTGGGAATGTAAAGTAGTACAACCATTATGGAAGAAAGTATGGTGGTTCCTCAAAAAACTGAAAATAGAACTACCTTATGACCCAGCAATCCCTCTACTGGGTATATATCCCCAAAACTCAGAAACATTGATACGTAAAGACACATGCAGCCCCATGTTTATTGCAGCATTGTTCACAGTGGCCAGGACATGGAAACAACCAAAAAGCCCATCAATAGATGACTGGATAAAGAAGATGTGGCACATATACACTATGGAATACTACTCAGCCATAAGAAATGATGACATCGGAACATTTACAGCAAAATGGTGGGATCTTGATAACATGATACGAAGCGAAATAAGTAAATCAGAAAAAAACAGGAACTGTATTATTCCATACGTAGGTGGGACATAATAGTGAAACTAAGAGACATTGATGAGAATGTGGTGGTTACGGGGGGGAGGGGGGAATGGGAGAGGGATAGGGGGTGGGAGGGGCACAAAGAAAACAAGATAGAAGGTGACAGAGGACAATCTGACTTTGGGTGGTGGGTATGCAACATAATTGAACGACAAGATAACCTGGACTTGTTATCTTTGAATATATGTATCCTGATTTATTGATGTCACCCCATTAAAAAAATAAAATTATATATAAAAAAAAAAACAATGTATGTTACCTAAAATAAATAACATAAGAGAAATTTCTAATATCAGTAATTAATAATATACTAAGGTATTCTAATATGAATTTGCTAATCTATTCCTAAAGAGTTTACATAAGAAAATATATATCCTGCAGATTTTATTTTTTGGTTTTTTGTTTTTTGTTTTTTTTTTATTCATTTTAGAAAGGAGAGAGAGAGAGAGAAGGGGGGAGGAGCAGGAAGCTCAACTCCCATATGTGCCTTGACCAGGCAAGCCCAGGGTTTCGAACCAGCGACCTCAGCATTTCCAGGTCGACGCTTTATCCTCTGCGCCACCACAAGTCAGGCCTATCCTGCAGATTTTAAAACGTTTCCAAATTATTCTCTCAGGATTACAAAGTAAAATGAATGTTGTTTTTAATGAATGGATCCTTTCAAAGCCTAGAAATTTGTCCAGCTCCAAGAAAACATACCCATCATTAGAAAGACATGAGTCTAAAATTATTTCCTAATTTGATAGATCTTCCTGCCAATAATAATGGATTCATTGAATTGAACATTAAATATATCATGTTGATCATTTATTTTCATATTTGTTATCACTTGGCTACCTGCTAGAGTTTCCAAGATTCTTGCTTTTAATCTTTGCTGTGGTTGCTATATTTTCCTAGTCTCCAAATAGGATTCTCTTCTTAATATTTGTAGAAGTTTTTTGTTTTTCTTTATTATCTCATTCATTGAATTTATATAGAGAACTCAGAGGCATTTTGCCATCTTCTTTTCAACTTAATTATTAAAGTTCTAAAGTGATGCACTTATACTTAAAAATGATAATTATATACATACACCTATTGCAATTATTCCCCCTATGTGTGTTTGCCTTTACAATATAACCAAGGGATCACAAACCACACACACACACACACACACACACATATATATACACACACACACACAGTTGCTTTTTAAAAATGTGAATTTTGAAGTTCTTTTTCTAGTACTGCTGATGGTTTAGGTTTGATGAATCCATACTCTTTACCCCAGATTGATATGCACTATGCTTTCAAAGTGACCAGTTTTTGTTTTCTTTCTTTCTTTTTTTAATGTTTATTTTATTGATTTTGGAGAGAGGAAGGGAGAAGGAGAGACAGAAACATCAATCTGTTCCTGTATATGCCCTGACCGGGAATGAAACCAGCAAGCTCTGTGCTTCAGGACGATGCTAACGAACCTGGCTATGTAGGCCAGTGCTCAAGGTGACTGGTTCTGAGTAAGTGCTCTAGTTATACAATAGAGTTAAGTTGAATGACAGAGGCCATTTGGTTTGAGAACAAAACCAAACAGTTTAAAAAATAATAATATGCACTTTTCAATGTTCTTTATTTTTCTTATTTATACTCATATTTGATCCATATTTTGCATTGTTTTTTTCTCTTCACATGCACTTTCAAGAAAGAGAGATCAATGGTTATTTTTAAAAATCAACTATCATTCTATAATAAAATGAATAATATCCAGTTTTTCACAGCTAATATGCTTTCTCTGGTTATGTTTTACATCTGTATAATTCTATAAAATAATGAATACAGTTTAGTGGACTTTTTATAGATATTTTTGAATGCATGTTAGAAAATTTAAAAAAATTTTTTTATATTTATCAATTTAAATGAACAGTTTCTTTGTCTAAAGTCTGTACAAAATTATTCCAGTTTCTAATTGATGTTCTATTTCACAGAAACATAATTTAATATTACATGAATATCAATTTAGAAAAAACTATTATATTATGAATATAAGGGAGTTTGCTCAGATGACTCATAAATCTTATTTCAGAAATGGCCCAAAATTTTGGCACATAAAAAAATCTAAACTCTTGGCAGCAGATGATAATTTAAATAAAGATGCTCTGGGATTTCAATGTGCCAAAAGCATTCTTTATTTGGGTGGTCTCAAAGATGAGGTCAGATCACAGAATGGGCTTTAAAAATTCATGGAACTTTCTCAAATGCAATAATTATAAATCTCTGCAATATTAACTTAACATGACACAAATTAATGTAATGATATTTATGGGGCCAATAGATTGTGACATATGTGAGGTTTTTATTAATCACAAGTATACTGATATATTATTTAAGTTATAATATTTTGAGATATCACACTGCCATAAATATCACAAGTCACATGATTTAATTTTTCTAAGGATTAAGAAATGTATTTTTTAATGTATGTATTAAAAATAGGATCATCTGGCCTAACCGGTGGTGGCACAGTGAATGGAGCATCAACCTGAGAGGCTGAGGACCCAGAATCAAAAACCTATGCTGTTTTGAGTGCAGGCTCATCCGGCTTGAGCACAGGCTTGCCAGATTGAGCACGGGGTCACCATCTTGAGTGTGAGAATATTGGCATAATTCCATGGTCATTGGCTTGAGCCCAAAGGTTGCAGGCTTGAATCCCAAGGTCACTTGCTTGAGTCTCAGGTCACTGGTTTGAGCAAGGGTCACAGCTCGGCTGGAGACCCCAGTCAAGGCATATATGAGAAGCAATTAATGAACAACTAAAGTGATGCAACAACAAATAGATGCTTCTCATCTCTCTTCCTTCCTCCCTCACTCTCTCCCTTTCCCTTTCATTCACCCTCTCCTTCTTCCTCTCCCTCTTCCTCTCCCTCTCCCTCTCCCTCTCTCCCTCTCTCTCTCTCTCTCTCTCTCTTTCTCTCTCTCTCATATGCACGTGTGCACATCCACAGGCATAAGAAAAGAGAATCATCTGTAGTTTCTTAGATAATTCATACTGCCTCATAAATTAATTTTAAAATATATTCACTTAAAACACTTTATTTTTTCACATTGAAACATCTGGGTAAACTAAGAATTTTCAATTCCAAGTCTAAGGACAGAATGAGCTGTGAATGGGTGACGATGAGAAGTTGAATAAGTGGTGGTTTTCACTGAAACAAATAATGACACAAATAAGAATAGTGGCATAGACAGGATTTACTAAGAGTTCAAGTTTCTCCTGCACTTACAGCTCCCCAATCTGTTCCCATAGAGGAACTGTCAGCTCATTGGAATAATATTTACACTTTAGAAAAAGTGATGAATTGCATGATTATAATTTTTGTATAGTTTATCGGCTTGTTTATCATAACACTAAGTCTATTTAAGCAAGTTTTGCCAAGAATAGTAAATGGAGTTAAAACAAGCCAAAAGAATTTTCAAAAACTCTCTAACAAATGTTATTAAAATTTTCAAAAATTCTCAAACAGTTCATTTATGAAAAATCATTGAATGTAAATCTCTGATTATTTGTAAGTTAATACAATTTTTTTATCTATCTATTCAACTATTCATTCAACAAACATTTGTTGAATTTTATTATATGTGAAGAACCAAGCTTTATTCTCTGGGAGATGAACATGATTGTACTGAATATAAATATGAGGTTCCTATCCAAAAGCTATTTACTCATGAGCAACTTTCTCAAACTTCTGAAGTTATAGTTTTCTTCTGTATTAAAAAATGATAATTTGAAGCTTCTTCACTGGAATTAAATCACTTGTTAGGTTAAGCTTCTTCAATGGAATTAAATCACTTGTTAGGTATATAATAAATGTCAATCAAAGTCACATAGCTAATATATTTTGATACTGCTAGGGTTGAGGTGAAAATAAGAAATATATACAAAATCATTCCTAATAGAAGGGATGGCATGAATAAAGATATAGAGAGGCTTATAGGGGCTGTAAGCACACATAGGATTCCAATAAAATTACTGTTTCTCTCTACCTCCATGCTGTCCAAAACCTCCATATTCCTCTGTTGTAAGTTCTTAAATTGTATTGTTATTGCAAATACCTTAGGTTTGCAGTCTCTTCTTTAATATAAATCTCATTTAGATTTTTATACTGGTTTTTTTTTTAGAATATATCTCATGTCCCTTTCTCTGTCTTCACTGCTTTAAAGCTGTCTTTTGAGATAACCTTGATTTCAGTACCACTTTGATCAAACCTCTCTCGCATTCCTGTGTCGGAGCACTCTGCCCCAGTCATGTCCATGCACACCCATTTCTCTATTAGGCTTAAATTGAAGTAAACAGAGGTAAGGGAACTTAGATTTATTCAGGAAATGGCAAGAAGTCTAGTTTTGTTACACCTACTGGTACGTGATACGAGGTAAAATATCTCACCAGTAAAAATTTGTTAGATTTTGTTAAAGAGAGCACTGTGTTTAGTTTTTAGTTCATTCAACAAATAATTATTGAGTATATATATATATATGTATATATATATATGCATTACATATATATATATATATTACAAAGAGCTGGTGCATAACAGTAACATAACAAAAAAAGAAAATCTACTGTCAGGAAGCTTAATTTCTGATTGGAGAATATGAAAAATGAAGCATAAATTCATGGTGTATCCATTAGTGGTTAATGTCATGGTGAAATGGTGAAAAATATAATAGACCACAGTGCAAGTTCCTGACATTAAGTTTTATTATTGTAGCGTAAGTGCCTGACAAATTCTTGATTACCAAAGCATCAGTTTCAAAAGACATCCCCTTGAATAAGCATATCACTATAGCTATATGATACAGTTACCAGCCAAACATCCAAATAAGGAACTAGACCACTTCTAACCATGAAGGTTCTTTCAGAAATTCCGGGACAACTAGACAAGCTACTGCTTGAATGACCCTGCTCCCTTTCTGAATCCTAATTCCCAATCTTATGCTTTAAATTATCCAATAATGAACCCACAAAATTCTCAACACCCATCATCAGACCCTAATGTAGGCTAAGCCAGATTCCACACTCTTTCCTTCTAACTCTTTGTGTGGCTCATGGGTGTGTGGCATGCCCTCTAGGACCTATGAGTAATAAATATTTTTCCTCAAAGTTCCCTGATGGCTGTTGCTAATGTGCATCCTGAAATCAGAAAGAAAAAAAAAAAACTACCAGGTTAGGTCCAACCACAACATTCCACTAGATGTAACTCAGACCCTGGTGAGTGCCTCAAGCATTCCTAGTTGGGAGCACTAGCCGTGATAGGCAAGGACCCAAAGAACATAGATGATAAAGGACAGGGAGGTGTTTCAGACATGAGGCATTGATATCTTTGAGTGGACTCTTGATCTGGTTATAAATGCACATCAGGAAGAATAATCTGCCTGAGATGAACAAGATGGATTTAAGAGAATATAAGGGAAAAAAAACTAATAGAAAGAATAACAAGATGATAATTGTAATCACCCAGATAAGAGGAAATGTGAATGGTAGTAAAGAAAATAAAGAGTCTAGCTCTAAGAAACTTGTTGAAATTAGTTAAAATTTTGTAACTCTCAGTATGTGGGAAGAAGAGATGAGATGGTACCAAAGTTGATAGAGACAGCTGTATTAGTAGCAGAAAAAAGGAACATCAGTGGTATTCAAGTTGGTGGGGAGAAAGACAAAGCTAAGCTCATTTTTAGGTAAATCTTCAATTAACCTAATAGCAATAATAATTTAGTCCTTGAATCTCAAGCAGAAATATAAATCAGTCTTAAGAAAATATAAAGACGGTCATCTAAATTAAAAAAAGATATACGAAATCCATTAGTTAAAAATGATCACCAATAAAACTTTGTATACAAATGTTTTTAGCAGCAATATTCATAATAGCTAAAAAGAGAAACAACTCAAATATCTTCCAACTGAAACATGAATGAACAAAATGTGGTTTATTCATATAGTGGAATATCTTTCAACTATAAAAAGAAATAAAGTGGGTGACAAAAATGTTTTAGAACTTGATATATGCAGTTGCTTTACATCATTGTGAATGTATTAAATGCCATATAAGTATACAACTTAAATGGCTAATTTTATGCTATTTGACTTTCAACTAAATAGAAAAAAATGAGGCCAGTTGCCTCAGCAGTAGAGCATTGGCCCAGCATATAGAAGTCCCGGGTTTGATTCCTAGTCAGAGCATACAAGCGAAGCAACCATCTGCTTCTTCACCCCTCCTCCCTCTCTCTCTCTCTCTCTCTCTCTCTCTCTCTCTCTCTCTCTCTTTCACTATCTCTATCTTCCCCTCCCTTAGCCATGGCTCAGATGGAGCAAGTTGGCCCCAGGTGCTTAGGATGGCTCCATGGCCTCCCTTCAGGTGCTAAAATAGCTCAGTTGCCGAGCAATGAAACAACACCCCAGATGGGCAGAGCATCACTCTCTAGTGGGCTTGCTGTATGGGTCCTGATCAGGGAGCATGCAGGAGTCCATCTCTGCCTCCCTGCCTCTCACTTAATAAAAATAAAAAAATAAAAGAAAAAGGAAAGAAGGAAGGAAGGAAGGAATTAAAATTTAAAAACACTGACATACTGATATATGCTATAACTTAAAGCACCCTTGAAAACATTGTACACAGTAAAGGAAGCCAGTCACAAAATGCTACATATTATTCTATTTATATGAAATGTACAAGTAGGCACATCTATAGTAACAATTAGCGGTTGCCCAGGACTTAGGATTTTGAAAGAAAATGGTGAATGACTGCTAATAAGTACAGTGTTTCTTTGGGGGATGGTGAAAAAGTTCTAGATTGTGGAGATAGTTGCACAGTTCTGTGAATATAACAAAACCACAGAATTATATAAATAGGGTAAATTTTGTGGCAAGTATACTATATCTAAATAAATCTATTATTTTTTTAATTGCAAAGAAGACAATATAGACCAGGGGTAGTTAACCTTTTTATACCTACCGCCTACTTTTGTATCTCTGTTAGTAGTAAAATTTTCTAACCACCCACTGGTTCCATAGTAACAGTGATTTATAAACTTGGGAAGAAACTTTACTTTATAAAATTTATAAAACAGAGTTACAGCAAGTTAAAGCATATAATAATAATTACTTACCAAGTACTTTATGTCGTATTTTTCCTAAGTTTGGCAGAATAAATCTTTATAAAACAACTTCATATAGTTAAATCTATCTTTTTACTTATATTCTGGTTGTTCCACTACTGCCCACCATGAGAGCTGGAACACCCACTAGTGGGCAGTAGGGACCAGGTTGACTACCACTGATATAGATAGAGTTGTTTCATAAAATTTTTTGACTATGACCCCCAAGCAAGTAAGACCTTTTACAAAATATTTATTTATTGATTATAGAGAGAGAGAAAGGAAGAGAGAGGAAGAGAAACAGAAACATCAAACTGTTCCTTCATGTGCCCTGATCAGGGAGTGAACCCACAACTCTTGTGTACTGGAACGATGCTTTAACCAACTGAGGTATCTGGCCAGAGCAAATGCTTTTATCTTTAACACAATACAAAACTCATACTCAAAGATACACAATGGAAACAGAAGTCTCTCCAAATACCAATGTTCCCTATATAAGGTGCATATATCCTGGTTCATTAAAATTATTTCAACCTCATTCCATTAAACTGATGCTATAATTCCATCATCAGTCATAATATAGTGATAAAAACACTATTCTAGAGAAGGTAAAATAGCTGAGGATTCTCCCAAGGATTAAGTGATTTGGGGGGAAGTAATAAAAATAGAAAAAGGAATCATGAAGGAAAAAGAAAGTGAAGTTAAAGAAGAGATCCATGATTATGCTTTACAGAATCAAATGAGGTCAAGGAGATCATGAAGGAACTAGAAATCAATATCAGATAATGGAGAGTTTTCAATGACGATGAAAAATAAAAAGACCATTAACTTTAGAGCTATAGGTTGGTTGTGTTTTCCTTACCCCAATTCATATATTGAAACTTAATTCCCAATATGATAGTGTTTGGAGGTGGGGCCTTTGGGAAATGATTAGGCAAGGAAGGCAAAATACTAATAAGTGGGATTGTGGCTTTATAAAAAAAGTTTCTTCCCACTTGCACGATGTGAATAAACAGCAAATGATAGCCATCTATGAACAAGGAAGCTGGCCTCATCCAACAATGAGTCTGACAGCAACCTGATCTTGAACCTCCCAGTTTCCAGAACTAGAAGTAAATTTCTGTTGTTTATAAGTCACCCAGTATATAGTGCATCTGTCATAACAGCCCAAACAAAGAAATTTATTTAATGCCTTTGATTTTATATATTACAGTGGAAAAAATATAAAGAAATTATCCCTTACAGTATTCTGACTTCATCACTGATATGTATAAACATTGTGAAATTTTATTCCTCAGAGCCTCCACTATGAATGTAATCAATCATTTTGTAACATCTGTCTTCTACTGTTTTCATCTATAAAAGACTGGTTCTATAGCATAGTGGGAAAGAAAAGAAAAACTGAATTTGGATGCACTAATGATAAAGAATAAATTTAATTATAAATTATTAGTCTGATTAGAAGAAAAAGCTGAAGAAAATAGGTTGAAGGGTAGTATGGTATACAGACTTTTAGAAAGTGTCATCTCTGTTATTTTATTTTGTTTACTTGTTGTTTGAGCATGTCTTAAAGCCTTAAAAATGTAGATATTTGGTGTGGGGCCATAGAAAAATATTAAAATGAAAAGATATATGATTATATACTTATATTATTTGATATATATATGATTATATACTTGATATATATATATGATATATATAATATAAGGTGCATATATCCTGGTTCATTATAATTATTTAATACTTTATACTTATATGATAAAAAAGATTTCAAATAAAGAAAGTGCACTATTAATATAATTGGATATATTAAAGGATAAATGAACATTGAATGAGGAAAACTATAAGGCACCATAATAAGTCAAAAACCACAACAAATGAATAATTAGACTAAATTTACTTCCTGCCCCGACATGAATAGTGTACAGAAGACATCAATGACTTCACTGAAGGTTCCTAAAGAGGCTAAGAAAAATCCATTCTAGTTGGATTAAATGGTGGAAAGACAGAGGGTCTTGTCCTAAACTTTAATATATTTTTTCTTTCTAATGACTGGCCACTTACTCCAGTAGTAGTACAAATTTTGCTGTGACTTCAGTAGTCTGAAGATTGCAGATATTATGCCTATTTTACCGAATCACATACGTATTTGCTTAACTATTTTGGCCATTTTATTTAGGGTTTTTTTTTTTAGAAGTGACAAAGGTCAGCAAATGTTTTTTTCGTTTGTTTGTTTGTTTGTTTTTGTATTTTTCTGAAGCTGGAAACAGGGAGAGACAGTCAGACAGACTCCCGCATGCGCCTGACCGGGATCCACCCTGCATGCCCACCAGGGGCGACGCTCTGCCCACCACGGGGCGATGCTCTGCCCCTCCGGGCGTCGCTCTGCCGTGACCAGAGCCACTCTAGCGCCTGGGAAAGAGGCCAAGGAGCCATCCCCAGCACCCGGGCCATCTTTGCTCCAATGGAGCCTTGGCTGCGGGAGGGGAAGAGAGAGACAGAGAGGAAGGAGGGGGGGCGGGGGTGGAGAAGCAAATGGGCGCTTCTCCTATGTGCCCTGGCTGGGAATCGAACCCGGGTCCCCCCGCACGCCAGGCCGACACTCTACCGCTGAGCCAACCGGCCAGGGCAGCAAATGTTACCTAAAGGCCCCTCAACGGTCCTTTGACACTGACATTGCTTGAACTGATTTAGAAATCAGCATACTAGGTAACCTCACATTTTGATATTTGCTTTACCACTGTATGACTTTGATACATTATTTAACTTCTCCGAGACTTAGTTCCCTCATCAGGAACTAAGTTCGTGATGAATTTAAAAGTCATTTAAAATTATAAAATTTGTTAAGTTTATATTGTATAATTTTGGGGTTCATGCCCTACAATTTTACTAATTGTATAGCATTTGGCAAGTTCTGTCTACGCTTCAGGAATCTATTTCCTATTCATAACACAGGGGAAGTGAAGTAAATGATTAATAATATTCTTTAAGCTTAGAGTCCAAGTTGAATGGGTGATTGATGACACAAGCATGGGCAATTCCACGTTATGTAAGTTAGAATGTTATAATTTTTTGTTAAGCAAATAGATCAGCCTGCCTCAAAAATAAAAACCTTATTTTTATAAATATTAACAGTCAAAGAGAAAAATAAAATTGGCACACAGTTATTGCTAATGATAGTATAAATGGTATAAATTTTATACTCAATCTATTATTCAAAAATATTACTTAAGTAAAGCCAAACCTCCTTGCATAAACTTTAAAAATTGCATGTTATGTTTAACTCAATTTGATTTATTAATCAAACATGTCTTAGCTTCATCAGACACATTAAAAGTATTGAGTCTATGCCAAAACATATTTTGTTAATCTCCTCTAATATACAACAGATACCAAGAGAAGGGTTTATATTTTAAAAAGTAACTTAAAATAGCAGGTATAACCCTGCTAGTTGAAATTCAACTTTTCCTTCCTATTATTTGTTGAATTGTGTCCACTGCCAAAATTCCTATGTCAAAGTCCTAAGCCCCAGCACTTCAGAATGTGACCTTATTTGGCGATGTGATCTTTACAAATATAATTAAGTTAAAATGAGGTTATTAGGATAGGGCCTAATCCAATAGACTGGTGAACCTATAAAAGGAAATTTGGATATAGACACACACACAGAGGGAAGGTTACATAAAGAGATACAGGGAGAAGATAGCTATCTTTGAGCCAAGGAGGGAAAGAGGTCTGGAACAGTTCCTTCTTATCCTGCACAGCCTTTATGAAGAAACAATGCAGTGGATAACTTGAGCTCAGACTTGTGGCCTCCAGAATTGCAAGACAATAGCTTTCTGTGGTTTAAACCACCTTGATAGTAATACTTTGGTAATGTAGTCCTAGCAAACTAATAAACTCCCAGTAGTTCAATGTTTGGGGCCAAATTCTCTCTTTCCCTTTCTTAGAATCAATATACTTTAACGCTTTTCTCTTCAAAGCTGTAAACTAGAAATCAATAAATGCCAACAAAATTGTTTAGAAAACCATAAAAGTCAAGCCAATAAAGGGGAAAATGATTTTTTTAGCAGTAACACAGCTAATACTAATAGATCCCTAAATCTGAGTGAATGAAAGGGACTACATGCACAAACTGATATATCCAAGCTCCATTGATTTGGTCTTCTATTTAAATTCCAATTAATTGTCAGACAAGATTTATTATCCTATGTCATCAATAAAAGTACTAAAGTAATATTTGATTAAATATACATTTTAAGTTTACTTAAAACATTGATATAGAGTTAGAGCTATCATATAAGAATTAAATTCAAAAGATGGAAAGCCTCAGGCTTTCTGAATTAGGATAGATGAGCATGGCCTGTAGTAGTGCAGTGGATAAAGCAGTGGTACTCAAAGTGTGCGCCAGGATGCAGTGGTGCACCCTAGAAGATTTCCAGGTGAGCCCTATGGTATTCCAGAGAAATATGTGCCTGTTGGGGACCAAAAAACCAACAGGGTTTTTGGAGTTTAGATTTTTGGGGGACAGAGGTGTGGGGAATTGGCTGTAAGCTGACAGTCTGCCCAACCCCACACCTCACTTGCCTGATTAGGTTGTGAAAGGCTGTTAAGCTGTGGTGCTGGATTGTTTATACTACCCCCCATGTTCCCCGGAAAGACTGGAGGCAAGTTTCTTCTATCCTTTGTTTGGTATAAAGTTAAGATTTGCTAATGGTCTCTCTTTGCCCTATAAATAAAGGAAGGTGCATTTTTTGGGTGTGATTTGTCCTTGCCAGCAGCAATTACAGGGCCCTCCCGACCCTGTGTTTTCTTAATTCCGCACCGTTCCCACTCCAAACCTGGAATTACTAACTGCGCTGGTTCACGGCATGTGCCGAGATATAAAAATAAATGTAGTTACTCTATTATACCTATTATACCATTTCATTATGGAAATACTGCTCTTTTTGTTAACACATTATTATTATATTTATTATTAACACATCATTATATTATTTTTAGATAAATATACTCAAATAAAATACATAGATTTCTCAAAAAGAAGTGTGATATTAAAGAATCCAATTCTGGAATTGAACAAAAAGTTAAGTGTAAGTAAAATAGGACTTGAAGGCTGATGGGCAGAATTTAATTTATAGTTTTTTCCATCACTTAACACTGAACAATACAATTGGATTAGAAACCCATTCATGGATGCTTCAAGTGATTTTGGCTTAACATTAACAGAAGAAGAAGAACTGGCAGCTATATCCATTGATTGTGGATTGATCATTAAACATAAGGAATTGTCTCTTGAAGCCTTTTGAATTTCTATAAAAGAAGAATATGTGGCAATACCTAAAAAAGCTTTGAACATTTTACTACAATTTTCAACATCCTATGTATGTGAATTAGGATTTTCTACCCTCAACACAATTAAGAGTAAAAAGAGAGGAATTCTTCAATGTATTGACAAGGAAATGAGAGCTTGTCTTTCAAATATATGCCCAAGCATTAAAGAAATCATTGGACACATCAGGCTCATGTTTCTCAGAAACACAAGAATGAAAAAACTTAACACATTCACACCAGGACCTGCCAAATTTAATAAATCTTACTAAGAATGTATCTATTTATATCTATATATGTATATATAAAGATAACTTTATTGTCATTTTTTTAGTTTTTAATCCCTCTTTAACAAATTCTAAAAAGCATAACTCAAAAAATATAACATAATAGTTTTTTAATGTCAGAATAAATTTAATTTTGTCATACTTATTTTGTTTAATTACCATAAAAGCACACTTGAACTTTATATTTTTTCTTTAATATTTGACTTAATTATTATAACATATTTCTCAGAAATTTGTATATAGTGAGCCTACAATTATTTGTAGGATTTTAAATGTGCTCCAACTTCAAAAATTTTGAGAAACACTGCCTTAAGCAGTATAGGAGACCTTCTGCAATCAGCCACATGGAGACAAAATATTTCTTTAGGTTATTATATAGTAGTATACTAACCTCCATTTATAAAAAGTAAAAAAAAAAAAAAAAGAAACTTTAATAGGATTTGGAAAATTGGACTGATTGGGCAGGACTGTGCTTCTCTACCCCCACAGTCTTAGTGACCTCCAAAGCAAGTATCCACCATAGTTAATAGAGGTACTCAAATTATTCCATTTCCCAAAAGACAAACCAATAATTAAGGCAATTTAAGGATATAATAACCTCACCCTTGGAATTCTTCTACTCACTTAAAGGTTAAACATCATCAGATTACCATTAGATTTTACAATTTCTATTTTGAAATGCGGGGAAAAGATATTATATTCCAAGTGACTTCTGAATACATATAAGATACCTTACGTAACCATTCTAGTCAACAGATATTGTCTCATAAAAGAAATAACTATTTATTTCTTTTCACAAACTAGTTATCACACTAGGCTCCAGAGAATTAAAGCAACAACAAAAAAGCATTCAACAGTCCTCCCCAGTTTGTACTTCTAGTTTGCTTTCATGCAAAAGATGAATAACAATATGATAAGCTAAGTGCCATAACAGGACAGAGCAGTGGTATAGCTTGGCCATGGAAACACAGAGGGAGGAGCCTGGAAGCTGAATCCTAGATATTAGAAGTTCGCCATGTCAATCAGAGGGAGTAGATTAAGTAGCAAAGAGAAAGAGCATTCTACATAGAGGAAAAAGGAGTGAAAGAATAAGACCTATTCAGGCCCTGGCTGGTTGGCTCAGCGGTAGAGCGTTGGCCTGGCGTGCGGGGGACCCGGGTTCGATTCCCGATTCCCGGCCAGGGCACACCCCTCCCCCTCCCTCCTCTCTGTCTCTCTCTTCCCCTCCCGGAGCCAAGGCTCCATTGGAGCAAAGATGGCCCGGGTGCTGGGGATGGCTCCTTGGCCTCTGCCCCAAGCGCTAGAGTGGCTCTCTGGTCGCAGCAGAGCGACCCCCCGGAGGGGCAGAGCATCACCCCCTGGTGGGCAGAGCGTCGCCCCTGGTGGGCGTGCCTGGTGGATCCCGGTCGGGCGCATGCGGGAGTCTGTCTGTCTCTCCCCGTTTCCAGCTTCAGAAAAATACAAAAAAAAAAAAAAAAGAATAAGACCTATTCAGAGAGCACCAAGTGCAACAAGTATCCTATTCTATTCCTTTAGAGCTAATTTTGTTCTGTACAACAAAGAAAACATGAGACTACAAAAACAGGAATATGACTATGCATAAATACCTTCTTATTTCCTCTTTAGGTCAGTAAACTACCCACGCCAATATGGACATAAGGAAAGAGGAAAGAAAGACACAAATATTTGATACATGCTTTTTCTGTTCCCTACATTTTTAGTCACATTTTCATCCCCTTACAGTACTGCCAGAGAAAAAGTGACACATAACAAATGTGTCCACACACTAAGTACAAAATATTACAAAGCATGAACAGTTGTGCTGGAAAAACCTACTGCCAATGTGTCAGACGCCCTATTAGTGTACAAGTAAGAGCCAGATTCAGACTGATCACACTACATGCCACAGAAGGGACAATCCGAGCTTTTATATTTAAATTTTTTAAATTTTCTAACTTTTATTTCACTATCCAGCTGGGCCATATACAAAAGCAGCTCCTATCGGTAAAGGGAGGACAAGTGACAGAAGACGTTCAAGGCCCCTCGCAAAAACGAAAGGGACCTATAAGACAGTCCATAACCTCTAACTCGTTCCTCTTTAAATACAGCATCTTCTTTATTATCCTAAGAGTAAAATTTGGAACGCTCCACAGTAGCAAGGTGGCGATGGTAATGGGCAGTGGCAGTGATGATGACGATGATGATCAAGGAGCTACCATTCCAGGAGCTTCTCTGTGCCACGCAGCACTGAAGGTGTCAGGTAACCTAGTCTCATCTATACTTCACACACACAAAATGTGGTGGTAATACGGTATTACCCCATGTATCAGACGCACCTTTGTCGAAAAATTTGGGGTCTATAAACTGAGTGTGTCTTATACAGTGGTTGTAGATTTGTTTTACTTTCATTTCCTGCTTTTTTTTGAGCTTGTATGAATTTTATGATGAATAAAACGAGTTCAATAATTTCATAATTTATTTTCTTTTTCAAATGTTGGGCCCCCAAATTAAGGTGTGTCTTACATATGGGAGTGTCTTATACATGAGGAAATACAGTAATAATTCATAAGCATGACTAAGCACTTATTCTGCAACTATACTTATGTTAAGCTTTAGTCATATTTAATTCCTAGTACTATTATTATTTACACATACTATTCTCTCTCTCTTTTTTTTTTTTTTTCATTTTTCTGAAGCTGGAAACAGGGAGAGACAGTCAGACAGACTCCCGCATGCGCCCGACCGGAATCCACCCGGCACGCCCACCAGGGGCGACGCTCTGCCCACCAGGGGGCGATGCTCTGCCCATCCTGGGCGTCGCCATGTTGCGACCAGAGCCACTCTAGCGCCTGGGGCAGAGGCCACAGAGCCATCCCCAGCGCCCGGGCCATCTTTGCTCCAATGGAGCTTTGGCTGCGGGAGGGGAAGAGAGAGACAGAGAGGGAAAGTGCGGCGGAGGGGTGGAGAAGCAAATGGGCGCTTCTCCTGTGTGCCCTGGCTGGGAATCGAACCCGGGTCCTCCGCACGCTAGGCCGACGCTCTACCATACTATTCTCTTTTAACTCTGACAATAACCCATGTTTATTAATGGTAAAAGAGGACTGAAAATTCAAGCCATTTGTTCATTGTTCAATAGCATTTTGAAATTTTTAAAGAGATTTGGATATGTCAAATGTGTACTTATAAACTAGAAAAAGGTACCCATTTCTGGCAGAAGCTTAATAGAACCCCTTTGTAAAATAAAATAGTCACATTGTAGGAATCTGCAGGTTTTTCTGAATACTAATGATTATGTTTATCAAACAATTTTAAAGGCGGTGAATCTAGATATATAGATATGTAGATAGGTAGATGTCTAGAAAGAGAAAGGTCTATCTGATACTGGAACAAGGCAGTGGAACCACAAGCCTTTATCAAAGGCTAAAGTATTAATTTCAAAGTGGTAGCTTTTCTGAGTCAGCCCCTAAAATGGGCATCGAATGTAGACTGGAAAAGTCCATGAGGAAAGAAGCCAGAAACACATAACAAAAGTGATTTAAAAATACTACAATTCAATCAAAACCTCCATTCAGCTAGACTATCATCAGATTTTGAAGTCAGACAATTCAGGGTATTGTGATGGAAAATGATATAAATCAATAACCTCATATTTTGAACTAACTCAGCAGGGTACTAAATGCAAGATATATATTCTGATATTTCAAAAACTTGGGACACTTTTTAAATCAAATTTCACAAGCCACTATATCAAGATGGTTGTTTTTACCCATAAGTTCTGGATAGGGCTTTGAGATAAAGAACTATATTACCTGAGCTATTTTTTTACATATTATTATCTAGGAAACCGGTTATTCCCTTCTCAGGAGAAATTGCTGAAGTCAATCATAATTCTTGATTATTACTTGTAAAACACACACAAATGCATGCGATGAAAATCTGATCAATAATTTAAGGCAAATTTGCCAAAGTATATACTTTCATGCTATAGAAACCACACCCTGTGAGAGATTTCTACAGTTAGTTTTTGAATGTTCTTATTAATTGCACTCTGGAGACATAAAGCATTTTAGCACTACAAAGTGCAGGACAGGCAGGCAGCGGCTAGATAACTTTACATCAGTAATGACATAAATGCCACTATGAGGCAGTTCTATAAACTGGAACTGGCAATGCCATCATTGTTAAAATGCCCCAATTCTATGGGGCAAATGGATTATTGATGTTTACTGCTTTATTTTTTACTAAAACCACATAGTGAGTCTACAGACTCTCAACAATTCCTGATACCTAATTTCTGTGTATCAGTGATACATAGTATACAAGTTCAGTCGACAAAAGTAACCTCACAGAGTGATATAATCATAAATTCATGAGGTGGTCCTGGCAAGTAGTCATGCCCCAGGTCTATAAAAGGTTTTTCCTGGCCTGAAGTAAGCCTGTCCATTGTTCTTGTATATCTAGGTAAACATACCTTTGAAATGCCAGAAGTAATTCTCTTTTTCAGACCTCTTGGATGCATAACCACCCACAAACAAGGGAGTATATAATCTTGTTAACTATAATGTAATCAAATCATAGAGATTACCCAGCCTTAATTTCTCCCACCTTCATGTAATCTTCCTTATATCCCATCCCCAGCTCTTCTTCCAAATGTATTAGAACAGGGGTTGGGGACCTATGGCTTGCGAGCCAGATGTGGCTCTTTTGATGGCTGCATCTGGCTCACAGACAAATCTTTAATAAAAAAGTAATAACATTAAAAATATAAAAATTCTCATGTATTACAATCCATTCATTTCCTACCGCTCATGTTCATGGTTGCAGGTGGCTGGAGCCAAACACAGCCATCCTCTGGGACAACACCAAATTTTTATTGGATAATGGGTAATGTACTCGGGTCGTTGTATGGCTCTCACAAAATTACATTTTAAAATATGTGGCGTTTATGGCTCTCTCAGCCAAAAAGTTTCCCGACCCCTGTATTAGAAGAACTGTTAAAACTCTCATCCTCTGGGCCCTGGCCAGTTGGCTCAGCGGTAGAGCGTCGGCCTGGCATGCGGGGGACCCTGGTTTGATTCCCGGCCAGGGCACATAGGAGAAGCGCCCATTTGCTTCTCCACCCCCACCCCCTCCTTCCTCTCTGTCTCTCTCTTCCCCTCCCGCAGCTGAGGCTCCATTGGAGCAAAGATGGCCCGGGCGCTGGGGATGGCTCCTTGGCCTCTGCCCCAGGCGCTGGAGTGGCTCTGGTCTCAGCAGAGCGAGGCCCCAGAGGGGCATAGCATCACCCCCTGGTGGGCAGAGCGTCGCCCCTGGTGGGCGTGCCGGGTGAATCCCGGTTGGGCGCATGCGGGAGTCTGTCTGACTGTCTCTCCCCGGTTCCAGCTTCAGAAAAGTACAAAAAAAAAAACCAAAAAACAAAACAAAACAAAAAAAACTCTCATCCTCTGGAGAGTTTGAGATTTTGCTTTTGCTTCCTGGCACGTCCTCAGTGTGGCTCAAATAAACTCATAAAAGTTCTCTGCATGTTTTACATTCCTAGGTTGACATTACTTTGCCAAATATTGTACACAACTGTGTCACAATGGTAAGTATTTTTGTTATGCATAGTGCTATGATGTTATGACAGCTATGCTATCAATAGGCAACAGAAATTTTTCAACCCCACAATAATCAATGGGACCACTGTCATATACGTAGTTCATCTTCGACTGAAACATTGTTATGCACTGCATGATTACATTCCTAAAAATTTAACATAAAAGTTCATATTTTTGAAATATGAACTTTCTTTTATAAAATATGAAGACCTAGCAACACAGGCTCATGCTGCCACATTGTAACAACTGGAAGAAAGCAATGATGGGCATCCTCATCTGATTTGCTGCAACCTCTAGCATTCTCTGGAATCCTCATCACTAAGTGCCTAATCTTGCCTTTTATCATCTAAACATCCAGCTGCATTCATCACTAAGTATTCTTCTTTTATATTATCTGCTGGGGGTCCTCATTATTTTCATTTGTGACTATAGTTCTATAAACTGATTTTCTCTCTCTTCTCTCTATACACCTCAACAGACTTAGTCTTCTTTCTTGATAATTAATCCCTTTGATTAAGGTTCTTCAGGCAGTAGAGGACAATAACCCAGCCCTGACAACAAGTCATAAGGTTGAGTCCCTCGCTGCCTAGAGAACACATCTTGACTTAAGTGATGTTTCAGCACCTGAGCCCTAAGGTAGAATTAACCCCCGGATACTTTTTAATGAAACTAGACAGAGGGATGCTGGAGTTTATCACAGAGCTGTCCTCAAGATCTGGAAAATAATCTATAACCCCTGCACCATGTATGACCAATTACCTCTTAACATGACCTCAAAACCTTAACTCGCTGTGTCCTGTGATTTTGCCTTATATATTCTGTAAACTACGTGTGATTGGGGAGTTACGTCTCTCAGAAAATAAACTCATGTTGTTAGTGGAGGAAACGGGTTCCTTTCCAATGTTGCTGGAAAAATATTTCAGGGATGCTCAGAAAGAAGTTTGAAGCAACAGCGGCAAGATTTATTAGAGCAGAGAGTGATGGTCAAGGTGAGGCAGAGTGGGCAGGCTTTTGTGCAGTAGCTGTGTGTACTCAGGAAAGGACATTATAGAAACGAAAGGAGAGTCCTCTCCTGCTGCTCACTGCACCCCAGGTCACAAGTCTTCTGGAAACTCTAGCGTTTAGGAGGAAAGAAAGGTAAACTGTACATGCCTGTGAGAAGGCTGGGCACAGATATGCTCCAAGAAGGGTACACACTGGGTTCTTTGTCTAGCTTTCATACATTTCCTTGTCTCAGGAAAGAGCAGGCTTTCTTTCCCACTCCCAGTCTTTCTTGGCTTTTCCAGGCTTGTGCTTGTGTCCTCCTGTATGGCCCTTAGTGGCGGCCGTCATGCAGGTTCTCATTGAACTCAGGCAGATGGGTAAGAAACAGTGGAGCCAGAGGATGGTGGACCATTCCTTTATTAAAGTGTCGCACTGGTCGATGAGCAACACACAGGGAAAACACTCCCCTTTCATTCATACAGAACTCTCAAAGCTCTCACACATTCCCCGGTTCCACAAACAGGAGAATCTTCTCCAGTATCGCCTGGAATCAAAGGCCTCACCAGTCTTAGCAGAGCTCCCAGAGCCTCTCAGCTCCGGTTCCCCATCTGCACAACCTCTCTCTCTCTCTTTCTCTCTCTCTCTCTCTTTCCCTGCCAACATGGCTTCTTCTTCAGCACTCTGCATTCTCTCTTCTCTCACTCTGAAAACATGGCTCCTCTCTTTCCATGCCAACATGACTTCTTTTCCCTACCTCTTCTCCTTCCTTATTCTCTGCTCTTTTCAAAATTTTCTGGCGTGAAAATCTCTCCGCCAGCAAACATTAGCAAAACAGTAGTCCTTTCCAAGTAGGAAGGTAATTTGCAATTTCACAGATCCACATATACCTGGCACTGCCCAGCACCCAATGCAAACTATAAGCAAGCAAACATAAAAATCATACTTTACAATTGACTAACACCTCCCAATAGCCAGCCTCCATTTTACCAAATTTTCCTAGGTTAGTGTCCTTCCCCTTTTTTATGGTCACCATCTTGGCTTGTACAGTGCATGCCTCATGGTCTGCTTCATCATTTGGCTTCTAATTCACATGCACTTAGCAAATGGAATTCCCTCTTGTAATTTCCTATGCCCACCCCCTCATTAACTCTGTGGAATGATGCTGGTTACTCCCACCTAAGCAGCTATCTTTTCTCTGTAGTCAACTAAGCAGGATGTTTTGCTCCATTTCACAGAATTATGCCATTAGCGCTGGGAAATGACTGTTCCATTTGCTCTTTCCTCTTTTGTTAATATCTAACTAACTGCCTGCTCTAACAATGCATTCTCCAAATTGGTCAGTCATAAGATAAACCCATTCCTTTCTCCACTACTCACTCCTGCTTGGGTGTTTCTTTTGGCGCATGTGTACACGTAGGAGAACTCTCACACTGAGGTTCAGTAACACTGTTCCAATAGGTATCTGTGAGCTTGAGGTAGAGCAAAACCTTTCACTTCAAAATAAGGGAGTCACTTCCCAACTGCAATCTATTATCTCTATACGCGGAAGTCAAAACACATTATTAAGGTGACCAATCATCCTCCTTTAGGGAGGACAGTCCTTTTGTAAGTCCCATCCTCCCTCGAAAAGTGTCCTCCTACATGTCCTCCTTTTTGATATTGGAAGACTGATCTGTAAATGTCCGTATTCAATCGATGCAGAGTCAATCCATTGTGTGTAACGTGACATGTATGTGTTGGACATGATGATTCGTCAAGGATCAGTACAGTGTGGCGAGACACAATTATGAGAAGCATGTGCTCCTCATGGGAGACCTTGAGAGAGCACGCAATATACCGAGCATGCAAATGGCTTTGTGTACTACTTACTGAAACACGACACGGCACATACAACATTATAGACTCATGATTATTTATTTCTCAGTGAATATTCAATCATAGACAGGTAAGCACAATTCACATTTTATTAATTTATTATCTATTTACTAATTTCCAAATACGTATAATTTTATTTACAAATATTTTCCCAATATTCGAGTTTTAAAGTGGAAATCTAACCTCAAACCATATCTATTAATGATGCATTTTGATTAAATAGTTGCATAAAACAGATGTTTTTTAATTAGAAAATGATAAATAAACCCGAATATCACTCCAAATTAAATGAGTTTTATTAAATGAGTACTCTTTTCTTACAATTATTATTAAAAATTAATAGTCATGCAAGCACAATTACAATATAAAATATTACAAATGTTTTTATTATGCATTTATTATATTTTAGTGTGTTATTGTTGCAATGAATAAAATGTTTTTTTGTTTCTTTGTTTTTTTTTGTATTTTTCTGAAGTTGGAAACGGGGAGGTAGTCAGACTCCCGCATGCACCTGACCAGGATCCACCCAGCACACCCACCAGGGGGCGATGCTCTGCCCATCTGGGGCCTCACGTTGTTCTGTTGTAACCAGAGTCATTCTAGCGCCTGAGGCAGAGGCCATAGAGCCATCCTCAGTGCCTGGCCAATGGAGCCTTGGCTGCAGGAGGGGAAGAGAGAGACAGAGAGGAAGCAGAGGGGGAGGGGTGGAGAAGCAGATGGGCGCCTCTCCTGTGTGCCCTGGCTGGGAATTGAACCGGGACTTCTGCATGTCAGGCTGACGCTCTACCACTGAGCCAACCAGCCAGGGCTAAACTGTTTCTTTTATTTACCATATTGTTTTCTTCAATTTATTTTTGTCCTCCTTTTCATTGTAAAAAAGTTGGTCACCTTAACATTCCTGCTCTGCTCAAAACTCCTTTTCCTCCGATCCAAAATCCTTACTCTGCCCAAACTAATACCAATCCTCCCCCACACAATAACCCCAGCTTCTGTAACTCTCCCATCCCCCAATATCCATCCCCTCACTAATTCTGCTTTAGTTACACCAATATCCTTGTTGTTGCTCAAAACATCTGTCTCATATCCTTATTTTTGTTTCTTCTTTCTAGAATGCTTTTTCCCAAGATGTAAATAATCAGAAATCACTTTTTCACTGAGATTTTCATTATATTCTTTACATTTGCAACCACCCCATATACGAGTGTTAGATAGAAGGAAGATATTGATATGGCTATGACTCCATGATGACAAAGCAAAATACTTCACCTTGATATGGCGGTTACTGTTTCTTTGTTCTGCTTTTACTAATTCTGCCTTTTTAGCTTCTGTAAACTGGTTTCTGCATTCCCCATACCTTGTAACCTCGCTCAACCATGTGACCTTAAAACCCCAAAGACCCTGCCAGTTGGGGTCATACTTCAGAGAATGAATTTTTCTGAGCCTCCAGGCATAATAAACTGGTTCTCTAACTCCCTGAGTGTGGCTTGGCTTCCTGCATATTCCAGTTTGCTGCAACATTATGAGCAGGGCAGATGTGGGACGCTGGTCAGTCAACCAATGAGTGCGCCAGAAATGAAAAAGGAAGTTTCCTTAGACTAGAACCAAACTACGCAGGTGTTAACTGTCTCTGCAGCTAACCTTACTCTCATTGGCATATCATTATACTAAATTACCATTGTGGTTTGCCTACCCCTCCTCTGTGGACAAACCCAGTGTATTGTGGGGAGGGACATGCACACTGTTTCAAATATTTTATAACCATCTCGGCTGTCAATATTAAGAACCACACCTCCAGGCTTAAAAAGCAAAGCTTTTCTAACCCACATAAGGAGAAGTTCCATGCTGACCCTGGGCCTGCTGTCACTAGGGCAAGGTTAAATCAGATCTGTTGCTAATTCTGCTCTAAGTCTCGTTTTGTTTTCTTGTGGTCAGTATCCATTTAAGTTTCTGGACAAAATCTAACACCAGCAATACCTCTCCCCAAATCCTGACTTATTATCATCATAGCATTTTTGAATATTTTAAAACAAGATATTCATTCTTCTCCCTCTATCTGTTGTTCCTACACTGCCTTCTCATAAGGGCAGAATTTTTTCCGTTGCTCATTTCTAACCCACTGCTTTGTTCTATGAATCTGCTATAGCCAATGGAGCAGCACAGTGGTATATAATATTTACTGGAAAAAGAAAAGGTAGAATATATAATACATAGTGGTAACTTTATTTTCTGCATAGCTTCATTTATCATTTACATACTAAGACAGATTTTTGCTAACTTTTGGTTGGGAAATAAGGAGTTACGTTATATATATTAAAACAAAAACATGCTAAACAAATTGAGAGACAATTCTTGAAATGGACATCTAGTGTCATTCTAAAGCTAATGAGGGGAATGAGAATATAAATCCGCTCAAAATATACCCACTGGCATTAGATTTATTTTGAGGTGAAGGCATGAGAAATTACTAAACACAAGAGGAACTCTCTGCCCTCTCACTTTCTATATAAAAGCAGGATATAAATTTTATTTGTAAAGTAAATTTACAAATGTAAAGAAAATTTTCATTAGTGAAGGTGTCCACTTTTCCAGATATAAGAGGACTGCTCTGGAGACATGTTATCAACTAAAGGATCCTTTTTACCATAAATTTCCTATTCACCCTACCACAGTTACGCCTCCAGAGAAACCCCCAAATGCTTGTCTTTTGTCTAGTCTCTTCTCCACATTTTTTCACCTTTTGTTAAAACGGTGTATCAGTTTCAAGGTCTTACTCCTCCTTTGAGGGTATTCACCTCCTCTCTGGGATGCCTTTCACAGGCATATAAAACAAACCTTTTCTCCCACTAATATTTTTCTGTCAGTTTAAATGGGAGGCTCCAACCTCTGAATCTAAGGAAACAAAGAAAAAAATTTTCTCCCTTACACTATCATACAATTTAATTTCAATTGGCCACTAAATAGAGGCAGATTTATTGGCTGGTGCACTGGGCGCACACCCTGGACCCCAACTTCTGAATAATCCTGCAAAACCCCTAACTTTACACTTTTTTCTAATGTAAGGGGCCCGATATTTTCTTTTGGATCTGGGGCCTCAACCAACCTTAATCCACCTCTACCACCAACATTAAAGTGTAGGAATGCCATAAGTACACAAACATGTGTTACTCAGTTATTGTTTTTTAAACACGTGAGATACAAAGTCAATTATCTTCTCTATCTTGTTATTTATCTCTGTCTCTCTTTTTTTTTCTTCAGTTTCTCTGAGGATAAAAAAAAAAAATAAGGGGTGGGTAACTGTAGGGCCAGTGGCTGTCACCGTCTTGGCCATGCAGGTTCTCACTGGATTTGGGCAGATGGTAAAGAAACAGTGAGACCAAAACATGGTGGCCTATTCCTTTATTAAAGTGTAGCACCAGCCAATGAGCAAACACACAGGGAAAGTACTTCCCTTTAATTCAGGGCTCCTAAAGCCCTGACACATTCTCCGGTTCCACATTGAGAAGAATCTTCTCTGGTTCCTTCTAAAATCAAAGCCCCCATCAGTCTCAGTGGAGCTCGCAAAGCCCCTCAGCTCTGGTTCCCCATCTGCACACTTTCTCTCTCTCTGCACAAAATAGCTTCTTCTTCACTTTTCATTCTCTCTGCTCTCCCTGCAAAACTAGCTGGGTCCACAAAGACCCCTCCTCCAGCAAACATTAGCAAAACAATGGCCCCTCCCAAGCAGGAATACAATCTGCAATTTGCAATCAACTGCTCTGAGGTCAAGCACAAAAGTGGCTGCCCAGCAACATTTTTTAACAATGAAAGTGAGCAAACTCAAAAATTACAAATTTTACCAACTCATTTGCCCAATAATAACCGGATCTGTTTATTAACTCCTAACTGGTCAGGTCTTGGTGGGTAGTTATGCCCCAGGCATACAACTTCTTTACTGAAAGGTCTCAAGGCAGTCCTGTCTATTTTTCATGTGCATAGAGGTTAAGACACCTTTGAAATACCAGAAATAATACCCTTTGAATGGGGTAATTAACCCACAAGTGAACACATAATCCTGTTAGCTATCCTGTAATCCAATATCCACCTTGCTTTCTCCAATCTTCCCTAAATCCACTCAATTTCAAAAGCATAAAAGAAGCTCTGAAACTGTTATTCACCGGAGCATTTGCTATTTTACTCTCTAGCATATGTTGTCAGTTTGGTTCAAATAAACTCATAAAACTTTTCTACAGATTTAGACATTCTTCTGTCCTCTCTCTCTCTCTCTCTCACACACACACACACACACAAAGGAACACAGATGGTGATTACTGTAAGGTCGGTGGATAATGGGGAAAGCTCAGGACCAGGAACTTTGGCTAGGACCACCCACAACCAAGAGCGCAAAAAAAAAAAAAACTTCCCAGTAGCCCTTTGGAAAACAGTGACTGTCTGCTAGCCAGTGAGATTTCACCACCTCATATTAGCTCTACCACCCTAGGGACCCTTTAAATATCTCCCACACGGGTCACCGCTTGTGAGTTCCTTGGCCTCCATATTTCCTCAGGGCCAGGGAACCTCATCGGGTGGGATACACTCTGTGCTCAATAAAGCCTTTTATTATTCCAAACTTTGTGGCTCCAACCCCTTCCTTCTTTCTCTGTGGGGAAAAATACCTTACATTTTGGTGCTGAAACCTGGGAGGAGTTTGAAGTCCGCAAGGACTGCTCCTCTCCTCATCTCCTCCAAGAAAGAACCAGGATCTCCAACCTTCCACCCACTTTGGTGCATGGTGCGGTAAGTCCCCTGCCTCCAGCCACCCTTGAGTTCTTTCCTCCGAGACTCCCTGTCTGGAAACCGTAGCTACGTCACGGAAGTCTTTCCGTTCTGAGTGTGTGTGCCCGTGGAGACGTCCCGAGCACATCCACTTTACCTTATCCATCCGTGGCCAGAGCTTGAGATTTGGGATGCTGATGCTTAAATCTGACCACTCTGAGGACTGAGGGTGGCCATGGGGGCACAGGAATCTCCCTCCCTAAAGAAGAAACTGTTCTTCTCCAGTGTAGCCAGGCCACAGAACCAACTGAATTAGCCTCCTGAAGGGACTTTTGGTTTTAACACCCTCACCAATTTAACTATTGCTAAAAATAGCTGGGAACTGATTGGAGATCCCTTACATTCACGGCTTCTAATTATCCTCACGCCTGTCCTTAATCTCTGTGCCGCCTGTTCCACCATGCAGGCCTTTTTCTGGTCAGAGAAACCTCACCTAAAACCTCCGATCCTAATCTTTCCTTCTCCATGGACTCTCAACTCTCTCTCCCTCCTGCGTGACCCCCGGGGTTGCCCCCCTTTCTTGGGACTTCTCTCTCGTCCTTCTGCGAACTTCTTTCGCTTGGGTCTCTTCCCTCTGAGAGCTCCCTCCCCTCCCTTTGCAAAATCCTGTTTCTTATTCACCACTATCATCTCTCTTTCTCCTCCCCTGCTGGCCAGGGGCCCTTCCCTTCTCCACTGGCTTATTTATTTATTTATTTATTTATTTTACAGAGACAGAGAGAGAGAGTCAGAGAGAGAGATAGATAGGGACAGACAGGAATGGAGAGAGATGAGAAGCATCAATTATCAGTTGTTTTTCTTTGTTGCAACACCTTAGTTGTTCATTGATTGCTTTCTCATATGTGCCTTGACCACGGGTCTTCAGCAGACTGAGTAACCCCTTGCTCGAGCCAGTGACCTTGGGTCCAAGCTAGTGAGCTTTTGCTCAAACCATATGAGCCCACACTCAAGCTGGCGACCTAGGGGTCTTGAACCTGGGTCCTTCCGCATCCCAGTTCGATGCTCTATCCACTGTGCCACCACCTGGTCAGGCTCCACTGTGTTCTTAAACCCCTCCTCTGTCAGGCCATTCTCAGCCTGACATTGGCTCTTATACCAGTTTTCAGGACGCCCAACCCCAATTTTCTTGCAGGAAGTTCTGGCCCTGTCCTGCCTCTGCCGGATCTCAGTGCTGGGCTCCCCATGAGCACCCCTCCTCTTATTTTCAACCCCTGAACCCTTATCCAGAACCCGTGAACATGGTATTTAAAGTTTTTAGTGGTCCCAACTAGTAGAAACAGGCCAAGGCTGTTCACCAGGCCCGCATGCCGCAGAAGATAATGCTCCAAACCCCGGCTCTTGTGGCAGCCCTGAGGCCAGCAGAGCAACAGCGGCAAGGCACAAGAAGTGCCCGACCCAAGTTCAAGCCTCAAAGAGAAATCCCAATAGCACCTTGTTTTAAATGTGGCAAGCAGGGTCACTGGTCCCAGCAAGGCCCCTGCCCGCAGCTGCCCACTAAGCCCTGCCCTGACTGCAAACAGACCAGTCACTGGTGGAGCGATTGCCCCTTTGGGCAACAGGCTTCTCCTCAGTGCCTCTATTTGGAGGACAAGCCACCCGAATGGGGAGGATGAGCCAGCAAGGTGGGCGTATCGCTCAAACTCCTAGGACATGGCCTGGACTCGGAGAACCCAGGGTATGCTGCAACAAGTGGGTAAGTCCATCTCATTTCTTGTGGACATGGGGGCTACCTTCTCTTTTTGCCATCACATTCTGGACCTTTAATTCCCTCATGGGTCTTGGTTATGGGAATGGATGGGATTCCTACCTTTCCCCTTTTTACACCACTCCTGACATGCAGTTTTGCCTCAAGCTTGACTCCTTGCAGGACCACTGGCAGTCGGAACCACTGGACTCCATCTATCTCTGGATCACCAAAGGGCTGGACCCAACAAATCCCCCTATTACTCCTCTTTTTTTAAATCCTTACAGGACTGCATCCACGAAGTTTCTCAACTCACGGCAAAACAGATATTCCTCCTGACTCCCCTCAAAACCATCACCTTTCGATATCCCCCTCCCCACGACACCCCTAATCAGCAGGAAGTAGCCAGACAAATAAACGGTGCCCCTATTCTATTTAACACAAAAGGCCAGAATGTAAGGTCGGTGGATAATGGGGAAAGCTCAGGCCTGGGGACTTTGGCTAGGACCACCCACAACCAAGCGTGCCAAAAGAAACTTTCCAGGAGTCCTTTGGAAAGCAGCAACCGTCTGCCAGCCAGTGAGATTTCACCACATCATATTAGTGTGACCACCCTAGGGATGTTTTAAATATCTCCCACGTGGGTCACCACTTGCGACTTCCTTGGCCTCCATCTTTCCTTGGGGCTAGGGAACTTCATCAGGTAGGATATGCGCTGTACTCAATAAAGCCTTTTACTATTCCATACTTTGTGTCTCCGACCCCTTCCTTCTTTCTCAGCGGGGAAAAATATCTTACAATTACAAAATAGGTGGTGGAAAATATAAATACAAATGGGAGATTCAGGCACCTAAGATTAAGGAAAAAAATTATAAGTAAATAGAATAAAACATTTCAAATATATATATATTTGAAATACATGAAATATTTGAAATATATACATATTAAAGATCCATTGTTAATCTACTGTAAAGTTTGTAGCTAACATGACTTTGAGATTGTTATTAAAGGGCTAGCATTCCAAATTGGAAAAGGCTAAACGTATTTATTAATAATCTTATAAATTAATGTGAAATAAAATAAATTTCAAAAATGACAACGGGGCAATGATTTTTTTTTTTTACTTTTAATAGTTTTAACTTAAAACTTTCCCCCTGGTTTTCCACTAAGTAGAGGCATTGAGGAAGTACTCATTTACAGAAAATCCCATATCACCTTGATATATAAAGTCTGATTGCTTCACCTCAAATTCTCATTTAAGTAAGCTAATTTAAAATGCGCTGTTAACTCTGCATTGAGTTTGAGACTCTGCAAACCTAAAGATATCAGTTGTAGGAGTTAATTGAGAAGTTTCAAAAATTTCCACTAAGTCTAGAAAACATCCTGTTTTCTAGTCACTGATTAACCAAATACTTCCCCTGGGTGAGATGGTTAGAACAACAAATAAGCATTTAAATGAAAAATGCCCAGTGACTTAGAAATATTGTGATTTTCTTTTTTATCTACAATTGTTTTTAATATCTAAAAAATCATTTATTTTATTAAAATATGAGATCAGCCAATAATCAAATAAATCCATATGGGGAATAAAAGTTAAATAATGATTCAAAATAACACAACCAACCAGTTGTATAATCAATGAGAAAGGCTGAGAATGTTTAATGCTAAATTATTTAAACTGTTTCGCTTCCTTTATTTAGTATTCTGGGAAGTACTATATGCTTGTGGGAGTATAATTAATAGTTGTGCTATATTATCTAGCTAAAAAAAAATAAAAAATCTCTCCCTTTTTCCTCTGCTTAAAAACTATTTTTCTATTTTGTCTACTGCATTGAAAGTTATTTATATTTATTTATTTATTATCTGGGTTTTATGTTTTGATACAGAGATGCTTATGTTTATAGGCATGCTTTTTTTGGCTTTGGAATTTCAAACTAAAGAAAAGTAGAAATATGGAAAGAGCAGCTGTTACACCTTTGTCACAGTCCATTTACATAAGATTTGATGAAAAGAAATCTGGCCAGAAAACTTAGTAACATATTCAAATATAAAATATGCATTTTTTACCCTCGCCCAGTTCTAAGTGTACCATGTATTGCTTCTTCCTATTAGGCAAAGATATAGTATATATCTTTGTTTACCAGAATTTTGCACGGTGTCACCACATTGCAGGATCTTTATTAACATATATGGCAATAGGTAAGTGCTTGAATGTAGGACAGAAAAAAAGAACAAACAAGAAAACAGGAAAAGGAGATAGACAAATAAGTGTTTTTTCAATGTTTTTAGTGTATGGCCAGTAGTCATGGCCATCGCAGCCATGCACATGCAGGTTCTTTCTCACTGAATTCAGACAGATGCTAAAGAAACAGAGGAGCCAAAAAATGGTGGGCCATTCCTTTATTAAAGTCTCACACCAGCTAAGGAGCAAACACACAGGACTCCCAAAGCCACTGACACATTCTCTGGTTCCACAACCAGGAGAATCTTTGGTTTCTTTTTTTTTTTTTTTTTTGTATTTTTCCAAAGCTGGAAATGGGGAGAGACAGTCAAACCAACTCCCACATGCGCCCCGACCAGGATCCACCCGGCACGCCCATCAGGGGGCAACGCTCTGCCCACCAGGGGGCGATGCTCTGCCCCTCTGAGCATCACTCTGCTGCAACCAGAGCCACTCTAGCGCCTGGGGCAGAGGCCAAGGAGCCATCCCCAGTGCTCAGGCTATCTTTGCTCCAATGGAGCCTCGCTGAGGGAGGGGAAGAGAGAGACAGAGAGGAAGGAGAGGGGGAGGGGTGGAGAAGCAGATGAGCGCTTCTCCTGTGTGCCCTGGCCGGGAATCGAACCCGGGACTCCTTGCATGCCAGGCCGACGCTCTACCACTGAGCCAACCGGCCAGGGCTAATCTTTGGTTTCTTGTGGAATTAAAAGCCCAACCAGTCCAAGCGGAGCTTGCAAGCCCTTTACCTTGGGTTTCCCATCTGCACACCTTCTCCTCTCTGCATTAACTGGCTTCTTCAGCAGTCTGCATTCTCTCTGCTCTCCCTGCAAAACATGGCTTCCTTCTGCCTCTTCTCCTCTCTCTCTCTCTTTTTTTTTTTTTGTATTTTTCTGAAGTTGGAAACAGGGAGGCCGTCAGACAGACTCCCGCATGCGCCCAACCGAGATCCACCCGGCATGCCCACCAGGGGGCAATGCTCTGCCCATCTGGGGCGTTGCTCTGTTGCCACCAGAGCCATTCTAGCGCCTGAGGCAGAGGCGATAGAGCCATCCTCAGTGCCCGGGCCAACTTTGCTCCAATGGAGCCTTGGCTGCCGGAGGGGAAGAGAGATACAGAGAGGAAGGAGAGGGGGAGGGGTGGAGAAACAGATGGGCGCTTCTCCTGTGTACCCTGGCCGGGAATCGAACCCCGGACTCCTGCATACCAGGCCAACACTGTACCACTGAGCCAACCGGCCAGGGCTCTCCTCTCTTTTTTTTTTCCTGAAGTGAGAAGCAGGGAGGCAGACAGACTGACTTCCACATGTGCCCGACCAGGATCCACCAGGCATGCCCACTAGAGGGCGATGCTCTCCACATCTGGGCCATTGCTCCAATGCACCAGAGACATTCTAGTCCCTGAAGTGGAGGCCATGGAGCCAACCTCAGTGCCCCAGCCAACTTTTCTCCAATGGAGCCTTGGCTGCAGGAGGGGAAGAGAGAGAGAGAGAGAGAGAGAGAGAGAGAGAAAGGAAAGGAGGAAGAGAGGAAAAGCAGATGGTCGCTTCTCCTGTGTACTCTGACTGAAAATCAAACCCGGGACTTCCACTTGCCAGACAGATGCTCTTCTACTAAGCCAACCAGCCAGAACCTGTTTCAGCCGTGTGTTGGGTAAATAAATTTGTAAAATGTGGTTTTTATGCTCCCTCTGTTAAAAATGGCCGCTGCCCAGATATATAATCTGTGATACTGCTAATTACCTTCCTGCTTGTGAAGGGGCTTGGTTTTAATAATGTTTGCTGGAGGAGGGGTTTCATGCCAAAAAAATTTAAGAAGAAAGAGGCCACATTTTTGCAGAGAGGAGAGGCAGCCAAGATGGCGGGATGCTGAAGGGGAACAGAGGTGAGGGGCTTTGTGAGCTCTGTTGAACTGATGGGGGCCTTTGATTCTAGGAAAACTGGGAGAAAGTCAGTGGCTTTGGGAGCCCTGAATGGAAAGGGAAGTGTTTTCCCACTGTGTGTATTTACTCGCCCACTGGCTGTGAGGCTAGAATAAAGGTAATGGCCTTACAGTTTTTGGCTCCATTGTTTCTCTACCATCTATCTATCTGAATCTAATGTGAACCTGTACCTGCTTGGCTGTGATGATGACAACCGCGACTACTGGTCATACACCTTGATATAACAAAGACTAGTAATATAAGGACTTTTACAGATTAATAAAAAGAAAACAATAACTCAGTTTAACAGCACTACTTTGTGGTTGGTTGAGTTTGGCAATCCTCTGAGGAATTCCCCCATTTTGTAAATAATGAATAAATTTAAATGTAAAAGTTTGAACTGAATGTCTGTAACTAGTTAACTAAAGATTAGAAAATAAAAATTGGGGATAAACTCTGAGACAGATTATGATGAAACCCTACTTGATAATTAGTAGGTGTTCAATAAATTGGGTTGAATAGATTAGTGACGCATCCATGAGCCTTTTATTTTTTACTAACCTGATGTTGTATAGTTATTGAGTCTACTCCCTAGAAAATCACTTATTTCATTATTTATAATCAATATGTATCTTTGTGTGTGTTTGTGTGTGTGTGTGTGTGTGTGACAGAGACAGAGATAAACAAATAGAAGGACAGATAGAGACAGACAAGAAGTGAGAGAGATGAGAAGCATCAATTATTTGTTCTGGCACCTTAGTGGTTAATAGATTGCTTTCTCATATGTGCCTTGACCGGGGGCTACAGCAGACCAAGTGACTCCTTGCTCCAGCCAATGACTTTGGGCTCAAGCTGGTGAGCCTTGCTCAAACCAGATGAGCCCATGCTCAAAACAGTGACCTCAAGGACTTGAGCCTGGGTCCTCCATGTCCAAGTCCAATGTTCTATCTACTGCGCCATGGCTTGGTCAGGCTCAATACATACCTTAAACACTTAAAATAAGGAAAGCATATTATGTCATTCAAAAACGTACCACTTTGTCCTGTGGATTATTCTGACCTAAAGGCAATCAAGACCCTGTAGACTTAGGATAACTTTTTTGTCTTCCCCTCAAGGATATTAAGTAATTTAAATAAAGGGCCTGTATCAGACAGAAGCTGTAACTAGAGATTTTTTTTTTATTTAAAACATTTGCCTGCACAGTAGGGAAAACATCTGCTTTTCTCACTGCCCTGTGAATGGCAGTCCTCTCTCCTTTCCCTTTGCTGAGGGAAACATGAAAGCTTCAATTTCTTGACTGCTTTGGGTCCCGTATTTTTATAGGGCTTCAGTATATATAAAATCAAATTTGTATTTCTCTGGTTAATAGGGTTATGTCAATTTAATTATTAGACCTGCCAACAAACCAAAATGTGAAGACAATTTTTGCCACTCTGTCCCCAAATTTATGGTGTTAAATAAATATAGGGTGGGGCAAAAGTAGATTTACAGTTGTGAGTACAGGAAATACCAAGTTTACTCTTGCATTGTTATTTATTGTTATTTTCCATGTAAACAACTGTAAACATGTTACACAGAAGGCAGTCAGTTAGATATTAATAAAAGAGGAGGGAGCTAGACATCTAATTAAGGGGATTAACTTGGAAGGGGAAGATTCACAGTCACACTGGGCTTCTTAGTTGGCAGGAAAGACTGGCTTTCCAATGTCCCCAGGGGAATATGTGGCTGGGCTCCCCCAGATTAATGCGGAGAGGGATAAACAAAGGGGGGAAATTCCTCTGCTGAGGCATCTGCAGGAGGGGCCAAAATGGCATCCAAAAGGGGAGGAGACTAACCTGGGGAAAAGAGGGATGGGATGAGGCCGCTGGTCTGGGCAGATCCAGGAGAGGGATTGGAGAGGTGAAAATCTAGCCTTCTTCTTCCTGGCTGTAAAGCCAGGAGCCACGGCCAGAGCCACCACTATCAAAGCAGCCGCCCGGCCCATGCAGGTTCGCATTGGATTCGGACAGTCGGCAAAGAAACAACGGAGCCACAAACTGGTGGGCCATAGTCTTTAATCCTAGCTTGCACCCGGCGGGCAAGTAAAAACACACACTGGGCTCCAAAACCCAATCACATTCAGTGCTCACAAAGCCACTGACTTATCCGAGTTTCCTAGAATCAAAGGTTTCTAGCTCACCAGCCTTATTCTCCTCAGTTCCCCATCTCCTTCCTTATCCCAGATACAAACACTACACAAACTGGCATCTCACTCAGCACTCCACCATCTTGGCTGCTTCTCCTGGCCTACTCCACGTGGCCTCCTTCTGCTGCTCTCTGCTCATCATCCCAGGAACCAAGAGGGCAAACTTCCGTTTTGCCCCCACTTTATACTGTAGCTTCACAACCTCTAATCCAATATACAAAGTAGGGAGGTCTCTAATACAAAGACACTTCTGAGGCATGATTGGATTGTACCGCCCCACATCAAAAAGGGTGGGAAAGGCTTAATCCCAAAACCAAGCCCCAGGCTACAAGGATTCTCAACACACATTAATATCACCTGGGCGACGGCCTCCATCTTTAACAAAGTGAGCATAATACATTTTACCTGCCCAACACTGGCCCAGGCAAATATAACCAGAGCTTAGTAAAGGCCCCAGAATCGCTCTCTCTTCAACAGCTGCAGAGGTGAGAGTGTAGCTCCAGCCTGGGCCAAACTGGAGCAGAGGCTGCGCTGGGCTACAGTGGCCACTGACTCAGGCCGAGGGCTTGGAAGCTCTGGGCCCTGGGCCTCCTCCTGGGCTTGGTGGAGACAAGTGCAGGTCTGCAGATGCAGCAGCTGGACGTCCTCCACAGCAAGAGGAAGCTGAGTTGTCAGGTCATGTAGGGGGACATGACCTACACTCTTCCTTTGTTTCGCTCCAATAAATCTTGCCACAATACCTCAGATTCTCCTATGTGTGCATCTCTGGGATGCATTTCCTGTGATGCCAGGGAAGGATGCTATTTCTTCTGGCAACAAATCTACTTTTGCCCAACCAGGTCTAGTCCATCTAACAAAACTGGTGGCTTCACTTCTCCTTAGTGGTCTGGTAACTTTTACATTTCAGTCAAAATTGTGAAGGGTAATACAATGTATCTTTTGGCATAAGGATCATTTTCAGAACTAATGCAGAAGTTTTAAAACCAGAGAAGTTACTCTTTTGTAAGACACATTTGCATTTATAAAGGTAACCACAATCTCTATACCAGGAACAACAGGATGATTAATAACAAGAGAATCCTATTAATGGAGAGGTACCAATTTAGTTTGCATACACAGTTTGCACTTATCTTGTTTTTCCTGGTAATCCCCCATAACTGACCCCCCAGCAGACATACATGCACCTTTCTTTCATCTAGAGCTAAGTATAATATTTATGATGGTGGCTCAAGACACCTCTATGAATTGCTCATTTTTTTCTAGGTCCCAGGTGTACATGAATTATACCTGTTTTGTTTTTTTTTTCATTTTTCTGAAGCTGGAAACAGGGAGAGACAGTCAGACAGACTCCTGCATGCGCCCGACTGGGATCTACCCGGCACGCCCACCATGGGGCGACGCTCTGCCCATCCTGGGCGTCACCATGTTGCGACCAGAGCCACTCTAGCGCCTGAGGCAGAGGCCACAGAGCCATCCCCAGCGCCCAGGCCATCTTTGCTCCAATGGAGCCTTGGCTGCGGGAGGGGAAGAGAGAGACAGAGAGGAAAGCGCGGCAGAGGGGTGGAGAAGCAAATGGGCGCTTCTCCTGTGTGCCCTGGCCGGGAATCGAACCTGAGTCCTCCGCACGCTAGGCCGACACTCTACCACTGAGCCAACTGGCCAGGGCAAATTATATCTGTTAATAAACTGTTTGTTTCACTTGTTATTGTGATTATATTGCAGGGGTTAATGGAAAAATTATCTGTTCTACAGTTGCATTTATGTAATTAAATCAATTTTAAAGTTAATCACACAGATTATACATTATTATATAAGTATACATAGATAAGTGTATGTGTAATATATGGATAGTCCCATTTAATATTTATAAATTCATCATTTTCAGAAGATTATGAATTATTTTCTTTCTTTGACTGGCAATATTGTTTTTATAAAAACACGTCCTAAGGTTTTACTTATTCCTCATTAGTCTTCTTCTCTATGATTCCTTCCAGTAATCCCTGGATGAGTTATTTATCTGAGATAAATATATGGTACACATCATGTAATATATATAATCTCTACATATTACCTAGAATTACAGATTTACCAACCAAAGAGTGATAAAAAGATTTTGTTATCTTAGCAAGACGAGTCATATCCAACTCTATATAATGAGTTTTATATAAATGCAATAGCAGCTTTTTTTTTTTTTTTCTTTTTTTTTTTTTTCTTTATTCATTTTTTAGAGAGGAGAGGGAGAGACAGAGAAAGAGAGAGAGAAGGGGGGGAGGAGCTGGAAGCATCAACTCCCATATGTGCCTTGACCAGGCAAGCCCAGGGTTTCGAACCAGCGACCTCAGCATTTCCAGGTCGATGCTTTATCCACTGCACCACCACAGGTCAGGCCAACAGCTTTTTGAATGCTGACAGTCCCTCAAACAAATAAGATCTTTTAGTGTTCCTCACTTCTCCTCAGTGTTAACCTCAGTGTTCTTGAACTTGTCAGAGCTCCTTTGTTATTCTCCAGAATTATAACTCATAGCTTTTATAAATAACATAAGCAAAATTAAATAGCGGCAAATGAGCCAAACACTTTTTTAGCCCTAAATTATCCAGTATCGTGACTCGTTAGATAAATATTTTCAACCCTAGCTAAAATGAAGAATTCTGATTAATTATGACCTTTGAGATAGGTCTTCTTTCCACTGTGCACATGACTTTTTCTAATTATAAAAAAAATCACTATGCATTTGCTAATAATTGAAAGACAAGTTTTGAAATAATTAAAGTTATTAGTCTGAAGAATTACTGTATAATTATAAATGGTTACACTTGTCTCAACTTCTGTTAGGAGAAAAATTCTCAGAATCATTAGTTTAATCTAAAAGGAATATGTGGAGTGATCCTTGGATCAAGTGTTTAGGTGACATGAACAAAGACAATATAGCTACATTGTGATTAATACTGAGGAGCCACTGCGTCACTTCAGCCACAGGTGTTCTAAAGTAACAAAAGCTGCAGAATTAATATTAATATTTTAAGAGGCTTGAAGAACATTTTATGAATTTGGGTTAAGGTGTGCAGAGAAATTTTGAGAATAATCTCTGTACTGTGTGATTGGCCTAAAACCAGGATGGCCCTTGGCATTGTATTGTAAATGCAAAGGGATGGAAAACATGGGTTCCCTGACATTCCACCATACCTATGGGGAAAAGGGTGAATGGCTAGCCAGATGCAGGAAGAGAAAAGCCAAAATAAACCTTTTCTTATAGCAATGAGCCATTTGCGGGTATTTTTCCCCACAGAAACTACCTCTCTTATGTGAATCCATGTGTTTAATGTGTGTGACTCTGGACAGAGAGATGGAGGATAAACATTAGAGAATATAGGAATGCCTTTTAATATGTAAAGAGACATCTTTCTACCATTGTGTTGACTTGTAAATTTTGTTTTCTCCAAAATGATGTATGGCTTGCAAATTGAACATGGTCCTATAATGTTAAAGGACATATGACTATAACCAATAGTGGTAAAGGGCACCTAATTACAATTTTTGTTTCTGTACTTCCCACTTGCAAAAGTATAAAAACTAGGTAGAACAAAGGGCCTGGGCGCTCTCCCTCAGATTTCTGTCGGAGTTGCCGCTGCTTGGCCAAGCTAGACAATAAAGCTCTGGTGTGGAATCAATGGATTTTGTTCATGTCTTCAACGTTTCGAGTCCCTCCGGATTAGGCTTAATAATACTATCAACATAAAAACTTACAAGTGTCTAGACACACACACACACACACACACACACTGACAATGGACAATTGAAAAGTCCTGTGACTAGCTCAACTTATAATTAGTAAGATATTTAGGACTTAACTAGATTTCTATAGTGCCATTATTAATAAAGTAACCACTTAGTTGGCCAGCTCCCTAGATTAATGATCCATAAATTAATAAATATATCATGGCTTTAAAACTATGCTTAGTCATACTCTCAAAATCAATTAGCCTACTAAACAAAAATACTTCGGTAATCACATTTCCACTCTTTCCTTTGTTATCCCTGACTACTGCTGGTATGGTTGATTCAGCACTCAGCATAGCAAAGTATCTAAACAACCTTGTCTATTGTTCCAAAAAAATAAATTAACAAAGATTATAGAACATTGAAGTAATCTATATTCCCCTATTTTATTGTCATATCCAATTAAAACAAAGACACATGCATGCATGCCTGAATTATTATGTGAGTAATCATGCCTCTTTTTAAGGAAGTACACAAATTCAAAATTCTCTTTACAAAGAGAAGTGAGTTATTTCAATAGTTTGCAGACATACATTGTAATTTTAAGCAATATTATCTTTTTTAGAACCCTTCACTCCATCTTTTCATTCTAGAAGCCATAAAGGAAAAAAAAATCTAATTCCATGAATCTACTTACTTTCTCAACTTCAACCAAATCCCAAAGTAAAACTATTCCCATCAAAAAATATTTTATAAAGATGAAATTACTGTATGCATTTAAAACATACATAAAGCAAACATATTTTATGTATTTAAAGCCCAGTTTCAGTCCCTAATGCAGTAGATTTACTCCACAACAAATATTCTAGATAGTTGTGAAGATTAAGACATAATAAACCTTCATGTGGCATATTTCAAGATGTTTTGTATTTTGACAAAAAAGTAATTTTATTTCTTTGTCCTCCATTACTCTATAAACAATATTCTAAAAGTCAATATTAGTTTTGATATAAGATGTCACAAACCATAAAGTTTGATTTTAAAAGCCATTTAAAAATCAAAGCTTTAATCTTTAAATGTACAACTTCTTAGATAAAAAAGAAAAATGTCAAATTTGTATTTAAATATAAAAACTTATTGCAAGATTTAAACATATTAATATATTTCTTGAAGAACCAATTTTATCAACTAGTTAGTAAAATTATTTAGTAGTAATCAAATTTATGATCTATCTGGTTTTAATTACATTAATTAATCAGTTAAAACTACTTCTTAGTGCTTAATGAATGGTAGGTATTTTTCAAGGCCCAGTGATTAAATCAGATAACACAGAATCCCAAGTCTCACGGTATCTTATATTTTACAGAGGTAAAACATAAAAAATAATATCTAGTCTTTGGCAGAGAATTAAAATAGGATTATGTGATTAAGAGTGATTAATTTACTTTTTTTGTCAGAGAATGTCTCTACAAAAGTGACAACTGATCTAAGAATTCTAAAGGAACTACACATGAAAAAAAGTGACCAATTCAGGCAGAAGTAAAACTAATGCAAAGACCCTAAAGTGAGAATAAGGTATGTTAAAAACAGGACACAAGTGTGGCTAAATCTTAATATATAAGTGGGGAATGGTTTGAAGAGTAGTAATATGCCAAGAAATGTTTAATTCTCTTTCTAGAAAAATGCATGCAGTATATGTATATAGAAATATATAATAAGTTTATCATACACTTTACTGATATAAAAGATGTCTAGCATATCATTTGCAAACAATAATAAAATACACAATATCTTATGATCTAAAGTCTACATAACCACAATTATTCTCACAGAATGTTGTTACTGACTTTTGCTGAACTGTTGAACCTATACCCAAACTATGGTTGTAACTGATGAGTAACTATAGTAGTAGAGTAAATGTTGACTGATTTGTTTGCTTTAATGATCAAGATGAAAGTAAAACAAAGACATATGTTGGAACTTCATTCGTTAGTGATATATTTTTTTTCTTTTTTCTATATTGCACAATAATTTCCAAATACTGGAATATGTATATATATACTCAACTTGTGGTGCTATTCACAATGTAACAGACACAATACCCTGTTAAGTTTACTTTCCATTTATAAAAATTTCTCCAACACTTTCTTAAGTTTACATAATCCAAAAAACATTAAGCAAATCCCTGATGCATGGTGTTTGCCAACTTCTATGGCACAAATATCCCCCACCTCCAGGGTTTATTTCAAGTTATCAACATGACTTTCCTGAACATGAGTTGGAGAACAGATGTGTAAAAGCAAACCATTATGGAGTATTTCTAACTCATACCACATACATTAAAAAAAAACAACAACAAAATCCCGAGCACAGAATAAAATGTAATAAGATAATTGGAAGTGATTATCTTTGAGCATTTATTGCATTTACCTCTAAGGCAATTTACTTAATTGTAAGATTATATAATATTTTTAATAATTGGTTTGAACAATTCCTGAAAATGTATCAATTGGTTCTCATAGGTCAACACAAGTTAACTCCAGCACACTGTTTCAACACAGATACAGTGATACAAATGAGGCAACATATGTAAAGAAGGACACAGTTGGTAAGGGCTTTGTAAATCAATGTAGGAGTATTTGATAAGGTTACAAGAGGGGGTCATGATGCCCTCCTCCCTTAAGTAGATGAAGGGACATTAAAAAAAACACAGGACATTTTAGATCACCTCTCCCCAGAAATCCAGATTGACTCACCCAGGTGTGGAAGGTCCCCTAAGCTTATTTCAAGTTAATTCTTCCCCCCTCCATAATGACTACCAGCCCCACCCTTGAATCCCCTATTTAACGCTACCTGTTAGAGAACCGGTTGCTGACCTGCGCCTTAGGAGTCAGTCCAGCAGATGACCCCCTAATAAACTTTTTTTGCCTGAACTCGGGTGTCCTCCTTCGGCCGACCTTACAGTTTTTAACTAATTAAAGGAATTAAAAAAAAATCATTGGAAGATTGAAACCAGGACAGAGATATGACTCAATTTGTGTTTTAAAATTTTCTCTTTTAGTACTCCAAAAAGTTGATATCAGGAAGGTAGAAACAGATGCAGGGACACCAGAGATGTTACTATAAAAGTCTAAATGAAACATCTTTCATTTAGATGATGAAGGCTTAGAAAAGAATGGACTTGTAATAATGTTTAGGAGGTAGACCGGGCACCGTCCATAGAACAAAGTAAGACCCACATATTCCATGTATAGAAACCATTTTTTTAAGGATCTGATAACAATTAGGTCTAATGATAATTCTCACACCAGAATTATTGATTTTAGTGAGAGAGAGGAAGGGGAACAGAGAGAGAGAAAGAGTCAGGAACAATGAGCTATTCCTGTGTGTGCCCTGACCGGGGATTGAAACGGCAACTTTGATGCATGTCCGACACTCTTCACAGAGTTAACGGGCCAGGGTGGGTATAGAAACCATTTTATATTATTTTTTAGATCATAAAAAAAAGGTTTTTTTTGAAAACTCAGGAACCAAGGTAATACAGCCAAAGGCACAAGAGCTAAATGTGCTCTGCAGAGCTGAGAAAGCAAGTCTGAGAACTAGCTGAGGGGTGGAATAGAAGGAACGGGTGAAACATTCATAAACTATGCAATACAAACATGAGAGGAAAGGGCTGCTTTTGTGTTGAGAGGGGTTTGTTTGTTTGTTTTTTCAAATTGTGGTAGGCAGTTATATAGACATGAGCAGAACAAGGATAACAGGCCAGGCAGAGAAGATCACCAGGTCAGAAAGCCCAGGTGCCTAGCAACTGCCCTGTGGTGGTGCAGTGAATAAGGTATCAACCAGGAAGGCTGGGGTCACAGGTTCAAAAGCCCCGGCTTGGTTGGTCAAGGCACATACAAAAGCAATGAGCTGATGCTTCCTGTTCCTCACCACCCCTGATCCATCTTTCTCTCTCCTCTCTCTAAAATAAATGAAAAAATCCTTTAAAATAAAAACTGGGAAAACAAGGACCCACCCCACCCCAGTGTGACTTTTCCTACCTTAGTTGGTCATGTGGTTTAAACCCTCTGACTTTCACATCACTGACTGAGGGGTCTGGACCCTACCCTGACTTCTCCTCTCCTGGCATGTCCCTAGTCATGTGCAGACCCACATGGGGCAGGAGAATAGCTTCATATGATCATTATATAAGCCCTTGCATGACCATTCCATTAAGTATAAGCCCCAGAGACAATATTTAGGTCTCAGTTGTATTGCAGCTTCCGGCTCAGAAAATCAGCAAAAGCAGAAGAGAAGCCATGGCTGACCTCAGGACCAGCTTCACTGACTAATGACCCCTGCCCTGGTGCTGACCAATCAGTAGAGACCACAACCTGAAAGACACTCCCAGAATGCTGATAAGTAGTTTATTGAGATCCTCTCCTGGAACCTCCCCTAAAATCTCCACCCTTAAAAACCCTTAAGACAGAGGACCCAGTTCCTTCTCCCTCTTCCCCCATCCTCCCTGACTTCTTTTCTTCCCCCTGGGCACATTTTTCTTGCCTCTCTTTTTCTCCTAAACTCTAAGGGCCCTCATGAGACTTGCAACTAGGGAAGCAATGGGCAGCGGCAGCTTGTCCAGGGTTAATCCCCTAAATAAACTGAGTAAAATAAGTCAATCAGAAAAAGCTAAGAACTGTTGGATTTCACACATAGGTGGGATATAAAAATGAAACTCATGGACATAGATAAAAGTGAAGTGGTTACCAGGGGGAGGGAGATGTGGGAATGTGGAGGATGGGTGGGGAAAGGGTGTAAAGAAGGACAAATATAGGGGATGGAAAATGATTTGACTTTGGGTGATGGGTATACAACATAAATAACAGTTCAGATGCTATAGAAATGCTTACCTGAAACCTATGTACTGTTATTGATCTATGTCACCCTATTAAATTTAGTTTTCTAAAATTTAGAAGAAGAAGGAGGAGGAGGAGAAGGAAGAAGAGAGGAGGAGGAGGAGGAGAAGAAGAAGAAGAAGAAGAAGAAGAAGAAGAAGAAGAAGAAGAAAAAGAAGAAGAAGAAGAAGAAGAAGAAGGAGGAGGAGGAGAAGGAGGAGGAGGAGGAAGAGGAGGAGGAGGAGGGGGAGGAGGAGAGGAGGAAAAGGAGGAGGAAGAGGACAAAAAGGAGGAGAGGAAGGAGGAGAAGGAGAAGGAGAAAGAGAAGAAGAAGGAGGAGAAGGAGAAGGAGAAGAAGAGCCTACACTTGCCTAGAAATCTTGGAGTGGAAAAGTGAGACATGGAGAAGAAGCAATGCCCATCCTTGTCTCCCTAGAATGGTTTAATGATATCAGTTCTACCTCTGAAAGTATCCTGAGCTGTGTCCATCTTCCTACCTTTTCATGCCAAGCACAGGGAAACTCTTTTAGCCTCCAGATTTCAGGACAACATGGGAAAAGTATGGAGGACAGCTTGATTTATAACTTTAAACTAGGATGTACAATATTCAGGCTTCCATTTACACTCCAATTCTATACATCACACACATTAAGTGTGTGGGGAAGAATAAAATCCAAGATGATTTCTAGATTTTCAAATGGATATTAGTATGGTTCCCTTTATCAACTGCATACAAACCAATCTAAATTTGATAAATTTCCAGTCAACATCCAACCATAAGTTTTGGTAAGAATTTGACAGTCTAGATGAAAGATTTTTAAGCCAATTTTAAAAAGAGCCAGAAAAGGAACTTGTTACTATAGGTATTAAGCAGTATTGCAATTCAACTGCGGCATACTGGATTAGATATAGGCTACTGACCAATGAAAGAGAATAAAGAGGCCATATTTATCATACAGAAGTAACTTCACACCTAAGCAGTCAGTGATGCAGTGGATAGAGCGTCAGACTGGGATGCAGAGGACCCAGGTTCAAGACCCCAAAGTCGCTAGCTTGAGTGCAGGCTCACCTGGTTTGAGCAAAGCTCACCAGCTTGAACCCAAGGTCACTGGCTTGAGCAATGGGTTACTCAGTTTGCTGTAGCCTCACAGTCAAGGCACATATGAGAGGGCAGTCAATGAACAACTAAAGTGTCGCAACAAAAAACTAATGATTGATGCTTCTCATCCTTCTCCATTCCTGTCTGTCTGTCCCTATCTATCCCTCTCTCTGACTCTCTCTCTCTGTATCTGGAGAAAAAAAAAAGGAATAGGTCTGCTTAAAAAAAAAGAAGTAACATCACAAACTGCAGTGAGAGTTTGCATTATTTAATAATGTGTATTAAAAAACTGACTCAATACATCTAAAAATGTTGTTTTTCTAATTTGTAACATATAAAAACTCCAAACAAATCTACTTGAATTCTAAGTATAATTCAAAATGCAAAAGGTAAAATATTTATGATTGGGTGAGGAATGGTTTCTGACACACTTGAAAATCACGAAACAAAAGGAAGAAAATGGAATATTCTATCTCAATGAAAGATTTCTACCCAAAGTCTTCTAGAGGGTGACAGACAGGAAGAAGATGTCTGCACAACTGCAATTGGCAAAGGATTAATATTAAGAGTTCTTAGAATCTAGGGGCAAAACAACCTAAGAGAAAAATAAGTCACTTTACAGAGGCAATCCAAACAGCTAATGAGTATTGAAGGAGGATGTTCAATCTCACTAGTATTTAGAGAAATGCAAAATAAAACAATGAGATGCCACTTAGTGTCTCTCAGGCGGAAAAGAATCAGAAAGCTGGCTTTTACCGTAAAGCTTTGAGGAAACTAAAGAGAAAGGGAAGGTTTCCTAGTTCAAGTGAAAACTGTTGCAAGCAACTTGTCAGTATTTAGTGAAGTTTCCTCTGCACGCAATCTACTCCAGAATATATTGCAAAAAAACCTCTCAAACTGATCCACAATAAAGCATCTTGGACAATGTCTGGCACAATGTCCTTGATCACTGAGAATTTAAAGTATCCTAAAGATTCATCACGGAATAAGTAAAAAGTGAAAAATACATACGATAGACTAAGTTAAACAGACAGAATCACTAGAAGAGTAGATTGGTACTAGGTAATTTTGAAGTGTGAGAACATCATAGAATATACTTACACAAAAATAGATGTGTACTACATATAGCTAGGACACACCCAGACCATATGGTAGAACACTATGCTATGTACGATCTGCCACTGACTGAAATGTCATTATGCATCAGAGGAACATAGTCAGAATCACCGAGCAAATACAACAACATGAATCGAGTTCAATAACAGCAATATGTGAAAAAAGTAATAAACAAATATAACTAGCACAACATCATCTATACATTTATGTTATAAAAACACAAACCATTTTCTATTTTTTAAAGATACATGTATATTTAAGTAAACTTTGAAATTTTGACTGAAAGAATATATCTTAAATACCTTAGTGTAGGGAAGGAGTATGAGAAAGAAGGATATTAATTTTCTACCACTGCACTGATTACCAGAAACTAAGGCTTACCAGAACACAGATTTTTATCTTATAGTTCTGTAGCTCAGAAATCTGATGTGGTTCTCACTGGGCTAAAATGAAGGAGTCAGTAGGGCTGTGTTTCTTTATGGAACCTCTGAGAGAATTCTAGCTTCTAGGGGGTCCTTTTCCTCCACCTTCAAAGCCAACAAATGTTGCCTCTCTTTCTGTCTTTCTTCCCTCTTCTTCAAACTCTCCCTTTCACCTCTTACTTCCAATTTTAAGGACCTTATAGGAAGTACCTAGCAAGTACCTTAACTTAATTGCAATGCAAAATTCCCTTTGTATTCTAAAGTAACATATTCACAGATTCCAGGGGTTAGAATGTGGACATCTTTAGGGGGCAGGGAACATTATTCTGCCTACCACACAAAAAAAAATCAAAATAAATAAGTGAAACAAAGACTGTACAAGTTGGGAAGAGTGATGAGAAATGAAACCAACTAAATTCTGTGTGCCTGAGGTCCTAAAATAGAAGAAACAGGAAAAAGGGATGTAAGGGATTCGGGTGTTGTCAGCTGTGACAAATGACATTGAGAAGAAACAAACACCAGATTTGGCAAAATGAAAAAATACTTGGAGAAGTTAAGAAAAGCTGCCTTGGAACAGTGGTAGCAAACAGTGCAGGCTTACAGTGGATCAAGGAGAGAAAATGAAGAAATGGTGAGAAAACACAATGTGCTTAGAGTAATATTATACAAAAATCTTTTTTATTTTATTTTTTTTATTTTAGTGAGAGGAAAGAAGGCAGAGACAGATTCCTGCAGTACCCCGAACAGGAACCATCTGACAATCCCACTAAGGGGCGATGTTCTGCCCGTCTAGGACCCTTGCTCCGTTGCAACCAGAGCCGTTTTTTAGCACTTGAGGCGGAGGCCATGAAGCCATCTTCAGTGGCTGGGGTCAACTCGCTTTAATTGAGCCATGACTGCAGAAGAGGAGGAGAAGAAAGAGAGTGAGAGAGAAGAGAGAGGGTGAGGTACCGAGAGAAAGATGGGCAATTCTCTCGAGTGCCCTGACCAGGAATCAAACATGCCAGACCAACGCTCTACCACTGATCCAATCGGCCAGGGCCACAAAAATCTATTAACATAATAAAAATGAAATGCCACAAAATATGGAGCACACAAAATAAATTATTCTCTCCAAATGGAATATCATGCAAATGTGCCTATTGTAAAACACTTTGAAAGAGTCTAATGTTTTCAAAATCTTACTTGAAAAAAATAATAATAAAATTATAATCAAAACTGCATCAAAAGAAATAGACACATGGATAAAAAGATGAAAAGTTTATGATTGTTTTCATAGTCGTTGACTTTAGCAGGTTGATATGTGACTTTTTTTTTCTTTAAAATTTTCCTTTTTCCCCAATATTCTGTTAAAAACATAAATTATGTTTTTAATTATCAGAAATATTGTAAATCTTTAGACATAGTAAGATTCCTCAAATTTGCTTTTATTTGAACAACTTAAAAATAAAAGTAAAATATTTTGCTTCAAAATGTATATGTGTTCACCGTAAAGAAACTGTAAAACTTGATGGGAAATGAAACTGGGTTTTGTAACAGGTCAGCAAATTAACTGTGGTAAAGTTACTTGCAACTTCTGGGCCAGTGTCCTCATTTGTAAATGATTGGATGGTAGATGTGATCTCAAACATTCCCTCTTGCTTGAACATTTTATGAGAATATCTAGATTCAAATTATATTCTTACTTTCCTAGAATCATCTTTATTCACATAAACAATATATAAATTGCTTAGATCCAAAATTATCGGAACAAAGACTTTGAACTCTTTTGGACTTCAAAGTGTGGATGAATCTGTCACAACCTCATAGCACCCAGTATCACCAAATATGTTCACAGGCACAAATAGACTACAACAATTTATAACGGTTTGTTATTGAAATATTAGTGTCCATATATCTGAGGCTCAATATGTCCATTTGCCTGGTTGGTTAGTTGTCTTTACAGGTTGTTTGCTTTGATAAAAAGGAACATCCCACTTCCAGGCTCCAGGGAACTTTGGATAATTATCTACTGCCGTGCTTGTGTCAGAGAGCTCCCTCTGGAAATGCACAGAGGAACTGCTCTCCAGGTAATCCAGCCCAGAGCTGGATTTACTCCTTCTGGCTTTCTCAGGAGAACTCTTCCTTCCAATGACAGCTTCTTTCCGGCCAAGATGACGCTCTAGTTTAGCTATGAGATGGGAGCAAATCAACCTTCCTGAAAAACATCAATACTTAATTTTCAATTCTTTTTTTTGTATTTCCTTAGACACACCAGTCCTGAGAGATAGAAGAAATGCAGCCAGTGGGCACGGGATTAGAGGAAGGACTACTGCAATGTGTAGCTAAAAGAGTAAACTACATGTGACCTGCCCAGCTGTCAGGGAAAAGAAAAAAAACTCTACCAGAAAAACAGCAGCTGTTCCATCCCTGCCCTCACTAACAGCCAGCTGTTTCCAGTTATTCTCACCTGCTGGCCAGGTTCTCTCAGGATGAACTCTCACCAGGGGTGAAGCAAATAAAGACTGCCAAAATTGAGTGGTCAAACTGCTTCAGTACTTTTTTTCGCTGCCAAGGCCATAAACTTCCGTCCGTCCTGCACTGGATCTTTCATTTCCTATGACTGTCCAGCCTGCAGGCCGCTTCGGTGAACTTTGGACTGCCCCCTCACTCTGCCTCTGTTAACAGCATCCTTGGGAATGCTGCTTAGCAACCCCCTGGGTCACTACCTCCCCAGCTCAGTCCAGCTAATCCCAATTACGTTGTGAATAAAGGTGTGTGGCTAATAATATTTTTTCCTTTTGGGGAATATCTTATACTAAGTTTAACCTTTAATTAAAAGCTAGTAATATTAATGTTGTAAACTCAACCTTATTTTCTACACCCAAGGATGCCCCTGTCTGTCACTCATCACTTGTAGTTAGTTATCAGTGGTAGAATTCCAATACACACAGAATAATTGTTTGTTTTTTTTAAATATCCTTTAAAATACTAGCTTAAGGTATTAAATTCAGGTTTATCTTCAATGAATTCAACCAGACACTTGTGCCATAGCATAATACCAGATTTGCTATCTGCAATGTTGGTGGCCGAGGCCAGGCAGATTCACAATGGATTCGAACAGATGGTAGAGAAACTGTGGAGCCTGAAAAGGTTGGGCCATTCCATTTCATAAAGTCTCACAGCAGCAGACAAGCACACAGGCAGGGGAAACCGCCTCTCAGGCAAACAAATGGCAAAACGGTCCCTAAGAGTGGTGGGCAGGCAACCTGCCATCCACAATCTTCCATCTCTCTGGAGCGCAAGCACCCATAGCCTTGCGTAGGCCATACACACAGGACGCTGCCACGAGCTCACGCACCAATCAGGGAAAGGGCTTACAGCCGGTAACCCTGCGAGCAAGCCTAACATAGCTGCCCCACACTATCTTTAATCCATCTTATAGGAATGTGTTTAATAATTCTATTGTTTAAAACATACAGAAATCTTAGATACCTTGAAGAAAGTCCATTGTATTGCATCCAGTAATAGTGTTTTAAAATATGGTATAGTGGTTGTGGGCAGCTGTGTTAGGCTTGCTCACGGTTACTGGCAGCAAGCGCTTTGTATATGTAAGCACGTAGCAGCGCCAGGTGTGTATGGCCTATATAAGGCAAGGCTATGGGCACTTGTGCTCCAGAGAGAAGGGGGATTGCAGATGCGTGGACTGCCTGCCTGCCTGCCACTGTTAGGGGCTATTTTATCGTTTGTTTGCCTGAGAGGCGGTTTCCGCTGCCTGTGTGCTTGTCTGCTGCTGTAAGACTTTATGAAATGGAATGGCCTGACCCTTTCTGGCTCCACAGTTTCTGTACCATCTGTCCAAATCCAGTGTGGACCTGCCTGGCCTCGGCCACCAGCATTACAGTGCTAAAGATCTCACAGTTTGCATCAGATTGCCTGGGTTCAAATCCTAATTTTTCCATAACTTTGGAGAAGTCATTTAATTTTGTTGTACCTCAGTTTCTTTATTTGTAACAGGAACAATAATAGTACCTACTTCACAGGTTGGTTATGAAGGTTTAATAACTTAATATATGTGAAGTGTTTAGAAACAATACCTACTACACAGCACATTTGAAATAAGTAAGCTATTGCTATTGGCATTGTTTATTTGTACCTATTTTTTTATTTTGCTGCAGGTATCAACAACAGTTTCAATTTCATGATTATGAAATTATTTACTTTTTTAGGAGAACCTTGTTGGACATTTGAATGCAAAACCGTAGTTTAGAAATCCTAATATTAGAAAATTCCTGACTAAGGACATTAAAAAGAAAGAAAATGGACAACCTCACCATTTGATATTAGAAATGGAAAACAAATAACAGTGTTATGGTAGAGAGGCTAAGGCTGGAGAATGAAAGAATTGACCATCAAAAACTTATTTATAACTTACTTGATGATTCTTTTAGCCACTGATCCTAGTAATAGTGATACTAGTAAAGATCTTTAAAATAAAGATGACAGAGAAATAGATTTAATCTAAGAAGAAATACAGTTTCACGAACTGTAGTTTTCCAAAAATCTGACATATCATCCACGTGTAGCCTAATCCCATCATGTTCAAAGGCAGGAACTCAGATGCACACAAGGCAGAGGTCTTGTCCCAGAGCACATAAAAGCTGGGAAAGAAATGAGTCATAAGTAGAAGACAGAACGCGTTGTCCTATACCCGGAGATTCCATTTACCACATCTCGGTGACTTCACATGTTTGAAATCTTAGGCTGAAACTGCCAAGACTGCATGTTGAGAGCTTCATCATCTAAACACTGCATGGACGAGATCTCCCATTGTAAATCCATTCAAGATTTAATTCTGAGATTCAATTGACCAGAAAAGTCCTTATCAATAATAAATTCTATCAACCCTCTTGTCGATCTGCTTATTCTTTGTTTTATGACACATAGCTTTTTCCTAATTAAGCCTCCTTTCAGAATATAGAGATTATAAACTACCACTTGAGAAAGCAAATCCCTTTTTCCTAAAAGTCCTATGTTCTTAATATCTGAGGGAACTGAGGCAGAGAGGCTGAACATACTCCAGTCCTCCTTCTCGACCTGAGCCTTCATTTCATAGTTCACTACAGCTCCTCTAATCCCCACTTTCTCTTTGGGTTGCAGTGTATGCCAAACACACAGCATGTTGAAAATCCCTGCTGATCCGCTGAGAAGCTACACAGTGCATGACACAGTTTGGCAAGCATGTGCATTGAGAGCTGGGTTTTTTTTGTTGTTGTTGTTGGTTTTTTGTTTTGTTTTTTAATTTCTAAATAAAACGAAGCCTGTGGTACCACCAGTTTCCCTCTATTTCTGAGGCCACTAAATCTACTTGCTAATCCCAGGAGTGTCCCTTCATTGAACAGGCATCACCCTAATTGGGATCTGACCAAACAGCTGAATTTACAATGAGGCATTAACCGTCAACTATATAAATTCCTGACGCACACAAGTGCACACACGTGTACGCACGGCATCCTGTAGAAACAAGACTTACAAATGAGCTTGAAGAGTCAGTTCTCAGTTTGACCCCTGGGGTCAATGATGTCAGAAAACTATTTCTGAAAAGAGCTCTGGAGTGGGAGTGTACAATCTGGAACAACAATAATGAGGAGCTTTTGAGGGTCACAGCTGTTGAGTAGCTAATTGTAACTTGAAAAGCTGAGTCCCAAGTTATTAATGATCTTGCTGATAAACTTTTTTCCCACTCCAAGTAATACAAGCTTTTATTCTAACTTTGAAGATAAAATAAGAGTGGCTGTGGCCATAAATGCCAGACTTTTTCCTGGCACGATGCTGCCATGCGTATCTGACTGCCCCGGCCGCCCCATCCTCGCACATTCGGAATTAACTCGTGACCTTCAGATAAATCAAAGTGTACCTTCTAGTTCCAAGATCTCTCCTTAGGAAAAAGACCATCGACTCTGCCAAATATTTTGATTTACCTTGTTAACTACTCAGTATTTTAAAACAGATGGAATGGAATGACATGAGTCATCTACTCAAGACAAACAAAATGATCCTTTCCTCACTTGATATGCATGTGGTAGAAAACATATTACCTTCATTTGAAACACAGACACTATATTACATACTTCAAAGTTGGGTTATGGGAGTTGAAAATAATCCTTCCACAGGCTAACAGAAATATACAGAAATATGAAAAGAACTGCCTGCTTTTCTCAAAAAGTACTACTGCAAAATTGTGCAGGCCTAAAAAATATTAGATGGACTGTTAGAAAAATACAGAGCTTCGCACTTGGGAATGCTACTCCAACAAGCAACCCAAATTCCTCAATGACGACTTAAATCGGGGCTGCTCTCCTCCTGGCTTCATTTTCTGTTTTATCTATTGGTTTATAATTTTCTCCCAGGTAGGAGTGAAATCTTCAGATTTCTATTACTGATCTAAACAGAGTCGTTTATTCACACACAGTAGTCTGACTTGCTGAATGAAGGAAATGAAATGCTTTAATTAGGATGTCTTTCCGAGTGGAGGGCTGTTCAGTACTCTCGCCACAGCAAGGCACTGAGGTTCTTGAACGATCCCCTGAGGCGGCTGCAGAGTGATGCAAGGCCCTCACCTGCCTGGCCACCCCCAGGCCACCAAGGGAATTAGTGAGCAGCTTCCAAAAGGCCCAGAAGCAAACACGATAAACAGCAACCTGTTAGCAGAGTGCAAGTTAGACTAGGAGAAAACTTGTCTCCTGGAAAGTACAGGAGGGAGCAGAGCACCTTATTATTTTACTGAGATTGAGGTATATGAAAGAACAATGTAAACATGCTCACTTGTTCTGTTTTCTTTTTATTTCCTTAACAGTCTCATCAGGGATATGCCATAGAATCCCATACAACCACTCCAATGACTGATCAGCTACTTTCTCTTTTCATAGATGGTAGCCTACAGATCACAAATACTTTGTTATCTGCAGTATAATAATACACAAAGAACTATTTATTGAGGTTCATGAGGAAGTATCATGAACCATGATACCGAGAACCTTGGCAAACACAGTGTCTTATCTCAAGAATTTTAGAATCAAGTTAAGGAGGAAAAGGTGCAAATATGCGTATTTATAAATTAATGTGTGATAAGTTCCCTAATATATTTAAGGGCCAAATATTGCTATTTGTACTTCTAATAATTCCCAGAAACTGCCAATAATACAAAGATCAACAAATTTTCATTATTCCGTTTTCTTCATACACCTACAAAAATGAGAAAATTTCTACCAAGCTCAAGTTATTTAATTGTTTATCAAATCTCTTGATATATTTAAAATTAATGTGGTACCACAGCAGGCTTATAGTACCATTTATTTTCAGGAGTATCAGATCACCTAGGCAGGGCGCAGGGAGACATGAATAATGAATACATGTATTAATACCACGCCCTCAAACTTGATAACATCTTAAGTGTAAAATTCCAAAAGGCAAAATCTGTTTTCCCATAGTCTGTGTTCACCAAACTCAACAACCAAGCCATGCAATTTTTTAGCCATGGACAAACCTAAAATAAGCAACGTTGCCTAAAATAAAATGTTTCAGATATCCATATATTCTGGGAAGATTTATTTTGGAGGAGGGAGGAAACCCAGTTACTATATAGTAAGATTTTTTATTGCCAATCTTGAAAAACCCAGGGAATAACTGACCAGCAAAAAACATACTCTCTCCAAAAATATCCTTCCCTTCTCTCTACATCTACACTAACCCTTTTAGGAAAATTCAAATATTTATGTGATGTTCTTCCTTTGTAGATGATATCAAATCTGTTGCTAACGATCTGATTTACTTTAATTCCCATTATCCTCAAAGTCTCTACAGAACTGGCTCATGGAAACCTGAAAATACATCAAAATGAAAACTAAAATCATTACCTCCTCAAAAACCTATACTCCTTGCCAACTATTTAATTCAATGTACAGAGAAAGAATACAAGCATAGGTTGAACTCACAGTCATAAAATATTTTTAAAGCCACGTATAATGATTTCAAAGCCTTTTATTTAATATATTTCATTTTTTAAAAAAAATAATAAAAGTGCTTTTAGTTTTTCAACTTTAAAGTCTATAGTCACAATGTCTCAAATATGTCACCCCAAGTATAAATTAAAACTGTAATTTTACATATTTCAAAATAGTTAATGAATACATTTATATTCAACTTGTATTTAGATCTATTTTTAATGGAAATATGCACTTGTCTTATTCAAGATAGTAGTCACACGAATATACTCAAGAAAGTAAAAGCATTAATTTTTTTCCCCATAAATGTTAAAGGATTTTAGATTTGGCAAGGGCTTTACAAATAACAGCCAATCCATTAATGTTATAGATGGGATATTATATAATTTACTTCAATTTACATAGTTTTACAAGTAGCAGATGGTAGATTAATACTAAGGTGACTATATATACTATCACCCAAATCAGGACACTTTTGAGAATGAAAGACGATACTAAGGATGACTACAGGACAACAGGTGCAAACTAGGTCTCTCTGGGGAAATCAGGACATATGGTTAACCAAACTACAACACATGTGTGTATTTGCTGTTTTGAGACTTTTTAGTCTGTTACAGAGAAAAGAAACAAATAAGATAGATAAAACTTATGTGTTAAATATATATAATGTATAGGCAAGTAACCTGGCACAGGCAGAATCCACAAGATATATTAAGAATAGAGAGTAAGTTAGTAACTCACAGACATATTATAGAAATAGTGGAATGTAGGTCGATTGCATATCAACAACAAAAATGGAACAAATTAGAATGTTATTTAGAAAGGGATGTAATGATTATGAACTTTAAATATTCATAATACTTCCAGATTGACAGTTATTTATCCCTAAATCTGCCTCCTTTAGTGACATCCATATGGCTTCTTTCTGACCCCATATGTTCTCTGCTTGAGAAACACAGATAGAAGCCGTAGCAGCTCAGCATGTTAAACAGTGAGCTACAGCTGTGGTCAGGTGTACGAGTCTCTGCATCTCTCCAACCAAGTATACCTGTTTTACTATTGAGTTCCTTGCTTAAATGGTCATTGTAACTACATCATCAGTGGAAATATCCAATGAAATAGAGAATGAATCGGGGGATTGCAACATTGCATAAAACAAAATTAAGAAGTGTGATCCTCCCATCCATCCCATGAACCCTATCTTGACTGTGTACACCTATCTGATAGCTTTTTCCTGGGCTTCAAGCTTACTACAAAATAAATAAACCACATGACTCCAGAATACTTGTGTCTTGGTCTGTAAGCCTTTCAGTTCTATGACCTCTGTTACAACTGGCCTGGTCACTTATGTGGAGGCCATTATTGCACTGCTAAAAATTCCCACACAACAGCACCAAAATCCCACTGATTAATACGTTTATTCAAAAAAAATGTAAGTATCTTCCACACAGCATGCTTAAATCTAGGTGCTTGGGACTTAAAGATGAAAGATACAGCCTTTGTTCTAAGAGTGCAAGGAGGAAAACAGATGAGTAAACAGAGTAAAAAGGTAAAAGAGTTGTGTCCTATACCAGCCTCCAGAGATCAAGGAAGGCTTCCTGGAAGAAGTGATATCAGAAAATAGGATAAAAATAGAACAGAACAACAACAAAAAGACTCACTAATACTTTTTGCTAACTGCATGCTACAATATTTTCTAAGTAACTAACATTGATCAACTCTTAATGCAACAAACCTGTGAGTTATTGTTATTAGTCCTATTTAAAAAATAAGAGAAGGGAGACATAGAGAAAATGTCACACATCTAGCAAGTGGAGGAGTCAGGACTGAATGCCAGGCGTTCTGACCCAAGAAACCATCCTTTTAATTACTAAATTACACTGCTTCATATCCAAGGGCCAAGAACTAAACTATGACTGGGAGTTAGAAAGGCAAAAAAAAAAAAAAAAAAAAAAAAGGTGAGAAGTGCATGGTAATGAAAACCCAAAGTGAAACAACTGCCATAGTTCAACAGTTAGGACAGGGCACAGGTGTGAGGAACTGTAAGATTTGAAGCTGCTAAATTTGGCAGGGCCATAAAATGAGATGGCCAAAGCTCCTACCAAAACACCTTTGTATCATGGCCTCTTAACACAAAAGCTGCATCACAGTCTTATAAGGAACAAGAAATGAATACTTTACTGTGGCATGAAAAATCAAAACCAAAAAGCGATTCTTGATATTTTTAATTAATAATAATCATTTCATTGATGGCAACATCTTATAAAAATTTCACATTCTCTGAACTACATCACAATTAAAAAATGATTTTTAACAGAATTTACATCTAATCTAAAGCAAAGTTCTATCTGCTGGTTACCTAACCATTTCTACTGTTTAAATCTCACACATATAATTATATATAAACCAATGGATATGCACTATATATACATAGGGCAACAAAAATAAGAAAAATGCAAGAATATATCTCATACAAGGAGCTATTCAATAATAATATGGTGTCACAGATGTTTAAGATGGTAAACAAATTTGTTTAACGGGAAAAATAAAATATAGGTAAAAAAATAAATGAACAAAACATACCTCTATAGTCCATTTAAATACCTTTCAATTATAGACAATTACATTATTCTTCCATTCCTATGGATGAAACCTAATCTTTATATATTAGATAAACAAAGGGTACAATTTTTGTTTCAGAAGTGAAACTGTGGAAATAAATTACTTTTACGTGACTAATAGTTTTTAATAAGATTAAGAGTACAGTCTGTTTTGAAATTCTAAATTTTTCAAATAATAAAACTTCATATGTTTACTTTTCAATATAGAAATTAAAATGGATATAAATATTTTTATGGCTAAGAAAATGTGCTGCAAATAATGTTGATTTATTTTTCATGTTTCAAAGCTAGTTTGATAAAAATATCATTAATAAGAAATATTTTCACTACAGTACAATTCTTAAATCTTAAAATGATTTAAATATTTAAACAAGGTTTATTTATTTATTTTTTGCTACTGCTTATATATAAAGATTTTAGATCCAACCACTTAAAAATTACTATAATACATAATATTTAAATTGTTAATTTTCAAGTCTGATCCAAAAATATCCCCAGTGTTTTACTATTCATCTCAAAAGGTATTAAGACATTCCAGAAATAAACATTTTAAAATGGTATTATATACTTTTAATGAGTGTTCACTCCATCGCTACTGTAGCCCAATGATTTATAATTAACCAGTGATCACAAACAGGGAATGGAAATGTCAAAAACAGAAGAAATTTACTAAATTTAGCCATATTTTCTCAATAGCATCTTATATATTCATCAATGTCATCCCATATTATCTGCTCTATTTCTATAAAGAACATTGGAAAAAAGATACCACATCACTAATTTACTATTGAGTATCAAAAACACTCATTTTCTCATGTTCTATCATCTCATTACATACATACATATATATATATATATATATATATATATATATATATATATATATATATATATATCTTCTGTGGATTAGCAATGGCAGAAGCTGCTAGAGGGTCATGACATAAGATAAAATTGGGAGTTCCTTTTAGTTTAACAATTGTACCAAGCCATGATTTGATCACCTTCCAAGGCTAATAACTTGCCTTCTCTAAAAGTAGGTGTATTCCCAGGATCTCCCCTAGCCCAATCTCTTCTCTGCTGTAGCAATCTCATCAACCCCAATGGCTTTAACTATCATCCTTATGCTGAAAATTTTTTTATTTCTGTTACTAGCAATAACTTTTCTCTTGAAATTTAGATTCACATGTTCAATTTTGCTTCACATTTACAACCCTACCTCAGTATTTCCTAGATCAAACTCACCATTTCCCCCACTAAAACCAAAGCTTCTGCTTGAATTCTAATTCTGTGAGTGGTACCACCCCGTCACCTAGGCCTCTTTGATTCTTGCCTCATCCTCACCTCCTACGTCCAATTAGTAGCCAAGCACTGCAGATTCAGTCTCCATGCGTTTCTCACATCACCCCTCTTATTTCCATCTCCGTTGCTATCTCCCTGGTTCAGACACTCATTACCTTCTGCCCTACGGCAGCAATCGAACTGATCTCTCCACTTTCAAGTCCCTCTCTATCTGAAAATTTCCCACAGAATCCTCTCAAGCTCTAAACAGCATCTCTGACTAGGAGCTTCCAGAGGATCCCAACTACAGATGAAATTATGTACTAAGTCTCACCTTGACATTTAAGACCCCCTACGAAATAGCTACAACCTACCTTTCAAACTTTATGCCCCACTGCTTCTTTCCTCAGGTTTTATTGTTGGTTAAACTAGACTATTCTCTATCTAATAAGTGTCATAGTTTTCTCCAACTGTAACTTTGTTCACACATAATTAGATGATGGAACATCCCCAGAGCATCATCAATTGATGCTTGCAAATAATCCTAGGGCTTTTTCAAGAGCTAGTTGTCACATTATTTCCTCCTCTTCCCCATTTCCACCCCTCCCAGGAATGCCATTTCTTTCTTTTTTAAAATTTTTATTTATTTATTTACTTATTTACTTATTTATTTACAGAGAGGCAGGGAGAGAGAGAGACAAGAACATCGAGCTGTTTCTATATGTGCCCTGACCAGGGAACCAACCCAGAAACATTTGCACTCTGGATGACACTCTAGCCAACCAAGCTATCAGGCCAGGGCTTAATTTTTTTAAAAATTTATTTATTGATATTTAGAGAAACAGAGAGAGAAAGGAGGAGAGAGGGAAGAGGGGAGGTTCAAGAAAAGCATTCATCTGCTGTTCCACTCAATCGTGCATTCATTGGTTGCTTCCTGTGCGTGTGCCCTTACCAGGTATTGAACCTTGTTTCAAGACAGACAACACACTCAACTGACTGAACTAACCAGCCAGAGTCATTTCCTCCTTATTTAAAGTTCTACAGTACTTGCCTGAGACCACATTTCATCAAATCAGACTCAAATGCATACTGGTCTGGCTATTCTGTCACCAGTAGCAGACTGTAATTTCTTGAGGAAAGTTAGAGACTTACAGAGCATTCTGTGTACATTACAGAAACAACAATTATGTGTATTAAATTATTTTCTCTCCTAAACATTTATACTCAATGTTCACTTACCTAAGCTATGAATTCATAAATGTGTACCAAATATAAGGCTAGAATTTTAGATCATTACTTACTTTGTTTCTTCCCCAAGCTATACAGAAATATTAATGAATAACTAAATAAATTCACTGAAAATTATTATGGCTCATTCACTATATATCTCTGGTATTATTACAGAAAATAGAAAGCCAAAAAAGAAAGGGGGGAAGTGTAAATGGTTGTAGATAACATTTACTAGGTCTTAACAACCAAATGCTTAATTATATTTAATATATTTATATGTGATGATTAATAATCACAACACTATATGTTCTTCTATTATCCCACAAGATAAAAAAGATTTTTAAAATGTAAGTCCTTAGCCTTGGTTAGGACAGTTAATAAACAGCAAAGCTGTGAATAAACTCAAATCTCTCTGACCCTAAAGTTCATATAATAACTGTAATTCCATGCTACTACTCTTTCTGTCACAGTAAAAGCAATATAGTAGAGAATTAAAGTTGTATCTAGTAACAAAAAAAAAATTGCTTCTTAAGAAGTAATAATTGGGAAAGAACATCAATTTACTATGAATATGAAAGAATGCCAAAATTGCTGTATTTCTGTATTGTAGACCTATATGAATAATACAAAATCTAAAAGTACATATATAAGGCTATCTATGAAAGTATACTGTTCTATGCACAACAGCACCTGTCCTTCCCTTTCATCTCACTTTGTGGTTAAAGAGTTTATAAATATAAGTTTTCTCTTTGGATCAAATATACTTTGGATCTTTTCAACAATCACACATTGTTTGAGTTGAAGAAAAACAGAAGAAAAAGGGATTTTCTAGTAATTAGCTAACTTGTTCTGAAAAGTATCTGTCACTGGGAGTATAAAATTTGCTCCTTTGGAACACATACACAATTATCAGCATGTGACAGATAATTAATGAAACAACCTGCAGTACATTCCTAATTAAATCAAGGAAATACAACATTTTATTTTGCTTGAATGTCAGAGTTTAGCATCTTTTTTCCATTATTCATATCTTTTGTAACAAGAAAAGTATCATGATGAAAAACATAATTTCTCTAAGCATTTTGAAAAGTTACATCTTAGATGAAAAGGAAACATAATTTGTAATCAATGCCAACAGAAACAAAAGAGTTTATCACATTTTCCTTTAAAACTTGAAGGCCAAACTCACTAACACATTATTTTCAACTGGATACATCATTCTGGTATTTGTACCATTTGGGAAAAAAACCAAGATCTTAAAAATTCTTTAAAATCAGGTTTAGAGCCACAAAGATTCATTACTTTTCTTTTTTCACCTCAATACTTTACTTCCCTGGATACCTATTACCCTTCTTCTCACATGAAAATATAGGCCCTCGATGTACATAACAATTTTAAGACTGATGTGAAAGAATGTATTTTGAATATCAATTAGACTTGACATTTTGTTCAAACTGGCAAATCTCACTGAAAGACACAAATAAATGTGAACAGGGGCTTTTATCTGAAATAATATTATATTGTCACATAAACCAAGAAGTTAACAAGTGCTTTGAAGGCTGCATTATATTATCCTCATGCAGTAATGTTACATCCAAAAAGCTGAGCTTGTAAAACAGGTTTTCCATTGCTGTGGCAACATCAATCTCTGTTCCTCTGTTACAAGTTCTTACATCTCCTGACCTCCCCATGAATTCCTAGACTTCACCTACACACGTGAGACTGTAATGTAATAACAAAATTAGAACCAGCTTTTCCAAAAATTTTGGGAGTAAAGGTAGTAAGAACATGAGAGCATGCTAGAAGTTTAGCTCATCAAAGTCAATATAAATAACAATAAAACATATTAAGAGTAACAAAGTCGCAGATTTTCCAATAATCATCAGTTATATCAAATGAAAATTTAAAAAGCCAAAAGGAAGTCAAAATAAATTGTTTGCCTCATGCACACACACAAGTTCCAGGCCACTCTAATTCAGAATCAGAGGGAGATTAGAAATTGTTCTGTCAAGAATAACTCTAGGGATGGGTGCAAGTGGAGGAAAATCAATGCGATTTAACTGGTATCGAATTTTTGGCTGTGCTGAAGAGGACCCAGGTGGTACAGAGCATTCCAACCACCAAAGATGATATAACCTGCGAAAGAGCTAGCAGGAAGGGTTATGGTTTATCTAGTAAATTAACAGAACTTCCTTGCAGCAGCAGGATGAGTCATGTGTGGGGATGTATCGTGAACTAACAGAAAACGTGTTACCTACTAATCTGTTACTGTATGCATGAGTTTGGGCTCATCAGTCTTAAAGCTTCCTGTATTTATCTCTCCCTGTTCTTCATTTATTCCAGTGCCCACAACTTATCCAATCATGCTGGTGAGTTCATAGTATACAAAAGAATTTGCTCCATTCCCAAATCACTATTACCAGTTACCCAACAATAACACCTTTATATACAATTAGGTGGTCTAGGATCTACAAGTTTAAAAGTGCTTACTCTTTGATTAAAGCTTTCATTTCCTAGAGTCTTAACCAATGAGAACATTAACCATTTTCTTAAAATAAAGTGCTGGTTTACAATGTCTTCAAAGACTATTGCTATTTTAATAATTATTTTTAATTAGGCAGGAGTATAAGTTAAGATTTATTTTTTGAGACACTCTCAAAAGAAACCTGGAGTTCTTTAATCTGTGTGCTACATTACATTATTAATGAGTGCCGATAAAAGCAGGTAACTCTCCGGCTTCTTTCCATATTTTGACATGTTACATTCTACTAAAAACTAAATGAATGCCAAATACATCTAGGCCAGCTGATCAATTGTCCTAACTTTGTTCAATTTCTCTCCTTGTTATAGTATTGAAAAGTATATATTGCAAGTGCATGTACTATATATTAAGAATCCTGGCCTGACCTGTTGTGGCGCAGTGGATAAAGCGTCAACCTGGAAACGCTGAGGTTGCCGGTTCAAAACCCTGGGCTTGCCTGGTCTAGGCACATATGGGAGTTGATGCTTCCTGCTCATCCCCCCTTCTCTCTCTCACTCTCCCCTCACTATAATGAATAAATTAAAAAGAAAAAGAAAGAAAGAAAGAAAGAAAGAAAGAAAGAAAGAAAGAAAGAAAGAAAGAAAGAAAAGAATCCTTTAAGTTGTTTCATGGGAACACACCAGAGCTCATAATCAGATCTAATCCTGGCACCACTATAGCCCTGTTAGGTATTACTGGGAAGTATAAACCAGGATTGAATGAAAATCCTAGCAGATGCTCTTTTTTTTTTTTTTTTTCAGAATAGTTTATCAAACCTAAACCAAAATAGAATGTGTAACAAAGGATAACTTTGTTTTCTATAATGAGAATAACTTATGCCCAACAAATAACATTTTTAATTGTCTTTTCTTTTTCAAATTTGGATATTGTATATTGTAAGTTATGGGTTTTTAAATTTGGGGTCAGAAAGTTGAGTCTCTGTTCAAAGAAGTATGTTGAAGAACTCATTTATAAATGTTTAGATAACAACACCATCATTTCTTACCAATATTTTCTGACTCCTTTTGTCTTTCTTTAAAAAAATATATGTTTTAATGTATTGATTTTAGAGAGAGGAAGGGGGAGAGAGAGTGCAAAACATTGATTTTGTTGTTCCACTTATTTATGCATTCACTGGTTAATTCTTAGATGTGCCCTGACTGTGGACTGAACGAACAACTTTGGAACATCCAAATGATGCTCTCACAAGCTGAGACACCTGGACAGGGAACCTCTTGTCTTATCTGAGTAAGTGGTACTGTCATTCACCATGTGATCTCTCAAGCCAGAAACTCGGTTTGTTTTCTTTGTACGAATCTTCTGTCTTACACATCCTCTGATTCTCTAACTCTTGTCATTGGTCTTCATTATTATAAATGATATCACTACTCGTTGAGTCAGGGCCACCATCACTTATCAAAGTCAACAGAATAACCTTCCCATTTTCAGTCCTGAAGCATCTACATCATTCTTCCAATGCAGGTCACTCTTTGCTTAATTTCTCTAAGATTAATTTAATTGCTCCCATGTTTCCATCAGAAAAATTCTGAACTCCTCATTATGTTATAGCATATCATCCTGATCAGATCCTTGATTAATTCTCCAGATCATTCTGGACTAATGCCTAGACATAATCCATTGGAGTTCTAAGTTCCAATTATACTGAATGAGGCGTTGGTGCTATTGTTTCCTCTGTCTATAATACTATCTTTCTTCTACTTCCATGATTGTCTAACTGCTACTTGTCTATCAGGTCACAGTTTAGATACCACTTTCTATTCAGGAGCACTTTCTCTAACCCTCCAAGCCCAGTAGATACTCCCTCCATAGTATTCTATAATCACCTGTGAAATAGGTATTCATGGTTTTGCCTCTTTGCTACACAATTGCTACTGTGAACACATAGGTTATGAAATGGCCTGCAACATGAATAATTAGATTATGGAAACTGACCTAACCCAATGAACATTAAATTTTCTTTTTGGAAAACTAAACTAAAAAGCAAGAAGATTGTGCCAGTTGGTGGTTGCTACTAAGGGGAGGGGTGACAGTCACAATGTTAATGACAAAGAAAACTGATGGAAAGTTAGAAAATCAAAGAATAATTAGGCTCATTTGAAAGGTACGAGGTGATTCCCTGACATTATTTACTGATATCCATGGTCCAGTAGGTCCAGTATTCAAGAGTCTTCAGATTCCCATAATAATTATGTATTTTTTAATTTCATTTTATTATTATTATTATTATTATTATTATTATTGTATTTTTCTGAAGTTGGAAATGGGGAGGCAGTCAGACAGACTCCTGCATGTGCCCAACCAGGATCCACCCAGCATGCCCACCAGGGGGTGATGCTCTGCCCATCTGGGGCGTTGCTCTGTTGCAATCAGAGCCATTCTAGCACCTGAGGCAGAGGCCATGGAGCCATCCTCAGCACCTGGGCCAACTTTGCTCCAATGGAGCCTTGGCTGCGGGAGGGGAAGAGAGAGACAGAGAGGAAGGAGAGGGCAGGGGTGAGAAGCAGATGGGCACTTCTCCTGTGTGCCCTGGCTGGGAATCAAACCCGGGACTCCTACACGCCAGGCCAACATTCTACCACTGAGCCAACCAGCCAGGGCTTTTAATTATGTATTTTTAAAACACCATTCCTACATTTAGCACTCCCTCTCAAATAAACACACACACACAAATGTAAAGTTTCTGTTAATTATCATTTACAAACAAGGCTCCTGCCTCTTTGGGTGTAGGGGAGAAGTATCCTTTAGCAAGCATTTGCCAATACTCTGTTCTCTTCTTGACTCTCAATACTCACTGAGAGATCAAATTGTCAATTCTCCACCTTTGTCTCTTGCACTTAGTACAATACCCAGCATGCATTGTACTCAATCCCACATTGTTCAAAAAATATATGAGCAAATATAAATGAAGGAACCACCAGTATTTAATAATTCAAAGGCTGATTTATGTGTAAAGTAATAAAATATCAAATGGAGTTTTTCCTTGCTCATAATTATTATAAAAACATTCCCATCTATGATATAAATATAAAACCCCCCAAAACGGGGAAATGGAAAAAAAAAACTGATTGTAGATTTTGGTGTGATTCTCTAAAGGACTGATAGAATACACGGGCCCCTTGAAAAAGCATTTTAGTTCTTGCAAAAGGTAGTTTATGACTTGTCAGAACTGAAATGCTTTAGCTGTGTTCAGAGAAAACACTCACATGAACCCTGCACACATTATGTGTGGCTTGCAGGAGGGTTATTTGTAGATCATCTCAATAAAATTTTAGGCATCTGCATGAAAATCACAATTAAAGCAAGAAAAGTGCTGATAAAAAACACATTAACATTCCTTTAGCTTCAAGGAAAAGTCTTGATATCTAGTTATTAACTGGGCAATCTGCCCTCAGACTTCCTTCCGCCTTAATATGCTAAAGAGAAACATGCCTTCTGAGAACAATGCGTTTTTCTTTTTAATTCTTTGTGCATTGCTGCTCTACTGTGAAGTCATAATTCCTGTGAATCTAAACACTCATTAACTCTCAAAAACTACTAGTCGCTATGTGGCGTCAAATGAATGTAAAGGAAAAAACAGGCAAAGTTTAATTTCAAACCAATAAAAGGGTTTTTATGTTGTTTATGTTGCATTGCTATTGCTGTTTTTATTGGGTTTCTTACTTGCTTGTTTGACTATAGAACAAACATAGGTTAACACGTTTTATAAAGTAATATCAATTTTTTTTCAATCAGATTGTATTAATACCAGCCTTTATTATTTAAATTTATTTCTGGATTTTCTGGATTTTAAAGTATCTTCTTCCTATAACAGACTGTTTTTGTTGTTGTTGCAGTTTTTGTTTTTTTGGGTTTTTTTTGAGAAAAGTGTGCAGGGGAGGGAGGGAAGGAATTAAAGTTAACTGACATTTTCTTGTTTTCATTCTTCCATGTTTTGTTTTGTTTTTAATTTGAAGAGCTCAAGATAATGGGGTATGTCTTATTTCAAGTTTACATTTAATACCTGACCAAGCACTCTAGATGTATGTACTATCTTCTACATTAGGAAAGATTATGTCCCTATAATTTTTGCTTATTCTTCTTTATTCTTTTTATAAAGCACTCAAAGATGACCTTCAGATGCCTTGTGTCTCATGATAAAATTAGTTCTGCACAAAAGCAACTTCTAAAAGGTATTGTCTCATCATAGCAGATTAACACGATTTTGTTGGCTCCTTTTAAATCACATTTACCTCAGTCTCTATTTATGAGATCAAATGAAGGTTGCCTTGGACCTTCATTTCCATTTCTTTCCAAAACAGAATATAATTTTCCCATTTGTAAACTGATAGAAAAACATAATTTATTACCCAATACTATAATGCAACCTCCCACTTACACGGGAGTAAAAGCTCGTAATATAGAAATCTTATTAAGCATTAAAAGATGGGGGAATATTTAAATTCAGCCAATTCTTTATTAAAAGTTCCATTGGAAAAAAACTATTCTAATATTCTGAATTTCTGTCATAAGACAGAATTGTCATCAGATAGGAGTGTTTGTGTGTGTGTGTGTGTGTGTGTGTATTTTTGTTAGTACTAGACATAGTGATGAATGTATATACATTGGAGTACATTAATTTTAATTTCATATTATTATTTTATAATATAAACCAGAAGCCAATATCATGATAGAAATGTTGTGACTGCTGAAGCACTTTCTGGGAAGAATATAACTGGGCCCAATTTAGAGAATTTCAGATTTGAAATGGTAATACAAAACAGGAAGCAGAAAAGAAAAAAAAAATGAAGTTCATAAAGAATGTTGACTATATATTTTCCTTGAATTTTCAGAACATGTTGTAGTCAATTCCACATGCTTCTGTGAAAGTATATATACTCATCCACCACCACTGCCTGTTCCCGCTAATCTGGATAGAAAGATTCTGGGCCATCACATGAATGATGAGACTTAGTGGACAGCCACTAAGAGTGCCAAGTTTCACTCCTTCTATGTGGCTGCAGTAATTGAAGAGTTAGGTTCAACTCTCACAGGTCTCTTAAATCTGCAATGAATTTATGATGCATCTCCCTTAGGCCCTGAACTGAAACCTAGTATTCCAACTTGTTTTATTAGAGAATTCAGTAATGGGGTTGAGAAGATAAGCTCAACTAGTCTAATAGTATTTCATGTTCTTTTGCCAGTATTACTTGTATGCTTATACCCTGAGGACATTTTGGGGTAGGAGAGGTGACTGTGTTTTGGAACAAGACTTGATTTATTTATGGTTCAATGGGCCAAATGCTTCCTAGCTTTTTTTTATGCTATGAAACACAAAGAAAATTGTAGGCATAATACATATTATATATAATTTTATATACGGCATGGGCAAAAGTAGGTTTACAGTTGTGAGTACATGTAATAGTTTAATAAAAAAAAAGGTTACATTGGCTAAATACTACAAGATCTTTACAAGACCTTTACAAGCTCAAGTAAAATATAAAGTATTGGGGGGAAAATAGTATTGAATTTTGGGCAAAATACTCAATATTCCTCACTGGAGCTTCATGGGCCGTGTGTCACTCACTGTACTTGCCAGCTACAGAGACGACATTATAAATTACTTTCAAACATGTTCTTAATTAGCTTGCTTCTGTAATCATCACTTTTCTATTATGTTTTATGCTTTAAATATCTATATACAATTCCTAACCAAGTTTTCATTATAATTTCAAAATTTTGGTAATTTCCATTGATGAGAATTTTTTTTTTAAAACAAGATCATCAGAAATGCTAAAACCTGCATTTCACAACCATTCAAATCATACAAGAGTTGAAACTCACTAAAAGTAACTCAGTTTCCTGTGATAAAGCAGAGATATTTCAAATCCAATCAGAAACTTAAGATCAACATTTTGAAATAATGATGAGGCTCTTATGGTGAACAAGCATGCATTGTTAAACAGCTGACTAGGATACAACTAAGTATAAATGTCAGCTCCAAATATATGAAAAGACACATTTGGGGCACTGCCTGGCACTGAACTTCCCAGGAGCCCCTGCCCAGCCACCCCCAGCCCTCCTTCCCCACCGCTGGTCGCACCTTGGGCTGGGATCTGGGCTCCTTGGGCACCTGGACCTCGAACTCCTCTGGTAGCTCCACGGGGCCCTTGTCCACGGTGAGCGGTGGCGCGCTCTGCAGCTGGCTGCTGAAGGAGATGTCTGGGTGGTAGAGCGCCTCCTGGGCTGCGCTCAGCGTGTCGCGGTGGAGCAGCAAGGGCTGGATGTCGCTCACTGTGCTTGCCACCTGCGGGGACCGCAGGGCGCACCATCAGACTCCGCTCAGGTCAGGACCGCCTCGGAGGAGTCCTGCCAGAGACTATTCCCAAGGCTGCTCTCAGCTGCAGGCCCCAGGACCCAGACTCCATCCACCCCGTCTAGACAACCCTGGAGCTGAGGAGACCCTACCTCCTGGTCTCCAGCGTGATGATGACTGTGTAGTTCTGTCTCAGTTAAACACTATCTTAAGTAAGCCAAACATCTCACCTAATCCCCAACAATGATTTGAAAATTAGACATAATTACTGAAAATAGAGGGAACTACCTGAAAAATATAAAAATTATCTATATTTTTACAGATTACAGCATTCTGATGTCAATATGGGCACTCATTTCTATAAGTGTAAATAAAATTTTTGGTTACTGAATTAAATATTTTCACACAGAAAGCTTCTAAGTTAGTGGGTGACAAAAGTTTCAGAGAAGTGTTTTTTAATTAGTGTTGTTTTGTTTGTTGTATTGTTAACATGTATATAAATTGTTATATATATAGTTATTTATATGTTTCAGGTCATTTAACATTTTTGAAAGATACTGTATTAAGATCTGTGATGGACATTAAGGTGAAAAGGATATACACACATTTTTGCCATTTATATACACAGTGATTTCACTGACAAATGTACATATTACATAAATGAGTAAATATGAAAGACCAAGACAATAATGAAAAAATAAAATTTCACACAACTGATGTTTTTAATAATTCACAAACAGTCATAAATTACATACTATGAAAAACAGCTACTTCAGTACAGGATTCTTTTCAGGTTAATTGGTACATAAAATACATATTTCTTTATGCTAATTGTAACTAGTACAATAAATAGAAATAATAATAATAATAAAACTGTTCCTCATAAAGAAAAATAAAATACTTTACAAGAAAACAGATTTTGCTTTACACAACTATTTTTGACATACTGTAACATGCATATTAAAAAAATCACGTTAATAGTGCTATATATGGATACCATTCAATAGTCAGGAGAGAAACTAAGAAATTAAATAATGCAAAATAATTTTATAAGCATCTTTCTCACACTGAAAGTTCATACAGTGAGTCTACAATCTCTTGATATATAAAATATTTGCAAATTAAGTATGAAAACATGTTTATTTTCAACTTACAAAAAATAATACAACCTTATCAAAAACAACAAAAAATAATGAAGACATCTGTCAAACAATCCATTGATAATGAAAATGTTTAGGTTATAACTAAGGAAAATCTCTATTTACATTTACTATAATGTATGAGTACCAGGCAAAAGATAATCTAAAAGCATTTTTGACAGTATGTGTGAATAAAAAAAATGTCAAAGAAGGAAACAAGTTTTATGGCCAAAATAGTTGTAAAAATCAAAATTTCTAAGTAAGTGCCTCCCTTAATGTTTATATACAGTGACATTTCTTCTGATCATTTGTCTTCTGAAATGTCCCTCTCCCCATTACCCCAAATGACAATGGACTAATTTTTAATTACTTGTTACAAAAACACATACAGGCATGTTTTCCTTTACATCTTTATAACTACTCTATAAAAGGAAGTTAGCAAAAGATTGTAATGCTGTATTATCCTACAAGCATCAGTTATAATAAAATTGAAAGATTTCATTGGCAGCCAAGTTAATATTACGGAGTGACAAAGTGTTGTGCTTATTCATTCAACAAATATTTGCTGAGTTCCCCTTATGTGTTGAGTTCTTTTCTAGGTGCTGGAGATTTTGGTACATAAAACAGATTATGTCCTACTTTAATAAGTCATCCATTCTTGTGTGGGAGAGAGAGAATGTACAAACAGAAAAATAATTTTTAAAAATACCATATAGAAATGAGTAATTTATAGAAAACTTAAAAAAGAATAATATGTAAAAGCTATTGTGTTTAGGTTTTTTTTTTTAATTTATGAATTTTTAGAGAGAGAGGAAAGGAGAGGATAAAAGATAAAGAAATATCAATCTGGCTCTGGCTGATTGGCTCAGTGGAAGAGCACCAGCCTGGTGTTTGGATGTCCCAGGTTCAATTCCCAGGCAGGGCAAACAGAAGAAGCACCCATCTGCTTCTCCCCCTCTCCCTTCTGCTCCTGCAGCCATGGCTCAATTGGAGCAAGTTGGCCCCAGGTGCTGAGGATGGCTCCATGGCCTCCACCTCAGGCACCAAGAAGAGCGTTGCTGAGCAATAGAGCAATGCTTAGATGAGCAGAGCATCACCCCCTAGAGGGCTTGCCAGGTGGATCCAGGTCCAGATGAATGGAGGAGTCTGTCTCTGCCTTCCCTCCTCTCACTGAATAAAAAAAGAAAAGAAAAGAGAAAAGGAAAGAAAAGAAAAGAAACATCAATCTGTTCCTCTATGTGTCTTGACTGGGGATCAAACTCACAAACTTTGAATATTGGGAAAATGCTCTAACCAACCAAGCTATCCAGTCAGGACTCTGTTTAGGCTTTTATGAAAGACTTATCTGTGGGAATAAACTTTAAAGTGAGATACCAAATTGCTAATCATATAAAAACCAGGAATAAAGAGCACTCCAGGCTGCTGTAAGGCCCTTAGGGTCGAACCACCTTGGCATGTTCAAGACAATGGCCAAGGGAGCTGTATGTAGAGGGCTGGGAGAAGAATGATCCAGAGATGAGATCAGAGAGAGTAGCAACAAGCTGGATCACCGGCTTTTGTAAAAGAGAGTAAAAAATTTAGTTTTGGAGCCATTAAGTATCTGTTTAGGATACTGAATAAAGCTCCTGGGAAGGAAGAATGGGGCTGAAGGGAGAGGGGATAGTGATCTCTACTAAACTAGACATCAATTATTTCAGAAAAGGTCAATTTCTAGAATAGGTAGAGAATAACTGACTTAAAATGCATATAGAGTAGACTCGCCATCATCTGAAAAATATAATAATGTCTGTATTAAATAAAAGATTTTTAGCTTAAACTAGAAATAAGGACATGGTCAGACTAGAACTAAAAATCAAGGTCTTGAGTCCTAGAAAGAGTAGGTATGGATCAGAGAATAAAATTATTTTATGGAGTAAGATTCAGGAATAAAAAATACCAGGAACTAAGTAAAATTTGACTCTTGAGTGAAAGGAAATTAGACTCTGATGTGTTCTATGAAACTGGAATATCTTGTGTGTCTATAGATTGGACTGTTTTCTAAATTCAACAGCTCTACGAAAGAAATTCAGAGTCACCCTACAGTGAGAGCAAATGCAGAGAGGCTGTTACACTGTCCACATGAAGAAGGGGTATTCGAATAGAGCCAAGATCTAAACTTTTGTTGTTTCGCATATATAAAATCTGTTAAACTTAATAAATTGTATAATTTTGGGGAAATATCTGAGTTATAAATATAAATCTAGTTTTTCTCCTGAAGCTAACATAAAAAAATATGTCTTCAAGATAAACATAGTTATAAGAGTGGTATTCCTAGAACCATGGAATCTCAAGTTTGGAATCATTCAGCTAACATGATACATAATAACCCTCTTAGATCATCCCTGCTAAAAATCTACCAAATTTTACCTGAAAAGTCAGTGATCACTCTGTCATTGAAACACCCACTTCCATTTGAATCAGCAAGTTCTTCCTCATGTCAACAAAGGTTATATTTATACCCTCACATTCTCCACCTACTTGTCTAAATTCTATAAACATGGGCTATGCAAAACAGATCAAGCTACTCACAGAAAGTACTTATATTTAGATACTTGAAGCTACCCTCCACCTCTAAAATGTTTCTTTTCTTCCCTATATGAATAAGAGGGAAGGTTTCTTTCAAATTAACTATAAAAAATACCTCAGAATGTGGTAGCATTAATTCTAATATGGAGATTCCAACCCTTATACTCCTCTCTCATCTCCGTTTCAGACCACATTTTCTAACTCTGTTATGTGTAGTTCTAAGATGTAGCAAAGGTAATTTAGGTGCTAGGACAAAAAGTAATGATAAAGTCAACATATCTTGTTCTTTTTCATCTCTTTCAGAGAGAGAAAAACTTCATTCTTATCTCCTTTAAAACTTGAAACACTAACAACAAATTTTCTGAAAGCAAAATAAACTGATCCCATTTACAGTAGCATAAATACAATAAAATACTTAGAATAAATTTAAAGAGATGAAAGATGTCTACTTTGAAAATTATAAGACATTGATCAAAGAAACTGAAGAAGATACAGGTATACTGTGTTTGTGCATTCAAAGGTTTAAGATTTAGTACTATTAATATGTCAATACTACCAAAAGCTATCTATAGATTCAATGAAATACCTATCAAATTTTGAGCCTGACCTATAGTGGCACAGTGGATAAAGTGTCGACTGGAAATACTGAGGTCACTGGTTTGAAACCCCAAGCTTCCCTGATCAAGGTCTATATGGGAGTTGATGCTTCCTGCTCCTACTACCCTTCTTCTCTCCCACCAACAAAAATAAATAGGTAAATAAATAAAGATTTGAATGACACCTGTATAGGAATAAGAAAAATACTACTAAAATTGTATTACTTATTGAATAACTAAAAAAATCATGAGGAATAAAAACAAAGCAAGAAGCATCACACTTTCTGATTTCAGCTATAAAATAAAGCAATAATCATCAAAGCAGTACAGTATTGGCAAAAAAAAAAAAGAGAAAAGGAAAAGAAAATTAAAAAAACACCCTCAAAACAAACAAACCAACAAAAACCACTAAGAAATAGACCAATGGAAGAGAATCAAGACCCAGAAGTATATGCTCAACTAATATTTGACAAGGGAACCAAGAATAATCAATGGAGAAAAGACAGCCTACTAGTGCTGAGATAATTGAATATTCACATCTAAAAGAATGTTCTCTTACACCAGTCATAAAAATCAATTCAAAGTATGTTAAAGACTTAAATGTAAGAGCTGAATCCATGAAACCCCCTAGAACAAAACAGGAATAAAGCTCCCTGACATGCATCTTGGAAAAAACTTTTTGTGATATAATGCCTAAAACATGAGCTACAACATCAACAATAAACAAGATGGACCACATTAAACTAAAAAATCTTCTGCACAGCAAATAAAAAAAAATGATGAGCAAATGAAAAGACAGCCTGGAGAATGGAAACAAATATTTGCAAACCATATATCTGATAAGGGGTTAATATTCAGTAGGTCGAGGTTGGGGCAAAAGCAGGTTTACAGTTGTCTGTATGAAAAAAAAAAAAGAATAAATAGCATAAAAATAAACTCTGTGCTTAGTGTACTCACAACTGTAAACCTACTTTTGCCCCATCCTGTATAAAGAATTCATACCACTCAAGAGTAAAAAGAATTTCATGGTCACGGACAACAGTGCGGTGCCTGCCTAGGGAGGGAATAGAAGAGGGCAGAGGGGGGTAAATGGAGAGGGTCAAAGACTTGGTTTGGGGAGGGAGGGTGAACACACAACAAAGTGCACAGAGTTGTGTTATGGAGTTTGTCACCTGAAACCTGTATGATTATGTTAACTGGTGTCACCCCAGTAAAATTTAATTAACAAACAATAGAAAATCAACTCTGTTTCTAACAATGGCTATATTAAAAAGATAAGAGACAACAGATACAAACATGGATATGCAGAAAAGGGAACACTTGCACACTGTTAGTGAGAATGCAAATTATTATAGGCTCTATGTAAACAGTATGGGTGGTTCTCAAAACAATTAAAAATAGAACCACCATATGATCCTCCAATTCTATTTCTGGTAATACATCCAAAGGAAATACAAATGCTAACTTAAAAGAGTATCTGCATCCATGTTCATAGCGGCATTATTTACAAGAACAAAGAAAAAAAATACCCCGGTATCCATCAATAGATAAATGAATAAAGCAGTTATGTTGTATACATACAATGTATACAATATTTTTCAATCATGAAAAATTAAGATATCTTACCATTTGCAATTACTTGGACTGACCTTGAAGGTATTATGCTAAGTTAAACTGAAAAAAAAATACTGCGTGATCTCATTTGCATGTGGAAACTAAAAAACAAATAAAAAATAAACAAAAAACATGGAAAAAGAGAGTACACCTGTGACTGCCAGAAGCAGAACATACTTCCAATTATCAGATAAATAACTACGATATATATATATAATGTACAATAACATGATGACTATAGCTAATACTGCTGTATAATGTATAGAAAATTTGTTATAAGAGTAAAATCCTAAAGTTCTCAATAGAAAGAGAAAGGCTTCTTTTTTCTTCCTTTTCATTTTATTTCAACTATATGAGAAGATCGATATTAGCTGAATGGTAGTCATTTCACAATAAATTTATTTTTTAAACTTTTTAAATTATTTTTATTTACTTATTCATTCATTTTTTAGAGGAGAGAGGCAGGGGAGGAGCAGGAATCATCAACTCCCATATTGCTCCTTGACCGGGCAAGCCCAAGGTTTTGAACTGGCGACCTCAGCATTTCAGGTCTACGCTTTATCCACTGTGCCGCCACAGGTCAGGCTTCACAATAAATTTAACCAAATATGCTGTATGCCTTAAACAAATATAGAAATATTTCAATTATTTATCAATAAAACTGTAATAAGTTGCATATCTAATTAAGACTTCATTTTTGTAAAAAGGGGATTCACTAATTTTTTAAAAAAATTTAAATTGCTTTGCCCTGGCTGGATGGTTCACTTGATTAGAGTGTTGTCCTGATATGCCAAGGTTGTGAGTTAAATCCCTGGTCAGGACACATACAGAAATCAACCAATAAATGCATAAACAAGTGGAACAACAAATTAATATGTCCCTCTCTCTCTCTCCCTTCTTCTGTTTTTTTTTAAAAAAAAGTTGAATTGCTTTAATCACAAATAATATTTAATATTCATCATAAGTAATATGAGTTATCATCATAATCAACTTGTTCACATAATTACTTCAGGTATATTTACTATTTAAACTTTGATTCTGCTTTACTCTTGGGCAAGCATGCAATATGAAAATTAATATTTCATAATCTTCTAAAATGATCAAAATATTTCATTTTTGTTTATGCATACATAGTCTTCAACATCAAAGGGCATCATAGCATCAAAGATTCTAAATATTGGTTGTGGGTAAATATGAGGCAAAAAAACATAAAAAACATGAAAGAGGCAAAGTGTTTAAGATGGAACTACAGAATTTTCCTCTTATCTGTGGAACTAATAATTGAAATAAATAACAAAAATATCCGATTTCAATGGCATCTACTTTCATTGATCAATATTGACATATAAATACTAATTTAAAAGATAGTAAATGAATATTTTTTCTAAACAATTTAACTATGATATTTCTGTTTTCTTGTTTCTTAGATGAGTTGCAATAAAACTCAGTCAATTATTTAACTTCTACCGCCAAACATCTACTGATCATAATACTGAGCTTGGAATCTAGACAAAACAAGAGTCTGCAGTACTAATATAATTCTAAGGTGAGAGAAATCCCCCAAAACAGAATATCACCTGACTTAATTTATCAGAGTTACAAGTGATTAAACTTTCATATATTAAGAATGTCTCTTCTGGTCCTGGCTGGTTGCTTCATGGTTGAGAGCTGATTCAGTGTGTAGAAGTCCCAGGTTTGATTCCTGGTCAGGGCACATGGACAAGTGTACATCTGCTTCTCCATCCCTCCTTCTCTCACTTCTCTCTCTCTTTCTCATCTGCCTCCCACAGCCATGGCTCAAATGATTCAAGCAAGTTGGACCCAGGTGCTGAGGATGGGTCCATGGCCTCACCTCAGGTGCTAATATAGCTCAGTTGCTGAGCAATGGAGCAAAGCCCCAGATGAGCAGAGTATTGCTACATACAGGGCTTGCTGGGTGGATCCTGGTCAGGGTATATGGGGACTCTGTCTCTCTGCCACCCGTCTCCCACTTAATTAAAAAAAAAAAAAAGAAAAAGATTGTCTCTCACAAGTCATTTGTTTTTGTGTTTTATGGTAATATTTTATGATATTGTTTTTGTAATTATGAGCCTTGTAGAATTTTAAATCTACTACATTAAATGTAAGTACAACTATGAGTCTAATCTACATATTCAATTTTACCTTTTACTATAATCTTCTTGTATACAATACCTATCTCCCTATAAATACTTGCCTAATCCTTTGTTCAAAATATCCTTTGGGTAGGATACCCTTTTTCCCAATGCTCAGGCTTTCCAAATATCACTATTCCCATAATACTTCTAATATATATATATATATATATATATACACACACACACACACATACACACACACACACACATACACACATATATGCATATATATTATATATACACATATATACATATATATTATATATACACATATATACATATATATTATATATACACATATATATTATATATAATATATTGATATATACACTACATATAATATAGTTACTATATATATAAAATTAGCTTCTAATTTCACACTATTTCCCTTTCTTTCTGTACTAAAATCAAAACTTTAAGTTTACTTTTAAATTCTAATATTTCAAAATGTTATTTTTTTGTTTCTAAGGTTAAGCAAATACAATATTGCTTTTTTCTTTTTTTTTTTTTTACTCTATTTATTTATTTTTAGAGAGGAGAGAGACAGAGAGGGAGAGAGAGGAGAGAGAGACAGAGAGAGAGAAGGGAGGAGGAGCTGGAAGCATCAACTCCCATAGGTGCCTTGACCAGGCAAGCCCAGGGTTTTGAACCGGCGACCTCAGCATTTCCAGGTCGACACTTTATCCACTGCGCCACCACAGGTCAGGCCTGCTTTTTTCTAAAATAAAAATTTATAGAATTTACTTGTTTTATTTTTGTAATATTCTAGCTTGTTTCCTATACATTTTTTGTTGATTTATTTCTAATTTAAATCATAGGTCTACAAAATAAGACAAATGCTCAGTAGGTTATTAAAATGCCCTTGGGCTTGACCTATGGTGGCACAGTGGTTAAAATGTCGACCTGGAATGCTGAGGTTGCTGGTTCAAAACCCCTGGCTTGCCCGGTCAAGGATTATATGGAAGTTGATGCTTCCTACTGCTCCCCACTTCTCTCTCTCTATCTTTCTCCCTCTCACTCTCTCTCCCCCTCCATTTTCTGTAAAATGAATAAATAAAAATGCCCTTGGAAAAAGTTTCCACAAGATTTTTAAGAGATTTTTATTTGATTTTCTTTTCTAACAACTATTTTAAATGTCACTATGTTATTAGATTGATGTTTCTGAGTCAATTTTTTTTCATCCTAAAATTAATGATACTACTATCACTGGATTGTTACAGGTATTCACCAAGCTACTATGAGCAAAAGTGTTCAGCTAATTGCCAAGTACTATATAAATGCAGAAATGATGTTGAAATAACAAATAGTTGATTGATACAGAATATCTAATCTAACTTTCATGCCACTGCATATGCATGGGGAGGGGTATGAGGGGAGAGGAGAGAGATTATTGTTCTCAATTGTTTTTTTATAAGTAAAGGATTGTCCCAATCCTACTTCCTTATGCATACTTGTAAGGCTCACTTTCCCCCAGCACTTTCATTTTAGCCATATAAAAAGACTACATTGTGCCTGACCAGGAGGTGGCGCAGTGGATAGAGCTTTGGACTGGGACTCAGAGGACTCAGGTTTGAGGCCTTCAGGTTGCTAGCTTGAGCCCAAGGTCACTGGCTAGAGCAAGGGGTCACTCAGTCTCCTATAGCCCCCAAGCCAAGGCACATATGAGAAAGCAATCAATGAACAACTAAGGTGCCACAACGAAAAACTGATGCTTCTCATCTCTCTCCCTTCCATTCTGTCCGTCCCTATCTGTCCCTTTCTCTGACACACACACACACACACACACACACACACACACACACACACACACAAAATATTACATATTCCCTGATTTCTTCCTAATGTGTATGAGGCATCTGCATAATTTCTTAATAGGCTGGGCAGTAATCTCTAAAAAAGTCATAAAAGTTCCAATTTAGGCACATGACTAAAGATGTCACTGGGTAGAAATTACAACATGGAAATTCTAACACAGAGAAAAATCTGTTTCAATTGTAGGCCTTATAAGAAAGTGGCTCAGTAGTGATTAATTGTCTACCTGTGTATGATGAAGCAACTTTCATAGTATACCTGGATATTACTCAATTTAACTCAATAACTCATTCACTAGGCTGAATTTTATAAAGTGTCAGTATACCCTATGAGGGTTATCAAGTCTCCCTTCACACTAGGTTCCACACTCTTCTATACTGCATAGCTTGTTACAGTGAGATAAAATGTATTTTGCAACTTCTGCTCTCCAGATGACAGAACAATCAAGTAATAAAAGTTGTATAAGACATTGTGAAAATAGTGGAAGAGCCCAACATTTGGTTATAAGAAAAGGAAACCTTCCTTCATAGTGTTAAAAAAATATCAGAAACAACAAAAAATTATTTTTAATTGACTTTCAAGTATGCATCTTCTATGGCCTAAAAATCGTGGGAAAACTGTGGCTATTCATTGCCACGGTTTCCTAGATTGTAATATTGTGATATAACTATCTCAAGCCTTTGTTAAAATAAGTAAGCAAAGAGTAAAGTTTCTGTTACAAGATATAAATTTATAAAACTATAATCAGTTCCTGATAAAGACATTTTCATTCAAATTAAACAAAATGCATATTATATTTTATTCATCTAAGTGACAATAGTTATAGTTTTTCTTTTCTAACTAAAAATGCCTTATTTGTAAATATACTGCAAACTGATTTAAACTAATGTTAACAAATATAAATTTCTAAAATTTGATATTTGGAGAATTTCAACTTTCTTTCAATTTTCTTTCCCCTGCTCCCAATTTAAGAATATAAAATTTTAATGGTATAAAAAGTTGTGCTTTCAGAATGTTATAAAGTAAATCATTTCTTTAAAAATCTTTATATCTATAGTAACAGAGCACTTTCCCTTAGTCACACTGCTAATTATACTTGATGTGTGGGAAAAATCAGTGGAAAAAAATACACATTTTACAAGAGATCTATCTTGTGAGTTCTTTTTTCCTATCTTAAGTTAATCACATTAGGCATCTCTGAAGATAGTTGAGAAGAATGAAAACTTTTTATTTATTCTTTTATCTGGTAGTAGAGAATTTTAACCCCACCATTCCCTCCTCAACACACATATAAAATGAAAGAAAGCAATATGCTGGTTAACCAGAAAGCAGATTTGTTAACCGGTTCACATGTCAAAATGATTAATTACATTATATTTGTGGTACATACATAGAGTGTGATTATTATTGGATACCTACTTTTAAAAATCGGCATAATGGTTTTTTATCTGTGTGCAGAAGTAGGACATCAAGCCTATAACCTATTAAACATCTGGACTATCACAGCTATTCCAACTGTCCTCAGCTATTGTGACTACTACAATGTGGCTTCCTTTTAAGCAAATATGTACTGCTCCCTGGAGGGACAGCATCAGACCAGCTTGTTGCTTTGAATATTATGTATTATCTGTCTTCATTATTAAATCATGTGCCCTTAAAGTTTGCATGGTTTGACCAACTTCACTATCAAAAGGGGGGAAAAAAGAGAAAGAAAAAAATAAATAAAGGATCATTGCTAAATTGTTACCACCATTGTTGACTTGTAACAAAAGCTACAGGAAAGAAATAGCCCTGATCTAATTCAGATAATGTCAAGAATTACAACGTTCATGGTAACTCTAACAGCTTGGAGAAAAACAGGAATGTGTGAAAGCTATTTGTTCTTTTTATAAATATAGAAGGTTTCCTCTTTTAAGTATATGATCTAATCATATTCGGATCTTTTTTCCTTATGCCATCTATTATTCTCTATTGCTACAAAATTATCTATTCTAAAATTATCTAACAAAAAAATTAGTTTTGTGAAAGGCTGTTTTGATTTTGTATATTATTTTTTATCTTTTAATTTCATCAAAACAATAATTTCCCTGATTTAGCTCCATGCATTTATCCCTTTTAACTTCACGTTAAACTCATAATACCAACGTGAGGTATGTGTTTCAGTCACTATTCAATTTCTTCCAACCTTGGGTGAACAGTGGAGACAGGAATTTTATTGGGCTTATAGTCTAATTAAAAGCAACAGACTTGCACTCTGAATAGCTTTTCAACACTCTTTAACATTTTTTTAATGCTGATCTAAGCTTAAGATGTTCATTAGTAACTCATTAAAGACTTAGTTCCAGTCCAGTGGGTGAGCCCTGAATATAATGATGGAATGTGTGTACCAATGTGTAGGCTCATAATTAGGAAAACAGTCACAACCGGGGATTAAGAGTATACAATGTAGTCTTTGAAAAACTCTGTGAAGAGCAAGTGACCCCAAGATGGTGTTATATTTTAAATTTTGCTTACTATCCAGGTTATTTCTGATTTTAGTTCTAATTCCAAAAGGTATGTTTTAATGAGCACATTCTCCCAGGATTAAATGTGTGAGGATTTGTGTTAGGGTCTTTCTGCACATTATTTTACTTAATCGTCATACTATAACAAAGTAGGCCTAATTACCCTTTTAACAAATAAAGAAACTGTGAATCAAATTGGATAAGGTTGTGTATCTTGGAAGCAATAGAATTGGAATTAGATTCTAAGGCTTGAGATCTTTCTTTTCATTTTACAGAACTATGAAAATTAGCATTGTAAAGCATCTTAGATTAGATAATATTGTAAATTTCAGGGTTTCATGTAAATATTACTTTCGATGTATACTGCATCCTCCTCCATTCACAGTTTCTTATTACTGCAGAAGCTGTTCAGTATCAACATTTGTAATTTATTATTTTTATTTGGCTTTCTCCTAAAAATTTCCCCCCAAAATAGTTATATTTCAAATTAACCCACTTGCCAGAAATAGTGGAATTTATCTAGGATTGTTGACATATAAAACCTCATGTGCTCTTCTGAATGTTATCTTTGTTTGTTAATAGATGCAATGTGAGTGATAACCAAAATACCATACATAGGTTTGATAAGAAGACATAATGAATTGCATAAATTTCTTGAGATGAAGTAAAAGGCAACCAGTAGATTGTAGAACATATCAGTGAAAAAGTCTACAAAAATAAAATGAAAGAGTCAATATTTATAATATAATTTGAGCAAAGATACAAAAAAAAAAAAGTAAATAAGAGATTTCCAAAATCCGGAAGAACAAGAATTCAGACTAGAACAAAAACTTTTTGGCCATCATGATTAAAGCTTAATGTCCTTTATCATTTTCTTAGGAGGTATAATTGTAAGCCACTAGAAGAACCCAATAAATTACCTTGTTTTATATATTAGTAACTGCTATACAGTTTATATCAGAGTGAAGTTCCAATCATATTGACAATTACTAGGTTTTATCATCATAATAAAAACCTGAATTACTGAATTACTTTTAGAAATCAACTATATAAGTAAAAAGGAAGGATGAATTAGGCTAGAAAAAATGTTTTATGATTTCAAAGTGAATGTAAAATAGATAAAATTTAAGTGTGAAAATCCAGGCAAAAAGCCTTTCTTGAACTCTTACACGTAAATGTACACTAACAATGTCATCTAGTCTTTTCTAAAAAAATACATTTCTATAGAGAACACATAGAACTTAGTAATAAAAGAATTAAACATTGAGAAATAACTAAAAAATATTTCTTGCCCTGGCCAGTTAGCTCAGAGGTAGAGTGCTGGCCCAATGTGTGTAAGTCCCAGGTTTGATTCCCAGTGAGGGGACACAGAAACAATGATCTGCTCCTTCCCCCCATCCCCTCACTCTTCCTCTAATGTAGTCATGGCTCAAATAAGCAAGTTGGCCCCAGGTGCTGAGGATGGCTACACAGCCTCGCCTCAGACACTGAAATAGCTCAGTTGCTGAGCAACGGAGAAACACTACAGATGGGCAGAACATCAGCTCCAGATGGGGGTTCCTCGGTGGATGCTGGTCTGTGTACATGTGGGAGGCTGTCTCTCTACCTCCCTACCTCTCATTGATTAAATAAATAAATAAATAAATAAATAAATAAATAAATAAAAGAAAAATCTTTCTCTAAGTAAGATGCACAAATGGCCGAGCACATAAAAAGAAGCTCAACATCATTATGCATTAGAGAAATACAAATGAAAACCATAAGATACCTAGATTAGGATGATTAAAATGAAAAGGGCAGTAAGTGTCTGATGAGGACATGGAGAAATGAGAAACCTCATATGACTGTTGAAAATGTATAATTGTGCAACCACACTGGAAACAAGTTTTGAGATTCTTCAAAATGCTAACCAGAAAGATAGTATGTGATTCAGCAATTCCACTCCTAGGTATATACCAAAGAAAAGTGAAAACATGTATGCTCAAAAATTTGTAAATGAATTGTCATAATAGCATTATGCAAAATAAAAAAGGAATAACCCAAATGTCCATCAACCAATAAATATAATATGATATATTCATAAAATAGAATATTATTTGGTCATAAAATGAATTAAGTATTGATACATGCTATGTATGTATAAATTTTTAAATTATATTAAGTGAAAGAAGCAAATTATAAAAAATCAAGAACTGAGTCCACTTAGTAAAAATGTCCAGAATAGGCAAATTCATAGACATATAGTAGATTATTGGTTCCCTGGGATGAGACAGGGGGCGGACTGGGTGTGACTAATAATGGGTAAGGAGATTCTATTTGGAGAACTACTGCTTTAAAATTGATTGTGGTGATCATTGCACAACTGCATATATACACTGAAATGTACTGAATGGTAGTTGTTAAAAGGGTGAGTTTTATGATATCTTCTGGGTGTCTCAATAAAGCTGTAAAAAATTCCATTTATTCATTAAAATATTAGTGTTTTAGATCCCTTTTTAAAAAGCTACATGGTACATTTCATAAATATTATATTTCTTCCTTTATCACAAGAACATTAGACTTTTCAGACTCCTTTATGGGTGTGGTTATAAGCCTTGTTTTGTTTTTAATGGAAATGGAAACAGAAATAAAGTGCACTACTTCCAAGCTTATACATCAAATCTTTCCATTAGAATCTCCACGATGTTCACTCTTCCTTTCTGTGGACTGGAATGGTAATTTAGACCCTCAGAATGACTTTGGAAAGCTCCTGACATTTGCCTATATCTCTGAATAATTATGAGAGTAACAGAATGCTATCCATTGCCCTCCTCAGAAACATACTCTTTCTCTCTCTCTCTCTCTCTCTCTCTCTCTCACTAGAAACATGTACCCGCTTTGAAATGTTTGCTGAACAAAAAATTATTCTCTGAAAGCCATTATCAATTTTGGAATTTACAGTGACTACAGCCTAGTTTATCTTATCGAATACACTGTTCAAAATGGACATTAATGTAGATAACTCAACGAAATCTTCCTCCATAAGTTTCATAGAATATAATTTGAAATACACACACACACACACACACTCACACACTCACAACTGATTTGATCCCAACTTGACTACCTTTGTGTTCTAGACACTTGGTTTTCTGAGGAGCCATTCCCATCACACAACTAAACTAAAGTGCTGTTTCAGAGATCTCATTCTAACAATTTACAATTTGCATAATTTTAAGACTTTCTTTAGTGTATTTTTTGAAATATATTTTATGATTGATCGAGCAAGTGCCTTCCTATTACTCTTTTTATTTCTATTAAATTTTCTCTTGTTTAATAGTCAATACATATTTTAGAATATCTTTGTTGAATTTCTACCCAGAAAAGCCTACACTGGTACTATGGATGCATCTGTGTAAAAAAAATTCCAAATATTTTTGAAATTTGTGTCATTAAATTTTAAATATTTGTCAATTTTTCCATTCTCAGTCTTTTCATCCAGGAATATGGTATATTGAATGTCTTCTTTTATAACTTCCAGTTAAGCTTCAGAATTGTCTTCTCATAGGTTTCACACATTGCTTGCTATGATATTTTCTGAGGCAGTCATTCACTTCACTGCTGTTTTGACTCAAATCAGCATGAAATGCATGATACTTAGTTACATATAGTATGTATGTGTGAATCAAATAGCTAAACTCAAAGTGGTCCCATTAAATCTAAGAAAGTTTTTATTTCTTGACTCTACTGCATACATCATCATACCCTTCAAATAACATCTTATATTTGAACGTTTATTCTTCATATTTTATTTTATTCATAATTATAGTAGCCAAAGCTTTTGGAATTCTTTTAAATAAATCATAGTAATAACTAGGAAATTCATATTGCTCCCTTATTACCATCCATTGAACATAGTTAATTCATCTAAAATAAATGATTTTTTTTATTTTCCACTTCTCAAGAGATTGTATATCAGGAGTACAGAGATACACTCAAATTTTATATTCAAATGTCAATGACCTTCACTGTTCAGCCATCATCATATGGTTAAATTAACAGTGGTTCCTTCATATAAAGCAATATTATAATTTTTACAATTTTTAATGAGCATAGAAATGTCTACATTTTAAGGTTAAGTCAACTGAAAGGTAAATTTTATTTGTAACATAATTCTAATTTTAAAAAATATGTACACAAATACATGACAGCATGAAAATCTAACAAATTAATATAAAATATATCACTGGGTCATGGAATTATTGAATGTTTGCTTTCTAATTTAAATTTCTATGAGGAAAATTACTTTGGCAATAAAGTGACTCTCATAATGACAAAGAAATAAATGAGACTATGTTCTTGTACTGAAGCAGTAAGTTAAAACCTTGATTTCAGGACATTCAAGTCAATACAAGCTAGATGAAATAAATACAGAAAGCTCATCTATGCCATTGTGAGAGCCAATTTTTGAACAAAGACCTTTATCTATTACTTTCTTAAGTACAATTAGCATATTTCTCTTGTAAACGATTAACCTCACTTATATGATCAATCTGTAATATATGATAGATTTCTTTGGATAAAAAACAATTATCTATGATCAATCTTTCAGATGTGATAGATTTTTTCTAATAGAAAAACAAACTTCTCTATAGAAAGAACTAATTCTTTTATGATGGCAATAGAGGAAGAACAGAGATTCAAATGAAACAAAAGTGTAATTATTTTTAAAAATTAAAGATAAAATTGCTCATAATCTGTAAAATGATAAACCCACATTCTTTAAATGCCAAATCAATAAAATAAAAAACTGTTTGAAATTAATTTTCTAATTTATGAGTTGTCATTAGTTTTTTAAAACCAATCAATTTATCAGTAAAAAAGTAGATAATAAATTAACCCTATAATTCAAATTTAGCTTTACTCTAAACTGCCAAATTAATACAGATCATTATACCATATATAGCTTCTATTAACATGACAAATCAATGAGACTCTTTCCTATTGCATTTCAATTTTTCATTTCTTTTACTGGTCATTAAAGAATAATTTCCAAAACAGATGGCAGGAAATAAATGCATGAAAAAATATACCAAAGCTACTTATAGGAAATTATAAATGTAAGAGCACTCTTACATTGAGACTAAAAGTAGATAGCAATGCAATAAAGAGAAAAACAGATAAGTATTTATATATTAAAATTAATTCAACATGAAGTATACGACTACCCTATTATAGCCAAAGTCCACTCTCTGTTCAAGGATTATGAAAAATAAGATCTTAAATCTCCCAAATAGGCACAATATATAAAATCTGAATATATAAAAATGCTATTTTATTCTCAAGATATACACAAGTCTCTCATGAGTATCACTAAAATAAAATTCACATATAACACATTTTGCTATGCAAAAACAAACAATTTTTTTTCTTTTTAAAATTTTTTTATATATTGATTTGAAAGAGAGAGGAAGAGATAGAGAAAATTCATCTTTTCCTGTATGTAATCTGACCAGGATTGTACCGGCAACCTCTGCAGGCCCACATTCTAACCAACTGAGCTATTCATCCAGGGCAGGAAAAGATAATACTTTTCAAATTGCTAACTGCACACTGAATGTGTAGAGAAGGTTTCTAAACCCATTCTTGCAAAGGAGAGCTGTCAGTCATGCATATTTGTACTGTACATTGTAATATCGGAGAGAACATAGTTAATTTACAGAATATATATTTTGAAATTTGGTACCATGTTGCTAATGAAGATTGTATTGGATGTGTTAGCAGTAATTGCATATATCATGACCACGACAAAGGTTTTTTTTCTATGTAATATATTTTACCATTAAAATGGTGATATTATTTTGAATGTTACAAATTACCTAGGTTGGAAAACATTATAAACATTTCAAGGATGATTAATTTCTTAAAATAACAAAGTTAAGCAGAGCTTAGAAATCAATCTGACTTTTTCACACTTAATAAAACATAACTTCATGAGAAGAATTATATGGTAAACTGTTAAGTAGTAAAATGTAATGTTCTGCTTTCTTAAGCTTTATTGGGAAGCTTCATTAACTTATTAGGAGTTTAAAATATATGGTTATTATTTTACAATACTGACACATTAAGTAGTATTGTAATTGTTAAAATAGATTCATAAAATGCAAATTACATAAAAATGTATAGTACTAAATATATATACATCTAGTCGTTGTTTTCTCCCTGCTAAGAACTGTTTATAATAATAAATTTCTTGAACATAATACAAAGCAGGATAGCCTGTAAAGTCCATGAATATATAAACACATATAACTTTAACAACAAAAAATAGACTTGCAAAAATAAAAGTAAGTATATGATGGTTATAGAAAAAAATATTTAAACCCTATGCTATGCAAATGGACCACAAAAATATATTGTTTCCCATTACTCACAATGAGCTCAAATGACCCTGCTTTCTATCTTTTCAATAATGATACAATTTAAAGTACAGTTAAATTAAAATTAGATATATTTAAAATATCTAAGCACTCCAATCATCTTTGCAACTCCCATTCTACTGTGGTTTGGGTGAAGTCACACCCTGATCAGATCTCTTAGTCCAGGTCCCACATTGAACCTTGATATCCCTTTACTGCCAGTCAGCCTGAGCTCCAGGTGCCCATGTTATCATCGGATTTTAGTTCTCCAGTTCCACTATTTTCCCTTGCTTCCAACCATATCAATAGAACAAAACAATTCTTTATCTTCAAGCAACACTATATTAGTTAACAGCAAAGGACTGGCCATCTGCTTTAGCTACTTCTCTTTACTTCTGCCAGGTCTCATTGCATAATAGATAAGGGTTTTGTGGCTGCACAGGAAGAGGGCACAATCATGGAAAACAGAAAAGAGAAATACAGAAGCACACAGAGACATAGAATATAAACGGATAAACATACAACTAGAGACATTTCCTAATTTAAAAGAATTATATATACATATATACACACACAATGTGGATGTACTGATTCATTCTGTTTTTCAATATAAAATGTTGGTCAGATATTCTAGGATGACATGGAGAATATTCAAGTAATGTCAACATTATTCAGGATTAATTCTTTAGCTTGGCTTCTAATTTTATCCATGTGAAGATCATGCAAAAATTCATCATATGCTATAATTTATATACTATTACCACTAGCAATTATATACTGTAATTATATTTTACATACTGAAAATTTCATATACTTACAGTATATACTGACATTATATAGTAAGCTGTGATACATATCAGTTTAATAATAATTTTGTTCAGAGAGTAGTATTAACAAATTCCTGACAAAACTTAAATACTGAGGTTTAAGTAGGAAAAGATTTATTTCCATTCTCAGAGCAAGAATAAGGATAATTATGCATTTTCCTTATCAAACTCTCAGAGGATTTAGCTCTATTTCCAGGTAGTTAAGAGTAGAAAAATCAAATAAAAGATTTACCAAATGCCAAGCACTATGTTAGAAGCTGTGCATAGTATATTTATCTGTCCATTCTTAAAATAACTCTGCATTGAATAAATGTTTATTCATGCAGATGAAAAGTAGACATAAAATTTTAAGTTACTGTAAGCTACTTGAGGGAAGATTAAGAATCTTTTTTTTTTCACTACCATATTTTTAGCACAGTGACTCATAGTGGGTAATAAATGATGTTTGTTAACTAGTTTACCAAGTAATAGGGTTACAGAGCTGGTAGGTGGTGGTGCTAGAATTTTGTCTCAGGTTTCTCAGACTTCAAAGCTCAGTCTGTGTGTTCAGAAGATAGAAGAGGCAGGTGGTCTGCATTTGGGCCTTACTTCTACTGCATATCCAGGAGCATTGAGATGGAATTCTCTATGGGCAAGAATGGCATGGCTTTGGTAGGAATTGACCTTCTACTAGCAATAAGACCAGAGCTCAAGAAGCCAGGTCTTTGATATTAAATTCTCTCTGACTTTCATAATAGCTGTGTCACATTAGTCAAGTCCCTTTACTACTCAATTCCTCAGTTCTTTTACCATGAAGAGTTAATGATAAAAAATATAATAATAAATACTGTTAAACCCACGAGAATGCTGTGAGATTTACTTGTACCAATACATCTAAAGTGTATGGCTATAAAAATCAGTAATAGTCATTATTATTGCAAAAAAGGAAAGAACGGTGACTCAGGTCATACCTAGAAAAGTTAATTCTCCATGTTCTGGAGGGTAAATAAAACTGGGCATCACAAGTGTAGACAAACAGGTGCTATCCGAGATGCTTTGGAAACAAGTACTTCTATAATTATGAAATCCTTTTTTTACATTAATTATCTTTTTTAAATAAATTCTTATTAATTTTAATGGGGTGACATTAATAAACCAGGGTACATATGTTCAAAGAAAACATCTCCAGGTTATCTTGTCATTCAATTATGTTGCATACCCGTCACCCAAAGTCAAATTTTTTAACTCAGTCATTCACAGTTTTAAGTTTTGTTGTAATCCTTTGTGCCAGGATTGGAAGAGACTTTAAAATGTCTATGTTAGTAGATTTCAGCACTGGTAAAAGTTAAATACATTCCTCTATGAGTTAGCTGGGTTGCAAAAGATGTTTTTGTGAAGCCCTTTCTTTTCAAGTCGGAAGTTTTACCATGAAGGCAATGGAGAAAGCTTCTATGGGAAGTAGACAACACTGACTTAAATTTACCCTTGTGCAAGTTTTAGAATACTGTACCTAACCCCAATCAGAGGATAAAGTTTGAAAGTAGAGAGCTTCCATATGGTTTAGCCTTATATGGTTTAAGGAAAACTAACAGAAAGTAGTTCACTTAAAAGAGAAAGAATTACTTAAGTGTTAGCTGAACATGTTTTATATATCAAGTCAACTTTCTATGTGCCTAATTAGGGCTTTTAAGATATTTTTAAGAGTTACCTGGAGAGACTCTGTGAGTATCTGTATGTGTGTGTGTATGTATTCAATACAGGTGCCAACCCAAGAACCATGATCTACAGCTCAGCCATGTTTGGGGCCCAATGAAATATATAGAAGGTGTCAGGTTTTGGAGACCAGAAATGTCAAAAAAGAGAGTCTTTTTTGCAATGTCTATTTCTGCTATGTTTAACCTAACTTCCTGAAGCACGTGAAATTTTAGACTGATTTTTCAAAAAATAAACGGCATATTATATATAATTACATATTATACATGTCATGTTATTATATTATATTATATATGTTTTCTTTTTCCTTGAGCATCAAATGGGACAGCTTTTATGGTAAGATGATTTCTGAGCTAATTCCTAGTTGTTACAATTCACTGGAACCAAAATAGGAGGGACAGATAGTATGATGAAGGAAATTAACATGTTAAAATATTTAATATCCATCATGCACTGTGCTAGAGTCTCTACACATGCTATTTATTGAATCCTCAAAATAACCTTATGAGTAAGGCATTTTAACATCAAAAAACCTATCTAGAATCAGTTTTAGGTGTATAGATGAGAAAAGCACTTGTTTCAAATGACATAATTATTTGATTATCTCAAATCACAAAATTTTATATGTGGCAAAGTATGTGAATATCCAAACACTGTATCAGTATAAGAATTAAAGTAACATTTTGAAATTTTGATAAAATTGATTTTGTTTATGGTTGCATAATTTTACTTTCATTTTTTTAAAGCACTGCTTTATATTATAGTGATCTGTTAGATATAAATGTGTTCAATCAGGAAGAGTTTAGAGAAAAACTTCAAAAGAGGCAGCAGTTATTTTATCCTATTCTTATAACGACAGCAGTATGAGATTCAACTTGAAATTTAGGTACATGGGCAAAATTTGGAATTACATCATTGATAAACTACAAAAGATTTTTTTAATCAATTAAAAATCAAAAGTGAATGAAAGAGTCTCATGATTCATTTCAGCTGCTTGATACATTTAAAATTCTGAGAACTCCAAAGGACTGGCAAAAACAGCTGTGTCCCTTTTTCTTTGCTATAATTACCATTAACACATTATGGTAACTGTATTATACCATTTTCATATGAGTGCAAAATCAATGGTAATTAGTTAGAAAACTTGAAATTATGAAAAAGGAACATACATATAGACTTTAATTTGCCAGCTTTTATTGAGATTCAGTAAATATTCTATACTAAGTTTTACAGAAAGTTTCTTTCTAATGTATTGAATAATTGTTTTACAAAGTTTACAAAGACATATAATTTCTTACATATTTGTATTACCAATGCCAAGATGTTTAAATGAAAAAAAGGATAGTCTTTTATGAGTATATTAGCAAGTTTCTATAAAATTACCATTCTATGTATATTTATATTATTTTAATTTTTTCTCTATTTTGCATTGAAAGGTAGATGACAAAACACCACTTTACCTTAATGAGAGGTTTAGTTTTTATTCTGTATATTAAAGATTAAATAGAGTTGTAAACACTCACAAACAAAAGATTACTTAGTTTGGGAAATCAGACTTTTGGGAGCATTTTCTGTTAAATGTGTGTACTTAGTACATTAAAAAATATTTTAATGACAAAAATGTGTAAACCAAAAATTTTACTATAAGTGGATATAGTTAATGATTCAGCTGGTTTCCCCCAAGTATGGTAAACATAAAAAAATAAAACATGCAAGAGTTAAAAAAAAGAAAAAAAAACCCTTTGGTTATACACACATTTCAAAAGGTACCTTAAGAAATAAAATTCAAACTCATGTTTATTGCAGGTACATACTATAACTTTTTATTCTAACTTCTATTATTTATGGTAAGCGAGAGTTTCAAAATCTTAGAGCAAAGATTTAAAGAAAAGGGGCTGGGATAAATAACTGAGACAATTTTAAGCATCACACACAAAAAAAGAATTAAAGGTCTTACCATGAACTATTGGTGCTAAGAGCATCATGAAGACTAGTAGCTGTGATGGCCACATGGTTGTGTAGCTATGAATGAGAGTGCCTCAAGAGTGAGTGTTTCAAACGTGAAACAAAATAAGTGTTTCTGGGTCCTCTTCGATATTCCAAGACAGATGATTTTAAAAGAAATATAAAAACTCAAAAAGAAATATTCCTCAAAAACAGAAACACCAATATTCCAAATTCGAATCCTGCAAACAAGAAAAAAAATGTGTTATCAAATATAGGTTTTCTTATTTTAATGCCCTAAAAGTTTATTTCCTGACTAAAATATCTGTTATATCTCCTCATCTCATTTTAAGGAATATAGGATTCATATATAAAAAATGAGTTAAGTAACCTAAAAGACACTATTTATGCATGTATTACCAATGTTTATTTCTGAGACACTAAACGAACTGAAATAAGTTATTCAGTATCACTGGACAAGTTAATATAAATATACTATGTTAATTTGCACAATAATTGATGATTAGTTTGTACAGTTCATTAATATGTATAAATACATTTGGCACTTACTATATACAATATTTTCCACAAATATAATTTTTACTAACTATACTAAAAATATTCATTATCATCATTATGAATTTAAAGCAAATCAAGTTAAATGCATGAGTCTTACTTTCATTCTAAGCCCTGATATTAATTCAGAAAGCATTCTATATATTAAAACTACATTGCTATTCTAAGCATCTTTGTAAGTAAATCTGTAAAGATCGTAGATTTATGTTAATTAAGTATGCTGAAATGTAATTAATTCATTCAACAGAGGTTTATAAAATACCCATTGAAATACAGAGTGCTACTCTAGGAAAACAGAGCTAGAATATTGAATAAATCATACAATCTATTCTCCAGGACCTTATAATTTAAGATGAAGAATCTTGTTTAAATGTTTTACATACATATGAGGGAGGCATTAAAATTTTTAAGCATTAGAAAAATTATTTTAGTGAAACTGATATAGCTGATTCCCCATAAGTGTGCATAGATTTATCTTAGCTAAAATACTGAGGGAACATAACTCAAATTTTGAGGATTCTGCCTTTCACATGAAGTAGAACAATTTTCCTCACAGCTCCCACTGTAGTATGAAAAACACAACACTCGAAACAAAGTCACAAAAAGAAGAGAAGAATTAACATGCACCTGGACTAGTATCCACTAGGCAAGCCCCCTTCAGGGCTTTGCTCTGCCCATCTGGGGATACTATTTCAGGAACTGAGGTGACACCATGGAGCAATCCTCAGCGTTCATGGCCTACTTGCTCAAACCATTCAATCTACAGCTGTGGGAAGGGAAGATAGAGAAGGCAGGGGAGGAGTTGAGAAGCAGATGGTCTGTTCTCCTGTGTGTCCTGACCAGGAACCAAACCTGGGATTTCCATATGCTACGCCAATGCTCTACCACTAAGCCAACTGCCCAGGGCCTAACATTTATTTAGTATGTATCAGATGCTAACCAACGATCTCGAAACTAGACAGATATCTGATTTAATTCTCTATATAAATCTGTAAAGTAGATAGTACTGGCTCATGTTTACTGAGGAAAATCAGAAATAATACACAGCAAAAATTTCGAACCAAATATCTGACTCCAAAATCACTGCTCTTCCCTTTATAGTTGAAATAAGTAGGAAACTGTATGACAGTAATAGTCTTATTAGTCATACAAAGAAAGATGGCAATGCATCAAGTTTCCAAGGCAGACTTAGGCCTTGCTTAAATATGTTATTTGTTGAAAGTAGAGAACCTGGAACAGTATATGAGTGGAAGGGCAAAATGGAAGAGAAAAAAGGTTTATAAAGCCTAATTACACGTTTTACACTTTAGAAGTTCAGGGAAAACTATTTCCCTAGTAAAATGCGAGTGTTGCTACTGCAAAGTCTGACTTTAGTGAAAACCAGAATAGTTTATTATATTAAAAATACATTTCCACACTGATGAAGCAATGGGTAAGAACTACATACTATGATATATAAAGAGAATAGGAAATTACTTAATATCTATAAAATGGTTTAATGGAAGATACTGCAGCGGGGCATAAGGGAACTTCTACTATGATATGTTAAATTTCATTGAGGCCTAGCAATTTGTTTTCATGATTACTGTGTAAATGAGGTGCAGAAAGGCATTTGGAGGAACAGAGCTATTATTTGAGAACGGTAATGTTCCCACACTCCAGACTCACCACCCGCCTACCTCTCACAACAGACCGAAATAATGTGCTAATTTAGGAGTATACGAAATAAAATTCCATCAAATAAACTGTATAAATTTTAATAGAGAAATGAAAGGCAAGGTTGCTCATAATCTATAAAAAATAAAACTGTCACTTCTGGAATTCTAAAAAAAGAGAGAGAGAGAAAAGAAAACTTTTCTAGAATGATTTTTTTCTAATTTACGTTGTCATTAACTTTAAAAAATTAATCTGTATTCATATAAAGAAGATATTAAAGGTATTTTTACTCAACTCATTTCTAAAACAGCTCTTCAAAAATACAAAGAGAAGAAACACCAAAAAAAGTCATTAGGGACTCATTTAGGTACATGTGACAAGATAATTACTGGTAAAAAAAAAAAGACTTACTAAAGATATAAAGCATTTAACAGGTCAATTTCAAAAAAAATTCTATCTCCAATAAATCTGCTTTAGCCTTCTCTATATTCAAAGCTCTGTGCTAATACTATAGGAAAAAATGGGGAGAATGTGGCTACAAATCTAAAATGTGATCACCATTTTAAAACCACATGCAGTGAAACATGAATGCCAAAAGTATACTTAATAAATCACACTGCTGTGCAAAATGTGACGTGTTATGCATTCTGTTCTAAAAACAAAGTAAAAACCTGTCAGATTTTCTTTTGGGTGTAACAGCAAGGGACTTAAATCATTCATACCTCTATAAATCTGTTTCTTCAACTCTGTGACAAAAAGCAATATTCACATTGCAGGTTGATCTTGAGGATTAGGGATCACATACATTATTAACTAATGCAGACGCTGTCACATGATTTTGTATATCTCTCAACACTAGTCTGTCTTTCAACAACTTCCTTTGTTTCAAAATGAGGTATAGAAAATGTGCCCCAATCACTGCTCTCACTTACATGTTTAGGAAGCTAACTCGGGTATCTAGATAATGCACACTCTCCTTGAAAATTCTATAGATGAACAACTGACACTAAATGTGAATTTTGTTGTTGTTGGTTTTTTTTGTGTGTGTGACAGAGACAGAGAGAGTCAGAAAGAGGGACAGATAGGGACAGACAGACAGGAAGAGAGAGAGATGAGAAACTTCAATTCTTCGTTGCAGCATCTTAGTTGTTCATTGATTGCATTCTCATATGTGCCTTGATTGGGGGGCTACAGCTGACTGAGTGACCCCTTGATCAAGCCAGCATCCTTGGGCTCAAGCTGGTGATCTTTGCTAAAACCAGATGAGCCTGCGCTCAAGCTGGCGACCTTGGGGTCTTGAACTTTTGTCCTCGGCATCCCAATCTGACGCTCTATCCACTGCGCCACTGCCTGGTCAAGCTAAATGTGAAATTTTATAAAGGATTTTCAGTTTATTTCTTTGTCTAAAATACGATACTTTATCACTTATGCTAGTAATTGGCATTAATTTATAAACAGGTTAAAGCAGTGGTTCTCAAACTTTTTGAAGTTGGGGTACATTTAAAATCCTACAAATAATTGTAGGCACTCTAAGTACAAATTTCTGAAAAATATGTTATAATAATTAAGTCAAATATTAAAGAAAAATATAAAGTCCTAGCATGCTTTCATGGTAATTAAACAAAATAAATACGACAAAATTAAATTTATCCTGACATTAGAAACATTTGTATGTTATATTTTTTGAAACATGCTTTTTAGAATTCATAAAAAAAGAGTGGTTAAAAATAAAAATATAACTAAAATTATTTTTTTTATATATATTGATACATTCTTAGTAAGATTTAGTAAATTTGGCAAGTCCCAGCACGAATGTGTTAAGTTTTTTCATTCTTGTGTTTATGAGAAACATGAGCCTGAAGTATCCTAGCAATTTCTTCAATGTTTGGGCATCTATTTGAAAGGCAAACATTCATTTCTTCATCAATATATTGAAGAATTCCTCTCTTTTTACTCTTAATTATGTTGAGGGTAGAAAATCCTAATTCCCATAAATAGGATGTTAAAAATTGCAGTAAAATATTCAAAGCTTTTTAAGATATTGCCACATATTCTTTTATAGAAATCCATAAAGCTTCAAGAGACAATTCCTTATGTGTAATCATCCATCCACAATCAGTAGATATAGCTGCCAGTTCTTCTTCTGTTAATGTTAAACCAAAATCACTTGAAGCTGCCACGAATAGGTTTCTAATTCAATCGTATTGTTCAGTGTCAAGTGATGGAAATTGCTAGAAATTAAATTCTGTCCATCAGCCTTCAAGTCCTATTTTATTTACACTTAACTTTTGCTCACTTCCAGAATCAGATTCTTCAATATCATGCTTCTTTTTGAGAAATCTATCCATTTTATTTGGGTGTATTTATCTAAAAATAATATAATGATGTGTTAATAATAAATATAATGATGTGTTAACAAAAAGAGCAGTGTTTCCATAATGAAATGGTATAATAGAGTATCTATATTTATTTTTATATCTGAGCACATGCTGTGAACCAGCGCAGCTAGTAATTCCAGGTCCTGAGTGGGAATGGTGTGGAGTTAAGAAAATACATGGAATTAAGAAAATATGGGGTGAGGAGGGCCCTATAATTGCTGCTGGCAAAAACTAAGTGCTCCCAAAAACCACATCTTGCTTTATTTATAGGGCAAAATGAGGCTATTAGCAAATCTTAACTTTACACCAAACAAAGGATAGAAGAAACTTGCCTTCAGTCTTTCCAGGAAACATGGGGGGGGGTAGTGTAAACAATCCAGCACCACAGCTTAACAGCCTTTTGCAACCTAATCAGGCAAGTGAGGTGGGGGTTTGGGCAGCCTGACAGCTTACAGCCAATTCCCCACAACACTGTCCCCCAAAAATTTAAACTCCCAACAGGGACATATTTCTCTGGAATACCTTAGGGCTCACCTGGAAATCATCTAGGGTACACAAGTGCGCCCTGGTGCACATTTTGAGATTCACTGGATTAAAGTTTAAAAATTATTCTTGCATGATGGCATTTCTAACCCTGATCAAATATTTATCAGTATATGGCAAACAATTTTGCCTGTGTTTAAAATATTTTTATTTGTTCATTTTAGAGAGGAGAAAGAGAGAGAGAGAAAGGGGGGAGGAAAAGGAAGCCTCAACTCCCCTATGAGCCTTGACCGGGCAAGCCCAAGGTTTTTAACTGGTGACATCAGAGTTCCAGGATGACGGTCTATCTACTGTGCCTCCAAAGGTTAGGGCATTTTGCCTGTTACCCTAAGCAAATCTTGGAAGGAATATATTTCTAGTGCAGGCCTTGATTGGGAACTTGGAGTTTATATGTCCTCAAACAAAACTACCTAACTTTACTATTCTTCATAATATTCAAAATTTAAAAATAAGGTTAATTAAGTATATTACTTTTCATTATTAATACTTAAGGTTATAATTATGAAGCTGTGTGATTTGAGTCCAGTTTACTAATTTTTTTAAAATCACAAAATAAATATGCTATACATATATGGGAAATGTCTTATTTGTTATTTAGTTTGAATTTCATTCATATTTGTACTATAATACACTGAAAATATTTAAAATATATATGTTGTTGCTGCAACAATAGTTCTAATTTTAAGACATTAATTTTACTTTGGGAAAATTCTTACTTTAAATTCTAGTGTCATAATTTATTTTTACTATTTAATTTTTTCATATATCCTTAGTCTGAAATCATGTTTGACAGCATTTATTTTTAATTATATTTTTTTCCTTTCTGCACTCTAAATAGAGATTAATCTTAGAATCTGCATGCCACTCACCTTGGAACAGTTACCTTCTATTAGCTATTTTTAATCACATTTCTATAAAATAATTTACAATCATTTCCCAAAGTAAACTGTGTGTTATCACTATAGTTTCCTTCTCATAATAACCTCGACAAGGTACTATATATTCTTTACAATATTTTTTAAACTTTTCTGAAACAAATTCTGATAATTACAAATTTTACTTCATATCAATTTTGTATTTTTCACATTTTATTTTGCATATTTACTTTTTTCATATGTCTTCTTTGACGTCATTTTCTTTTATATATTTGGCATACTACAAATGTATAAAATTTCATGTGTTACTCTTTTAACAATTAATTAGTATATAGCCCTATAACTCCATTGCTAATTATAATATAGGAGTTTTTTGTTTAGAATGATTTTTTCCTCATTCCATTTAAAAACTTATAACTATTGCCAAAAATCATGCAAAAATTGTTTTGGAAGTGTTTATAAATATTACTTGTGTGTCACTTGAATTCTTTTAGTGTTAGTGCATGGATTTTAAAATTTGAACAATTTGAAATTGCATACATTAATAAATCAAGTATCACAATTCAACTCCACAAATCACCTCTTTAGTAATATAAAATTGACATACAATAACTCATGAAGAGTGACATAAATTTCAAATAGATTTATATTTTTTATCATTTATCACTACCTTAACAAGTAAAGCAAATATCTATAGTAATTATGATTTATGTGAACACCACTCACTACATTTATAAATAAGACCCATCCATAGTAACCAAAAAAAGCCAAACATTTCTGAGATATATTTATTCAATAAGGCAGGAAAACATATTTCATGTATAGTAATTATGCATAGATGCTCAGATCAAGGACTTTAATGCTCATTATTTAAATTAAGATGACCATATTTACATGATTTACTAATGTTGTACAGTCATAAGCACATATACAGTAATGCTTCATTGTCCATAGTCTATGAAATGAAGGATGACATCTTTTCTCACCAAAATATCTTTACAAAACAGTTCCGTATGGAATAATCCTCCTGATATAAATGGGAGATCTATAATATATTACTTCTTAGGGAAAAGATAAAAAATTAGATGACTATAATACAACTTTCTCCCATAATCATCCTATAATATTTAAAAATGTTTGGTGTAATGAGCACCAAATAGAATCAAAATGAGCTTTACATAAGATTAGATTGAGTAAAATATATATATTTTTTAAATGTTAGCTATACCTTCCAATGTCTAAAACCCAGAATAAATACCTTTCCTTTGAAGTTTGCTTATTGTTTGCTAAAATTATTTGCATTTATTATTTTACATGTGCATATATTTGAATATATTAAGTGAGTATACTATGAAATTAAAAAGCACACTTAGCTTGGGTCCTACTATTGATTATATAATTTTTAAAAAAACTAAACACCTTCTCTTAACATTATCACTCTGAAAACTAAAGTTTATTGCTTAAGTAAGCATATTCAAGTTCCTTATTACAATAACATTCAGAAACTTTCAATATTTATGCATTTAAGGCAATTTAATTCAATATTAACTACTGAGTCTAGTATCAGTAGGAGCTGAATGTGTAGCAATAAATACTTTTTTAAAATAGTGGCATATACCCTTCAAGATTCATGGAGAATAAATGCTCTATCATCATGTTTCATATTTTCAGGAAGTATTGAATTCAATCAACTCACATGTGTTTCTGTAGCATAGTATTTCAAGAGATCATTATTTAATATAAACCATGTAAACTGGGTTTGGTCATATACTGAAGGAATAGAGATATTTATGGCATAATGCTTATAATTAAAGAAAAAAGAGAAGAGATAATTCAAGAAATACAAATAATAAAATATAAATTCAAAAATGATAAAGAATAGAATTTAAAAAATAGAGGAAATAACATAGCTTGGAGACTAGAAGACCTGCAAGAAAAAGCTAATTGTTTTTCTGCCAAAACCATGCTATTTTGATTATCATGGTTCTGTAGTATAATTTGACCACATATAGAAAAACAGACCAGTGGAACAGAATTGAGAGACTAGAAATAAAACCAAATATATATGGGCAAATATTCATTGACAAAGGAGCCAAAAACACAATGGAGAAAAGAAAGCCTCTTTAAGAAATGATGCTAGGAAAATTGGAAACCATATGCAGAAGAATGAAACGTGATTACAGTTCGTCCCTATGTACAAAAATTAATTCAGAATGGATCAAAGACCTAAAAATAAGATTTGAAACAAGAAATTACGTAGAAGAAAACATAGGTACTTACCTTACAGACCTTGCCTGTAGAGAACAATTAATGAATTTGACCCCAAAGTCAAGGGAAATAATGGCAAAGATAAATGAATGGGACTTTATTAAACTAAAAAGCTTCTGCACAGTAAAAGAAACTGACAACAAACTAAAAGACAATCAACCAAATGGGAGCTGATACTCACAAACAACAGCTCTCACAAAGTGTTAGTATCCAATATATGGAGAGAACTCACAAAGCTCAAAATAAACAAACAAACAATTCAATTTAAAAAATGAGAAAAGGACCTGTGAACAAACATTTCTCTCATGAAAACATACAAACAACTAATATATGAAAAAACATGCATGTTCACTAGATATTAGAGAAATGCAAATCAAAACTACAATGAGGTATCATCTCACACCTGTTAGATTGGCTGTTCTCAACAAGACAGGTAATAGCAAGTGTTGAAGAAGTTGTGGAGAAACAGGAACCCTCAATTCACTGCTAGTAGCAATGCAAACTGGTACAGCCATTATGGAAGACAGTATGGCAGTTCCTTAAAAAATTAAGAATAGAGCTAACATATGACCCAGGAATCCCACTACTGAGTATATACCAAAAAACTTGAAAACATTAGTACAGAAAGACACATGCACCCCCATGTTCATCACAGAATTATTCACAGTGGCCAAGAGATGGAAACAACTGAAGTGTCCCTCTAGAGAGGAGTGGGTAAAAAGAATGTGGCACATATACACAATGGAATACTACTCAGCCATAAGAAATAATGACATATTGCCATTTACAACGTGGATGAACTTCGAGAACATTATGCTAACTGAAAAAAGTAAATAAGAAAAAGCTAAGAACTATACAATTTCATACATAGGCATGATATAAAAATGAGACCTATGGACATAAATAAAAATGAAGAGGTTACCAGAGGAAGGGATTGAGGGAGGGGAGTAAAGAGGGACAAATATATGCTGACAGAAAATAATTTGACTTTGGGTGATGGGCACACAACACATTCAACTGTTCAAATCTTACAGAGATGTTCACTTGAAACCTATGTATTCTTATTGACTAATGTCACCACATTAAATTTAATTTTTAAGTAAAATTTTTAAAAATAAAAATAAATAAAAAATTTTAAAAAGGATAATTATGCTAGAATTTGAAGAATGGACATGATTTCACTAAACTGTACTTGGAAGAGGAACAGTCTGGGTTAAGCTTTGTTATGAAGGAAGGTGAAGAGCTGGTAAGAAACAGCCTATGACAGAACTACCATAGTCAGGTCTACCAAGTAAATGAGGAACAGCAGAAGTAATATATGATCCACTTGCAGAATAGAAAAGATTTTGATGTTTCTACACAGGAATTTAAATTCATTTGCATTGGTTTCAAACTTTGTGATTGGAAATGTTTAAATAACTTTTTGTAATAAAGGTACAAGTTACATAAACACAAAAATCACTGCAAGTAATATCTTTAAGATCGAAGATAAATATTTACAGTGAGTATAACTCAAAAAAACTTATAACCTTCTAAATTGCTCCTAAACACTTAAACACTTTGTTTTCACTTTAATTTCTGTAAATTATCTTTGGCTTGATATAAAGAGTATGAGTTAATAGAGGTATTAAATGAAATAGAGGTATTAAGTGAATCATTAAATTAATAAACTAACTGAAATTTAGCTAGTACCTAACATGACATCACACAAAAATAATGCACCTTCGCATTTTCATAATGTAATAGTTTTGTCAGGGTTCCAAATTTGCATAACACTGCTTAGCAGCTATTATGCTGTTTGAGATCAAATATCGATTCCAAAGAATTACAACACTTACAGATACAATGGTATTGTTATCCATTTGGCAGTGTATTACTACCAAATAAGAGACTATAATTGGACTACTTATCTGTACAGATCCATATTTTATAACATTTTCAAGTCGAATACAACCTGGAAGATACTTCATATACACTAAACATGTATTTGACCTGACCTAGAACTGAATGCGGCCGTGTTTTTTATTTATTACTGAACAGATTTTTTTAAATTGTAAACTTTGTCATAAAATATTAAATATCAAATAAGTCAGAGCCATCAAACGCACCATGGATAGAAGGCATGACATGAATTTCTGAATGAGGAATGGCATATAATTCCTCTTTCTTCAAGCTATATTCCATATGATCCCATGTAGATTACTTAAATTTTCTATACCATAATGTTCACATCTGAAATTAATTCTTACTCTACAAGGTTGTTATAAAAAGGATATATACTATAAAGATTTCTGGCAAGAGTAGGCTTTCAATAAGTGAATGAAATCCTTGTTCTCATTTAATGAAGGATTTATATTCAACAGTCAGATTATAAATAGTAAATGGATTACATTTGGTGGTGAATGGGACAGAACATTTGATAGAAGTTTGTGAGTGATTGGGTGAAAAAAGGATAAAATCATAAGGTACATCATAAACACTATGCTCTTAGAAGATCAAATTGGTCATGGTTTATAGGAGAAAATGGAGAGAAAAGAAAAATACCTTGGGTTAATGGTTTCAGTAACAATATTTGCCAGAGTTAGAATAGTGGGAGTTCACAGTCCCTTGCAAGTCTTGGTGGTGATTTAAAATACAGATTATTTGGGGCCCTGGACGGTTGGCTCAGTGGCTCAGTGGCTCAGTGGTAGAGCGTCGGCCTGGCGTGCAGGAGTCCCAGGTTCGATTCCCGGCCAGGGCACACAGGAGAGGCGCCCATCTGCTTCTCCACCCCTCCCCCTCTCCTTCCTCTCTGTTTCTCTCTTCCCCTCCCGCAGCCAAGGCTCCATTGGAGCAAAAGATGGCCCAGACGCTGGGGATGGCTCCTTGGCCTCTGCCCCAGGTGCTAGAGTGGCTCTGGTCGCCACAGAGCGACACCCCGGATGGGCAGAGCATCGCCCCCTGTTGGGTGTGCTGAGTGGATCCCGGTCAGGCACATGCGGGACTCTGTCTGACTGCTTCCCCGTTTCCAGCTTCGGAAAAATGGAAAAATAAATAAATAAATAAATAAAATATAGATTATTTGAAGAAAGTCCAGACAACAATTTTTTAAGTTGCATAAATATCACAGTTAATATTTTAATGGTGGAAGGAAAAATAAATCAGGACAAAAAATAGAAAAAAAACAGAGGATGGATACAAAAGGCACACGAAAAAGTTAAATCAATTGAAAATAGGGAAAGCAGTTCAGAAATAAACTATATTTTCACTTGATCTTTCACTCAAGTCTCCATCCTACCTTCCTTCTTTCCCTACCATAGTCTCCAAAACTTTCAAAGAGATGAGAGCACGGACATACATATATTCAATTAATTTTTTTTTAATTATTTTTTTTGTATTTTTCCAAAGCTAGAAACGGGAGGCAGTCAGACAGACTCCTGCATGCGCCCGACTGGGATTCACCCTGCATGCCCACCAGAGGGCCATGCTCTGCCCATCTTCGGTGGTCGCTCTGCCGCAATCAGAGCCATTCTAGCACCTGAGGCAGAGGCCACAGAGCCATCCTCAGCACCCAGGCAAACTTTGCTACAGTGGAGCCCTGGCTGTGGGAGGGGAAGAGAGAGAAAGAGAGGAAGGAGAGGGGGAGGGGTGGAGAAGCAGATGGACGCCTCTCCTGTGTGCCCTGGCCGGGAATCAAACCGGGACTTCTACATGCCAAGCCGACGCTCTACCACTGAGCCAACCGGCCAGGGCCCAATTAATTTTTTAAAAGCATTATTTAACAACACATTGCAGGTAATGAAATGCTAAATCACTACACTTTCTGAAACACTAGCAAACAATATTTTTTATTGCCTAAGTAAAACACATATCCCCTTATAATTATATGTCAAACATAATTTGATGCTGTGTTAGATAGTAAGTAATCTAAAAAAGTAATTTTAATAAGAAAATTCTTTAAAGTAAAAGTCTCATTTAATTGTCTTTCAGGTAATATTATGATCTAATAAGTGTCTATAAATGTTTAGAAACAAATTTGGATTTAATGAACATTGCTATTTTTAGCTTTAAGGGAGCATATCATTTAACCATGAAATAGATTGATGTATTACACGTTATCATTTTCCTCTGAAGTGTCCTTGAATTAACCTCTTCTTGGTTTTTCCATAAAGCATTTAATTTGGAGTTTGTTTCCAATAGGTTTTGAATAAGGTAATCTTTGTAACCATTGATATGTTCAATAGGAAATAAAATCAATGAGTTTAAACTTAAGCTTAGTATTAATAATCATAATAAAGCAACTAGTTTAAAAAACAATTTAATTGCTTAAGATGAGATAATTAAACCTAAAACATGGATTTCATGCATATGATTTGCAAAACAGATGTGACTTGGAAAAATAGATCCCTTACTTTGCCCATCAAAAATTAAAATACCCATAAAACTTTTTTTTTTTTTTTTTTTTTTTTAGAGAGAGAGTAAGAGAGAGGGACAGTTAGGGACAGATAGACAAGAAGGGAGGGAGATGAGAGCGTCAACTTAGCTGGTCATTAATTGCTTTATCATATGTGCCTTGAAGGGAGGAGGGGCACTCCAGCAGAACTAGTGTCCCTTTGCTCAAGTAGTGACCTCGGGGTCATGTCTATGATCTCCAGCTCAAGCCAGTGACCCTGTGCTCAAGCTGGTGAGCCCCCGCTCATGTCATGAACTCAGGGTTATGAACCTGGGTCCTCTGTGTCCCAGACTGACACTCTATCCACTGCACCACCACCTGGTCAGGCAAACCTTAATTTTTTTTTTGCCATCAATATTAACTGTAAAAAATAAGTTGGAATGCACATAGCTAGTATTTAAAATAATATTAAAAATCAATTGTTTACTGTATGTCATTTCTGACAATAATTAAGGACTGATTTCTATGTTCTTCGGGAATAGAAATTAGTAAGGGCAAACAAATTACAGTTAACAAATACTAAATATAACAGATTTCTACTTCAAAGTAAATAATTCCACTTATAACAGGAACATGTTAATCTATTTGAAAACCTACAGAGAACCAGGCAAATAGTCTTCCTTATAGTAACAGCTAACATTTATTGAGCCCTTCTTACAGCCAGCACTGTTATAAAATCTTCTCACATATTAACTCATTTAATTGATTTTATTTATAAGCAATGTTAATCCCATAACAACTTCAAAGAAAGGGGATATTATTCTTAATAATTAACAAATAAGAAAACTGAGGGACCAAGAGTTTAAAAAGCTTAGTGAGGTCACATGTAGCTACAAATAAAGAAACCCAGAGCTGCTACTTAATGGTTTACAACCATGGTTTGACCTTTCATTCATTGATTCTACTGTTCTTCATCACTTCCACTGACTACTGATTCTGCAGCACACCTAGTATAAACTCAAAGTTTGTGTCCTCTCAGAATTCATATGTTGAATATTAATCTCAATGTGATGGTATTTGTAGGTAGTGCTTTTAGGAGGTGATTAGGCCATGAGATCTGAGCCTTCATGAATGGAATTAGTGTCATTATTAAAAAAAAACACACAACAATAACAACAACAAAAAACATGGAGAGCCTTCTCGCCCCTTCCCATCTGTGAGATTAAGTAAAAAAGACAGCTGTCTATATATAACCCAGGAAGTGGGCTCTCATCTGAACTCAACCATACTGGTCACCTAATCTTGGACTTCCAGTCTCCAGAACTATGAGAAATAATTTTTTTTCTGTTTACTAGAGACACAGACTATGGTACTTTTGTTACAGCAGCCTGTATGAAGACAACATTTTATATAAAAGCAAGGAGCTTTTAGTGAGGTGTGATTAGCAGGTTGAATGGAGTGAGATAGGGTATAGCTATAGATTCAAACAAACTATAGATTAATATAATTGTGTTGTAAACAAAAAGGCTTCATTATCTTTCCTTCTGAATAATTCCTACTCAGAATTATATATCTTTGGTACATCTGAATAGATAACAATGACCCATTTTATTCACACTTGTTTTGGTTGAATGATGGGAAAGAACAAGACTTCACTAGGCAAGTTACTTGGGAAGGAAGAACTTGGATGTTCTTAAAAGCCAAGCAAGAACATATATAATTTTAATATAATTTTTATTAAATTATATAAAAAATTCAGAAAAATTAGGAAATAAAAAATATCCACCAAATAAAATTTTAAATAACTTCAAAATCTAATTTCAATCAGTATGACTATTTAATTGTTACTAAAATAATTTTTCCAAAAAGAAACTAAGATTATTTTGACTGTTCTTAACCCATTTACACCTCATGTTTCATTATTGGAATGATAGTGATGTGGGAGTTATTTATATTCTACTACTCAAGATCATTGCTGAGGTCTGATATATCACACATGTCTCTCTCCTGAGGGTACATTTTATCACATGGTGCACAGAGATAGTCACTGCTGCAGATAGATACTGGCCTGCTGGAAATTTGTCAAAAAGTCATGTAAATTTTTGAAAAATTTTTGAGGAACTGAATTTCAAAAATTTCAACCTCTGGCATAAATGGGTTACGAAGACAATATATCTTTGAAGTAGAGTTATTTGTGACTTTATCATACTTATCTTAACTTCAAGAATCAAATTGACAAATGATCAATCAAACTAGCCTCAAAACTTTATAATATTTGTTACATTTTTATTATCTACAGAAGCTTGATGATTGGGCTAGACCAGTACTGTCATGCTTTTTTTCTTTTGGCAATTTTATAAAATGAAGTTGCCGGAGTAGCTCATAACTGCCTACCATAACAATATGTTATATCAACTGTAAGTCTGTGTTATAAGTGAATTTCCAGGGTTTGATTTAAAATCAATTTAAATTACATGTTCTCCTGTAAAATTCTAAAATATATTATTATCATTGCAAATAGTACTACAGTAGAGTTATAAGAGTTTGAAAAAAGTTATTTCTGTAACCAGGACAATAAACCTTAAGTGTCAAATTAAATGACCAAAACTATATCAAGTAACAGTATGAGTTTTCTGAAAACAATGACTGTCACTCAATAACTAATTTACAAATAAAGTCTAGAAGAGGGAAACTCTAAGAATTGAGGTAGTAATGTCAAATTCATTCTATTTCAATTCCTTCAGGCAGATAAGGGAAAAATATTCATCTATTTATTCTTTCTTTGAAAACTTTCCAAACCAAAAGGAATGCAGGGGAATTTAAATCTCATTATGAGCTAGATGACTATACCAGAGTTTTACCATGGTTTAGTTATCATGACTGGTCAGTCCCATTCATCTCTTTCATATAAACAATTTAACTTGAAACCCTTGATATTCACATTTCTTAAAAATTTCAATATTTTTTTTTTACAATTGCAGTTTAAACAAATAAGAAGAAGAAAGAGATTATAAAATAGTGGAATATTATTTTAAATGTATAAAAAACAAGGTCTGAAAATAGTTCCTTTAGATACTCCTAACATAAAAAAGGTACATTTATATGTTTAAATGTCTTATAATGAAAAAAATGTAGTGTCTTTTGTGATAAACAAAGTATTCCAAGATAGCTTTCCTGTGTTTCACACCTTGCGAATGGTGTATCAGTAGCAACCATTCAGGAGAGAAAATACATGTTTTGAAATTATCTCATCTCAGTACGGTGCACCTGGATAGGTCTCAAATTAAACATCTTCCTGAATGGCTCATTATGGAGTATCAGTGTCTAAAATACCCAAAGGGAGTCAGGGACTACTAATGCCAAGAGACAGTTTCTAAGGTTGTAGCATACGATGCAATATTTCTGCTGTAACTTTAGCCTGACTGGGAGTTTATTTAAATACATAGTTATGGTTTTAAAATCAATAGCTACAATAATAAAGGTTTACCATAACCACAACAACATATTAAAGACATCAGTGAATCAATACAATTTTATAATAATTTTTGATATTGACATTTATAAGTTGCTACCAAGGTATAAAAACGGTCATTTTGCAAAAGTTAACTTTAAAGATAGCTCCCTGGACCCCAAAATATATTCTTTATAAAGATGAAAAATAAAGTTAATCTTTAAAGTTAAATGTATATAATTTTGTAGAAAATATAATTATCATTATAACTATTTTCCAGAGGTTCTTAAAAGGTGTCAACATACTGCCAGCATTTTTATTTTACATGCATTACTTGAATTTACTCTAACTATAACAATAAAACAAGTATAACACAACTTTCATAATAAAGGAGACTATTTTCCCATCCAAAATGTCTTCTTGACTCCTAGGGTTTTAATAGATAGACAAAATGGCCAACAAGGAGTAAGAAGAAATCAGAATGAAGACATCTTTCTATTTCATTCACCGTGTTTGTTAATTCTATCACTGTGGAAACTGACCTGGAGCTGCATTTAAAAAAGGAAAAAAAGGAAATTTACAAATAGAAGTACTTGGAATGGAAATGAATCACTATACTGGTTTGGCTAATATAATTAAATGCAGAATAATAAAAGATTCTGTACTGAGAGAAGAAACATGTAAGACAAGTCCTGTTTAGATACCCATAATTAAAGAATTCTATAACAGAACATGTGATATTTATTAATTAATATGCAAATTTAGTCCTTCATATATGTATAATATATATTTTATATAGCTACATATGAGAGCATATAATATTTTGTCATACAATTCATTCATATTTTTATCCAATAAATACTGCAACTCAAATTTTTTTGTGATTTTAATAACTAGTAACAAAATGATATCTAGGAATACAGAAGTCAAAGCTATCATTAATTTTTTTCAAGGTACCTTCTGTATATTTGGTGTATTTTATAACAGCAAAAATACGTCAAGCATTTGTTATTTAACAAGATACACTGAGTGACTCCTAAATATGTATGTACAAGTAATGCTATAATTTTTGCTATATTTTCTTAAGCTGACAGGTAATTAAACCAATCAAACACACTGATAAATGAAGACAATTGGTAAAAACCAGAGAAATTCTTGGTAAATGTGAAGAATACTACTTGAAAAAGAACAGCCTCACTGAAAATGTGAAAGGGAATAGAGAGCTACCCACAAAGAGCAAGCACACACATCTCACCTAGAAGTCTTTACTCTGCGTTCTCTGGGAGGCCAATCTTTCAGTGTTCAGAAACTTCAATGAAATCATCTCACGGATTGAGCAAGATAGTATTCTATAGGGTAACTATTTTTTATTTCCCATTAGGTAGTAGGATATATTATATAATTATCTCTAAGTTATATTTAAGTGAATTTAGGCCAAACAGCAAACCCATTCTGAATAGAGATCATGCAAGTGAAATGTATAAAGAAAATGTGACAAAGAGAAGCATAAAAATGGCTGTCTGTAATTACTTAAGATAAATGTCTGTAAGAAACTCTTCCATAAAATTTTATTTTCTGAATAATCAAAAAATCTAAAATAGCTTAATGGCTCCTATTTGAAGATACCACTGTTTTTGATCCACACAGAACATGTTCTTCCTTGGTTAAAAATATATTTGAGTTATTAGTTTAAAAATTACATACATATTTCAGTACATAAATTATTTCTTTGTTCAGTCCTTTTTCAGCAGAATGGTGATTCACAGAAACAATTCAGGGGCATATATAGTTTGTAAAATAACCAAAATTGGCACTTTGTACAAAAAGAGAGATTATGTCATTTTTTTAACACATGGCTCCAGTTAGGAATAGAGTAAGGAAGCACAGGTTGACTAAAATAAAAATTCTATTAGATAAAGCAAAGCTGGTAGATTATTCTATATATTATATTGGAGTACTTTTTAACATTTTATGTAAATATTCTCATAATTTATTTCACAGTGATAGCACATAAACAGCCAAAGCACATAATTCCCCACTAGGGAAATTGTTGAAACATCTTTAGGTTAAATTTTTAAAATGTAATAACAGTGCTTGTCTTAATTTTTAGAGTTAAAGAATTTTCTGACTTATAGTCATTAAAAAGTTCCTTGTATCTGTTTTAGAATTAATACTTACCTATGTTTTCTGACTTTACTAGCAAGCCTGCAACTACTGAACAAGATATAGCTGAAAGTAACCTAAATATTTTCTCCTTTCATTTTAGACATTTATTTTTAAACAGTTTTAAAATATAGGTTTTTCCCTAAAACACTCCAGAAAATTGCATCCAGAAAAAAGGTAGAGTTTTACTTTTATGAAGATTTAATATACCAATGAAAAATTTTAAAATGTTATACATGTAATGACACAATTTAAATGGTTTATATCTTTTACTTTGTATTTTCTAAAAATGTTAAAATAAAGAGAAGACAATTGTGAAAGAATAGGATTATTTGGTCAACTAAAATAATAGCCTTTTGATAAAGGTAACTTCAATCTTATTCCTCTATAGTATGCCTTATTTTTTTTACATTTAAAGAAAATGTGTATTTTAATGTGGTTTAAAATAAAACACAGATAAACATATTTTATCTCAAACTTTCACAAGGTCTTGGTAAGGGACCTTCTTTAACACATCAATCCTAAAATTTCCTAACATCAAGTTCTTCATGGATGGATTGTATTTAATGGTTTTTCACAGCTTGTCATCAGTGTTATTTTATCCTAATACACAGTATCACAGTTGCCCACTGGAAGGACATGCACATTTGCAGCAGGTTCTGTTGCTCTTACAAAACTTTGGTAATTCCAAAGTCCATCTTCCCTCAGCTCCCTCACTACACCCAAGGAGGCTAAGAAAACTAAGTCCTATACTGTAAGCATCATTAATCAGTATATGCTCTTTACAGAACATCATAGTACTTTTCTTTCAGTTCTTTGCTTTTTCTTATTATTCTTTTATATTATTTTTATGCTTATTTTAGAAATAAAACTTTTCAATTACTAGGTCATTTTGGATAGAATAAAGAAATGCATGAAATCCTTTAATTTGATTAAATTCCTCTACAGAGTTTATTATAACATATTAATTAGTTCACTGACAATTATTTAATTTTGGACTCTAGTTGTATAAAATAAATGACCGTTCATTACCACAGCTAGTATATTGTTAGAATATAAATTATATAATTTTAATTATATCTAAAATAGCAAATTGAACATGACACGCATTTCAGCAAGAAAAATCAATATTTTTCAGAATAATTCACTATGATTTGAAATTAAGAATTCTGTATACATCAAAACCTAGAAAAAGAAGAACAAAGAAACCCAAATTTAGTAGCAAAAAAATAAATAAATAAGAAGGCTCAGAGCCAGTAAATGAGATAGAGACTAAAAAGACAATAGAAGAGATCAATGAAACCAAGAGCTGGCTCTTTAAAAAGATAAAGTGAACAGAACTTTAGCTTGAACCAGGAAAAAATGAAAGAGGACTCAAACAAATAAAATCAGAATTAAAAAGGGGATAATACAATTCATACCACAGAACTACAAAGGATCATAAAAGACTATTCACAACAATTATAGACCAACAAATTGATCTGCTAGAAGACATAAATTCCTGAAAACATACATTCTTCTAATACTGAAGAACAAAATGGAAAATTTGGCCTGACCAGACAATAGCGCAGTGGATAGAGTGTCGGACTGGGATACGGAGGACCCAGGTTTGAGACCAGAGGTTGCCAGCTTGAGCAAAAAGCTCACCAGCTTGGACCCAAGGACTCTGGCTTGAACAAGGGGTCACTTGGTCTGCTGTACCCCTCGGTCAAGGCACATTTGAGAAAGCAATCAATGAACAACTAAAGAACAGATGATTGATGCTTCTCATCTCTCTCTGTTCCTGTCTGTCTGTCCCTATCTATCCCTCTCTCTAACTCTCTCTCTGTCTCTGAAAAAAATGGAACAAAACGGAAAATTTGAACAAACAAATTAGTAATAAGGACACTGAATCAATAATTTAAAACCTTCCTGAGAACAAAATTCCAGGACAACAGGACAAGATAGCTTCAGTAGTAAATTCTACCAAACATTCAAAGAATTAATATCAACCTTATCAAATGTGTTTAGAAATATCAAAGCAAAGGAAATATATTGAAACCTATTTTATGATCTCAGCATAATCCTGATATCAAAAACAGATGAGGCTATCAGAAGAAAGAAAAAATACAGGTCAATATGCCTAATGAACATAGACACAAAACTCCTCAACGAAATATTAGCAAACCAAGTCAAACAATATATTAAAAGGACCTTATACCATGATCTGGTGGTTATTCCAGGGATACAAGGATAATTCAATATCTGCAAATCAATCAACATGGTATACCACATTAACAAAATAAAGAATAAAAATATATAATCATCTCAATAGATGTGGGTAGAGCATTTGACAAAACTCAGCACAATAAAGATTCTCAACAAAGTTTGTATACTGAAATATAACTTAACAGAATATCATATTTGACAACTCAATGGCTAATATCATACTCATACTCAATGGTGGAAAGCTGAAGGTTTTTCCTCTAAGGACAAGACGTCTACTCTCACCACTTATAATCACCATAATATTGGGAATCCTAGCCAGAGCAATTAGGCAAGTAAAAAGAAATATAAAGACACTGATAATGGAAAGAAAGAGGTAAAACTGTCAATATTTTTAGGTTACATAATATTTTATGTAAAAAATCTTAAGAACACCAAAAAAAAAACAAAAACATTTATCCGAACTAATAAATAAATTCAGTAAAGTTTCAGGATGCAAAGTCAATATAAAAAAATGTGTGGTGTTTCTATACACCAATAACTAATTATCAAAGAGATAAATTTAAAAAAAAAGCTGTTCCTGGATGGGTGACTCAATAGATAACATGTCTATCCACTGTGCCATCGAACATGCGTTTAACCCCAGGTCCGGGCATGTAATAGAAGCAATCAGTGAGTACACAACTAAATTGAACAACTAAGTGAAATAATGAATTGATGTTTTTCTCTCTCTTTCTCCCTTCCTCTCTCCCTTTTTTTTCTCTCAGATCAATAGAAAAAAATTAAAAATCCCATTTATAATTGCATCAAAAAGAATAATATACCTAGGCATTAATTTAACCAAGGAGATAAAAGACCTGCATATTAAAAATTATAAGAAGTTGATGAGAAAAATTGAAAAAGTTTTTCCATGTTTATGCATTGGAAGAATTAATATTGTTAAAATGTCGCTCGCCAGTTGGTTCAGTGGTAGAGTATCAGCCTGTTGTGTGGATGTCCAGGGTTCAATTCCCAGTCAGGGCACACAGGAGAAGAGACCATCTGCTTTTCCACCCTCTCCCTCCCGCTTTTACTATCTCTCTCTCTTTTCCTTCCACACACATGGCCCAACTGGCTCAAGTGCATTGGCCCAGGCTCTGAGGATGGCTTCAGGGAGCCTAAACAACAGGTGCTAAACATAGTTCAGTTGCAAGCATGGCCCCAGATGGGCATAGCATTAGCCCCTGATGAAGGTTGCTAGAGTTTGTTTCTCTATTTCTCTTCTTCTCACTTGGAAAAAAAAAATTGAAAACAATATCAACACTACTCAAACAATCTATCCCAATGGCATTTTCCACAGAACTAGAAGAAACAATTCTAAAATTTGTATGTAACCACAAGAGACTTTGAATGACCAAAGCAATCATAAGGAAAAAAAATTGGAGGCATCACACTCCCTGAATTCAAACTGTATTACAAATTTATAATAGTGAAAACAGGATGCTTTGAGCATAAATACAGACACATAGAGTAGCCCAGAAATACACTCATACATATATGGTCAACTAATTTATAACAAAGAAACAAAGAATATACAACAGGGACAGGACAGTCTCTTTAAGAAATGGTTCTGAGAATAAAGAAAAGCAATCTGCAAAAGAATGCTACTAGGCCACTATTTTATACTGTACATAAACTTAATACAAATGAATTAAAACCTTAAATGTAAGACCTGAAACCATAAAACTTTGAGAAGAAAACAAAGGCTTGAGAAGCTTACTGACATAGGAATTGGCAATGATTTTTTGGATTTGAAACGAGAAGAAAAGGCAAGAAAAGCAAATTCAGTAAACAGAACTACATCAAACTAAAAAACTTTTGCCTTCTGCACAGGAAAAAAAATCAACAAAATAAAAAAAATTCAACCTACTTAATGAGAGAAATATTTTCAAATCATACAGCTGATAGGGAGTTAATATTCAAAATACATGAACAACTCATGCAACTTAATAGCAAAAAAATATATTTAAAAAAACAATTCAATTTAAAAACAGGCAGAGGATTTGAATAGACATTCTGCCAAAGAAGATATACAGATGGACAACAGGTGCATAAAAATATGGTCTATTTTATTCATCATCAGGAAAATGCAAATCAAAACCACAATGAGATATTACCTAACACCTGTTAGAACGGCTATTACCAAACAAGTATTGGTAAGGATGTGGAGAAAAGGGAACCCTTTTGCACTGTTGTTGGGCATGTAAATTGCGGTAGTCACTATATAAGATAGTACACAGAGGTTCCAGAAAATACTCTATCACAGTGGTTTTCAATCTTTTTTACACTTGGGGACCAGTGAAAAATAAAATTATTTCAGGCACCACTAAGGTAGAAATCATCCTACACATAAGCGCATTCAACTAAGATAACTGGGTTTATAATCTCTATACAACATTTTTAGGATAGTTAACACTTTCATAGACTGGCATGAAACTGATCTACCATATGATCTAGAAATTCCACTTTTGGTATATAGCTGAAGAAACCTGACATGCATTAAAAAGATATATGTGCCTCATATTAATTGCAGCTTTTTTTTTTTTTTTTTTGTATTTTTCTGAAGCTGAAAACAGGGAGAGACAGTCAGACAGACTCCCACATGCGCCCGACTGGGATCCACCTGGCATGTCCACCAGGGGGCGACGCTCTGCCCACCAGGGGGCGAAGCTCTGCCCCTCCGGGGCGTCACTCTGTTGCGACCAGAGCCACTCCAGTGCCTGGGGCAGAGGCCAAGGAGCCATCCCCAGCGCCCGGGCCATCTTTGCTCCAATGGAGCCTTGGCTGCAGGAGGGGAAGATTGAGACAGAGAGGAAGGAGAGGGGGAGGGGTGGAGAAGCAGATGGGCGCTTCTCCTGTGTGCCCTGGCCGGGAATCAAACCTGGGACTTCGGCATGCCAGGCCAATGCTCTACCACTGAACCAACCGGCCAGGGCCCAATTGCAGCATTTTTAAAATAGCCAAGGCATTGAAACAACCTAAATGGCCATTGATGGATGAATAGCTAAATAAAATCAAACATACATACATACAAAAAAATATTATTCAGCCATAAAATAGAATAAAATCTTGCCATTTGTAACAACAGGGACAGACATTGAGGGTATTATGCTGAATAAAATATGTGAAACAGAAAAAAACAAACACTCTATGATCTCTCTATATGTGTAATCTAAACCACATCAGCCAAGAACATGTATATAAAGCACAGGTTGATAGTTACTAAAAGTGGAGAGTAGTGTGGGCAAAGGGTGAAGGGGTCAGAAGATACACTCTTTGTTATAAATAAAAAGTCATGGGAATGTAATATATATAATGGCAATTATACTTAATGATATTGTATTGCTTATTTGAAAGTTGCTGAAAGTAACTCTTTTTAAAACTTTCTTAAAAAATTGTTTTTCCATTGATTTGAGAGAGAGAGAGAGAGAAAGGAGGAAGGAGAGATTAAGAAGGGAAAGAAAGAAACAGAAAGAAAGACATATCAGCTCATTTCACTCAGTTGTTCTATTTAACTGTACACTTTTTGGTTGCTTCTCATGTAAGCCCAGACTAGAGATTAAACTTGTGACCTCAGTGCACCAGGATGATGCCTTATCCACTGCTCAAACTGGCCAGGGCCAAGAGTAAACTTTAAAAGTGCTCAACATAAAGAAAAACATCAATATGCATTTATGTACGCAACTATGTATAGCAACAAATGTATACTAAACATATATTGTGTTGATCATTTTGAAGTATATACAAATAGTGAATCATATTATATGCTTGAAACATATATTATTGTATTCAATTATACCTCAATTTAAACAAATAATCTGCATCTTTGCAATTAGTAATACAAAAGAAAAACAAGAGAATAATATTATTGGAAAAATATTAATATGGATTTCAAATTTTAAATATTCTATTAATACTATAGGGTCATATCACTTTTAGCATAATGTTTCTAGAGACTTTACACTATATTTTTACCCTGATAGTTTATTTTTTATTACTTTAATCAAGTCTTATGCACCATGGTGTTTTCCCCAAGATGAGTTCAATAAATAGTTTCTGATATATATATTCTCCAATTTCCTAAACTTTTCATATTTACTTGTTGCAAAACATAATTTTAGAAAGGTTTTCAAAGAACAGCTACATTCAAAAATCACCCCAATCAATCTGCAGGGAGAGTGATGTTCTACGGTTTATAATTTTATAGATTTGAAAAATGCCTTATGGTCCAATAGTATATATTTTCACCAAGAAATGCCATAGAAAAATAGGTAGGTAGGTAGGTAATATAACCAAATACTTTTTAGGTATCAGCCCTTTCGTGTGTGTGTGTGTGTGTGCGCGCGCCCGCGCACGTATGTATGAGGGTTCCACATGTTTAAAGTTTATATATGTTTAAATATATTCTTATACGTCCTTTTTATATGTGCAAATTTTCTAGCATGGGCAATTGATTTACATTCAGGGAGTAGTTGCATATTAATATCAATTTTCTCCTAATGGAAAGGAAATCTTGGATCTGGTTGGGAGTCCGGTTGAAAAAAAAAAGAAAAGGAAAAAAAAGAAAGGAAAAATAAAGAATGAACGAAAGAGAGAGAGAGAGAGGGAGAGAGAGAGAAAGGAAGGAAGGAAGGAAGGAAGGAAGGGAGGGAGGGAGGGAGGGAGGGAGGGAGGGAGGGAGGGAGGAAGGTTTGGCGTCAAGATGTTTAAGAGGCATCTCCTTGACAATTTTGTCTAGAATTTATCTGCTAATAATACCTTTTAAAAAAAGGAGAAAAAAATTAAGTTCAGCAGTTCAGTTCAGCTGAAGTATAGCTTCAGACTTCTCCAAATCAAATAACCAAGTCATGTTGACTAGGGGATATTTTATCGCTTTATGTTCATTTTGAAATATGCCCCAATTTTTGTGAGCAGTATATTTTCCTATAAGACCTATGCTATAGATTGAAATAGTTTTATACAGCATATGTACAGTTTGGGGCAAAAATAGGCTTACTGTTATGAGTATGCAGAACAATTTATTGTTGCGCAATTTATTACTCATTGAATTATTTTTCATGTGAACAACTGGAGCCCTTCTTTTGCCCCATCCTGTATAATTGTTTTCTTCACCGTGGATATTATCTAAAATAAAATGAGTTTTTTTTATTTCATATGAACATAAATAAAAGCAGTATGTACATATACACACATTTAAAAATTTAAGTAGAAAGGGATATATATTACAAATCAATAGTTCAGGGCAAATTTGCTCATTACTGTCAGTAAGTGTCAAACTATAGAAAGCATGTTCATTACCCAGATACAAAAAACAGACATGAAAATGCGATCCTCTTTTTCTCAAATAGAAAAATTCAAACAGGCCCATTATGGAGTCCCCAAATTTTTTAGATTCAGATACGGAAACATAGAGCAGAGGCCAAAAAAAAAAAAAAAAAAAATGCGATTGGCAGTCTGGAGAACATCACTGTTCTCAGAGATTAAAATAGTTAATGTAACAGAAAAGGTTTTTTTCTTTTTAAATTTTTAAGAAGCATTAAAAAATACATTTCAGACATCATTAAACCAAAAGCATCCATTAGCTACTCTCAGACATGATCCTACTATGTTTCCTTTTTTTCCCCTTTTCTTTCCCTTTTTCTTTCTCTTTGTTGATTCTCTTCCAGCCATGAAAGCCAAGATTCACTAACATTAGCAGCAGAATCACACCAAATCAATGCATATGCTTTTATGCTAATACATATCTCAATGTGAGCTGTGTATTTTAAAATTAAACGGAGGACAAAATTATCTGGTAAAAAATGTAGCATTAATCCTTTTAGCATAGAGTTCATCCTAGACACCCATAAAAATTACTCTGACATAGATCAACTTTTATTGGCTTTGGGAGATTTTGTTCCAAATGAAGTGATTATTATTTTATGCTCTATTCTTCAAGCAAATTTATAAGGAAATAAAAATGAAACATAGGACTCTTAATACATTTTATGGAGAAATTAACTGAAATAGTTTAATATAAGTAAAAAGTACAAGGTCCATATTTGGGCAATTATGCTATGTCAGAACTAAAAAAAAAATTCTTAAAGTCATATACTTCATGTCTTTATTTTAAAGAAGAAATATAATGCATTGAATACTACAAAATTTTTGGTACAAATATATTTTTGAGCTAAAAGAATTAAGACCTTGAAACATAATAAAGATAAAGATTATATTATTATAGTAGAATATATTGACTCCAACCCCAAATAAACTCCTAGACAAATTTTCAATTATACATAGCCTCTTGAATCCTTAAGTCAAGTGAGAAGTTGTTATGTACTTCTCTAAGCTCTCTGTATCCCTCCCTACACAAACTTCAAACTACTAGAATACATTTACCAAAGGTCTAAGAGAAAGTGAAGAAATTATAAAATATAGTTGGGTAATAACTTTCTATTTATAAGGAGCTATAAGGTGCAGTTCAAATCCTTATTGTACACATTCTTTGTATCAAGCAATTTTGACCAAAGAATTTATATTAATACCATTGTAAAAAATAGACTTTTGATTCAACTCCTTTTAATAATTTAAATGTTCATCATTGCTATTTTAAATAAAATGTCACTATTTATTAAAGTACTTGTTATTACAGCTTAATAATAAAACAAAAATGACCACCACACCAAAATCTGACCTACTGCCAGATGAATATTCTGGCCATGAATATTCTAACAGAATAATGTGGAATCTCTTTAATTTCTCAGTGCAGTTGACACTTTTGAGTTTATATTACTTATATGGATGCCGAAACAGTAATTGAAATTAGCTTAGATGTGCCGAACCCCAAAAGTACTGAAAAGCTGTGAATACAGTTTTTAAAATATATACCAGACATATTTCTGCATAATAATTTTCAAACCACAATGTGAAAGATCTGATAAAATATCATTTAATTTATTTCTCTGCATTTCTTCATTGTTTTCAAATGAACTGATTTTAAGTTCTTTATTTAATAAATAAAAAAATAAATAATATAGGAATTAGGATATAGAAAGAAGAGTCCTAGCAATAATAATTATCTTTCAAAACTATTGATATGCAAAAAATATTTGAATAATTATGATAACAAAGGGTAGAAAGAACACTTAATTTAGAGAGGAATTAGCCAGGATATAGAATAATAAGGGTATTGTGCAACAGAAAACTTTACTTATAAAAACAATACAATGATAAATATGAGGAGTTTAGGACCTGTGAGCACAGCCCACAGGTGTCCCAGGGCCCAGGCATTCCAAAATGCTAACTACTCAAACTTTTTTTAAAAAAACGACTTTTTCTTTTAATAGTAAAGTTTAAATTCTTAACTAAAATGCTGGTGGAACATCACGGACTTTTTAAAATTAAAAGGCTGTCATCTTTTCATCAGTATATGATCTATAGATTTGCTTCACAATAAATAAGAGGATGTCTATAGATTTTAACACTAAATGCACATAGTCTATAAATCTACTGTGGTAATAGAATTTAGAACTTTCATTTATCTCTGATTTAATATTCTTGAATTGAAGTTTTGCTCTCTGAAATATTATCAAGACTCTGGGGAATCTCTATAGTCATAGAAGTTAACATAAGATCTTGGCAGGTATTTTGACAAAACAAAAAAAAAAGTAAGATATTTTATGAATATTAATCAAGTCTTACCCTTGGTAATCATAAATCATCACTGTTTCAAAAAATTAGAGTGCTAACATTTCCCAAATCCACCTTTAAAATACACCTTTATAGAAAATATCTTGTCATTAGGGCTGTTTCTTACGTACTTCACGAAAGATGTAGTACCAGGAGGACTAAACGGGACTGACAGAAAGAAACTATAAATCTTTGTCACTTTCAGAAATGAGCTCTGAATTCACTAGAATGAAATATTTTCCTTTTCTCCTGGCTGAGAGTACATAATAGTTTTGTTAATGAAATACCAATTTATTTTATCCCCTTCAGGCTCCGATAATATATGCTTAAAATACAATTATTTTTTGCACAAAGAATGAAGAGACCCTCGGACATGTAGCATGCAATAAATACTACAACAGAACAGATCAATGATAAAGAAGCTTTAAACATTTTCTAGTTTGTGAAAACTCCAATGAGAAAGTTCAATTAGAGCTCACTGGGGAGATATTTATTTCACATTTCTCTCTACATGCTAAAGTGGTTTATTAGATGAGTTTGAAATAATTTCATTGACTGTTACAGAGTGCACACACACATTCTTTGGTGAGAGATTAATCATTTTAAATGAAAAATTGTAACTTTATACAACTGGACAATAGTGATGTAAAGATAGTTGGAGAGTAATTTATATTAATTTAACTAGCAACAAAATCTTGTGGAGGAAAAAAATTCATCTTTGGGGAAGACACACTACATTTGGGTAAAGGTGAAACAAAATACCACTCAAGTGAAATATACTTATGTGTTCCTCTTCTGTACTAAAGAGCTGGTAATTCCTTAGTGCTAAAGCTATGGGATATGTAGATTATTTTCTGTTAATAAAATCTACCCTGGTGCTGATGGAGTTAACATATTCATTTCTGTTTAGATTTAAAAAATATATAAAAGGAAAAAGCTTTTCATAATTTTTGTTTATTTTGCTATTTAAAGTATTTTCACTCTCTGTTCTTTCTTGTTGTACTAATATTTTAATGTATTCTTTCTCTCAGAAAAAAATCAATATTTCTAGGCAATAATTATATCACTTTGGTTTTATATATATATATTTATCAAATAATAATATTCAAAAAAAGCCCTGAATTGAACAAATAATGTAAACAAATAGAGAAATAACCTTTGTCCTGAAAGTGCTATTTATTCATTAAAACACCAAGTGAGGCTTGTTTCTTAGATGTATCTAACTTTTAGAACCTCACAGTGTAAAGAGGCAGAATAAAGCTGCCCACAGAAAAGACTCAAATTAATTTTGTCATTGTCAATTAATTTTTCCATTGTCATTCACAAAAGGTGATAGATCTTCCATGCATTGTTTTCTCTTCCTTATTGAAGTTATTCATACAAGACATTTCTATCTGCATGCCAAGACTACATCTGAATGTCAGGGGATTTTATCAGCTGATTTAAATTCTTACTGTATACCAAAATTTACTCATGAGCAATCTTCTGTCTGCTGGCTGTATCATATATGAAGTACGGTAGAGGCCCCTTAGTAATATATATATTGCTAACCCACTTGTTAATCTCTTCCAATTAAAGTATGGACCCTACTTCTATAATATTCATAGATTTTTTTCCCCAGAAAAGGTTTTTCTGACAATTCCTCAAAATGCCTATTCATCATTCTGTCACAATTCTCTAAAGAATACTTTAATACTCTCCTTTGTTCACACATGTATATCTCCTCCTGGACAATAAGATCAAAAAGGACAAGATCATATTTTATTCGTTTTTATGGTCTCATCAACTAGAATGAGGCTTGGCATCTAAGAATATCATTAAATTTCTGCTTCACTAAATTGTAATAAAACAAGCCAATGATGAAGATCCTAGATAACACAGAAATTAAAGTTGTTTAAGTAAAAAAAAAAAAAAATTAAAAATATTTTTTCCTAAATAAAATTGTGTATTGAATTCTTAGCACATCTTAATGTCCTGTTATAAACACTATATATGTTTTGGTTTTATCTTTATTCCTCATTTATTTCTTGGAAAGTCTTAAATTATACCCATTTTACATGTGGAAATGCCAAAACGTGATTACTGTATGGAACTTGCTCAAAGACATGTCACTAAATGAGTAAGTGCTGAAGGCAGGGTTCAATCTAGGCAGTCCCAATCGAGAGGCTGCCTAATCACTTATCTTCTCTCTCTAATGATCAAAGAAGAAAAAGCTGCTTTCCTTCATCTACCAGACCCTTGTCCTGTGTGCTTTGCTCCAGGCACTGAAAAAGACTCATTTTTATCCCGTCTCTGTCTTTTTCTTTTTTTTTTTTTTTTTTTTGGTATTTTTCTGAAGCTGGAAATGGGGAGAGACAGTCAGACAGACTCCCGCATGCGGCCGACCGGGATCCACCCCGCACGCCCACCAGGGGCAACGCTCTGCCCACCAGGGGGCGATGCTCTGCCCCTCTGGGGCGTCGCTCTGCCGCGACCAGAGCCACTCTAGCGCCTGGGGCAGAGGCCAAGGAGCCATCCCCAGCGTCCGGGCCATCTTTGCTCCAATGGAGCCTTGGCTGCGGGAGGGGAAAAGAGAGACAGAGAAGAAGGAGGGGGGGGTGGAGAAGCAAATGGGCGCTTCTCCTGTGTGCCCTGGCCGGGAATCGAACCCGGGTCCCCCGCACGCCAGGCCGACGCTCTACCGCCATCTCTGTCTTTTTCAAAAATATATGCAAGTTACTCGTGCTTAAAATAATTAAAATAAAATAAAAAAGACATATACAAATAGCTGTCTTTTTCCTTTCTCTACTAAAAGTTTCATCTTAGCAACTAATATATGTTGGCTCCATTACTTCACAGCCATTTCAATCTCTGATTAATTCTACTGGAGGTTCTTTCTCTTTTACTTGCTGAAAATGATCTTAGAAAGATTCCCTAGTGACCTTGATATAATTACTAAATCCAATGGACTCTATATTTTTCAATTTAAACATATTTGTAGCACTGCTGACCCTGATACCCAATTAAATTCCTTGGCTCCTAAAATTCAATCAGATACAAAAGATTTCAGAAATGACATTAAATAATAAAGAAGCTTTAGGCACAATTGAGACCAGCACCTTACTTTGCAAAAGTATATAAAACCTATGGCCTAAACAAGGTAAATTCTCTCAGGTCATATCTTGAATTAGACACAGAGCCATGATTAATATTTATGGCTATCTCTCCAAAGTTTATCAATAATTTTGTCAATATAGTTATTTCTTTTTCTACCAAATCTTTATCTAAGCCTTTAATATCTGTGGTCAGAAGCCTTGAGCTAGATACCATTAGCTCTTGCTTGCAGGTATCTTCAGTAATCTACTCACCTTGAGAGTAGACTGGACTTAGGACTTCTAACAAAAAGAATATTGCAGAAGTGATGGAAAGTCGTTTTTAGGTTAAGAAAAATATTGTGGCTTACATCGTAGACACTTTCTATTTTGTATGACCCACTTTGGGGAAAGCCAGGTGCCTCATCATACAGCCCTGTAGAGAGGCTCACAAAGTCAGCTTAGAAGTAGATTCTTCTCCAGCTGAGCCTTCAGATGAGACTGCAGTTCTTGCCAACAAGGTTGACTGCAATCCCATGAGAGAAATCAAGCCAAAGGCACTCACTCACCTAAGTTACACTCAGGTTCATGATTCACATCAGTTATAAGAAAATACCTGTTTTAAAATGCTAGATATAGAGTAATTCTTGTCATTCAGCAATGGTAACTAATACATCTAATCCCAAAACTACTATAATAGCTCAGGTATCTCTCTATCCAAAAACATTTTGTATTACACTACTCTTTTTTTTTCTTTTTATTTTTTTAATTTTTTTTAAATTTTAATTTGTGTTAACAAGGGTTCAAGTGTCCCACTCAATAAACAACCTCACCCCTCACCGCCATGTCCCCCATTAAACCCCCTTTACTCCTCTTCCTCTAACTTCTCCCCTGTCTTCTGGGATTTAAAGTTCTATTATCTGTATCTATGTGTTATGTATATAGAATTTCACTATACCTTCACCATCTCTGATACCATCCCCTCATCCCCCTTCCTGCTAACAGCTGTCCTTCTGCTCCCTGTGACCCAATCTCTGCCTCTATTCTGTTCCTCAGTTCATTTTGTTCATTATATTCCACACATAAGTGAGGTCATATGATATTTATCTTTCTCTGCCTGGCTTATTTCACTTAGCATAACAATCTCCAGAAGCATCCATGCCATCATAAAACGTAAGGAATTTTTTGTTTTTGTTTTTCAAGGCCACATAGTATTCTATTGTGTATATGTACCACTGCTTTTTAATCCACTAGTCCACTGACAGACACTTGGGCTGTTTCCAGATCTTGGCTATTGTAAACAATGCTGCAATAAAGGATGGGGTTATGTATCTTCTTTTGAATGAGTGCTTTGTGATTCTTAGGATATATTCCTAAAAGTAGGATAGCTGGGTCAAAAGGCAGTACTGTTTTTAATTTTTTGAGGAAACTCCACACTGTTCTCCACAGTGGCTGCACCAGTCTGCATTCCTACCAGAAGTGCAGGAGGGTTCCCTTTTCTCCACAACCTCACCAGCACTTGTTGTGTGTTGGTTTGTTAGTGAGCGCCATTCTGACTGATATGAGGTTGTATTTCATTGTGGTTTTGATTTGCATTTCTCTGATGATTAGTGATATTGAACATTTTTTCTTATGCCTATTGGATATCTGTATGTCCTCTTTGAAGAAGTGTTTATTCAGGTCCTTTGCTTACTTTTTAATTGGATTGTTTACCTTCTTGGTGTTAAGTTTTAGAATTTCTTTACAAATTTTGGTTATTAACCCCTTATCAGACATATTAGCAAATATGTTTCCCCATTGTGTGGGTTGTTTTATTATTTTGTTAATGGTCTTTTGCTGTGCAAAAGTTTTTTTAGTTTGATACAGTCTCATTTATTTATTTTGTCCTTTATTTCATTTAACCATGGAGATAAATCAGCGAAAATATTGCTATGAGAGATGTCGAAGAGTTTATTGCCTATGTTTTCCTCCAAGATGTTTATGGTTTTGCAACTTACATTAAAGTCTTTTACCCATTTTAAATTTATTTTTGTGAATGATGTAAGTCGGTGGTCTAGTTTAATTTTCTTGCATGTACCTGTCCAATTTTTTCAACACCACTTATTAGAAACTGTCTTTACTCCACTGTATGCTCTTACCTCCTTTGTCAAATATCAATTGACCATAAAGGCATGGAAGTCTTTCTGGGTTCTCTGTTCTGTTTTCTTGATATGTATGCCTGGTCTTATGCCAGTATCAAGCTGTTTTGATTACAATGGCCTTGTAGAATAACTTGATATCAGGAAGTGTGATACCTTCCACTTTATTCATCATTTTCAGAATTGCTGAGGCTAATGATGTTCTTTTTGATTCCATATAAATTTTTGGAATATTTGTTCTCTATCTTTGAAATATCCCATTGGTATTTTAACCCTTTGAGTAGTAATTTTTTTTTCATTTTTGCTGAACCTCAGGAATGAGTTTTTTTCAAAAAAAATAAAATTTGTTCCAGTTCCAGTTTTATTAACTTAAAATGATCTTTGTTTGATTATCAATTTATGGAAACAAGAAGAATATACATTTGCTTTTTTTAATGTTGCCTTACACATTTTTAAAATAAATCCATCAAAGTCTGGATGGTCAGGAGACACTAGGACATACACAACGTTTGTACTACTCAAAGAGTTAATAAGAATTGCATGAAATTTATAGATTTCTTTGGGTAATATAGACATTTTAATGACCATTAGTCTTCTTATCTATGAACATGGTATATGACTCTATTTGTTTTGCTTTACTCATTTATCTTCACAATCAATGTTCCATTAAATATAATAACAGACCAATGGTATGTTGAAAATACTTAAATTAGTACTCAGAGCCAAACAGAATCATCTACTGAGTTCTAACTGGTTAACTGTATCTCAAATATGTCTAGCAGTTTCTTTTTGCTATTTGTGATCATTATATTTGAGGTCTTAGAATGGGTATCTGACAATAATGTTCAGAATTTAAAAACAATCTTTTCAATAATAACTATATTGACCACTTCTGCAATTTTAATAAATCACCTAAATGCTTTTGTCAGTCAGACAAAAACTGCCTTGTTTTATTGTTTCTACTGTTAGTTACAGTTATTACTTAAGTATTTAATATAGTGCTCTTAACCTCAAATAAGCCTACAGTAGAAATACAGAAAGACTCTCTTAAAGGTATGGGATCCCAGATAATTTTCATATAATCAATTTCCAGATCCTAAAATTCAACATATTCTCTTTTTAAAAATAAATCTGCCTTGGAAAGTACTTGAGATTAAGATTTTTTTCCTAGCCCCTTTAAAAATCAGTTTTTATGATTAAATTAAAAAATAATATCCTCTTACTTATGTAGAATTTTATTATGATATACTGTCTAAAAGAGTAAAATATAAATAAAGTGATTAAAAGGGAAAAGTTGAATTTAAACTAGCTTAAACCACTGTGTATTATCAATAATAATTAAAAAAATAAGGCATCCAGGATTTAGAAAGCATATCATGGGCCTGGCTGTTTGGTTCAGTGGTAGAATGTCATTCCAGTGTGTGGATGTCTTGGGTTCAATTCCTGGTCAGGGTACACAGGAGAAGCAACCATCTGCTTTTCCACCCCCTCCCCTTCTTTCTTTCTCTCTCTCTTTCTCTCTCTCTTTCTCTCTCTCTTTTCTCCTCCCCGCAGCCATGGCTCCAGTGGTTTGAATACATCACCCTTGGGCACTGCAGATGGCTCTGTGGAACCTCCACTTCAGGCTCTAAAAAAATAGCTTGTTTGCAAGCATGACCGCAGATGAGTAGAGCAACAGCCCCAGATGGAGCTTACCAGGTGGATTCTGGCTGGGCCACATGCTGGAGTCTATCTCTCTATCTCCCCTTCTCTCACTTGGAAAAAAATGAAAAAAGAAAAAGCATATCAGCCTGACCAGGCGGTGGCACAGTGGATAGAGTGTTGGACTGAGATGCAGAGGACCCAGGTTCAAGACCCTGAGGTAGCCAGCTGGAGTGCAGGCTCATCTGGTTGGAGCAAAAGCTCAACAGCTTGGACCCAAGGTCGCTGGCTCAAGAAAGGGGTTACTCAGTCTGCTGAAGGCCCGCGGTCAAGGCATATATAAGAAAGCAATCAATGAACAACTAAGTGTCGCAACGAAAAACTTATGATTGATGATTCTCATCTCTCTCCATTCCTGTCTGTCTGTCCCTGTCTATCCCTCTCTCTGACACTCTCTCTCTGTCCCTGTAAAAAACAAAACAAAAAAACAAACAAAAAGCATATCATTTGCATTACAGTATTATTCTTTAATAAAAAAAAAAAACAAGTAAGCCTGACCTGTGGTGGCTCACTGGGTAAAGTGTCAGCCTGGAATGCTGAGGTCACCGGTTCAAAACCTGGGTCTGCCTGGTCAAGGCACATATAGGAGTTGATGCTTCCTGCTCCTCCCTACCTTCTCTCTCTCTCTCTCTCTCTCTCTCTCTCTCTCTCTCACTGTCTCTTTCTCTCTCCTCACTAAAATAAATAAGAATTTAAAAAAAAGTAATACACAATAAAGTTAACTCTTATTGTGGTAAATTTATGATAAAAAATGTATTATTTTCCTTCCTAGGCATACATAGTTAGGGGCCTTAAAGTTATATTTGACTTCTAAAACAAATCATCCACATCTATACCCACCATGAATTTCTGTATTATATATTCTCTTGGCAGTTGAATTTTGTGAAATATTCTCATAATATAAACTTCAGTATAAATGGACTTGAAAATGGATAACATTTGGAACATAGAAGATTTGTATGGCAAAATGAACTTATTTATTTTATCTGATCCATCCTCAAAAGAATGAATAAGAATATTCTTCAAAAGATAAATATTATAATTTCATAAAAACACATTTTAATAGAAAATAAGTTTGACATATCCAAGAGCACAGACTTCAAATAGAGAGACAAACATGAATCTCACACACACAAACACACACACACAAGATAAAACTGCAACTCTGATCAACACTACTAAGGAGAAGTCTATGGGGCTCTCAGAGATTATAAACAGAGGTCTTCTTAGTCAGGAAGCCTTTCTTGTCCTTATCACCTACTATGTACTCAACTCTGTTCAAAACAGTGCGTGAAGTTTAATTCATTTAAACCTCATAATAATTCTTTAAGTTATATACTATTAGAATAATCTCTTTTACAGATTTGAGAACTGAGGTACAAAACAAATAAGTTTCCAAGAAGTTTTCATTGTTCACATAGTCACAGAGTGGGGGGAAAAAAGGAGAGAGAGATTCAGACCAGGCAGGGTGACTCCAGGGGGCCAGAACCCCAAAACGCAAGGCAATACTGCCCTTCCAAGGTCTGAAAGCTGAAAAGAGACAGTTGTCATGGTAGCTGGCCTCTCATTAAGAAAAGAAAAAATTTCAATTCTGTAATGATCCCTGGAGTTAAGGCAGAATTATATGACCAAGCCCAGCCAAGTAAAGAGAACAATGCAGAAGAACTCTTGAGTCTGGCTCAAGGGACACAAACTAGGAAGAGTTTAATTATAACTTTTTTATATATACTTTAGTAACCTACTTTACTTTTATCTGTCATTTTACCTATTACTTGAGAAATAGGAAGCTCTGTCAGTACAAAGGGAGAGTTGTGTTGATAGTTAATGACTGAAGTAGAGAATTCAGGGTTTCTTTGTCCTCTGGTTGAGTCTGCAATGTAGACTCTGCTCAAAAATATTCATTCTTTTAATGCCAGCCATTGTAACAAAGTCTTTATCAAGTCCTTTAAACAGGAAAAAAATATTTTTGATAACTCTCAATCATTATTCTAGTCCAATTTCCAGCCTGTATTGCAAGAGTACAATTTTTATCCACTATTTCCAACTGCATGTTCATAAGGCACTATTTATTATTTTGCATAAAGGGAAATAATTTTTAATTCACTTGTGGTTAAGATTTTGATAAAGTGAAATCTTAGCTACACTCTAATCATCTTGTGTATTATAGAATATTTTGGACACTCTGAAAAAGCCTTAGAGAAAAATGGTTCCCTCCAGGGCTATCTCACAAAAGCAAACCATGTTGGAAAATAAAAGATCCTTCTTCAGCCATCCACACTGGTCTTCCATCTGAACCTCATAATGATTCGCCAAAGCCACAAAGTCAGGAAAGCAACTAACTGCTGAGGCCCAGGTACCTGGTATTTATATGCCTGGCAGTAAAACATACATAGACACAGTTTCACAGAAATAATTACCAGGCTATTGCTTAAGAGATGGTGGCAGCTTCATGGATAGGGGTGTAGGTGAAGGGGTAGAGAAATTATGTCAGTGATAACACTTTTTCAACAATGGAGTTTTTACTTTGTTTTATTCCCTTTTATGCTTAACTGCTCTGTAGCACCTGTTGCAAAATAAGCTGCCATGATTTAGAGAGCTTTTAGCCTAAAGTAATTTTTATAAATATTAAAATTACAGGGAAAGCCTATTAGAGTCCATTTATTGCTTCCCTAGCGCATAAGTAAAAGGAAGCAGTATGTGTATGAATGTGTCAGAATATAAGTTCATATGTGTAAAATGATTTAATATTAAATTATTGTACACTGCACATAACAGGAACTGATATATGTGGAATTTCATAATGTATTATTTTGTGAGGATAATGATATTTTCAAAATATAAATAATTTAATATAATTAGGGCTTTTGCACCAATATTCAATGCCACTTGAAAATTTCCTCGGGTCATAAATCAATCACCTTTATAATCTGGAAATATTTTGAAACTCATACAGAATTAAAATGTACCTGTCAAAATATTTAGAAGAAACTATAACAACATTAATAAAAAATATTATTAATGATCAGAAAAATCAATGTGATTAACATTCAATTAGTTTGCCAAGAAAGAATTTTCTAGAGTCTGGAATTACTTAGATATGTTTCTATCATACCTTCTATTTAATAGAAGCATCAAGACTCAAGTGGTTACTACCATTTACAGATAGGGTTTTAAGTTTATTTTTTTCCCCTAACTTGGTTTTAAAATACTAAGTATCTGAAATAGGAAATCAAATGTTGCATAAATAAATTTATCCAAATGATGCTTCCCCAAGTTCTCAGAACTCTAGTAAAGACACATTTATTCATATCCAGATAGTACCATCAAGGCTTTTAAAGTAGTCAAAAGGATTATATACTAATTGTTCCCTAACATTTGTTACTCCAAAAAGGTGTAAAATAAACAAAGGCAACAGCCTCAGCAATCTTACTTTAGCTCTATATTAGCACATTTATTCAATCAAATAAAACTTCACACAATATCACATTAATTGCATTTAAATAACTGGAGAATATTTGTCCTTCTAAAATATTTTTAATACTTTTCTTTTTATTAAATTTATTGGGGTGACATTGATTAATAAAATTTTATAGGATTTAGGTGTACAGTTCTATAATACATCACCTGTATTGCACTGTATGTTCAAGTCTCCTTCCTTCACCATTTAACTCTCCATACCCTGTTCTATCCCCACCCTTCCCCTCTGATAATCACCAAGCTTTTGTCTGTGTCTGTGATTTATTTTCTTTCATTATCCCTTCACCTCTTTTACCCAGCTCAAAAATGCCACTCCCTTTTAAGAGTTGTTAGTCTGTTTCTTTATCTATGATTCTGTTTCTATTTTGGTTGTTAGTTAACTTTGTTCAATAGATTCCATATATGAATAAAATCATATGGTGCTTGTCTTTCTCTGACTGGCTTAATCCACTTAGACTAATGCTCTCCAGATCCATCCATGCTGTCATAAAGGATACCAATATTTTTCATTCTATAAAATATTCCTCATAGAGTCAGAATTTTTTATATAATTAAATTTATGTCACCTCAAAAAAAATATTCAATGGATGTTGACTTTAGACATTTCAACAATTAAAAGGATAGGTAATTCAACCAAAAAGACTTAACACCATTAAAGTTTTTAAAGCATATTATTGGGTCCCTAAACTTTGAATAATCTCAAACCCCTGAGAAGGTCTACCCTTTTATCCCTAACACAAAACACTTGGTTAAGAATTGTATGAAATTACAGTTTTGGATAAATTTACCAACTGCAATATAAAAGGGAAATAAAGACATATTTCTAGAAACATGACAGTTTTTAAAATGTAGTTTATACTTTTAATAAAGAAACTAGCCTGCCCTGTGGTGGCACAGTGGATAAAACGTCGACCTGGAAATGCTGAGGTCACTGGTTCGAAACCCTGGGCTTGCCTAGTCAAGGCACATATGGGAGTTGATGCTTCCAGCTCCTCCCCACCTTCTCTCTCTGTCTCTCTCCTCTCTCTCTCCCTCTGTCTCTCTTTCTCCCTTTCTCTCTCCTCTCTAAAGTGAATTAAAAAAATTAAAAAAAAATTAAAAAAAAAATTAAAAAAAAAACTAACCCACTCATATAAATTTTTAGTATCATTTTCCCCAAACTTGAATATACTCAGAAACATAAATTTGAGTAAAATAAGAGATGTAGATTAACACTGAATATTTTCCTTATAGTGATTATTACAAAAAGGAAATAGTTTGTTATATCAGAGAAAGCAGATTGTCCTTTTAGTTTTTACATTACATTTAGCAAGTATATAGAAGTGACTATTAATTGTTAGAGGTTAGAGGACAAAATGGCAACCATTGTGTATATATTTTCTATAGCACCCTAATATGTATCTTTTTGGCCTTGTTCCTCTAGCTCTACCTTCCTCTTATGAAAGAGGGATTTTGATCAGCTAAATTATCCAAAGTTTCAAATATTAGCATTTGTCTCAAATAAAGTTATCGAGTAATGCTTGGTAAATCGCATCTATGGTAGCTACCTCTCCCTTTTCCAATTCATCCTTCAGCACACACAGGGAAAGACACATTCTCTTCTCTGAACTCCTGTGTTCTTCTCCATGTCCCCTTCATCTGTTACCTAAGATAACATGGTGTATTTGTTTTAAGCAGGCTCTAATTTTTCCTACCTTTGAAAGAGGCCAAAGGTATGACAAAACATATTTATGTGACAAGAACATATTTTTTTTTACTGATTATAATATTTCTCCCTGGTGTATGTATCAATTCAGTGATTAAAAGATAGAGAATAATAGACATATAGCCATAGTGAGAGAGAAGAGAATATATGAGTGTATTAATATATATCAATGTTACAAAAATCTAAATATATGAGAGAGAGTGAATTAATCAAAGATTTGTTCAATGGGAGAAGGGGAGGCAGAGACAGACTCCCACATGCACCCCAACTGGTATCCACTTGGTAAACCCAGTAGGGGGTGATCCATAGCCCATCTGGGAAGTTGCTCCATTATTCAGCAACAGAGTTCTTCTTAGTACCTGAGGCAGAGGTCATGGAGCTACTCTCGGCACCTGGGACAACTCACTCCAATTGAGCCATGGCTGCAGGAGGGGGAGAGAGAGAGAAACAAGGAAAATGGTGGAGAAGCAGGTGGGTGTTTATCCTGTGTACCCCGACCAGAAATCGAACCCAGGACATCCACACACTGGGCCGATGCTCTACCCCTGAGCAGACTGGCTAGGGAATTTTTTTTTAATGAGAAAGGGAAATTGGCTTGATCTGTGGGTGCGAGATGGATAAAGTGCCGACCTGGAATGCTGAGGTCACTCACTGGTTTGATGCTGCGGGCTTTCTTAGTCAAGGCACATACAAGAAGCAACTATCAATAGTACAAGTTGATGCTACCCTCTCCTCAACCCTCTTCTCTCTACCTTTTGCTTTCTCTTCCTCTTTTTCTCTCTCTTCTCTTTAGAATCAATAAACATTTTTTTTTAAATGAAGAAAAGCAAGATTTGAAAAATTTACAAATGGAATAATAAAGTGTCAAGTAATTAGGAGGTGATTTAGCTATACTCACAGAAACTGTGATACGGAAACCAGAGATCACCTCTGTTCCAGAGTGTTTCAACACGAAATAAGAGTGCCTTTTATTGACACACTAAAAATTATTTCTCCAACTACATTAATCTCAATCTTCATTTAAATAACATATATGTGTCCACACATGCAATGCAATCAAAATTCTCATTAATGTGTTTATTCATTCATTCAACAGTCCACATTAAATGCAAAAGGTACTACAAGATTCCTGGAGTAAATGAGTATGTTTAAATATATAAATTAACAATACAAACCAAGGTCCATTTAAGAAATAAAATTTTTTAAATGATAACTACTTGGTAAAGAAAGTGAATTTGATTTAGCATATCTCAGCTAACAACTTTGTATATTTATATTCCTAGGATAAGTATTAATTACTCCTTATTTAAGTTTCACTCTTTTGCTATATGTATATGCACTCCTTATTCTAAAATGCCAAACTTAAAAATAAACTCTAAGACTTATTTTGAAAACAACAATGTGCTGCAATAAAACATGTGTTTGCAAACTGAGCATAATGCAATTTTTGCATTTGCTTATGTGAGATTTTTTTTCTTTTCTTTTTTTTTTTTTTTTACAGAGACAGAGAGAGAGTCAGAGAGAGGGACAGCAAGGGACAGACAGGCAGTAATGGAGAGAGATGAGAAGCATCAATCATCAGTTTTTTGTTGCGACACCTTAGTTGTTCATTGATTGCTTTCTCATATGTGCCTTGACCGTGGGGCTACAGCAGACCGAGTAACCCCTTGCTCGAGCCAGCGACCTTGGGTCCAAGCTGGTGAACTTTGCTCAAACCAGATGAGCCCGCGCTCAAGCTGGAGACCACAGGGTCTTGAACCTGGGTCCTCCGCATCCCAGTCCAATGATCTATCCATTGTGCCACCACCCGGTCAGGCCTTATGTGAGACTATATAGTAAAAAAACCACAAAGTCACAGGTCTGCAAACCTGGAAGGTGGCCCATTTTTTAAAGAAGGCTTTATTGGTAGACACCCATGCCTATTTTTTAATGTATTGTCTATGACTGCTTTCATGCTTCCAAAAGTAGAGTTGAGTAATTTTAACAAACCACCTCAGGCCCTTTAGAAAAATGGCTAAGCTACACTCAACTAAACCAAGCCGCAGAGGAATACACAAAATGCATAAACTTATATTCAAATATCTACTAGTGACTTTAGCTTATTGTGTATGTTCTGAATCATGCCCATTTAAATCTGGTTATGGAAATTCCCATTCAATTTGGTAAGCTAATAACAACTTCCAAAACAAAACTAATGTCTTTTACAAGGTAAAGTACCATATTTACTGTATATTTTTATGTTTCTGTATTTTTTCTTTTTAATGTGTTATTGATGAAATGTTTGAGTGTTGTGCCCCAAAATAGGATTGCCAGGATAAAGTTAAAAATATGGAATGATAGGTGAAATTTTAAATTTCAAATGAACAACATATATTTTAGTATAAGTATGCCCTAAATATTGCAGGTCATTATACACAAACCCTACCTGCCTCCCCTTTAATCATACTTACGAAAAGGAAAATTAAGAGGGGCTATGTCTGCTCTTTTTGTCATTTAATTCCCTCATTATCTTTACTTTTAATCTATACTGCTCACAAAAATTAGGGGCTATTTCTAAATGAATATGAAGCTATAAAATATCCCCTAATTTTTGTGAGCAGTACAATTCAGCTTTAGAAGAATATTAGCTCTGTAACTGAGGTTTAAATTTTTCTACAACATAGCCTGAAAAGTGGGAAAAAACAAAAGATCTGAGTTGTGGGCCACTGAAACAGCTCTGACTTGGCCCAAATATGACTAAACTTTAATCTCTTTGGTGTAGAGATTGTGTTACTTAGCTTTGACTCTGTCTTCTGCCGAGAAGCAGGTACTATGCAACCATTATACTCAACAAACAACAGCTGTTTATCCTGGGTAACACCACGACACCTGGCTGAGCTGACTGGCACCATATACTCGACCAAGTCTGAAACGGAACACTCAACTATCTACTTTTTCTCTTTCTTCCTTTCTTTACAATACTCAGCTCTGTTACTTCCTTCTCTTAAGTCACATTTAAGAAACAGTTTATCAATAGAAAGTAACACTCTCAAGTCATCATGTTCTTTACTAGTTATACTTTAGTACTTAGCAGGTTTTTCTACTGATTCAGTGAATAGGACCAAACCAAGACCAAAGTCACTAGACTCCTCTATTTTGGAGCTACTGTTTTCACATAAATATTTTTCCTCTTCTCGTTATAGGTCCTCTTCTTTCCAACTCTCACTCCTCAACTGCCTTACTTAGAAAACACTGTGATAAGCTTCTTTACCTAAAGCATAAAGTTCTAATAGAGTTCAGGTTGTTATCTTTACTAGGAACACCTGCATTTTAATAAAAGCCAAGAATTGATCTTACTGGAGATTTCACTCATCAGCAAATTAAAAGATAAGTAGATCCAGTGGCTTTCTGGCATGCTTGAAATGACATAGACAACAATTTATTATATCCACTTTTACATTCAAACCCAAGTTGGAAATACCTGATGAACTCATGTTTCTTTCTATATCCTGTAAGTGTAATGTATTAAATTGAGGTAACGAGAGATATTAAAATGAAAGGTCAAGAATAAATTTTATAACAAGATGCTATTTAATTGTACATATAAATATTATATCTCATACAGTTAATAATAAGTGCTTAGGGATTAATGATGGTTTTGTTTGATTTTTTAATTACCTTTTTTAATTAGAAAAAATGCAGCCTCTCTGAGAAGATGAATAACACAATATTAGGATGCACTTATTAGCTGACTCACACCAGCCAAGGGACATGGAACTCAAATTGCTATAATCTTGAGGTAAATAACTGATCCAGCCTAGGACTTATTTGTTACATTGCAGTATTTATATAGAGTCATTCAATATGCTTGCTACTAATATTTGCAATGGTGATTTAGAAATATAAAATGATTCAGTTCTTGATGTTTTAAAATTTTTGGTTCTTTAAGTGTCTAAAATTTTAATGTCGATGAATGTGAATGGACTTAAAATTTAAGATTAAATTATTATCCTTAATATCTAATGTGACAAATTTATAACACTAATTCTCACACAATAGAACATGAGTTAAATACAATAAACTACAATTCATTTTTGTAATGGAAATTAATCCATTCAGTTTAGCAAATGCATATTTATTAATAACCTTACATATAGATCACTGTATCTTATTTCCTTCATAGCATTTTTTAATAAATGGCATATCATTTTATTTCAAATGCATTGCTTATTACTGCCCTGCCAACCAGAATATACATTGTAGGAGAGCACAGATTTTATTTTTTTACTGCTATATATAAATTAAGAATCTAAAAAATATTTCACCATATATCATTAAACATCTAACCAAATAACAACTGAATATAAAATAGTTTAAAAGGCAATATCTACACAAAAACACTTATTCTTTTTTGATACACATTTAGAAAACTTGAGTATACATTTTTTATTCATTTCCCTCTTTATTTAATAGAAAATGAAAAAAATAATCCATTCTTTAAATTTTGGTTTCATTTTCAAAAGAACTACTAAAAAGAATTACCATCATTTGTCACAAATTTAACGTTTTTGAACAAATACCTTAATTGGTGATATTTAAGTGCACTAACTCCTTTAAAAGAAGGTACTAATAGAAATAAGAAAAATAAATGGAATTTAAATTCTTAGATCCTAGTGTCATGCAGATTACTTTAAAATTTTACTTACTTCAAAATAAATATCTAAAGGACATATAGAGATAATGGGATTCCAAAAAGGAAATAAGTGATTCATGTTTTAAAATATATTTACAATATAATTTAAAATTAATTATAATCAGTAATATTAGGTAAACTAAACAATTTGTGTTAAATAATTTGATGAGATAAATTCAGTTTCTTGACAAGAAAGCATTATATAAATATTATTTAAAAGTTAAAATAAATTGGTATCAAAGATCAATTATGCTAAGCAAAATGAGCCAGGTAGAAAAAGAAAAATATCAAATGACTTCACTCATATGAGGAATCCAATGAACAATGTGAACTGAGGAACGGAAGAGAGGCAGAGAAGGGGTCAAAAAGTCCAGAGGGAAAACAGGCAGAGGGAAAGGGGATGAGAGGAGGGGATCAAAGAAAGAAAACACATTAGTGAAAGTATATACACATAACACAGAGAGATAGAGGGCAGGATAGTAAATCATGTAAGAAAAGGGGGGAGGCAGTCAGGGGAGGGGGTCAAGGGGGTATCAAGGAGAACAAGGTGGGGAGGGAGGAAGCTATATTCGAGGGTACACTTGTAACTATATAAACGCAACAAATTAAAATCAATAAAAAAATTTTAAAGAAAAGGACAGAGGAAAAAAGTTTTGGAATTTATTGATTTCTATTCCTAATAAGGTATATAAATATTGTCATTATTTCCCCAAACTTGTTTCATCTAAGAAAAATTACTATTTGGAAGCTAAAAAAATATTATTTGTTCATGCTCATATCTTTAAAAAGATTACAAACCATGTATCTAATACATACTTAGTACATAAACAACCATCACTTGAGGTGATATTTCTGGTATTAAAATTCTAAATCTTTCTGACAAAACAAATTTTAATAAAAATTTTATTTATTACTTTGTAAATCTCCTTGCATATCAAAGCAATTCATTTAGCTCAGATTAAAAAATACAAGGAAAAATCAATTATTATAGGTGAACTCAAGATATTTAATAATTATTTCATCTTATCATTAGTAATTAACACACTACTACTTATTTGTATTTATGGACATTACCCATTATTTATTTTAACTTCCCAAGAAAGAGATACAAATCAGATAGCAGTGGTCCAAAACCATAGTTCAAAGTGCCTTATTTATATTGTCAATTGTTAGATAGTTAACTGTCTACAAATATGTTAACTTGTTGACAAAGCATCTTGACAAGCCTGTGGAGGAGGAAAAAATTCATGGTATTTGAAGAGCTCCAAAATGACTGAAATTTAATTCTTCATTTGCAAGAGGCCTTAAAATAACAGCGGTTGTTTGTTTACTTTTGGAAATTAAGAACTCTCTAAGCCTAAAATCGCATATACAGGCATATGATTTTATACAGAAACTCAAGAACTTCAGGAATAACTAAACTGTAATCTTGTCCAATATAATCATTTTATAAATCAATATAATAAGAGATATTCAATGACTTCCCTAAAATTCACATACATAGTAACAGACCTTATGGGGAAAACATGGATCTTAATTGTCGGTTCAGGTGTCTCTGTAGAATAATATACTGAATCTGATCTGTCACAATGAACAGGAACAAGTCAGAAGAGATAAAAAATGTAAATTAGGCCCCATTAATTACATTGATTTCCCATTACACAACAGTATGTAATTTGCATTTTAACAGAGGTTTTCAAACTAAGCTACTGCAGAACATGACTGTTACATGATTAAAGTAAAAAAAAAAAAAAACAAAAAAAAAACACCCTGCTATCAAAACTATATTCACAGAAAAGAACAAGCTACTAAAGAGAAATTTTTGAATTTTAAATTTCTCTCAAATTTTTATTGACGTATAAGGTGGTAAGAATTTTTAAAAATCACATATTTTACTATATGATTTTTAATAATCAATTGCCCATAATTTTCCAAATTAAGCACCATGACTACCATGTACCAGGCTTAAATATTTGAGAATGTCTACATGCAACCTTGTGAAATAGCTTTTAAACTACCAAATTATCATATTTTACATGTAGAAAAAATATTAAATAGGGTAGTTATATATTTTCAAATGTGGTTTAATGAAGGAAGACTTAAAATAAAACAAACAATAAAAACTGCCATTGAATCACACTGAAAAATATTTAAGGGCAAAGAGTATACCTCATGATATATAAACTCAAGTAAAAGCATAAACTATACGTGTATTCTGGCCATAAAAACTATATAGTGAGGGAAAATTATAGGTACATATTTTTCAAAAGGCTAAAAAATATATCCAATAATATTCATTGGCAGAAAAAAACATCAAAAAGAAATTTTGAAATTAAATTGTTATATAAATCCCTAAATTTTACCATGATAAAAGTTATATGGCTAAGTTTTAACCAATAAATGGAAAGTTATTTCCCATCTTCTAATAACTTCTTATGAATATTTGAGACTTACTTTAATACACTTTATTTTAAAATTGTTAATATCTCTTCTGAACCCCAAAGCATCTCTACATAGTTTTATCTGAGCTGCTTATCATTTCGTTTGTCCTTATTGTTCCCAAAACTCTAGGGACTGTGTTTTACTTTCATTTTTTGATCCTAATTTATATAGCAAATACAGACAGTAGGTAAGGAATGAAGGCTGGTGAAATAACAGTCATGGAGCATCTTTGGCATTTGTTTTAAAATCTTTCATTTAAATATCTGGTTTGTTTTATTATTAAATGTATGTGGAACTAATAACTTGGTAGATATCAAGTGAATGAAATAAATATAACTTCTAATACCTATGTGAAGATTGTTTTTCTCCTGTTGAACAAACAACTAAACATATTGATCAAAGGTACTCTATGTCTCATTCTGAAATAACAGGTTTATTCAATTTCAAATATCTGGACCTAAATAATATGTTTCTTTAAGTAAAATGGGACTGTTTTCTGAAAATATATTTTTTTCTTAACTCAAAATCAAGTAAAGAATAGAATGGAATGAAATGGCAAGATGAAATGGAATATAAGAGAATGAGACAGAATACAGCAGGACAGGATGGGATGGGATGGGATGGGATGGGATGGGATGGGATGGGATGGGATGGGATGGGATGGGATGGGGTGGGGTGGGGTGGGGTGGGGTGGGGTGGGGTGGGGTGGGTGGAGCGGGGTGGGGTAGGGTAGGGTAGGAGTAGCATAAAATATAGCAGAGTAGAATAGTAGAGTTAAATAGTTGTAGACTAATAACACTGCTTATTATACAGGGGTGAGCGAAAGTAGGTTTACAGTTGTGAGTGCACAAAACAGAGTTAATAAAGCTATTGTAAAAATCATAACCTACGGAGAACAATCTGACTCTGGGCGATGGGTATCCAACATAATTGAATGACAAGATAACTTGGGCATGTTTTCTTTGAATATATGTACCCTGATTTATTAATGTCACCCCATTAACATTAATAAAAGTTTATTTAAAAAAATCATAACCTACATGTCTTTTTCCATACAAACAACTGTAATTGTACTTTTGCCAAGCCCTGCATATAACCATCTGCTTCCCCCAATCAAATACAGACTCCAAGAGAATGTTTTGTCTGTTTTGTTTCTACTTACAACCTCAGGGCCTAGCACATGGCTGATGCTCAATAAATTTGTTTAATAAACAAATACTTAGAATATTGTGGGCTCAGCATCCAGCTTCAAGATATAGACAAACTCTCTTCATATTTTTACTTTTTCTAGTCACAACTGCCCTCATCTATACCACTTGTCACAGGAGATCATTTCAGCTTTGAAAATATTCCAAAGTTATGATTAATTCTCCTTTTTCACTTTTAATAATACTGCTTTGATGCCTTTCCCACTGTGCTGTCCACTCCTCCAGCCTTCATTTGATCTTCTTTTTGCTTCAAGAGTCTTCATTAGTTAGAAAGTAACCTCTTTGAAGTGTTTCAAATCTAAAATAAAAAATTTCCTCACCCTACCACCACTATCTTTGAGTGGTTAAATTTAGGTATACAGAAGTATAAATAACTAAAAATTTAGTTCAAGATTTTAAATTGGTTTTTTAAGAGTTCTTTTTCTTTAACAGGTAAAATACATTACTAGCCACATCATAAAATTTCTTTAATCTGTAATTTCTTTAATCTGTAATTTCTTTTACTGAATAAGAATTTCCAATGTAAAAGGCATTCATATCATTAGTCATGTGAGCTCTAAACAAAAGAAATTTCCAAAGACAGATATTCCTGTCAATTGCAGGTTAAGGAGAAAAGGGCATCTTCCATTCTTTCCAACCATATATTTTGTATGAGTGCCTAGTTAGAGATTTAAAATTATTTGTATGTGTGCCTACATAAACAAAAGTCTAAACACTATTTGTGCCTGTGTGTATATATGCACACAAACAAAAAGCTACCACTTGTTCAGCCAAATTCATTCTGACTATATGCAAAATAAGGTAGTCTAAATCTCAGAAGCAGCTCACTGTTGTAATGCATGATTTATTCATATAACAATTCAGGGTTGTTATAAATCAAGCTCTTCACACTCCAGTACGCTGTAATAATATATCATACTTTCTCTCTCTCTCTCTCTCTCTCTCTCTCTCTCTCACACACACACACACACACACACACACACACACTCACACACACACAGCATCCTATTTGCATACTTTCTCATTGTCTAGGTTTAAAAATAAACCTTTATTTTGAAGTAAATTTAAAATAAAAAAACATTTGTGTAATGTTAAAAGCTATCTGAATATTATCCATAAAAATGTAGGAATAAAAAAAAAACAAGCAAAAACTATTTTAAAAACCCTCACTTATTTGTCCTAAAGATATCTTCTCCGTCTGTCTCCCTCTCCCTCTCCTTTTCTCTCTCTTTCTAAAATCAAAATTCAGAGAGTAGAAGTAATAATTTTCTTAACTTCTTTTCCAAGGCCAGTAGATTAAGGAGGAAGGGACCATAATCACAGGAGTGTTTAAGCAATACCTAATGCTGTTGAGACAGCAAGGAAGACCAATTCAAGGCTAGACAAACATGAGAGCTGAAACTTTCCTTCCTGCCAGGCACTGTGCTGAACACTTTCTATATGTTTCCTCATTTAAAATTCACAAAAACCTTACAAATAAAGACTTTTAGTGTCTCTTATCAATATGTAAATAAACTGAGTAACAGAGAATACATTGACTTGTCCAAAGCCAATCAGCAAGTAGATGCCAAAGCCAATATCTGAAATCTGATTGTTCTATATATATCCATTCTCTTCATTACATTTTACTTCTCCATTATAAATTTTTCTTACAAATTATGTAGTTTAAATTCATTTTTCATATTAACTCCCTTTTTAGAATATCTCATATTTTATTTGTTCTTCACAGTAAATTGATATTTGACACTGATATGTCTAGATATAGGTTTTCAGGTCTTTTCGTGACCAAGTAATTTCTTCCCAGAAAAATGTAAAAATATTGGATTTTTCACATCACAAGCTTTGAAACATTTAAAGGTCTACATATTAGCTGCTGTTCTAAAATGATCTGTACGTTACAAGAGGAAAGCTATTACTATCTTTAAGAGCAATTTTATATCCTAAAAGTAACTTTAGCAAGAACCGTTTATTAACATCAAACCACATAACTATTGATTAAAATATTCTTATTAAAAACTGTAAGCATTAATAACTTTCTATTCCTAATTAAAATATCAGCTAGTGGCCCTGGCTCATTGGCTCAGTGGTAAGCATCAGCCCAGTATGTGATTGTTCCAAATTTGATTCCCAGTCACAGCACACAATAAAAGTGAACATCTGCTTCTCCACTCCTCCCCCCTTCATCCTCCCTCTCATTCTCTTTCTCTCTTCCACTTCCACAGCCATGGCTAGACTGGTTTGAGTGCATTGGCCTGGGGTGCTGAGGATGGCTCTGTGGAGCCTCCACCTCAGATGCTAAAAATAGCTCAGTTGCGAGCATGGCACAAGATGGGCAGAGCATCAGCCCCAGACAGGGGCTGACAGATGGTTCCCAATTGGGGTGCATGTGGGAGTCTGTCTATCTCCCCTCCTCTCACTTGGAAAATAAGAAAAAAACACAAAATATCAACTAGTGTAATGACACACACACATGCACATTTAAGAATAATTGACAGTTCAGAATAAACATAATATAAAATGTGTTGCTTTGTTTTCAGGTGAAGATATGGAAAACAGCCATAATGAAATCCTAACAAGCCTGACACCCAGAGCACTAGCTCAATGGGTTGCCGTTCACAACTGGAACCGGGTGTGCAGGGTGGAACCAGGTGGGATGAAAAACCTTTGATATGACCCTCACAACAGGCCAGTGTGATTATGTTTTAAGTTGTCAATTTTAAAATGAATTAACGGCATCTATATTTCCTATTTTTTCTACTTTACTATGAAATAATATTCAGAGAAGAAAGAAACCTCTGTCTTTATGTAGCCTTAAACTCCAAAACTCACTAAGAGAAGAAAATAAAGCAAAGATAACAATACTCCAATCATAAGTATTTTCCTTATGTCTAGCAACATTTCTGCCTTCTAGGTGGGGAACAGAGGAAGTAAGGCTCAAGGGTAAAAATGTACAAATAAACATCATTTATATAGATTCACAGTACAATATATATGATACATGTTGTAAATTATAAACAGAACAATAAAGTGCCATAGAATAGGGTTTTTTTCCCCAAAGAATTAAAATATGAGCATAAGGCTCTGTAATATTCTTTATTTATTTATTTATTTTTTATTGTGGCAGAGACAGAGAGAGGGACAGATAGGGACAGATAGGAAGGGAGAGAAATGAGAAACATCAATTCTTTGTTGCAGTTCCTTAGTTGTTCATTGATTGATTTCTCATATGTGCCTTGACTGGAGGGCTACAGCAGACCGAGTAACCCCTTGCTTGAGCCAGCAACCTTGGGCTCAAGCTGGTGAGCCCTGCTCAAACTCGATGAGCCCACACTCAAGCTGGCACCTCGGGGTCTCGAACCTGGGTACTCCACATCCCAGTCCAATGCTCTATCCACTGTGCCACCACCTGGTCAGGCTGTAATATTCTTTAATAACACTATCTCTGGACAAGTTATAGTTCCCATTGACTAACACTTGTACAGAACATAACTGTGAAAAAGACCTCAATTATATTATGTAATGCTACTGTCTCCTGTACATCAGGTCAATGTCAGACCCAATTCTTCAGGGCTTCTGCTAGCCAATAAGATAACTTTATGCAAATTCATTTGAAAAAACGCCCCTCTGTACTAACGCGGCTGCATACTATAGCATGTACCTTGAGAGGTTAGAACAGAACATGGGTTCCAAGCTTTCCTTGCTTCCTTAATTTGCACAGTAAACTAACTGTGCATCTGTACACTTCAGTCCTATTAGGACTAGAAAGCAAAGCACATGAACAACGTCATCAAAAATATCACATGGTTAAATATTTTGTTTTTAGACTCTAAAATTGTACTGCTATGAGAAAAATCAGATGAAACAACAGCAAGAGAGAGTGAAAAACTCAAAAAGAATATTATTCTATAAACATTTAAATACCTTCCATCTGTTTTATTCTAGGAAACGTAGAGGCAATTTATCAATAGCAATACTGGATTTTTCACTATAGAGAATATTGGATTTTTTACTATATAAAAGAGTTAAACTCTACACTTTTTGGATTATTATTAGCAGTGGTCGAACACTAGAAAATAGTGTATTATTTTCCATAAATGTATATTTTTATCTGGTCTGACACATTCAGTGATATCATTCCAAATTCTAAAAGGGATTTATCAAAAGGGCTAAGAATCAAGTTGATTAAAATTAAAAAAAAGTGAACACATCAATTTAAGTGATCTGATCATTCCTAACCCCCCAACAACCTTTAGCAGTGGGCAAGAGATGCAGTGGCAGTTTCAACTTCCCTACACAAAACGTCCACTGCCATTTTTGCCCTTAAAGGCTGCTAATGATACATTTAAATCAAACTTCTTCTTAATTACCTGAAGTCCACAGGACCAAAGGCATAACACTCACCAAGTGATGAAAATCCTAAGAAGTGTCCGAAGGACTTTATATATACATTTGTCATCTATAAGGTAAGTACTTTTATTGTCATCATTCAACAACTAAGGAAAGAGAAGGAAGCAGAGAGAAATAAAGTAACTTGCCCCGACATCCCCCAGACTTTAATAGAATGGGATTCGAGTCAAGACAGGCTCATTCTTAACCACTAAGCTGCTTAGAATTATTTTCCCAAGACTTTTAACTCCTATTATTTTCCCTATATCCACTTATCTTTCCCAGTTATTTTTCAGCTTTATAACAGCAAACATTTTGCTAGCAAATATATTTTTTGTTCTAGCCTAGGCTTACCAGAAGTTAAATAAATACACACCTGGCTATTCACAACTGAGAAAAAAGCAAGATATTTTATGAGCACACCATTACTGTTGTTAACCAATATGTATTACTGCTCTGTGGACGCCACTGAGTTAAATTCTGTGGATTTAACAAAAACAAGTTTGCCCTTGCCTTTACGTAAATCTTCTCTGACTTTCAGTATGTTCATCTATTTTCTCCAACCACCCCAGGCAGGACAAGCAGAATCCATCTCTTCCTATAGGTGGAGCTGCCAGCATTGAGCCTGTGTCAGAGACTAGGTTTCCTTCCAAGATCCAGAACCTAAAATATTAAAAGAAATCTTACATAGAAGTATCACATTTTAATAATTTGTCAGCTGTCACTCCTATCTCAGATTCAATAAACCTAATCTAAAATGTTTGTTCTAAGAATCCAGGAATTACTGAGGAAAAGAAAACTATAAAAACCTGGTTCATGATTAGTTTATAAACATGGTATGGCCTGAGGCAACATCGGTCACACTGGGTTGGTTGAAAGCCAATAAAAAAAAATGTTTTTTAAAAAAGATCAAGATGACTGAATTGAGAAAACATAACCCAAAGTGATGTTTGTAATAAAAGTGCAACATACAAGGGTAAACAATACACAGAATGCGAGAACCACCAAGAAGTGCCGAGATAAGATTCCTAGAATTCATGCGAAGATTAGGAAACAGGCCAACGTCAGGGGAGCCAGTCTTGCACAAACTGGAGTTAGGGAATTGAAATTAACTCCTTTAAGGCCCACATTTCTGGAGCAAATGCTATGTGATTTCTAATAACAGAATCCGGTGTTACTTGGAGTAGGGACATGCCCATAAGCAAGGGTTAGACAGTGACTATTACTGCTGATTCTATGGCAGCTGCCCAAGCAAAAACTATACTAACTTGGCCACCTACCTTTTATTGTAATCTAATTCTCACTATTCTGTTGTAAGTGGAAAAAAACAATTAAAATGGGTAAAGGTTCACAAGCAAACATTTTCTGAACACCTACCAAGTATGAAGCTGATTTCTGTATATCTATTTATATCTAACAAGCCTACCTCTCCTTTTGAGATATGTCCCCACACTGATAAACTGAACTTGGAGCTCTATATTCATAAACTGTGAAAGCCTTTCTCTGGAGAGGATGAACCAACATATCATGTTAATTTACACAATTAACACTCTACAATCAAAGCAGCTTTGCCTCAGAGAGATTGCTAACCAGGATCAGTGGTATTTTAGCCTCGGTGTAGCTGCGGTAAAAGGCATGCTGTGATGGTTATGGAGAATTTCCTCTAGCTCAACAAATTCATCTCCCTCAAGAGCCTGGTAGCACATACCAAATTATTCTTCAAATACAAGACGTTGCACAATGAGACATTAACTCATTAATATCAACATATTAGAAAGAAGTAGTTTATCAAATCAGTTGGCCTGGAACCAACAATAAATACATATGATAGAAAAAAAAACAGGGAAAGCAACAAGTGGATCAGACAGGTATAAAATGGTCATGAGGGTGGGTGAACAATTTTGCTCCTGGTTATGTTCTTTAGAGTTACACAAATTAATTACCTTTCAACCTATAATAGGAGAGAGAGAGAAAGATAGATCCAGGCACATCTCCAGAACAGAAATCCTATGCATACTTGACTTTAAAATGTTTATGGAAAAGAAATCTGACTTAGTTCAAGGGAGAAAAGAAAGCATCTCTAAGGAAGTACTGCAGAATTGAGCCCTGAAAGGTCTATAATGAAGTAGTGAGGATGAGCTGAAGACAAACACGACAACCATATTCATAGTACTTACTATAATGGCAATTGCCTCCTTCACATAACCCATTCAACTCCATTAACATCACCCATTTGTCTCTAAGTCAACACTTTCTTTCTCAAGGTCTGTGACACCCTCCACTCTACTGCATATTATTTTGCACACTGGACCTAAATTAGTGAATAAATTTACATAGTAAACAATCTTTCCTATACTTCCTTTTAATGTTTTATTATGTAATTTGTCTAACTCCATGAATAACCTGGGCTACATGGATCGTCAGTGCCAATCTTAGCTATTTCTCAGCTTAATTCCAGCAGAAAAATGATGAACTTTCTTTTATCAGATATACCTGAAACTAAATGCAGGCTATGTTCCTAACATCACAATTTTTGCAGATCTATCACGTTCCTCTGAGTATCAGTTTCCCCATCTATAAAAGAAGTTAAGAAAGCCAACCTCATATGATGTCTCTTAAAATTACGTAACATATTGTATGTAGAATGTTTGAAGTGGTATTTGAAATATTGTAGGGATTCGATAAACAGTAAAGTTAACCATCCTCCCCTCTGCAGAGTTCACTTGTCTAAATATTCTTAATGTATAAAATTAATTAAAGATTTTTATATTTAAATTGAAATAGTGCTTTCAATGACAAAAACTCTTTACAGCAATAAACAGTCCCATTATACACTTCACTCTAACAAAGACCAAATTCAAGACAGAGACCCATAATGTGTGGGTGACAGTGAATGAATGGATTTGGGAGAAATGGAGAATTTAAAAAGAGAGAAAGTAGATAAGAAATTATCTAACGTGATCACAAAGTATGTAGTTAGAGTTCATCACAAGTTGTCAGCTCTAAGAATGTACTAAGAAAGGTAGGTCAAGGTCTAATTCTGAAAAGAAAAAGCCTAATTTAGTAACAAAAAGCAGAGTGAGACAAAATGAACTCAAGTCAGAGGCTGGATCCAGATATTAAGAGAAAAGCCATTCATCAAATCTAGTGGTGGTTGGGGGGCACATGGAGGAGGATACACAGCAAATCCAAGAGTTTGAAAAGGAGATTAAGGTAAGAGATTCAAGAGGGGATTCCAAGATGGCATCAGAGTATGTGGACATTACAATTGCCACCTCCCAGGACCAAATTGGATTACAACTTCATTTAAGAACAATCATCTAAAAAAAAAAAGAACTTTGAACTAAATGAAGAGGAGTCTATAACCAAGGATCACATAAGAAGCGACATTAAGACTGGAAGGAAGGGCAGGGACATGGTAAAGGTTGCTCTGTTCCCAGGAGCTAGCGGTCGCAGAAGGTCTGAATGGACTCTCCCTTGGGGAGGTCTGCCCTTAGAGTGAACGGTCCTCAGCCCAGGACCGGAGCCCCAGCCTGGAGCCCCAGAGCCTAGAAAAAATGCCTAAACAGTATTTTGAGGTGAAAAGAGCTGGGTTTCTCTATGTGAGAAAAAGACAGAGCTCTTGGAGACACAGGCTTTGACTTAAAGGGCCAGTGCAGAAAATCTCATTCACAGCCACTTATCCAGGGCTACTACAGGAGAGAGCAGAGAGGAGTAGAATTATGTGAGGAGAGTAGTCTGAAGTTGGAGGCCCAGGGAGAGACATTGTGAGGGACAGACACAGGATCCATTGTGCTGAGTCATTCTCCAAAACTTCAGTCATCATCTTTGTAGGGTGAAGCTGTCCCCTCTGAGTGGCATCAGCCTGGGAAAAAGCAACTGCTCAGCTCTCGGGAGTGCTCCTACCCAAGTCATGAAGATGGGGTCATTCTGAGAAGCCAGGAAGCAGGGGGCACATCGGTAACTCAGTTTTCTGGTGTTGAAGCCACACACTTTTGAGATTAAGACTGATAATTCCACCTCACGGGAGACTCAGTAGAAACTGTCCAGAGGGCAGGAAGGCCACACCTCTGATTCTCAGAGGCCACACCCACTGGACTCCTGGGGTCACACCCTACTGAGGTCTGTGAATAAAATCTGGACAGACTGACACCTAGGGCCAAGGCACAGAACCGCACTCATCATCCTTCCTAATTTCTGAATTGCGGCAGACTCTACCAGAGGATTTTTCAGTGTCTGAGCCCAACAAGCAGCCAGAGGCTGCAGGAAACTCAGGGAAACTTGGCCTTTGAGCAGAACTTCCCCCAGGCCCAGTGTGGGTAAACGCCAGCCTACCTGTGCAGCTTGGTATTTCCATGTACACCTGGGCCCAACAGAGGCAGCCACACTCTAAATTGATTGTATCTCCAAGGATATTTCTGAGGACCAGTCAAGGGCAGTGTCTCCTACTAGTCTGTGCCAGGTTCCTGCCAGGGAGGCCCAGGGCTGGCACATCCAGAGGCCAGCTGTGGAGAGCATCGATTCAGGACCTAACAACCCTTCCTAGAGTGGTATCCTAAGGAAGGTCTCCTCACACCTGGCCTAGCTGAGGTGAGTTCTCCTCTCTGTATTCAGCACCGACACAGTAGCTCATGGGTATTAGATAGGGTGGAGCTTCACAGTCAGCCCGCTTGATTGCTGGATATCCTGTCCTGCTGGGCTAGATTCCACAGGGAGAAGGACAGAGGCTTGGAGCATGGATTTAACATGTTGGTCCCTGTGAGCCTATTTTTGGGTCTGGTCAAGGGGCTTAGTCACCTTCTGGGGGGCACTGCCAGCCCAGGAGAGGGCTTTCTGAGTCTTTTATGAGACCAGGGTCTCCCCAGCTTTAAGAACTTCTGCAGAGTGGACTGCCAGCCACACTAGATCTGAACCTACTGCTCATCTTTTGGGGGAGAAATAAAATTTGAGTATCCAGCAGTGATTGAGGGATTAGGCTCTGAAGTAAGGGCCACATTCTCTGTACTGAGCTTATGACCAAGAGACCCTGGAAGTAGGGGGTCTCCCTAATGTCATACTCCCAACTTCAGCAGTCCTAACCCAACAAGCTTGCAATCGATAGAGGGGTTGGTTGGGTAAGATTATCTGAGCCCACACTATAGTCTTTCTACAGAAGACTCTGTGGGAGGACCAAGCAGCTGCAAGAGGAGGTGGAGGAGCTGAAAAGTGGAGGCAAATCTTATGGAGCTTGTAGCTTTGACAGACCTGCTGTCATCTCTAAGCAGGAGGAAGCTATCCTGATACACAGGTTGGTCCCTCCCACACTGCCCAGGCACAGAAAATTCAGACACAAACAGCAAAAAGAGCAGTAGCTACAGACAGGTACCCCACAGAGGGTGACAAAAAACAGCTGATACCAGCCCCAGAAGATCTACAACCAACACAATTGGTAGTGAGTGGCAGATAGCACCAACCCTAGACTCAGCTAGCTACACAAGCAGCCTGCCCAAAGGAGGAGTCTAGTAGGCACCAGACACAGTGGGAGAATAAATATACCCAACAAGACAGACACTGAACAGTGTGCAATAAACATGATTAAGGTCGACCTCTAGAGCCAGCCAGCCTGAAGGGATAACCATACCCATGAAAGGACCAACTGCATTCAATATTCATATACAACAGGAAGGAAAATAGTATCCTCAAGAAGCATTCCTAGAACAAGAAAAACAGGTGGCATAGAGGTCAGTACCACTGAGCCCATTTTCCTCATAAAAATAAATAAATTCAGTCAGACAGTGCTACCTAATACACAAACAAGTGCTGGCGAGGGTGTGAAGAGAACCCTCCTGCACTGCAGGTGGAAATCCAGACTTGTGCAGCCACTGTGGAGAACTATATGATGCTTCTTCAAAAAATTAAAAACAGACTTGCCTTTTGACCTAGCTATCCCACTTTTAGGAATATATCCTAAGGATACCAGATCACTGATTCAAAAGAAGAAATGCACCATGTTTATTACAGCATTGTTTAAAATAGTCAAGATCTGGAAACAGCCCAAGTGTCCATCAGTGGACAAGTAGATTAAAAAGCTGTGGTATATACACATAATGGAATACTATGTGGCCATGAAAAAGAAGGAAATCTTACCTTTTGCAATAACATGGATGGATCTAAGATTATTATGCTAAGTTAAATAAGCCAAGCAGAGAAAGACAAATATGTATCACATGATCTCACTTATATGTGGAATCTATGAACAAAGTGAACTGAGGAATAGAATAGAGGCAGAGCTGGGGTCACAGGGAGCAGAGGAACATCTGGCAGAGGGACGGAGGATGAGGGAATGGGATCAGAAAAGGTGAAGGGATTAGTGAAATTATATATACATAACACATACATACAGATAACAGAACATCAAATTCCAGAAGGTAGGGGAGAGGGAGTTAAAGGGAGGGGTCAAAGAGGGTGTAATGGGAAACACGGGGGTGGGGGGTAAGGGTGTTATATTGAGTGGGACAATTGAATCCATGTTGAGGCAACAAATTAAAATTAATAAAAATTAAAGGAAAAAAAAGGCAAGGGGTTCAAGAATTGACAGTCTGGGAAGACAGAATCAAAAGCCTATGACGACAGACAAAAACAAAGCTCCAATATTCCTGAAAGCTACTCATCTGCAGAAATTAATCACATTAAGCCAACAAATACACCAAGTGAAGAAGAATGAGTCTCATAAATAGAATGACATTACATCATAGAATCTTATGATATTAAATGCATAAAACTGACTTGATACTGTGAACAAGTACTTTTTTTTTTATTCCAGTAAATACAGTCCTTTGGCCTATATTAAAAAAATATAAAATAAAGTCCTATCATTGTTCTTCATTTAATAGCACATGATTCAGGCAGCAGAATCAAATATATTCACAATGTATTTAAAACAACACCTATTGAAAATAAAATCAACTAAAACTAAATTAGTAAGTTAATTAGTTTTTTAAAATAAATCTCACATAATTTATAGTGGAATCTGTCCCTGTACCCAACATTTCTTTCACTGAACTATAAGAATTTGTGAATTTTGAATTTCATTATGGCTTATCTTCATCCTATATTTTTCTTTGAAAAACTGATATGGGATTATTTAATTATAAATAGAGAGAATATAGAGAGCCAAAATGTGTTACAAATTTGATTACTGCTCCTACATCACTGGTCTGGAAAAATGGAATACCCTGATTACATGAAGTATACACATAGCATATAATCAGTAATAACTTCAAATTTAAAGAAGTATGAAAAAAACTAAATTAAATGTCGGGCTGTTATATATGCTCACTTTACTTGGGTATTTTGTGTTTCCTTAGATAACTATGAAAAATCGAGCAGGCAATGATAATTAATATCCTTGTTAATAATAAAGAACATGGCTCCAATTGCTTGAAAAAAATGACTTAACTGTTAAGTAATATTAAATAATAAGGACTGAAATATTCTTTTGACCTTCAGTTCCTGTAAGTTCTTATTTAACATTTAAAAATAGAGTATTTGTAAATAACATTAACTGTATTTTGCAATGAGATTTGGAAAATTACTTCAGTTGCTGGTAAACAGACTGTGTTATGTCAAACAAGAACTAAGTGGCCTTACTTGAGAAAAGTATATGACTTCATTGATATAAAACTGGCTGACTTTGGCCAAGAAAAGGGTCAGAAGCAGGGCTCTGAATTTAGAACAAAGTGATTTTGTATCTGGGTCTTATTACTTCTGTTTAAAATGTTATACAGTCCATTTTATGTTTCCCAAGACACATTATATTAAAAATAAATGGGGACAAAAGTACATTCAAATTGAAAAACACCCCCTAGCAGTGAGTGCTTGATCAAGAATATTTCATAATTTTTTCTCTTTCTGGCTGTTAAAAACAAACAAATAAACAAACAACAACTAAAGACTTTGGAATGGAGAATTTTAATAAGAAATATATGGTCATGTTGCTTTTTCTTCTTTAAAGTACAAATTATTATTACTATGTGTGTGTGTGTGTGTGTGTGTGTGTGTGTGTGACAATGAGAGAGAGAGATAGAGAGAGGGATAGATAGGGATAGACAGGTAAGAAGGGAGAGAAATGAAAAGCATCAATTCTTTGTTGCGGTACCTTAGTCTCCTTAGTTGTTCATTGATTGCTTTCCTATATGTGCCTTGACCAGGAAGCTACAGCAGAGTGAGTGACCCCTTGCTCAAGCCAACAACCTTGAGCTTTAAGCCAGTAACCATGGGGTCAAGTCAATGATCCCACACTCAAGTCAGCGACTCCATGCTCAAGCTGGTGAGCCTGCACTCAAGCCAGCAGCCTCGAGGTTTCGAAACTAGGTTCTCCTCGTCCCAGTCTGATGCTCTATCCACTGTGCTACCGCCCAGTCAGGCTAATGTATAAATTATTAAGATGCATAATCGTTTTGACTTCAAGGACTTAAGTATTTAATATGCTGGTTAAAAATTCATTATGCTTGCTCCCTTTCCCAAACTCTTCTGTCTTTCTGTATTAAATTGATAGCATTAACAGTCACCCAATGTTCAGGATGAACACTTAAGTCACCTTCTAACCCCAGTAGTAGTAGTCACATACTACTTCCCTTTACTTCTCACATTGCTTGCCTTTCATTCTTATTCCCTTTCCCAGTCCAAACATGATATTCTTTCCTACAGTATAGGAAGTGGATCCAAAATGATCCCCCAACCCGTTTACTGTCCCTCTTCAAGCTAGAATTTACAGTGTTGTACTGTAATCTTGTCATCTGTCTGGTTTAAAATATCCAGTGGCTTTCTTTACCTTTTCCAACCTAGTTTTAAGCCTACCCTCTTGTCATTGTTTTCTTTATCAATCTGGTACTCTAACCTCCACTCAATCTTCTTGTAGCACAGTACCCATAGTCATTCCTCCAAAATCTGTTTAATACTCTTCCTTTTGCTTGTAACTCCTTTCATATATTAAGATTAATGCTTCAAGGTTCAACTTAAATATTACTCTGCCATGTGAAATAACCAACTCACCTATTGTTTCCCTAATACTTTAGTTAATGTTTGATTTTAAGTGTAGACAGAGGGTCTTATTCACCTCTAAGGCACTCAGTAAACTATATACACTAAGTGCTCTAACTAGTTTCTTTAATGTAAAAAAATTGAATCAATAGGTTTTACTAATTTAAATAATACTTTATAAGGTATAAAATAAAATATTTGTAATTTTAATAAAGATATTTGCTCCTGAAACACAAATCATTTCTTCAGTTAAAACTCTTATTTATAATTTTCACCGAGTAGCATAAAATTTTTATAACAGACATTAGAAAAAAAGAGAATATTATGAACCACAATTTGAACCATACTATTTATTCAAAAATGATGTTACTAGAAAGAAAGCATATTCAATTAATAAACTTATAATCAAAATCAATATAACGCCAGCAAAAAAAACACACACACACAAAAAAAAACCCCAAAAAACATGCTCCAAGTGAACAGAGAGCTATAATGTTATCTATATCCTAATAGCCAAGCTTAGAATTTGAATCAGTCTTGTTCAATTCATTAGACATTTATTGAACATCTATAATAAAAAAAAAGAAAAAGTTGCATCGGGTTGGTCCAATCAGTCATGTAAAAGATTCCTTTCCTCCACTGGGAAATGGTGCCTAAACAGAATGAAGGGCTAAAATTCAGGAAGATAGTTAATAAAGATATAGGAAGAACAGAATAATCAAAGGAGATAAAAGAATCATGAACAAGGACTTAGACATATTAATAAGCAATAACAAAGTTATCTTGCTTGACTAAAGTTTATAATTTTTGCAAGACGTTTCTGGACGTATCCAGTATTTGCTGTAATGCAATTCAAAAAAATAGTGAATGCCAGGTGGCAAGGGTGCACTCTATAATTCTTTCTGTACAATATACATGTAATGAAGACTATTAGAGTATAAAGAGAATCTTTACAATAATTTCAGATATATTACTTAGAATAACATGCAGGAGTAATTTTTAGAGCTATTTGCCAGCTTTAGAACATGATGAAGAGCAATGATATTTAATCAAATTTTATGCATCTGTGAAATAATGTAGATATAGAACAACGAAGGAAACTAGGGAATGAGATAAAATATCATTATTTGTGCCTCCCATTTAATAGCAACTGAAAGAAAGAATAAAAGCAAAGAAAATAATGTGAGTCTGGGTATTTTAAAAAATAATATTAACTAAGAAGGACATAGGATAAATATTGGGGATATATGGTAAATAAGAAAACAGTTCCATTTCTAGAATATTTGCAGGCAGAGCATTAATAGACATTTGTAGATAAAGACTGTATGTCAGAAAAAAGAGTGGGATGGGATTATAAATATCAATTTAAGAATTATCTATGAAGAAATAAAAATTGATGCAACAAGAATGTATTATTTTGACAAGAAAAATAAAGTACAACAAGCAGGAAAAAATTAACTTTAGGTAGTCACTCTATAGACTCTCAGATTTGAATTCAACCACTGATTTGACCATTTATCAATTATACAATATTGGGCAAATAATATAACCTAATTGTTGAAATGTTTTGAAGATCCAATGGATTAGTGTTTAAATTAAATAGCACATGACTTCTTTTAATACATAATAGGACCTCAAGAAGTGAACTGTAATTTTATTTTGTTATTGTTGCTGTTGTTATCATCATTATTATCACCTCCATTACTATTAGGAAGAGAAAAAGAAAAAACACAAAGATTAATGAGATTCAAGATAACAGAGCACAATGCAAATCATGATGGGAAAAATGGGTAGAAAGTCCTGTATTAAAGGCAACATATTGTGATACATGAATTTCAATCTTAAACTTTTCAAATAATAACTTCTACTATCTGCAGATGTTAGATTTATAAAATTACTCTCATCATGCTCTCTTAAGAAAAGTCATTCTTAGGAATCTACTGGCATAGTTGATAAATCTGAGAAGTCCCTTGAGAGAACAGATGTTGCTTTCTACATAGTCTTTGAATCACCTGTTACATGACTTGAGCAGCTCAATTACTAAGTCTTCCTTCTAAACTTTATCAGTTTCCAAATGAATTGTGGGGGAAAACACATTCTAAATTCAAGAATCAAATTCAAATCATATTGAAAGAAATACAGGACAGATAGCAATAGGGAAAACTGCAATAGTTCATTACAGATGACAAATGTATACATATCAAACCTATGTGTGTATATCCACGTATGTGTACAAGGGCATAAGAGGTGATGAAATGAAAACAGGTGAAGGTACAGGATGAGTAAAATAGAAGAATGAGTACATTATTTTTCTGAAATATATACTTATAAGGGTCATCTTAAAACAAACAAGAAAGCTGTTTTTAAAAAAATCAGCAAATATGGTATTTATATCTATTTTCTTGGCTAGAAAATGTCACTGCGATTTATAAAGGGGTTTGTTGCTCTCAAACATTACTTGGGACCAGATCTTGACAGAAATGTAAACTAAGAATAAGTGTTCTAATCAAATATTGTCTTTCAGCCTCCTATGTTCAATTTCACTATTTCAATGATTTTTAAGTATAGTCACCTCAGAGTTAATACATCTCAGATTTACAGAGAAGCTTCCTTACCAAATACAGTCTAAATCAGAAAGTTTTAGTTGAAACACTGTACTGCAACTTAATGATGCTTCCACAAGTACCTGGATTTTGTATACTTTCTTTAGCTCAACATTTTTCTCCTGGGTTCCTCTTTCCTTCAATGTAATACCCAGTGAATGAGAGTAACATGTCGGTAGGCACTATCTTAGGGTATTAATGTTATAGATTGTTGTTAGTTTATTAATTAATTAGCTATTACTTCTCAGGTTCCAGATACTTTGCTGATGCTGGGAACATAATAGTGAAGACAAACAAGTTTCCTACAGAGTCTGGTCTCTATAACAAATAGACAAAAGCATGACATATAAATAAGTTCCCTTCTGATAAAACTTAGTACTCAGAAGGAAATGAAATAGGTAAATGTGAAGATGATAGAGTGATTCAAATACCTATAGACAGTTTTATATTTTTGTATGCAAAGTCCTAAAAGCGTTTTAAAATATTCATACCTTTTTTTCATTCTGTCATAATCATATTCATCACCCCACTTAGGGCCCATTTGCCTTATCACTCTATCTAAGAAATGCTTGGAGATAGACTATAATATTATAGTAATGGAGAAAGACTGTGATATTAGTAACACGATGCTTGATATCAGAAACTCAAAGAAGTACAAAATACATTGTCAGTTCTGTGGTGTTTTTCAAGTAGCCAGAGAAAACAAGGTAAAAAGGCCTGAAAAGTTTTTCCTGAAAAGGAGGTTGACTTGAGGAGAATTTTATTCATGCTGAAAGTGATATCTGACATGATTCTCAACCACTATGTGGTTTGAAAATGGAGGGTGAGAGAAAAACAATTAGAAGGTGGTATCTTTAATATAAACTCAAATAACAGTATGAATAAGAAAATACATATACACAACTTCTACAGATCAAACAGACAAGACACCATAACTGATAAGTATATTAAGAATATAAAAAAAAGGATTTGCCAAATTAATCATCATTGCCCGGAAAACAATGCAAAGTGTCAGCCTCACTGACAGTAATATTATAGTACATTTAAGACTACTATTGAATAAACTTAGCAATCGCAAAAACAAAATGTATATTTTTTAGGATAACTCCATTTTTTAACATATTTGCCAAAGACTTTTAGCGTTCATTATGTTGCATATGCTTTATGTAAGAATACACTCACATTTTCACATCTTTGAAAAATATTTAATTATAAGAACAAATATTTGGTTTTGAATCAGTGGTATAATGATCATTACTTCCTTCACCTCAAAAATTATTTTTTAATATTCATATGTAACAGTATTTTTAAAAACTCATCCTCTGTTTTCCCACTTTTAGGATTGTATCAACATTATTTTAGTCCAAAATTACTTGGGATCTTTAGTTATTCATGCTTTACAAAGAAACAAAGTTAGTAATCCTTAAAGGTCTAGCAAGATCAAGGTTCCTGAAAATGTCAGTCACAAGTTTTCTGTTACCTATTTGCTAGTCATTCTCAAATATTTGTTTCTAGCCTAGAACTTCCTCTTTAATACCAGATATTTCAAATTTTCAAATACTATTCTTTGTATTTGGACAATGGCTTTGGAATCCACCTTATATCTTATATGAGGTGTTAATTTTCTCATCTATAAGTCTTACCACTAGGTTTTTAAAAAAACTGACCTCAACAGTTATAAGAAGCCTGTCCTACAGCTGTTCTCTAACTTTGAGGCCCACCATCCTGTCTACCACCACTGTGCCTGTGAACATACTCTCTCATTCTGGAATAAACACCTCATGAGCCCCTAGAATTTGCCTCTTTTGTCTGTGAACTTCTGCAAATTTATTTTTTCTTCATTTTAGCAATGCTTCTTGTATATACAACTCTTAGGGAACTTACTGCACGTCCCTATAAGTACGTCTTCCCAATTCATCTATCCATGAGCTATTAAAATAGGATCTATTTGAAAGTAGTAACTGTCCAGCCAGACTTGCATCGCAAGCACTAAAACAAAAAACAGTGATACTCAGTAACTGTTGATGAACTAAATAAGAGAGTGAATAATCACATAAGAATGAGAATAATCACATTCTTTTTTGATGGGGCACTGATCAAATTCCATATCCAAAACTATTCATTTCATTAGTAAAAGCTAAATTTAAAAATATTTTAATATTTAAAAAGAAGCAAAAAAATTAGTTGTAATTTTCAATTTTTTCAAAAAAATAATGAATGTATTTTAAAGCTGATAAAATATAGATGCTAAAATGGATATACTAACCAGTACCAAAAAGAGTATTATTATACAAGAACTACACACATTTAGAATCTTAAACTTTATTCAGTGTCTATCACCTCTTATTCTTAGTACATGTAAAATAAAATGTATTCATTTTGTCCTTTCATACAAACTTATTCACAATACACAAGTTCTGCAAGTATTTGCAATCAAAATTTTTAAATAAATCCCCAATTTATAAAAAGTGTCTATTGTACAAGGTTCATATTTATGCATATTTTATATTAGGAACTACTTTTAATTTAATTTTATATATAATTTAAAATATACTAGATTACATAAAATTAAGAGTTTTCTTTTATGTTTTTGTTCATTAAGAAGAACAGCATAAAGCCAATTGAGAGTGAAGAGAGAAGAAAGGTGATTAGTAGGAACAAGAAAACACCCTAGAACTAAAAAGAATAAAAACATTCATAATACGAGATGCATTCTCTTCTTTTGTCTCAATCTGTTAGATCACATCTTTTATATGTCTCTTAAAAGTAACTAACTTAAAATTAGTCACAGGGATGTGTAAGTACAGCATAGGGAATATAGTCAATAATATTGTAATAACTATGATTGTGCCAGGTAGGCTCTTGAAATAGCAGGATGATCACTTTGTAAAGTATATTATAGACTAACTACTATGCTCTACATGTAAAACTAATACAAAATAGTATTGAATATCAACTGTAGTTAAAAATTAAAAACAAGGCCCTGGCCGGTTGGCTCAGCGGTAGAGCGTCGGCCTAGCGTGCGGAGGACCCGGGTTCGATTCCCGGCCAGGGCACATAGGAGAAGCGCCCATTTGCTTCTCCACCCCTCCGCCGCGCCTTCCTCTCTGTCTCTCTCTTCCCCTCCCACAGCCAAGGCTCCACTGGAGCAAAAGATGGCCCTGGCGCTGGGGATGGCTCTGTGGCCTCTGCCCCAGGCGCTAGAGTGGCTCTGGTCGCAATATGGCGACACCCAGGAGGGTCGCAACATGGCGACGCCCAGGATGGGCAGACATCGCCCCCTGGTGGGCAGAGCGTCGCCCCCTGGTGGGCGTGCCGGGTGGATCCCGGTCGGGCGCATGCGGGAGTCTGTCTGACTGTCTCTCCCTGTTTCCAGCTTCAGAAAAATGAAAAAAAAAAAAAAATTAAAAACAAAACCCCATAAATAAATAACTTTCTCAATTGGATTACCATCAACATCCAACAATTAAAATAGTACATATATTCATAATTCATGTGAAAAATCTCAGAATATAAATTTACACATTAATTGCCAAAAGAGCAGATGAGCAGATGCAGAAGAATGAACACGTATACACAAGTCTTCTTGTTCTTGCCATTATTAAAATTGAAGCACTCCAAAAAAAAAAAAAAGAAAAAGAAAAAAGAACAAATATGGTTAAGCTGGTATAGCTCCATATCCACTTGTGAGCTGATACAACAAAAGTGCATGTTTTTATATGTGAAAATCACAAATGTAAATATTTTCAAATAATTCCTGAGCTTTACTTTTTTCTAATTTTGCCTTATACTGAGTTTTTCTGTTCTACCAAAGATATTTCCTATATTCTGTATAAACAGCAATTATAACCTCTTTAGAAATAAATGGCCCCATTATAGGACATTTTCCAATACATAAACTGCTAACACGTATAGTTTAGACATAAATATAGCCTGAAAAAAAATCTGTAATATGTAGGCAATAAATGGTTGTGTAAACATGGAGAGGATTATTAAGTGGTCCAGGGTTTAAAAGATTTTTTATTTGAATCACCAAATATTCCTAAAACTATTTGAGATAGTGTAATATTAAAAACACTTGTCTTGAGATTTTTAACATTTCAGAATGGTGATTACAAAAGTGATTACTAATAAACGTCCAAAAGAAATACTAACTCTAAGAATGAAACTGACACAATAAAGATTAACTTCCATTGATAACAAATTTAGACCTCCTAAAACAACCAAAATGATGTCTAATTTGAAAGATATAAGCAGGAAAGTGATGAGGTTTGATTTATCTTTTGGGATGATTTTCACTGGTTGTTTTATGGAGAATGTACTGTTAGGAAACAACAGAGAAAGTAGAAGAGATAGGATGTTGATGCAGTTGCTCTGGTGAGAAATAAAATATTTAAATTATGAAATGATCAAAGTAAATGATGAAAAGTAATCGGATTTGTGGGTGGAGAGCAGAGCGCATTCCTAGCAGTTGTGGCTGATGCAATGTTGTGAGAATACTCCAGCTCCCAGAAGCCTCCTGGGCATACCCAGAAAGGAAGCTCACCTGCTATAAGGAAGTGACTTAGCGCTAACCACGCAGCTCCTTGACCTTTTCAGCCATTGGCTTTGAAGAACACGCTGTAACATCCTATTGGCTGAACCCATGTATATAAGCTAGCTTACTTCCTGAATAAAGTGGATCTGCGTCCCTGAACCTGGTCCCTGGAGTTGGGTCTTTGCACCTCTGTCGTCCTCACCCCTGGCAGGATTTGTCCACATGGATTAATAAAATAGAATGAGGCAATATATAAACAATAGAATAAACGTATAATAACTTGCTGAGTCTATTAGAGAAACCTAAATCAAAATTTCTGCTTTCACATTGAAAATGGGCATTGATTCATTCATCAGGAAATGCACTGATGTGAAAAAGAAGGTATTTATGATGAATCCATAATGTCTGGTGGGAGTTAAAATTTAAGAACAGAATTAGATTGAAACTCTACTTTTTTTTTTTCCCATTTTTCCAAAGCTGGAAACAGGGAGGCAGTCAGACAGACTCCTGCATGCGCCCAACCGGGATCCACCAGGGGGCGATGCTTTGCTTCTCTGGGGCGTCGCTCTGTTGTGTCCAGAGCCATTCTAGTGCCTGAGGCAGGGGGCCATCTTTCCTCCAATGGAACCTCGCTGCGGGAGGGGAAGAGAGAGACAGAGAGGAAGGAGAGGGGGAGGGGTGGAGAAGCAGATGGGCGCCTCGCCTGTGTGCCCTGGCCGGGAATCAAACCCAGGACTCCTGCACACCGGGCCAACACTCTACCGCTGAGTCAACCGGCCAGGGCCTGGAACTCTACTTTTTAATCTCCATATTTGCTGTTGCTTTTTTCTTCTATTTTTATTAATGAATATTAAACTTTTTGAAAAAATGAAAATATTTTTACTATGAATGAACAAATAAATGGCAAAGTCAATGACTCAGAATTGATTGTAGGAACTAGAGCCTCCATTATAAAATAGTTCCAGCTGCATAAAGGATATCAAATTTAATGGTATATAACATACAAATTCACCAGTAATTTGATATTGCACATGACCATATGCATTACTGATAAAATATTTCCAATATACATACATAGCAGATAAAACTTCTCTGACATTTAAAATAGGGTTACTTCATTTATATTTCACTATCATCTACAATAAATGGAATTACAAATTTTATGTTCTGCAATTTAGTATTTGAAAACTTTTTCTCAGAGAACTTATGAAATATCTTTTTTAGGTCTCAGTGGCCATACTACCTACAAATCAGTTTTGTTTTATGAATGTAAATTATACAGCCCTGGCCAGTTGGCTCAGTGGTAGAACACTGGCCCTGTGTTGGATGTCTTGGATTCAATTCCCTGTCAGGGCATACAGGTAAGGCAACCATCTACTTCTCCACCCCTCCCCCTCTTCTCTCTGTCTCTCTCTCTTTCTCTCTCTTTCTTTCTCTTCCTCCCCTGCAGCCATGGCTCGATTGGAGTGAGTTGGCCCTAGGTGCTGAGGATGGCTTCATGGCCTCCACTGAGGCACTAAGAAGAGCTCAGTTGCTGAGTAATGGAACAGTACCCCAGATGGGCAGAGCATTACTCCCTAGTGTGCTTGCTGGATGGATCCCAGTTGGGGTGAATGAAGGAGTCTGTCTTTCTGCCTCCCCTCCTCTCACTAAAAAAAAAAAAAAAAAAAAAAAAAAAAACAAAGACAGAAAAAAAAGAAAAATTAATAAAAATAATAATAAAAAATATTTTCCAAGTTCATTTGATTTACAAAATGAGAGTGATAACATGTAAATCTTTAACTTTACAAATCTTAATTTTTATGTTTTATTAGTTAAACCAAACCATGGAAGGCTTTAAAATCAGCTTTAATCAAAAACTAAAAAAAAAACTGATATATCTAAAAAAACTTTAGTTAATTTTTAAATTACTCAGTGAATAAAAGCCTAAACACTCACTAAATACAGCAGTATAAAGTACTCTTCTTGATTTAAAATTATTATATCTCAAATTTGATAAGTTAAAATAATCAGCAGGATACAGAATAATCATCAAGCTTAATTAATGTTTAAAAAGGAAAATATTCTGTGTGTGCCCATTATCTATACTGATTACAGAAACAAAAGATAAAAATCAGAATTGTTTCATTCTATACTTTGAAAACAGAATTTCAGAGTTATTTTCCATATATTTTGAATGAAACATATTCGTACACATGGCATTTGCAAAACTTGCTTTGTCCTAAAATCTGAGTCATTTATCAAAACTTATCAGTGTCAGAGTTTCAAAAAGATTTCATTTAAAATGTCATTGAGGCCCTGGCAAGTTGGCTCAGCAGTAGAGCGTTGGCCCGGTGAGTGGAAGTTCTAGGTTCAATTCCCAGTTAGGGCACAAAGGAGAAGCACGCATTTGCTTCTCCACCCTGCCCCCTCTCTTTCTTCTTTATCTCTCTCTTCCCCTCCTGCAGCCAAGGCTCCACTGGAGCAAAGTTGGCCTGGGTGTTGAGGACGGCTCCATGGCCTCCACCTCAGGTGTTAGAATGGCTCCAGCCACAATGGAGCAACACCTCAGATGGGCCAAGCATTGCCCCCTGGTGGGCATGCCGGGGAGGGGTGTGGGATTCAGGTCGGGTGCATGCAGGAGTCTATCTGTCTTCCCGCTTCTAACTTAGAAAAATATACAAAAAAAATGTCATTGAAATTTCCCTCAAATAATATTAGTCGTTTAGTACAGGATTGGCCAGCTATGGCAGACCTCATTATCAAGGTACCACTATGCTGAACAGGCAGTGGTGCAGTGGATAGAATATTGGCCTAGGATGCTGAGGATCCAGGTTCAAATCTCAGGTCACCGGCCTGCTTATGAGCTCATATGGCTTGAGCATAGGCTCACCAGCTTGAGCATGGGATCACAGATTGACCTATGGTCTTTGGATTGAGCCCAGGTCACTGACATGACTGGAAATAATACCCCCTCCCCTGTCAAGACACACATGAGAAACCAATCAATGAACAACTAAAGTGTCACAACTATAAGGTGATACTTCTCCGCTCTCTCCCTGCCTATCTCTCTCTCTCATACACATACACACTAAAAAAAGGTATCACTTATCAGAGATTACAGAAGAGACCTCTCCAAGAAGCCCCAATCAATCTACTGTGTTCTAATCACTTGAAAAATGACAAAAAACAAAACATAATTAATCCCAGCCATTAAGAAGCTTACATTATATAGTGTGTCCGTAAAGTCATGGTGCACTTTTGACCGGTCACAGGAAAGCAACAAAAGACGATAGAAATGTGAAATCTGTACCAAATAAAAGGAAAACCTTCCCAGTTTCTGTAGGATGACGTAGCAGCATTTGTGCACGTGCAGATGATGACGTAACACCGTGTATACAGCGGAGCAACCCACGGCCATGCCAGTCAAGATGTGGACGGTACAGATGAAAGTTCAGTGTTTTTTGTGGCTCGCTAAATTCGAATCCATGACCAAAGTGCAATGTGAATATCAGCGCATTTATAAAGAAGCACCACCACATAGGAATAACATTACTTGGTGGGATAAGCAGTTAAAGGAAACCAGCTGTTTGGTGGAGAAATCCTGTTCTGGTAGGCCATCAGTCAGTGACGAGTCTGTAGACGCTATACTGAATAGCTACCTAAGGGGCCCTAAAAAATCTGTGCATGAGCCCACATTGAACTGCACTGAACAGGTATGAAACTGGGAGAGTTTTCCTCTTATTTGGTGCAGATTTCACATTTCTATCATTTTTTGTTGCTTTCCTGTGACCGGTCAAAAGTGCACCATGACTTTACGGACATACTGTATAGTTGATGGAGACTCAATCAGAAAACTAAGTACATGGTATTTAGAAGACAAAAAAATTATTCACTTGAGACATATTTTGGAGGGGCAAATTAATGTGACCTGATGAAGAAATAGCTTCTAGAGTAGCAAGAGAGAGTTATCACGAATGGTTCAACCTGACCTGTGGTGGTATAGTGGATAAAGTGTTGACCTGGAATGCTGAGGTCGCCAGTTGAACGCTGAGGTTGCCCAGGTACATATGAGAAGCAATTATAAGTTGAAGCTTACTGATACCTTCCCCACCTTTCTCTCTCTCTCTCTCTCTCTCTCTCTCTCTCTCTCTCTCTCATTTCTCTAAAATCAATAAAAATTAAAAAAAAGCCAGGCCTGCAGTGGTGCAGTGGATAGAGCATCAACCTGGATTGTTGAGGTCGCTGGTTCAAAACCCTGAGCTTGTTTTGTCAAGGCACATATGAAAAGCAATCAATCAATGAACAACTAAAGTGAAGCAATCATGAGTTGATACTTCTTGCTCCCTGTTCCTTTCTCTGTAAAAATCAATAAATAAAATCTTTACACAAAGAGAGAGAGAGTGAGAGAAAAACGATTCAATAGTTCTTAACATGATTGAAGCTTTACTTATTGATATGGTGAACACTGGAGTTAGAATAGTGTAGAAAGGCAGAGAGATTTTTTTTTTTAATTTCTTTGAAAATGAGTCTGGAGCAAAAAAAATGTGAGTTTGGAGCTAAAAAAACAAAAATTCCATATAAATCTAAATTTGTGTCTGTGATTCATAGTCAGTCTTTAAAAAATAGGAATATAAGAGGCTAACTGGAACAGAAAAATAAAAGACTCAATAAATAGGTGAAAAACAAAAATCAAAGGACATTGTCTACAAGTGAAAAGAAAGTATAATATACAAGATTTGGTTTATCACATTAAAAAATAAAAAGGCTTTCTCAAAAAAAATGAGTTATTAAATTCTTTGAATATTACTAAGAATTAAGTAACATGACACTGGAAATTATCCATCACATTTGGCAACAGACAAGTTACAGAATTCATGGGGAGAAAGGTGATTTGATATATTAAGTTAAATAAAATTATTTTCATTATCCTGAAATTACAAATTATTAAAAGTCATGTCTTTGTTAACATTTTATCATCTAACACAAACCTAAACATCTTATACACATGTATAAATTGATAAATTATATTTAACAAACTTTTGTTAAACTCCTAAGTGACAATCTACTTGGGCCAAAAATTCAAATGAGAAAAATACACAAGCTGCAATCTTTATATATAATGAGCCCACAACATTATATATATATATATATATATATATATATATATATATACACACACACACACACACACACACACACACACACACACACACAAACAAAATACTGAAAATACCAGTTATAAGAAATGCACAGTGAAAAGTATAGGGATCACTGGACTTCAAAAAAAAAATAATTTAATTTCTCTAGTCTATGCATTTTTGCTCTAATACTCCCGCTTCCAAATGTTAAAAATAGCCCTCATAAGGCCATTGGTTTTGTAGCATACACTGCACCTGAACTTTAGGAAATGAGTAACTTCATGACTAAATGAAGTACCAGAAACAAAGAAAATACGAAACCTAAGTAAGAAAAGCATTATAAATAATGAGACGCATGCAACACAAAGGATTAGGAGAAAGTCCAATGTGCCTGTTACTTTCCCCGTCTTCAGTTGTCTTTTAAAAGTTAAAGGCTGTCCTATATTATAATCTTATTGCACATGGGTAATTTATAGATATGAAATGGATGAAAAATGGATGAAAATGAAAGAAATATGACATGGCAGAACTTGATTTAAAAGAGCATTTTTTATCTTTACAATTACTACAAACAAAAATTTATGACATTCACAGAATCATAAAAGTGGCAGGGCAATTTCAATTATATCTTGAAATAAGCCAGTATCAAGACCTTGGTCTTAGACTAATTCTTCAGGGAAAAAGATTGATTGATTTGTCAAGCAAAGCTAAAGGCTAAAGGAAAGCCCTGCAGGTCCAGTTTGCTATAATTAGTGATTTTAAAAATAGCAAATATTTAGCTTGCTTTGTGTTAGAACCCTTCTGAACTCAACGTATATTGATACAATTGCCATAACAGAACTATGAAGTAACTACTGTTATTCTCATTTTATTCACGATGAAACAAAAGCAAAGATAAATGCATTAACTTATCCATGGTCACTTAAGCAGAAATTATTATTGCTTTTATTGTATTTTATTAATAGTTTAATATTATGTTATAAGCCTGTATTAAACACATACATTATAAGCTGTTATTGACATCAATGAGATGACTTAAAATAACTTCTTCTCTCAGGGAGATTTAATATTAATCTGTCTTTACAAATTTTCTTGCTCTAATTCTATCCCAATCATCTCTGACGTGGTAATTTTACAACAGAAATTTGTTCCACCATTTCAATTAATTTTGGTGATAGTTTAGTCTCCTCAACATGAAATGATCTAGAACAGTTTAATTTCAATTGAATTTGTTAGAGGTGGCAGCAAACAGGTCCAGTTACCTGAGACTGAGCACTCTTATAGAAAACACTTGTCCTCTATCTCAGTGGGCCATCTTCTATTGAGCGGTCAGCCTCTAAAGACACAACAACTTCCCCTGAAAAGAAAGGGGCGCCTACGATCCAATGAGAGAAGCCAATTGGCAGGGGGACAGCTGCTGCAGCCAGATGGCCCTCGCATCTATTGGTCTTGTTTTATACAGGGATTGTTCAAAGCACACTAAAGATCTTACTTCATGGTCACCTCAAATTCCTCCTAAAAACAGCCTGCTCTAATTAAAATAATAAAAACTATATAGAGACTGCATGCCCTATCCACCTCTTTTCTTTGGTTACAAGTGATGATAATAATGATGACAATGACAAGTCATTGAAAATTAAGAAAGAGCCAGTTTATATGACACTGGCTGTGGCTCAGACTTTTGGGAAAAGGCCAAGACTTATGGGAGGTGGTGGATATTAGTGGCAATCAATGACTATCTGAACATCAGACACAAAGTATGAAACTAATATTTAAGACTTGTTACTCTTTTACTAACGACCTTGAGGCTTTCCTGAGCTTGACCTTTTAATGCTGTCATCAAACTTCTGCTATTCTTAGTATCAAAATACTCAGTGGATATATTCTGACATTAACATGTCAGATATGGTGGTCCATTCACAAGAAAAAAAAATTATTCTACATAGTCAGTTAGTGGAGTCAATTTCTAAAATCCATAATTATCTAAGTAAGCAGAATTGAGAAATACCACCTTTATAAGAAATGAACAAAGAAGGAAATTAAGTACTTACTGTTTTTCAAGCTTTATTTATTTATTTCTGTATCTCAGTTTTATTGATTATGGGTTTTAAGTATAAGTGATGTTAACGTGCAGGTTGCAGTAGAAATAAACTATCTGGGCTAACAGACAAATGAAATAAAGGAATAAATTTTCATTTGAATTCAATATTGTAAATGCAAGTTGCATGTACACAGTCTTATTCTCCCCACAAAGGTTGTATTCTAAATTGAACTGTCATTGATACACTTTTGTAAATCAAAAGCGCTAGTTCATGTATATTTTATTCTTTATACCAATCCTTTTAGGACATAATTAAATGTAAACAAACAGAAAGAACTAACTCGAATCAATGTGTCCTTCTGAATGACATATCCTTCCTACCTGCAAAGCCATCTCATCAGCTAAACCACTGTACTCGTGCTCATAAATTTGAAAGGCTTGGTTGATTCCCTTCCAATCCCATTTTGAAATATATAGCCACATAAGTTATTTTTCTATTAATTTATAAAGTGCTTTAGTTATGATGAAAGGCAAAATTACTAGTTTGTTTCCAAAGCACAGGTTCAAATTTTGATTATCCTTTTACCTCATTTTTGATGTGGAACTTTAGAATATACACTGAAATATAAGACAGATTTTGTTGTGCTTTAAAATACAATGCATCCTGTTACGACACTCCAAAGCTGTCAATGCCACCATCTCTTACCAGGGCCATTTACACCAATATATAGATAAAATGATTCATCACTTAAACTCGGTAAGCCATTATTTCTAATTTAAAAATAACCCTGTAAATATCTATTTTTTGTGATATCTGTGTGGCAAATAAACTCAAGTGATCAGTAAAACACTCACCAAGGAAATTAACTTTAAAAATTACTTCATTTCCAAGTATATCTTCCTAATTAAAATGACTATTTCCCATTCATATTTCCAAATTATAATTTATAACAACTTGAAAGTCTCTGAATTTCCGATACTTAGGCAAGCTATTGCCCTAATTTCTTAAATCATACTGCCTACAAAACAGAAACTTTTATAATTATTTACTGCCTTTTAAAAAATGTATACAGGAGAACTTATAGATCTACCTCTTATGTTTGAAGAAAGAAAGAAACAAGCTAATAAAATTTCATAATAATTTTACTCAACTCTAAACAAGAGCAGTGAGGTTAAATTCATTTTAATTACATTTATTGTAGTTACCCTTTGCAGTACTTTGAAATATACTAAAAGAAATAGGCTACATCAACCCACATATTTATGAAGTTTACAGTCCAAAGTAATTTCTCTCCCCATTATGTTTGATTCTTCTTCACCTTTAACTTTCCAGCTTGCTTTGATCCATACTTTGTTTTCTAGAGAGTCAACTCATTGCAGTGGAAAGAACCTGAAGATTGTGAGTTTTTCTAGACATGGTTAGAAATCCTGACATTGCCATTTACTAGAAATATTTCAGGCAAAACCATTTCCTTTAATAAAGTCTCTGTTTCAAATTGTCAAGTTTCCATTTCCTTTATTTCCTATGCTCCCAAATCAACTCTGACCCAGGATGTTATATATACTGCCTTTTAGTATCTAAATATGAGATCTATTGGCAGACAGCACAGTCTTTCAGACCTAACTTTTGTAACTTTTGAAATTGTTGTTTTCCTCAAAAGTCTCTTCAATAATATCTCCTGACACTGTCCATTCCTTCTGTGTTTCCTTCTAAATCCCTAATTAATATTGACCCTTCTCAGTTTTCCTCACTAACTCCTCATTCTCTCCTACTACTATAAATGAAAGAATTCATCAAAGTCTCATCCTAGAAAGTGTTCTTACTCTACAATCTTTCTTTGGCTTATGGCTGCTATATATACATTATGCCCAACTTTGACCTCAAGTTATCCTAGGCCTTGATTCTACATTCCAAAACAATGCATTTCCAATTGAATAATCAACAAGAGACAACCCAAATTTTCAGCTGGTCTTACAGATCAGAAACAACTCATAATGAGGACCACCCTGTTAGTAATCCAGCTGTTATGTTCCTTGAGATTTTAATATAGTAAAATAGCGTCACTGCACAGGCTAAGGAGGATCCTGCAGAACATTCACAAATGCTCTGACCTCCCCAGTGGCTTCTTTGAGTGTCTATACTAGCCCTGAGTTGTTTTTTTTTTTTTTTATTTCCAGACTTCTTCTTACATGAAAAAATAAAACTTATTATTCGTTTAAAAATTAAAAAAAAAAAAAAGATAGCATCATTGGCCTTCCAGTCAGCCACATTACAAATCCTGCTATAATGTAGGAGACCTCCCCCTTCCACATTCTTCTCTCTCATCTAATCATGTACATTCCTTTAAACCCACTGCAGACTAACTAACACCATCTCCTTCCTTCTATTGCTGGCATTCCACAAGCTCAGGGTCTCCTGAACTTTTGCTGGGCTCCTAATTTATCTTCCACTGTGCCGCCAGGCAGGCCTGTTTGAAATGCTTTCCCAGTAGGATTCCACCAAGCCTCAGATGATTTCATTTTTTGTAGCAGAAGACAAACTCCCTACCATAGCATTCAATAACTCCTGAAATTCAACCTCAAAACAGCTTTCAGTTCATCTCTTGCTAACCGCCTCCACACTGGATCCCCATTCCCTGAAACAGCACAAAAGTTTACACATTCTTCCTTTGTCTAGGCTGTTTCCTGAGTCCTATTTCCACC